>NC_084476.1:6994290-8264054 GCF_027409185.1 Cynocephalus volans
CAAATGCTTCTGGACTCCCTCCTAGTGCCTGGTGCTGTACCACACGAAGGAAGGATGCTGGCCTGGAGCGTGTGTGTACGTGCGTGCATGCGTGTGACATCTTGGCTCCACACTTACAGTGTGGGGTCTCTTTGAGCCCTGCTTGTACAGGGATCAGAACCACCTGCTTCTAAAGGATCCAGGCAGAGTTCAACGAGGTCACGCAGCTCAAGCACAGGGCCCAGCACACAATAAGTGCTCCGTGAGTGGGGACTACCCACAAATCCAAACACCTGGAAGTTTCCCCAAGCCGATCCTGCTTCGTGGGTGCCTGGGCTGAGTCCCTTTCCTTCTGACACATGTGACACTCTTCGTTGTGGAGCAGTGTCTCCCCACTCCCGCCCTATCCTTCTCCTGTGGCCTTGGGGTTCTGCCAGCCCTGTCCAGCCAACTCTCCCAGCCTCTCCCCTCCCCACTGGTTTCCTGTTCCCCCCACTATGCCAGGTTAGAGACCCCACCCCATCCAGAAGCCCCACCTAATGGTCCGGATAGGCCAAGAGAAAGTGACATGGTCCCAGGGGAACTGAGCTTCTTGGAGTGGCAGGCGGCACTCTGCCAGCTCCTGCCTGCTCTCCTCACCACTCCAGTGTAATTTTCCTGCTCTCCACAGGGCACTGTCACCCAGGCCTAGCAGGAGCCAACTCAACTGGTGGTGGTGGAGGTCATGTCAAGGGGTTTATGCTCTGACCTCTGATGTACACAGATACCCATATCCAGATGGTCACTTAACAGCTGTGTGCCTTTGGGCAAAACACTCAACCTCACTGAGCCTCGATGTTTTCATCTGAAAAACGGGGATGCACTCCCATCATCCCTTATCCAAACTCGTTGGCTCCAGATGTGTTCTGGAATTCTGAACTTTTCAGAGTTTAGGAAGATGATGAAAGCCTTATACCACACATAGTGCGAGCCCCCCACTGCCCCCCACCCTCCACCCTTCCCAATGGCATCTGGGGCTGCAGGCTGGACTCAGATGAGACGTCACGAGCGAAATGAATACTCACCCTCACTAGGATAAAAAAAGTCCATCCATAGCCTCAGACCAGGTTTAGTAGCCAAAACGAGTTATAAAAATACTTTGTGTTTTTGAAGCTTTGGGAGGTTGTGACATCACAGATAAGGGAGTAAATCTGTGACAACAGCCTCTCCCTGAAAGGGCAGTGTGGCTGCAACAGGAAAGGTGCTTATTGCAGTGGCTGGCACATGGCAGGGGCTCAACGAGGACACTGGACTGGGCTGGACTTGTTGGGGGGGCATTCCAGTTCCCTGTGGTGGGGGAGGCCGAGAGTGAGGGACGGGTCCAGACTTTGGATGCTGATTCCCAGGGACTTAAGGACTCCTGCACCTTGGCGTGGGACTGGATGGAGGGATCCTGGGCAAGGAAGACAGGCCACACCAACTGGTCCAGCTACGCACCAGCATGACAAAACTTGGTCCTGCCCAGAGGGCTACTTTTCCCGTTCAGTAGCGAATGCCCTGGCTCCTATCCCCCAGAGCACACCGGAGGATTGCAGGTAGCCTCAGGGGTCCACTGAGCCCCTGAAGTCGACCAGAAGACCCGAAGCTGGGAGTCCTGCCCTGGAGGTTGGACGGTTCACCCCCTGGTGTGTCACCTGTGACCCTCTCCCCAACAGTCTGGGTCTAGGACGGAGAACCATTACAAGCAAGGGATTGTAATTGCACCCAGAACCACGGCTTTGCAAAGGGCTCCCAGGAGGCTTCCTGCCCCTCCGAGCTCCAAGGGGCACCCCTCAGTCTCCCGAGCCCTCCACCCCTGCGTCTGGGTCCCACAGCCCAATCGGGGGCGCGCAGCAGCTCAGCCTCCCGGGGTGGGGGTGGGTCAGGGGACACAGGGGCGGCGGCCGGAGCCCGCGCTTACCCAGGCGGAGGGTGATGTTGACGGAGGTGGGGTACTGCACGCCGAAGGCCATGGTCGGGCTCTGCCACCAGGTGCTCTCGTCCTGGCTGTGGAAGTCCGTGAGGTAGGAGGCGTTGTGGTGGCGCCCGGGGTCCCCCGCGTCGCAGCGCTGGCACTGCGCGCCCCGGCCCGCCGCGCCCACGTGCGGGCAGAAGTCCTCGGGCGGGCTGCCGCACGTGTGCGAGGCCTCGGCCCGCCGGCCGAACGCCACGTTCTCGAACCCCGGCAGGCAGCGCTGCGGGCGCCCCGCGCCGTCGTAACACGCGCCCATGCCCGCGCCCGCCGCCCGCGGCGCCAGGAGCGCCAGGCCCAGCAGGAGCGCGGCCGCCGCCATGGCCCGGGGCCCCGACGCCCGCGGCCGGCGCTGCTCTGCACGCCCCGCTCCGCCCGGTGCACGCGGACCGCGCGCGGGCCACCCGGACTCGCCTTTCCCCGCGGGCGGGACCCGCGACGACGGGGTGGGAGGGACCGACGGCGGCCGGCCCCGTCCCTTCGCGCTCACCCCCACCTGGTGGACGTGCCCGGGAGTGCCCGGCTCTGGAGCCAGCCCGCGCCGCCTTGTCATCCTGGCTCTGCTGGGGCACCCCGGCCTCTCCGAGCCTCAGTGTCCTCACCTGTGACATGGGGGTGGCAAAGATGCAGGCTCATCCCCGCTGTTGTGAGGGTTCAATGGCTGCTCATTAGACGGAAACTGATCACCAGTGCCTTTCAAATCCTGAGATGAAAGGGGACATACGGGTCTCCACTCGGTCGTTATGCTTTGCCACGTCCTCCTAGCGCTGAAGTGCGCCCTCGGCAGGTCCCGAGACGGTTCCGCACATTTGCACGTCTCGGATAAACCTGCAAAGTCCTCCTGCTGCTGGCTTCGCTCTGCCCTCAAAGCAGAGGTTCTAACCCGACACTTGTGAAGAGGACCCTTGATCTCACCACAAAGTCACCTTGGAGAGGCCGCACCCCACCCCCACCTCAAGTAAATGCCCCCCTTTACTCTCCATTCATTAAAATTAGTAAATCAAAGGAGAAAAGGAGACATGCCACATATTCATATCAATAGATGCTAGAGAAAGCATCTGATCAAATTTAGCAGCTGTTCCCAGAAAAACTCTAACAAAGACAGAAATAAACTTCCTAAACATGCTAAGAATAAACGGTGAAATTCCAAAGGTGCTTCCACTGAGGTAAGGAACAACATGGCGAGAGTAGTCAAGAAAATTTTGAGAAACAAGATTAGCTGTAGTGGAGTGGTTAACTACCAGTTATTTAAATATAATTAAAACAATACGGTTCTGGAAAGGGCTACAGAATAGATCCATGGAATAGAATAGAGATTCCAGAAACAGATCCAAGTGGAGTTAGTATATGATATCACCACTGGTATTCGATGTTATTTTGGAACTTCTGGCTAATGCAATAAGATAAGAAAAATTAAAAGGCAAATATTTATACCTTATATTTATTTTATATTTATATTTGTATCTCCTATTTATCTTATATTTGTACAACTAGAAAACCATAGAGATTCTACTGAAACGCTATCAGAATTAATAAAAGCTTAATAAGATGGCTGACTATAGGATAAAGTGCAAAAACCAGTGCCAGCAACAATACTGAAAATTAGGTAGGGAAAAGGATCCCATTCATAACAGTGATATAAGTGATGAAATGCCTAGCAATAAATTAAGTATGAAATGTGCAAGATATTAATGAAGGTAATTATAAAACTGTACTGAATGACATTAATCCAGAAGAAAGAGACTGGCATCTATATTCATGGATTTACAACTGTTTATATATGTAAGTTTTCCGTAAGTTAAAATATTAATGTAACACAATTCCAAGTTCAATTTTCATAGTGTTGTGGAGGCTTCTTCATTAAAGCTTTCTTTTATGGTCAAGAACATGTTGCAGCCGACCGTCGGTGCCCACCCAGATACTCTCACTTGGCTGTGCACCCATCTGTGGCCAACTCATCCATCAGGCACAGGAGACATGGTGGCTTACAATACTTTTAAGAGCTCACAAAAATGTTCTGATTTCTTTTTAAAGTCAGAAGAAAAATCCCAAAAGTTTAGGTCTCAGAAAACCTTTTAATATATGATATTAATATATTTGTCTTTCTATCCATGCAGTTGCCAAATGTAATTTTTAAAACACTTTAATTGTGGTAAAATGCACATAACATAGAATTTAAGTTAGCCATTTTTAAGTTACAGTCGGTAGTACTAAGTGCATTCACACTGTGTAGCCATCACCACTACCCATCTCCAGAACTTTATCTTGTAAAGCTGAAACTCTGTTCCCACTAAACAATAACTATCCATACCCTCCTCCCCCCCAGCAAAATGTCATTTTTCATAATTTTTATGAAAAAAGGAGCCCACTAAGGCAAAAATGCCAAAGGTCTGGGAAAGTCATAATACATCCATGATCCTGGTTGGCTGGTATCACTGGAGCTGGGTGGAGTACTGATGGTCCCCTGCATGCAGTCACAGTGCAACTGATAAGGATTTCACGTATGGCAAACTTGGCCAGGGTACTAGTGGAGAGAGATGACTGGCTCCTGCGACCTCGGCTGTTTGAGGGTAGGGAGCAGGGACTATAGCGACTGTGGAATTTGGTGGCTGTTGCTGAGTACCACTGATGCCTTAAAGAGAGAAAATGACCAGCTCAGGGTGATCCGTCACCAATCCAGAGCAAAGTTTGAAATCCAGAGGCTCTTGTTGGCAACAGTTCAAGACACCTTCAACTCCTATAGCCACCAGGCAGACCAAGGCTGAAAACTAGGCTCAGGATCTAACTGTAAGATTAACAGAACTCCAGAAAAGATGAATTCTCATTCCTAGAAAGTGTCCTAAGCCAAAGTCCGAGTCCAGATAGGAAAGGAGTGGGACCCTGGGACTCAGGGTGGGTATCTGGATAGATGTGCTGAGAACCTCGGATCTCCAGATTCCCTTAAACTCTCTGGGCCTGCAGAAGGGGTCCACTCCCCCTTTCTAGAGAACAGTGCTCACCACCCTCACCACTATGCCTGAAGAGTACGCAGGAGCCTCAAATAAGGCAGATGCCCAATAAGACAATCCTTGCCCTTCTCAGGATCTGCCCTCACCTCCCCTCTTGGCCAGAGATCAAATAACTAGGGTTAAATCCAACTCGGGACCTGCTAAGGAAAGAGTGGGATTATACCCCAAAGAAGTTTGCAGGGATTGGCTAATAGTGATAACTTTAAATATATACCTATCTTTCACATATATATTATTCGTATATATTATACATATATAATATATATACATGTAATCACATATATGGAAAGAGTATACATATATATGGAGAGAGAAAAAATTAATTAAAATAAATATGGAGATTTATTTTAAGGAATTGGTTCATGGTGTGGAGCCTGCAAGTCCAAGATCTACAGGATAGGCTGGCAGGCTGGAGAACTAGGGAAGAGTTGAAGTTCAAGTCCAAAGAGAGGATTGTCTTTTGCTCAGGGTGGTCAGTCTTTTCTCTATTAAGGCCTTCAACTGATTGGATGAGCTCCCTCCCTATTATATATCTGCTTTATTCAAAGTGTATTGATTTAAATGTTAATCTCACCCAAAAAATACTTCCACAGAAACATCTCAAATAATGTTTGACCAAATATCTTGGTACCATGGCCTATCTAAGTGAACCATCTCACCCTCCAAGGTAAGGGATGAGTTGTCTCTATTGCTAAGAAGCACGATGCCCGGTAGGCCTTCTTAGGTTCTAGAAGCAGCATATTCTGTGATTAGGAATACTCCTCTGACCCACTCATTGGGTGACACAAGGCTGCTAGCTCTAAGTGGCACCCAAGGCAGGAAAGGCTGTAGCCACTGTCCAAGAGTTCCTGTACATTTTTCCCAGACATAGAAAGGCTGCCCGTTGGAACCACTATCCTCACCCTAGAGTTGGGGCAATCTTTGTTCCAGACCCTCCAGAGATGAGGACTGTGATGTAGGCGGGAAGACAATGGGGCCAAGGAGACCAGAATCCTCCTCCCTGGCTCCAGGGCAAGGGAGACCCACCCCCACCCCCCACCACTCCTAATAACTCTCGATCAAGGACCCTGCTTAGATGAATTGATTGGTCATCTTCTCAGTTCAGTCTGTTAGGCTTTTATTGATTTGCTTGTATGAGCAGGAGGGAGGCCCAGGCTGTAGGAATAAAGCAGTGTGACACAGAAGCCATTAGCCACCTGGCGTCCAGAGTCAGACAGAGCTGGGTTCAGATCCCATCTCCACCTGCTGTGTGACTGTGGGTACGCAGCCTCTGCCCCACCGTCCTCATCAGGAGCCACCCTGTTCTGCAAAGACTGGCATGCTAGGAGCTGCTGTGCCTGGCCACCTTTGCAGCTAAGGTCCTGGATGCAAATTAGTCCTGCTAGTCAGATTCCCTCACTTGAGGTTTACCGAGCAGAGGCTGGCTTCTGCCCTTCTGGTGGATTTTTCTGGTGGCACACGAGGTCACAGAGAAAGGAGGTTTTCTGTGGCAGTGTGCTTCCATTCTCCAGCCCCGTGTGTGGTGGTGGCAGCAGTTGCAGTGGCCTCCTGGCTCTTATTTCTTGCCCCTGGTTACAGTCACAGTGGCGAGTTTTCAGAGCCAATAGAGGTGGCAGCCTCAGGTGGTGGCAGCTCCCTGGTGGGTCAGTTCTGCAGTGTCCTAGATGTCAGCCCCTCCTATCTTTCCAACCGTGCCCCAAGCACTTAGTGCCCTGTGTTCAGTCCTTCCTGTTAGAGATACTCAAGCATTTGGCAAATGTGTGGCCCAGAGCCCAGACTGGAGGGAATGCTCAGGTTGTTATCACTATAATTGAGATAAGATCCTGCCCTCTGTGAGCCCACGGTCCAGTTGGAGAGAGAAAGAGCCCACTAAGAAACAGCCTGATGACATTCCAAGTCTTGTTCTTACCTGTTTTATAAGACTGAGTTGTGGCCATGTGTTTACAGTCATTTATTCCTCAGCAAACATGTACTGTTGCCCACTATGTACCCTGTCCTGTGCTGGCATAGAGGGTTGTTACACACCCCCGCTCTCCCAGGGCTCACAGTCAGCGAGGGAGACACGTGACATGCATAGATACTGATGAACAGGCTGACAGATGCAGCAGCAGACAGTGGTGTGGGGTGGGGGAGCGTGCAGGGAGGGCGGGGCTGCTAGTTCTGCCCGGAGTTGGAGGGTGCATCCCGGAAGAGGTGGCACTGAGGCTGAGTTGTAGAGGATGAGGAGGGGAAAGGGCATTTCAGGCAGCAGGGACAGCACAGGCCAAGGCCCCGAGGTGAGAACGAGCAGGGCGAGTCCTGTGTGTCTGCAGCGTTGGGTAGGGAGCTGATACTGGGGGCTGAGACCGGGGCAGGGTGCAAAAGCCAGATGATGTGGGCCATCGGTGAGCTGGGGCTTTGCCCTGTGGAGGGTCTGCAGGAGCTGGAGGCTGTGAGCTTGTAGGGGCCAAGGACCACACATGCCTCACCCTGCTGTCCCAATGGCTGGGTGCTGCCCAACATTGCCCAGCTGTGGCAGCAGCCCTCAAAGAGACCATCCTGCCAGGGCGGACGACCTCAGTTGAGGTCTGGGAGAGCTCGCCGCCAGGGTCCCCCGGCCTCCTGCATTCTCGGTTTTTCCTGCCTGGCTCAAGGTCCTGCTGTTCATGTTCAGCCATAATCAACCACCAGGTGGCAACATTGGCCACAATACCAGGACCGGTCCCTCTCACCCCCTGGTGGCCAAGGACAACTCGGTCTGTCCCACAGCAGCAGGGGAGCTGGCCAGCACTAGGAGGGGAGGGTGGACCTGGGACCTGGGACCTGGGGCCAGAATACAGCCCTTCCCCAAGGCTGCCTCCCTCAGGTGCCAGCCTCAGGCTCCAAGAGCAGGGGTCCCTGCTGTCCGACTGTCCCTTCCAACCCTTTCCCCAGCCGCTGGGACCCCAGAGTGTTGTGTGTGAGGCCAGGTTGATGGGGAGCCAAGAGGGGTGCTGAGAGCATGGAGTGACCCCCAAGAACACACAGTGGGGGAGGGCCGAGCCAGGTCTCCCAGCTGCCCAGGACTCATGCCACCCTCCAACCCACTGCCAAGATCAAACCCCTGCTCGCACCTCCACCACCCATCCTGGAGACCCCTCAGTCTTTGTTCACGCAGGCCTGGCCCAGGGCAGGCCTCCACAGGGCCAGCAGGTGGGTGCTGGCCTCTCAGATCCTTACTGGCTGCTGTATTCCAACAGCCCAAGCAGGAGCAACGGCTCCGAGCATGTGGCGGCAGGGGGCAGGGGCAGCTCTTGCCGTCCCCTGGCACATGGCTTACAGCGAAACATCCCCCACTTTTCTCTGTCTTGGGATTCAAGAAAATGGGCTTATAAAGGTCACTGGATCCAGGACCCAGGCTTACAAATGGGGAAACTGAGGCCCAGAGAGGGGAGGTGGTTGTTGAGGACACATTTGTGGCAGGACATGATCAGGTCTCTCCCAGCCTTGTGGTTTGTTCCTCGTAAGATGGGGTTCAGGAAGGGGCTGCGGTCCACAGAATCCAGGAAGCAAAGTGTGGCCCCCTAGGCATAGGGGTGTCTGTGCACCCACAAACTCTCAGGATAACTCCCCAAATATGGCCAACAAAGGGACAATAAACACTTCTGTAACTGCTGCAAAGGGCTCAGAGTGAGCCAGAACTGTGGAGGTCAGTGCCTGGGATGCTGGGTGATGAGATGAACACTGCCAATGTTCCATCAAGAGAGGTTCTGATGTCCCCTTCTGGTAGGACTCACCACCTCAGCAAATCATCTGTCCCTGAAACCAGGAGCCCCTCTCTACACACATGACCTGAAACCCACAGGAGCTACAGGCCACATGACCTCAGTTTCCCTGCAGCTTGGAGCTCTGAGGCCGAGCCCCAGACCCCATCCTCCAGCCCCCCTCCCTGACAGCTGGGTGGTGGTCCCTGTACCCCTCTCCCCACAGTGGAAGCCCTGGCCCAGCCTAGTTCTCCCTCCACATGCCCAGGTGAGGGCCACGCAGGTGCCAGTTCCTAGAGTTGAGAAGTGGCACCTGTGGCACACTGGCCTTGACCCACTGGCTGGGGGTGCCTGCACCCTCCCCCAGGAGCACCTTTGTCTGGGACCCCTCCAGGAGCAGTGACCCCTGAATATTTCCCTCGGGGATTTCAGAAGCTCCCGTCTGCCCCCACCACCAGCAGAGAGAGCTAATTCTGGGCAGGAGAGAGTGGCATTCGAGAGGGCCTCCGGAGGGGGGAGTGGAAAGGGCAGTGCTGAGGAAGCGACTGCGTGTGCAGAGCCGGGAGGTGCACAGCATGTGAGGAGGAGCTGGGGAGATGAGCTGGCCTGGAGAGGGGAATGGAGATGAAGCAGGCAGGACGTGGGTTCTAGGCACGATCTGCCCATTGTCCTAGCTGTGCTGGGGAGCCAGGGAAGGCTCTGGAGCAGCAAAGCGCCTGCACCTGCTTCTTTAGGAAGATGGATACAGGTGGAGTCCAGGGGCCAGCATGGAGGCAGTGTGGTGGGAAGGGCCGAGATCTGTGTGTGGCCCATGGGGGATGAGCCTGCACTAGAGACCTGGGGAGTCTCTGCAGAGGCCTAGCCTTCTGCTTGGGCTACCTGCAAAGGTAGTGGGCTCCCCTCCCCAGAGCCTACCTACCAAGGGTTAAAACCATCCAGGCAAAGAAAGGAGGGAGAAAAACCCTGTTGTTCTGATTTGCTTAATGAACGTTAATTAAGAAGACAGAAGATAGCTGATTCCTTCAGGACAGAGATGAAAGGACTGTTAATTAAATCTGGGGAGATGGCCAGGGCCCTGCTGATCCCTTTTGACAGCTCCTAAGCAGCCTTGTTGGAGCCCAGAGTTGGGGGCACTAGCACAAGGGCAGAGGAGCCCTGGGCTGGGGCCAGACTCACTGTGGTGTCTTGGGTGGGGCTCTACCTCTCTGGGGTGCCTCAGTTTGCCCATACGGACAGCGAAGGCATCCGAAGGCATCGGTCTAGGTGGTTTCTGATGGGGCCCTGCCCAGCTCCAAGTCTCTGTAGCCTGTGCTCTCTGTCCATATGCCTGGGCCTAAAAGTCTTTCCTTCTGTCAAGTGGGGAGACGTTGCCTGCTCTGCAGCCAAGCTTCAAGGGCAGGAAGTAAGAACTGGGGCTCTGCTAAGGGTGCATGGGGAACTGTGGAAGAGAGACGTTAGTAACTGGCTAAACCCGGCCCCCAGAACCCTGCTGCCAGGCCTGAGCCCCTGTCATCCTGCCCTCTGAGCAGGGATAAGTGGCCAGCACAGAGCCTTTCTGGAGACCAGGCCTGGGCTGAGCAAATCATCTGCACAGGTAAGTATTATTATTTTCCCCATTTCGCAGATGGGGAAACTGAGGCTCACCCCGAGGCAGCCCCTTGCCCGAGACCACTCTGCTAGTCAGCAACAGGGCCTGGATTCGAACTCCAGTATGCCTGGCCCCAGAGCCTGTGCTCTTCATTCATTCATTCATTCAATTATTCATTCATTCATTCCTTTAGGGGTTGTCTGCTCTATGCCTGCTCTGGCCTGGGCACTGGGGCTGCCACGGTGCAGGGGATAGATAGACTGTGACTTCATGGGGTTCCCCAGAGAATTAGGGAGACAGACAGTGACCCAGGAAACAAACTGATGAATCAGGTGATGATCATGGTAAGAGCCACAAAGGAAATAGACGAGGGGCCAGGATGAACTCTGTGAGGTGTGGGCAATCAGGGAGCCTTCTTGGAGGAGGCGACAGCTCAGTGGAGACCTGCGAGTTGAGATGGGAGGCAGAGTGGACAGGGAGGGCTCGTGCTGATGGGAGTTGACAGGGGGCCCCTCATCTGTCACCCTCATTGAGTTTCTCCTCCCCAGAGTTAACACGTTCAGACAGGCTGAGGGACGTAACTGGCCTTGGGGCATGTCACCACTTGGTCCAGCAACTGTCTCAACTTCTCTGCTGTACCCAGCCTGGCCCTTCGAATGGATAAGAATGCCCTCCTTCTGGGTGGTTCAGGCCCAAGGACTGGGCTGCCAAGGAGGTAACAGTGGTTGTCCATTCATTCATTCATTCATTCATCCACTGGACAGACATTTAGTGAGTTCACACTCCAGACCCTGGGCTGGGCACAGGGGACAGAGTGATAAATGATGACTACATTGTCCCTGCACTTGGGGGCCTGGAGCATAAACTGGTAATTATAACACAGGGCGGTCAGAGAAAGCACCTGGGCAGCGAGCGTGAAGAGGAGGTGCCTAATCTGGTCTGGAGAGGTCAGGGAAGACTTCCTGGAGAAGGTGGAGTCTCAGCTGAGACCTGGACGATGGGACAGCCAGGAAAAGGAGATGGGGAAGAGCATTCCAGGCAGAGAGAGCGGCATGCGGAAGGCTGGGAGGCAAGAGAGAGAGGAATACGCTGGACTTCACCAGGGGCTGTGGGAGCCATAGAATTGTTTTCAGCAGAGGTGAGACAGGAGCAAGTTTGGCTTTGGAAAGTCCTCTCTGACTGCTGCAGGGAGAATGGGCTGCCAGGAGTGGGTGTGGAAGCAGAGATGGTTTGGAGGAGCTGCTGCAGGATCCCAGGGACTGAGAGAGTAGTGGCCTCGATAGGACCAGGGAGGGGCGGGGTCCACAGGACCCAGGAAGTACAGTGTGGTCCCCTGGGCATGGGAGTGTCTGTGCCCAGGAGGTGTTGGGGGAGGGAATCACCAGTTAGGCTGGAGGTGTGGGGAGCTGAGGGTGGCTTCTGGGTGTCTGGTTGGCCATCTGGGTAGGGGATGTCATCCTGAGATGGAACACAAGTTGAGGAGCAGACCCAGGAAAGACGGGGGGTCACTTTTAGGTGCTGAATGTGTGTGCCCAAGAGGTCCTTGGGAGAGGTGTCTAGGAGGCCAGACTTCTTCTGATTTGGTGCCTCCCATGCTGTGCATTCTTGGGCAAATCCCTTCCCCTCTCTGGGCCTCAGAATTGCCACCTGTATGATGAAAGGATGGCAGAGGATGGCCTCTGAGGCCTATGTATTGGCTTTTCTTCCCCCAACCCCTTGCAGGGGTCCAGGCTGTGCCCTCCCCAGTGAGAGCCTCCAGCCCTAGACCCAGCCTCTGGCACCTGCTAGTTCCCGCTGCCACTTCCTCGGGCACCTGGAGTCCTGAGCGGCTACCCTTGGGCCTGGCACTCTCCAAGAAAATGCTGGGAGCCAGGTCCACACAGACACGGCTGGACTGTGCCCAGACACTGCCCCCACACAACCAGTGTTTACCAAATGCTGCCCGGTGTTTACTACCAAGGATCCAGGGCCGTGGAACCACCTGTGTGTAGGTTAAACATCTCGGCCTCACCACAGTGGGTTTCCTTGTCTTTCTGACCCCACCTCAGACCAGGGGCACCTTGAGGGTGGGCCAGGAAGGGGTCTGACTCCTCCCCTGGGCAGACCACAGAGTGGGTGCTCACGAAACGCCTCGTGAAGGAAGGCGGGATGATGACTGGCTGGTAAGGGAATGAGCAGTAAATAGAGAACAGAGTGAAGCCGGACGAATGAATGAAAGCGGGTGAATGATGGACGCACGCAAGCGTCATGCGAGGGCCTCCCCTTCCCGGTTCTCCAACAGCCGCTGCCCAGCTCCGTGGCCCTCGCTGTCCCAGCAGGAGGCACTGCCTGATTGTCCCCGTCCCCATTTCTCTGACCACACCTGCCACCCTCTGTCCTTGCCCACGTGGCTGATTCCAGCCACACCAACCTTCCTTCCAAACACACGGAGCGCACTCCCACCTCAGGGCCTTTGCACTTGCTGTTTCCTGTGCCAGGATCCCTCTTCCCACAGCTTTCTGCATCCCAGTCTACCCCAGTGTCCCTTCGTGGAGAGGCCATCCCGGGCCTCCTGCTGGCCTTCCCCGTGCTTCCTCACCCTGCACCCTGCGTTATTTTCCCCCTAATCCCCACCGCACCTTACCGCCGTATTTTTTCTTGCTTATTTGTCTGTGGTCTGTCTCCCCCATTAGACTGTGAGCTCCTTGAGGGTGGGGGCCAGGTCAGCCTCATTTGCCGCTGTGTCCCCACTCAAGGAGGGCACTGGTTCTGCCCGCAGGAAAGCTGTCCTTAAACAATAATTTTGTTTCTGGGCTCTTTCTGCTGACGATGAGGAAACAGCAATTACATGTTACCAGCAGAGCGCAGGGAGGAAAAGGTACAAGAAAAGAGACAGCTGCACTCCAGCTGCCCCCGGGGATTCTCCATCTGAGCACTTGAGCACCTCTGTGACCACGTTGGGACCCCAAGCCTGAGGGCCTGGCATGATGCTGCCGGGCCTCCCATTGCCCTCGGGTAAAGACGACCTCTCTGGTCTCAGCTGCTAAGGCTCCAGAACTCCTGCCTCGTCAGCCTCTTTCAGACCCTCAGGCATACCAGGCCCCGTCCTACCCCAGGACCTTTGCTCCTGCCGCCCCTCTGCCTGAAATATCCTTCTACCTCGTCTCCTGCTCCTCCTTTGGGCTTCAGGATAACATCATCTCCTAAAGGAAGCCCTCCACGATGCCCCACTCCCTATGACACCTCCCCTGGCTTCCCCTTTATGGCACTTCTAACACTTGTCATTGAGTGCTCATTTCATGTCTCTCTTTCCAACAACACTGTCAGTTCCAGAGGACAAGAATCCTTGGGTTTCCTGTCGTGTCCCTGCCATACATCCCAGGAAGGGTATACACTGGGTGCTCAATACATGGGTGGGATGCAGCACCAAGTGAATGGGCGAATGTATGAAAGAAAGAGGGAGTGTGGACAGAAAGCAGGCGGGAGGCTGGGAGGAAGAAACCGGCCAGCGAGGCCCAGGCTGCATGGGGCTCTTCTCCCAGGACCACTGGCCCTTTAAAGGCGGGTGAAGGTCAAGGGCAGGGCAGGTGCTGGCAAGCCCATGACGGGGATGGGGACATGATCTACGAGTGCACCTCCCCTTCACGTGGCTTTATTTTGAAAATGTGATCTTTACAAATGTCAGAGAAAGGTGGGGTTCTCGGCCTGGGACCTCCAGGAGCAGATTAGCATTCCCCGTGCTGTGCTAATGGGGCTCTGCATAGGCCGCGGGAAATTTATGCCGCCTGCTGGGGCCGATGGGATGCCGCAGCCGCAGCCGAGCAGAGGGGAGCTTAGAAAATTAAACTGTACGGCTGCCAAATTATGCCTACCCCAGGAGGGCGGGGCGGGGCGGGGGACCTGGAGGACAGGGAGGTGGGTACAGTAGAACCCCCACAGGTGGTGGCAGCAATGGGGCCCACGGGGGGGCGCAGGTGGGGTTGGAGGACACCCCCCTTTGCCGCACCATGTCAGACTTGGAGACCCCCATCCTCGCACCCATTGGGCCGGGCTATTCCCCACCACCTACGTGATGTTCGAAATCATCAGGTTCATCTTCAAAACCATCCTGTTAGGGAGGGGGCATTAGCTCCAGGCTGCAGATGAGAAACTGAGGCTCAGGAAAGAAAAGGGACTCGCCCAGAGTTCCATGGCTTTGTGGGGTCAGGACTGGAACCCAGTTCTTGACTCTCCTAATTTCCAGGACAAACCACATATAGGCTGGTCCACAGCATCAGTGCCCGGTGAGAATTCCCTTCCGCAGCCTTCTGGGAGCTCCGCTGGGGCCACCGAGCATTTATGCATGCACTGTTCCCTCTGCCTGGAACACCCTCCCTACTGCACCCTGTCTCTTCCTGTTGAAGTCTCAGCTGAGCTCAGCCTTCTCCATAGTTTATTCTCCAACCCCCAGCAGGGAATTTTGTCTCTCCAATGGGGACATTCTTTGCAAATCACTTTTCATGCAGTGATGTGTCTTAAGGATGTGTTGGGAGCTGTCAGGCTTTCACTTGGACCTGGGGGGTGCAAGGTGGTGGGTGCTTGTGGTGTGCGGTGTATGTGTGCATGTGTACACGCAGGCAAGGAGTGTGTGCACGTGGGAGGTGTGTGTGCTTGCACAGGGGGAGTGTGTGAGTGTATCTGTATGTGTGCACGTGTGTGTGGCAGAACCTTGGCTGGGCATGAACACAGAACTAGTCTGAAGGCTGAGGAGACCCGAGAGGGACAGGCCTGGCAGCAGGAGGACTCAGTGTGAGCTGGAGGAGGAAGGTGGGAGAACTGAAGGAGGAGGGGCCCGTAGAGGTCCCTGGAGCCTTGCCCAGGTGTGGCTGAGAGCCTGTCAGAGGTCTCACACCCCGGCCCAGGCCGGGAGCATGCAATGCTCAGAGCCTGCTCTGGGACGGGGAAACACAGGATGGGAGCATTGGGAGGTGGGTGGCCTCTGCCCTGAGGCTGGTCTCTCTGGGACAGTGCCTGAGGGGCATAGGAGGGACTCTGCAGGCCACTCGAATCTCAGGGTGCGGGAGTCCTTGTGAGATGGGGCCACAGGTGCTGTGAAGGCAGCCTTAAAGCTGGCCCCAGAGCTCTCCAGCAGTGTCCTTCCACAGGCTGAGGTCCTGTCCACAGCAGGGGACAGTCCTGGAGATCGGTGAAGACCCCGGGCACCAGCCACTGAGCTTTCTGTCGCCCCCAGAACGGGGCCTCGCTGAGGGCAGGGATGCCGTCTGCTAGTGCCCGTGGCATCCGGGCAGCTCACACGGTAAGTGCCAGTCATTGCTGGAGTGATGGCCGGCCATGTGCCATACCGTGTGCAGGGCCTCCTCCCATCTCTACAGCTGCCCAGAACAAAGGCTGCTACCCCTCCTTAGATGAGGAAGCCAGGCTCAGGGAGGAGGTGACTTACCCAGGGCCCCAGGGCTCAGAGGTGCCGGTGCTTGGTTTTGAAGACGTGGCTTGACTCCAAAGCAGAACCTCTGGCTTGGCCGCTCTGCATGAAAGCAGGATGGTGTTCTAGGGGTTCCTGTGGGAGAGCCAGGCGGGGGGCAGATCTTGTGGGTCTGCAGTGTCCTCGGCCCACAGGAGAGCTGGGACACCCCCTCCTGGGTCTTGGGCAGAGGGAGGTCCTTGAGGTCCCTGCAAGTGGGTGACAGAGTGGTGCAGGCTCAGGTCCCAAGCACGGACACCATGGCCCAGTGGCAGGCAGAGGGCAGGCAGGGCAGCCTGCCAACAGAGGCCCCTAAATAACAGGGAGTGACCAGCACGTCTGCTGCTCATCCCAGCCAGGGGACTGGCTCCAGCTTCATAACGTGTGATCGATGGGCCTAATATGGGACTGGAGACGGCGGCTGGCAGCCCCGGCCTGGCTTGCCGGCTGCCATTTGCCCATATATTTATTTATTTATGCATTCTCCTCCATGGCAAAGGCCCAAAAACAATAAAAGAAATTGAATTGCATATCAGATGGGACATCAGAGGGAGATATGGCCATAAATCGTGCCGTATTTATTCCATAAATATCAGCACCTCCCGAATAGCCAGTGCCTGTTATGAAGTTATAATCAGGAATCTGGTCCCGTGACGCTCGCAGCCAGCCCCTCCCCCATTAGACAAACAGGCCAGATCCCCCAAATAAATAACCGCTTCCTCAGACTGCCTGCCCGCATTGAGGCCAGCATCTCTCACCAGGGATGCCCACCAAAATGAGGGACAGGGACCACGGGAAAGGGGCCAAAGTGAGTGGCAGGGACCACCTTCATTGCCCAGGGAGGGAATGAAGTTTCTCCAGGCCTTCGGTCCCCTCCTGCCCACCCAGCACCCCACAGCCGGGCTGGAGAGAACATTCTCTCTCTCTATGCCACTTTTTTGGGGGGGTATAATTGACATTCCATAAAATGTGCAAATTATAAGCATACAATTTGATGGATGGTACATGTGTATGCACACGTAAAACATGACAAAGATCAAAGCAAAGGACATTTGTCACTCCAGGAAGTTTCCTTATGCTCTCTCCCTTCATTACTACTCTGTCTTCTATCGCCAGAGTTCACACATCAGGTTCTAGAAGTTTAGACAAATGGAATCGTACAGTATGGACTCTTTGGTGTCTGTTTTCTTGTGTGTTCCTTGTTAACAGATGTGAGATCCATCCGTGTCATTATGAGTATCGGGGCTCATCCTTTCTCATTGCCATGTGGTGTTCCACTGTGTGAACAGACCATGACGTGTTCATCCACTCTCCCGTGGATGACATTCGGGCTGTTTCTAATTTAGGGCTATTGTGGATAAAGCTGCCGTGAGCACTCTTGTGCAAGTCTGTTCATGAATATGACCACTCATTTCTCTCTGCCGTGAGCCTGGGAGTGGAACTATTGGGTCATAGGACAGATGTGTATTGAATTTTATCAGAAACTGCCATATTCTTCTTTTGCAAAGTAGCCGTGACATTTTATACCCCCACAGCAACATATGAGAGTTCCAGTTGCTCCACGTGCATGTCAACACTTGGTGCTATCTTTTTAGTTCTAGCCCTTGGGGTTGCTGTGTGCCGAGATCTCTTTGTGGTTTTCATGTGCATTTCCACTATTGACTCTTACCTGGGTGACTGCATCAGCCACCTGCCTGGAGTCCCCATGCTGTCCCCTGTTCCCTGCAGCTCTCCTGCTCCAGCAGACAGAGGGACCCTGCTGTCCCATCACCACCCTCCTCTGCTCAAAACCCTGCAATGGCTCCCAGCTCACTGAGGGACAAAGCTGGGGTCCTGATGGCCCTGTGGGGAGCTGCCCACGTCACACCGTAATCGCCATTACAAGATGGCGCCGGCCGACACTGACAATCGGCAAAAACAAGTCTAGAGCGCATGTGCTGGGAATTTCCCCACCTCTAGTCTCCGCCCCACCTGTGGCGTCAGCTGGGCCGATTGGGCAGCCACCAATCAGATGGGAACACGTCCTAGGCGAGGGACTGTCTCTATATAAGGGGCGCGGCTCCCCTCGCTGGGGGTCTCCATTTTTTAGCAAGCTTATGCTCTTCCTCTCAAGAGGCATTAAAGCTTATCTGCAGAAGGATCCTTTGTGTGCCGCGTCGTTCTTGCTGGCGAGACGGTAGCGCGGGACATGGCCCCACTGTGCTCCAGCCTCTCCTCAGTTGTTCTCCCCCCACCCTGCTCCCTGCTCCCTGACACTCACCTCCTTGCTGTCCCTCCCTCCCGGCACTTTCCTCACACACTCCCCTCTCCCGTCTCTGCTTTAGTGTCACCTCCCCGCCCACATTCTTCCCTGCTGTACCTTTCTGCTGGAACTTCTCACCACATTTACCTACCATCTATCTCCCCATCTCTGAGTCAGCTCCCCAGAGCAGGAATCTTTGCTATGTTCACTGTTACGCCCCAGGGGCCTAGATCCTTGCCAGGCACAGAACCCAGACTTGATCACTACTGGCTGAAAAGTTGAAATGGGTTGGTGGCAGGTGACACAGCATTTTGACAAGAGCCACTTTTTAAAAATAAAGGTGAAATTCACGTCACATAAAATTCACCATTTTAAAGTGTACAGCTCAGTGGCGTTTGGTACCTCCACGCTGTTGTGCAGCCACCACCCCTGTCGTTCCAAGTGACAGGGCCATTTTGACATGTCCTCGTCAACCTCCGACGTGACCTTCATGCTCTACCTCTCCTTTTTAAAAAAACTAAATGTCTCTGAGCTTCTTTCCAACTCCCTCCCAACCCTGCGTGTTGCTGTATCCATGAGCTTCTGTCCCACAGTTTAAGGACAGTTAAAATGTCCCATCATGAAGCTGGCCCCCGGGGCAAGCCTGGCTGACCAGGGGCTCCCACCCAAGCTGAATGCCCACACCCCCTCCCCATGTGGCCATCCTCGGCCTGATCCGGGGCTGGAGGGAAGGACAGTGGCTGGTTGGGCTCTGCACCCCCGCCCCGTGGGTGACTCTTCCTGAGCCCACGGATCCCCTGCAGGTGGCACAGTCCTGGGCGACCCCCGGCTCTGTCATCCACAAGCCCTGCCTGTCTCCTGCATGGCCGCTGGCCTCCCTCTTTCACCCACAGGAATCTTTCCTCTCCTTTGGCTACAAATGGGGGTAGGGGAGGACGACCCGATTTATTTGGCAACAAATAAAGAGCTGCCATGATTGGGGGGGTGGTTAAAGGAGGAAAAATACCTTGGGTAATGCCATATCCTGCGTCTTTATATTCTGAAATGGATCGTTCTGGACGCGGGCAGAAGGCCTGATTTAATATCCTCATGGAAAATACTGCACCTGATCCAATTACCACGGGAATTTTGATACAGTCAGCAGTCAAGATGAAAGATTCAGAGGCGCTCACTGCAGGAGTAAACACAGAGACCAAATTACCCGGACTCCTCTGGGAGGACTTAAGCGGTTCAGGTCGCTGGGAGGGCACCTCGGGCCAGGCCGGGGGGCTCCATGGAGGCCAGTTTGCCGCAGCCCCTGCTGGGGCAGGCTGCACCCCTGGCCAATGGAAGGCCCTCTGTCTGGGCTCTGGTGTGGCAGTCACAGGGTCCACACACCATGCCTATGGCCCAGCCTGGCCCTGAGGTCCTTGATGTCTGATCCCTCTCCCTCACCACCCTTGTCCATGTTGCCTCTAAATCAACTGTTCCATGTGCCTCAGGCTGGCCCAAGCTCCAGACCTCCAGCCTGGATGCCTGCGGCAGCCACTCACTGGTCCACCATCTCCTCCTGCTGCCTTCCCATGATGGATGGCTCACAAACATGAGGCTAACCATGTCCCTTTGGTGCTGAAAACCCTTCAGCCACCTCCAGTTGTTCTTAACAGAACTCCAAATTCAGGATTCACCTTCAAAGTGTCCAACCTGGCCCCTGCACCTGCTCCAGCCTGCCTCTCTCCCAGCCTCCACCTGGCCCCCCTCTGGTGTCCTCCTGGCCCAGTTTTCATGGGCTGTTCCTCTGTTGGCACTCTCTGCCCCCACACCTTCCCCACCAGATGCAGGCACACACGTGCCCACATCACCTGCCAGCAGCATCCTTCAGGTCTTGGCGTTGAGAGCACCTCCTCGGGATGCCTCCCCTGTCCCCAGACCAGGCCAAGTCTTCCCATTACATGCATGCTGAGGCCCTGCCCTTTGCCTGCAAAACATCGGCCTTGACTATAATTACAAAACCATTGAGTTCTATCTTTTGGAAGTCCACCTCTCCCCCTGGATTTGGGTGCACAGATGTCAGACAGGCCAGAAGCTGCTGTGGGCAAGGCTGCAGACTCCCTGAGCCTCAGTTGTCTGATCTACAGAATGGGACAATAATGTGTAGCTTGGAGAGGTGGCGAGAGGATGGAGCGAGATGCTGAAGGACTGGAGTGTGATGTTCTGCAGCCAAACTCTTCGGGGCCAACTCCCAGCTCTGCCACACACCAGCTCTGTGTCTCAGTTTCCTCATCTGTGAAATGGGTCATTATGATTACACTGGTTAATAGCTACAATGCTTCACCACCGTCCCTGGTGTGTAACAAGCACCATAGCAGTGTTAGATCTTATTAACTGTTTGGTACTGTGGATACTTCCTGGCTATTGCTGGAGCTTAAGGAATCTTTCCCCATTGGGTGGGAGGGTTAACTAAGGCCTCTGGGCAGCTGCTCCACTAGAGACCTGTGGGCCAATTCCTGATCAAAGACCCAAATACTTCCCCCTGGAGCAGACATAATCCCTTTAACCATAAACCTGTGACTGCTGCAGAGTCTGTCACCTTAGGAGCTCACCTCTCAGGAAGAAATACGGCAGGTGCCATCCAGAGGAGAGGTAAGTTCTGAATGGCGAGAGAGATGTATCTTTGTCAGTGGTTTGCTGTTCCCTGGGGTGGCTTTTGTGCACAGAAAAAATTGCTCAGACAATAACATTGATTTTAAACATTAACATTTGATTCATGAATGTTATGCATCCAAAAACGCTGTTCTTTCTTAAGCTGTTAAGTTCACTTTACACACGTTACCATTCTATTTATAAATCTAGCACATTGGAACAATCCCTTTTAAGGGCCATTTGATTACTGTTTGGTCCCATTTACAAAGCCAGTTAATCAAGCTCCTTTAAACATTTTAAGCCGCATAAATAAACAATATATTCCGTTTTCTTTTTAAGTACCTTGATAGTCTGACAGAGAAAACAGATTTAAGTACATCTTTTGTACATCTAACGCACTGAATTTACAAATGTGGTGAATTACAGCACCGTTTACAAACTTTCTAAGGATATAATCTAAAATCTCAAGTCTAAATTAAGTGCTCAGTTTCATATTTTAAGGCAGAATCACAAGGCTGTCCTCAAACTTTATTCGGCAAAATTCTCTGGAACTTTACAAATGCTTAACCCACCCAACATGCACACACTTGAGACAAAAATATTATTATTATTGTTTTGATTCTCTTAAACATGTCTATACTTAATTTTAAACATTCTCGGGGCTGAAAGAAGCTAACTTACTCTGGAACCGATTTGGGGTTACCTTCTCAGCGGGCTGAAGTCTTGCTGGTCAGCGTGGCCTGGCTGGGGCACCTACAGTCCTACCTGCCACCCGACGGGGCACGGAGCTCCATGTGCAGTGGACACCTGGGGGCTCCTGGCCAGCAGGATGCGTTCCTCGGCCCGTCATCCTCCTCTCTGCTCACGCCAGCCTGAAACCCCCCACCCGGGGCCTCCCCCGCTGATTGGATTCAGCTAATCGGTTTACTGCTGCATTCTGTTCTGAACTCTTTATATTTCCCCTCTGTTAGGGCAGACACTAGGAACAACAATTAATGACAGGTGATTGGATTCTGTGTCTCTCCCAGGGCTTTTGTGACTGTTCTAAGGTCATTCCAAGGACAAGGGTGGGGGGTAGGAAAACATGGCCACTGCCTGGGAAGAGGCCTGGAGTGGGGGGTGGCCACGAGGACCACGGGCCACTCCGAGGGCTGGAGGGCAACAGGGAGGCCCAGTCTTCCTGCTCCTGCCAGTGGAAGCATCCATCTGCCTCCAGAAACCATGCAAAGTTGGGGCAGCTCAAAGAAGGTGGGCTGTGGGGAAGACCTTGGGCTGTGGGATCACACAGGCCTGGGAGAGGACCCAACCACCTTGCACTACCTGCTGGGTGCTGTCAGCAAGTTGCTCATCTCTCTGAGCCTCACCTATTAAACAAACCAACTGTGCACAAACAGGGTCTTAACGCTGCCTCCTGGGCGGTGCAGGTGTGAGCACTGAGCATGGCAGGCTGGGCAGGACGGTCCCTGGCAATCAGAAGAGCTCCTGTCATTACTGAGGGCTGGCTGGGGGCCAGCCTCACGGGAGGGGCCCTCCACACACTCTCTTATTTGATCTTCGCAACAACCCCACGAGGGCGGTAACCACTATCCATCCAGTACTGCGGCTCAGAGAGGTTAAGTAAGTTGCCCAAAGTCACACAGCTTAGAAACTGTGGAGTCAGGATTTATACCAAGCCAGTCTGACTCCTCAGCCTCTTCCTTGTGGCCCTCAGTGTCCTTCCCCAGGTCCCCGAGCCCTCAGTGTGGGCTTGGGCCAGACGGGGCAGCCATCAGCGGGCAGAAGCAGCCGTGACTGAGCTTTTTCCACAGCAGAGAGGATTCCCTTCCATCCCTTCCCACTCCCTCCTCAATTATCTCGCCACTGGGAACCTGAGAGAATCAAATCCGCTTCGAAGGCAGCAGCTCACAGATGAAAGCCACCTCCTGTAACCCAGGCTGACAACCCCATGGCAGTGTGACCTGCCTGGCCCCTCAGCCGGCCCAGCCCGGGCATCTCCTGGACCCGGAGATGGGTCCAGTAGAGGGTGCCCCCCACCCCCGCTGTCTTCCCTTCCTGCCGGTGGTGGCAGGGAGGTTGTCTTGGTAACTCCAGCTGACGTTGGTTGTCTTTCTGGGTTTTTCCCTGTGATGAAAGGTGCAGTAGGAGAGGAGGGGAGGAGGGGAGCAGAGAGGCACCCGACGCCCTCTTTCCTGGGGCTGCTGACTTTATAACAACCATGGGCAGCTCTGAGGCTTCCTTTCTGCAGGAGATCTCAACCCCAGGTTTGAGATGTGTCCGTGGGGTGGTGGCTGGAGAAGCCAGGCCCAGGTGGGGCAGGGGCTCCCCGACGCCTGCACCCCGCAGGGAAAGTCCTCAGGTTACAAACCCACCCCAGGCCAGGGACGGTCTTGGACAGACCCGGTGTGGGTCTGTGGCTCTGAGGGGCAGGAGGAGAGGCTCCTGGAGGCGGGCACAACTGCCCAGTGCTTAGAGCTCAGCCGCCATCGCCCTTGAGTCCTCGCCGCCTACTGGGTGGTCACTCCCTTTTCCTCCTCAGTAACAGGGAAGGAATAGTGACCTCCCAGGATGGTGAAAGGAGATGTCACTGTAAAGTCTTTAGCTCTAGTGGACAGCCCCATCCGATGGGATGGTGTTGCTGTAATCATGGATCGGGTTGGGTCACCTAGCCCCGGCCTAGTGGAGACGTTCACCCAAAGAACTCTGGGGAGAGGGGCACAGACCAGCTTCCTTTTTTTCCTTTTTTTTGTTTAACCAGCTCACAGAATTGCAAAATCATCTCCCTTGGACTCAGAAAGAGCTGCAGAAGAGAAGCTCACCATGCCCTGCTCTCAGGCAAGAGCACGTTCCTACCTTGACCCATTATTCACTCAAGTTGCTCCCCTTTGGCAGAGGTGGCCACAGAGCTGGGTGGCCCAGGGTGGGAGCGAGGGGCCAGGGTGTCCCTGCCCATTGCTCTCCTCTGACAGCCCATCAGCTCTGCCTTCCACGTGAAGAGACCCTCTATCCGCGCCCCACCCCCCATAACAGGGATGACTTTGCAGTAAAACGTCCACATGCTCTAACCCAGGTCCCCAAGTGTCCTAGGCCACATCTCCAGGAAGTGACCGTGTCAGAAGCCAAACCCATTCTTGTAACTGACCTCCCTGCAAGGCACCAACCCCTAATCTGAGCATCAAGGGCCCTATGCTGTAAGCCCAGAGCCAAGGGCGAGAACTTCTCCAGTGGGGACAGGTGGGTGCGATGAGCCCAGGAGGGGTGACAGAAGTTTCCCAAAGCTGCTTTTTCCTTACTGCTGTGCAGGAGACCCAGGATACTGCCCCTCACCCAGTCCAGGGGGCAATGCTTCAGTCACCAGTAGCACTACTGACAAGATTCCTATGTGTTCCATTTATTATTCCAATCTATTGAGAATTTACTGTGTGCTAGGCCCTATGCTAAGGCCCTTCGTGCTAACTGCATGCTGTAGGGAATGTTTTGTCCATTTTACAGATGAGATAAGTGAGGCTCAGAGAGGCCAAGTCACTTGCTGTCTATGCTTTCCAGAAGCAGACCTGAGTCAAGGATCTCAAGACAAGTGATTTGATGAAGGAAGGACTCCCAGGAGAAGCTGGTAAGGAGTGGGGAAGCAGGACAGGGGAGGGGACAAAGGCCAACAAGGGTGCAGTTCCAAGTGAGCGCCGGGGTCCGCCTGATTTGTGAGGTGCTCTACAGCATAGATGGTACCCTCAGTGTTGGTCCCATCCCAAGGCCAGGAGCTGGCCTTCTGTACCCTGCACCAGCCAATGGCTGCAAACCATTAGCAGCAAAGCCTGGCAGTGCTGGGAAAGGGACTCAAGAGGACCCGGCCAGTACACTGAAGGTCTCCACCATACTTGCTCTGAGTCACAGCCCTTGCAAGTGGCGGAGTCAGATTTCAATCCCACCCCGGGCCCTAACCACTGCCCCACACTGCCCCTCCCTGGAGCTGGTGCTCTGTCCTTCCTCAGAGCCCTCTCTCCATCTCCTCCTTGGAAGCCAAGAGGCGTATTCTAGGTATCACAATGGCAGGAGTGTATGCTGTATGTATTTATTATACCATGTGTTGTATCATGCTCTACGACTCGGTCTTACCACGGAAAATACAGCACAGAGCGTCTCCTGCATCATGCATGTGATGGGACTCTGGCTGGGTGAGGTGGGGCAGCCTGAGATATGCACACGTGCAGCTCTGCAAACCCCGAGAACTCCCGTGCACAGAGGAACATTTAAGTGTCCAGAGTTAGGGCGCTCTCCTTAGGTGGCACAACAAACAACCAAAGGATGGGTCGATGGAAAGGGAACGATTCTGTGACTGATACTACAGTTGGCCACAGCAGGTGAGTGAGGTGCGGGCAGCGCTGACCTTGATCAAGCTGCCCTCTCGAGGGGGGAGGAAAGAGGACCGGGCCGGGGAGGCAGGTCCAGTGACATGCTCGGAGAATAGTCACTTAGGCCCCATAGTAAGCATCAGCTACGTGCAAGTCCACCTCACCCACGGCATCTCATGTACTGCAGTGCTCACGGCACCCCGTGAGACCAGATCCACTGAACCCACTTCCAGGGGCTCTCGCTTCCCGGCCCTCCTGAAGCGAGGCGTGGCCATGTGGCTTCCTCCAGCCAGTGAGCCATGAGGGCGGGGACCCGGCCACTTCTGAGCCAGAGCATGTAAGTTTTGCCATGGGACCCTCCTCTGCGCTCTGCCCTCCCGGTGGCAGAACTTCTGTCAGCCTGGCTCCAGGGCCCCGGCGGGATGGACACACTGTGTGGGTGGACAGCGGGCCCCTATGTGTTTAAGCCACTGAGATTATGGGTCGTTACACAGCCTAGGAAGCTGCTGGGGCTGTTTATAGATAATCAAGCTGAGGGGCCCAGAGGCACAAAGCCACTGTTGCAAGCCACGCTGCTCTAAAGTGAGGCAGCTGGGACGCAGAGCCAGTCCCTTAACCACCACCCGCCTCGGGCCACTGGATTAGGTTCTGTCCCATCGCCACCTCCCCACACAGGTGCCCTTCTATCCCTGGGGACAACTGGCTTTTTCGAAAGACCAATCCATCAGTAGTCCTCTGGAATTACATCTAGGGCTCTGTCTCCAACCCTTCTGCTCTGCTCACCTCCATCTGCCCAGCGTTAGACCTCCAGGCCTCGGGGTGGCTGCCCTGGTCTTACACATCCACTGTCCCTGTAAATCCATTGTCCACCCAGGAACTAGGTCATTTTTCCAAAACATGGGTCTGCTTGTACATCCACTGTTCAAGTCCTGTTGCTAGTTCTCTAGAGAAATTAAAAAATTGACTTGTGGCCATTCATGGTATCAACCAATGCAAGGCATTCATTCGTTCATTCATTCATTCATTCATTTGGTGAGTATTTACTAAGTGCTTCCTTTGTGCCAGGCACTGGGTTAGACTCTAGGGACACACAGTAATAAGATAAAGTTCCCACCTGCATGGAGCTTCTGTTCTAGTAGGGGAGGTAACATATAGCAAATATAGCAAGGCTTAGCGTAGGAGAGACAGGGACAGGGAGAGACAGGAGCATTAGAGAAGGGGTGTGAGGGAAGGTGGAGCTCACATACACACACATGCACACCCCACACTCAAACACATGCACATACATGCACGCACATGCACACGCATGCACATGCATGCACACGCATGCACACACATGCACACACACAGTTACTGGGTCCCGACTGCAGTGGCCTTATAAGTGTCTGAGATGAAGCGTGAAGGAGTTGTGGGAATGAGCCAGGCTAAGATCGCAGGGAAAAGCATTTCAGGCAGTGAGAACAGCCCGTGTAGCCTGCAATAGAATGCGTGTGGTGTTTATAAGGGACTGAAAGAAGACAGTATGGCTGGAGCACCTGGCCCAAAACGGAAAGTGAGGTGGAGAGACTGGCAGAGCCAGAGGATGTGCGCCCGGGGAGCCACACCAGGGAGAATGGGCCAGGCATCCCACCAGGCTGGCAGCTGTCTGGAGCTGAACGATGGCACTTGAGGGTGAAAACTTGACAGACCATCAGGTAGGCGTTCTCTCTTTTCCCTGAGCTCAGGGCGGGGCTTGGCCTTTCTAGACCCTTGCTGCCCCTTTTTATATTAAAATCCTTGCCATGTCTCCAAACCAGTGGCTCTTATCATTCAATACAGATGAGCAGGAGTCCCCTGGGTGGGGAGGGGTGCATGTGGTTGGAGCTGTGTCAGCCTCCATGAATCTGATGCTCTAGTGCCTCAGTTTACCCCCTGTGGGCTCACAGAACCAGGATGGCACAACCATGCAGGGTACAGACCTGGGAGAAGTGTACACGAGACCTGGCTGCAATGGTAGTCCAGTGACAGTCAGTGACTGTACCTTCCCACCACTTCCTCCCACAGCAAATGTGAGAGCTCCTCTTCTCCGGCCACTGTCACAGGCAAGGTCTGGCCACAGCCAGGGTCTGGCTGAGATCTCCGGGAAGGCAGGGCTGGGGGTGGGCAGTGGTCTGGGCAGCCTCCTCTGATTGGGCCCCCGGTGGGCTGTGTGGCCCGGGCAGCCTGAGGCGCCAGCCAAGGCCCCAGCCCACGTGCTGAGATTTCAAAGGCAAAGTTCTGAGAAATAACGGGGTTTCATAAGCCAGGCTGGTCGATATTCCATTGAAGTGGAGGGAGAGAGACCCAGGGAGACCTAGAGAAATACAGAGATAAGCAGAGATAAAAGCAGAGCGTGAGACACGGAGGGGCACACCCAGGGAGACACAGCACAGAGACGGAGAGAGGCGGAGAGACCCAGGCGGGAACCACAGAGAAGCAGGGAAGGACAGACACGGAGACAGAGACATACGCAGCTAACCCGCACAGGGACGCACGTGGGGAGAGACCCAGGGCCGCCTGCGTGCAGGGACAGAGACCCACGCAGGGACAGAGACATGGGGAAATCGGTCACACAGAGGGGCCGGGAGGGGCTGGGGAGGACGCCAGGGGCTCTGAGAAGCTGCCATAGGGCAGGGCCCACCTCACCTCCAGCTCCAGAGCATCTCGTCCTTGGTCCTCGGGCCCCTCTGGAGTGTGTGGGTCACCTCCATGGACTCAGAGTAACCGAGGCCTGGCGGGTGGCAGCACCTGAAGTCTGAGGGGCTGGCAGGGCCCCCTCCCCCTCCCACCCCCTCCAGCCCCTCCCCCCCTCCATCCTCAGCCTCCACGTCTGTCAAATGTGTGTGTGTGTAGGGGGACAATTCTTGCCTCCCAGGGTAGCCTTGAGGGTTAAGTGAGGAGAAGACAACAGCAGCCACTAGGCCAGCAGCAGCGACTCTTTCCAGAAGCTTCTATGTTCCAGGTCCAGTCAACAATGCAAGAACTGAGCTAGGCACAGAGAGTTCCCACTTCCAGATCGGAAGACCGAGGACGAAGTGACTTGTCTGAGGTCACACACCTGTCCCTCACAGAGATGGCATTTGCACACAGGTCTTTTTTGTTTTGTTAACTTTGGAACATGTAATTTTACCACCGAAATACTCTCATTAAAGTCATAAGCAGCAGATCAGACAGCCCTGTCCTTTGCTAAGAAAGGACCAATGTCACCACCCGGAGCAGAGTGCCATTCCCCCTCCTTCCCTCCCCCTCTTCCTTCCTTTCTTCTGCATCCTCAAGTCTACAATTTGGTGGCATCAAGGACATCCACAATGCTGCACAACCATCACCTCTGTCTAGTTCTAGAACTTTTGTTACCACCCCAAACTCAAGCCAGTTAAGCAGTCAGTCCCCCACCCTGTCCCCTCCAAGTCCCTGGCAACCACTAATCTGTTTTCTGTGTGTGGATTTGCCTGTTCTGGACATTTCAGATCCGTGGAATCATACAACACGTGGCCTTCAATTCAGATCCGTGGAATCATACAACACGTGGCCTTCTGTGTCTGGCTTCTTTCACGTAGCATAAAGCTTTTGAGGTTCACCCGTGTTATCTCATGTATCAACATTTCATTCCTTTTTACTGCTGAATAATATTCCCCTGTAGGGACAGACCACATTTTGTTCATTCCTTCATCCGTTGATGGACTTTTGTGTTGTTTCCACATTTTGGCTACGGGGAATGTGCTGCTGTGATCATTTGTACCCAGGTTTTTTGTGTGGACGTGTGCTTTCCCTTCTCTTGGGCATACACCTAGGAGTGGAACTGCTGGGTCAAATGGTAACCTTGTTAAACATTTTGGGGAAACGCCAGACTGTTTCCCACAGCTGCTGTACTATTTTGCATTCCTGCCAGCAACATACGAGGGCTCCAATTTCTCCACATCCTTGCTGCCATGTGTGATTTTCCTTTTTCAGAATCATTTTTAAAATGTTGGCCATCGTAATGAGCGTGAGTGCTATCTCACTGTGCTTCTGCACAGAGCATTTTTTAAGGACCTGGGGTGATTCTGATGGCAGGCTGTGGTGTGAACTTGCTTGCTCTGGTGGGTTTCCCCACTGCATCTCATTGAATCCTCACCAGTCTTTTGACATCCTGTTTGTGTATCCACTTTATAGAGAACACAGATGCCCAAACAGGTGATCTTCCCCAGGTGACTGCTGCGAGCAGCAAAGCCAGGAGGGCCCTGCCAGGTAGTTCTCCTGTACCATTGACACCCGACATCTGCTCCCCAGAGACTGGTGAAAGCCAGCGGTGCACAGGCTGTGAATATCCTAAAGGGCTCCACTCCTGGCCCAAGTCTGCCCAATTCCAAAGGCCTTTACTCCTCCAGGCACCGTGCAGTAGTCCAGGAGCTGGTAAACGATGGCCTGCAGGCCAAATCTAGCTCCAGCCTGCTTTTGTTCAGCTGGTTGACAAAGATTCCTTGTCTGGCCAAACTTAAGTCAGGCTTAGTTATTAGTGACACATTTTCCATCCACAGACCCCCACTTGGCTATAAATCCCCACTTGCCCACACCATATTTGGGATTGAGCCCAATCTCTCTCCCCCACTGCAGGACCCCATTGCCGTGGTCCCTGTACCCTTCACAATGTGCTGAATAAAGCCTTCCTTCCCTAACAAGTGTCGTTAAATAATTGCTCTTTAACATGGTGAACTAAGAATGGTGTTGGCATTTTAAAGGTTGTAAAAGAAATCAAAGACAAGTCTGCAGTCTAAAACGTTTACTGTCTGGCCCTTTACAGTTTTTGGACCCCCACTTATCCCAGTGTGGTGACTCTGGCTGAGCCCCTGAGCCCAGGGACGGGGGGAGCACGAGGGCTTGGGGCATGGCACACCGCAGGGCTGCAGTCTCCCACTGGGCCTTGTGCAGGGCCTGGGCTGGCCAAGGGAGGCACAGCCAGGCTCTCCCAAGCCCCAGTCCCTGCCTGGGTCACCTCCCTGCGGTTCAGTCCTCCCCCATCCCAGGAGGAGGTGAAAAATGTGATACCTCAAAGTGGACATGAAAGTTTAATGGGGCCGATGCATATTTAATGGAGCTTAACAAAGCTTCCTTAAAGACATCCCAGACAGCCCCCTGGGGGCAGGGGCAAAGCCACTCTGCCCACCGCAGCCAGCGAGCTCCCTCATCTGTCTGCGGTGGCATCCCTGAGACAGCTTGGCATTCCAAGCTCCTGCCAGAGCTGGACGCAGTCCTCAGTGTACGAGGGAGCTGCCCTTCATTGCTAATGTGATGAGGATGTCTGAGCCACGTGAGCCGTGGGGATGCAACTTCGGCTGCCTGGCCCCTTCCCAAGAAGCCTCCCACTACAGGACACAGCAAGGAGGCCTGCCTGGAGTCTCCTTCCTCCGTCCCTCCAACCCCTAGCCATGTCAAGGAACACTGCTGGGGGTGAAGGACAGCTGGAGACATCCGAGGTCAGGGCATGGGGACAGTTCACCACAGGGCATTGGGATAAGGTGGGTCCCTGTGTGGACTCTGAGGTCAGTGAGAATCAGAGATCTCAGAATCATCGCACCTTGGAAGGGCTGTCAGACTCTCCTGAATCCCAGCAGTCCAGGCTCACCAGCTATGAGCCCTGACAAAGTCACATCAGCCACAGGGCCATCATTTCACTACCCTCCCCCATCTACATGACTTTGGGGCCACAGCCTACTCTTAATGTCACCCCAGATATTTCTTGGGGTCCGCAAGGGCTTCTCAGGAGGAGCCCACCAGCCCTCAGTGATGTCTTACATGTGCCACTGGGCAGAGGAAGCTTCTCCCAGACGTGCTTTGTCTCGGCCTGGCCCAGGATGGCGACCAGGAGTTCTCAAAAGGCAAGTGGCCAGTCCTGAGACTCAGCCCCTGGCCCTGTCCTCATTTTAGCACTGGAGTCATCATCCTCAACTGCCTGTTGTGTAGTCGTGATGCACAACCTGTACCTGTAGCCCAGTCTGTACCAACAGTAGTGCAACAACCCGTACCTATAGCAAAACCTGTACGTGCAGCCTGTGCTGTACCCAGCCCCGCCGTCGCCCACACGTGAGCATCTCACTGCCTCCTTGACTTCCCCCGTGGGTTTCAAGGCCCCCACAGCCCAATATGTCCAATACAGAGCTTCAGATCTACTCCCAAGCCTGGTCCTCGCCCAGGGTCCCCTGACGAGGTGAATGGCACCCGATCGTCAAAATGTCTGGACTGGACGCCAGCTGAGGGGTCATCCTTGATGCCTACCTCTCCTAAACCCATTTCTGGCAGTGTCCCCGCTAAGGCCCCCCTCCTCCCCACCCTGGTCCAAGCAACCATCACCTCTCCTGGCCATTGTGCAGTCCCCAGCCAGCCCCTCAGTCCATCTCCCGTTACAATCAGTGTGAACTTCCAAGTGCCACCTGATCACATCAAACCACCATTAAAAACCTGTCAGTGGGCTCCCGCTTCTCTCTGAAAGGAGCTCAGATCCCCCCCCAGCCCAGCCCAGATATAAGCCGGGTTGACCCCCTCAGTGCCCAGGGATGCCGGCATCCCTCCCAACCCCAACTCCCAGCACCACCCAGGGGCCTAGGTCCAGGCAGAGACACACAGGACGGGCCACCCCTGTGCAGCGCCATTTACTCAGTTGCTCTTGGTTAAGCACCTTCTTTGGGTTGGGCCCTGGTCCCCCTGGACCCAGAGCAGCACTGAGTAGCCCCAAGTGTCTCAACGTCCACCCTCAGAAGAGCCCCTTCCTCTGAGCAGACATGCCCCTTACTCTAGCTGCCTCCCCAGCTGGCATGACACAGGTGGGAGCACCAGCGGGCTGGCGGGGAGCCCGGGCCCACGTGGGATCGGGCCACCTTGAGACATCGTACTGGAGTCGGTGACGCTCCGATGTGCCGAAGTCTGGGATGTGCATCTACAGAGCATCCATCCGGGTGAGGGGTCTAAAGACGTGCTCTGCAGTCTCAGCTTCTGTGGGGCAGCTCTGGAGGGGCTGAAAGCAAGAGGGGCTGAGGGAGGACACCAGGAGGCCCTTTAGCAACCACCCCCCAACCCAGAACCACTCTGATGTTGGACTGGGGGTTCTGTGTGAGATCTCATTGGAAAGGAGTATGCAACTAGAATCGAATCCAGACACCTTATTTGACAGATGGGGACAGTGTAGCTGGGGGGGTGGGGGGTGGGGCGGCTCCTGGTGGTCACTGCTGAGCCCCAGGCCAGTGGGGACCCCACCGTGGGGATAGCATTTAGCAGGAGAAGGCGAGGGGCTTGGTGGCACTGGAGCAGTGTGTCATACTCTGGGTTCCTGCTCAAGAAAAAGCAGGTGTCCTGGCAGCCTCTCGATGCCTCTCCAGCCGCCCTCGTGTTTCTACCCCCACCACATACCCCACGCCCACCCTCCGAGACAGCACAAAGGAATCAGCTGTCTTCACATTTGGGAAGCATTTCCAAATTCCTTTGCCATTTGTTATCTCTCTCTAAACATTTTTTCCCAAACATCCTGGGAGGTTTGTGATTTCACGATTCCGAGATTCTCTGGCTCTAAGACTCTGGTTCAAAGGTTCTAGGAGATGGAGATTCTCATTTGGCATCTGGGAGATGGGCAGGTGACTGGTCCAAGAGCACCTGGTCACGTGGGCAGCAGAGCCTATCCTGGCCTCGGGCCACCTGCTCTTTCTGTTCCCCACGAGTCCTTCCCACCGGTCCTGTGAGCTGAAAGAAGGTACAGGGCAACATCCCAACAGCTGGCTTCTGGGGGAAGGAACTCAAAGACCGTCATCTCCACACTTCCCATCAAGGGCACAGAGGAAGACTGTCCAGAGGGTCTGGGGTGACCCCATCCAGGGCCACCTTGCTTGAAGGCAGAGTCCCTATGCGTTGAACTGCCAGAGCCCATGACCACAGCTCTCCCCTCTCTTCTTTCTCAGGGTTTGAGAGTCCCTCCTAGTCCTATAAAGGCCTGGGTGGGCTGTCCAGGTGCTGGCCCCAGGCACGAGGGCAGAGCCAGTCATAGCTGGCCCTGGTTCTCAGACCCCGTTTGCTTGGGGCTTGGGGTGAGAACTGACTGCTTTCCTGGCAGAGATTCAGGGTGGGCACCTAGAGGATCAGATGAGCCACCTCACAGGCTGCTTTGGTCTGGGGCAGTTTAGACCTCAGTTGTTCAGGACTAGATGGAACTCTCCATGGACGCTTCCAGAATTGGACACAGTCAAGTCTCACTTCACCTCCCACTCAGTCATCGTCCCTGGAACCAATCTCCCTCGGGGACCTAAAGGGGCGGGGTGTCCTGATTCTGGGTCAAGGCTCCCCAGTTCCTGGCCAAACCACATCCAACAGTGCCCCAGACTCACCCCCTCTCCCGTGTGTCCACCAGGTGGCCCCTGCCTAGGGCCTCACTGACACCTTTGGGACTGGAGCCCTGGAGGTGGCAATGACCACAGTTTATTCCATCCAGCTCCCTTGTGAGCCTTCTCAGTTCTGACATTGGTAATTTACATGGGAAAAGGGTAGGGGGCGGGCACAGTGACAAGTAGGAGGTGCTAGTGGCAAATCTGGGCCAAAAATAGGCACCTGTGTTGTAATCAGGCCCCACAGGGTGGGCCTGAGCTGAGATGGTTTTGGAGCCTGGTAATCAAGGCGGGGAGTTTTTATCCTTGGCACTGTTCAAGGGCCTGTTCGGACTCAACCAGGCCCTGGGGGGGTATCTGATGGTCTATGAGAGAGTAGGGTCAGGGTCCAAGGGGGGAATGAGGGTCTCTGTGTAAAAGTAGTGAGAAGGTGTGGTAATGACAGCATTGATGGGGGTGGTGGTGATGGTGGTGGTGGTCATTGTGGTGATGGCAATGGTGGTGGCGGTGATCGTGGTGATGGCGATGGTGGTGGCGGTGATCGTGGTGATGGCGATGGTGGTGGCGGTCATCGTGGTGATGGCGATGGTGGTGGCGGTCATCGTGGTGATGGCGATGGTGGTGGCGGTCATCCTGGTGGTGGCGATGGTGGTGGCGGTCATCGTTGTGGTGGTGATGGTGGTGGTGGTCATCGTGGTGGTGGTGATGGTGGTGGTGGTCATCGTGGTGATGGTGATGGTGGTGGTGGTCATCGTGGTGATGGTGGTGGTGGTCATCGTTGTGATGGTGATGGTGGTGGTGGTCATTGTGGTGATGGTGATGGTATTGGAAGTGATAATGGAGAGGTGGTGGTGGTCATCGTGGTGATGGTGATAGTGGTGGTGGTCATCATGGTGATGGAGGTGGTGTTGGTGTTGGTGGTGCTGATGGCGGTGGCATTGGAGGTAGTAGCAGTGGCGGTGGTGGTAGTAATGATAATTACAACAGCAGCCGACATGTATTGAGCCTTGCTATGTGCCAAGCCCTGTGCTATGCAGTTGATATGCCTCAGCTCATCGCGTGTTCAGGCCGTCCTAGGAGGTTTGGCTTATTGTGTTATTATGATTATCCCCATTTACAAATGAAGAAACTGAGGCTCAGAGAGGGGAAGTCACTTGCCCAAAGTCAGTTAGCAAGTGGCAGGGCTGCAACCGGAACCCACATACTCTTGCTTATGCTACACAGTGTCAGCCCCTCACATCTGGCCCCTGCTGTGGGGAGGCAAAGTGGCAGGCCAGCCAGAGGAACCTGGTGTACCCCATGTCCCCACCTTCCCAATTGACCCTTGGGCCCACCTCACACACCCACTGCCCCAGCAGCATATGAGTCTGTGACACCTTGCTAACCACTCTGCAAAGTGACTTTGTGTCTCTTGTCATCTTTGACCTCTGCAAAGGCACCGGGAGGTCGGCCTGATTAGCGGATGAGAAACTGAGGCCAGAGGGGGCGTGACTTGATGGAGGACAGAGAGTACAGTTGAGGAGGTGATTGGCCAGGAACGCAGGATTCCTGACTCTCGGCCCAGGTTCTATCCACCAGCCTCCTGGGGCCATCCTAGCGGCAGACTGGTCACAGGGGACGCCCTCACGGGGGTTAGCACAAGGTAGGGACGAGGGCACCTCCAGGCTGTGCAACCTAGGTGAGCGTCTCAACCTCTCTGAGCCTTGGTCAGGGCTCAGTACAGGGCCTAAAACATGAGAAAATTTTGGCCCATGGGAGTACAATTGAGGGCCCTTGCTGGACACAAGTTGTGGCAGCCCAGAGCCTTGTGATCCATGAAGGAAGCCTCCCCCACCACCTGCTGCCCAGGAGGAGAGGATCCCACTAATACATCCATTGGGCTGGAGTCCTGGTGGAGACCATGCTAAACCTTCCCTCCCAGCAGTCTACAAAGAGGGCCCTCGCAGCTAGAGCAGCCTTCCCGAGCCTTGGGTTGGCGAATGGCCAGGACCCGGCATGATGGGGCTCTGCCTGGCTGCTTGGAGGAAGAGGTGACCCCCCATCTCCACCGCACTGTCACTGTGGTGGCAAGGCCTCCCGGCAGGGGGAACTCCGGGCTGGGCTGAAGCCCCCTCCACGGCACCCAAGCTGTTGATAATGAGGGATATTTTAAAAAACAAAACCAGATGCTTCTTGAACATTTCTGGCACCCAAAAGGCTGGGAGTTTCATCCCTGGTGCAGCTAACTTCCTCTCCGCTGCCTCCGTCTACTGCCCTGAGCTCTCTGCCCTCCAGGCCTGGCCCAATGACAGGGGCTGTGCCTCCCTGGGGGTCTCAGCCAGTCAGCCTAAGCTGCAGCCCCCATCCCCTCACCCCAGCAGAGAGGAGACTCGGCCTTCCGTCCAGGCTGTGGCCTCCCCTGGGAGCCACACTCCCAGCCACTCGATCTGGCAGCCCCTCACTCACCCCCTCTTCCTCTCCTGAGAGGCCATGGCCTTTGCAGCCCCTGGGGGCCTCCCACAGAGGAAATGAGGCCCCGGCTGTGCACTGGAGAAAGGTGACTCAAGACAGGGGCTCTGAGGCTGCCCTCCCCCGTCCCCGGGCTCAGCAGAGCAGCAGAGCAGGGGCTGATGTCTAGGGGGCTTCAGCAGGCCTGGCTCAGTGGCTCGGAAGAAAGTTGTGCCACCTGCTAACTAGCACAGGGGCAAAGGCCCAGCTGGGCTCCAGGTCTCCACAGACCCTATAGGTCCCCCCAATCCCTCACAGGCCTTTCCTTGACATCTGCCCCAGGGTGCAGTCTGGGAAGAAATCTGGAAAGGGGGCTTTGCTGTGCTGGGCATGCTGAGAGGCCCTGTGGGCCTCAGTTTCCCATCTGGACATCAAGAGGGTTGATCTGATGGCCTCTGACAGCTCTTCCAATTCTGATATGGCGGGATTCTAGAACAGCCCCCACCCCCCACCATAACCCCAGCTCCATCACTGAGGGAAAATAAAGGAAAAAAATAACACCCACCCCATCTAATCCTTTCCTGGCTTATACCACGCAGCTCAGCTCTCTCGCCGGCTCCTCTGGGGGATGATGGAAATGTGAATTTAAATAGAGTTATGTTGAAAGAACATTAGCCAGCATGGTCCCAGCAGGGAGAAGTCCTGCCGCGACGCAGAGGCAGGGCCTGCGGTCGGCGTGTTTACGAGAGAGGCCAGCACCTCCGGACAATTACAATCAGGACAGCTTGATCAGCCCTCCTCCTCGCCTTACCCCCTTCCCGTGAATCTCCTTAATAGCTAGCTGCCTTCTTTCAGGGCACTAGGTCGGCTGCCGGGGACCATTCACATGTGTATAATCTCCTGGTGGCACCACGATGCCATCCACAGCTAAGGGGACTCCAAATCAGCTTTCTGGGTGGCTTGTGCTCCCTCCCCAGTGGGGGCGGCCATCAGCCTGGGACAGGATTAGCATGGCTGTCTGCTCTGAGCTGAGGGCTCAGCACAGGGCTGCGGGCAGGACAGAGCTGGGGGCATCTGGGAGGTTCCAGCTCCTTCTGCACAGCCCTGAGCTGGCCCCATAGACCCCCATGCCCCTCGTTCTTTCTCATCACCTGAGCACAGAGGGGAGAGACAGATTCTGCCTCATTCAGTGCTGGGCACAGAGACGGTGCTCAGGGCTGGGCTGTTTTAACACATAACTCAGCAGGGTCATTTATGAGAGGTGGGCAGGCTGGTGGGGGGCAGGGGTCTTGTATTAGAGGTGCACTCCTGGGGGGCTTCTGAAACTCAGGCCAACAGAGTATGAGAAGCCCCTGTGGGGAGAGCCAGGATCTGGGGGCCCCGTGTTGCTCTGCTGGGGTAGACAGGCTGGTTGCAACTGCGGTGGCTATACAGGGGGGAACAGGAAGGGACCAGGTGAGCCAAGAGGGAAGAGATTCTGGTGCTGTCAGTGCAAGGGTCCTCTGACTCCATGTGGGGGGGACTGGCACAGGTGAGGCAGTTTCCTCAGGTGAAGGCCAAGATCTACTACGGCCCTTCCTGACACTGCAGGGCTTGACGGGAAGGAATGGAGCCTGATTAGAGTGTGGTTTCAGGAGCTGTTCTTATCCAAATGGTGACGATGATGGTGGTGACGATAATGGTGGTGGTGATGGTGGTGATGGTGATGATGATGATGGTGATGGTGATGATGGTGTTGATGGTGGTGATGGTGATGATGATGGTGGTGGTGGTGATGGTGGTGATGGTGATGATGGTGGTGGTGGTGATGGTGGTGATGGTGATGATGGTGATGGTGGTGATGGTGGTGATGATGGTGATGGTGGTGATGATGGTGATGATGGTGGTGGTGGTGATGGTGGTGATGGTGGTGGTGATGGTGGTCGTGGTGGTGATGGTGATGGTGGTGGTGATGGTGATGATGGTGTTGATGATGGTGGTGGTGGTGGTGGTGGTGGTGATGGTGGTGGTGATGGTGGTGATGGTGGTGATGATGGTGGTGATGGTGTTGATGATGATGGTGGTGGTGGTGATGGTGATGATGGTGTTGATGATGGTGGTGGTGGTGGTGGTGGTGGTGGTGATGGTGATGATGATGATGGTGATGGTGATGATGGTGTTGATGGTGGTGATGGTGATGATGATGATGATGGTGGTGGTGGTGATGGTGGTGATGGTGATGATGGTGGTGGTGGTGATGGTGGTGATGGTGATGATGGTGATGGTGGTGATGGTGGTGATGATGGTGATGGTGGTGATGATGGTGATGATGGTGGTGGTGGTGATGGTGGTGATGGTGGTGGTGATGGTGGTCGTGGTGGTGATGGTGATGGTGGTGGTGATGGTGATGATGGTGTTGATGATGATGGTGGTGGTGGTGGTGGTGGTGGTGATGGTGGTGGTGATGGTGGTGATGGTGGTGATGATGGTGGTGATGGTGTTGATGATGATGGTGGTGGTGGTGATGGTGATGATGGTGTTGATGATGGTGGTGGTGGTGGTGGTGGTGGTGGTGATGGTGGTGGTGATGGTGGTGATGGTGTTGATGATGGTGGTGGTGGTGGTAGTGGTGGTGATGGTGGTAGTGATGGTGGTGATGATGGTGGTGATGGTGATGATGGTGGTGGTGGTGGTGGTGATGGTGGTGATGATGGTGGTGATGGTGTTGATGATGATGGTGGTGGTGATGGTGGTGATGGTGGTGATGATGGTGGTGATGGTGTTGATGATGATGGTGGTGGTGGTGGTAGTGGTGGTGATGGTGGTGGTGGTGGTGGTGGTGGTGGTGGTGGTGATGGTGGTGGTGATGGTGATGGTGATGATGGTGTTGATGATGATGGTGGTGATGGTGATGGTGGTGGTGGTGATGGTGATGGTGGTGGTGGTGATGGTGATGGTGGTGATGATGATGATGGTGGTGGTGGTGATGGTGGTGATGGTGGTGTTGATGGTGATGGTGATGGTGGTGATGATGGTGATGGTGGTGGTGATGGTGGTGTTGATGGTGGTCATGGTGGTGTTGATGGTGGTGGTGGTGGTTTTGATGGTGGTGATGGTGGTGATGGTGAGGTGATAATGGTGTTGATGATCGTGGTGGTGGTGGTGGTGATGGTGATGGTGGTGGTAGTGATAGTGATGGTGGTGGTGATGGTGGTGGTGATGGTGATGGTGATGATGGTGGTGGTGGTGATGGTGATGATGGTGGTGGTGATGGTGATGGTGGTGGTGGTGATGGTGATGGTGGTGTTGATGATGATGATGGTGGTGGTAGTGATGGTGGTGGTGGCGTTGATGATGACGATGGTGGTGCTGGTGATGGTGGTAATAGTGATGGTGGTGGTGGTGGTGGTGATGATGGTGGTGGTGATGGTGATGATGGTGGTGGTGATGATTATGATGATGGTGATGGTGATGGTGGTGTTAGCCCTGTGTGGGGACAATCGTTTCTGCCAGGGTTTCCTGCCCACCCACTGAAAGCTCCACATCACAGTGGGACTCCCAGAAGTTCCCACAATGAGCCTGGTCTTTGGGGGACACAACTGTCAGCTCCTGGAGAACAGGCCGCGATCTCTTCCCCACTCATCTCTAGGCTCAAACACAGTGGCTTCTAGGTGCAGGGGATGAGAAAAAACACAGTGTAGGGAAGGAGGCAGGATGATGGGGTGAACCGGTGAGTGATGGAAGAACCCAGGATGTGATGGCTGTGGAACCAGCTGTGGATTCAGTGCTGCAAGAATCCAGAGATGGAGGAAGAGACAGAGTGAAGGGGGAGGTGGAGCTTGACATGGGCATGATTCCCAGTGGGCAGCAGCCTGGCTAAGGGTGTGTGGTGGGAAGAAAGCGGCTGGCACAGAGGAAACATTCAGCAGAGGAAGGGGGGGTCAGTTTGGATGGGCCGGATTCTGACCTTGAAGGCCTTGACTGCCAAGCAGAAGGGTTTGGGCTTTGTCCTGTTGAAAATGGGGTCCCTCTGGCCGCCTGAGAACAAGGGCTGACACGAGGCAGGTAGGATCAGGGAAGATAATGCTGATGGTGCCATTTAGGTGCTGGGTAGTGGTAATAAAACAACAGTGTCACCACGGACCGAGTGCCTGCTGGGGCCCCGCACTGGGCTCAGCACCTGCCAGACCCTCTCCGTGAGTCCTCTCTGAACCACTGGGATGCAGCTGTGGTGGTTTTAAAAAACTATCCACTCCTCCCCGAGGGCAAGTGCAGTTCCCCTCCCCTCGAGTGTGGACTGAAGGGAGTGCTCACTTCTAACCAATAGAATGTGGTGGAAATGGCAGAGTGTGACTTCCAAGTGGAGGTCATAGAAGATTTGGGTTTCCGTCTTGCTTGCGCCCTCTGATTGCTTGTTCTGGGGAGACCGGCTGCCATGCTGTAAGGATGCCCAAGCCGCCCTATGGAGAAGTCCGTGGGGCCGGAAGCTAGGCCTGCAGCCAAACAGCCCTGCAAGTGCACTGTCTTGGAAGTGTATCCACCAGCCCCAGTCAAGCCGTCAGATGACACAGCCCCAGCTGACATACTGACTGCCGCCTGTAGAGGGGCCCTGAGCAGGAACTGCAAAGCTAAGCTGCTCCTACATTCCTGACCCTCCTCAACTGGGCGAGGTAATAAATGTTTGTTGTTTTAAGCTGCTCAGTTTGGGGGTAATTTGTTATGCAACAATCAATACAGTGTTTTCTGCTCTCCTTTTTGTTCAGACTTAGAAAACCCAGGCCGCAAGGCACTCCAGGCAGGGGGCCTGGCTCAAGCAAAGGTGCCCTGCCTGGAGCACTTGTCTCAGCAAGAAAAGCATTTGTCAGGAGCATATGGGCTTTGGTTGCAGACTGAGGGGTCAGGGTCTGCATCCTGTCCCCCTTTCCGTCCCTCAGCAGTGAAGGGCTGCCCTCTTGCTCGGGGACTGCCCCTGTGGACACCAGAGTGTGGAGGCTGCTTCACGGGGAGCTGCTCTGCAGTTGGAAGTGGATCCAGGCAGGCCAGGGGTCTCATTCATTCAATCATTTTTTCAATAACCAAGCCCCACTGTGTGCCAGGACCAGCTACAACCTCTTCATTAAGACCCTCCCTGCCCTGCTGCCTCGGTGCCAGCCTCAGACTGGCTGGGATATAGGACAGGACCTGAGATGTTGGGATGGAGGTCACCCCACATTCTCAGGTGCAGAGACGGGCAGGCAGAGGCAGGGTGGGGGGAGGCCAAGGCTGGAGCCTTCCTATTGATGCTCGGCTTAAGACAGTGTGGGAAAGAAGGCAGAGATTCCAAAAGCAAGGCCAGAGCCCGGCAGTGGGGATGAAGAGTCTTAAAGACAGTCCTGCCCTTTGACCCCATAATTCTCTTCCTGGGAATCCACTCTAAGGAAATAATTAGCAAGGCCAACAGCACTTGAGGGTCTGCTGTTCGCTGTGTGTTGTTTACAGCAACTAGAAAATAGAGATAAATGTCAAAAAGTAAGGGAGGTTTACAAACACTATATCCCTCCCCCCATAATTCTGGAGTTCCATGATCTGAATGTAAATCTACAGTCTGCAGCTGCGTGGCCTCTCTGTGCCTTGGTTTCCCCATCTGTAAATGGGTATGATAATAGGACTTAGCTGTGGGTCACTGGAAGGACTAGATGAGCTGGTACACGCGGCACACTCTGGTCAGCGCCCGGCACAAAGAACATCTTCTGAACATAGTAGCTAATATCATTCTTAAATAGGCTTAGTTTAAAAGGGAGGTTTTTGGATTTTTAAGAACATGGGGAAATTCTCCGAGTCAGGTGGTGCGGTGGGTGTGTTGTATAACCTCGATCTGGCAGAATAAAACATGTGCCGGAAATGGCCATCTCCGCTTTAGCCTGAGGCCCTTCTCTGGATGGAGGGCACAGAGGCTGTGTCACCTGCACTGCCACACCTCTTGCCACCAGTGTCCGGCACAGCAGCAGTACATGCTACGAAACACGGGCCCTGTTAGAATTTGCTGAGTGGTTGTGGGAAGGGATCAGAGACACAAGCCAAGCCTGCACACGGCAGCTGGTGGCCTCATGGTGCACAGATGCAAATACAAGTGGTGTATTCAGAGGTGACCCAGGAAGCCCTGGAAGGGGAGTGGAGGCGACGGGGAAGGAAAGGTGCTGGTAGTGGACGTGTCACATGTCAGATTGCGGCGCTCGGCACCGAGGGCTGAAGCCCCGGAGAACTCTGGGACACATGCAGACATGTCCCTCACCAAAGGGCGAGGGTGCTGGAGTATCTGTCCTCTAGCTCCTCCAGCTTCCATCTGTGGTTGGCCCAGGGCTGCTGCCCCAGGGGAGAGGTGAGTTGCTGGTCTTGGCACATTCTGGAGCCGCACAGGCAGAGCTCCAACAGTGTGGAGCACTGGTGCGTGGAAATGTTGAATGAATGCTGCTGCTGCCCGTCCCAACCACCGAGGGCCTGCCCAAAACACCACCACCCTCTGCTCCCTGTCTGTGTTGCATGTCTGTATACACAAACAGTTTCCCAAGAAGTTTCTGGTCCCAATGGCCCAATATGAGGATACTTGGAAACATTTATGGAAAGATTTGTGTTATCTTTTAATTCTATTTTTCCACAAACTTTTGGAAGTACCTCATATTTACATAGTCTCTGGCAGTTATTAAGAAAACAGACTAGAAGGAAACCCCCCAAAGTGGTAACCAGGGTTGTCTTCGGATACAGTGGTAATAGCTGAAAATAATATATAAAATTTCAAGAAGAAATACAGGCTGGAGCAGATTGTGGCAGGGCTGACCATGAGGAGTCCAGAGCTGGGAAAACACTTGGAGAAGCTTCTCTGTCTGAGTCACAATTAATAGCATGTTAGTGATACTAATTGATGTTTGCTGAGCACTTACTGTGGGCCGGATCCCGTGCCAAGCCCTCCAGGGCACAGTCTCCTTTCCTCCTGCCCACCGCCCAGGAGGGAGGGTGGAGAGGTCTAGCCTCTGCTGTCACATTAGGTGGCTGTGGCCATGAGCGTGCCGTACAACCACCACTCCCCACACGCAGTGGCTCGCCGCTGGGTTCAGGCCTGTGCCGCATGTCTCTCAACCTTCTGGGACCAGTGGCTTCCTGGGCACATCCTTTTCATGGCCAGGAGAGAGTGCAGGAGAACGCCTCTTGAGTCGTGCGCTCAGAACACCTCTCTGTGCTTCTGCCTGTGCTTCCGCCTGCATTCCAGCAGCCAAAGCAAGTCACACGGCCAAGGCCAATGTCAATGGGGTAGGAGGCACAGTAGAGTCACCACGCAAAGGGTGTGGATGTGTAATTCTCTAACAGGGAGGGAGGAATTGGGAGCAATCATTTCATCTGCCCCAAGAGCCCACCAGCCACCTGTGACCTCTTCTAGTCTCAGAATTGATGGCTTCAGCAGGGCTTCTCCCCCAGACTCCAGACTCATGTCTCGCTGCCCACGCCATGCCCTTCTCAGAGCTCCAAGAGGCATCTCAAACTCAACATGGCCAGAACATCTGCCTGGGTCTGGGGCCCCAGACCCCGGCATCACCCTTGGTCTTTCTCTTTCCTCACCCCTCAACTGCTCTTCAGTCGGGCTTCTGGCTCCATCCCCAAAGTGTGTCCCACATCTGTCCACTTCACTCTGTATCCATTCCAATGTCCCTGCCGGAGCTGCCACAGCCTCCTCAGTGGCCCCCCACCCCCAGACACCCTTGGAGCCCGTCCTCGACATGGCAGCCAAAGTGAACTTGCAGAAATGTCAATCAGCTCATATTGTGCCCCTGCCTACAACCTTCTGGTGGTCCCCTATGGTAACCCGTATAAAGTCCAAACTCATCTCCTGCACTGCACCATCCACCCCTCCTTCCCTCTCCAGTCTCTTCTATCCCCACACCTATCACTGTGCTCCACCCACAAGGCCTTCTGCCAGGTCTGAACATGCCCCCGTCTTGTTCCTGCCCCAGGGCCTTTGCCCCTGTCGCACCCTGTGCCTGGAGAGCTGTCCCTTGTAGCCCCCGTGGGGCCCCTTCTTGTCCTCACACACCACTTCAGCAGCCTCCTTCCCCAACCACTCTGCATGACCAGCAGCCCACTTTATGTTCCCAGAGCACATACCATTTGAATGTTTCTTATTTGTTCATTAGAATTAAACTGCACACACTAGGTGCTAGGTGCTCAATAAATATTTATCAAATGAAGTTGCCAGTGGACTGGATGTGGGAGGCAAGAGAAGAGCCAAGCTCTCCCTGGGAGCTCAGATGGTCGGGAGCTTTCAGGTGAGTCTCTAGAAGGCAGCCTGGGTTTCCTGGGAGCCAGAGCTCTGGAGCACCAGGCCCTGCCTGCAGGGGGCGGTCAAAATCCCTGCTGAGGCTCAGGGGGTGTCTCGTCCTAAGAAACGGCACAGGTGACGCTCTAACTAAGACCTGTGTGCCACTATACCCTCTCTACCCAGCCTCACCTGCCTTGCCAGGCAGTGGGGTCTGAGTGAGACCCAGAGCATGAGATGTGGGCACCTGGAACCCTGCACCCCCAGGCCTTGGCTCCAGGAAGGTGGGGAGCCAGAACCCAACCTAAAGCCAGGGCCATACCTTCAGTGAAAGGGCGGGCTAGGAGGAATTCCACCTGCAGAGAAAGGAGGATGACGAAAAAAAACGTCCCCTACAAATTAGTACCATGAGCCTTTCCCATGAAGATTTGGGGGGTGAGGGTTTGCGTTTATTCTCCTAGTGGGAGCGTCAAACAGCAGCCCCGTGCTGGAAAACAACGTGGTTGTTTTTATAAGGGCGCCTACTCTTTGGTCCTTGATGTTGGAGAGTGCTGGGCAGTGCTGCTGGGAAGGTGGGGAGGGGTGGATGGGGAAACAGAGCCATGACCGGCATGCCCTTCTGTACCACTGACACATTTTTGAGGTTTGACCCAGATGCAGACTTCCCTAGGGGCACAGATGACAGCTGAGCTGCCCTCCTGCCATGGCTTTAGGATGGACCCTTGGGCAGGCGGATACCAAAGGAGGATACGCACCGACACAGAGCTGCGCCTGGGGACAGGGGGATTCCACCCCCCCCAGCTCAGATTGATTGAGGTGAGGCCAGGGTGTGGGTGCCTGCAGGGGAGGTGTTCTCCGAATGTTCGTGGAAAGGCTGAGTGAGAGAATGAATGAAGAGTCTGAGTAAGTGACAGGAGCATCACAGACCCACCCCAGCCAGCGATGCCCACTGTGGCACTCAAAGGGACACTGGAAGAAAATCAGGCAACTGGAATCCCACACACAGCTCGTGGGGTGTCAAACAGTACAGGCAAGCTGGAAAGCCATTTGGCTGTTTCTTACATGGTTAACATACTCCCACCCTATGGCCCCGCAATTCCATTCCTAGGGATATGCCTGAAGAATGTGTACATACACGACCAGAGACGTGTATACAAATGTTCACAGCAACATCACTCTTCACAGCCCCAAATGGAAACAGGCCAAATGTTCATCAACAGGAAAATGGTTAAACAGATGTGGCAGAAGCCATGAGATGAAACACTATGTGCTATAAAGAGGAGCGAGCTGCTGATACACACACGACACGGATACATTGCACAAGTCTAACGTGGAGTGAAAGGAGCCAGACCCCAGAGCATACACACCATATGATTTCATTCACATAAAGTTTAGGAAAGGGCAAAATTAAGCTGTCATGATGGAAATCAGAGCAGCAGTTATCTTTGGGGAGGGGGCAGGGACAGGGAAGGGGCATAAGGGAACTTTCTGGGGTGATAGAAATGTTCTATATCTTGATTGGCATGGTGGTCAAAACTTCCCAGCTGTACCCTTAAGATCTGTGTACTTTGTTATATGCAGATTTGACTTTAATTATTTTTTAAAGTTCAAAAAAAAAAAAAAAAGAAAAGAAAAATCAGCATGCAAGAAGGGACTTTTGTTTTTCACAAGATGGTAGACTAGACACCAGTAACAAAAACTTGGATACGAAAACTTGGATACAATATGACAAACATCCTTTTTAATGAATAGCTAAACTCACAAGAATTCAGGGAAACAAACAGGGGCCAGAAAACAGAGCGGTGGGAAACCCGAGTAGAGATGGGGCTGGAACCATGTTGCCCAAGGACATTGCCAATTATGGGGACCGTGTCCTTGGGTTTCATGGCCCAGGACAGAGGACTTGGGCTCCAGGGAGGCAGGGGGCCAAACTCGACATAAAGCCAGGGCCACACCCTTAGCAAGTGGGCAGGCTAGGGAAAATTCCCTCTGCAGGGGTAAAAGGAACATGACAAGGAAAAAATTTCCCCCATAAATTAATAACCTCAGGCCTGTTCTCATTAATATTTTTGATCTGAATTTATTCTATATGCAAGACGAGAACTTTACCTAAAGTGGTCCTGGGTTTGGAATGTCTTCAGGTGCCTAGTGGAGCATGTTCTCCAGAAAAGAACAAACTCCCAAGGCAGAACACACTGGTTCCCACAGATAATGCTCTGACAAAGGTGGAACTCACAATCCAAAATTACAAAACATGAGAAAAAAAGCCATTGTAAGTGAGAGCTGGAAGAAATAACAACAAGCAAGATTAGCACCCCAGAGACTTCACACAGAGGAATTATAATATACAGAATATTTAAAAAGTTGGAAGACAAGGCACACCATTTTTGAAAGTTTGTGCACTTGCAGGTGACTACTGGTTGCATCCAGACGTACAAGCAAGAATTTTGTTTTCTATGCCCAGTTCCTTTTATTCAATAAAAAAACCATTTGTAACCCAAGTGTTAGCTGCCCAGGGGTCCCCAAATTCTGCAGCTGTGGGTTTAGAATGTGGGTTCTAGAGACAGATTGTGGAGCTCAAATTCTAGCTGTGATGTTTGTGAGATATATAACCTTGAATAAGGTACTGGACCGCCACATACATCAGTTGTTTATTTATCTGTGAAATGGGGATAAGAAATAACAGTATGTGCCTCATAGATTCTCATGAGGATTTCAGTGAGAAAATTCAGGCAGCACTCATCCGGCACAGAGTAGGCATTCAGTGAGATGACAGCTGACAAGAGGCCCCTAAAATGCAAATAAAGTGGCTCATGCTCTTGTGCTCCCCGATTGCCTCTGGGTCGGTTTCCTGCTTGGTCGGAGCTCTGGATGCTGAAGATTCTCTTCTCTCCCTCTGACAACTGGACCATTCGTTCTGCCCTTCTCTGACTGTGGCATGGGGTGGGAAAGCCACCCTTTTCCTCTTCCCAGACCATCATGAACACAAGGCAGTTGAGCAGAACAGACTTTTTACTGAAGATTGGGGGATAGTGGATGGGATTCTTCTGCAGCACGACACTGGAAACCACGTTCGAAGCAGGAGCAAACATCCCGTGCGTGCCAGTGCCGCGGGTCCCACCGCCCAGCCTTCGCCCTGGCCCCACCCGCCCGGCTGAGCTCCGGCCCTCCCCTCCAGCTGCCATCCCCAAGACCGCATTTCTCCTCGGGTTTCCTGTGTCTCCCCTGTTTTCTGCCCTCTCCTCCCTGGCCAGCCTTGAGCCTCCACTTTGCACACCCAAATAGTCCACCTGGATGTTCTGCTGATTAAAAAACCAGTTTTCTCCCAAAGAGGAACTCTGTTTCCAGCTTTTAAAATATTTTTTCCTTCCTGCTCCATACGCATTAAGCACTGACTATGTGTCAGAGGACCTGTGGGAAGGGCTGGGGACACAAAGATGGAATGGACAGGTGGTGTTCTTGCTTGTAATGACCATGTATGTTGTCCTGCTCCTGGGGTCCAGCCCTAGCCTCGACGGCCCAGCCTGGGCACATGTTTCTCTGGTCACATCTGACGGATGCACCTCAAGAGGCCACACGTGGCATCCCGGTGGACTCGGGGCACAGACCCACTGCCCGTGCATGGTGAGTCTACATGAAGGCTCGCACACTCACACATACATGCTCACTCCCTGCTAATTCTCGCTTTTGATCACGGCCTCTAGGCTGTCATCACCACTCAGTGTTGACAAAGCAAAATACAAAATAAAAAGAAAGAAAGAAATCCACCCTGTCACTTGGACTAACCCACCCCCTGCTAGGCTTGGCAGCCCCCACCCACCCCCGCCTTTGTATTATGGGTTTATGTCAAGGTATGTTGGATTCTAAATTAAATGTCAGCCCACTGTACATTTCTGGCTCCAGCCGCAGAAAATGAGGAGCTGGCGTTGGAGACCATCCAGTTGTTCAGCTCCCCGTGCCTAACTGTGAGGGGTGACAAGCCCATTGAATCACTGCACAGTAGCTTTCCATGCCACGGGAAGCCAAGATAAATTTATTTTTAATGATAAATGTGACTGTCAGAGTTAAGTTGAAACAGCTTTACGGTGAGAGCTGAGTGCCCTCGGCAGTGCGGGGCAGAGGCTGTCCCCCAGGCCCCAAGAGATAAGCACTTTTGACATTCAGCCCACATTCATTGAGTCCCACCTGCACGCCAGCTCAGCTGCGCTCTCTGGGTGTCTCAGGCCCAGCTCTCTCTGGCCAACCAAGAAGCATGGAGCCATGTGAGAAGAAGAGATGGGCTCTGGCAGGGCACAGACCAGAGTTCATACTCTGGTCCCACCAATTGCTGTGTGATCTTGGTCAAGTTACTTAACCTCTCTGAGCTTCAGTTGTCTCATCTATAAAAAAGGGATATTAACACCAATAGGTCTTTGGTGAGGATTATGTGAAATAAGAGGGTATTGCTAATGAATGGCATCCAGCACACGGAAAACGTTCACTAAATAGTAATCCAGTATTAATTACATCATTTTATTAATAGCACTACTACCCAAGTTATATAACTTACCTTTCTGAGTCAGTTTCCTCATGCATAAAATAGGGACAACAATGGCTCCCACTTATTAGGGTGGCTGGGGGGATATGAGGTGCCTAGCACAGGGCTGGGCATAAGGGTGATGCCTAACAGATGGCAGCTGGTCAAGGGGCTGGCACCCTGAATGCTGTCATCTCATGTTCCTGGCTGCTCTTCCTTGCCTCTTCATTGGCTCTCTTTCTTTCTATCCTGCACCTGCTCCCTGCCAAGGGAGGTGGCCTCCATCAGACCCCCAGCAGCCATGGTCCCTTATTCGGGCACCTGACCAAGGGAAGCCGCTTTTGGCCAAGTGATGACCTGTGATTGATATGTCTTGGCTCAAAAGGATAAGCAGGATGGATCACAGCCCTTCTCTCTGGAATTTAAACTAAAAATCCCAGACAGGAGCTGCCTGTCAGTGTGGCCATCACATCTAGGTGGCTACAGAGAGGCACAGTAGGAACATGCAGAATTGGTGAGCCAGGGAATGCCAGTCTCGGGCTGGCTGGGAAGCCCTGCTCCCACCCTGGCCACCATGCTGAGCTTGTTCCTGATGCTCTTTGGTCATGAGCTTTGTCAGATCACTGGGTGGGGGCTGTCTGGTCTGTGGGGTCAGCTGAGCTTTCTCCCGCACAGATCTCGGGGTGTGGGTTGCTTCTGGCTTCTGGGACCCACTTCCATCTCATTCCCCCTTCAACACACTGTAAGGGGCTGATGAACCCCAAGAGCATCAGGTGAGCACAGCATAGCATGTAAAGCACTGAGCAGACACCTGTGGGTTCATGCCAGACCTGCACCACGACCGACCCTTCTTCTGGGGTGCTGAGTGGAGGCGTCATCACAGAGGTGATGATAGGGTGAGCCCCCCAACACATATATGTACTGCACCTCAGCAGGCAGGAAAGTTGAGAAAACTATCACTGAGCAGGTGAGATGCCCCGACAGCGAACACTGCCAGAAGGAGCCGCTAGATGGCCCCCGCTCACCTGTCCAACTGCCCTTCTGGCGGCCGGGAGCGCGTAGTCAGCGCGTCCTCCTGCTTGTACCTGCTGGGGCTGGCTACGGTCACTCCCGATCTCTGCCTTTGCTTCTGTGACTCCACCACCCGAAACACCCTCATCCCCACATCCAGATGTCCCCGCCTCCCTGTCCGGCTCACACCCCTCCTCGGGATGCCTTCCCAACTGCCCAGAGCACACCCTTTAACCCCTCCCCCGCCGCCCATTCTCAGTCCAGGGGCTCCCCAGGACGATCCTTTGTCTATGCACAGGCACGTCTGGAGTTTACATCCTCTCCCTAAACTGTGCAATCACAGACTTGCAGTCCCTGCTGCATGCCTGCTGCATGCCAGGCACTGCTCAGGGGCCTGCAAGCCTCACAACTCCCCACCAAGGGGTTGTTCTTTGTTCAATGAGGAAACTGAGGCTCCGAGAGGCCATGAAATCTACCCTGCTCAGGTGCCTTAATGCACCGTCTCTCAGAACCTCACAAGAGCCTTTCTGAAGAGCTGCTGTCAACACTTGGGTGTACATGGGAAAACAGACTCAGAGAGGTGGAGTTGCCTGCCCCAGGCCACACAGCCAGGGCCCTGTGCCCTCCATCACACCCCTGTACCAAGCCTGAGGGTCTAGGTCACCTGCCCACCCCCTTAATTGATAGGAAAGCAGCCCAGGGGAACAAGTGCTATCCAGAAAGAGCCAGGGGCCAGAAGTGGAACTCGTTTCTCTTGACTCCAACCAGGGCTGTGGGATCCTCTCCAGCTACCTGAGCAGCCTCCGGTGGGCAGCTGGGGTGGGGATGCAGGTGAGGCCCCTGGACAAACAGCTGCTAAGTTGTGAACCCAGCCTCTGGCAGGTGACAGTCTCCTCAGAGGACATGGGGTCACAGGGTCCCCCCTTCCAGCTCTCCGGGCCCAGGGCACGCCCCCGCCCAAGCTGGGCGCGGCCCTCACCTCGGACAGCCTGTCCCGATCGTGCAGGACTTGGAGAAGGACTGGGAGAAGGACGAAGAAGGGGCGACAGACTGGTAGCCAGTGGGGGAGAGACGAAGACGGTGCCAGGGAACAGAGCGGCGGGCCAAGGCGCCCCGGGAGCCGGAAAACAGCTTCGGGGAGAAGCGGGGGGTGGGGAACGCGGGTGTCTGTCTGGAGCTGGGGCAGCAGAAGACGGGGGGCGGCACGTGGGGCGGGGAGGGGCTGTCGCCGGGCTCCGGCGGGGAGGCGGGGCGGGGCCGGGCAAGGGGAGGCCGGCGGGGGTCGCGGCGTCGGGCGGGCCGCGGGGGCGCCTCCGGTCAGAAGCCACGAGGGCAGCTCGTTAACGGCGCAGATTAAGGACTTTGTCAATTACCTCCGGACGCTGCCACTCGGGGCGGATTAAATGCTTTTAAAAGCGCTGCTGCTGGGAGGGGGCGACTGAGAAGCCCCCGCCGGGCTCGATCCCGCCTCTCCAGGCGGAGGCGGCGGCGGGGGCTGGAGACTCCCGGGCTGGGGCGCACTTGCCCGGGGCCCTGGCCGAGGCCTCGCCTGCGCCCTCCCCCTGCCCGGCCCGGGTCCCGGAGAGAACCCCGCACCCTGAGCCGGGACGAGCGCGGCGCCGCTCCCCGGAGACCCCCGACGGCCCGGCGCCGCGCCCCCGCGCACGGTGAGTGGGTGCGAGTCCGGCCCGGGAGGAAGTTCGTGCAGAGGCGCCGCCGGGGCTCGTCGGGCCCCTCCGGGAGCGGGTGGTCTGGGGCCGGCTCCGCCTCCCCGATCTCGGCCTTGTGGGAGGTGGAGGTGACTGTCGAGGTCCGCGCCGTGCGTGCGCGTGTGCGTCGGGGGAGGCCGAGGGAGCAAGAAAAGGCAAAGAGCGTCCGAGACGAAAAGGACTCGGAGAGCGCGGAGGAGGCGGCGGAGGCGGCGGCGGGCAGGCGGCGGCGGCCCCGCGCTCCCGCTCCCGCTCGCACCGCACAGCCCCGCGCGCGCACTCGCCCGCCCGCTCCCGGGCCGCCCGGGCGTGGGGCGCCGAGGCGGGGACCCGGCGGGCACAGCGTGCCCCGCGCCCGCGCCCACCTCGCCGCCTGTGCGCTCCGCAGCGGCGCGCCTCGGCCGGCGCCCCCGCCGGTCCTGCCGGAAGATGGTCAACGACCGCTGGAAGACCATGGGCGGCGCTTCCCAACTTGAGGACCGGCCGCGCGACAAGCCGCAGGTACAAGCGGGCGCGGGGACACGAGGGCCCAGGGGCTGGCGAGGTGCGGGCCGCTCGGGCCGGCGGGGCGGGCACCCCAGTGCGAGGGCTGGAGTTTGGGGCGCACCCCTGCGAGGCTCCGGAGGCCCGGTGCGGGCGCCCACCTCTCTTCCTCCCGCAGCGAGTCTGGAACTCGGGATTCGGAGGCGGGTGGCGCCCCTGCAGGAGCCACACGCGCTGCGGGCCGGGTCCCTCGCCCCCCTCCCCCCCAGCAGAGACCCCTGGTGCACGCGTGTGCCGAGGCAGTAGGGGACCTACAGTGCGCTGTGTGACCACAGACAGATCACTCCCCTTGCTGTCTCCGCTTCCTCACCTCTACAACGGGCATCTTAACCACTTACAAAGTCCCCACTCTGGGTGCCACCCTGTGCCAGGCATCTGGCACATTAACCTGATCGCCAGGACCAGGACCTGACTCCCTGGATCTCCTCTGAAGCCTCCCCTCTTTAGCAGGACCCTGCATAGAGTAGGGTATCAATAAATATTCATCCCTTGTAAGACGTTGGCTATTGTGATTCTCTGACTTTGAGACAAGGAAAGCAAAGCTCAGAGAGGGTCGGCTCCTGCCCGAGGCCACGCAGCTCTGCTGGGATTTGAACCCTGGTCTGAGTGCTCCAGGGCTGGTTCGTTCCTCCCTAACTGCTGCCTCTTCAGGGGCAGTGGACAGGGGGATTGGGGGGTGCCTAGGGCTGTGCACTGGAAGGGGTGAGGACAGAGCGCAGGGCTGGCTGGTGGGGGACTGGAGTCGAGAAGCTGAGGCAGCCCCGGGGCTGCCCCCAGCTGGGCTGCCAAGGGACTAGGGCAAGCGGGTGAGATGAGGAGGCCCGCTCGCCAAGGAGAGGAGATAATGGGGCTGCCCGTTTTAAATTTTAAATTTCTCCCAGACAGATGTCATTGGGGAAGGAACAGTTCGTGTTTGCAGCGGCAAGAGGGGGGTGGCAGGGGCGGGCCTTGGCAGGCCCTGGCTCTCAGGAGCTGCAGCCTGCTCATTCTTTCTGGAGTGACACTGCCAGGGCGTGGGGACCCAGCCCTCAACAGTTTGCAAAGCCCTTTCCCATTCATCTGCACTACCTCACTTCCTGAAGCAGTCTGGGGGCTAGTCAGGGGTCACACTCCCACATCATAGACCAGGGATCAGAGAGGTGGAAGAACATGCCCAAGTCAACAGCATGTTGGCAGGAGATCGAGGACCAAAACCTGGGTCTAACCCCAAGCCTCTTCCATTGCCTCTCAGAGGTGGTCTATCCCCACTATTAGGTCAGGTCTCCACTTAAGCTGTCCCCAGATGACAGGTTCCCTCCTGTTGAGATCTGACTTTCTCCCCCTTAGCAAGAGCAGTCTCAACTTCTGGGCTTGTCCTCCAGGGCCATCCCCAGCCTGGCCGGTCTCCCTTCCCATTAGCCCCCTCAGAGGTACTGGCTGCTTGTCATTTGTTAACTGTGGGCTCCACACTAGGTTGTCTCATTTCCAGGTCTTTGCTGTCTCATCGTGTTGGCTCCTTCAGCCTCCCCAACATAGGCACACACACCCCTTCATCCAGCGACACCCTACATATACTCCAAAACCCAGCTCAAATGCTGCCACCTCCTCCGGGAAGCCTTCCCTGATGCCCGATGGCCATGTCTCTAAGTCCTGGCAGCATTTAGCCTGTGAACTCAGCTGCTTTATCTCACTGCTTTGTCCCTGAGCCCTGAGTCCCTCCATTAGGAGTCCCCTTTGGACACACGCTCCTTCTAGGTCCCCATCTCTGGGTCTCTCCTGGGCCCAGGCTCCATTCCTTCCAGGCAGCTCAGGTTGGGAGCTGAGGGCCATTTGCTGAATTAAACTGCATGAAGCTTCAGCCAGGAGGAGCCTCAGGAGAGGAGCCAGCAAGCGCTTCTCTGTCTCAAGGGGGGTGGCTTCTGGGGGATCTGTTTGAAATGTGGCTTCAAAGCCTCCTGGGCCAGGCCCAGCCTCCCTCTGCTGCTCCCTGGGGGCACAGCTTCCAGCTGCCACCAGGCCAGAGTTCAGCTGCTCTGCCCCTGGCATCAGAAGCAGCAGCCAGGGGCCGTGGCTCCAGAAGCCTGGGCCAATACCAGACACCCCTCTTACTTCCCCACCCTGTTTGGTGACCCAGCATATAGACAGGCTGTTCCCTAGGCCAGCCCCAGGCTTGTTTGAAGCTTCAGACAAGAGGCAAGGCCTTTCCTGTGCCCACCGTCAGAAGAGAGAGCCTCGACCTCCTGGTTCCCTCCGGGCTTGCTCTGCTCTGGCCAAGCCTTCTCTCCTTTCTTACTTCCAGTTTCCTCTTGGCCGTTGACATGGTGTGTGGCTCTGGGTATCTTACTCCTTCTCTCTGGGAATAGCAATCCCTGCTTCCTCCTCGGTTCACAAGGGCTGTCATAAGGGTCAAGAGAACTACTGGTGTGTTTTGCAAACTGCGAAGCACTGTGCACCCATGAGGATGGTTCTCAAAGCAGCCTGTCCCCTTTCATAGGCTGTCAGTGTCCTGATCTTCCCTCTGGCCACCAGGGAAAGCCATCTGAACATCCAGCTCCTACCAGAAGGACCTGGCCGAGGTTCTTTATCAGGGCACTTCCTCCAGGAGCGTAATACCAATGCCACACTCTGAGCACCAGTTGGTTTCACCCCCACATCTCTCATTTCTTAGTCACAACCGCCCTAGGAGGCTGGCGGCAGAGAAGATTAACCCATTTGACAGATGAGGAAACTGAGGGCTCTGGCATCTGGGCTGAGTGGTTCTCAGGGCACTCCCAACACCCACTGCCAATGAAGGATTTATGTCCAAGTGTTGCCGTTTCTGGGGACTACCTTGGGTGTGCTCTGTCCCAGCCTCAGCATCTTGTTTACTGGGTGACCTTGGACAAGTTGCTGACTTTGACTTTCTCTCCCTCACAAGGAAGGCGGCTTTCCTGCCGACGGGCAGGGGATGATAGAGAAATGGTATTTGTCAGGAGTTTGGAGTTACTCAGATAAAAGGATCTAGAAATAGACATGGTTCTTCTAGTCCTGGAGGGTGGGGCAGGAAGTCACCCTGTAACTGTCTCCTTCTGTTGGGGTGGGGGCTTTGTTTCTGAGCAACCCCCAAGTCACCCCACTTCTGGCCCCCCACTCCTCCTCAGGGAGGTCAACATCTGACCCAACCCAGGCGGTATCTCTTGATGCTTTTGAAACTTCTAAAAGCATTCCAGAAAGAAAAAGTCAATCAATCTCTTTGGGAAGTTCTTCCTTATGTCTAACCTAAATCCCTGCTGCATTAAATTTACTCAATGTCTATTTATAGAGTCCCTACCTTTTGCTAGGAGATACAGCCTGAGGAAACAGTCTGTGCCGCAGGGATCTTGGAGTCTCATGCGGGAACAGCCTCACAAGTCAGGTCTTACTGCAAACCACAATGGGTCCTCCAAGGAGAAAGATATGTGCGTCTTTTTTCCCGTTCCCTGGGTTTGGGCTGAGGTCACTGTGGTAGGCTTGGGGTGGGAGGAGGAGGGTGAAACAGGGGGGAAGAGGCCCATAGGTGACTGCAAAGCAAGGACCGCCTGTCCTGCTGTCTTGGAGCCCCTCTTCCGCTGACCACTGTTTAGCCAGTGGTGCGGCTGGGACACAGAGAGGGCTTCCTGGAGGAAGTGAGGTTTAAGCTGAGAGTCAGGTGCAGCTGGAGAGATCCCTGGGGAGGGAACAGCATGTGCCTCGTCTGTACTTTTGGGGCCAGCAGGAGCTGAGCTGCGGGTGCCCTTGGCTGAAGGGACCAGCAGGACCTACTCCTGAGGCCTTGGCAGCCCTGGAGGGGTCTAAACAGACAATGTCCTGGTCTGCCTTGCTTTTGGGAGGTGTCCTTGGCTGCCATGTGGAGAATGCGTTGGTGAGGCTGGGAGGCAGCAAGGAGGTGGTCACAGTGATTTAGAGGGAGAGGATGGGGCCCTGACCCAGGCAAGAGCTGGGGACTGGGGACAGAAGGCAAAGGGGGCTTCAAGGAGGTAGAGTTGACAGAGCTGGGTGACTGGCTGGATGTGGGGGGTGAGGAGGGAGCCCAGAGAGATGCCAGCTTTGGAGGGGGCAGCTGGGGGGGGTTGGTGCCATCACTGGGCTGGGACACTCAGGAGGGCTCAGGTTTGGGGTGGAGAGATCCTGGTTTGGGCCTCAGTGGAATTGAGAGGCCAGGAGCTGTGTGTGTGTGTGTGTGTGTATGTGTGTGCGTGTGTGTGTGTGTGCTGTGTGTGTGCGTGCGTGTGTGTGTGTGAGCTGTGTGTGTGTGTGTGAGCTGTGTGTGTGTGTGTGTGCGTGTGTGAGCTGTGTGTGTGTGCTGTGTGTGAGCTGTGTGTGTGTGCTGTGTGTGTGTGAGCTGTGTGTGTGTGCTGTGTGTGTGTGCGTGTGTGTGTGTGAGCTCTGTGTGTGTGTGAGCTGTATGTGTGTGTGCTGTGTGTGTGCGTGTGTGTGTGCGTGTGTGTGTGAGCTGTGTGTGTGCATGTGTGTGTGTGCGTGTGTGTGTGTGCTGTGTGTGTGTGCGTGTGTGTGTGTGCGTGAGCTGTGTGTGCGCGTGTGTGTGTGTGAGCTGTGTGTGTGAGCTGTGTGTGTGCATGTGTGTGTGTGCGTGTGTGTATGAGCTGTGTGTGTGTGTGCTGTGTGTGTGCGTGTGTGTGTGAGCTGTATGTGTGTGTGCTGTGTGTGTGCGTGTGTGCGTGTGTGTGTGAGCTGTGTGTGTGCTGTGTGTGTGCGTGTGTGTGAGAGCTGTGTGTGTGCTCTCTGTGTGTGTGAGCTGTGTGTGTGTGTGAGCTGTGTGTGTGTGTGTGTGCTGTGTGTGTGCTGTGTGTGTGTGCATGTGTGTGTGTGCGTGTGTGTGTGTGTGCTGTGTGTGTGAGCTGTGTGTGTGTGCTGTGTGTGTGCGTGTGTGTGTGCTGTGTGTGTGCGTGTGCGTGTGAGCTGTGTGTGTGTGTGCTGTGTGTGTGTGAGCTGTGTGTGTGTGCTGTGTGTGTGTGTGCGTGTGTGTGTGTGTGAGCTGTGTGTGTGTGTGCTGTGTGTGTGCGTGTGTGTGTGAGCTGTGTGTGTGAGCTGTGTGTGTGCATGTGTGTGTGTGCGTGTGTGTATGAGCTGTGTGTGTGTGTGCTGTGTGTGTGCGTGTGTGTGTGAGCTGTATGTGTGTGTGCTGTGTGTGCGTGTGTGCGTGTGTGTGTGAGCTGTGTGTGCTGTGTGTGTGCGTGTGTGTGAGAGCTGTGTGTGTGCTCTCTGTGTGTGTGTGTGAGCTGTGTGTGTGCGTGTGCTGTGTGTGTGTGCTGTGTGTGTGTGCTGTGTGTGTGTGCGTGTGTGTGTGTGCTGTGTGTGTGAGCTGTGTGTGTGTGCTGTGTGTGTGCGCGTGTGTGTGCTGTGCGTGTGTGCGTGTGAGCTGTGTGTGTGTGTGCTGTGTGTGTGTGTGAGCTGTATGTGTGTGTGCTGTGTGTGTGTGCGTGTGTGTGCGTGTGTGTGTGTGAGCTGTGTGTGTGTGTGTGTGAGCTGTGCGTGTGTGTGTGTGTGTGAGCTGTGTGCGTGTGTGTGTGTGAGCTGTGCGTGTGTGTGTGTGAGCTGTGTGTGTGAGCTGTGTGTGTGTTTGAGCTGTGTGTGTGTGTGTGAGCTGTGTGTGTGTGTGTGTGCTGTGTGTGTGTGTGAGCTGTGTGTGTGTGTGCTGTGTGTGTGTGAGTGTGTGTGTGTGTGAGCTGTGTGTGTGTGTGTGTGTGAGCTGTGTGTGTGTGTGTGAGCTGTGTGTGTATGTGTGAGCTGTGTGTGTGTGGTGTGTGTGTGAGCTGTGTGTGTGTGTAAGCTGTGTGTGTGTGTGCTGTGTGTGTGTGTGTGAGCTGTGTGTGTGTGAGCTGTGTGTGTGTGTGTGAGCTGTGTGTGTGTGTGAGCTGTGTGTGTGTGAGCTGTGTGAGCTGTGTGTGTGTGTGTGTGAGCTGTGTGTGTGTGTGAGCTGTGTGTGTGTGAGCTGTGTGTGTGTGCTGTGTGTGTGTGAGTGTGTGTGTGTGAGCTGTGTGTGTATGTGTGAGCTGTGTGTGTGTGAGCTGTGTGCTGTGTGTGTGCGTGTGTGTGAGAGCTGTGTGTGTGTGCTGTGTGTGTGTGCTCTCTGTGTGTGTGTGTGAGCTGTGTGTGTGCTGTGTGTGTGAGCTGTGTGTGTGTGAGCTGTGTGTGTGCTGTGTGTGTGAGCTGTGTGTGTGTGTGAGCTGTGTGTGTGCGAGCTGTGTGTGTGTGTGTGAGCTGTGTGTGTGAGCTGTGTGTGTGTGTGCTGTGTGTGTGTGCGTGTGTGAGAGCTGTGTGTGTGTGTGTGAGCTGTATGTGTGTGCTGTGTGTGTGCGTGTGTGTGAGCTGTGTGTGTGTGTGTGAGCTGTGCGTGCGTGTGTGTGTGTGTGTGAGCTGTGTGTGTGTGCTGTGTGTGTGCGTGTGTGTGTGTGTGTGAGCTGTGTGTGTGTGTGCTGTGTGTGTGCGTGTGTGTGTGTGAGCTGTGTGTGTGAGCTGTGTGTGCATGTGTGTGTGTGCGTGTGTGTATGAGCTGTGTGTGTGTGTGCTGTGTGTGTGCGTGTGTGTGTGAGCTGTATGTGTGTGTGCTGTGTGTGTGCGTGTGTGCGTGTGTGTGTGAGCTGTGTGTGCTGTGTGTGTGCGTGTGTGTGAGAGCTGTGTGTGTGCTCTCTCTGTGTGTGTGTGAGCTGTGTGTGTGTGTGTGTGCTGTGTGTGTGCTGTGTGTGTGTGCTGTGTGTGTGCATGTGTGTGTGTGCGTGTGTGTGTGTGTGCTGTGTGTGTGAGCTGTGTGTGTGCTGTGTGTGTGCGCGTGTGTGTGCTGTGCGTGTGTGCGTGTGAGCTGTGTGTGTGTGTGCTGTGTGTGTGTGAGCTGTGTGTGTGAGCTGTATGTGTGTGTGCTGTGTGTGTGTGCGTGTGTGTGTGCGTGTGTGTGTGTGAGCTGTGTGTGTGTGTGTGTGAGCTGTGCGTGTGTGTGTGTGTGAGCTGTGTGCGTGTGTGTGTGTGAGCTGTGCGTGTGTGTGTGTGTGAGCTGTGTGTGTGAGCTGTGTGTGTGTTTGAGCTGTGTGTGTGTGTGAGCTGTGTGTGTGTGTGTGAGCTGTGTGTGTATGTGTGAGCTGTGTGTGTGTGTGTGGTGTGTGTGTGTGAGCTGTGTGTGTGTGCTGTGTGTGTGTGTGAGCTGTGTGTGTGTGTGCTGTGTGTGTGTGTGAGTGTGTGTGTGTGTGAGCTGTGTGTGTGTGTGTGTGTGAGCTGTGTGTGTGTGTGTGAGCTGTGTGTGTATGTGTGAGCTGTGTGTGTGTGGTGTGTGTGTGAGCTGTGTGTGTGTGTGCTGTGTGTGTGTGTGTGAGCTGTGTGTGTGTGAGCTGTGTGTGTGTGTGTGTGAGCTGTGTGTGTGTGAGCTGTGTGTGTGTGTGTGAGCTGTGTGTGTGTGTGAGCTGTGTGTGTGTGAGCTGTGTGAGCTGTGTGTGTGTGTGTGAGCTGTGTGTGTGTGTGAGCTGTGTGTGTGTGTGTGAGCTGTGTGTGTGTGAGCTGTGTGTGTGTGCTGTGTGTGTGTGAGTGTGTGTGTGTGAGCTGTGTGTGTATGTGTGAGCTGTGTGTGTGTGAGCTGTGTGCTGTGTGTGTGTGCGTGTGTGTGAGAGCTGTGTGTGTGCTGTGTGTGTGTGCTCTCTGTGTGTGTGTGCTCTCTGTGTGTGTGCTGTGTGTGTGAGCTGTGTGTGTGTGAGCTGTGTGTGTGCTGTGTGTGTGAGCTGTGTGTGTGTGTGAGCTGTGTGTGTGCGAGCTGTGTGTGTGTGTGTGTGAGCTGTGTGTGTGAGCTGTGTGTGTGTGTGTGCTGTGTGTGTGTGCGTGTGTGAGAGCTGTGTGTGTGTGTGAGCTGTATGTGTGTGCTGTGTGTGTGCGTGTGTGTGAGCTGTGTGTGTGTGTGTGAGCTGTGCGTGCGTGTGTGTGTGTGTGTGAGCTGTGTGTGTGTGTGAGCTGTGTGTGTGCTGTGTGTGTGTGTGAGCTGTGTGTGTGAGCTGTGTGTGTGTGTGTGTGCTGTGTGTGTGTGCGTGTGTGAGAGCTGTGTGTGTGTGTGTGAGCTGTATGTGTGTGCTGTGTGTGTGCGTGTGTGTGTGAGCTGTGTGTGTGTGAGCTGTGTGTGTGTGCGTGTGTGTGTGTGTGCGAGCTGTGTGTGTGTGCGTGTGTGTGTGTGTGTGTGAGCTGTGTGTGTGTGTGAGCTGTGTGTGTGAGAGCTGTGTGTGTGTGTGTGTGTGTGTGTGTGTGTGTGTGTGTGTGTGTGTGAGACTTTCAGGGAGGGCGGACCCCAGCAACTCCCTGTGCCCTCTTTGTCCCACTGGACACTTTTAGCCAGTGGACCTGGGACCCTCCCAGTGGCCCACGGCTCCAGATGCCCCTCCACATGGGTTCCATTTAAGAAGCCCCAGTGGGACAGGGTCTCTTGCTCAGAACTCATAGAACAAACCTGCAGACCCTGACTCTCCTCCTGTCTCCGGGACCCCAGAATTGTGAGCAGAACAACCAGCCCCTCCAGGGGGCCTCCTGGACCCCTACCCCCACCAGACCCAGGGACTCAGAGTTCAGCCCAAGTTCAGAACTGTCTGCCCAGTGGGAGGAGCAGAGGTGGGCGCCAGGGAGGAGGAACCCCCCAGGGGCTCTGGGCAGGGGCAGGCTCTGGGCTGCACACCCTCCTTGCTGACCCCATGAGCCCACCACGCACAAGGCTCTGTGAGAGCATGTGACCCACCTTGGTTTTCCCACTTCAAAGCCCTACAGCATGTGTGTCTCCATCACGATGAGCAGTTGTCCTGCCTTCGGCTGGGGTGCTCCTAGGAGAGGGGGGTGGGGGGCCGAAAGTGGTTCCCACCTGGATCTAACCTTGCCTGGCCTCCCCCTGGAGGGAGACTTTCTTCCTCCTACTGTCATCCAAGCGGTGTGGCCCCAGTCCACCCAGGGGAGCACTGTGAGCAGCTCCCGCAGAAAGCCAGGAAGAGCAGAGTGTGCCGCCGGGCAGGACTGCCTGACAGCCCCTTGGCATTGACTCCCCTCCTCCTGAGCCCTCTTTCTCCTCCAGATCCCCACGGCCGCCTCTGGAGGCTGAGCACTCAGAGGAGGTAGCCTGGACAGATGTCACGTCCAATTGGGGCACCTCTGGGGCTTCCTGCCTCCCTACTGGCTCAGGCCCCTCTTGTCCTCTCTTTGGCCTGGGTTTCCTGGACCCTGGGCTGGCACTGGGAGTCATACAGGGAACGAAGCCACATCCTCCAGCAAGGAGCTCACACAGGGAGGTAGTGGCAGAAGGTAGGGGCCTCGAACCCGGCTTCTCTCACGCCCATGGCCTGGAATGCCTTGTTCTTGGCAGGTGTGGGCTCTGCGTGCACCCTCCCCGCCCTGCACACCCCAAGGTGCGCACCCCGCTCTGCCATGGCTGAGGGCTGATTAGTAAGCTCCAGTGCTGGGGCTCACTCAGTCAGGCTGTTTGCAGCCCCAAACCCCCCTTATTATCCTGGCAGATTTCTTTGCGAGGCACGTAAACGACAGCCTATAAAAGCGAACAGTACTTCATCTTTAAGGTGATCTCTGAAGACTAATTCTCCTCTGCTGAGTGCCCTGTTTCATCTCCAAGCTTCTTGTCCCCCTGCCTCTAGGGGACCCCCTGCTGCTTCCTCGAGCCCCTCCCCTCCTCTGTGCCCTCTGCCTTCCCACCAGGGAGGGATGTGAGTGGCAGGAGGGTGCCCAATAGGGCTGGGGTGCTGGAGACCCACAGGGGAGCTGTGCCAAGCCAGCCCCAGCCTTGCCAGCTGGGGGACCTTAATGCTACACAGTCTGATGCCGCCACTCTGAGCTGCTCCAGGCAAGGTGTGTCCCGATGGGTTCCACGAATGGGCATGACAGGGATTGACTTGCTGACACAGCCGTACTTTAGGGAGAGGAAGGGACACTGCAGGACGGCTCAGCAAGCAGCCCTGGCATAGATGCAAGTCCGGAGTCACCCAGCCCTAGATTCAGATGCTAGCTTCTCTGCTTGTCCCCTGTGTGACTTTGGGCAACAGTCTTCTGCTCTCTGAGCCTCAGTTTTCCCATTTGCAAAATGGATGCAACCATAGCACCCACTGCATGGGTTGCCTGGAGATCTCAGTGGTGGAAACATGTACGTGCCCAAAGAGTGGTGGCAGTAATGGGGGACCCACCTGTGTAAACTGCTGACCCACAGGTGGCTGGGAGCTTGGGATGGCCCTGAAGTTGCGTTCATCTTGAGCAACACCATTCGGAGTGGGCACAGGTCAGGGGCAGCCCTGCTCAGGGTTCAGGGCTCAGCAGGGAGGTCAGGAGCCTCTGACCTGCTGGGCACTGAAGGCCCCAGGAACGCCTCCACCTCCTCCTGTGCCAGCTGGAGACACGACCTGGTCCATCTGCTCTTCCTTCCTCTGTCCCTTTACTGTCCATCAATTCAGCAACCAGCCGTCAGGACTGCTCTGTGCCAGGCAGGGAGCAGGTCCCCACCCTTGGGGGGGCTCATGGTCCAGGGCAGGTTTCCTGGACTTGGGGTTCACCAGCCCCGGAATTCCCAGAAATTTTGTCCACAGCTTTCTTCAGATTCCCAGAGGGATTAGTGCCCCAAGGAAGTTATGAGTCACAGTCCATGGGACATGGACAGGGCAGGGGTTGGGTCGGATTCATCCACGGAGACCTCCTCAGGGACTGGCCTAGAGCCTGGCTCATGGGGAGACCCAGTGAATGTTGAATGGATGTTTGAATGACTGAATGAATAACGTCAAAGGTGGTGACCGTCTGTCCGTCATGGGTGGGCACAGAGGAAGAGCCCCTCCAAGCTGCGGGGAGGAGAGAGGAGACAGTCAAGGAAGGCTTTCTGGAGGAAGAGACGACCAGCTGAGCCAGAAGGAAGAGGACCAGTTAGTCCAGGGAAGCAGGGAAGGCGGGCTCCCTGCCGAGGAAGCAGCCTGAGCAGAGCCAGTGGGGAACTGTCATGCGTCCGAGTCTGGCTGGAGTAAATCGTCTCGATGAGGGGAGCCAGCATGGATGTGTCCCCCAAGAGGTCTGGGTAGGTGCGGAGCACTGAGTCCCGGCAGCATCATGACTGCAGGGGAGGCCAAGGAACTCTGTCCCTCCTCTTGACAACAGAACAGATCCGTTCCTGGGGGGTCTGCCTGTCCACCTGCACCCCACCCCGACCCCAACCCCCTCGGGAGCCAAGTAAGAATCAGGAGTTACTTGTAGCATTTGAATTTACGGAAAAGAAGCTGTGTGCTCTGCCGTGTTTTCTCAGTAAGCCGTGGTGATGTCAGAGGATCGCTCGCTGTCCCACGTATCACTGAGAAAGCAAGTAAACTGTCAGTGACAGTTGTGAGACGTCCCTCGATATCGGGGAGGTTAAAATGTGAGAAAAAGGCGAGGTGCATCCCAGCATCAGCGACACCCAGAAATAACACTTGGGGTGGGGAAAAAACCCTCCTCCAGATGCTCTGTGCACATCGATCATGAGATAATAAAAGCTACTAATATTTATTGCACAGTGTGTCAGGCGCGGCTCCAGTGCTTTAATGTACTAACTCACTTCAAGATGCATCTTGAATTCAGAAAATGTGGGGAAAATGTGTGAGTTGAGGAAATTCAGTGAGGAAGGTAGGAGGCTTGGGGCCCAATCTGAGCTCTGCTTCTAATTTGCTGTGTGATTCTGGGCAAGCCCCTTGCCCTCTTTTGGCCTCAGTTTCCCCATGTGTGAAATGCTCAGTGGCTGCGAGTGATTCAGTCCCGTGAATCTGGGCCTCCAAGCATTTGCTGCTACATCACAGCACCTCCTTGAATTACAAGCTGTGCTTAGGCTCTGGCTTCCTTTGTGGTTTGGCCCCCACTACAATGGCCCAGCCCCAGACGCAGTGTTCACCACACCTGTCCCGCCTCCATCCCTTCCCTGTTTTGAGATACTGTCTGCTCTGGAGTCACAGCCACCCGCTGTCTGAGCCCTCACTTTGTCAGAGGGAGGCAGGCCCCTTCTCCAGGTGGCCTTAGAGCTACTCTGTCCCACTGTTTGGTGTTTGTCCTGCCAGGGGCCTTCTCCATGAAGTGGGAAAGGAAAGGGGGAGAGGAGGTGTTCAGGTGGCCCTAGTGTGCGTAGGGATTGGAGAACAGCCAGAGCACACCAGAGGCCGTGGGACCCATGGGACATGGGGGCTCCAGGTTGGAGGGGACCTACGGTGACAGGTGCTCACTACTGCAGAACACTTGTTTCCCTGTGACAGCATGACCACCTTTAGCATCATCACCGTCACCATGACAGTTCCCTCTTCCTGAGTCCACATGGCGGGTACCGATATGTAAGAGGTGGGTGACATTATGCCCCATGTTAGAGGTGAGGAAACCGAGGCTCAGAGAGGTGAGGTCACACTGTAAGCAATGGCAGTGCAGGGACCTGAGCCTGGGCCTGTCAGGCTGTAGAGTGAGAGACATCACCTCCAGCGCTGACTGTGCCAGGGCAGGGGCTCCATGGGGGGCCACATGGCTGCACACACGAGTGGCTGAGAGTCACTGCGCCTGCACTGGGCAGGATGGGGCAGCGGGAGGGAAGGCTCTCCTTCAGTCTCCCCATCTCTCTGCCTCAGTTTCCCTGCTGCATCCTCTCCATCTCTGTCTCCCTGCATCTCCCTGCATCTCTTCTGTGTCTCTCCCCTCTGGGACCCTGTCCCCCTCTCTGACTCCCTTCCCCAAGACCCCAGGTATTCATCCCCTCAGGTCCTCTGAGCCTTGTTCAGGCCTCGCAAAGTCTCCCTGGGCAGAGCTGGAGGCCTGGGTCCACCTCTAACGCCTGTCCTACTTTCTCTGTTCGTCCATCTGTCTGTCTCCATGGCCGTGTGTCTGGGCTGCCTGTAGCGACCAAGCTGCGGCTACGTACTGTGCACTGTGCTGCTGTCCCTGGCTGTGCTGCTGGCTGTGGCTGTCACCGGCGCCGTGCTCTTCCTGAACCATGCCCATGCACCAGGCACGGCGCCCCCACCTGTTGTCAGCACCGGGCCCGCTGGCGCCAACAGTGCGCTGGTCACCGTGGAGCGGGCCGACAGCTCGCGCCTCAGCATCCTCATCGACCCGCGCTGCCCCGACCTTGCTGATGGCTTCGCTCGCCTGGAGGGTGCCCAGGCCTCAGTGCTGCGGGCGCTGACCGAGCACCAGACCCAGCCGCGGCCGGCGGGCGAGCGGGAGCAGGAGCTGCTGGACACACTGGCAGAGCAGCTGCCCCGGCTGCTGGCCCGGGCCTCGGAGCTGCAGGCAGAGTGCGTGGGGCTGCACAAGGGGCACGGTGCCCTAGGCCAGGGGCTCAGCGCCCTGCAGAGCGAGCAGGGCCGCCTCATCCAGGTAAGGGCTGGGGTCTGCGCCGCAGAGGCTTGGTGGAGGCGGGGGTTGCTGCCACCACGTGCCGGCCCTGTGCCAGGTGCCTGATGTCCACGGCTTCACTTAATCCCTAAGTGCCCAGGACTGGGGGCTACTGCTCTTGCCATCTACACATGATCCAGTGAGGCTCAGAGAGGTGAAGTCTCTCATCCAAGGCCACACAGCTACTGGGAGCCAGGACTCAAATTCAGTTTTTCTCCTGCACACTCTCCTGGTGACCCTATGGCATCCATCGGTCAGGTCAAATCCAGGGCTCCAGGGGTTTCCCAAGTGCTCCAAGATGCAGGAGAGGTAGGGCATAGCCCCCATCATTAGCCAATAGAGACTCAAAGAAGGACTGTGACTTGCTCAAGGTCCTGTGGCTGGTGAGTGCCACCAGGCCAGTTGAGGGAGACCAACCAGACCCTCAGCCTGTCCCAAACCCCCTCCACACTCCCCACCCCTGTCTCAGGCCAAGCCAGGTTCCAGCCAGCGCTGGGTGGGGCTGGGTGAAGAGCTCCTCTCCTTGGCTCCGAGACCATGCCTGCAGCACCAGAAAGAAGTTTCTCCTTCATTGGATCAGGGACTTAAGGTCATCTCATCTGCCTCCATTTTCCAGAACAGAAAATTGAGGCCCAGAAGGGGGTGGTGATTTGTCCTGGATACTGTGGCCAGATCCAACCCCCTAGTGCCCTTCCCGGCCTCCAGCCATGTGCCAGGCACATGTGACTCAGATCCTTAGCGGCTAGAAGCCAAGCCCCTGCCCCCACCAGCAGCCCCAGCCCCTTCCACCCACCCCAGGTCCAGACACCTGAGATGACCAGGCATCTGGTCACCCAACAGCTCATGAGCAATGGGCCTTTTCCCTCCGTCTGAAGGCTGCAGCTGGAGAAATTTCAGTCCTCATCGCCCTGTCTGGGTGACTGATGGAAAGGCCGCTTCTGCCACCCAGGGTGGAGGGTGGAAGGGATGTTTAGCCGGCCTTCCCGCTGCCCCTCCATCTGTGGCTTCCCTAGGCCTCATCAGCAGGGCTCAGGAAGCCCCCCAGACTCTTGCGTGATCTGGGCCACCCCATTGCTCAGCCCATGGTCAGCTCAGGCCTGGCCCACGCGTGCTCCCCCTTAGAGCTGGGAGGAGGATTTGAGAGGAAGGGTCTCAAAGTCGCCCCACTCACTCCACAACCTACGCAGAGGCGTAGAGCTGTTCCTGCAAGACTGATAACTTTTCAGGGGCCCAGGAGTGCCACAGCTCACCTGACATATTTAGTTCTCAGAAAATGTTTGATTTGACTCATTACCCACTGACTCCAGATGATTCCCAAGCCCGTGTGTCTTTCCGTGTCATTCCGAGGCAGGCAGCCATCGCTCCTAACTCCTCTCCAAATCCCCATAGCTGTCCCATCTGAACAATCTGGCGTTTGTCATCTCAAACCTGTGCCCGGTTGGAATCACTGTGGGTGCTTGTTAGAAGGCAGGTGCCTGGACTTCATCCCCCACCTCTGGACCCCATTGGGGGGTGTGTGGGAATCTGCAGTTGAACAAGCGCCCCGGGTGATTCTCACGTACAGGATCGCCTGAGGCCTGCTGGCCCAGGCTGAGCTGAGCGGTTCTGCCTGAGGGTTTGAGTCGGCAGCGCTGGGATCCAGTCCAGGCTCCACCTGTACAGCTGTGGGACCTTGGGCAGGTCATATCCTCTCTCTGGGCTGGGTCTCCTCACTATAAAATGAGGCTGACACGGTTCATGCCGAGGGGATGCTGGAGCTTTTGGCATCTGGCTGTGGAGATGCTTCCCATCTGCACCAACAGCATCTCCCTGTTATTATGGTGCAAATTGTTTGTGAACTAGGATTTAAACCTATGGGGGGCCACCATTGAAAATCTCTTTTACAGTATGAATGCTGGGCCCACACCGTGTGTTAACAAGCACTTTGCGGCCCAGCAACTGCAGGAGGCGAGTCCATTTATTACCCCATTCTACAGAGAGGCAGACTGAGGCTCAGAGTGGCGAAGTGCCCAGCTGAAGCTTGGTCACACAGCTAAGAAGGGCCAGAAACAGAAACTGGGATTTCACAGCCTCTGAAAGCTGCCAAGTCCTCCCCGATGCATCTGTGCTGCTCGGCAAGCAGGGACCGACTTCCCCATTAATTCGGGGCATGTTTATATGTACATTTTCAACTTTAATCATTTGCTGATTTAAACTGAGGTCTTTCCTGCCCATTAGCAAAAGGGAGGGGGCTGAGCCTGAGTTTCCCTAGTGTGTCGCCTCAGACTCAGAGGGATGGGCTGTGATTTAACCAAGTGATGTTTTCTGCCCACGGTCCTCCCCATCCCCCTGGGACTGCCTGTGCCCTTCTTAGATGGAGCCTGTCTACAGCACCCTGCGGTGGGGCCCAGGGCACTCCCTGCCCACCTTGCTCCCCCCTGCCCAGGCCTCAGCCCTCCCTGAATCACCTGCTCAGCAGAGGTGAAGCTGACAGGGACTAAAAGCTTTGCAGGGCCCCTGCCTCCGGACGGGCGGAGAATCGTATTTTGTAAAGTGTCGCCATTGTATATTTCTATTTTCCTTCCTCGAATGGGCTATTATCTGGCAAATGACAGGTTCGGTGTGTGAAGACCCAACTGGCTCCACACTCGTTTGCTGGCCGGCTGCAGTCTGCCCGTGACAGGCCTCCCCCTCCGTGTGGTCCTCATCCCCCTGGAGCTCGGGTGGGGAGGTGACAGTCCCCAGACCCTCAGGCAGTGGACACAGCCGTGAGGCGCCTGGAACCACACTGCACTTGTTGAGCTCCCAGCCCCTGGACTGTGATGGAGGGAAGGTGGGAGTCGTAGAATAGGTGACACTGGGGAGCACGCGCCCAACACGGGCTGTCGCGAATCCCCTCCGGCGGAAGAACAGCTCTCATCACCCTGCTTTTCAGAGGAAACTGAAGCTGGAGGGATCCCATCGCTCTTCCAGGGTCGTGCAGCTAGCGAGTGGGGGAGGGGATTGGAGTCAAAACCCAGACAATCAAATTGTCCAAACCACTGCCCACCCTCACGCCCACCCTCATCCCCAACCTGGGTCCCCTTCCTGAGAGCCAGCCCTGGGGAAGTGGCCTGAGTCTTGGTCCCCAGGCCATCATTCACTTTCAGGGACCGCTCCTTCCAGGCCTCAGTTTCCCCACTTGTAACAGGGAGATGACAACCTCAAGTCCTACTTAGCAGCACGTGGGGGGCCTGGTGAGGTCATGGGCATCAGAGAGCCACAGAAACTCAAAGTGATGTTCGTGTGGGGCTTGGGAGTATACCTGTTCCTGGGCCCAGCCTGCAGCCCAGGGATCTGCACAAAGGCCCCCGTGACCTCTCTGAGCCTCAGGACACCCCTCTGTTTGTCACTGTCACATGCAGATCAGTCACCCCTTCCTTGGTAACCTTGCTTGGGGATCAGAAAAGCCTGGAAGGTGCCATGCAAATTCGGTGTATCGGGTATGCCATGCTGGGTGCTTCCCATGTGTGGTCACCTGTCCCCACGGCAATGTGGCCAGGGAGGTGGTGTTAGCCCCACTTCCAGATGAGGAGACAAGGCTCAGTTTGGGCACACGCCCACAGCCATGTAACTGGCACATGGATGAGCCGGGTGGAACCCAGGCCTGCCTGATGCCGGGGCTGCCTCTACCTGCACGCACACCCTCCTCAGCTTCCCTCTCACCTAGGCTGACCACACAGAAATGGCCAAAGAACAAAGCCTGGGGCAGCAGGGGTGGCAGATGCCTGCTGGAGCCACCCTGTCCCCTCCCTCCTGAGTTCTGGTCCCTTTAGCCCTTGAGGTCCCAGACCAGCAGTCTCTGTCAGACCACCTGGGACAGGGACCCTGGGGCCAGAGCAGGGTGGGGGCTGCCATCAAGCCAAGAGCCCACCCCTGCCTCAGGGGAGGGCCCATCCAGCAGGTGACATGTTGTGTGTCCCCGGGCTTACCTCCTGTGCTCGACAGCTTCTCTCCGAGAGCCAAGGCCACATGGCTCACCTGGTGAACTCCGTCAGCGACGTCCTGGATGCACTGCAGAGGGACCGGGGGCTGGGCCGGCCCCGCGTCAAGGCTGATCTTCAGAGGGCCCCCTCCAGGGGAGCCCGGCCCCGGGGCTGCCCCAACGGTGAGTGAGGGAAGGGGCCACCTTCCTCTGGTAACTTGGTGCCCAGCCCTGGGGAGCAGGGAGACCTTGGATGAGGATTGCCCTGCAACAAGCCACCCAGCACCCAAGCCTGCTGCCACCGCGGCCTAGGCTCTGTCCCTCCATCGTCCCCCCCCACCCCTCACCTCGGATCAAAAACACCAATGCTGTGACTGAGGACTTCCTGCAGGCCAGGCGGCTCGGAGCACCCAGCTGTCCCTCCCGTGGTCCCCTCTCTCAGCCCATTTTCCAGATGAAGAAAGTGAGGCTCAGAGAGGGTGATTCACCCAGACTCACCTGGGAGTGGCCGGGCCAAGGTCTGACTCCACAGCCAGTGCTCTTGACCCCACATGAGCCCACATGACACTGCCAGGTGGACAGACAAGTCAGAGACAGACAGGGGCAGCTCCAGACAGAGGGGGTGGGCAGGAACACAGGGCCTGGCCACAGCCACCCTGATGAGCCTCCCCTGTCTCAGGCTCTCGGCCCCGAGACTGTCTGGACGTCCTCCTGAGTGGACAGCAGGACGACGGCGTTTACTCGGTCTTCCCCACCCACTACCCCGCAGGCTTCCAGGTCTACTGCGACATGCGCACCGATGGTGGTGGCTGGACGGTGAGTCTCCCGGGCCACGCGGACAGATGGGCAGGCCCCTGGGGGGCCAGGAGGCCACACACCTGAAGCTGGGTGAGCAGCCTCTCACCTGCCTTGGATTGGGCCTGCCCCGGGGACCCTCTGCCTTGGCCTGACATGGGGAGGGGGAGTTGGCGAGCTGCCCCTGGAGGGGCCTGCTGGGGGGCAGATGCCAGTCAGGGCCACCGTGTGCTCCCTGCACTCTGAGCCCCCGAGCCGTGGTCCTCCAGGGGTGCTGGGCCGGTCAGCGTTGGGTGCTGGGATGGAGCGCGCCTCAGGCACCTGCTGCTGATGTAAGTCCAGGGCTGATGCGTGTGGGCGCCTGACCTGTTGAGTTCTTCAACATGTGGTTCCAGTGCAGGGCAAAGGGGGAGCCCGACGGTGTCCTGGCGAGGGGTGGGGGGATCCCTGCGCCTCCTGGTTCCTGCCTGGGTGGGAAATGGGAGCGATGAAATGTGCCAACCACCAGAGGGTAGGGGCAGGACAGCTGTGGGTGCCCCCTGAAATTCTCCGGGGCTGGGAGTTGGGGGCAGTGGTGGGACAGACAGGCCGGCTGGAAGCCCCTTCCAGAGCAGGTCGCACACTGTCTGCACAGGCCCAGGGAGGACAGATTCTAGGCTCACAGTCCCGCCTCCGATGTCTCCAGTGGTCTCGGTGGCAACTGCCCGACTCTGCCTCTATAGGGGAAACAGTCGCAGACAAAACGAAAAGGCAGGGGCTGGCTGCGTGCCAATAACACTTTACTTGTAGACACCGAAATTTGAATTTCATAGTTTTCGCGTATTCTTCCTCAAATATTATTCAAAGGATATTTTTAAAATTCCTCTTTTGACTTTTTTTTTTTTTAACCATTTAAGAAGTTCAAAGTATTCTTGGCTCACATGCTGTGCAAAAACAGACAGCAGGTAGGAGCTGCCCCACGTGCTGGGGGTTGCTGACCCCGGCAGAGCTGGGGAGTGCAGTGGGCAATGAGCTTGCGGCCCCCTCCCCCGAGTGGTGGGCTTCGGACCCTCTCATGAGGCTCAGGCTTAGGGTTTGGCCTCAGCGGGGCTATTATGGGCCATTGGGTGATTTTGTGCACGTTTTAAAAATGCACATCCCTTTCTTTGTGTATTCTGGGGTGCTGGGCTTGGTGAGGGGAACAGAGGAGAGCCTTGCCCCGTGGGCTGGGTGCCCTTGAGCAGTGAACAACCTGCACCACTGTCCCTGGAGGTCTGTGTGCCACCCTGAAAGCTGCTCAGCCTCCCTGAGTTGGCTATAGTAGGGACACCCAGTGACAATGACCGGCAGAACTAGCTCTTTCAGGATTCTCAGCTTCACATTTAATTTCAACCAGACACTTTGAGCACCTGCTGTCCCCTGGATACTGGGGACGTGCAGAGGTGGGAAGCTCCTAGCCGAAGCCTCCCGAGGAGCTCAGAGTCTGTGGGGCCGGGGGTGGAAGGAGTCACCGTAGCAGAGGTGGAGGAGGCTCTGTGCAGGCTTCCTAGAGAAGGGGCATTTCTGATGAGTCTGGAAGGATGGGTAGGATTTCTGGGTGTGTTCAGGAAAGAGGTTATTCCAGGAGGAGGGAGCAAGTTAACCAGGCTCCAGGAGCCAGAAAGCACGCGGCATGGGCTGTGTGGCACATGAAGAGATGAAGCGAGGCTGGTAGCACCCCAGGCTGCGGGGTTTGGGACAGGCACTGGGGAGCTATGGAGGGTGCTGGAGAGAGGAAGGATGGGATAAGAGCTGTGCTGCAGGAGCCGTAACCCGATTGTGCGCGTCCTTGGGCAGAGTGGGAAGAGAGGAGGGGAGGGGGCGTTTCACGCATTTGGTTGACAGGCCCGTGATGCAGTCCCTCTGTCAGAGATGGGGACAGTCTGGAGGCTACATGCTTGGGCCCCATCATCCGCAGACAGAACCAGAGGTGACTCTCAGTCCTGCTGTGTGATCTTGGGCAAGTTACTTAAGTTCTCTGAGCCTCGATTTCCTCAGCTGCGGAATGGGGACACTCGCTTGTCACTCAGAGCTCTTAAATGCAAGTAAAGGAAAGTAGCTGACTTAAGCAGAAAAGGAATGCACCCGAGAGAGACTGGGAGGCTGGAGAAACCAGCTCAGGGCCACCCAGCCAGGAACAGAGACCCCCTGACCAGGACAGGGATTGGCCTGGTAAGGACCTCAGTGCCCCAGGGCTGCTGCCACCAAATCTTGGACACAGCTAAACACAGCTAAATGGATGCCCCCCACCAAGACCCGTGTGGGCCTGGGGCACAGGCTCGGTTTGGGGGTGAGTCCTTCTGTCCCTGCTTCATGGCTTCCCCAGCTGTAGACTGGAAGTCACACGTGCTTCTGACTGTTGGGGCCTGTACATGCCTATGATCCGCCCTGCAAGTAGCTGGCACTTTTAGCAGCTATGGTAGCAATCGTCTGTGCCTCCCCTAAACCTCAGAAGACGGGGAAGGACAGCGCAAAAGACAGATGTCCACATTCTACTTCATGGGGCCAGCCTAGGCTTCTGTTCCCAGATGCTTGCAGCGCATTTTGCACGAAATCTGGTAGCTGTTCAGTCACTATTCCCGACAATGAGCCACACCCAGGGCACAGCATTGGTAACCCCACCATGACCAAGATGTGTATGACCCGGCCTCCTCAAGCTCCCCACCAAGAGGGAGTCCACGGGGGTCCAGTGAACAGGAATGGGGACCTGAAGCTGTGGGAGGAGCAAGTCCACTGCTCCCAGGGGTGCTCGGGTAGCAGTTTCTTTGGTCTCCGACTTTGGACTTGGAGCACTAGGGGAGGCTGGCAGGAGGCATCAGTTTCTCACCAAGGAACTTGATGTGGGCTATTTTTGGTGTACCGATGTCCAGGCCAACAAAGGTCGGGGAGGAGTTTAAGATCAGATAAAACAAGTGACCGAGGAGCAGAGGAGAGAGGGAGCCTCTCATGGGATGAAAGGGTCAGGGCCACCCAGGTCAGTTTTGAAAGGGGCCAGCCGTCCCCAGCAGCAGCCAGGCACGCGAGGCCCGAGAGGCGGGCGGGGAGGGCGAGGTGCGCCCGCAGGGCAGAGCCTGCCGCGTCAGGAGCCAGCACAGAGCAGACGAGAATCCCCCAAGGACCCCAAAGACAGACATATCTCTAAACCTGTCTTCAGGTTCGGGAGGAGAGCTTTTAAATGGACTGGATCCATGTCTGGGGGTTAAAAGCTCTTTTGTTTTCCTAACTTCAAGTACGTCTGAGTTATGGCGTTTGCCTCTGGGAACCCCTTGGCGGGCAGATCAGCGAGAATGTGCCAGCTGGACCCAGAAATCAGAGTTAAGGGTTAGGACAGGCTTAATGAAAGACTGAGATGCCAGAGCAGGCCATGCATCTTCCGCTCGCATGGACTTGAAGCCAGTCTCCCGGGAAGTCAATCAGGATTTGGGCTGGGAGGCGGGTAGTTCCCGTGGCCCCGGCTTCAGGGGCGATTAGAGAGGACTCAGTGAGGGACAGCAGCCCAATCGGGCCTGGCGCTCAGACACCTGGATCCGGGCTCTGGAGGAGAGGCCGTTCTCGTCCAAGAAATGCTTGCATGGCCAATAAACGTTAATATCCATTTGGGCTTCCGTCAAAAGCAATCTTTTCCCAGGTACCTCCAGACATCTGTCAGGATCACCTCCCTGCCACACAGAATCTCTCAGAAGCTCAATTGTTGTTTGGAAGGGAGCTGGCAGCCCCCCCTCCAGACCCTGGTACCATCCATCCTCATTAGGCTCCATGTCCAGAGTGCCAGGCCTCGAGTGCCAACATTGATGGTCCTGCCTGGAGGCCAGGGTGCCTGGATCAGTCCCCCCAGAGATCCGCCAACCGGGGCCTGCTTCCCAGACAGACGAGTGGGCAAGGATGGGCCCAGCAGCCCCGCCCACCTAAGGGCACTTCACAGTTTATATGCCCACCTGCATCACTAGGCCGCCCCTTCAATCCCAGGAGACCAGCAGACCAGCCTCAGAGAGGGCAAGAGATTTGCCTAAGGCCACCCAGCAAGTGAACAGCCTGGCCAGGGCAGCACCCAGGCCTCCTGAGGTCCAGCTAGTGCACGTCGGTGGAGTTAACTGTCACACGGGGACCCTCACTTATGCTTGTGTTCAAACCCTGAGCACCAACTGTGTGCCAGACACAGGGGGTAAGAAGGACCAGAGAGCTCCAGCCTGGCGGGGGGATGGATAAGTCAGCAGATGAGGGCAGCCAAGGTGAGGGGCCGGGAGGTGGCACGGCTTGTTTTGGGACCATGGTGGCTCCGTGCTGCTGACATATCTGGCCCCTGGCCGTGTGAGACTGGCAGGGCACATCCCTCCTCAGAGCGTTCCCTTCCTTGTCTGGCCAGTGGGACGGGCCCCGTGCCCTGTGCCGCCTCTTTGCAGGGCTGGGGAACAGATTGGCCAGAGCCTGTTGCAGGTTTTGGGTGGTTGGAAGGAGGGTGTCTGCTTGACATCAGCATAAGGGTCCCCCCTGCCACACTGCCTCTGCCTGGTGCAGCGCTGCCACCAGGGCCTAATTGCCAGACCCTTTGGCTGAGGTCATACGCATCAGGTCCGGTTCAGTAACTCCTACAGCAGGGACTGGGAATAAAATCAGCTGGGCTCCGCGTCCCCCGACACCGTGAGCATGAAGTGGCCCACACCCGGTTCTGCAGGGCGACCGTTTTCCTGCGTGCGGGGTCAGCCAGTTCCAATGTGCCTCTAATTGGCTCTGCTGCGCTGCGAGAGAAACCCTCCCTTCCCTGCCATCTGCATTTCCTCCCCACCTGAGCACTCCAGGCGGGAGGAAAATCCTGCCCTCACATGGAGAACATCAAAGGCGGCGGGTCAGGCTCAGGGAGAGAAGAAAAGCTCCCGGGGCCTCCCCAGCCGGGCTGGGGGAGGTCAGGCAGCAGGACTGGGGAATCCGCTAGATGATGGGACATTGGCTCCTTCTTGCAGAGGCTGCAGCTGTGGCCAGCCCTCCCCATCCTGGAGGCTGTGGCAGCAGGGGACCCACTGTGACCTCAGTGGCCACTGTGTCTCCACGATGCTGCCTGGCCCCCACACTGCTCTGGGGAGGGGTCCTCGGAGCCCCCACACCTTAATAATGGCCGAGATGACAGGGGACAGCAACCTCTTGCTCCCTTGGCCAGTCTGCACGGAGAAAGCTTGCTTCCGCCTGGAGCAGTTTGGATTTTTCAAACTTTCGATGTAAACCGAATAAGGCACGTGAAATGCTCAGCCCAGTGCCTGATGTGGCTCAGATTGGATAAATGGCAACTCTGAGCAGTGTTTTGCCAGGCGCCGGCAGGCGCTGGCTGCCAAGCCTGGGAAGTGTGGCGGGGTGCCAGGCCCGGGGGTACCATTTTCAGTCAACAACAACGAGTGGGCCCGACTTCCTCCTCCTGGGCTCGGCAGCTGGTTCGGGTGGGGGGTGACGTTGGCGAGACTGTGCGCCGCCCGGTTTACACATGTACTTCCTTGCACCTTTGTCACGGCCCTGCAGGGATGATGAAAGGGCTTACAGAGAGGGAGACTGAGGCTCGGAAAGGTTCCGTGACTTATCCGAGGTCACACAGCCTGTGAGAGGCAGGGTCAGGATTGGAACCCAGCTCCACCTTGTTCTGGAACCTGTGCTCTTGCCAGCAAGCTTGGGGACCTCCCTGGGGGCACTGCCCAGAGGTATCCAGAAAGGATTTAAGGACAGACAGCCTCCCAGGAATGCAGGCAGAGCCTCCCTAGGGGCTGCCTTTGAAGGGCTGCATTCACTCACACGTCCAAGTTCTTTGTTCTTTAAAAACAAGAATCTGCCTCTGCCACCGCCTCCTGCCTCCCCTCCCAGAATCTCCTGCTCAGGAGGCCTGGGAGGCTGGTGGACGCTGCAGCTACACGGCCAGCGTCATCCTGCCTGTAACTGGTTTCTGCAGCAGCTTCATCATGGTCGAGGAAAAAATCCCAGACACTGCCTCCTGGGGACCCTTCCAAGGCAGCACGGCCCATCCCCCTTCTCTCATAGTGTTTGGGCCCACCCCTCGCCCCTCCCTTGGGTCTCAGTTCCTCCGACCGCCCGGCAAGTCCCTGCAGTTCATCCAAGCATATGCTCCTCCAGGAAGCCCTCCTAGACTACCACCTCCAACTTCCCCCATAGAGGGGCTCACTCCTCTGAGCTCCCATCAAGCCCTGTAGCAACAATGATTGTTATCATTATTGAATGCTGTGTACCAGCACGTTTACTTCTCATCAAAACCTTGTGGGCTGAGGCTGTTATAATCCTCACTTTACAGATGAGGAAACTGAGGCATGGGAATTGGAGGAAGGTGCCAGGTTGGGAGCTGCTCCGCCCTGTGACTTCAGGCTTATGCAGCTGTCTCTCCTGGGGCCGTGAACTTTCTGAAGGCCAGAGTCACCCCTGTGAGCCGAGCACACACCTGGGGCCTCGGCAGCAGCCCTTGCTTTGTAGGGGAGAAGCCAGGACTCGGGAAGTCGCAGCCTATTGGCCAGAGTCTGGTTAGGACTGTGGTGTCCTAGGTGGCAGCACCGCCTGGAGGGATCAGTGTCCACCTGCCAAGCCGCGGGGCACTGTGTATTTTCGCAGCTGTCCCCCTCCTCTGGCCTTCTCAGCCCTGAGGCTCTGGGCTGTACCCACGTCATCCACCTCTCCGAGCCTTCTTGGTCTTCTCATCTGCCAAATGGGGCTGTGGCAGGGAGGGCTGTGACCATTCTCTAAGACACTGGCCTGGTGCTGGGGTGGCCACAGAGCCCGGCTTGGTGCTAAGGATGCCAGCTCCACGGTCTTGGCACCCGGGCAAACAAGGAGCAGGTTGGACAGGGTCCATTCACAGAGGTGGCCCTGGCTGAGATGGGGCCTTCAAGCATGAGTTTGAGGAAGCCCCGTAGCATCTCTGCGTCCCTTGGCCGCTAGGGCCTGTGACAAACCCAGGACAGTCAGCTGTGGCTGCTTTCCCCCTTCCACCGCCCAGTGCAGCGGCTCCTTCCTTTGAATCCGCTCAGCACCATCTGCAGGACCATGTGGCCGAGCCCTCCTTTGGCAGGGCCCCGTAAGCAGCACTTCCAAGAGGCGCCAGGCGGCTTCTGAGAATCAGCACCAAGAAAACACGCTCTGTCTTCCCACTCGTGGCACCTGCTCGGGAGGCCGCGGCGGTGGCGAGGGTTTCTACATCAATTGCTTTCCAGCCGGAACCCGAGAGAGATGCCCCAGGAGCTAGACCAACTCAGATTTGAGCTTCAAAATGAATCAGTAATTATTTTGTTTCCTTGTCTTTTGTTTCCCACTCCTTTTTGTCTAAGCGGGGAGTCATGTTTTGGGGGTGGACACAATGATCCTCCTTTCCAGCTGATCCTTGCTCTGTAATTAAGGCCTCTCTGCGTGGCGACGTCCAGCATCAGTGAAGTCCAGCTGGTTTCCAGAAATACGAGGCCACAGCTGCCGTTCGCCCTGGACCTCAGAGTCAGCCAAAACATACCCACGTGCCTGGGAACCTGGGAAAACCCACCTGACGATCTGGGGCCACCCGCGGCACTTGGAACTTGTCAGGCCACGTGGTGCTGTGATCGGCTCCAGGGCGAGGACAGGGCTTCCAAGTGGGGGATCCTAGCACTCGGTGTGTGGCACACTCCGTCACTTGGTGTTTAAGCCCAGGAATAAGGACAGCCCAGGGTCCCGCAACACCAGCAGCAGCGTTTCTCAGACTGGGGGCCTGATCCACTGGCAGATGGCAGAGTCGGCGTCATGGGCTGTGAGCAACATTGTTTTTTAAATGAAATAGAGTGGAATCGAATAGAACACAGTAGAAAATATTAGAACACATCGTTTTTAATAAGGGAAAGCATCATTTCAGGAAGCTTCATTTCAGATAATTGTCGGGGGGGTTGGAGAGAGAGAGAGAGAGAGAGAGAGAGAGAGAACGTAAATTGCATTTCTCGGAGCCATGGTCAGAAAGTCTGAAAGTAACTTCTCCAAAGCCGTGTCACAGATGTGTCTTGGTTCCTCAAGTGCAGGTCACAATTAACCAGTCAAGTTTTAGTGCCCATGGTGGCACAGAGAAGCCGTGGTTTCTAAGCTGGTGCAGATTGGGACTGTCAGACGGGAATGTGGGACATCCTCCCTCAGCGCCCTTTCCTGGGCGGGAGAGGAAGGCAGGAAGCCCAGGTGGCCCCGGGTATGTGCTCACCCCAGTGGATCCGCACCCAGGAGGAGCCCCCAGGGGCTGGGGGTCATGTCTGTGGCTGGCACCCAGCTCAGGGCAGTGGGAAGGAGGGAGCGGGGGCTGTGGGCTCAGAAGTCGGCTCTCGGCACGAGCCTGGTGAGGAGGCACGCCCCAGGTTTCAGACGCCTGCTCAGTGGCATACATTGGCCATGGTGCCAGCATGGAGGACAGGCTGTCTTAAGGCCGAGGGCAGGAAGTGGGGGTCAGCCCTCTGGGATTTGGCGACTACGTGCACTTGGGGGAAGGACTTGGTCCCGAGCAGTGGCAGTGATCTGCTCTCAGCAGCACCCAGGCTCGACTGTGCTGCCATTTGTCCCTTCAGCTGGGACCCAGGGGCATGAGCTCCCTGACCTGGAGCCCTCCTGCTGTGTCCCCCAGAGTCAGATCAGGGCAGGGGTCTGGGCACGGCCCATGAATTACGGCATGGGATCGCGGCATCCTAGGGGTGGGAGTGAGGGGACGGATGGGCCGGCTGCCCTCGCAGCTCGGGGTGGGAGGCAGAGCCTGGGGGAGCCTCGCGGAGGCTCAGGCTGGGACTGCCAGGGCTTCTACTCTCATTCTGGAAAGATCCATGTTGACTGCGAGCCTTTCCAGAGGGCCCCGCCTGCTGCCTTGGCTGGGCAGGCCCTTACTTCCCACAAGCCCCTCGCCCCGGACTCCCTGCTTGGGTTTGGGCTTTCCAGTTTCCAAGGGTCATGCCTGGCCCTTGCCCAGAAGCCCGGCCCCCAACTTCCTACTTCACAACAGTTGTGACAGGAAAGGAACCTAGTAACAGTGATGGCGGGAATAAGACCCGCCCTGTGCATTTAGTCCTTGCTGGGGTCCTGGAGGCTGGGCTTGTCGTGAGCAAGCAAAGTGAGGATCAGAGGGGAGGAGTGACTGACCCAGGCCACGCAGTGGCCAAACACGGGCCAGGACCCTGCCCTTTCTCTGGGGCCACCTGGAGTCCCTCCCAGAAGCCGGCCCTGCTGGGCAGACCTGCTCTCTCCCCACCTCCGATCTGTCCCCCTGCCCCCCCAGGTGGGAGGTCCCCTGAACATAGTTCCTCTGCCCTGAGGGCAGGCCCTGACCTCCTGTCCCCTGACTCAGTTTCCCCAGCTGGTGCCTGGCACAGAGATGCTCAATAGAACATTTGCAGGAATGAAAGAGGCTTGACTGGGAGGAGATGTGCAGGGCTGCAGTCTGGAGGGGAGAGCAGGCTGTGGTCTGGGGGTACTGAGGAAGAGGGGACGAGAGGCGCCCAGGCTAGGTCTGCGTCTGCTTGTCCTCCAGCTGGCACTCGCTGTGCTCCTATTCGGTGACAGGCCCCCTGAGCGTATCCTCAGTGGGTTGTCTTCGTCTATAAGAAAAGTGCCATATGGTTCTCCATTTTACAGGTGAGGAAACTGAGGCCCAGGGAGGTGGGGTAACGTGCCAGGGTGATCTGTGGCAGTACCGGGCTCCAGACCCAGACCCATGATCTCTGGGCTCCCCGGATGGCACGGAGGCTCCCTCAGGCCTGGGCCCTGGGCAGGCCTCCGGTGCGAGCCGCCATCCCAGGGGCTCCCAGCCCTGCGGGGGACCCTCCAGCTCCTTTCCTCCCGCGGAACAGGCTTGGGCTGCTGCTGGCGTCTCGGGGGAGCGCCGGAGCTTCTGCAGGATTAGGCCTTTCAAAGGGCGCGTGCTCAGGGTCCCAATCTGCAGCGTCAATGCCTCGCCGGCGCCTCTCAGATCTCCCTGAGCCTGATCGAATTTCCTTCCACCCAAGCCGCGCACTCCGAGGACTTTCACGTTCGGGGCTGGGCCGGGTTGGAGGTCATGGAGCAAGAAAAGAGAGGTGTCCTCCCCCCCCCCAGTGCCCTGATGTCAGAGCTGCCCAGACGCCCCAATGGCCGGCCGCATCCTGGTGGGCAGGGAGCACCAGGCAGAGGCCCCACCAGCAGGTGACCCCGGTCAGGCTGGTCGCTGGGCAGTTCCGAGCCACTGAAATCAGGCGGGTGCTGGCGCCGCGGCCAGATGTCTGCCACATCAGACGCTGACACGGCGGGGGCAGGTGTGGCGCGGGGAACTTGTCGCGGCGAATGAGCAGGAAAAGGCTTGTTAGACAGAAAGACAGCCGCGGGGAGGGCGGGGGCCGCGGGAACAGGATTGTCAGCGGATCTTGTAAATACTCGAGGCAGCTCTGGCTGGACCAGCGCGGTGCTTATTTCAAAGCAATTTAACCGATGGGATTCCCGACTCCCCAATCAAGAATGTTATTAAAATGAAGAACAGAGTTGGGGCGGCCGTCGTTGGCAGCCAAGTCACACTGCAGCCGGCTCTGGACTCCTTGTCCTCCCAGACCAGGGGCTTGCACAGCGGTGCCCCAGCCCCCACCCATCCCTGCCAGGCTTGTCAGGGGGAGGGAGCTTGCTGAGACGGGGCTCTGGCTGTTCCTGGTTCTTCAACACTTGAGAACAGGTTTTTGTCCAGTTTTGTTAGGACATAGAAAAAGGTATTAGGACCTCACTCAGTGGTGAGGAAACTGAGGCCCCCGAGCAAGGGTGAGACCAGCTGAGGGTCCAGTGGGGAAACTGAGGCCCCGAGCAAGGATGGGACCAGCTGAGGGTCCAGTGGGGAAACTGAGGCCCCGAGCAAGGATGGGACCAGCTAAGGGTCCAGTGGGGAAACTGAGGCCCCGAGCAAGGATGGGACCAGTGGGGAAACTGAGGCCCCAAGCAAGGATGAGACCAGCTGAGGGCCCAGTGGGGAAACTGAGGCCCCGAGCAAGGATGGGACCAGCTGAGGGTCCAGTGGGGAAACTGAGGCCCCGAGCAAGGATGGGACCAGCTAAGGGTCCAGTGGGGAAACTGAGGCCCCGAGCAAGGATGGGACCAGTGGGGAAACTGAGGCCCCAAGCAAGGATGAGACCAGCTGAGGGTCCAGTGGGGAAACTGAGGCCCCGAGCAAGGATGGGACCAGCTGAGGGTCCAGTGGGGAAACTGAGGCCCCGAGCAAGGATGGGACCAGCTGAGGGTCCAGTGGGGAAACTGAGGCCCCGAGCAAGGATGGGACCAGCTGAGCCTCACAAAGTGAGGCGGCAGAGGTGAGCCTGAAAGCTGGTTTCCTCCAGCCCACCCCGTCCACCAAGATTCCTGCTGGAGGGGCCATGTCACAGGGCTGTGGCTGGTCAATCAATCCGCCTCCGGCTGCCACGAGGCTCCTGAGCCCTGCTCTGTTGAGGGAAAGAGGAGGCCCTGCCCTCTCCGAGTGGCAGGGCAGGAGCAGAGTGTGGGGCGCCTATGGGGCAGGGTAGGCACATGTGGGGGGCCGGGGGGCCTGGGGTGGTTGGCACCAAGGCTCCACCCTCACCTTGCCTTTGCAGGTGTTTCAGCGCCGGGAGGACGGCTCGGTGAACTTCTTCCGGGGCTGGGATGCGTACCGGGATGGCTTCGGCAAGCTCACGGGGGAGCACTGGCTAGGTGAGCGCCAGAGACCCACCCCCGTGCATTCCAGACACTGCTGGGCCCCAGTCCCCCTCCCTCAATGGAGGGTGGCAGGGTTTTCCTGGCTTCGGCACACCTGCACCAGCTCACAGGTGTCTCAGGTGAAGGCTACCAAGGCGTTCATAATGAATGGGGCCAGAGCCAAAGTGTGGTCGGCAGGGTGGGCTCGCTGGGTGGGCTCGCTGGGTGGACGTGGGCTTGTGAGCATGAACGGGTGAAGGAAGGCAGAAAAGCAGAGGGCCCCACGCTCCCCTGGCAAGTGGGTAGGGAGTGACCAGAAGTAAAAAGCCAGGAGGCCTTTCCTGTTGGGGCAGCCTGGGATCTGGTGGCCGTCCAGATCAGGCAAACTGTGGGCAGGTGCTCGACACCATCCCAGGCCTCTGGAGGACTAAGGATGAGCCTGGCACTGCCCTGCCGCAGGGTCAGAAATGCCCGATGGCTGTGCTGGGGACAAAGCGTGTAACCCCAGAAGGGTGGCCAGTGAGTGCACTCAGCCAGGGTCCCTGGCTTGGCTGGCCGCACGCCACTCTTTCCCCACAGCCAGGGTACAGGCTGTGCCAGGCACAAATAAGCGCTCAAAAAGGTCCTGTTACGATTACTATTTACTTAATACTTACTTTAAATTCACTGTAAATTTATCTTTTAAATTTCAAAACTTTAAAAATTTTTGGATACCTTATTTAATTTCATTCTAAACAATAATTATTATCCTCAAAAACCACAAGTTTGAGGTCTTATATATATATATTTGGGAGGTGGTTGTGGCTTGGGGTGAGGTTTTCTTGGTGGCCGTTTTTTGAGATAGTCACACTCATCAAAACTCGCCACTTTCAAGTGTGCAATTCAGTGGTGTTTAGTATATCCACAGAGCTGTGCAACCATCACCGATAATTCCAGAACATTCTCTTTGCCCCCAAAGAGCAACCCTGTGTCCCCTAGCAGTCACTCTGTTTACGGTTTTAATACACATTAAAATAAACAGGGAGGCACTGGGCTGGGATGTCACCTGAGTGGTCTTGGTGGCTGCGCGTGCTCCGTGGCTCCTCTGGCGCTTCAGCTTCCGGGCATGGTGGGCTGGGAGGTCCCCCTGGTGCAGCGCAGAGCAGAGAGGTGGGCGCACTGGGCGGGAGGGCGGAGAGGGAGGCAGAGGCGAAGGCCACCGCCACTGGCAGAAGCACCGCCCGAGGGCCTGAGCCCAGGTCTGGGCGCCAGGTGGGGGTCTGGAGGGTCCCAGGTCTTTCAGCGAAACCCCTGGGTGCACAGAAGCTCCTGGTGGTGATCTGTGCTGTCACTGATGTCTGTCTCCCCGAGACCTGGGGTCCATGAGGGAGGGGCCCTCTCTGCCCTGCCCTGGTGCAGGCAGGTGGGTCCCGACTACAGGAGAGGTCAGACACCCCAGTGTGGACTTCATGACCACAGTCTGCTTACCGCCTGCCTACTGTGCACCAGCTAAGTGCTCCACACATATCAGCCCCCGACACCTCACACCTACCTAGGAGGAAACTGAGGCTCAGAAAGGTGAGGTCACTTGTCACAAATATGTGTGTGTGTGTGTAAGGTGGGGGGAGCCCTGGCAGGGTTCACGTGCTGGATCCCAGCAAGGATTTGACCTACACCCTGAACTGAGTGAGTGAAAACAGGCGTGGATGGGGGGACCCTTCCTCAGCCCCACCCCACCCAGGTGGATGTGTGACATAGGGAGGAGGCAGCCAGGGGCGCCCTGGTGCAGCATCGCCACCCACCCCCTTGGAGCAGGGCTGGTGCCTCTGCCACCTCTGCGGTGTCTTAATTGAAATCTGTCAACGGTGGCAGAAGTTGCGGGAGGGAGCACGTAAGCGGAGCCCTGAGGAGCTCCTGCAGACGTCGGAGTCCTGACGGGAATGTCAACCCAGCCTCCCCACACTGTCACCCCCTCTGCTGTCCACACTCCCTGGTCACCTCACTGAGCGTTTTGTCTTTTCCTATTGAGTTATGGGAGCTCTTTATATATTAAGGTTATTGATCCTTTGTCTGATGTACATGATATGTGTTTACTCCCAGTCATTTATCTTTCAGCTTTTTTTCTTTTTGGTCATGTTATTGCTTAAAGTTTAAAATTGTATGTGGTCCCCTCTGCCAGTCTTTTTCTTCATGTCTTCTGGGGCTTAGAGCCTGCTTTTCCCTCCCAGTTTTATAAAAAATGTCTCCCCCTTTTTTTTTCTTATGCTTTTCTAGTGTTTTGTTTTAGGTTCAGATCTTTAGTCCATCTGCAAGTTCACTGGGGTGACCGTGTGAGGTTTGGGGGTCTGCGGGTCTTTTCTGTTTCAATGCACTGGCTCCTGCTTGCTCCCTGCCATTGGAACTCTGAGGAATGATGGGGTTGGATCTTGGTCCACATTCTGGGGGCCCCGAGAATTGGGGAGGAGCAGTTAACGTGGCCGGGAGTAATGCTGCAAGATCAACAGGGCTGAGAAATCCAGAGACGGGAGATGGAGAGAGGGTGGGGAGGAGGGGGTGGGAGGAGGGTGAACCGAATCGGGGAGGGACCCCGAAGGCCCCAGCAGCCCCTCACAGGCACTGGGACGGCACGTCAGGAACCCAGCATGGCGAACCCAAAGGAACGGTGCTCTGATGAGTGGTGGGCCTTTGGCACCTGCGACCATTTAGTGGTGGGAAAGGAATCTTCTAGCATCCCCACTGGGCCGTTCTCCCTCTCGTTCTGCTCCTGGATCCCATGATTTGTCCTGGGTCAGGCATGAATAAGAGCAAAGAGTCTGGGCCCTTCTGCCTGGGTTCAAGTCCCAGCTCTGCCACTTACCAGCTGTGTGACCTGGGCCCACGTAACCTCCCTGGGCCTCCTTTCCCTTGACTATGTCACAGGGATGACAGTAGTTCCCGCATCGTGGGCTCATCCGACAGCAGTGGCACCCAGCTGGCTAATGTGTGCAGTGGCCGGGCACTGTCACAAGAGCTCTGCAGGGATTCTTTAATGAAATCGGACTTGTTCTAATTCCATTTGATTCATTAATCTGCGAGAAGCACTCAGACAGTGCCTGGCCCTGGCGAGTACCGTCCAGGTCACGGCTATTGTCACCTACTGTCTGTCCTTTGGTGTGTGAAGCCCTCCTGGCTCCACATCAGCCCTGAGGCCCCTTCACAGGAGTGCAAGCCAGGGCCCAGAGAGGGAGGGCAACTTGCCTTGAGACTCCAGCCTGGGGGGACTGGGGAGAGGTGGGGAGGCAGGGACCTTGGCAAGACCCTGTGCTCTCAAAGCCCGTGTCCTCGTGGGTCCTTGGTGAGGAATGGGGGTCCACACAGGGAGATGCTGCAGGAGGTCTTACTCTTCTCCCGGCTACTTCTGCCCTTCCCTGGACCTGGCTGATAGGACCGAAGGCTTCTGTCTGAGCCAGAGGGGGAGGGGTCGCACAGCCTTCGTGCCCCGGTGGCATGAACACGCTGACCCACGGGGGGTTTGGAGCTGCGGAAAGGCAAGTAGGAGGGGGAGGCTGATGAAATGTCACTTGCTGCTGATAACTTGTAAGGCATTTAATTAAATACCTTCTTAATCAAGAAGTAATCACACCGGCAGGGAAGCACCTTGAGTATGTGGGGGGCTGGCTGGCATGACACCCACAGGATGGGTGCAGGAGAGCTGAGAAGGGGAAGGACAGAGGGAGGGAGGACGTGGGACGGGGCGAGGTGTGGGTTCAGAGCCAGGTCCTGGAGACAGCGGGGACGTATCGCCGCCTCCCACCTCCCAGCCACTAAGCCAGCATTTATTGAGCACCTACTGTAGGCTGGGCCCACCCCAGATGCTGGGATCAGCAGCGACCAGGACAGACACGCTGCTGTCATGGAGCTTCTGCAGTGCTGGGTGGAGCGAGCAGGAAACAGGTAGCTGCGACCCGGAACGACAGACACTGCTGGGGTTGCGGGGGCCGGGGGCGCCTGGGTTGGCAGAGGAGGTCCTCAACCCTGACGGCGGCCTTCCTGAGGAGGTGACACCTGGAAACGAACAGGTGAGGAGGAGTGTGAGGGAAGAGTGTCCCGGCAGAGGGAACAGCACGTACGGCAGCTCGGGGCCAGTTTCAGGGAAGTGCATCCAGTCTCATCCGGCTCTGACTGGAGCCCGGGCTGTGAGAGATGAAAAGTGTCATCCCCCGAGACTCCTCCTGACGCCTGCGGTCTTCGTACCAGCTGTCAGCTCAAAGCCCCTACGTTTGGAAAGTGTAGCCTAACTTCAAGCAAATAGAGGAAACCAAACATGAAAAGCTGCTAGTCCTCAGTTTCCTGCCAAATACAGGCCTGCAGGGAGGAGGAAGCAGTCCAGGGTTGACAGCATGCACTTGGTGGTGGCTGTCCCTTTCTGTCACCAACCGCATGAGCTCGGCTCTCATTTCTCCTCAGTTCTTTCTGGGGGTCACCTTCTAAGCGCCTCAACTTCTCCTACCCTGCTCTCCCCCACTTCAGGGCTCAAAAGGATCCATGCCCTGACCACACAGGCTGCCTATGAGCTGCACGTGGACCTGGAAGACTTCGACAACACTACGGCCTATGCCCGCTACGGGAGCTTTGGCGTCGGCTTGTTCTCCGTGGACCCCGAGGAAGATGGGTACCCGCTCACCGTTGCTGACTACTCGGGCACTGCGGGTAAGGCTCCAGGTATATATATACAAGGATGGGGACAGCACACCCGTCTCCCCACGCGAGAGAACAGACGAGGTCCTGCCCAGTCAAGCCTTTCCACCCTCTGGGGTCAGGATCAAGGCTATTCATCTCCACCTCCAAGTCCCACCTGGTCCTCACCCCTCCGCAAAGCCAGCAGAGCGTGGATTGTTTGCCCATTCTGCAGATGTGGAAACTGAGAACAGAGCCAGGAATCAGGAGACGGGGGGTTTGGGCCCTGCTGGGTCTCTGAAGAGTGGTGCCGAACCCCTCCAGGCTGGTTTTCTCATCTCAGATGAAGGCAGGGAAGCGAGGAGAGGGAGTGTGGGAACGCCAGGAGGAGGGCTGGAGCCTGCCTAGACCCAGGGACAGCCCCGGCTGCCCCCAAGGTGGCACCATGTGTGCACGTGAGCTGCAGGGACACAGCTGGGCACAGAGGGGCAGGTGGGCAGGCACATGTGCGCATCAGTGTATATATGTGGGGGCACGTGTACGTGTGTGCACACCCACGTCCAGGGGAGTGTATAGCACACACACATGGTCTGTGTGCAGCATGTCAGCGCCTGTGCTCACACACACGACACATGGGCTTACCCGTGCCCCGCGTCCACACCTGTGTGTGTGTTCTTGTGCAGGTGACTCCCTCCTGAAGCACAGTGGCATGAAGTTCACCACCAAGGACCGTGACAGCGACCACTCAGAGAACAACTGCGCTGCCTTCTATCGAGGCGCCTGGTGGTACCGCAACTGCCACACGTCCAACCTCAATGGGCAATACCTGCGCGGCGCACATGCCTCCTATGCTGACGGCGTCGAGTGGTCCTCCTGGACCGGCTGGCAGTACTCGCTCAAGTTCTCTGAGATGAAGATCCGGCCGGTCCGGGAGGACCGCTAGGCCGGCGCCCTGTCCACCAGCTCACCTGCCAGCCCCCTGGTCCCCACATTCCCCACCCCACCCCCAACCCCCTCCTGCGTGAAGAAGCGTTCTCCTCCCACCTGTGCGTGGCTGACTGGCTCTCTGGTAGGACTAGGCCAGGCCAGCCCCGACACTAAGCCCCTGGGCAGGTGACATCACACATCGCCTTCTCACTGTCCCCACCCCCGACTTGGCAGCTAACATTATCTCTGGCCTCTGCTGATGGGGGACTGGCACACTCAACGACCCTGCATTCCACCTGCCTAGACTCTGGCTCTTGTGCCAAGGGTCTGCCATCTCCCGGCCAGGATGCTGGAGTCGTCACATGGCCTGGCCCTGGATGGTGCCACCAGGCAGCCTCTCACCATGCCAGCCCAGATCCTGGCACTGGGGGGATGTAGAGAGCAGGGGCATACACCCCGGCTCCCTTTTAGCAGATCAGAGGGGACCATTTGGGTCTTTCTGAGGCCAGGTCAGTGGCCCTTCTCCTCTGGCCCGCCCAACACCATGCCCTCTGACCCCATTTCCTTGGTGCCTGGAGATCCTACCCCTCCCCAGAGGACCTCGGTGTGGCTGCCTGTGCTGTGGGCTGGGTGGCCGTGTCCTGCCCTGCCCCAAAGCCAGGCGGGGGCACAGCTGCCTGTGGGGACCACATGCCAGGGCTGAGGCTAGTTCCCTGGAGGCCACCCACCCTGTGCCCCCATGGGCCTGGGAGGTCTCCAGTCCCCTCCTCCACTGTACTGCCTGCTCCGTTCATCTCAAATGAGGTCCAGCCCAGCTCCCACCCAGCTTCCTGCCTTCCTCCTACCAGGGGCCGCCGGAGCCCCCACCCCATTTCTGCTGCCTCTGGGAGATGGAGCAGACCCTGAACCGTTGGTCTAGGCCGGGCCAATGGGAACCTCTTGGTTTTCTGGGCTGGGGCTCTGGGGCAGGGCTTGCACCAACCCCACTGCCACCAGTTTCCAGGGACTCCAGGATCCTGAGGCTGCCCATGGAGGGGTTTGGTGGCTGTGACTCCATCCCGCCCCCCGAGGCTGCTGTCTCCGTGGGGAGGCTGCCCCCTGCTGGTGATTGTGGGCACCGCCACCTGGGCCCAGCCCTGGGGGAGCGGTTGAGGGAGGTAGGGTCCCACTGGGCAAATGGGGCAGGGAAGACTAAGGCACGGCCAAGCATCTCCTGGACCTTTTCTCATTAAATCCTCCCAATACCCAGCACACTAGTATCATCCCCCGCAACCAACCTCCCCACACAGGTGAGAACTGCAGGCTCCCAGGTTCCCAGCCCTCAATCTCCTGCTCTGCAGCATTGGGACCCTCATGTGTTTGCTTCAGGACAAAGCCCACGCCTGTTTTTCCAAGTTCCTGCCTGTGGGGACCTTATGGGGGGGGCCTTTGAGAGGGTGGGGAGGGCCCCCTGAGGGACCCCTCCTCAGGCAGGAGCAAGGGGGTGTTTTCTTTAAAGGACACCTGCAGGCAGGCCAGTGAGGGAGTGTGGGGCTCAGTCCCCTGTCCCCTCCCACCAGAGCTCGTGCTTAAGAAATAATACATCCAAGCTGGCCGGGGCGGTAGGAAGGGCCTGAGAGCCTCTGGCCGGCATGTGGCCCAGCAGTCCCCTCTAGCTCCACCAAATCTAAAAACACCAAATCAAAAAACATCTGTTCAGTAAATGTTTGCAGCGCATTTATCTGCCGTGGGCCAAAGCCTGCCCTATGTGTGCGCAAGACTAGGTCGCTGCCCTCTTGGTACTCAGCTGGTACTCAGCTTGGTACTTAGACAGCCAAGAAATGGGCGGTTGCAGCCCAGTGTGACCTGGGTGGTGACAGGTTTGGGTGAGGGGGTGAGCAGTGGGTAAGAAGACCACACGAGATTTGAAGAGAAGCCCCCCCTTTAGCCCCTCTTCCCGTCTTCTAGAAGCCAAGAGAGCCAGCCCAGCCAGGGTGCCCAGTCACACTGCAGAGGCTGGTGGGACCCTGAGGTCTCAGCCCAGGGGGGGCCCCTGACTGGGCCCAGGCGGAGCCGCCAGCCTTGCAGCACCAGCTGCTGTTGAGAACGTGCCGAGCGCTTTCTGATGTGTCACCAAACAAACTCCCGGGGAGTGTGAAGTTAATGGACTCACAGATGTGCGTGTGTGACAGGAGGCACAGGAGCCCACGTGCCAGGGCTTGGCTGTGGAACACATGCACACAGCTTGGGCCTGGTGCGGGGACAGGGCACAGGTGAGGGCAGCCTTCAGGAGCTGGTGGTCTAGCAGTCCTCCACACCCAGCCACCCTGGAGAGCACCGGCCCCTCTCCCGTCTCTTCCAGAGCACCAGCCCCTCTCCTGGGCCAGGGCTGGCACCACTAGGGGACAGGGCCCTACCAAGCACTGGCTGTATGGGCACAAAGCCTGGGTGAGCCCAGGCCAATGGACCTGCCCCCACCTTCCTAATGGGCACCCTCCACAGGCTGGCACTGAGCACAATGGTTCCTGCATGCCTGCTCTAGGCCACAGCCTCTGGCCCTGGCCTCGCAGAGCCCATGGTCTGATGTTGGTGCAAAGGGCTGTCCTTAGAATGGGAGTGACCTCAGGAAGAAGGGGATGCTGGGGAAGCCTGGGGAGAGGGGCCTCTCCACCAAGACCTGAGGTCAACGGACTGGCATGTGCAAAAGGTTACTCAGCACCCATGGTCACTGCACCCAAACCCTGTCCTGCTGGGCCAGGAGATCTGATGGTGGGATGCCTATGGCCCTGCTGTACCAGAGTGTCACCTGATCAAGCTCCTTCCCCTTTTCTTTCTTTCCTTGAGCCAAGGGGGGGTACTCTACACTGGGACCTCAAGGCTGTGCGCTTCCTGCCATCGCCCCGCCCCGCCCCGCAAGCTTCTGCAACGTCCTTTCCACAAGCACAGGTAGGCTCTGTGGAATCGGCCAGTGGCGTCATTCCTTGTCCCCAAACTTAGGGTACATTGCTGAGAGTTAAACAAAGGCCACTCAGCCTTGCCTGAGCCCAGAGGGTGGAAGGACCCTTGGATCCCCCCCCTGGTGGCCTCAGCACAGTCAGCCACGAGCTAAGGACAGAGCCAGGAGCAGTTCTCACATTGTTCCCCTGTAGCCGCACATGATAAGTTCTATAGTTTGTCTTCAGAGCAGAAGGGACATCACCAGTGCCCACCTCTTCCTGGCCCCTCCCCCTCACCGCCAGCCACCGTCCCCGACACAGGCCTCTGGCTGGCTTGGCTAGGGCCGGAGTCTGTCACCCGGGAGTGCGTCCCTGAGCAGGCAGAGATTGGGGATTAGCGAGCCGCTCAGCGTGAACTGCCAGCCACAGCCGCTAAACCAGGGCGCTGGCCAGGCCCCAGGCAGGGGAGGAAGGGGGTGCGTGTCTGCGTGAGATGGGGGCCAGGGCATAAGCAAGGTCCGTGGCCAGCTGCAGATCCCTGGCCTGTGGACTGTGAGGCGGAGACTCACAGAACCCAGAACCAGGAGACAGGACATGAAGCTTTGGCCTGAGTGACTGGGGCCTCCCCAGGGCCTCTGTTTCTTCATCTGCTTTCAGAGAGAAGGTTGTCCCCAAACTCTGAATGGCCCAAGCAGCTGGAAGGACTCAGCAAATGGAGGGCTGAGGTCGGCCTTGGGATTTAGGGGTTTGAGGAGGGGTTCTGACCTGAGGCTGGCCATGTTAGCCTCCTGCTGTGCAGACAGGTGTGCCCGGCTCTGGCCGCACAGGCTGGGCAGTGCGTGGCGGGCACCCTGAGGGCCAGCACAGCAACCCATGGCGAAGCACAGTGTGGGACAGTCGCTGAGGGGGCTATGTGCCCTCGGTGTTGTGTGCATTCCTGTGTCCAATAAAGTCTTGTGATGACCCAGCCTGGCTTCTGACTCTAACCCCATTCAATGCCCCACATTAGAGCTTGGGGTGGTTCAGACACCCGAATGTTCCAGGCGCTCCCCTCTGTTTTCCATGAACTCCCCCACCGTTTTTATTAGAGCACCCAAACAGCATTTCCCAGGCAGCTTTCTACCCCCGGGGCTGCACAAGACCATTTGGCAGACCCGCTTCTAGGCTTTGCAAAGACACTCGTAGATGAGCCCACACCTGGCCAGCAGTCTGGGGGTGGCCATGGGGACTGCCTACCTTACTAGTTGCACCTGTAAGGCTCGGAATGACCATCTGTGCACCCCATTGGGGTCCCCAGGGTGATAAACTCCCTGGAGGCCTCTCTTGGGGCTGGGGCTGGAGTTTGGAGGAGCTGAGACTCTTTATTAAGAATTAACAGTCCCTATTGGCTATTTATCCATAAAACCAATTTGAGGTGTCAATCCCCTGAGTTTATTTAATAAAATCCAATATTTACTGAGTGCCCGCTGTGTCGGAAGTGCCGTGCGGGGCCCGTGGGAAGAGCCGGCGGTGGCTGTGGCCTGTACTCAGCCTCGGCCTGCACCTGTGGCGGGAGGTTTCCACGTCCAGGTTCACAGAACACGAATCCCACTACCTCTTCCTCTCCACAGTGGTCTTGCCCTAACAGGCATGGAGTCCTGCCTGCTCTGACAGAGCTGGAGGGGGCAGAGATGGGAATGCCTGGAATAGGACCCCCAAGCCAGGCCAAAGAAGTCACAGAGGTGATTGTGGCCACGTGCCTCCCCAGGGGCCACACCTGCCCATCTGGGGGCCTCGCCTGACTCTGCCCCACCCCTGCTGCCACCAAACTGTCCCCTGGTGGGTCTCTTGGCAGCAGGCTGCTCTGGTCCCAACTCATGGGGCCAGTTGGAAAGATGCAGTGAACTCAGTCACACGAGAGTTCTTGGAGCTGACACAAACTGCACAATCCAGCATGGGAAGAGGTTTCCCATGGCAGGCAGGGTCCCTCAGTGCACTCCGGAGCTCGGAGGGGGAATCTGACAAAGGTGCCCACTGCATGGACTCTCACTAGTGCACTCTCACCTGAACACACACTGGGTGGTGCCCTGCCAGCCCCCACCCCACCCTCCCCAAGAGGTCCTTGGAGACTCACAACCCCCTGCCCCCACCCATGATGCAGGCCCTGCTTGTCCCCAGTCAGGTGGAGAAACAGGCTCAGGGAGGTTGCAGCTGGTCTGTGGCTGAGCCAGATGTGGAACCCAGTTCTGGAGACATGTGTGGCTAAAGAGGAGTCCGAGAGCTGAGTCAGGGGCCCACGTCACCCAAGTCCTGCTCTTACTGAATCTGAGCTACCATGCTGAGAGAAACAGCAGGGGGCCTCGAGGAGCCCGGGCTGCTGCTCAGCTTGGCCATGCTGGGATGTGGCAGACGCCCTCAGGACGGCTTCCTAGGGAACCCGGCAGACTGCGACATGGTCACCCACTGGCTCCCTCCCCCAGAGCATCTTCTCGCCGCCACCTCTCTGCCACCTCCCTGCTGCCAGCCTTCGCTGCAGAAGCTGCCCCTGCTCGGATCCTGCTCTTTGACTGGTGCCCCAAGCTTCCAGGCAGCCCGGACCCTGCCCACTAGCTGCGGAGGTGTCCTTCCATCTGGCCAGCACTGGCAGAAACAGTGGCACAGTTGGGGGGAGCCCACATGATTCGAGGAGCCCAGGTAGTGCATTTGGAAGCAACCTTTTGGGCCAGGTGTCCTGGAGGGGTGGGGGGTGCAGGGAGGCACCTGGCAAGTCCCTGGAGTCAGGAAGTTTGGCACCAAATCCAACATCTGACTTGGCCCCAGGCGCCCCTAATGTGGGGGGCAGGGAAGGGCCACCTGAGGCTGGCTGAGGAATAGGTAGGCCACACGGGGGGCTCCTCATGCTCACTCCCAACATTGCCTCCACCCTGCACCAGTGCCCAATGCTCAGGACTTTCTGCAGTCACTTCCCAGAGCCCCGGCCTCAGTCCTAAAAGCAGTCCTCGGGTTAGTGGCACTTCTCACAGCAGAACCTTTCCTGTGAGCCCAATATGTCAAACACAGCAAAGTGGAGCTTTCCTCATGGGGGCAGGGCATGGCCTACAGGGCTGGACCCTGCACCTGCCCTCCCCAACCTCTACAGCTGTCCCCAAGGAATTCTGCAAAACACAGCGTGGAAACCAACCCCCTTCATTTTACACCCGAGGGAAATGAGGTACAGAGAGAGCAAGCATCCGGCCCAAGGCCTCACAGCATGCTAGAAACCCACCATGGGCACCCACGGATAACCAGCACTCAGTGTCACAACCAACCAGCACCAACTGGGGGAAAATGAGACCACGTCTCCCACCTCCCAAATGTGCACGCACGCACGCACACAGGCATGCACACACATGCAGACACTGGGCGGAGGGCCCTGGCTGCAGGGGTGAAGGCTGGTTCTGGACAGTGCAGCTCTGGCTTTAGCTCCACTTGGCAGACTCTCTGCCCACACCTGCCCAGGTAGCCTGAGGGGGTGAGGATTCCAGCCCCTCCCTCGGGCGGTTGGGGAAATGTCCACAAGGCTGTCTCTTCCCGGGTCTCTGCCCTGTGGGGTGATTTCTGACCACCCCAGCACCCCAAAAACACAGGTGATAGGTCAGTCAGGTGAGGGCCCCTGAACACTTGGGAAGAACACTCCATACTCAGCTCCCGGCCTGGTCTGAGCAGCTACCCCCAGACAGCCACACCTGGCAAAGTACCTGCTCGCTGTCTGCTGTCCCCAGAGGGAAAACCTATGCCAGGTGAGCAGCAGAGCTGGGGTCCTCCCGCTGGCCTCCCACAGTGCTCCTTAGAGAGAGGGTGGGGCCCCCAGGCATGGGAGGGGAGGGGCTGGGGGCCACAGGCAAAGACTTCGCCCCTGTGCTGAGCACCGCCTTCCCCCCTCGATCAGTTGGTGAACAGGCCACTGAGGGCTCCACCTGCCTGAGAAGTGCACCCTGCCCAGCAGTGCAGCCCTGAGCCTGGAGCAGATCCAGCGGTGCCCCTGTGATCACACACAGGGCAGCTTTCCCAAGGGAGGCCGTGAGGGCCCCACACTCACTGTGGAGATGCAGAACAGGTGAAAACCCTGGGACAAGAGGCCAGGGAGTGACAAGCACTGGTGTCCCCACTGTGGATGCCAGCGTGGGAGCAGCCAGGAGCCCATGACTGTATCAGCCTTCACCAGGCCCTTGCAAGGCCCACACGGGGCTAGCAGCCTCATCTGCAGGCCCACAGCTGCGGCCAAGAGGTGGCGAGATCACTCTCAGCCCAGGTTCCAAAAGACGCGGCACACAGGGCCACCCAGCAGGAGGAGTTTTGGAAACATTCCCAAATGTACACCTGACACTGAGCCCGGCAGCGAGGAAGACCAAGCTTGCCTCAGAAGGAACAGGAAGGAACCTGCACACTGTGGTGCTGGTGCCCAGCCGCGTGGCCTGCCCTGGCCCCTCCCGCTGGGAAGCAGAGCCCCACTGCCCGGTGCACCTCCAGGGCAGGTGAGGCACGGCACCAGAACAACTTCTTGCCTTGCTATAAAAGGGGACTAGCAACCACAGGCTTTGTGGGTGTCTGTGAGTTTCCAGCCCATGAGAGCGGTCAGGCCAGCTGGGCAGTGGGTGTGCAAGGTGTGGACATCCGCCCACCCCATGTCCTCTCTGGGGAGTGAGGCGACCTAACAAAGGCAGGACCATCAGGATTATTAAGAGTGGGCACTGGTGCCTCTGCCAGGGGACCTGAGGGTCCGTGCCTGCAATTTGCAGTTAATGATGCTGCCAATCTCATCCAAATGTCATCAGACCACATCCTGCTTGGCCTGTGTCTCTTGTCAATGCAGCCAGCACTGCCCCCTCCTTCACCACCAGCATCCCCAATGGAATCCCAGGGTCAGGAATGCACAGCAATCAGAGAGCAAGGTTGCAAGGACACCCAGGCGTCTATAAAAAGCAGGGAGAACCCAGGAGCCACACCTCCTGGACAGGGACCCAAAGCAGCTCTGCCCAGCCCAGCCCTAGCCCAGGGATCCACCCGTCCTCCTGGGAGCAGCCCTGCCAGCGTGGTGAGTACAATCGCCCTGTCCCCAGCAGGAACTCTGGCTCAGGCCCTTGTTCAGATAAGGAGCTAGGCATGGGCAGCCAGAGGGCACACAGAACCACAGGACAGGGAAGGCCCAGAGAGGTGAAGACCAGCACCTGGCCTCACCAACAGCCCGGAGCAGCACGGAGATTGGCCACAGCCACCCTGCCAGGGCTAGGCTTCTGGTCTTCCAGCCTGGGCTTTTCCTGCCACTTCCTAGATGTTGGGGTCTGGATCCCTGACTTGTGCTGGGGTCCCATTTTCAGTGGTGAATGTCCCCAGTTTCTACCAAGTTCTTGAAGGGGTCCATGACCCCCTCCCCAAAGTGGAGAAGGGCCACTTCCTGCTCTGCATCAAGATGCCTCCTTCCTAGAGACTCAGAGGCCATCCCAAGTGTGCTTCTCCACCTGGGATGGAATTTTCCCCATCCACACAGCAATCGGCAAAGTGCTTTCTATGGGGAGGAGGGGACAGGGCTTGTCCCCCACAGAAAACTGCCTCGTGAAAAGCCCCACTCTGCCTGGGCCCGGATGGAAAGGCTTCCATGGTGGCAGGTGAGAGGTCGCTGCAGCCCTGGGGCACTAGAGACGCTTGGGAGAGCTGGGCTTGGGTAGAAAGCAGGGTTGCAGGGTTGCTCTTATTTTTTTTAATTTTCGGGCTTAGCTCACTTCTTGGGAATGTTTTCAACGGAGCCATTTCTGGAAAGAGCTCTGGGGAGTCCTGCCCTGTATTCTCCAGAGCTAGTGCTCTCTGGTCTAGCCTCAGCCTGGCTGCTCAGAGGACGCGCCTGCTCCGGCTCACCCACAGTCACTAAAGAAAAGGCTTCCTTTGCGAGGGAAGGGAGCAATTACTGCTGAGGCAGGGGTGTCTGGGCAGTGCTGTCTCTGTTTCGGGTCCCCTGGCTGTCACACGTGTATATAGCAGCGCATGAAGCTGCATCCTGGAGCCAAGTCGAGTCAGGTCCAGGCTTGAACTCCAGCTCTGTCACATAAAGCTGAAAGGTCTTGAGCAAGCCACCTTGCCTGTCTGAGCCTGATGCCTCCTCTGTGCAGTGGGGTAACATAACACCCTTCCATGGGAGGGCTGAGAGGACTATGTCAGCTGTGCGTGGGTCTGCACGTCAAGAAACCATTGGCTGTGAGCATCGTGAACCCAGAGCCTCCACTTTCTAGCTGTGTGGCCTGGCCTCAACCTCTTAGCCTTTCTGACAGTCTTCTATGAGGCAAGTTCATGGTGAAGATGAAGTACAAGCATGCACGTAATGCTTTTAGCTCAGGGCCTGGCACAATGACGGTGCTCAATAGAGATCATCCACTCCCCAGCCACGTTCACATGCTCCTCCCGAGGTGGGTGTCCGAGTTAGGCCAGGGCCACCAACTCGTTTTCAGGTTAGAGAGACATTAGCGGAGTGCCCCAGCTAAACAGCTTAGCTAGACTCACTTATCATCAAGATGAAAACTAAGAGAGATCGAGGCTTTTAACTTTCCACCCCACAGCTCTGAGATGATATGGCCCAAGAGTCAATCATCGTAATAAAAGAAAAATAAACCCAAATTCGCTTGGCTCTGCAGGGCCACCTGGCACTGCTCTGAGCTATCCAGCAGCGGTATTACAGTGCTACGCCGCCACAGCAGTCAGATCCAGGGGCCAGCAGGACAGTGAGAACCGGACTGATTGATACAATCAGCTCCTGAGCCTGCTGAGAACACCGAGGCCTGGTCCCTAAGGCCGACTGGGAGCTGGGCTCAGCAGAGTCTCCAGCTCGCACCTGATGGCTGCTCAGCCTTGGGAAGTGACAGTAGTTGTGCCGGGGCCTGTAGACAGCCTGTAACTCCCTCCTCTCTTTCCTCTGGGTCAGATGATGAGCCCGTCCTCCCTGTCCTACCTCCTCCTCCTGCCACTGGGTGCCTGCTTTCCTCTACTGGACCGAAGAGAGCTGGCGGATGCCATGGGGGGCATCAGAGCTGGAATGAGCCGAGCAGGCCTGGCCGAGGGACACCCACCCCACTTTGTGTGGAGCTCCTCCGGGTGGCCGAGGGTTCCACAGCCACAGGCTCTGCTTTTCATGGCCAAGGAGCTGCAGACATCGGGCCGAGAGCACGCCGGCTTCAGGTTCCGCTTTGGGAGGCAGGACAGCAGCGAGGTCACTAGCCTTCTCCCTGATGACAGCGAGAAGGCTAGTGGTGGCGCACTTGGGAACCTGGCGGAGGAGCTCAGCGGCTACAGCAGGAAAAAAGGCGGCTTCAGCTTCCGCTTCGGCAGGCGGTGAAGTGCCAGGGCCTCCTGGAAGGGCCTTGCTCACGACCCCGCCCCCATCTTCACTCCTGCTTCTCCTCCAGCTCAAACGCCAAGACACTGAGAAGGTGTCGGCATTATTACAATGAAGTATTAGCAGTAGGATTGGATAGGTGTGTGCTTACTTGCGATTTCCAACTTTGCTGAAGAAAAAACTAGATAGTGTCAAAGAGGTGACCCAAAGCAAGCCGTATCTTGGCTGGGAAGACAATGCCACCGTCTGTTCCAGCCCCAGCCCCCTCCTCCTCCTCTGGTGGTCTGACTCTGAGCAGTCCTCGAGCCCAGTGGCATGGCGTGGAGGCTGCTGCAGGGCCATGAATATGAATAGTGGTGCTGGTGTGCTCGCTCCGAGTTGAAGGTAGGTGGACTGAGTGATTACAGTGGGGTAATCAAAGTTTTGACAGTCTCCATAGGGACGTCTGCTGCTGACATCCAAAGTGCAACTACGAACGAGTACATTCTGCTGGGTACAGAGTGTGGTTCTGAAAGTTAAAAATGGGGAAAAAAAACACCCAGTCTCATTCTCCATCCCATTAACGCAAGGTCCCTCTGGCAGGAGAGCCCTGCTGTGGCGTGGAGATGCCCTTCTGATAGTGGTCTTTCTCCAGGGCACAAGGTTTGCCAAGCCAAGAGTCTCCGGGGAAGTGAACTAGGAAGGAATACGCTTTTGCTGTAGCAAGGCTGCATTTCAAGTATTCCACATATGTGTTGTGCGTATCCTTTGAAATAAAAGTTGCAACAACTGCGAAACCATAATGGAGTGCTGGCCTCTTCCCTACAGGTCCTCTGTGCACTAGGAGCTTGGTTTCCTGAGCTGCAGGCACCTTAGCTTTGGGGAAACGGGAATCCTGTCGCCTGTGCCCACACACTAGCTTCCCCTAAGTGGCATGGGTTAGAGGTACAGGAAACACATTGCAGGGTGTCGGGAGTGCTCCCCTCCTCCACTGACTGCTCCTTCCCTGGTTTTCTCAGAACAGGGAGCATTTGGGTCCGGCCCGTGGCTCACTCGGGAGAGTGCGGTGCTGATAACACCAAGGCCATGGGCCCGGATACCATATAGGGATGGCCAGTTTGCTTATATGCTGACAACACCAAGTCAAGGGCTAAGATCACCTTACCGGTCATCATTTAAAAAAAAGAAAAAGAACGGGGATCATTTGGTAAACAAGTTCTCCAGCCCAGGGAAAGTGTGCTCAGCCTGGGTGGCCGCAGGCCTGGGGCCAGGCAGAGCACGCATTTCAAACTCGGCTTTGGTGCCTCCCGCATCCCGTCCCCACCCCCCCACCCCCATGCGGCCATCGGATGCTGCTCACTCCTGGGCTGGCTCCGACTGCTGAGATGAGAACTCACATTGATGTTACCATGGCAACTTCTCCCTCCTCCTTTCGAGCTGCAGCTCGCCCCTGTTCACAATTGAATAATTTTCCATTGAGCTGTCACAATTAATTGGTGGATTTTTATTAGCCTTTTAGAACCACACTGGGCTGGGCCCAGCTTGGTACCTCGGAGTATTTCACAGTGTTTTTCATTCTATTAGTGACTTACATTCCCCAGCAGCAGCTCTCAATCCTCAGCAGCCAGAAAGCCACTTCATTAAGGGGTGACAGATCTGAGCCGCACAAGAGCCAGGCTGACTGGGGAGCAGGAAGGGGTGGTGAGATGGGAAGGGAACATCACCTGATGTAGAGCAGGCCACCTTCTCCTAGAGCTCCTCGCTGCATCCCACACAAAAGCAGAGGGCTCCCCTAGGTTTGGAACATGCTCCCTGCATCTTGAGGCTGGTGCTCTGGGGACAAGTCATTGACACCAGAGTCTGGGAGGCACCTCACCCTCTCTTTGGCCTCCGCCACTGTCCCAGGAAGGGATGATTCAGGATGCTTCCTGCAAAGGGATGTTGTCACGTTCTGCTAATGTGACACTGACAGGGATGGACATGTCCCCGGGGTTGTCATGTGTAAGAACAGCCCTGGAGCTAAGGAGTTAAGTCACAGGGTGGATGAACAGTGTGCATTCCACCATAAGTGTGGGGCAGTACCCGGATCTACCCCTCCTCTAGCTCATTCACACATATAAAGGAGAGGGACGCCCTGGAGCGAGGTCCCCTGGCCACCCCTCACTTGCCCATTTCTACCCTGAGAAAGGAGCCGCCCATGGTCACTAGTTTCAAGAATGTGGAGGACACCAAGGCCTCGCTATCCTGCATATCTTTATGCACACTTCGGGGATGCGCTGGCTGGTTTTTAATTTAGCAGGATTAGATTAACCTTGATGGACAGACCTGGGGTAAAGAAAGGGGGTGGGGGAGGCCTTCAAAGGACTGTTGTTATGCTTTCGTCATTAAAAAAAAAACCAACAAAGCTATCCTTTGCAGTTTGCTTATACATTCGAGCTCAATAGCCCTGAAAATCAGAACACTCAGACTGCTCAGGGCGTTGATCTGTTAAAATCAGCTCCGGCTGAATTCGGCTAAACTCCCTCTTTAACCCCCTGCCCTGTCAACCCCATGCCCCTCGCTCTCTCTCCTCGATGAGGAAGATTACTCCTCTCAGATCAGTGAAGGTGCGACTCTTTGGTAAACGTTTATTTTGGACGTGGAGAGATGACGTTCCCCTGAGCAGTCCAGGCTGGCTCTGCCTGGCCTGGCAGCCCGCCCGCCTCCAGCCCAGAGACCTGAGAACTGTTTGTATCTGTTGGTGATGGTTATTCAAGACACAAAATGTCTTTGTCTTGGTATGAATAGCTAAAGGTATTTAGCTATTAAAATGGATGGGAAATACTTGTCTATATTTTCCTGTATGTTTGAAACAGTAATAAAAACATTAAAAAAAAAAAAAAAAAAGAAGACTCCTGGGGGCAGCCAGCCATAAAGCAGCTGCTGTAGGAAACAAGAGAAGAGCCACCTCACCCTAGCTTTGCCCCAGTGCCCAAGATGCTGCATGGCAGATTTCATTAAAGACCCCAAGCTGGACAAGGGATTTGCTCCCTCCGAGCGGGGAACCAGGGCGTCCCCTGTGCTGCTGTCACCCTGACCTCCCTAGCCTCGTGGCAATACCCTCCCAGACAACATCTCAGAGATGTCCCTGATTACAGCAATGACATTAACTAGAGCAGGAGGACCTGCCCAAGATGTTAGGTAACCACCAGGGATGAGAGCAGGTACTGACAGGTGGACACTGTGGTTAGTGAGTCTTGACCCACCCAATGGCTTCTGTCCCAAGACAAAATTCAGAAATTGATTCCCCAGAGCATTGGATTTAGGGACGCCTCCTATAACTACCTGCCACTTGGGAGGCTGGGCTAGCTCTACTTCCCGGCTGCTTCTCTTCGATTATGGAGGGAGGAGCCAGGCCCTGGAGCACAGCTCTCTGCTGGTCACGTTGTGGCCATCTGCACTGTCTGCAAATTAGTCTGCTGTGGCAGACATAAGCTGACACATGCTGTGTGACCCTGGCCATGCTGCTTCACATCTCTGAGCCTCAGCTTCCTTATCCATCAAAGGCGGACAGTGACAGAACCTCCCCATAAAAAAAAGGTGTGAGGGTTTTATGTGGTAATGCAGAAAGTGTCTGTAGAGTAGCTGAAATGCTCAAAGTGCTCACAGGTGAGCTGTGAATTTACGAACGTTTTCACCGAATATAACATACCTCCAGAATGTGTGCCAGTTCTAAGAGTGCAGACTGACAAGGTTTCACTAAGTGACACACCCACGAGGCAGCATCACCCAGACTAGAAAACAGAGCATGACCTGCCCCCAGACTGTCCTGTGCCCCAAGCAGGCACGGCCGCCCGCACCCCCCACCCCCGGCACGGCCCCCCTCCTTGATTTCTGATGCCACAGACGAGCTGTGCCCTTTAGATCATGGAAGCTCCGGTGTGGCCACTTGGAGTCTGGCTTCTGCTCAATGTTGTGTTTGTGAGATTCTCTCACATTGTGATGTGCATCCCTTCCCACCACGCTATAACATTCCAGTACGTGAACACACTGTAACTTATTTATCCTTTCTTCTGTTGATGGACATCTGGGTTGTTTCCAGTTGTTTGTTTGATTTTTTAAATTACTGGCACTTGAGGCTCGTGTTTGTGATGATAACATCAACAGTAGCTGCCGACCCCTGTGGTGGGCTTGGCTCCGAGTACTCCTTGGTTCAGGACCTCGAGGGCAGGACTCAAAATTGTCTGGTAACTGTTGTGTGTGCGCACACAGGTGCATTTTTGGGGGGCTGGGATCATAGTTTTCATTAGATTCTCAAGACATATGTGACCCTTAGAATGGCTAGACCAGGGCCGAGCCCGTGGCGCACTCGGGAGAGTGTGGCGCTGGGAGCCCAGCGCCGCTCCTGCCGCGGGTTCGGATCCTATATAGGAATGGCCGGTGCACTCACTGGCTGAGTGCCGGTCACGAAAAAGACAAAAAAAAAAAAAAAAAAAAAAAAAAGAATGGCTAGACCAAACTAAGGTCCCTAAACTGGGGCGGTACAAGTGATGCCTACTTGGGAGACAGGAAGCGTCTTGTTCCACACTGGCACATCTGCCCAGGTGACCGATCTCACTGTGTGGGAGCTGACTCTGGACAAGGAATCTTGCCTCTCAGTACTGGGAAAATGGGACACCAGGCCCTGCCTGACAGACTGCTGTGAGGATCTGGTGAATGGTCCACATCTGACACACAGAAGCAGCCACCAGCTGTGTCTGTCACCAGATCGTTCTATGTCTTCTTTCAGACTTGGGAGCAGTCACTCAAGAGCAGACCCTGATGGCTGCAGAAAAGCCCCAGACTTGGGAGTTCAGTTATGGCTCAACCACTAAGGAACGTGGTGGCCTTGATTTCATCTGTGAAACGAGAGGAGGAGAACCCGGTCGGGCGCCCCATGAGCACACTTCAGGGGCTCCCCAGCCTGTGGCCGCAGCAGCCTCCTCCCCCGCAGCCGAGGTCTCCTGTAGAGGCTTCACTGAACCGTGCTCTTCAATATGCTTTGGTGAGCAGGATCTGCAAACGTTGACAAGTCTGCTGGCTTAATAAGTATCATTAGCAGAGAGTGCTACTTACTTTCCCAACTTCCCCTTTCCAAGCTGTCAGGCAGCGACCAAGCTGAGGAAGAGTCAGCACTCCCCACCTGGTAGGCCCCTGGGGGCCGTGGCACAGCCCAGAATGGCCTTCCTGGCCCTCAAGAGTCAGCACCCCTCTATTCCACCTCACGCACACAGAGAAATAAGACACCCGGCAAGTCGAACCCAAGTCAGTGAGGGGCGCCTGAGGCTGAGCACAGGCACAGAAAGTGGTTTCAAATGTGAAGGGAGGAAAGGCACATGTGGGGAGGGACTGACGCTTCCAGCCAGTGGGGAGCTCAGAACATCACCTCCTCCCCACTTCAGTGACGCTGTGGTGGCCTGGATGGTGGTACCACCCAGTCTTAGGGATGCTGGTGAAAGCTGGGCTGTCAACGATAAGTGCCAAGGGCAGGGGAGGGGCCTACACACAGCAGGGAAAATGCATGTGCGATGGCCCGTAAGGCCACAGTCTCAGGACACCTCAGGCAGCTGGACACAGACGTTCCTGTAGCAATCCCGCCACTGTTCTGTTCTGCAGAACCCAACTCTGGCCCTGCAGGACAACAGCTTTCACTTCAGCCCTCCACACGTGTATGCAATGGCTTGGAAGACCAGGGAAGAATTACACACCGAAGCAACCTGCCAGAAAGTCTCATGTTGTAAACACTTATTTATTTAAAAAATACTACAGAGGGGAGATTTGGATTCAAAAAACACAGAGTCATATACAGAAACAAAATGTATTGGACCAAGAAAATAAGGGGGGTGGGGACACCAGAGGCATTCCAGAACAGAGAAGAGTGGAGAACTATTTACACATCATTTATAAAAGAGCAAGTCTATAAAAGAGTGTAATACCAAGTATAAATGTAAAATATAGTGGCACATCGTGTTAACAAAAAGAAGAGACCAGTACCTCGTGGAAACAGGCAGTCGGGGAGCCTGGTGGGGGGAGGTCGGTCTGCTTTGTCTGCAAGGCCACTGTTGGTGCGGAGCACCTCCCCCAGGCTGGGCAGCACAGCTGTTGGGGGGCAAAGAGGGGATTCGCTGTGAGAACCGCATAAAACAATCCAGAGGAAACCATCTCTATCAGAAAAATAAAACACAAGTTTAGGTGATTAGTGTAAAAACAGGGCTTGTTTGAGGTTGCTGGCACAAGGAGACACAGGGAGCGGGAGGGTCGTGCTCCCTGGTCCACGCAAGGCCCAGGTGGGTGCCTGCCCTGTCTTCAGTCAGCTGCTCTAGGTCAAGGTCGAGGAGACCCAAGCCCTGCCCCGTGAGTCACAGTCTCCATTCCTCAGCTCCGGTCCTCAGCAGCTGGGGGAGAACACACCAAGGCCCGCTCTTTGAAATACTTTCTGGGGTTTCCTCTGTGGTTTTGACACTCCCTGATGACCCCCACAGAAACATTAGGCTAAGTGTTGCTCGTGATAATTAAATAAAAGACATGCACCCAATTTAAGAGAGCAGCCGACACTGGCTTGGCCCTTGGAGCCAGCAGTCCTTTTCCTCCTGTCTGTGCACTGGTGCCCGATGGCAGCTCCGTCTGTATCAGAGGCAGCTGTGCAGAGGAAGAGCTTTGCTTCATGAACTCTGGAGACGAAAGACTGTCTCGGCACAAAGGGGCCTGCAAGAAGCTACTTTGTCATAGAGGAGTGGGAGAGGGGAAGGGGACTGGTCAGAAATCAAGACCAAGCAGGGTGCTTGGATGTGGGAAAGGCAGGTTCACCTGGGCCACCGCACACCTAGCCCAGCTGCTCCCCCAGCCAGCCACCGCCTCCCGCTTCCCTGCCCCTGTTCTGCTGGGGTCAGCAGCAGCAGTGACCCTGCCACCTTTAAGACTCTAGCTTTCTTTCCAGGATTTGCAGTGCTCATCACAAGAGAGCAAGAACAAGCTCTGGGACATGGAGGGGAAAGTTGACAAGGACACTACCCACACCTTGGTCTTCTTCAGCTCCCACCTATCTGGGACCCAAAGGCTGGTGGGCTTTAGTGCCCTGTTTCCCCCACATCAAGAGCTGTCCTTCACATGAAGAAATGATGAGAGGCCTCAGCCTTGGGCAGCAGAGGAGGGCAGTGACCCGCTAGTGGCCCTGGCTGTGCACACCTTCCTGAGATGTGGCTCGTGACACATGTTCTCAGCGTACGTGACATGAGGATGGTGAGTACAGGTGCTCGCTCCACTGGGTGGGTGGGGGCAACGCTGCGTAGGCCTTGGTGCAGCTCCTGTTCTTGGGGAAACACAAGAAGGCACAGCCAGGAAGCGGCTCCCCAGAGAGGAGGACAAGCAGGACCGTCCTTGTGGCTGGCCCCAGCTGGCCTGGAGGGCTCAGTCCGAGGTACCAGGTGGTGGGAGCCTGGTGGCCCCTGGCGTGCTGACTGCAGCCCACATGGCAGGAACTCCACAGATAAAATTCCAGGATGCAGGCGGCCCAGGGAGCCCAGGCTGGGGAGAGGGAGGTGCAGGAGGACAGTTGGTGCACGATGTAGGTAGTTGGGCTGGACTCCACGGGGCCCTTGGTTCCGCCTGGCACAGAGCCCTTGGGCCAAGGTCCCAGCTCACTGGTCCTTTGTCAGCCACCGTCATGGGCACAGGCGAGCCCTCATGCACTGCAGGCAGCTCCAGCTGGCTTGACTCCAGGCTTCTGCTACCTCTGCACGATGTCACTGATTTCTTTCACAGAACTGAGGAGCTTGCTGAAGTCCTGAGTGGCTGCCGAGCCACTGCCTGCTGTCGCCGGGCAGATCTGAAGCTCCCGGAGGTTATTCTCCAGTTTGTTGATGGCCTCCCGGAAGGCAAACTTGTTCCGCATCTGCTGGATGGAATCCACGTAGCTCACGCAGAACGTGTAGAGGTTCTTGCCAGCTTCCAGCACCGCACTGTGGCTGGCCATCTGTTCAGAGTTCCTGGAGATGGCGAGGCATAGGGCCTCAGTGCTGTCCAGAACCACGCCCTTGGTGATGGTGCCGCTGGTGATCCGCTCCGGAGGCTGGCGGGTTTTCCGAAGAGACACGCGGGTCGATATGAGAGGGATGAAGGCAGTGGAAGACGGCTGGTCCCCTGCCAGGGCGGAGGGTGCTGATGGCAATGTGGAGGGAGCAGGGGTGGGGCTGGTGGGGGTCCCCGCTGGCTTGGTGGACGACTGTGGCTTTGGTATGGACGGGAGCACAGGCTTTTTGAGGCCCTCTCCTAGCTGGGCAGGTTTGGTGGTGTCACTGTTCACAGCATCCCCAGCCAGACTCGTGGATCTTGCTTTTGTGCTGGCACCTGCCGCCTCCCCAGCCACTTCCTGGCTCGGACCCTGAGAGGGTTTCCCGGCCTTCCCCATGGAGGCCGGGGGCGGGGGCGGTGGGGCGGGCTTGAGCTTGGACAGCTTCCCCTTGTCTCTCCCGGGTGACTCGGAGGGGTGCTTGTGCCTCCTCACTCTGGATTCCTCGGCGGGGGCCTTGCCGGTACCTCCGGCTGTGCCTGTCCCCGCTCTGCTAGTGGGGGGCACTGGCTCAGACGCAGCAGGGGTCCCTAAGGCACTGCCCTTCCCAGTCTCTTCCTTGTGGGGGAGGCCTGAGGAAGGAGCCACCATGACCTGCCGACGGAGGAGTTTTGGGGTCAGGCTGGGAGGGCTGGAGCCTGGGCTGGACTCGGTGGCATCTTTGAAGACTTCGTCAGCGGCTTCCTCGTTCTTCTTCACCAGCCTAGGTGGCGGGGTCACTGTGCCTCTGGTCACCTGGTCAGACCTGTTCTCACTTGCCCGCTTCCGGGGCAGCGCTGGCTTCTCGCTTCTGTGTCCTCCAAATGTGGAGGAGTCGAACTGTCTCCCAGTGGACTGCAAGTCCCGGGGCAGCGTGACTGACCTCCACTCTGTGTCCTTGGCCCCATGGGGCACACAGGAGGCCGAGCAGGACCGCAGGAAGCGCTTGCTGGAGCTGCTGCCACCCTCCTCCTCGCTGGCCGCTAACCGGCTGCTGGTCAGCGTGCTGGACTTCTTCCACAGGTGGGGAGACCGGATGCCCGTGCCCCCGGGCTCCCGGAAAGCTCCATTGGGGACAGCAGCCCCGTTGCTGGGCTTCGGGGACTTGGCCGGCTCGGCCGTGTCCGAGGGGGTGAGGGTAAGCGCCCCGTTGCTGACGTCTCGGCTCTCTTCCTCGCCGGGCCCCCGGCGCTCCGGCTGGCCGTCCATCTCGCGGAAGGAGCTGCTGCGCTTGGGCGGGGTCGGGGCCGTCTTCTTCTTCTTCTTGATCAAGGCGCTGAACAAGTTGGTCTTTTTGTCTTTGGGGAGAAGGCGCTCGTCCTCGTTCAGGCCGCCATCTGGGGGACCTCGCTCTTTTCGAGGGAGCAGTGGAGACACAGCAGGCTCGTGGTCCACGGGATCTGAAACACAGCGGGAAGCGCTAAGCAACCGCAGACCGAAGGCTCTGGAGTGGCGAGCCTCGGGCTGACGCCACAGGCCTGGGCCTGGTGACCAGCTCTGCCTCCCACTCGCCACAAGGCCCCCACAAGTTCCTTCTCTTCACTCAGCTTCAGCTTTCTCACTATAAAACGGAGGACAGTGGACATGGAGCATTTGCCACAGCTCTGGGCTTGGGATTTCTCAATAAGTGCCATCGCTGCTGTTAGTGTTGTCATTAGGAAAGGCTTAAGTCTGTCTTCTTGAAGACAGAGGAACAAAAGGCTGGGATGGCCCAGGCCTCCTCACCCCCGCACAGGTTTACTTTAAAGCAGAGACCCTCCAGCATTACTCTCTGGTGGGTAAAAACGACAAGGCCAAGCAGGGGTCGGAAGGTGGCAAAGACAGCGAAACTCGAATGAGTTATACACATTTCTACCGCAGGGCTGAGCGGCTGATCGGCACCCCCGGCTCACCGTGCGACCACATCGGAACACCCTCAGAAGCATGCTGACGGGCATAAGTGAACACGACCAGCTGCCACCAGGCTTTCAGGAAGCACAGCATTTCCACAGTGGCCTCTCCTCCTCCTCACTGCTCAATCACCCGAAACCATGACTAATGGGAGGACAGAGGGTCCACGGTCCAGGACAGTCTAGATGCCACTGCCTCCAAAGTGGCTCAACAGTAGGATCCCGCAGGGTGTGGAAGCAAAAAAATATAATTTGGATTTATTTCTTATGTAAACCTTTTAAATGTATATTTTTGATAAGTATCATAATATTCATACTATATTCCTGTAGCAGTGTGTGTATATATATATACATACATATACACACACACACACACACACACACACACACTTTATGTACTATATACATAAGTTGCATGCTCAACTTTCTTTTTTAACTAAGCTGGGTACATGCTTAAAAAAATTGGGATCTATAGATTCTGCTGTGTAAACATCCCATCATAAGCCTCCATTCACACTTGGCTTTGTCCTGTCCCTTCCTGCTTACCCAGTCTGTGGGCCTTGAGAGTCGAGTCTACCATCAGCATCCCCTGGGAGCCGCTCCAAAGTTGCCGCACCCACCCTCGGATACTTCCATTCAGTTGTTCTGCCCAGAACCCAGGCTGCTGGTTTTGGGGGACAACCACTAACTCGGGAACACAGCCTGGCATGTAGGAAGCACTAGATAAACGTTTGCTAACATTGTTCTTGATATTATCTTTTTTTTTTTTGACTGGTGAGGGGATCGCAACCCTCGGCACGGTGTGGTCTGCACCGTGCTCAGCCAGTGAGCGCACTGGCCATCCCTATATAGGATCCAAACCCACGGTCTCAGCACTACCAGCACCGCACTCTCCCGAGTGAGCCACGGGGCCGGCCCAGTTCTTGATACTATCTCGAGACCTCTCCTGAACTGATCCCACCTCCCTCTCTCGCCTAGGGAACAGCACAGGAAGGACGCTCTTCCCAGAGCTTTGAGGACACTAGCTCTGTACTGCAGGCGTCGCCTGGCTCCACTGAGTTCCAGTGAGCTTTTTCATACCAGCACTCTCACAACAAGCTGCTCTGTTTGGTTCAATATTTATTATTGTTGTATCTGCCCTGAAAGAGCAACCACAGATGCCATGAATAATAGATGAAAAGGTGGGCTCGTTTCTCAGGAGGCCTCGTGGGCACCTCTGCCTACTGATGGAACTAACTGCCAAAGCCAACGGCTCTTAAATGATTCCCGGAAGGAGGAGCAGGTGCTGTGGTAGGAGGAGAACCTTCCTCTTTCCCCAGCTGGACCACAGAGGAGGGATGTGCCTACCCTTCTGCATGGGTCCCATTCACAGCTTGCCATCTGCCAACGTTGGCCTGAGGGTGTTGACTCTCCCTGGACCACGTGGAAGAACCACAGGGGTGGGATGGGGGTGGGGGCAGGACCTACCGCTCTCTCCCTGGCCCTTGGCGTGGGGCGTCTCAGGCATGTCACTGGCGTCCTTGTGCTCTGCAGCTCTCCTGGAGGTTCTTGTCTTGGTGGGCAGCTCTGGGGCCTGCAGCAAGGTGCTTGCAGCCCCTCGTATGCCTTGTTTCCCCAGCTCCTTCTCCACTTCTAAGAATCACACACACACACAACAAAACCCAGCAGCCATCAGTAACAGCATCAGCCTGGTATGGTGGTTCTCTTTTTCTTTTTAAGATAAGTGGTCGTCTACACACAGTTACAGGAAAGGGACACAAATGCTGTAGAAGCAGCATTTGTAAGAACCCTGCAGGGCTACAGAGGACAGAGACCAACACTCCCCATGTCTGCCCGGATTTCTGGTCTCAGATAACTTGGCCCAGGAAGTGAACTGAAGGCCCTGGGCTGGAGTCCCACACCTCTACCATCCAAACCAACCTTTTAACCTGCTGCAGGCACCCTGGGGACAGGTACTTTACCATCTGAGATACTGGATTCCTGGAACATTGTTTCAAAGGCTTGGTGGATTTCAGCAAAGGATGGCCGGTCAGAGGGGTTCCACTGCCAACCTGGACAGACGGGAGCCAAGTCAGACCATCCATGCGGCCTTGCATGCAAGCACAGGGCTAGCAATTCTCAAGGACAAGTCCGGAAATGAAAGAAGCATTCCAATCCTGCTAACCATCTTTTGCTGTGACAAGTTAAAATGATGCATGCCACTGTGTCCTATTATAGACATTAAGAATTTGAAAAGACACTAGATCCTGGCAGAAATATGGATTATAAAACCCCAGAGATACATTCACAGCAAGAACTGCATTTACAAATATATTTTTCCCAACCCCACTCTAGTAGGTGTAGAAAATTACTAAGCCAAATAGTTTGCCTTCTATCTCATCTTTACCTCATGGTTATCAAAGTCTGAAATCCTCCTCAGTGAAGAAATGCTAATTAAATCAAGACTAAAATGAGGATTAAAAGGACTGATAAAGCTCATGTTGGTGAAGATGTAAAGTCACTCACGCACACTTCTGATTGAAGTAGACATTGGTATAACCTTTCTTGGAAGACAGTTTGGTAAAATTTATTAAAATTTTAAATGCACACAGTCCTCTGAATTGACAGTTCAAGTGTTAGAAATGTCAGCAGGAGTGCACAGATGCATGGACAGGATGTTCATTCCCGCCGTGTTTACAATGGCAAAAACCAAACAAATGTGTAAAACAACCAAATGCTCATCAAAAGAGGACTAGATGAATGAATTAATCCATTTAAAGGAATGCCAAGCACCTATATAAAAATAAGAGGGGAGAGAGGAAGAGAGACCTGAATATACAGGAGGCATGGGAAGACATGACTATTATCCTACTGGGTGGGGAAAAAAGTAGAGGGAATGATCATATAAATATCTCATAAATAAGATAAACTTCACTTGGAGTGTTTAGCTATTATAGCAGAATGTTTGGAGGTATGGCCTAGGAGTCTGTATTTATTAATAAGAAACCCAGGTTTAATATCTATCAATACATTTTTGCTCAAAAAAAACCCCAAAACAAATCACAAATATACTATCTGTAAATAAAGGTATATAGAAGCATTGAGAAAAGTCTGAAAAAAATATCATCAAACTGTTACATTAGTTGCTTCTGAAGAATGGGAACGAAGAGAGCAAATGGAATATTTCAATTTTTTATGTTATGTATGAACTCTTGCATTGTTGGAATTTCTTACAATGCCCACATATACGTTTTAGAACAGGCTGGGGAAGGCTCACATGCACGCATGAGTTCGTAGACCTTCTCTGGGCAGCCTTCTGGGCGTTCCATGCGGTAGTCTTTCTCCAGCAGCTCATACACCTGGGACAGGTCAATTCCCGGGTAAGGTGACATGCCATAGGTAGCAATTTCCCAAAGCAATACTCCAAAGGCTAAAAGGAAAAGGAAAGGAAAAGGCTGTTCAAGATATGCAAGGTATGACTATACTGCATTTAAACCGGTTAACTGTGCAGCAGGTGCCAGAAGTTATACCCTCAGAAGCGGCCCAGGCACTGACATTTTACAAGGCTCTTAATTACCAACAGCCCAGGACAAAACAGGACGGAATGAGTTTTGTTCCACTCACCCCACAGAAAAAAACATGCTGAAGGAGAGAAGATGACTGGGTTATCAGCCCCTAGGGGTCCTTCAGGCAATGTGGCCATCTTGCTAGGTGGGGCATATGCTAGAAGAAACTGAGGTCTGGAAGTTAGGTGGCCCCTTTCTACTCATAATTCTGTGCCCAATTAGCCATGTGCCTAAGACAGGCCACCACTCCTTTCTGGGTGTACAAGCTGATCTCCAAGGTTCCTTCCAACTCTAAAAATTTCATATAAAACTTATAAAATACTTGAAAGTTTTGAATCCCAGATTATGGCCTGGAAATTCCATTTCCCATTAAAGGAACCAGAACTCCTTGGAGAAACAGGTGTTTCAATTATGGGGAAGGGAATAAACCTGGAATATTTTGTTATTCTGGATAGCATGGACATTATAAAAGACTATAAGGGTAATGTCAAAAGGATCAGGAGGTAATCTGAAGTTCCCACTGGCCAAAGATGAGACAATCTAAAGGTTAAAAAGGAAAATGACCACAATGGATTAAAACATATCAAATATATTTAAATCCAAGAGTTCATAATAATACTACAAAAGACAAACAACAACAAAAACCTAATCAGTCACCACTGAATGGTATTAAGAAACCAACTTGTTTTTTCAAAAACTGGTAAATAAAGGCAAAAAAGCATTATCCTGCTTTTCCTATACAAACTGTACCACTGAGTAACCAAACAGATGGGGGACAGTTTCTCTTATAGGAGTATCCTGCTAATAAATGAGTAAGATATGACAGAATTACAGAATTATTATCTAGAAAACCCCTAGCAAACTAGTGGATCTAGGCACTGGGTATCATTAACTGCTAAAAAAAAAATCACAAAAAAGAGAAAAAATGAAGCATTATGTACCTATTGACAGAAGTACACCACCTCCTCTGATGTACTCTTAGGGAAACAAAAAAAGAAGTCAAACCTGAACGTGCTCAAGCTCTCTCGGTCCAACTACCCATTTAGTAGGAACACTGAAGCCAGAGGAACAAACGTAATTAATCACACCACGGGGTACAATGAGCAAAGTCTGGAATGTGGGAAATTCTAAAGGACCAATGACAGAGTTTCTCCAGTAAGTAACCAGCCAGGGAGATAAAGAGATGCAGAGGGAACTTAGGGATGAGGAAAGACGTAAGGGACGGATCAACTAACGCACCATGTGAACTATATTTGGATCTCAGTTCAAACTCTTAAAAAAAAAGTATAATTTTTATGGTTCAAATGGAATTTTGAACACTGACTGGATATTTGAGAAATTTCAGAAATTACTGCCAGTTTCAGGGGTGCCATTCTGGTTATACTAATAAAAAAGTCATCTTTAAGAGACTCATACTGAAATATTTTAGTGCAAAATAATATGATGTCTGGGACTTGCTTCAAAACAATAAGGGTCAGGGGAGTGGGCAGGGTGCAGAGTATGCAAGATTGCCCTGAGGTGATGATTGCTAAAGCTGGGTGACGGGTCCACAGGCTCAACTCTGTCGTCTTTATGCAACTCTGTCTTCTTTAGTATATGTTTATAATTTGTCAACATAAAAAGTCGTTAAAAAAAACTGTCACGAGACTTCAATGGGTACTATCCTACTTAAAGCCCAAACCAAACAGCATTCCCCCGACAGAGGAAGAGTGTAAGTTCCTGTAGGGTCTGCTAGCTGCCCCAGCAAATCCAAGCAGCAAACTTAGAATGAAGACATAAAGATAATAAGTTAAAAAAAATAAAAATAAAAAATAAATAAATAATTCTGGATCATTTAGGAAGAAAGTGCTCACTTTTACATTATTTTGGAAAGAAAGTAGAGGAGAAAGGATTTTAAAATGAGAAAGAAAAAAATAAAATAAGTAAGAGAATTAAGTAATGAAGAAAATGAAATAGAAGAGCAAGAAAGAGGCAGCAGAAAGCCAGGAGAGAAGGGAAATAGCCTCCCTCACTGGTGTGGACTATCCTGGCAGCAGCAGCCCTTACCCCAGACATCAGACTTGATGGAGAACTTGTTGTAGGCCAGGCTTTCAGGTGCAGTCCATTTGATGGGGAACTTGGCTCCGGCGTGGGCTGTGTAGGTGTCCCCTGTCATTAACCTGCTCAGGCCGAAATCAGCCACCTTCACCAAGTGGTTTTCCCCTACCAGGCAGTTTCGAGCAGCAAGATCTCTGAGAAAGGAGAAGGTTCATCCATGAGAGTTCCTGGCTAACTTTCCAGCTTCACAAACCCTCCGCTATTGAGTAAAGGTGCAGTACTGACAAACTGAGTCCAGTCCCTGGAAGCTTGTATTAATGCCCCACTGGGGAGCAGGCCCAGTCCCTCAGCATCACACCCCAAGCTCCCACTACAGCGAGAGGCAACCAAGGGTGGTGCTGGGAGAGGGCTCCCTGGCTCTGTGATCTGGAGCAAAGTAATTACCTTGGGACTCAGGTACCTCATCCGTAAAATGAAGACGATAATAACAGTGCCTACCTCTTAGGGCTGCTGTGTGTGTTAACGAATTAGTATGTAAAGTGCTTCAACCGATGCCTCGAAAATAGTGTTAGATCTAAGTGTCTGTGTGGTTATTGCCACTCCATGGCAGGCACAAGGAATAAACGCTTAGCCCAGACCTCAATCTGGAAACTTCCATCAAGTGAGTTTTGACTTGTCATATCCAGACTTGAAGGACAAAATAAAAGCAAGCCATGGCATTCTTTACCCAAATTGTATTGCCTACTTTTCTCTTCCTTCCTGATGCGTACCCAAATGTGTCCTAAAACCCTCTTCTGTATAATCTGCTTCCTCTCGCCTCCTGATTCTCCCAGGGAGGTAGGAGTCTAATCTCTGGTTCATGGATGTTAACCATGAAATCACAAGGCAATCTGGACGGAGGCAGGAGAAGAGGCAGCAGCTCAAGGCGACGGCTGCGTGACAGCAGCTTGATTATTAGCAACGAGAGAGAAATTAAATACAGAAGAGTTGTGCCTAATAGGATTTTGGCAAAGCATTTTAAGTTTGCCCGAATGAGCAGGGAACAGACCTAGCCGTGCAAGGCAAACCAGAAGTCAAGAAATCTCAATTTGCAGCATCAGAGGGTTCACTTTCCTGAGTGACAGGAGCCTCTGGATCAGGTGCTCATGGAGCATAGCGAATCTGTCTTACAAGGAGCCGCCAGCATTTCACACATGCTACTCTTATTTGTCACTATGAAATCTCATGTAGAGGTTTCATACTTGAGTTAATTGGGTAGGAAAGGTCACAATGGTGGCGTGGAGAACATCCTGTATAAAAGACTACGGCAAAGCCCATCAGGCTCTGTCCTGCACAGGCCGTCACTTTGCTAGGAAGCCATTTCCACCAGCAAAGAATGCAAAGACCAAGATAATTGTGGCACACTTGAAGGTCAAAAACACCCCGGGCTCTAAAACTGCCAAGACGCTTAATTTAGGCCTCCACATATACAGTTCTGACAATCGCGGAAACATCCCTGAGCCAGATGACAGCAGGTTAAGTGGAGAATCAAATGATAATAAAAAGAAGGGAGGAAAAAAACTACACGCACTAAAAACAGAACCCATGCATGCAATGGCTGTTACCACGAGTTTGTGCGACAGCAATGCCAACTGCTCCAGAGCGCTGGCCTCTGAGGGACAATGAGCACTTCGTCTCAGAGGGAACTGGGATTATCAGGAAGGATGCCCTTTGTGAACTTCATTTACTGTTCCACTTAGTCCAAAATGGTTCAGAAGCAAAATAATCCCTACCCGGGGATTAACTGCTCCATTGGGTTAGGTCTAGGCCTGGATGAATTGAGCCCTGGATGCAAGCCCGAAGCCAGCTATGTCAGGAACCTAGTGTTTGCCTCTGTTCCAAGGTCTGTTGTGCTACTAGCACTAAAGTTAGAAGCTAAGCCATAAGACCTCATAGCTGGGGCTTTTTGCAAAGGGCTGCCTGGCTCCACAGTCGGTGGCTCTGTGGCTCAGGTACTCTGCCAGGCCCCTACCTGTGGATGAAGTTCTTCTTCTCCAGGTACTCCATGGCCGATGAGATCTGAGTGGCCATGTACAGTAGCACCACGGCGTTCACCTCCTGCCGGTTACACTCTCTCAGGTAGTCCAGCAGGTTCCCATAGGTCATGAACTCGGTGATTATGTAGAATGGGGGCTCCCGGGTACAAACCCCTGCCAACAAGACATTGGGGGCTTCAGTGTGCGGCTCTACTCCCAGATGAACAAACACTGAAAAGAACTGACACCAAAGGAAAAGGCTTCCGAAAGAGATGCTGGCTCTGCCCCCAATTCCCAGCCCCACTTCTAACACGGTGCTAAATGCCTGTGCCTTGAGCTGGCGCTTCCGTGGGAGAAACGGGCCACACGCCTTTCTTCCACTCAAGCCAAGGAACTTGAATTTACAAACAGGAAGAGGCTGTCACTGAGTTCAGAAGCAAAGACCAGGCCTCATGTGAAACAACCTAAGCCACGGTTAGTTTACCCCCAACTGGTTATTTCTGACAGTTGTGTCTACTCACAGAATCACTTCTGTGAGAAAACTCTTGAAAATTCTCAAGTTTCAGAAGCCAATTTGAGATTTGCATTTTACTACTTTTAGGTATCCATTTAAAAAATAACATATTCTCAAGCAGCAAACCTCCTAGGCTCTCCCAAGCTGGGGTGGTGGGGGGCCTCAGGCCTCGGCCATGACCCCCCACACCTGCAGCCACCCCAGCGGTGACCACCGAGCCACTGCAGGAAGCGCCCTGGGCTCTCCCAACCTGGGGCAGTAGGGAACTGTGGGCCTTGGCCATGCCCCCCTGACGTGTGCAACTAGCCCAGTGACGACCACCAAACCGCAGCAAGAAGGGCCCTGGGTTCCTGAGCTGGGATGGTGGGGGTGAGGGCTTTTTCCACACCCCTCTGACACCTGCACCCAGCCCAGCAATGACCGAGCCAGCAATGACCGAGCCACCACTGGAAGCCCTCCAGTCCCCCTGTGGGAATGAGGGGGGTGCCACAGGCCTCCATCCTCCCCCTACTCCTTCCTCCTTCTTCCATCCCATTTCCTTCCCCTTTCCCCTCTCCCCATCCGGCCCAACTGCTCCGCAACATCCTAGAATGTAAAAAATAATATTAATAAAATTATATTTTCTAAAAAAAATAAAATAATATAAAAATAAAAATAACATATTCTGTCTGTCTTATATACACACACATTCCCCATCTCACACAGGCCTCTGTTTACCAACGGCTGAATGTTGACAGAGCTCAGAAGGTCCAAATCAGAACCTTAACGCAGGGAGCCATTCGTCACTTCATGTACAGTGTCTGTGTCACCCCACAGGGTCTGCTTCCCTCTCTTCGGTGTGCACTCACTTACCGAGTAACTGTACTAGGTTAGGGTGTTTGATCTCTTTCATTACTGCAGCTTCTTTCAAGAACTCTTCCACCTCCATGGTATCTTCCTGTAGAAGGAAAAAAAGAGGTGAAATTATTTCAGCAAGGAAGTGTTTAAGTGGGAAAGTATGACTTGAACGGTTAATACAAACTGTAGCCTCAATATACAAGCATCCGGGACCACCTTTTCTACAGCCACATTGCTCTGGACAGGTTCCATGACAGTTGATTATCACCCCAATGCCACAAAGAATTTTCCCCTTTGGTGATGAACTTTGGAATTCTTATGCAGGGCAACAGGTCAAAGTTGGCTTGCACATGTTGATAACTTGCTTCTGGTGGCTGCTCTGCAGGGGTAAGTGTTTCCCCAACTCCTGGAGTCCACCAGGGTGGGGGAGATGTGTAGAGGCTACCACCACCACAAACATGGCCCTATTTCCTAAGGAATATCTGGTCTCTCAGGGGTCCTAACACACTTAACATTTAAAAAAAAAATACTTGAGGGATCTGAAAGTACCCATTTAAGAGGAGACACCCTGATGACAAAAAGAGATACTGCAAAATATGGCAGAAACAGAGGATGCTGAACTGCTTACGCATGCAGTGTCATGGGGCTCTTAATGAAGCAATCACCACGATCTGTCAGGTCAATTACTCAGATTCTAAAATAATCCTCACCAGCAGCAACCCTAACAATGGATTCACAAGTACCATCAGTATACGTCACATTTTAACAAGCCCATAGTACCTAAATGCCAACGGGGAGAAAAAGATATTGGCCCAGGGCAAATGAGATGACGTTTCTACATTTCCTCACATTTTTCAGTCCAGGGTAGAGTCTGAAGTCCTGCGGCACCTGGCCCCATCACACAGAGCTGTGGCCTTGGCATACATCAGTCAGCCTCTTTTTGACTTGAAAAAGCCAATGTCTTCTGAACCAATCATCAAAACAAGCAGCAAGTGGGTCATAACTGAGATGGTATATTCAGCTGTGAGGATCTGGCTATGAAGGTCAAAGAAAGAAGCAAGACACCTCCACGTTTCAACATGAAGTTTTGAGTTTGTCTGAAGAGAAAGACTGCATGGGGGGATTGGAAGTGAACTTCTTGAAAACTACGTTCCCCAAAGAGGAAAGCTTTATCCACTTCATGTTAAATGTGGAATCTTATACACTGTTCCTATCCCTTCAGGAAACAAGGAGCTAAAGCGTCCTTACTGTACTGCTCACCGTGGCTGCCCCAGTGCCTCCCCCTGACATGGGGAAGACTTCCAGAGGACGGGTCAACCTTTACTTAGAGCCTTCTTGCTTTGGTCGATCATGTTTACAAGCGAAGCGTGACCAAGGAGGATATGTGTCAGCCCATTATCACTTAGCTTAGGGCTTTGTGAGCCTGAAACTTAGAAACAATTTATTGCTCTTTAAAAATGTTGAGCCCCTCCTAATGTCAATTAAGCATCGTTGGTAGTCACTGCGTCAAGCTGTACAGGGGGAAAGAACAGCCCTGCAGCCACCTCACTGGCTGTCTAATTCTTCCGAGTCCTCTCTGCGCCTTAACATGCTCAGCAGACCATGCTGTTTTTGGCGTGGTGTGCTCTGATTTACCAGGGTGACACACTAATGTCAAAGGCTGGAGAGTGATTGCCTGCCATAATTGGGGGATTCGATGCTGTTCACATACAGGACTGGGGCTTTAACAACTTTGCCTGGCCAACACTATGTTCAAAAAGCAGCTTTTGAATGAAGGTTTCTAGACAACTGGAGTTTTCCTTTTTTAAAGCACCACATAATAAACCATGCACAGTGAAATCATTTCAGAAATATTTGCTTTTATAGCTACTGACCCTTTTCTAAAAGCCCCATGTTATAGATCTTGAGAGGCATAAACGTGCAAAAGGAGCAATACGGTTTGCAAAGGCACCCATCTTCTTGTGTGTCTGTCTTTCTCTCTCTTTACAAACACACAGACACATACACACAAGCACAGTATAAATAATTCCTTGGTTTTTTTTTTGTTGAGAAAAATCGGTGTGAATTTGTCTCCCCCTGCTGGAATCAGATGTACTTCAATTTATAATTTAAGCTACTAGCAGCGACCTAGATTTGTAGTTGTGTTAAACTGGAAATATCCCTGATGCTTTCCTGTGACATGCCTTCTTTTTTATTAAAAAATTTCACATCATCTTTTGGAAGAGAATCCTTCCATTTACATAGTAAAATAAAACTAACTCAGATGAGTCAGTGTGAAGGAAATGCTTTGAGTGAAAGCTGTGAATTTCCAGCCTTGTCTCTTCTGTGCCTGTTAGGAGGGTGATGGGTCAACTAGCTTCTCTTCAAAAGGATGAAGTGGCCCGGCCCAGATGTGGATGAACATTTTGGATGCTACAGTGGAGTGGTTAAGAGGATGACCTGTCAATTATACCAATCTAGCTCTGCTGCTGTGTGACCTTGACAAGTTGCTTGCCCTCTCTGAACTTGTTTTCCTATCTACAAAATGGAGGGAATATCGGCATCTGCCTCATGCACAGAGTGCCCAGAGTGGTGCCTGGAACGTGCTCACACTCTATCAGTGGTGCTCACTTTTACTGCTACTTAAACAGTTGGTCTCTACTCCTGACAAGCAGACCAAAGGTGGTACTTGTATGAAAGAAAGGCTGGTTCTTTAATGAATACTGGGTTTTTTTTGTCTTCTCACAGACATGTTCTCCCAGACTTGAGATCTCACATGTATCTTCTAATCAAGCATCTCCTTTTTGCTCACCTGCATGTGTAGGTTCTCTATGCAGCATAAAAAGGAAGTGGCTCAGCAGCCAGCTGCTCTTGCACAGCCTTTAGAGCTCTCGGTGCCAGCCTCCCTCTCCGCAGGGATCCCTGGCCTGGAGCAGGGCTCTTAACTACAGACACATCAGTTTCCACATCTGTTTCTGGTTCTCAACCAAATGCTATGTGGGCAAGCACGGTGAAGTGCCATCCTTCACCTAGCAGATGGAATGGGATGAACGCAATTAAAACCACACTGGAACTCTGGTTTCTCTTCAGATCGTATAAATCTTTCGCCTTTTACTAAAACCACACTGGAGAGACGGGGCAGCTTCTGAGCTTGACTGAGGGTGACCCAAGGCAGATGTGGGAGCTAAGGCTCAAGTGAAAAGCCGCGAGAAGCCACCTCAGAGAGGAACCCCAGGAACTCTGGTCCGTGAATGGTGCCACTGCATCCAGCTCCACGGCCAGAGGAGAACCTGCTGCAAGAGTGGGCATGGCGCAGCCTCCGTCCCTGATGCACAGCCCTTCTTGTAAAGTCAGAGAACCAATGCATGTGACTGCCAAGTGTGAACGCTGTCATGGAGCCCTTTCTTCTCTGTTTGTTTCTGGAGCTCCCCGATAAAATCTACTTCCTGGGAGAAAAAAATAAAACCAAAACCAAAACCAAGTCACACAGTGTTGTGAGGCACTTTCTCAACACCACTGGTGGACTGCAAATTGTCACGAGCTCCTCAGAGGCATTGTGACAGTTCAATCAAAACCATAAATGCACATGGTCCCTGACCTAGTGGTTCTAAGGAACTGACCCACCAGGACAGTCTCGCAGATGTGCAAACAAGGATAATCCCTGTGGCACTGTTCATAATAGAAAAATACTGAAAATAACACAAAGGTCTATTGAGGGCTGGTCCACATTAAAATACATCCATATAAAAAAAACACAGCCTTACATGTGCTGACAAGGACCAACTGCCAAGATACATTAAGTGGACAATAGAAGGTATAGGGCAATGTGTACAGTATGTGCCATATGGTTTAAAAAAAAAAAAAAAAGGTTTACACACGTGGACTCAGGAAAAATGCAAAAATTGAGGGTGGGAGAGTATTATGTGCATATACTACTCACTCAAAAAACATATAGTTATTTTCCACCATTTTAATAGTAAGTTTGTCAGTTTGTGAGTCAACCTTAATGCCACAATTAGACAGTCTTTTCTAAATTCTATTACTTACACAACTGTTTCACAGAAAAAAACTGAGTTACAAATAAATTTCTGGAACACGGCTCATTTAAGCCTTGGAGCTGGTTCTCTCAAGCACATGCTGCCTTTAACACCGACTGCACACAGGTGTGGCAATGCCTGCGTCCTGCCGGATACTGTCAAAACTCCAATAGGCAGTTCCCAGTCCAGGGGCCTTTGCTGTAATTCCAGCTTCCTGTCTGTAGGGGTCAGCCTAGTGCCCTCCTTCCTTCACGTCATCCTGTCTTCTGCTCTGAAGGTCTGTGACCCAGTGCTGCCTTAAGTAGGGCCTTGCTCCGCTGCTGGTTAGGGAGGCTCAGGCTCTGCCCTTTGAGGGGCCAGCAGTACAAAAACGGGAGGGGTTTAAGAGACCCGTCATGTACCCAGTCTGGGCTGCGCAAAGAGAGGTGCTCAGAGAGATCCGTTGAATGAATGAAGCTTGGGCTACAGCTGCAAGGCTTTTTCAAGGAGTTCTGAAGAGGACAGATTGTAGCTACAGACTGTGAGGGAGGTGAATGGGAGGGAGAGAAAAAGGTGATTTTCGAAAAGAGGCAGAACTGTGGTTTATGTATATTTTTCCTGGTGTTTGAGGAATAAGAATCTGAGTAGTTACAATTAAAAAAAAAAAAAGAGCTGGGCTCTGGAGCTGGTGCCTGGGTTTGAATCCTGCCTCTGCCACTGCTGGCTGTGCAGAGCCAGGCCAGTCACTTCACCTCACTCAGCTTCAGTGTCCTCAGCCTCAAACGGCGACACAAGCCATTACCCTGCTCTTAAGGCTGTAAGAACTAAATGAGATGCTCCATGTAACAAGCACTCAGAACTCTGCCAGATACACAGTAAGAGCTCCATTGGTGTGAGCCTTTACTTAATTTAGCACCCGCTCAAAATTCTCAACTTCTATAGTCAGATAAATGCCCCACATATTGATACTAATCCTATTTGACAAGTAGGTAATATTCTGTTGAGATGTTTTTGTGCAGGGCCAGGTGGAAGGAGGGATAATTTATTTAGCAGTTGCTTATTAGTGTATTTTGAATGAACATATCTAATTAGATACCACTTGGGGTGACTACTCACAGAAATCAATGCAACCAGCACCTATAAATCTTTGCCAACTTTGGCACCATAAAGTAATAAGGTTCTTGGGAAAAATCATTAAAAGTATAATAAAAGTATAACAATTCATTATTAGTAAAGCATCTTCTGAAACACACCCACTTCCAGGCAAAATTCTGATTCACTGGCATAAGGGAACCACCTCCAGCACCACCACCGAGCTCCAGGACATTCCCTCCTCTGTAATCTCCTGCTACTGTTGTTCAGGAAATAATGCTGCTGCAGCATCTACTAAGGTGGGTTTCCCTCCAATTTTTTTTCTTTTTTTTGGCAGCTGGTTGGTACAGAGATCTGAACCCTTGATCTTGGTGTTCTCAGCACCACACTCTACCAAGTGAGTTAACCGGCTGGTCTCTTCCCCAAATTTCAAGTTGTGCAAACTTCTCTTTTTATTTTGAAGTTTTCAAACATGCCTTTACTGGCTGAAATCTAGTGTATTTTGAGCTTTTACTCTTTCTTGTTTCATTTTTGCAAACTCTTTTTTTAAAAAATTAAATAAAAGTTTATTGCCTACTGTTTACACTCATGTTGCTGCTGTAAATACAACATGCACACTTGAGAATACACTTTCAAGATACCATGCCCCCATTCTTCTTTCTTTTTAAAATTCCTAATGCAAATTCTGATAGATGTAACACTTGGGCCTTTTGAGCTGTCAAGGCTCCATTTCTCTGGACCTGGTCTTCAACCCTGTGTCGATCAAGGAATGGAGCACCAGCACACCCCTCTCCCTGTGCTTACACAGTCTGTGGGACACGGTCTGTTCTTTCTGTTCTTTTATTTGAGAATACTGAACTAACCTGCACATGTGTAAAAGACAGTGGTTGGTTTCAAAACTTGGTGTACAGGTACAAAAGCCTGGGACTGCCGGATTTACAATACACTAGCCACCAAGTAGTAGCGCCCTCCAATGCAGTAATCTTTGTGAAAATCAAGTCAAATCATGTGATTTCTGTGCATCAAATCCCTCAATGGCTCCCCACTCCCTCCAGGATAAAACCCCAGTTCCTGAACCCAGGTTCAAGGCCATTGTGACTTACTGTGCCCCTCAATGCCCCTAGCTTTTCTCTCTGCCTCTGCCAAGTCCGACTCCTCAACATGGCCTGGCTCACAAGTTGCTTAATCCTTTCTCCCTGTCAAGCACAGCTCACCAGCCCCTCCTTCGCTCATGTCCTTGTGGTGCCACAGCTCTGAGCATGTGCCTCAAATGCTGCATTTGCCACCCTGTACTGCAATCCTAGTTATTTTGCCTATTTTCTCCTACAACCTAGACTACCCAATGCCTGAGGTGACAAGCCGTCTGATTCACTGTCTAATCCCAGTGTTAAGCCCAGGGTCTGGAAAACAGAAGTGAGGAACTTGGTGATTATTTATAAATTTTAAAAAGTCCTATCTGGAAAATATCCAGGAATCCTCAAGGTGACCCCAAACCATGCCACCCCTCCCCCCAAGTGTCAGATCTGCCCCAAGGACTAACGTAGGGAAACGTTGAGTATGAGCATCAGGAAACCACCTGTGGTTTCTAGAACTAAAGGATTCTATATTTTCTCTAAAGCAGTCACTTTTTCCCAGTCCCAAACCACATTGGCCATTTCACTGTGCCTTTGAGGGAAGGCAGCAGGTAAGTCACAGAGTCCCTAGAAGGCAAGCGTTTGGCTGCACCAGTCTCGATGCACGTGCCTGACTTTTGAGACACCTGCACAAACTTTGGTCTATTTTTCCCAGCACTGTATCTTCCAGTTCTTTTTGTTTTCCAATAGCTACTAAAAGGGGATCCCCTCAATGTAATCAGAGTTCACTTAAAATAAGTGAAAATAATGCAGGTCAACACTAGGGGACACTCTTGCCACTGGGAAAAGCTCAGATCACATTTTTGAGAGCTGAAAATGAAAACTTTCTTTCCTTGGCGTCCTAAGGATTTCAAAGAACTTCAAAAGAAAAGAAAAGAAAAGAAAAGAAAAAAAAAAACTGCCTGGAAACTATAAACATTATTCATTAGTTGAGGGTGAAAGTCACAGTTAACAAGAAAAAACAGGCAGCATCTGAGTTAGTATAAAGCGAGTTTCCTTGATGCCTTCTAGTGGACGCACTGCCACCTCTGTTTGCTGAAGTCTGGGCACACGACGCAGAGAACTGGAACCCGCCAGAAACACCCAGTGCACTTTCCTCTCAAAGTGCCAACAAAAATCCACAGCAGAGTCAAGTGCACTTTGGTTAAACCTCCTTCTTTCAAAACTCAGAGAACTTTTTTCCTTCTCTTAACTCTCAGTAGGAAGCAACCTCCAGGCCACATGAACAGAACGGAAACCCATGGCTTTAAAAGAATCTTGCTGTAGAATGAAAAAACTTCATCAAATGACTAATCTTTTTACACTAAAAACTCTCAGCACTTGTCAGCTCTCACCATATGTGGAAACACCCTGAGATTACAAGAAGGATTCAGCCCATACAAAGAAACACAGATGACATAAGACTGGGCGCCAATGCACCAATGAGCTCCTCAGACCCGTCTGCGGAAGGCAGCTTTCTGGAAGGAGCATTACTGACGCCGGCAGACACCTGACCATGTTTAACTGAGACACTGCAGCTGTGGTGGCTCTGGCCACGCCCTGGAGAACTGGCCCTACCTTCAAGGTCTTCACGGCCACCGTCAGGCTGTACTTCTTCCACACGCCCTCGTACACCTCCCCGTACTGGCCCCCGCCCAGCTTGTGCTTCATGGTGATGTCCGTGCGCTCCATCTCCCACTTGTCGTAGTTGGGGGACACGCCGTAGACAGTGGGCTTGTTGCGCTTCGGGGCAGGATAGTGGAGAGTGGTGATGAGCCCGTCTGCCACCGTTGAATGGTGATGGACCAACTCAGCCAGAGTGTTGAAGCGGCTCTCGGAAGAGACGTAGAGCTGCGGAAACAGGGAAAAGCCTTCAGCCATATAGCAGGTGCAATCTCAAACAATTCAGATAAACCCACTTGACTGAAGTTTAGTTTAACGCACAGCAAAACCTCAGATCATCAGCTCTCCACACAGGACTAAATGCTTAGATGCCATAATTTACTTGCTAAAGCATGAAGATACAATAGAAGGCCCGAGGGCCTCTGCATCTGCTGCTCCCTCTGCCTGAAATCCTCCACTCCTCTAATATTTGCATGCCCAGTTTCTCTGACCATTCCAAGGCCAGTTTAAATGTCTGTGAAGTCTCCCCTGACCCCCCAAGTCACCACCTGGCACGAGTCATCATAGCATATGTCTCATTTCTCTGCATCATACTTGCCACTAGTCTATAATTTCCTGTTTATTTGCTTAATTATTACCTGTCTCCACTCAACCGAATGTAAACTCCATGAGAGCAGAGCCCTAAGCTGTCTTTTTTTACCCTGTCCCCCCAATGTTGAGAACAGGAAATGAGCACATAATACATACTAAATAACTGTCACTTAAATTAATGAATAGTACAACTTAATAAGTATTTGCTCATTGGAAAAGAAAATTATTTAATTTATAATTATAAAGAGATAAAACCTAAAATGGAACAGTGATCAGAAGATGAAAATCACTAGACAAAATGTAAATCTCCTTTGCATTCCTACCCCCTCACTTTGGGTCTAGTAGGAAGCATCGGAGGCCAAGACTTGCAAATCCCAGCAGTATGCCCATGTAGGATGCCCCCTGCACTCTCCAGAGATAGAGCAGGGACTTGCATGGCTGCAAAAGGAGATCACACAGCCTTCACCGTCATGGGGAAGTAAACAAAGAGCATTCGAGCCTCTGTTTGAGACTTACAGCAGGCAAGGACCTCTGCAACACCTCTCCATGCGGAGTTCTTGCCTGGACACACGGACAAGGAGAGGAAGGGAAGCGGGCAGGCTGGCAGAATGCAACAGCATGGGTGGAGCCAGCTACCCTTTTTCTCCTCTTCTAGTTTGTTTCAGTGATGTGGCAAAGGAATGCTTCTTTACCAAAACCAATTCCACATTAAAATCCACACACAACATCTGGGCTCCAGGCACATCTATGAATCTATTGGCTTGCCAAGGGCAGCCAACCAAGGCTGAAGGTGGAAAGGATACTTAAAATCACTGCTAGGTATTCAGAAAATTTGCCCAAACTGCAAAGATGTGGGAAAGAGAAATACAGATTTGAGACAGTGGTGACACTTGGGGCAAGAGGAGAAAAAGGAACAGGATCAGCATTCACTGTAGCTGTAATATCCTATTACTTAAAAAGAAAAAGGGGGAGAAAAAGCCTGAAACACACATGGCAGGGCTAGACCTGTGGCTCTTGGTTATGTTAGGCACCACTATTTTCTGTATGTGTCACATTAGATAATAAAAATATTTTTTTAAAAAAGAAAATAACAGAATGTACATGTTGATCTCACCTATAACCCTCAAGAAGGTAAATAGGATTCATTAATAAGGAAATTTTTTTTCTTTCTTTTTTGCTTGGGAAGATGACATAAGTGAATTTTTAAAATTCAGGCAAGCCAATAGCAAACTTTGATTTTACAATCTCTTGGTAACAATCCTACTAGAATAAAATTCTGAGAAACTCAAGACTTGTCCAGAAAGACTCCCCAGCTCTGGAGAACTTGCTCCTCACATGATGACTGTGGCCTAGAGACACCAGCCTGTCCCTCTGCAGGATGGTGCCTCTGAATGCACGACCTATTAGGATGCAGAGGCCCACTAGGAGGCCCCACTTTTATACTTCAGAGCTCCAAAGAGAAACCTCTCAGTGAGCTGCTCTAGGAACATGCTACGAGTCACGCTCAGACCCATGAACATGCACACAGAGTTCGTGTGGGTGCTAGGGGTGGAGGGGCGGAAGCCAGCAGTGCTGAGGGATGTGTTGGCACGATGCCCATGCAATGACGTCCACGGTCTCCTCAGCATCAGTCGCAGATGCAAGTGCGGTTCACAAAGAAAACTGAGTAGGACACGAGAACAGCTCCCAGTCCCTGCCTGCCTCAGGAAAAGTCATCCAGGTGTCCAACTACTTCACTGCAGGTAGCAAATGCTCTGACCCCTTTTCTCTCAGGGTAGCTCAGCTGATGGTGTTTTCCCTACCAAGGAGCATAGAGAAGTAAGAAAGACATCCCAAGAAGACATTCTTGGAATCACAGCACCCCTCCCACCCGGAAAATCACTGGCATTATGTGAGGCAAAAGAGTCCATGTCACTTGCAGGGCCCCTGGGGCAGGCACCTGGAGCGAGGCTGCTTACCCATCTCTCCCATCAGGGCGTTGAGCATGGAGTGGCCTGAGAGCAGTACTCCCCACCCCGGAGATCAAGTTCCTTCAATGCCCACGGAATGCTAACAGCTCCCCGCAGCCTTAATTCATGCAGCCTTTGTTCCTGGTCTCCTTCACTCCCTTACAGGCTACTTTGTTAGAGATTTCAGAGTTACAGGAGGTTTCACTGAATGGGCAAAACTTATCCCTTTCAATAATTAAATTTATAGACCTTGTGACCTAGGTCATCTTCAAAATAAAACTAACACACTGACACTTACTAAATGTTAAAACTGCTCTCCCTCAAATGCACTGCATATTCGATTCACAGTCCCCTTCTCCGTTTCCAAACAACGGTCAGGTCTAGTGCCTTCCTTCCGATTAGCTGTAGTTTTTGAGCAGCATTTTGCCAGTGACCTGGGTAATCAGCAGGAATTCGCAGCATGTACACAGAAGAAAGTGAAGTTAGTGTCATAAATGGTATGTCATTATGCTATGCACCCGGTTCCATAAACACTCAGAGCGCTCAGCCAGGGCTGCTACCTCTTCTTAATCACGCACAAACCTGAAAGATAGGATTTATCAAAGAAATGTCCAGAGATGGCTTTCCTCCTGACAGCCACACTCACAAGCTTAACAGAGCTTAGACTTGTGTAACCTCTAGCTGCCTTAGACCCCAGTCCCACCTTGGACATACTGTTTACAGGCTGCTCAGCCAGGAAGCAATGGTCCCCCATGAGCCACTCACACACCAGCAGGAAGGCAGGAGGCCAGCAGTGCACAATCATGTTCCAAGGCTCCTCTCCGGGGAGGGTCAGCTATGTTGGAGCAGACTTGTCACCAGGATGCCTGCACCTGCTGAGCTGCTGTCAGAGTGGGTAAAAATCCAAGAGGCCCTGCCTGCAACTTCCGCTAATGCCGTAGCCCAAATTCCCCTCTTGTCAACCAGAACCTGTCACTTCAGTGGACAATGAAAATAAGTGTCAACTGTGTACCTCTTTCAGGAAAAAGACTCTATCGAGGACTACGAGGAATTGTGGAACTTGACAGTGGCATCTCGCAGAAGTAAACGAGGTACAGGTACAAATAATCAGAACTAAAAACTATTCAGACAGGGGGTGGCGAAGAAAAGTCGGTCTTTCATTCTGCTCTGTCAACAGAGAATTATGAACTTTGAGAAAGCGTTGGAAGAACAACAATCAAATCCCAAGATATCTGAAGATTGTTAAGACTGTCGAGAATCCTAGGACCAGCAACAGCTCAACTTGGTATTGGCCCTTTCAAGAGTCCAGCTCAAAACTCCAGGAGTCCTCTGGGCCCTGAACTGGGGCCCTGGACTGGCTGGCAGGCAGGCCACAACTGCTGCCGAAAAGCTCAGAACACGAGGAGAGAGGTAAAAATGAGCCAAGAGGGTGGAGGCAGAACGAAATCCTTCAGGGCCTTACAGAAGAATCTTCTAAATTCAGTTTTTTCTAAAGATCAGCTAATTTCAAAATAAGAAGTAAATTTATTCAACCCTAGCCTGTCCCTCCTACCAACCTTAAATTTTCCCATTAGAAATCCAAAAAGGATTGCATTAAGTCTCTGCTATGTGAGATGCATTTTTCAACACCAAGCCACACATGCAGCTGGAACACCTCCCCATTCTGACGCTGTTCACTCGTTCCAGGGATAGGATCCAACTCAACATAGCCCCCTCAGGTGTGGCCCTCACAGAGAGGAACAGCCGCAGATGGTTTCCTGGTGACCCTGAGAGCTGAGAAGTCTCCAGGTGCTCAGACAGCCGATGGGAGAGTCCTTGCCAAGAAGGTAAGATACTAGGAAAGTCTGATGGGCTGCCCTATGGTGGGTACTGCCCTGTGCTCTAGCTAGAACCCACCTGGTATGTACCAGTTTTTAGACAGAGGGCTTGGCTTCATCTTAGGATGCATCTCAAATTCTGCAAATAATCTATCCCACATGCAGGCCTTTCCTTCCTCCTTTGAACAGTTATTCTAGACCAACCCCCAGCTAATGAGTTGTCAAACTAGATCACGCCTGCCTGCATCTGTTCAAAGGCTGTTGATCAAACCACTCTAGGGAAAAGAAGCCATTATCCTGTTTAGTACAAACCTCAAGTGATTATCTTGGTGCAGCGTGACTTGCTGTAGATAAATAGCACAGATGGGAAGCAAGCTGTCAGCTCCAGAAAACCATCTCCCCCATGGGTGGTGCACCCTGGTGTTCTGATTCACTAAAAAGGTACCTTGAGGTCTGAAGGCTCTTTCAAAGGGCCAGAGCCTTGGAGTACATCCTGCAGAATAGAAGGACTTAGTCCCACACCTGAGATTAAAAACAACCACCCAAAAAGCAAGCTACTAAGGCCCATCTCTAGTCATACATCAGCACCATACTCTGCTGTCTGACATACAAACCACAGTGCTGGTATCAAAGATATCTGCAATGATGGAAAATATCAGATATTGGCAACAGGACTTTAGCCGGAAGACTTTCAGGCATGCAAAAAAACCAAATAAGAACATTAAAAAAAGAAGTATGTGTATTTTCATATGGTACAAATGAATGTGTGAGGATAGCCAGGAAAATGTTAAAATGAAAAGAAGAGGGGACGAGCCATAGTGGATATTAAAACACAGTATAAGGCTATAGACATGAAAAGTTTGGTATTAGCATATGCATAGAGAGATCAATGCAAGAGAACAGAGAGATTGATAGGCCTAAATACATACGTAAATTTAGTAATTTCTAATATATAGGAAAAAGATTAATTTAATAAATGCCATAAGGATGATCAAAATATGATATATGCATATGAACATAACGAGGTACTATCTTTTACAAATCAGAATGACAAAGATGTTTTTATAAGTCCGATAATACACTGTTGATGAGGGTGAGGGGAAATCGGCACTTTCATATGTTGTTGGGAGAGAACACATTTGTGCAATTTCTATAGAGGGTAATCTGGCAACACCTACACAAATTTTAAATGCACATAATCTTCCATCAATTCTAGCAGCTTATCTTGCACATACTTATACTGTACACAAATAAATATGTGCATTGTATTTTCAAACTGCAGGCCACAAGCCATTAGTGGGTCTATGAAATAAATGTAGTGGATTATGACCAGAATTTTTACAAACATGAAACAGAACAGAATGGAATACAAAGTATTACATACAGTAAGAGTAAGTAAGGATTCATGGAACTTTTGTTTCGGGCATGAATACTGAGTGGTGATGTAAAATGTTTTTCTTACAGTGAGCCCAGATTTTAAAAAAGGTTTGCAAGCCACCTCATAACAGTATTCTTTATAATAACCAAGGATTGGAAACAACCTAAAAGTAAATAAACGATAGTCCATCCATACTATACAGTCATTAATAAGAACGAGGCAGCTTTAAATATGCTGCCATAAAACAATCTCCAACATATATTATTAGGTGGGAAAAGCAATATGAAGAACAATGGGGAGAGTGTGCATCATTTGTGTGTCTTACGAAATATAAACATTTGTAAAAAATTTTAAAATATACATATAAACATATATACACCAGGTAACTCTGGAAGAAACTGGTAACAGTGGCTGCCTCTGGGCAGGAGAACTGAATTAGAAGAATTACTTTTCACTGTAATCCATTTTGTTCTATTGACTTTTTAAAAATATGTACATGCATTACATATGACAAAAAAAAAATATGCACGCCATCTGGACCACCCCCACAATCCACCTATCTATACTGTACCTCAACTACAGCCTGGTACAGTAGAGTGGACAGTGGGATCTGAGCTCAGTTCCATCAGTTACTCTCTATGTGATCTTGGGCAAGAAACTTCATCACTCAAAGCCTCCCTTTCTTTAATGCAAAAGCACACATTAAAACAATACCTGCCCCGAGGACTGAGGTAAGGTTTAAATGAGGTGATGACTTCAAGATGTCCCAGCACATAGTAGGAACTCAGTAAATGTTAACTCCTTCCTTCCCTTCATGAATTCTTAGGAACTGTTTATACAAAGACCCCCAAAATCATATAGGCCAGCTCCTTTACAAAATTACAACTTGGGTTAGGAAATCTATGGATATAATGTGATCCCATTTTTGTCTAAAAACTGTGTCCATAGATGTGTGTACATACAAACATATATTCATAAATGTGATTTGATCTGTAGGAAGAAGGCCATATGCAAGACTAACTAGAGGACATGCTATTAAAGTAGTCTTTGCTTTAAAAATATCTATTTATTGTCTGAATTTTTCTCAATGACGATGAATTACTATCATTATAAGAGATTTGGTAAAAAGGAAGAGTCTTAACGTAAGAAGCATGTCCAAAACTCAATAGGTATTCCTCCTATTTTAAGAAACTGCAAACAATAAAACTTCAGCAGGATAATAAGAGAATCCTACCAGGCTCAGGAACTTGTAATATCATGTGACTGATCCTTAATGAGGGGACTTCATAAGACTAAGGGAATGACTCCTGTTTACTTGAAAGAGTCTTTAAACATCTTCTTGGTTGAGCTCTGTTGTAATAACTTATTGCAATAACCTGATAGCAGGAGCTGGCTTCTGCTGGCCAGGTGCTGATTCCCACCCTTCCCCCACCGGGGCCCAGCAGCCCCCCTACCTTGCCATCCGAAGCTGTGTTGATCCTGTAGTGGTACACCCTCCCTTCATATCTCAGCGAGATGGACCTCTGGCCAGGGCTGCTCTCGCTCTCCCGCACCAAGAAGCTGCCATTGATTCCGCTGCTCAGCAGATACTCTGCAGCATTGCGGGACACTGGTCCGTGGTACCAGGAATGTTTCTCCAGGCTGTTGACTGGCGTGATGTAGTTGCTCGGGACCCACCCTTGGCCATTTTTGGTTTGGGCTTCACACCATTCCCCATTGTGATTGTAGCCTAAGACCCGGAGCTTCTCACCTGAGAGGAATGAAATGAGACATGTCAGCTTTAAAGACCAGCTTCATTCCTTCTCATTTATTCTTCTATGATTACTAAAAATCTCCAAATTCCTAAATACTGATTACATTTTAACAACTCCACATAAATATATGCACTTATAAGTGTATAAGAATGCATGTTTATAGATGAAGCTTCCTGTTTATACTGAATATACAGATAAGTAGATAGTCTCAGTTTCTATAAATCTGTTATGTTTACTCAAGCGCTCCGTGCCTAATATAAGGAAGCTTTTGGGGGATAAAATGCTCTTATTTAGCGGAAAAAAAGAGGTTTTCAGTATGTGGTCTAGGTGCCCTTTTCAGTATAAAAAATAGGGAAAGTTCTATTTCTGCTAAGGACTACTGTACAGAAACTCTTCTCCTTAAGGAGAAGTGACTCTTTTAGAAAGATGCCATTTTTTTTTTCTGTATATCTCTGCATTCCAAACTGTAAAGCTGCCCTTTTAATTAGCAAAGAGGTAACCAGTCAAATCACAATTCCCAGATTTCTCTCTCTTGCAACCATCGTTAGCAGCCCATAGCCCTTTTTTTTTTTTTTACCTTTAGTTATGCTTAGAGTGTTATCACCACTGGCCACAAAATCATACAGTGCAACGAAAAGGTTAGGATCATTTTCACTGGGCCCAGCGAGAAGGTTTTCCTTGGAGTTCCAACGAGCAGCTTCACTCAGGCCTTGGGGCTCGAAGTCAGATGCTACTGGCCTCTGAAGGGCTTCTGGAAGAGAAAGAGGGGAATAGAAAAATTAAGCAGGAAGAGCAAATATTGGGAGAAAAATCAGTTTTATTCTCAGGAGCAAAAAGTCTATGTTTCCAGCACTGTATGTTCCTAATTTATTTCATTTCTTAACATCTGTACACACTACATATTAATAAGAAAGGTGGTTGGTTAAAAAAAAAAAAAAAAAGACTCTTCCTTTACCAAATCTTGTGAAAAACACTAAGTATTTTCATTCCAAGATGGTAATTATTGTTCCCAAACAGTTTAGTTTTTTAAATTCATTAATTCAAAATGAATTTAGTTGGAAATGAAAATAGTCCATCCTCATGTCTTTGCCATTGCTTATAATATGGAGTAAAAGTTTCTTGCTTTGAAACATTTAAAAATGTATCAAAGTGAATATATGCACATAATTTTAAAATCAAATAGTACAGAAGGGCTTAAGATAAAAGACAAACATTTGCTATCCCAGTCCTTACCTGGTAACTGGCAGAGGTAATAGCTGTTTTTTAGTGATCACCTCCACTTCTCTAAATATCAGCTAGGGATCACCAGAGTCCCCTCCCCCAGTTCTCCTGGGTGCCACCCTCTGCCAGTTATATCAGTAACAGACCTATGCTTCCATAGGTCCAGAGACAGCTAGAGACAGCATGTTCCCCCAGGTAGAGACCGCATGTCTCAACAACATATTCACAAGATAAGGTGTTACCACCCCACCCTTCCTCCAGCTTCCCTCCCCTTATGCCCACTCTCAAACATGATCTTTTTTACCTTTTTTTTAACCTTGTGAAAATTTGTAACAGTTTCTTCTATTCTGTAATAATAAAGTCTTCATTGCTTTGTCTATAACTACATTCTAAAAGTTGGAAATCAGTCAATAGCTCTTATATTAGGAATGTAAGAATATTGTTCACTTCAGGATCAAACAGTTCATTATTTTTTCCGGAAGACTCTTCTTGTCTTTTTTCTTGAACTGTGCTCAAACTCTCTAGGATTTCTTTGTGACAATGACAATATGCAGAAAGGGTTCTTCCAAAACAGCAAATCTACTCCGAGTGGATCTTATAGTTGAGGGACATTCTGGAGTGAAATCTGCAATATTTATTTAAGGAAATTACAATAAGAAATCAAACTTAAAAAAAAAAAAAAAAAAAGGGCCGACCCCGTGGCGCACTCGGGAGAGTGCAGCGTTGGGAGCGCAGCAGTGCTCCCGCCGCGGGTTCGGATCCTATATAAGGATGGCCGGTGCACTCACTGGCTGAGCGTGGTGCGACCTGTCACAAAAAAGACAAAAAAAAAAGGAGAGGAAAATTCTAAGTTGAAAAGAACGGAAGTATCTACCATATACTTGAGCCAAACATAAATGGTAACAAAACAAAATTATGGTCTTTTTTCCTCTCTATGGATTTAGAGGACCCCCAAACATCTTTTCTTAGGCAATGACATCCAGTTCAGAGAAACACTCAAGACACCAGAGGGACTAGGCTAAACTTCCAGAAATACGACGGGAGAACTTTCAGAAATGGACATTGTTTAAAATATCTCTTTGGAAAAAACTAATAGAACAAACAATAAAGATCTTTCAATTGTAGCTTTGCAGCACTAACTAAAGTGAACCTTAGGAATGATTTTTCTAAGTGAGTAAATCCCAAGTTATGTTGTTACCATGCTCAGTAATTTTATGAATTGTGAAGGCAAAGATAATTTCAAGGGAGAGGATTTTGTTACATTGCCCTCGTATGTCTTTGCCATTGCTTAAGATATGGAGCAAAACTCCATATTTTAAGAACATGAATGAATATGAATATAAAACCCCATAGTTTAAGAATTCCAGAATGTTTCTGAACTGGTAAGATCTACTTGGAGTAGATTTGCTGGACTGGAAGGACACTTCTGCATATTGTCTTTATCACAAAGAAATTCTAGAGAGTTTAACATGGTTCAAGAAAAAAAGAAAGAAAAGAAGAAACTTCTGGAAAAAATAATGATGATGAACTATATCACCCTGTAGTGAACAGTATTCACACATTCCTAATATAAGAGCTTTTGACTGTTTCCAACTTTTAGAATCTACTTACAGACAAAAAAAATGGAAGACATTATTATTACAGAATAGAAGAAACTGTTACTAATTTTCACAAGGTAAAAAAAACATTCAGTGATGTGTTAGGTTCTAAAAGTATACCTGGTGCCATCATGATCAGGGGTTGATTGGTTAACCAAAAAAAAACTGGTTAAAATAGGGAATTATTTTTTATTAAAACACGTGATCTCTAGGGCTGCCTGTTGCTCACTTGGGAGAGTGTGGTGCTGACAACACCAAGTCAAGGGTTAAGATCCCCTTACCGGTCATCTTTTAAAAAATAAAAATAAATAAATAAATAAAATAAAAATACTTGACCTCCCCCACCCAGTGTATGTGGGTCTGCTAGTCTTGACTGTAGCGCTAAGGACTGTCCTTTTGAGGGTGAGTTTGTGATTAGAGCTTGATGTTGTCTTCTTCTGTAAGTCCTGCCTATGTGTATCATCTCAGTTCCAGCTTCAATTTCCTACAGGTGGAGGGAGAACTTAAAGCCATTCATCATGTGATTCCATTGCAGAATCTTTCTAGATTTCTACAATCCATTCCTATTGTTTATGGTTGTCTTACTCCTAATTCAGTAGCATTTTTAAAAAGTAACCTGCCTTTATTGAGTCTTTCTAAAGCATACATCTTAATTTTCATAGAAACAATTCTCTTTTCACACATATTTTGTCAGTTTTACATATTAACCACGTAATTACAACAACAGTTGAATCTGAAATAAACAGATTTGGAAACAAAAACAACTGGCTCTTGGTGTGTGGAGCAGACAGCAGTGCAGTGGCTGCCCGGGGCACTAGGGAGGCATGTTTTATGAAGTGAAGAGTGCTGGTCAATTTAGCAAGACAGTTTAGTGGAAGCCATTCAAAAGAGTTTCTATTGCCATTATATTAAGTAAAACTGTTAGGAAAAGGAGTCTTTTATTTTAATAAAAGGACTCACACATACAGACAAGAAAAAGATAAATCCCTCCACTATGGAAAAAAATAGACAAAAATGAATAAGCAATCCACAGAAGATTAAAATTACCATTAAACATGGAAAGTGTGTGAACCGTTGCTACCAGTAATCAAAGAAATGCAAATTCTTCATCGAATCTGCAGATACACTTTCTTGACACTGATAGCCACTGTAAGACTTCAATGAAAGGGTACTCTCATACAATGCTAGTAGAAGGTGCATATATACATTGCTGTAACATTTTAGGAGGGCAACTGGAATGTAAACCAAAAGTCCTTAAAGAATTTCACAAGCTTTGATTCACCTCTAGAAATTTATCCTAAGAGATCCACACAATGATTTGTATACAGATTTTAAATAACAGCACAGAAAAGGAAAAGTACAAAATATCTAACAATACAAGATAATTTAGTTTATTTGCCATCCATAAAATAGAATACTCAAAAAAACATTCAAAATATTTTTGGAAAAAATATTTAATAGCTTGGGAATACACTCATCTAATATATTAAGTGTTATATCACAACCCAGCATATATAGCATGAACCCAATTGGGTGAAAATTGAAAAAAGACCAGAAGGAAATACATCAAAATGTGAGCAGCAGTTAACAGTAGTTAACTCAAGCGTTTTAAATTTTCTTCATACTTTTCTATACTGTGGCATATTTCTCACAATGAATGTTTGTTTTCAATAATCAGAAACAACAACGGCCGGCCTTGTGGCTCACTCGGGTGAGTATGGTGCTGCTAGCGCTGAGGCCGCAGGTTCGGATCCTATTTAGGGATGGCCGGTGCGCTCACTGGCTGAGCGTGGTGCAGACGACACCAAGACGAGGGTTGCGATCCCCTTACCGGTCCAAAAAAAAAAAAAAAGGAAAACAACGACAAAAATAGAAAAACTTATCATAAATGGAAGCTAACTGATACGTATATAATTGATAATTTAACATGAAAAAGTACACTGGGGAAGGCTCCTCCTCAAGTTGTCCTGAAAAAGTATTCCTGTGTTTCCCTCTAGCGTCTCAACCTCGTGGCCATGTGAATACAACTTTGGCAGTCCAGGCCCACACAGGAAATTAAACCAAAGTCATGAATACAGAAATGCTTTTTTTCTCAAATGCCATTTGACCTCTTCTATCAAACATTCTGCAGCATCTGGATTTGATCAAAGTTACATAATCAGAGGAAGTGGCCTGGAAAGCACCTGGAATAAGCAGAGTGCAGATACCCGCCCAGAGGTGACCATCCATTTGAAGTATGTGTTAGAGTGGGACTGCTCCTAACATGAAGACAGATGCTGGGAATTCTGTGCAAGGGGATGAGGCCTTTGTTAGGAAGGAAAGGGCCTCCCACTGCTTTTTGATTCAACAGGACGTCAGGCAATCCAAGGCAGTCTCAATTTTCCTCTCCAATTCTTGCTCTATTCCACAAATTAATGGCCAAAGCCCAAAGGGAAGTATTGCTCATGCATGCCTCTGGATCAAGACACTGAAATGTAGCCACAGTCCAACACCAAAACCTTCTAGTCAATTCCCAATCCAGGCTGATGTCAAAACTGACTCACAATGTATAAATGCCAAGTTACTTGCTTCATTTCATAGTGAACTATGCTCGTCAACCTTAAAAACGATTGCAACTTACAAGGCCAAAGTTGCAGAATATACTTAAATTTTTCTTGCTTAAGACACGAAATTTCTGCCAGACCCACTGTCAGGAAGTTAGACCCCTAAAGAAGCTCAAAGGCTTCATTCAAAAAAGATGACCAAAATTGCACCCCTCTTCTGTTCTTCCGGCGGATCTTTTGGCCATTGTTGTCTTGGGAAATAAATTTTAGCATCTGCTATTATTCTTAAATATTTTTAGTAAACATTTTCTGTGACATCCTGAGTCATATTTTAAATATACTTAAGATTTGGATCTTCAAAAATACCTCTTACCCCACTTAAAACCATTTTGCTATTTTGTCATAATGTTAACAGAAAGGTTTCTACTCACCAACAAAACTTGGGAAAAGTCATCATAAATCAGCCAGTTGAGCACTAAGAATGGTCACATCTAAAAAATGCCTCCAAACCTCTAAAGAGCTATGGCTCCAGCTATGAGAGAGAGTATCAGATTGTTTGAAAATCTGATAAGAACCATGCACAACATTCACTGGATCTGTGCATGATTACCTTGTTGGGGCAGTATTTTAAGAAAATGGTCTGGGTCTTTAATGTACAATTTAAAGACCATTTTATATAAAAACAATCCTTTCTCAAAATTGTTGAGTCATTGATCAAAAATGTTTACAGAAGATTCTCTGATACAGCCTATCTGGTCTAGACTTCCAGGGCCTGCTGCTGCTGAACCCAACATTGGCAAACAGTAAGGGAAGTAAAATGCTCATAAACTCCAGCAGCTGGCTACTTCACAGTCCCAATGGGAGGGGAGACTTCACCTCCAGGAAAAACATCCCCGGGAAGCTTCCCACCTTCCTGTTGGCACTTAAGCCCAAGGTCATGGTTCCCTCTAGAGTACAGAGCAGCCAGCTATGAGGCATTCATTACTGTCCACACCACGGGCTCTCCGGAAGGTTCTTGGAGACATTTCAGTGCAGGGGAGGGGCAAGAGGGCAGGAATGTGTCAGATGTGACAACATTCCCTTTACTTTTGCTCACATTCAACTATTTAAACCCTTGTTGCTTTATTCTTATTTCCTTTGTGGCTCCCTAAGTATTATCCTCCAGTTCAAGGAATCTCTATAATTTAAAAATCTATAAAACAGATCCTTCTAAAAAGGGGGAAGGCTTCGTGTTCTATTTCATACTCTGTTCCAACTGATGAGATCATGCTCAGACTATTCTCAAGTCAGTCTCACACAACTTTTTACAATATGAGCTTAGAGGAAAAGTATTATTTCCCACAATTTGAACTTGATAAAAGTCATTTTATCTACATTCTACACGGTCCTTTATTTTGTAATCTATACCTTCACCAGAAGTTAAAATTATTTTAAAAATCACAAGTTAAACTAAATACAACCTTGGCATTAACTTCACACCCTGAGCAAAATTTCCCCAGCACCCTAAAACACTATGTAAGCTGTTGGGGAGCAGGGGCGGGGCAGGGTGGTAACGATGCAGAGTGACCACGCGGCCTCTGCTCCTCGTGGGAGAAACACAGTTAATAAGAACCTATGCTGCCTCAATGCAAATGCTGTCCTGTGGATGAATTTATAAGGTAAAGGACAAGGGGGCGAGCTCACTGGGGTAAGGAAGTGGGTGGACCCTGAACAACATGGTAAGGGAGGGAGGATTAACCAGGGACCCAAGCCTAGCCTGACATAGCAAGACCACAAAGGCGGGGCTCCTCATCTGTGCTGTGCTGTGGACCCTTCCAGTGGCAGGTGATGCCTAGGAATAAAGTTTGTAAATCCAATAGAACAAACACAAGAGGATTACAGAGGAAAACCATTATGCTGAAATAGGCCTCAAAATATTTTTAAAAATTCATTTGTGATACAGTACTTCTTTATTAATGCATTAAATATATGCTTCGTTTTCAACACATTAAATGACAAGATCCAATGATATCTACTGTCATTTTGAAATAGTGATGAGTGTAAATAATCACAACTGTTATGTGATATGAAAATGTCTGATTTCTACTAGAAATAGAGTCACAAGTACTGCTAATCATACTGTGGTTTGTAACCTATGTTCTTAAAAAAGTGAAATGCCAATTTTGAGGGGGGGCATTTCGTGGGGTTCTTTTGGTAGCTGGCTAGTATGGGGATCCAAAGCCGTGACCTCCGTGTTACCAGCACCACGCTCTCTCAAGTGAGTTAATTGGCCAGCCTTGAAAATGCTAATTTTAGTTAGAGGTTAGCGAAATACAAAGTTTTAATTTTTTTCCCATCCAAAGACATCAAGGCCCTGAATTCTATCCCAGACTTCAAGGGTCTTCCAGGTTAACAACTCCTGCACTAAGGATTTGATTGAGTAAAACCCCAGTAATCTGACAGGGAGAGGAGCCTGAAAAGGAGGCTGGTATAAATTAGTGAGAAGTCCAAATTATGCAATTTTATTTTAAAATAAATACAGTTTTATTACTTTCCACTTATGGGCATTATTATAGGCAGTAAATTAAATAGGTTTCTAGAGAAACCTCCTTTTAAAAAATTAAGATTAAATTAACCCAAGGTTTAAATATTTTCCCTGGAATCTTTTTACATTATATGTTCTTAGCTGGTCAATTTTAAAAAAACAGAATTCTCCATCCTAACCTCTGTCTCTATCAACAGTCCAAATATTAACCTTACTGAAGAATATACACAATCCCTGTCTCCCTCCTTCAACCTAAAAGCAAAAAAAATAAAAGAAATTTTCTATCACCTTCTATCTATTGTCAAAGAAGTCTACGATTACTGGAAATGGAGAGACACCATCATCTTCAAAAAACACTCTGTACACCTGTCATTCATACCCATGCCAGGACGGGGGCTGGAGTTGTGGTCACTCAGTTCATGCCCCTCGTGTTGGCACTTCTCCTCAATCTCTCCTCGTTTTTGTCCTTTCCATGTCCCAGCACACCCCTGGCTGGTCTCCCCGCTTTGAGCTCTCCACCTCCATACTACCCACCATCAGAGGGATCTTTCTAAAATGCAAATCTGACCAGGTCACTCTCCTTAAAATCCCATTGTGATGGTTGCTGGCCAAGAGGCAGAAGAAAGCACAGGCTTAGGAGGCGGCCTTGCCTGCCAATGGTCATCCACTATTTACTGACAGTGTCACATGGGGCAACATCAGAACGCCACGTGCCTTGCAGCATGGCTGGCAGTTTGCAGCTAACAAGGGACATGCTGCTCCTAAGCACGTGCACAGGCCCTCAGAACTGGTTGGGGTTGTTATTCCTACCACCACAACAGGCACACAAGTCCCTTCAGGGGCCCCATTGCACCCTCCCAAAACTCCTGGTGGTCTACCCCCCACCCCCTACACACCCTGTTGCTGCCTCACCTGACTGCACCTCGACAAGGGCCATTTACTCTCCCTGGCAGGCCCGTCCCAGCCTATCCTCATCCTCCTGGTCTCACCTCTCCAGTAAACATTCTCTAACTGGTCCTTCCTCCTCCCCACTGCCTCGCCCCCAACTGATTACTACTTCTTCACCCTGTCAGGATACTTGGTACCTGTCTCTCTCATCACCCTGCATCCGTCACATAGTAAGGAATCTGTTCGCACATCCCTTGTAGCAAAATAAGCGTGGGCTCTGGGGTGGACAGGTTTTGTTCAAATCTTAGCACTCCCCTGTCTTGAAGATGTTCACTTCTGAGCCTGTTTCTTGACTGCACAACAGGGCAGTCAATGGTGTGCACCTGGTCAGGCTGTCAGGAGGGCTCAGTGCATACTGCATGCAGAGAGCTTCTGCATGAGTGCTGGCTGTGGCAGCTGGCACTAAGGCACTGCACTACAGGGCAATGACTCCTTTTATTGTTGTCACCACAATAATGTAAACTCCTTCGGGGCAGAGACCAAGTCTTCTTCTCTCAGAGTCTTCGGCACCTGCTTCGTGTAATGCAGCACATATAACACTGCCAGGTGAACTCAGATGCAGAACGCCCTGCACTTGTCTTAAGCAACAAAGAAAAATTTTAAGTCATGACTGAAAAAGTGCACCTTAATGATCTGTTAACCCCTAATAAGAACAGCAGAAAAGACAGACAGTAAAGAGGAAAAACAAATGCAACCTGACCAGGAAAACCTTTATGAAGGCCTAGGAGATGCAATGATTTGTTTTGAATGAAATATAAACCATAGTTGAGATCCTAAAATAAGTTGTAAGATAAAAACACATTTCTCTATGCTTTCAAAAGAAACAGAATTTGTTATAGACTCCTACAGGCAGACAGCATGGTGAGATCCTGGGATGCCTCCATGAAAGGTTCCAGGAATCCCTGCACTGGCTATAGATACAAACTGTCCGCAGTGAGCCTGCTGACCACACAAGCATTTTTATTGGCCATTTGCAACAGGCCATTTTGCAAGAGACTGAAAAGCCTCCCCTTCTGCTGCCAGCCACGGGATGGTTTGAAAGCCCTCATTTCACATTTCTTCTTCTTTAACATGTCTTCATGGACTTCTAGGTCACTTTAGACCAGAGGCACTGGACTAACTGGGCCACCCAATGGCAGGCAATTTCCCAAACTGTCTAGTCAGCCATTAGTACTTTTATTGCTAATCTGGATAACTGAATGTTACCCCCCTGCCCCCTGGCCAGAGCACGTGTGCGCATGCGCACACAGTATTTTGGCTCCACAAAGCAATGCATAATTTTATTCCCACCTTTAAACACAATTTTAAGGTATTCAATGTACTATACTATTAGTTAAATTTGAGGACTGGTTAAGAGTGGTGAGGTTAAAGTTTATGCAACTTAATGCGATAGAATAATAACCAATACTTACTGATCCCTTACTGAGTGTCAGCACTTTTTCTGCACTGAATCTCCATGACCCTATCAGATACTCTTGTTATTACTACACTTGGAGGGAAGGAAATGCAAACACAGAGATGTGACATTACCCATCTTTCCCTCCAGTGATCCCCCATCAGCTACCTGCCCATCAATCTGCCTGTGTCTCTCATTCACAGTCTCACGTGCCCCTCAACCCCCGTCTTGCTCTTTCTTCTCTGAATCTCTCTCTGCCCCCGCCCCCACCAACCATCCCCCCCTTTCTCCGTCTTCCTTCCCTATCTTTGTTTTCCCTTTCCTATCTCAGCCAGTCTTTTTGTCTCTGTCTCCCTCCTCATCTTCTGTTCCTCGCCCTCTCTCTACTTCCCACCTGTTTCTCTGTCTCCTCCTATCTGTCTGTCTTCTCTTATCACCATCACCCAACACACACAGTGTAACAAAGTATCTATGGCGTGGGCTAAGAAAGAAGGACTTGAAAACCAATTTCTGAGAGAGTAACAGTTCTCTTCATCCAGGACAAAGTTACATTCTTAAAAGTAACTAACTAGCAAGCTCTTCTTCCTAATGGCTTTGGAACTATAACTTCACTGTGCAAGAAAACAAGATTGATCATAAATTGATAATCGCTAAAGCTGGATAATAAATACAAGGGAGTTCATTATGATGTCTGCTTTTCATACAGGTTTTAAATTTTCCATTAAAAAAAGAAAGAAAAAACCTAAGAATTTATTTTATACATTATTCTTCTGTGTGCTTATTATGATCCATTTTCGAGGAAAAGTTAAATTCTTCTAATGTCCCAATATATCTTTGTCTTGCTATATATTTTTAAAACATCCTTTGATAATTTTTCCTGTTTCTACTTCCAGATCAGTGATTATACTGGCAAAATTACAATGACTTGATTTTACAGTAAGGCAATAAGTAGCATGAGATTTTCAGTTTTCACATGTTTGGGGCTATGCCTCTGGGGAGGAGAAATAAAATGCCAACCCTGAACCAGTGGGGATTTTTCTTACACAATTAAAATATTCACTATGGGACTAAGAGAGAGTCAGAGGAAGGGAAGATATTTTTCAGCTTAGAACCAAAGACAGGAAGGATTAATCATATGCATTAAAACAAACTTGGAAACAAATGCTTCATTAACAAGAAAAACTATGGGTGGGTTCAGTTCAATTCTATCATCACTTTTGCCATCAGGAAATTGGTAAAGCCACCTTTTTAGACTGCTAAATATTTTTTTTAAATAGCAACAGCTTACATGTGTAGGCTCTTGCTCCCTGCCAGGCTCTGTGTTAAACGATTTACATGAAATCTCTCAACAACTCAATGAGGTAGGGACTACTATGAGCCTTATTCTAGAAATAAGAACACCAAGGCTCTGAGAGCAACATGCCCAAAACCACCCCAGAATATGGTTGGCTCTGGAGCTGTCTGCCTACACAAGAGACTGGGACCCTGGGAACACTCACAGTGACCATAACATTGCCTGGACCTAAGGGCATCTCAAAGGAAACTCATGTTAGTATAAATACATACATTTAGCTTTATTGGTTTCAAAGCTTTCCTTGAACCTCTCATAGGTCCTCAAAACAATCCTCTAAGGTGGGCTGGACAGAAGATGATCTGTCTGTCTTAGAGGAAAATGAGGAAACAGAAGCTGAGAGAGGTCAGATGAAAACTGGGACCTCCTGACTCCAAATTCAAAAGTATTGCCACCCAGAGTGAACTGGGGCTGGTATGAGAATTAAGTGGGCATTTAAGGGTGTACATGATGTGCTTAGTGCCCAGGCCTGTCACATAAGAAATGCTCAACAATTTTAACATGACCCAAAATGAAAAGGACTGACTGGCCTTCTATTAGGTAACAGAAAGAGCCTCAGAGTTTCTTGTTACTAAACAAGAGAAGTATTTGATGACCTCAAAAGAGAATATTTAGAAAGTATAAGCTTCTCCAAAGCACAAGTTCTAAAAGTGTTATCTGTGTAGCTGGCACCACATAAAGCAGTTGCTGAAAGGCAACTGCTGAAAAGAAGAGTTTGAAAGTGGGCGCTTAAAATAAATTTTGAAGGTTCAAGAAGAGTTCACTTCACAGACATTAGTTTTTGATTCCACAGTAAAGAACTATCACATCCAGGGACAATATTTATGCACAATGTACGTAAATACAAACACATGAACAAGTAAAAATAAAATGAAAAAAAAAAAAAGAATTCAACAGGCTAGTGTTCATGTTTTCTTTCACATTTCCAAGGGGAAGGAATAATCAGAAAATTCAGTGTTCAAAGTGGACTGAAGATTGTAAAGCTAACTGCGGTCATGGTGAATACATACTGCTATAAACATACATTTACACAAAGTTGGGGAGTGAAAGTCAAATGTTATAAATGCATAAAATATTTCCAGAAGGACACACATGAACCCCGAGTGACTGCCTGGGGTGGGGGGTGGGGAGGGCTGTGGGGCAACTGGGTTAGAGAAATAATTACTTTTCACTACATAATCTTTTAGAATTTATGTACAGGTATTTTTATATCCACTTAAAAAATGAATCCTACTGCACATGTAATCATTTTACCAGTATTAAGTTTCTAAAAGAGAGACTATCTTTATTTCAGGCCTTGGTTGGGGAGTTTGTTCATAGGAGACAAACGGTCACAGTCAACAGGGCACAGGATGGCTAAGAGTGGGCTCTCTGGAGCCAGACAGCAAGAGTCCAAATCCCAGAACCACCACTTGCTAACTCTGTGACATTGGACAAGTTATCTAATCTTCTGGTGCCTCAGTCTCCTCATCTATAAAATGGAAATAATCATATGGCAGTCATGAGAAATAAGTATATTAGATCATATGGAGTGCTAAAACAATACTTGACACACAATAAGCATTTAATGATGGCTAGCTATCTTTATGTTTACCATTGTTGCTTTGAACTGATGGGTCTGAGTGGCAGGTAGCATGTACCATCAAACTGCATTTATGGCTGAACCTTCTTTGCTAGAACAATGGAAAACTTATCTTACTCAATTCTCTCCCTGACCTGGGATGCCTGGGGTCCTGAGTGTGTGTCAATACACTGATTGATTGATTTAGGATGTCATTAAAACTGGAAAGCCTGGATTACTTAACCAGATGTTGGCAACTGTTTTTCCCAAGAGACAAATAGCCCTTCCAGTCTGTAGGAAAAGATCACTGAGGTTTGTTAAGTTCTCTCAACTACAAAACAATAGTTCCATTTAGTTTCTCTAATTAAATGTAACACTGAAATAAGGAAAACTCAATGAGAAGAAAGAATTCCTAGGGTCACACCTTCCTAGATGAAGCCTTAACCCAAGGCAGTCTGCTGTAGGAGTACTTTTTTTGTTGTTTTTTCGGAGACTTGAGTGTCAACATTATAATTTGTTTCAAGACCCTTCAGATTGAGTATTTTTCCAAAACAATACTTAAAACAGCCAGGTTCACACTAAATCTCTAGTTCACCCCAGGAAAACAAAACAATGTCACGGCAAAGCTGTGACCTAAACTTTCCTCCGGCTCTGCCATTACAAAAGTCCATTCATCTCCGCCTTAGGCATCCATCTGCAAAATGGAGATGATAATGCCTAACACTAATTCGTTACAGATGTAAATGAGAATGTGTTCAGAATTTTGAGCAACTTGGAAAAAATAAGCGATGTATTAACCGAAGACGGCTTTGGCTGCTCAGAAGCTAACTTTTAGGGACAAATAAACTATGTCCTTCCTCCAAATGCTAGACTTTGTGAGCCCACTCCATCTGGATGAGCTCCCTGAAATCCCAGAGAGGGATGGGGAACAACAAGGACAGCCTGTGGCAAGGGCGAGCAGGTTATGGTTTGAGCTGTAAATGACTTGAGTCAAAACCCTCAAGTTAAAGGGTTGGAAAGAAAAGAAAAACGGGTTAGAGAATTAATGAGGCCTCTATTTATGCCTCTTTCACTTCTAAAAAGAAAAACATCAGCGCCCGTGACACTATCGCAGGAATCCTCCTGCTCTACAGTGAGCTGTGCATTTCTAACCCCATTTTAAGTTCTAAGTGAAAACAGACAAATCCAACGCCGTTACATCTCCGCAGCACAATTAGCCTTTCTGCCCGAGGCAAGAGTCTGGGACAACCAGTCCCAGATCAGGTCAGTTTCACGCCCCATCGAGAAGCTGCAAAAGTGACCGCCACTCAGCATCCCAATCCACTTTCCACTGCCATCCTACTACATGGAAAACTAAAAGCAAGTAACAGGAAAGAAAAAAACCCAAAACAGCTGGAGCTAGAAAAGGAGAGTTGGTGGAAGGAAGGCAAAGGCTCCTGGCTCTGAGCTGTCCCGAAGGAACCCGGCACGACCCCTCTACCCTCGCTGGACTCTTTCAAGACGCCTCCTTCCACTCTGGTGTCACTGCTCCTTCCTTGGTCGGGAGAGAATTCCTGAGACCTCTTCGTGGTCGTAGATAACACCGGGTGGGGGAGGGGTTAGAAAGATCACTTGAGATTTTGTACCCATAAATGGTAGAGCCGTGCTCCGTCTGTTCACGATGCTGAGTGCAAACGGTTTTCACAAGCAGGGTCGACCTCACCGACGCACAACTCCCAGCCGACGCTGGAAACGCCACGGCAGGGCTCGCAGGGCGTGAGGGCCTGGGGCTGGCTTTCCCAACCTTTCTCGGGTCCACCCGCGGGGCCCCGTGACACCGCCCCCGCCCCGCCACCACGACGTGGGCTCCCGGGGCGAGCGCGCCAGGCCCAGGCCCAGGCCCAGGCCGGCCCCCGCCCCTCGGCCCGCAGCGCCCGGGGCCGCCGCGAGGGAGAAGGGGAAGGAGGCGGGCGAGGCGGGCCGGGCCTACCTTCCAGGTAACAGCTGGAGGACGAGGACAGCCCCTTCTTGGATTTGCAGCCCACCAGCTTCAGGCAGATCTCCAACATCTTCCCGCGCCCGCGGCGTCGGGCTCCGGCGCCCCCCTCCGCGGCTCGGCCCGCGCGCCCCCCGGGCGCCCCCGGCCCCGCCGGCCGCCCTCACCGCCGCCCCGCGCGCCCGCGCCCGCCCATGGTCGCGGCCGCGTCTCTGCCTCGGCCGGGCCGCGCCTGCTAACAAAGGCCCGAGCCGGGCGCCCGCCAGGCCCGCCCCCGCCGCCGCCGCCGCCGCCTTAACCCCCTCCTGGCCGCGCCCAGACCTCCCCCACGTCCCCAAGGCCCGGCCGGCCCTAAACCGCCGCTGCTTTCCAAAACCAATCCGGGCCCGTTTCGGACTTAACAGGGGAGTGCACGCGCGGCTCTTCACCGCTTTGGGAACCGCGCGCATCTCCACTTTAGGAACCACGGTGGCGTGAGTCGTCCCCAGTCTGCACCGCCTCTGGCGAGCTCCACCATGCGCGGTGCCAGGCAAACCCTATGCCCCGAGAATGCTGGTGGAAATGCAGATTCCTCTGGGATTACCAATACTGGACTCACTCATATTCAGCAAGCTTACTGTGTGTGATTAAGGCCGACGAAGTGGGTGTCTGAGGAAGGAAGAGTCAGAGAGTTGGAGGAACCCACATGACAGCCCCACAAATAAGGGAAACACTGGTCAAACCACACGTCCAGACTACGAGAAGGTTGCAAACAGAAGGGATGTGAATTCAAAGTAAGGGGAATGGAGTCTCCACAAGGACAATTCCTTGGAGGCAGGGACTACTTCCCTTCACTGCCTCCTTTTCTTAGAGAACTTTCTCCCTCCTCTGGCAAGTGCCATGGAGTACCACTGTTTAAAATCCATTCCATTGCTGTGCTGGGCTCAAATCTTTTTAAAACTCTGATTAGGACTGATCATAGACAATATTATAACATATTGTAAAGTAGCAATAATCACAATTATGTGTTACTGGCACAAATCCAGAAATCTAGATCAGTGGAAAACCATAAGAAACCCAATCATGCCAAATAATTTAAGAAAAATCAGATATGTTCCAATAACAACAGGAAAAGGAATTTATTTAACAAATAGTGTCAGATGACTAAGTTGCAACAAGGAGAAGAACTTAGTCCCACATCTTACAGCACATGAGTAATAAGAGCTATTACTATATGCCAGACTCTTGTGGGAAGCATGTCACGTTCACTGCCATGTTGCATTCGCACAACCATCCTGTGAGGAAAATAGAATTATTGTCCCAATTCTTCAGGTAAAAAACTGATGCTCAGAGAAGTAAAGCAACTTGTCCAAGGTCCTACAGCTAGAAACAGGCAGAGATGGACTCACCCCAGGTCTGCCTGGCTCCAGGGATCAGCTTCTTAACCAGTGGTTTAGGCTGCCCTTTCACACCAGGAATACATTCCAAACAGATTAAAGCACTGGATACCTATACCTTTGGTAAAATAACTAAGGTTGTCATTATATGTTTCAGAGAAAGCCTTGGTTAAGAGACCCTGGCTACTTTATAGCCTCTTGTAATGACAAAAACCTGGGTATCTTCAGTACACCAGGAATGGCTAAGTAACAAGATCTTTACTTAGGTCTACCAAAAACAGCACATAAAAATTCAAGATTGGACTGGATGTGACTAGTGGATATCATAGGGTTTCTCAGCCAGGATGTCACTAACTTTTCAGAGGTATCCTGCCAAATTCTGATGAACATACAAAATGTATTTTTACTGCGACTGAGTGGACCTACTGCTAATACCATGGTACCAGATCAGGCCTCACAAGCACCCAAGAAGGCACTGTCAGAGAAATACACAGTTGTTATCACCTGGGCTACAGGGCACCAGGTGACAGGTACAGTGACTCTGGATGCTTTCTAAATTCTGGGAGACACTCATTCTGCTAGAAAGCCTGCATGTAATGACTACTAACTTGTTTGGTATTGTCTTGAATCTTTCGACCTCCACAGGTAATGCCAAAAATCACATTCAAAAGGGTGCCACCAATACAAACAAGCTAAAAAATACAATATCTGTCTGTTTTGCTGCCATTTGGGAAAGTTCAAGGACCTTGGAACAAACTATAATAAAGTCTGTCATTATATAGTATTTCAGGTTAAAGGGCTATATTCAAACCGGCAGCCAAGAATTAAATATTAATAAGCATTTTTGAAATCTTTAATACAGGCTCAGATATTTGTTCACATGTGCTGTTCTTCATATTGGGATATAAGTTTATTTTAAAATGCTAATGGCTATTACTAATATTCTTGAGTCTAAATGACCTTATCCTTTTAAATCCTCTTAAAATGAGTAATACTTATAAATTGTGTCCAAACATTTTGAAATCTAGTTATAAAATCATGCATCAACAGGTCTGGCAAAATACTCTGAATCAGTAGCAAAGAATATTGAAAATATTGCCAAATTATACAATACTATACCAAACCTGGACTATTCTTTCCAGATCCAGCTTTTGATGCTTTCAAAACTCATATGCAAGATATAACAAGCATTCTGTTACAAGCAAATAAAGGAGAGCCTCAATCTTCTTACCAGAGGGAACAAAAGCCCAAGAAGGAATCCCTCTAATCAACCTATAACCTAAAAGCCATTAACTTAAAAAGATAAAAGAAAAAGGAAAAAAAAAAAAAAAAGAAAGAAAGAAAGTGAAAAAGACTGTGAATTAACTTGTTTGCTATGTTGCATTCAGTTTGGAAATGGAATAGACTTTTACTGTGCACCTTATATATGCCAGGCACTCTTAAGCCTCACAACATATCCTGTGAATTTTGTATAGTTTAATTCCATTTCACAGAGAAGGAAACTGAAGGGCAGAGGGGAAGGGGAAGTATTCTCTCTAAGTTCCCATAGCTGGAGGTAGTAAGGTAGAAAGGCCTTGCACTTCCAAAATGGCATAAAATTTCCAATTTAGGTAAAAGATGGATAATATGAACAAGACCAGAGGTTGAAATAAAAATCATTAACTGTTGGGAAAATATGTCTTAAAAGAAAATAATTGAGGAAATTAGAGCTACTTATGAATATTTTAAAATATATTAAGAATATTAAGAAAGAATCAAAATCCTTAATTACATTATAGTATGTGATCTGAGCAGTGTTTCTGAAAGTGTGGTCCATGGTCAAGGGTTTGGATCCCCTCACTGGCCAGCCACCAAAGAAAAAAATATATATATAATAATAAAAGTGTGGTCCATGGACAACATGTTTTCAATAACCTGGGTTGCTGGCTTAAAATGCAGATTCTTGATCCTACTGTAGACCTATGGAATCAGAATATGAGGAATGAGCTGAATTTTAAGCTCCCCAGATGATGTGTGTGCATTCATAAGTCAGAAAACCACTGTTCTGGAAGAGGAAAGAGTTGCTTCTTGTTTTCACTGGGAACAAAACAAACAGGAGTGAATATTTCTAAAATTTATTCATTTGAAAGCAATTTCTGAATTTAAGAAGTGTGTAAATACAGAACAAGTTACCAAAACAGGACCCTTCTCTGAAGATTTCAGGAGACAGATTAAATTTTTAAAAAATCTAGAGTTCAAATCCTATTAAAAAAAAGGGGGGAGGAGGCAGGCAGTCACCACAGAAGTGGGTCACAGGAAGGAGGCAGGATTCAGAATGTAGAAGAACAGCAAAATTGGGGTGGGAATGAGGATGGTAAGGAGACAGGTGAATCTGACATGAGGCCTCGTTTGGGACCCCCACAAAGATGACCACAGGTCTGACAGACCCCTTCACTTTTCCAGCCCAGCTGATAACTTGAGGGGGGAACAGCAAAGATCCTGAGGTATGTGCATGCTATTTCACACACATGTGCCAACAAAACCCACTTCCTCTCATTCTGCAAACACTGTCCAGTGAGAGCCTGCCAAGTGCTCCAGGTCTGTGGGTCCAGTATGTGCCTAATTAAAGGATAAGATGGCTTAGAAGATCATATTAATCTATCCATTTTTGCCACTATGTAAGGACACATATGCATCCGTTTAAGTCTCACACCTTTTCAGCCAGACAGCACTATTTGTTGGTCACAAATCACATGTCACAAAAACCAAAAAACAACCACAACAAAAAGAACAAATCACATGTCACAAAGGCCTGGTGACTCTGGCCTGGGCAAACCAGGCAACAGGAAGAGGCAACACAGTGGATGTTGAATGAGAACAAGCCTAGTTCTGAGTCTCAGATCTGCCATTCACCATGATGGCTTGAGCAAGAAACTTCACCTCTCAGAGCCTCAATTTTCTCATCTGTAGAATGGGAAGTAGTCATAAGAATAGCTATCTCACAGGGTTATGAAGATTAGAAACAACATATAGAAAGTGCCCAATGCACAGAAGGTGCTCAATAAATGGTAGCTATGGTTATTTGCAAAAGAGGACTCTTTCTATATCAGGAGAGGGTCTGTGTTCCTGCCTATGTCTCACTGGGACTAAGAGCTCAAATTAATGAAGGTGATATGTGAAAACAATTCCAGAAAACACAGTCCGGGGGAGTGAAAGCTGAGACTGGAGGTTTTCCAAAGGACAAGGAAATCAATCTGTCTTATTAAGGAAAAGAAACACTAGCTATGGAGTAGGAGTAGCAACTAAAGGTCAAATGTCACAGAGAGACTTACCTTTAATCCTGAAGCCAATGTTTGCAACCACAGCTTTGTGGCAAAACACAAACTTTACACCCTACATCTTTAATAAGGGCCCATTTGAGGCCCAGGATGTAGTGTGCAGGTTGCACACATGACACTGATCTTCTGATAGTCCCATTGGTACTTCCAAGGCTACAATACTTGCAGTTGGAGACCAAATCTGAACTACCTTAGATAAATCTACTTTCCAGAAAACCTCATTATAGTAAGACTTTACTGTATTTTTACAATTAACAAGTCTAAACATAGCTATTAAACAATAAGTTTTTCCCAGGAGAAAAGTAATATTAGTTTGCCCATTTTATTTTTTATTAATTTTTATTTTAATCAAAGTAATATACACACATGGCGAAAAATCAACCAGTACTATAATAAAAGACTAAAAATGGTCTTGTAATAAAAAACAGCAGTCCCATTCTCCTGTCTGCTTCCCCACAAGCAGCCTCCTGAAGATTTCTAATATGCCCGTCTTGCTGCTTCTGGATTCATTAGCTTTGCACATTATCTGTTAACTTATTACAGTAGTATTATGTTATCAACATCCCCAACCTCCCAAAACAGTTAAATCACAATTTTTGGCTAAATCAATAGTCAGTGCTTACATTACTATGACGATGTAAAAAACTGTTCACTGCTCAGCCAGTAATATAATGTGAATGTTTCTTTTATTATACAACTTTGTTTATCCTGGAGCTATTTATTAATTGCCTTAATTTTTTCATTTGACTAGTCTTCAATGTACCTATTGCTATTTTCTTTTCTTTCTCTATTTTTTTTTTTTTTTTTTTTTTGGTGGCTGGCTAGTACAGGGATCCAAACCCTTGACCTTGGTTTTATTAGTACCATGCTCTACCAAGTAAGGATATTACTATTTTTCCCCTAAATACGTCAAAGATCTGACAAACACCTAGTGATATTTTTTCCAAACACTAAAACACTTCAAATGTTCTCATTTCTATTTATTGACTTACTTCCTCATTTTGCTGGAATTCATCATGCAGTAGTTTCCCTAGGGGAAAAGGTGCATGCCTAAAAGTTACATTTCTTCTACCTTAACGGTTTGGCTGGGTATAGAATTCTAGGTTGGAAATAATTTTCTCAACTGAATTTTGAAGGCATCTCCATCATTTTCTAGTTTCCAGTAGTGCTGTTTAGAAATGCAACCCCATTCTAATTCTTGATCCTTTTTCTTTAGAAGCTTTTAGGATCTTTTATACAAGGGCACATCAAAAAGTTCATGGAAAAATAGCATTAAAAGATAATATAAATCTGTCCATGAACTTTTTGAAGTACACTTATATATGAAAAAGACCAACACCAAGCCATATCATTGTGAAATTTCAGAACGCCAAGTATACTAAAAGTTCAAAAGTGCTTCAAAAAGTTCATGTAAAAAAGTTCAGTAAGCACTGAAAGTTTTTCTTATATTCTATGTATATTTCATATATTGTTTTTCCTAAATTCTCTGCCATTTTTTTTTAAGTTCTCTCTTTCTTGAATTCCTACCAGATAGATATTGAAGCTCTAGGATTGAGCTTCTAATTTTCTTATCTGTTCTCTCTTATTGTCCATGTCTTTGTCTTTATGTTCTGCATTGAGATAGACTATTTTCCAAGTCTTCTGTTGAATGTTAAATTTTGGTTATAATGTTTTCAATATTAAACAACTCATTCTTGTTCTGATCGCTTTTAACAGCATTTTCTGTTGTTTGATGTTTGCAGTATTTTTCTCTCTGAGGATAGCAAAGAGTTCTTTTGAACTCTTCTTCTGTTTCCTGCACTGTCTTCATTTCTACCAAGTTCCTGTTTTCTGTCAATTTGTTTTACCATTTAATCTTTAATGTTAGGGACTTTTCTCTTATATCTAGGGAAATTTGATTGTTCATTCATTATATACGAGTGAGGAACTAACAATATGACTGGAAGTTCTATAGGCATGGAAGGGGCAAAATGACTGGTGGGCTTGCTTTTTTTTTTTTTTTCCAAAAGACTGCCCAAATGTTGGTATCTGTGGGGCTTTTCTCTAGCTCATTTCATTTTTTTTTTTCCATAAAAGAATATTTCATCTTTTCTCTGTTAGGGCCCTGGCTAGTAGATACTAGAAGAGGGTGGAGAATCTCAATATTCAGTATGCAGACTTTTAAAAAAATCCTCTCTTGCCCACAGCATCCTCAGTTTCATTAAGTCTGCCACTACTCTTTTGACTGCCTTCCATTTTTCAAAAATGTGCCAACCTTTCTCATACACTCCTTTCTCCTTTGGAATTCCTTTTGTCCTCATGCATATGTACTTTAAAAAAATCTTTTTACTGTCATTCAGTGGGAATTGGGAAGAGAATGGCGATAAATACAGGTCTTTCACCTTTTAATCACTTAAAATAAGAATCTATTTTGCCCATTTGACAGATGAGACAACTGTGGCACAGACAAGTTAAATAACTTAAACTAGGTCACACAGCAAGTTAGTGGCAGACCCAGGAAAAGAACTCAGATGTCCAAACTCCATTGTTAGATTTTTTTTCCTATTACATGACACCCAGTAGGTACCTATAATTCAGAGTTGACAGGCAAGTTTTAGGACACCAGGCTGAAAAACTGTTTAAAATTTGTTGCGAACTACAGGTCTTAAATCTTAATTTTGCTGGTGGTGAAGAAACAAACAACCAAACCCTGAATTCTTAAATCCAGTTACAACACTGTACCTTAAAGTTTAAGTATAAACTGGAATATTATTAAAGAAAAATAGTTTGAGATATTCTTATTAAACTCTAAGTGCTTGAATTCAACTTAAAGAGGGTTTGCATGTTTTCATGAAATGTCTTTGTCCCTTTACTTTGGTTAGCTTTTGAAATAAATGCCAGAGAATTTTATTTTAAATCACTGAAAGTCTTGCTTGTTTACTTTTAATCTGAATATTGAATAAAGATTAAGATATCTACAAAACATATAAATCAAAAATAGCAGCATTACGATTTTGTTGCAATCAAAAATAGAAATGTTGCAAAAATCCTAAAAGTTTCATAGACAATCCTAAAGGTTTGTCTGAGTAATAAACTAAAGCACACTAAGAAGAAACAATTGATAAAAGAAAAGCTCAAGCACTGATTTTTAACAAGCAATATTCCTTTATTTTCAAACACCAGCACTGTGTTTGGATTTTAAAGTTTTGTTAACTTTGAACTGGTAAACCAATGGTTAATTTTTTTCCCTCTCTTTCTCTAAGACTAAAAGAATCTGCGAAAGCAGCAGACCAGGCCTAGGAGATCACATTACGTCTGGGGGTGGGGGAAGAAGGCAGCTGTAGAGGAGTGTAGAGAGAAGGGCTAGAAGGGAAAGAAAACAAATTGTCTAAACCTCCCCACAGTGTAAAACCCAGCAGGGATTAGGAGGTACGTGGAGGAGCCTATGTTTATCCAAGTTATCTCCAGGGCAGTTGAAATGGGCTGTAAAAGTACAGGCTCCCTTGGTATTAAGATCCTCTCGGCAGCCTAGAGCTATACCCTCGGAAAGCAAAGCTCTTGGTAATTGTTACCAAGGCTTGAAACCTTAGAAATGAAATGCTAAAGGAGAGTTAATGTTTGTTTCTTCAAAACATTCAGTTTTGTTGTCAAGGTTTTAAACACACACGAAGGACAAATGGAACCAGAAGATTTCTTCCCTACACTTGTTAGAAATTACTGTTGTCTTTAGAGAAGCAATGGCATCTTTTTCTTCCTTAAAGTGACAGATCTGGCATATAATACAGAACTAGATATTAACTGGAAAAGAATGGCTACGGTTAACCTCGGGGAAACTGCTCATAAGTGGCACTGTGACAATGGCAGGAGGGAAGAGCTAGGTCAGTGGTCATGCAGACACTTGAAAAGAAAACTACAAACAGTTTAGTCTCCAAAGTCAACCCAGCAAAAGCTGTCCTCTTACTTGCCACCCTTCCTACCAGCTGGTATATAAGATCTATATTCAATATAGCAACTCTAAAATTGGATTTAATACCTAAATCATTTTCACATTCCCCAAGTGTGATGAATTATTTTATGTGTCAACTTGCCTGGGCCACAGGATGCCCAAATATCGGATTAAATATAATTTCTAGGTGTGTCTGTGAGGGAGTTTCTAGAAGAGATCCGCATTTGAATTGGTGGACTGCCGAAACAGATGGCCCTCCCAGATGTGCATCATTCATTTCATTGAGGGCCTAAACAGAACAAAAAGGCAGGGGAAAGGAAGATTAGATTTGCTCTCCTGCCTAATTGCTTGAGCTGGGACACAGATCTCCTCCCCTCAGCACTCCTGGTTCTCAGGCCTTCATACTCAGACTGGAATCTACACCATTAGCCCTCGACTCTCAGGCCTTCGAACTGTGCCACCCGCTTTCCTGGGTCTCCAGCTTGCAGAAAGCAGATTGTGGAACTTCCACAATCTTGTGAGCCACTACTTTATAGCAAATCTCTCCATAGAAGATATGTATATCCTATTGGTTCTGTTTCTCTGTAGAACTCTAATATACTAAGCAATAATAATTCATATTTATGGCTATTTCATATGAAGAACACACTGGTGCAATTCTAAAACAATAGTAAAATGAACTCCTCAATAAACTTTAGGCCAACAATTGCATATCAACTTGACTTTCTTTGATGAAAAATGAATGGGAATCCCACACAGACTTGTTACAGGAAACCCCAAGCCCAACAATGGCCCTTGATATCTGTTCTCCTCTCTTGCCCTCAACCCCTAAGTTTGAGGCCTTAATCCCAAAATTTTAGATTAATAAAGACTACATTCTCCAGCCTCTCTTGTAGCTAGGCATTACCATGTGACTAAGTTCTTCCCGATGGGAGGTGAGCAGAAGTAATGTGTGCAACTTTTGGGTCAGATTCTTAAAGGAATGGGAACGTACTTCCTTTCCTCTTTTCCATGTCCCACTGCCTGCAAGGGAATGTGATAGCTGGAGTGGACATTCTAGATTCCGAAGTAAGAGCTGTGTCTTAAAGAGTACCAAGATAGAAGATGTCTCACCTGGGAAGCCATCAGACCCATCCTGGACTGATAATACCAGCCTGTTATAGGACAGAGAAATAAACATCTAGCTTATTTAAATTACTGGTATTTTGGGTCTCTTAGAACAGCCGCTTAGTCCTTATGGTAATAATATTAAAAGACCAGTTCTAACTCACATAAATCTAAGAATTCCCTAAATCAACAGTTTATTTTCTTCTTCTATTAAAAACTGTTAATTGGAGAGCAATCATTTGAAATAGTCCCACAACCTTTAGAAAATGAGAAAGCGGTCTAAATAATATCTATGAAACACACAGCATGGTGTCCAGTTCCTACTAAACACTCAAAGAGTAAATATTAATTGTTACTATTAACAGTCCCTTCTCCTTTCCATAAACTGGTGCTGGTGTGAGGAAGATAAAAATCTATGTGTGCTATCATATATTTGATTTTAAAAATTTGTATCCATAATACAGAGAACTCTTACCACTCGATAATAAGACAACACACAAACCAATTAAAAAATAGGCAAAAGGTTTGGATTGACATGTCACCAAAGAAGAAATACAAATGGAAATACATGAGAAGATTCTAAGCATCATTAGTCATTTGAGAAATGGAAACTAAAATCACGAGATACCACTTCACACCCACTCCAAAGGCCCTAATCAAAAAGAGACAAAGCCAAGGGTTGGTAAGGATGTGGAGAACTGAAACACTCACACATTGCTGCTGGGAATGTAAAACAGTACAGTCGCTGTAGGAAACAGTTTGGCAGTTTCTTAAGAAGTTAAACATAAACTTACCATAAGACCCAACAATTCTACTCCTAGGAATCTATCCTAGAGAAATGAAAACACATATATATCCACATAGAGACTTGTACATGAATGTTCATAGAAACATTAATCATAATCACCAAGCATTGGAAACAATCCTAATGTCCATCAACTGGCGAATAAATAAACAAAATGTATGTCCAAACAATGAAATAATATTCAACAATAAAAAGCAATGAAGTACTGATATGTGTTGCAATGTAGATAAACCTCAAAAACATGCTAAGAGGAAGAAGTCAGTCATAAAAGACCACATATTGTATAAAACTCCATTGATATAAAATGTCCAGAAAAGACAAAATCTATAGAGACAAAAAGCAAATTAGATTTGTAACAATATATATGCTAGTAATATTGACTTGATCAAGATATCTCAATGTTGAACCCCCAAAATATGTATAATCAATTCTGATTAAAAAAAAAAAAGCTAATTAGTGGTTGGCTGGGGCTGGGTTGGGAGTGGGATTGACTACCAAGGGACAGGAAGGATCTTTCTGGGATGATGGGAATGCTCTAAAAGTGGACTGTGGTTATGGTGCACACTATAAATTTACTAGAAATTATTGAATTGAACACTAAAATGGTAAATTTTATGGCATATAAATTATACCTCAGTAAAACTGCTAATGAAAAAGAGAAAAAAAGCAATGCGTTCTATGATTTTGACTTCTTTTTCTAATTGGATGTCATACAAAGGACGTGACAAAGGATTAGAAGTGCACTCAATGTGGCTGCTCGGTTCCATACTGTGAGCATAAAAAGACCATGCTACATGTGCTGCTGGTTCTTAGCCTATTTAGAGATGCTTCTAATGATGGCCATGTTCCTGAAGAGCCAACATGAAACTATTCCACCCAGCTCCGACATCAGCAAAACAGGATTTCTGCTGAAGAGTGTGTGTGAAGGGAGAGTTGTACATATACAAATAAGATGATCAAGACCCAAGTGGGGAGATGGAGCTCAGGTTGATTAAAAAATAAAGACATCTGAGAAAGCCAGCAACCTGGCACAGTGAAGACTGAAATGCACAGAAATATATCTCCCATTCATAGGAAGCACTTGGGTAGTCTCACAAGCAATTGCAGTGTTCCAACCTGCAACCTTCACAGAGGCACAAAGGGCTTTTGAGAGTTCCCAAATATACACCATGGCCCACCAAGATCTTCTGGACAATGCAGTCCCAACTGTTAAATCTCTCACGGAAACCAAATGCCATGGTGAATTAGTTGAGATCAAAATGTTCAGTATAGTTAAGATGTACTGTAGGAAAATTTCTAGGTTGTACACTTTATGTTTCCAAAGTGCTGAGAAGAAGCAGCAATTAAATAAATACTGGGATTAATTAACAATAAATACTTCATGAGTCTTGAGCTTGTGATAAACAAAGGAAATGCATAAGCCAATCAATCAATAATTCTCAATATTGTCCAGACTTTTCACTTCCATTTTCTCATTTGATCTCCAAAATGACCCATGAGAAGTAGGGAGAAATGACTCATCCCCAGTAAAGCTGCAGTGACTGAAGCCCAACAAGAAGGAGTCACAAAAGACAGGGCCTAGGGCGCCAGATGTTGTCTGAAGCTGAGATTCCACCAATGAAAAAATATGCCCAGTATAACATGCCAATACCAGGAAAAACAGAAGTCATCCTGAAGTAGAATCAGAAACAGAAGATAGCAGAGAACTGCGTCTTTTTCTTCATTTCTTGGTCTTATTTGACAGGCATACCTCTCAGAAAATTCTTGACGTTTCATCAGAGATTTGAGAATGGTCCATTCATTCAACAAATGTTATAGAGCCAGCTGTGGCGAAGCTGGTAAAAAGGAAGGAAACATACTTCCTGGTCTCCAGAGATGCCCAGTCTTGAGGGAGAGTGTGGGGGAGAGGGAGAGGCATACACTGAAGGAATTAAAAGGTGAGAAAAAAATCGATAATAAATATATGCACTATAGCTGCAGGAGTCCAGAATAAGTGGCTAATTCTGCCTACAGATGTCAGGAAAGACTTCTTGGGGAAGTGTACGGTAATGCAGAAACAGTGGAAGATTCTTTCTTCTTACTACTTTCTTTTCAGAATTTAGAAATCAATTAAACCCACAGAAGTGACTATACATAGGTACTGAATTGCTTTTCCAACAACGGCGCAAAGGCAATCCAACAGAAAAAGGATAGTCTTTTGAACAAATGGCACTGGAATATTGGGCATCAATATACAAAATGGCAACTCTTGATCAATACTTTGCACCACACACAAAATGTAGTGCAAAATGGATTATACACCTAAAAGTTAGATAAAAAATTTTAAAACTTCTAGAAAAAAAAAAAACAGAGGAAAATCTTTATGATCTTGGGTTAGGCAAAGATTTCTTAGGTATAATACCAAGAACATGAACTTTAAGAAATATAATTGAGGGCCGGCCCTTGGCTCCCTTGGGACAGTGTGGTGCTGACAACACCAAGTCAAAGGTTAAGATCCCCTTACCAGTCATCTTAAAGAAAAAAAAAAAAAGAAATATAATTGATAAACTGGACTTCATTAAAATTTTAAAACTTCTGTTCTGCTGTTAGGAAAATAGGATAATTTAATCAAGCCCCCTTGCCTCAAGGCTGGTTGAGTGTGGTTCAGCACACTCTTTGTAAATAAGTTGTGTGTGGGTGGAGTTAGTGCACCTGCACAGTGCAGCCTTGGGCATTGGCCACGCACAGCCATGCTGTCCGACTTATGGCTCCAAGGATCTTTTGGCCGGTTACCTAGATTGTAGACCTGCACGTGAGGGGTCTGGTGACCCAGCCTGGTGTGTGAGGGGTCTGGTGACCCAGCCTGGCATGTGAGGGGCTGGGGACCCAGCCTGGCGTGTGAAGGGTTTGTGACCCAGTCTGGACAATGGGCTCACAGGGTCTGCAAGCGCCAGACCTAGTCCTAGCTCGACAATTGGTGTCGTGGGCAGGATTACAGGCAGGTAAAAGAGCTCGACATCTGCTAAAGACACTGTTAAGAGAATGAAAAGACAAGTCACAGAACAGGAAAAAATGCCAGGTGCCGGAAAGACTGTGGAGTAATTGGTGAGAACACAAATTGGTCTGAACTACTGGTAGGAATGCAAAACAGTACTCACTTTGTAAAAGGGTAGCAGCTTCTCACAAGTTAATTAAGCATACACTTACCATATGACCTAGCAATTCCACTCCTAATTATTTACCCAAAAGAAATGAAAATTTATGTCCATATGAAGGAAGTGCTTTTTACAAGGGTATAGGGAAAATACAGCCAAAAAGTCAAGTTAAGAAACAAGGGGAACAGAGTCAAACAGGATATCTGTGGTTATGCACCTGGGCCCCGGCCCGAGGCAAAGGGCGGATAGTTCCCAGAAATAGACAAGTCAGTTAAAGTTTCAAGAGTGCCCCTCAGCTGTTTCAAGGACTCCCACTTGACCGAAGTTCACCCCTGGCTTGATTTAAACTAACCAATTACCTTGCTTCTCGCTTCTGTACCCGCGCTTTTTGCTATAAAAAGGACCCAGGAGCTCTACTCGGCGCGCCAGTCTTTCGAAAGACTGAGTCGCCCGGGTACCTGTGTGTTCAATAAACCTCTTGTTTTTGCATCCGAAGCCGTGGTCTCGCTGTTCCTTGGGAGGGTCTCCCTGAACTGACTGACTACCCACTGCGGGAGTCTTTCACATACAGAAACCTGTATGTGAATGCTTACAGTAACTATTCATAATTACAAAAAACTGGAAACAACTCAAATATCTTTCAATCGATGAATGGATAAATACAATGGGGTAGATCAATACAATGGGACAATACTCAGCAATAAAAAGGAATGAACCACTGATTACATGCAACAACATGGATGAATCTTACATGCATTATGACTCAAAAGGTTATATACTTTATAATTCTATTTATGTGATATTCTACAACAGGCAAAATTCTAAGGACAGGAAACAGCAGTAGTTTTCAGGCTGAGAGGATGGGTTAACAACAAAAGGAATGAGGGAAATGTGGGGGGCATGGAGCGGTTCTATATCTCAAGTGTGGTGGTAGTTACATAACTGTATGCATTGTCAAAACTCAGAATTATACACTAAAAATGAGTAAATTTTACTTTATGTTAATTATACCTCAATACAAACACTGTTTTCCTGGGTAAAGGATTCTGGGAAGACAGAGGAGCACAAACACCAGGAATCTGTCTCCCACCTAGACAACAACTGCACTAACAGAATCTGTCTGATGTAACTATTTTGGAACTCTGAAGTCTACTGAAAGCTTGCCACTTCCAGGGGGAGGCTTGGACAGTAAATTGTGGTTAATTTCAGTCAATTACAATTCTTAGCACAGTAGCAGCTACCCATCCCCCATCTCCAGCCCTATGGCAGGCAGCTGTGCACATGTTACAAGAGCAGCTTGCAAGTTGCTTGCAGAAGCCAGTGTGGGCAGAAAGGATCATGTCCTCCAAATACTGTGGTTCTGTGCTCTGATTGCTGCATCTGATTACAGGGATACAGACAAAGAGGGTGGCTATTGTTACTGCACCTCCTCCCACTGTTGCAAGCCCCTTCCCCTGTGGCTGAAGTAACTTCCAAGGGATTTAAAGGGCTAACACCCATTCCCTCCCACCCCTGTCATTTTTCTCTTTTTCTCTTTTGGGAGCCAGACATTAAAGACTAGAACATTCAAAAGAAATCACACATGCAAGAAAAATTAGAAAGTTACCGCCCATGCCCAGGGAAAGGTGCAGGGTTGGAAAAGACCTGAGAAGACCTAAAGTTCACACCTCAGGCTTATACTTGGCACAGATACAGACTAAACAATAAAAAACAAACAAACAAAACAGCAAACATTAGGGAAGGGGAAGAATCTGATTTCCAGAGTTACCACATTATTAGATTCAAATGTTCAGTTTTCAGCAACAAAATCACAAGGCATAAAAAAGAAACAAAAAGATGACCCATTCAAACAAACTCTGTCCCTAAAAAAGACCTGATGGCAGACCTACTAGAAAAACACTTTAAAACTTCTTGAAGGGCCAAGCCTGTGGCGCACTCGGGAGGGTGCTGCGCTGGGAGCGCGGCAACGCTCCCAGCGGCCGCGGGTTCGGATCCTATATAGGAATGGCCGGTGCACTCACTGGCTGAGTGCCGGTCACGAAAAAAGAAAAAAAAGAAAAAAAAACTTCTTGAAGATGCTTAAAGAACTAAAGGAAGATGTAGAGAAAGAAAAAAAAAATGTATGAACAAAATGAAATATCAAGAGACAGAAAAAAGTTGAAAAGTACAATAACTGAATGAAAAATTCACTAGAGGGATTCAAAAGCAGATTTGAATTAGCAGAAGAAGGAAACAGTGAACTTGAAGGTAGGACAATGGAAATTATTGAGTCTGAGGAATAGGAAAAAAAAAAAAAAAAGATTTTGCACTGGCCAGCCACCAAACAGAACAATCAAAAAATAAAATAAAATATTAAAAAAACAGATTGGTTAATGCATTTCATTAGAGCATAGTGTTGTAACACCAAGGTCAAGGGTTTGGATTCCCATAGTAGCCAGTTGCCAAAAAAAAAATTTTTTTTTGAAGAAAAGTGAACAGAGAGCCTAAGGGATCTGTGAGACACCATCAAGTGCTCCAATACATTTATTAAGGAAGTTCCAGAAAGTGGAGAGAGAGAAAAAGGAAATATTTCAAGAAATAATAGTCAAAAACTCCTCAAATTAGAAGAAAGAAATAGAAACATCCAAAAAGCTTAGTGACTCTCAAGTATTATGAACACAGAGACACACACTGAGACACATTCTAATTAAACTGTCAGAAGCCAAAGATAAAAAGAATTTGAAAGCAGCAAGAGAAAAGCAACTCATCATATATAACAGATCCTCAATAAGATTATCAGCAGACTTCTCATCAGAAACTTTGGAGAACAGAAGGCAGTGGGCTGAAATATTCAAAGTGCTAAAAGAAAAAAATCTCAATCAAGAATCCTATATCTGGCAAAACTGTCCCTCAAAAATGAGGGAGAAATTACAAATGTTCCCAGATAAGCCAAAGCTAAGGGAGTTCATTATAACTAGACCTGTCCTGCCGGAAACATTAAAGGGAGTCTTACAGCTTGAAATGAAAGGACACTAAACAGTAATTCAAAGCCATATAAAGAAACAATAATCTCTTTAAAAGTAAATATATGGGTGATTATAAAAGCTAGCATTATTGTTAACAGTCTCTAACTCCACATTTTGTTTTCTACATAACTTAAGAGACAAATGATTTTTTAAAAATTATTAGTTTATGCTTTTGGACACACAACGTATAAAGATGTAATTGTGACACTGACAATTAAAAGGAGTGAGGAAGGAAATGTAAAGGAACAGAGTTTTTGTACATTATTGAAGTTAAGCAAGTATTGATCCAAATTAGAGTGTTAAAACATTGGAATGTTAAATGTAATCCTCATGGTAACCACAAAGAAAACAGCTATAGATATATACAAAAGAAAATGAGGAAGAAATTTAAAATGTTTCAGTACAGGGCCGACCCTGTGGCGCACTCGGGAGAGTGCGGCGCTGGCAGCGGCACTCCTGCCGTGGGTTCGGATCCTACATAGGGATGGCTGGAGCGCTCACTGGCTGAGCGTGGTGCAGCCGATCACAAAAAAGACAAAATAAATAAATAAATAAATAAATAAAAATAAATAAAATGTTTCAGTACAAAAAATCAACTAAACACAAAAGAAGACAGTAATGCAGGAAATGAGGGATGAAAAGCTAAAAGATATACAGCAAACAAATAGCAAAATGACAGAAGTACCTCTTTATTAGTCAGCCTTAAAAGGAAGAAAACTTTGACACATGCTCTAACATGGAAGATAGTAAATTTTATATATGTATTTCATCACAATAAAAAAAAAAACTGGAGAAAACAACACCACCATTACTTTTTTTTGTGGTTGGCTAGTACAGGGATCTGAGCCTACAACCTTGGGGTTATAAGGCTGTGTTCTAACCAACCAAGCTAACCAGCCAGGCCCCAATAACTTTATTTTCCTTCCTTAAAGCCCCTTTCCTCAAGGAAATCCACCACTAGGGCCCAAGCTTGGTGTTTCCCTGTGGATGGCACCTCTTAGGATTGTGAGAGGGGACTCCACTACTAGGCTTTGAGTGACTTGGCTAGCAGGAATTATATTAATGGTCCTAAAGGAGTGCTTGTGGGTTATGCCCACCTGGTTTCTTTCTGATACCTTCTTCCCTACAAGACCCAACATGGGATACAGACGAGAAGTATGAACAGTACTGACAAGTAGCTCTATGTGCTGTTACTGAAGGCGGTAGAAATCCATGCTGCAGGAGTAATTCTCTAATGAAAGCCTCCCTCCACCTGGCCAGGAGAGCACTGGTGGCTGTGGAGGAGAGGCAGCGGTGGGTAAGAGAGACAAGCCTTGCAGGAGAGCAGGGCCCTGGACTCCAGCAGGTTCTGTTGCACTGAGTGAGACATTTGCCCACTCTGGGTCTTGCTCATCTGCAAAAGGAGGCTGGCTATCAGTCTGTGACCTGATTCAAGGTCTAAGGTATATTTTCTTCCATTTGTTCCTGTCAAGGGCTTTTTAAAATGACCACTGACATTTTCTTGATTAGAAAGAGTAAATTTGCTAACCTCAAATTCTAGCACTGTACCCAAAGGCTGGATTCCCCTTATCGAGTCTGTATCTACAACCAACACTTCACAAGGGGATGTGGGAGCCTTTGGGCCACAAGAAGTAAGAGGGGCAGGTCTCTGGAGAAGCACATGAAGAAAAGGGACAATCAGCCCTGGCTGGCTGCAATCAAGAATCATGATTCATCTCTCATCACTTCCAGAGCAAGCAAGCCAGAAAACCTCATGAAAAACAGTGTCCAGAGCCTGGGTGTTCATCTTCCTGGCAGTAAGCTGCCTACAGATGAGGGGGTGGGGCGTCACTGGGCTTGTGCAGGCTCTCCTACGGACTAAAAGCACCCTTTCATTAATTCCTCAGCTTTCCACACGCGCGCGCGTGTGTGTGTGGGGGGGGGCTGGCCAGTACGGGGATCTGAATCCTTGACCTTGGTGTTCTTTTCCACTACTTAAGGTGACAAAATTGTCTTTAACTTTGCCCTGCATAACTAAAGGAACGCTAGCTGCTGACCCTGCTTAGTGTTTGTATTTCTGATCTTCTGTTCTCAAGAAGCCCCATAAAGAAATTTGGCAATATTCAGTACCTATCAAGATTGAAAATACATTTTCCCTTTGACCCAGCAATTTCTACCTTTGAGGATTTACTCTACAATCTAACCTGCACACACAAAAAATTATTCACTACAGCATGCTTTAAACAGCAAAAGTGACCATCATTAAGTTAAACTCTGCTTTCAGCCTGCAAAGTGGGGTACATTTAGGACTGGAGGGAGGCACATGAAGCTTTCTTAGAAGTATGCAGGTATTTTTTTAATAAAGCAAACAACTTTCAGATCCTCAATTTCATACATAATCCTTTCTAAAAGAGATCAGCCTGAGAACATCTCTGCCACTCTCCTTTCCTAATTCTGCTTTCACAATCACCTCTCCCTCCTCTCATGTATGCCCATGTGTTTAAACACTCCTGGGCTCCAAACTATGGGACAAACGGAGAATACATCACTTCAGAGGGAAAGTTTTGTTTGAGAACAAAACAATGAAAGCATCATTAAGAAATAAACATGAAATATTCCACACGTACTTATTGAGTAGCTACTAAGAGCTAGGTACTGTCCCAGGCTCTAGGATCATACAGGTAAAATACAGGAAAACAATCTCTTCCCTCCCAGAGCTCACATTCTAGTGGGGAGAAGAAAGACTATTAACAACATGAACCAGTAAATTATAGAATATATAAGAAAATAAAAACTACTAATGAGAAAAAGCAGGTAAGAGGTATGGGATGATGGGGTTGGAGAGTGGGGATCACGATTTTAAATAAGGTGATCAGAAAGCCATCACTGAAGATGACAATTAAGCAAAGACCCAAAGGAGGTAGCGTGAACTATGGGGGAAGTGCTCTCCTGGCAGTGCGAACAGCAAGTGCAAAGACTCTGGGACAAGGAGGATGAAGGGGGAAGATTCGAGAAGAGCAAAGAGGCGAGTGTGGACGGGATGGAGTCAGCAAGAGCAAGAGTAGATGGAGGAAAGTGAGAGGTTGCAGGGGGAGAGGATTGTGTTGGACTGCACAGGTCTTTGACCCTTATTCAGAAGGAGCTGGGAAGGCACTGGAAGGTTTGGGGCACAGGTGAGACAGGATTATGACGACACTTAGAAGATTACTCTGGCTGCTGCAGGGAGAGGAGACTAAGAGGGAACTCCAGCAGAAGCAGGGACGCTCATCAAGAGGCTAATGAAACCATCTAAGAGAGATGATGGTGGCCTGGACAAGCAGAGGGAGTGAAAAATGGGTGCAATATGAATACACTGTAAAGTCATGGTTACCTGAGAGATTGGTGTGGGGTTTGAGAGAAAAACAGGGGTCACGGAAGATTCGAGGTCACTAGACTAGGCAAATACAAAGATGAAGTTACCACTAACTGAAATGGAGAAGAGACGAGTCTGTCAGATTTGAGGACAAGATGAGGAGTTCAATTTTTTAAAACAGCTTTACTGATATAACTGACTGCACATGTTTATGTTGTACAAGCTAGTGAGTTTCGACATGTGTATACACCTGTGAAACTATCACTATAATCAACATAATGAACGTTATCTATTATCTCCAAAAATTTCTTTGTACCCTTTAGTAATTCCTCCCTCCCCGCCTTCTCTTTCATCCCCAGGCAACCACTGAGCTGCTTACTGCCACTATAGATTAGTTTGCATTTGCTAATTTGATATAAATGCAATTATACAATATGCACTCTTTTACTGTCTGGCTACTTTTACTCAGCATAATTATTGTGAGATTCATCCATATCGTTGCATGTTTATTGCTTTTTATTGCTGAATGGTATTCCACTGTATAGATACATGACAATTTGTTCATCCACTCATTTAGATTCTTTCCAGATTTTGGCAATTACAAATAAAGCTGCTACAAACACTCATGTACAAATCTTTGTGTAGACACAAACATGCTTTCCTTCTTTGCTGCACACCTGGGAAAATGACTGGGTCATACAGTAAGTGTATGTTTAACTTTTTAATAACCCACCATAGTGGTTGTATCGTTTTACATTCCCACCAGCAGTGTGCGCCACCCTTACCAACACTTGATATGGCCAGTTTTTTCACTTCAAACATTGACACAGGTATGAACTGGCATCTCATTGTAGATTTAATTTGTACTTCCTTAATGACCAATGATGTTGAGCATCTTTTCACGTGCTTATTTGCTAGTCATATCTCTTCTCTGGAAAAGTATCTTTCCAAATATTTTAGTCAATTTTTAAAAATTGAGTTTTTTTATTAAGTTGAAAGTTTTAAAAATATATATATGTTCTGGATTCTAGTCCTTTACCGTACAGGCATTTTGCAAATATTTTCTCCCAGTCTGTGACCTGTCTCTTCATTTTCTTTAGAGTGTCTTTGGAAAAGCAGAAGTTTTAAATTTTGATGAAGTCCAATTTATCAATTTTTTATTTGAAGGATTGTGCTTTTGGTATTATGTCTTAGAAAGTTGCACCGAACCCAAGGTCACAAAGATTTTCTTCTAAAAATTTTATTGGTTTTTATTTTATTTAAGGTCTACGACTCATTTTACATTAAATTTTGTCTATTGTGCAAGATATTGATCGCCATCATTTTGCATATTGTAGTGGATTGAATTATGTCCCCCCAAAACTCCCTGAAGCTTGAATTGTGTCCCTCAAATTTTATGTATTAGAAATTTAGCTCCCACTGTGACTGTTAAGAGGGTGGGAGATCCTATCATGGTAATTGAAAGGCGGAGCCTTGAAGAGGTGATTGGATTGTAGGACCATTGGATTGTAGGATTAAAAATGGTGATCGGGGTGTGGTTCTGAGGGCTTGAAAAGGAGAGTCTATCTGTCGTGCTCTCTCTCTCTGCTTCCACCATCTTGCAATGTGAAACCCCTGGGTCACTGTTGCCACCACCAGATGGACTTCGGATTTCTCAGCCTCAGAAACTATAAGCAATAAATTTCATTTTCTTTATAAATCACCCAGTTCAGTGTACTTTGTTATAAGCAACAGAAACGGACTAATACACATATAAATCCAATGTTCACGCTCCATTTGTTTAAAAGACTATCCTTTTTCCATTGAATTGCTTTTGCACCTTTGTTGAAATTCAATTGAGTATAAGATATGGGGGTCTATTTCTGGACTCTATTCTGTTCCACTGAAGTATTTGTCTATGTTGAAGCTCATACCACATTGTCTTGATTATCTTAATTTGTAGTAAGATTTGAAGTCAGACAGTGTAAATCTTCCAACATTGTTGTTCAAAGCTACTTTAGCTACTACATAAGTCCTTTGCATTTGCACATGAATTTTAGAATCAGCTGATTCATTTCTCCTAAAAACCTGCTGGGATTTTAAGTGGAATTGTGTCGATTCTATAAGTTAATTTGGAGAGAGCTGATATCTGGAATTATCCAATCCATTAACAATTTCTCCATTAATTTAGGTATTCTAATTTATCTCCACAATATTTTACAGTCTTCATCATGAAGGTCTTGCACATCTATTGTCACATTTATCCTTCTTTCTTTTTTTAAAAGGTGTCTGGATGGTATGAGGATCTGAATCCGTGATCTTGGAGTTATAAGGCTGTGTTCTAACCAAATGAGCTAACCAGCCAGCCCTATCCTTATTTCTTATGCTATTGTAAATGGTACTTTTATTTCATTTCAATTTCCAGTTATTTGTTGCTAGTATATACAAATACAACTGCTTTTTTGTATAATGAATTTATATCCTACAACTTGCTAAATTCACTTATTAGTTGTAGTAGCTTTTTTGTAGATTCCATCAGACTTTTTACATAGGCAATCATGTCATCTGAACATAAAGACTACTCTTGCTTCCCCCACTTTCAATCTTGATGTCTCTTATTCCTTTGTCTAGCCCTATTAGACTCAGTAGAACCTCTAGTACAGTGTTGTATAGAAATGGTGAGAGCTAACATCATTGCTTTGATCAGTCTCTCATTATTAAGTACGATGCAGGCTGAAGGTTTTTCATTGATGCCCTTCATCAGGCTGAGAAAATTACCTTCCACTCCTAATTTGCGTATCAGAAACAGATGTTGGATTTTGCCAAATGCTTTTTCTGCATCTATTGAGATGATCATAAGGATTTGTTGATTTGCTACATTATATTTGATAAAATTTTGTTAAGAATCATGAGAGTCGGTAGTTTTCTTTTCCTGTAATGTCTTGTTCTGGTTTTAGTATGAGTAATACTGACTTTATGGAATGAGCTGGGAAGTGTTTACCACCTCCTTTTCTATTTTCTGGAAAAGTTGTATGGAATTAATATTATTTCTTCCTTAAATCTTTGGTAGAATTCACCAGTGAAACAATCTGGGCCCAGAGGAGTTTCCCTGTAAGAAAGGTTTTAACTACGAATTCAATTTCTTTAATAGATCTGTGGTTATTCAGGTTGTCTATTTTTTCTTGAGTGAACTTTGGTAATTTGTGTCTTTTAAGGAATCCATTTCTTCTACATCACTAATTAATATTCACTTATTACACTTTTAATATCTATAGAATCTATGTGATATCATCTCCTTCATTCTTGATATTAACAGTTTTTGTCTTCTCTTTCTTTTCCTGATCAGTCTGGCTAAAGGTTTATCAATTTTATTGCTCTTCTCAAACAACCAGCTTTTGGTTTCATGGTATCAGTTTGGTTTTCTGTTTTCTATTTCATTAATTTCCACACTGGTCTTGTGCTTAACTGGAGTTTCATTAGCCTTCATTTTTTCTAGTTTCTTAAAGTAGAAACCCAAGGTCATTGATTTGGGACCTTTCTTGTTTTCCAATACTGTTTAGGCATTTAGTGTCTAAATTTCCCTTTAGCTCCATCTCACAATTTTTCAGTTCCAAATTTACTAATTTAATTTACTAATTTCACTTTTGATTTTTTTCTTTGCCCCGCAGTTTATTTAAAAGTATGTTGTTTACTTTCAAAATAGTTGAAAGATCTTCCAGATACCTTTCTGTTACTGATTCCTCATTTAATTCCCTTGTGATCAGAGATCATACTTTCTATGAACTGAATCAGCTTACACTTACTGAGGCTTTTTTAATGACCCAGAAAACGGTTTATCTTGGGAACAGCTCCATATGCACTTGAATGTGTATTCTGATGTTTTGGGGTAGAGTGTTCTATAAACATCAATTAAGTCAAGTTGTTCCCATATTGATTTTTTTGTCTACTCATTCTATTAATTATTGAGAGAGGACTGTTAAAATCTCAACTATCATTGTGGATTTGTCTACTACTCCTTGAAGGGTTTATTAGTTTTTGCTTCATGTATTTTGAATCTCTGTTCAAAATACATGAAGCAAAAAAAAAAAAAAAAAAAAAAAGAGTATATATAATATATATATGAGAAGCATAAATGTTGCATAAACATTTAGGATTATGTCTTCTTGATAGATTTACCCCTTTATCATGATGAAATGACTCTCTTCATCCTTGGTAATATGTTTTGTTTTAAAATAAACTTTGTCCAATATGCCACTAAAATTTTCCTTTTGATTAATGTTAACATAATGTCTTTTTCCCCCCTTTTGCTTTTTAAATTTTTTTATTTTATTGATCATACATCCTTTTTGCTTTTAACCTATTTGTATCGTTATATTAAAAGTGGATCAATTTAGACAGCATATAAATAAATATAAGTGGGTCTTGCTTTTTTATCCAATCATAATTTCTGCTTTTAATAGGGATTTAATATAATTATTGATATAAATTTTAACTTATATCTTGCTACTTGTTTCAAATTTGTCCCACCTGACATTACTTCTACAAAAGTTATAAACACCACGTGTTATGCTGTCAAGACCTATCTTTTAAAGAGAGATTTATATAAGAAGAAAATATATGTTTACCCATGTAGTTACCCTTTTCAGTGTCTTCATTTCATTTCATAGCTCCAGTTTCCCACCAGGTATCATTTTCCTTCTGCTTTAAGGATATCCTTTAATAGTTCTTATACTTTAGGTCTGCTAGTAATGGATTCTTTCCTTTTTTTTTTAATGTCTGAAAAAGACATTGTCTTCATTTTTTACTTTTATTTTTGGCAGCTGGACAGCACAGGGATCAAACCCTGCGTACTTGGCGTTATCAGCACCATGCTCCAACCAGCTGAGCTAACTGGGCAGCCCCGTTTTCATTTTTGAAAGGTATTTTCAGCAAGAAAAGAATCCTAGGTAGACAGTTACTTTCCTTCACTACTTTAAAAGATGCTGCTCCTCTTTTGCCTGGCTTACACTTTTTCCAACAAGAAATCTGCTGTCATCCTTATCTTAGTTCTGAGATACATAATGTATTTTTTCTCCATTTCTCAGCCATTTTTTCCTCTACTATTTTTTCAGTCCCTCACACTTCCCACCCTTCAGGGATTCCATTTACACATATATTTGTCCACTGGAGGTTGCCCCACACTTCACTGGTGCTGTGTTCATTTATTTTGCTCAGGTTTTTTTCTCTTTGTTTCATTTTGGATCATTTCTACTGTTAAGTCTTCAAAATCACTAATCTTTACTTCTGCAATGCTTATTCTGACATCGGTCTCATATAGTGTATTTTTCATCTCTAAAAGTTCATTTTCCATGTCTCTACTTAAGATAGTCAGTCTTTACGCTAGCTTCTTGAACATATGGAATACAATGATAATAACTATTTTAATGAACATAATTTACCACTTCTATCCTCTATGTAATTTCTGGTCAGTTATTGGCTGTATTTTACTGATTCTTCTCATATCTAATAATTTTGTATTGAGTGGCAAACGTTGTGAGTTTTACTACACTGAGTCCTAGGCATTTTTTAATTCCTAAGAATATTCTTCAGCTTTTGTTCTGAGATGCAATATAGAAACAGTTTGATCCTTTTGGGTCTTGCTCTTAAACTTTGTTAGGCAGGACCAGAATAGCATTTATTCTAGGATTAATTTTTCTCCACTACTGAGGAAAAACTCTGGTGATGATTAATTTTATGTGTCAACTTGACTGGGCCATGGGTTACTCAGATATTTGGTCAAATATTATTCTGGGTGTTTCTGTGATGGTTATTTGTGGATGAGATTAACATTTAAATTAATAGAGTAAAGCAGATTGTCCCTAATATAGGTGGGCCCTAGTCAATCAGTTGAAGGCCTGAATAGAACAAAAAGTCTGACTTTTTTGGAGTAAGAGAGAATTTTTTCTGCCTGACTGCCTTTGAACTGGGACATCAGCTTTTTCCTGCCTTCAGACTCAAACTGAAACATCAGCTCTGCCTGGGTCTTGAGCCTGCCAACACTAAGACTACAACTAAACCACTGGCTCTCCTGGGTCTCTGTTCTATTGACTCATCCTGCAGATTTTGGGACTTGTCAGACCCATACTCACGAGACAATTCCTTACAATGAATCTGTGTACACACACACACACACACACACACACACACGCCCTGTTGATTCTGATTATATTTTTCTGAAGAAACTAATACAACCCTTCTTAGTACTCTAATCAATACCCCATGAGTCATGAAGTTTTCTACTCTGTTATTGGGAACAGGAACTATTTCTGGCCCTGTGTGAGCTCTGAAGACTGTTCCCTCTAATCCTTCTGGGTGGCTCCTCCTCTGGACAGCAGGAGTTCCATGAAATGCTAGCACTGATCAATATTCAACTGAATGCTCAAGATGGATCTCTGCAGATCTCCAGGGTTCTCTTTCTCTGTGCATCTCTCTCCTCTTTCTTACTTTGCCTTGTCAACTCTAGCTGCCTTTGCTTCCCTGGATTCTCAACTTTGTCTCTTCAACTCAGAAAGATTGCTGTGTCCTGCCAGTGTTCCTTCTCCCTGCATCACAACCTGGAAACTTTTCACAGCAATTATGGGGCTCACCTCATTCATTTCCCAGTTCTCACTGTCCTTCATTACCTTAGATCCACTAACTTGAGAGTCACTGTTTCACATATTTTCTCCAGTTTTATAATTCTTTCAAATGGGAGGATAAATCTGAGTCCTGTTATTCCATCTTGTGCAGAAGCAAAAGTGATAAGAGTTCAATTCTCACCTGTTAAGTAAATAATTGGATATATAAGTCTTGTATACACAAATTTGGGAGTCATCAGCATATGGATGGAGTTTACAGCTACAAGACTAGATGATCTCATCAAAGAAGCATTCAAGAGGATGTTGCCTTATTTTGTATAAAAGACAAGTGCAAGACAATTATCAGGGCCATATCTACTCACCTACCTACATACCCATCTTGAAATAATTCAGAAGAATAAAGGTTGTCACAGCAATACCTGACTAACATGCCTATTTGATTTAAAAAATGAAGTAAAAATTTTACTGACAGGAAATAAATCTGTTATGTTTGACCAATTAATTTGATAATGAGGGCTGCCAATTTGTATAAATCTGCATCTTCAAAAATTTTAAGAAATTATAATTAAGGTATGTATAAAATAGGGTATACGTATACAATAGAAACTGATGGAAAATACATCCTTTACAACTATTTAAACATGATAGAAATTTTAGGTGTCAATTTAAATATGCAAGGCGGAATATACAGTTTTAGAAATCCTTTTGGGGGTACACAAAGTTTGAAGACCAGTACATTATTGCCTACTCAAACAACAGAATACTACGCAGCTATGAAAAACAAAATAAAACAAAAATTAGAAAATAAAAAAGAATGATGAAACTTTCTATAAACTGATAAGAATGTATCTTCTTATCAGGATAAAATGTATCTTCTCCAGGATAAAATTTTTTAAAAAGAAGAAAATATCTCCAGCACAAATCATTATGTTAAATAAAGGTGTAGAAAGGTTTCTATAATATGCTAGCTTTTGTGTAAAAATGGGATTTAAAAGTATATAAATTCATATTTGCTTGTATTTGCATAAAGAAACACTGCAAAGACCTAAGAAACTAATTGTAGTGTTTATTCATGGAAGAAATGAGAATGGGGCAATGGGACAGGAAGGCACAAGGGTAAGACTTCTCAATCTATCTTTTTACATTCTCTGGTTCTCTGGGATTCAAGCCTCATTGGTACAACTACTTTACAGTAAGTCAGTCACCTTAGATTGACTCCAAGGCAAATTTATCTTATCATGAAGGGAACAACTTAAGCAACACTTTTCTCAAAAGAATATTTTGTGAGCTCCTCAAGGGCTTGAGACTATGTCTGATCCAACTTTGTATACCTGGGGCCTAGTACTATATTCAGCCACTCATTATTGATTGGTTGGGTTGGTTGAATTAATGGCCTAATTCTGCTATTAAGCAAATGGTATTATAGTGAGGTTTAAAGCTGTCTCAAAGAAGTCTGAGGATAGTTACAGACATGCGCTCTTGGAGGGTTTCTTGGGACTCCACTTGGTGATGCCTTGTCTTTGACCAGATTCTGGAGACATGAGGTTTGCACAGGCACCATTCTTACCGACTGCTGTGGTTCTCATGGAGTCTTCTTAGTCTGGCTCTCTGGGCCAAACAGCTGCTTTCTTCATATTTTAAAATCACATGCATCTCTCTTTAATAGGTGTAATTCAACCAATCTGAAACTGCACTGGTCAGTTTGAAGATTTTGTTATGAATAAGATTTTTCATTTAAGAGATACAATAAATTCAGAACAAAAAGAGAAGAAACCTCATGAGGAGATTCTCTGTCTTGCCTAAAAGACAGACTATTTTTAACTGGGAGACTTCCCCCTGTTTGTCCTTACTTAATAAGTGCAGGTATTTTAAGGACATGGCTTAATAGAATTGTCAAGGACCCAAATTACTATCTAAACTAGCTGGATTGACTTGAACTCTTATGGGTTTGAATGGGCATGTTAAAATTAGTTTTCTTGCATCTAAGTCTTTTCTCCTCCTTACAGAGAGAAGATAACTCGCCTTTTGTATCTGTCTGAAGCCAGCTTCCTCTCACTTCTTTCTTCCTTCCTCTCCCACTTCTTCTCCTTTCTTGGGAAACTTTGGAGATCAGTCATAAACAACTCTTCTGTCATTATGTGCATATTCAAGAAATACCTAGTACAGATAAACAGTCAATTTCCATGAGAAAAAAAAAATTGTTTGTGCTTTCTCTTTTCTCTTGCTAAAACTGTAACTCTAAAGGAAAAGTTTAAATATGGGTTTGGGTAATCGTCTTGGTCCCTATACTTAGAGCTTAGCATATCCACAAATCTTAAAAATCTTTTTGGACATATGATATAGAAAATTTATTTATGTTAAAATGTTCATGTGATACTCCTGATAAATGACTCTTTGGACTAGAAATAAAAGTGAGTTAATATTAGCTTAAAAACTATGCTTCTTTCTGATTATATTATGACATAAAAGTAATGTTAACATAATAACTAAATTAATCCAAGATTTGAGTTTAATTTCTCATGATTTAAACCTTCTAAATTAACTTCATTCATTCTATGAGTCCAGTAAGATCTCACTTCTAAATTAACTTCATTCATTCTATGAGTCCAGTAAGATCTCAACATCTTCACAAATTGTTTAAAATTACAAAAATATAAAACAGTATTTAATTAAAAGACATTATAATAAAAGATACCTTTTTAAATGATTTAATCTCATGAATTCTTTTTTTCTTGGCAGCTGGTTGATATGGGGAACTGAACCCTTGACCTTGATGTTATCAACACCAAGCTTTAACCAACTGACCTAACCAGCCAGACTCATGAATTCTTATAATGCTTCAAGTCATAAAGATTTGATGTTTGACCTAAAATTTAATTTCCAGATGGTTAGTCAATTTTAAGATCTCTTAAACTCATAATAAATTGATTTAATTAATAAATAATCTTTGAACACATGGACAATTTCTAATTAAAGAAAATATCCAAACATTGGCTACTATATATTGTTTTAAATTATCCTTTTGCTTTATTTTTCTATATAAAATGCCTATAGCTACTGGATGTGCAAATTTCTCTAAATGATGTTATATCCAAGCTTATTTTGCCACCTTAAAATTTATTAAAGTGACATAAAACACTTAATGCTCATAGAAAAAAATTGCTAGACAATTCTTGGTTTTCTCTTTTGTCTAGAAACTTTGACTTTAAAGTTAGTGATTAATATAAATGGATACAGAGAAATAGAAATGTGTATATAAAACAACAAATGTTGTTTTTCTGCTTTTTTCCTTAAGGAAACTGTTAGTTTATTAAAATGGTAAGTCAATATAATATATATTGTTTAATTTAATGTGCTGATACAATTAATTATATTTTAAAACTAGTTAAAATCTTTAACCTTATCATCTGTATAAACACATACCTAAAAGGTATGTTAAGATTAATTTAGGGGGAGGAGAAGTGGTGGACTAACAGGTCCAAAATGACGCTACCTCCCTAGGTGAATCACTGTGCAGTATGTACATGTATTGAAACAATACACTATACCTCACAAAAATATGCATAAATAAAATCGAAAAAAAGATTAACTCAAAGGTTTATAAATGATAATAGGTAACAAAAGACAAATTTAAGAGTATACTATTAACAGTAAATATAACAGGTCTGAGGAAAATGAAATATGCTTGTCTGGATTTATGTCTGCAGATGATGAATTTGAAGAAAACAATGAATTGTGTCTAAAAATTTTAGCAACGTTGATTCAATGTTAATAAATTTATTCATGAAGAAAAGGACATATAAATCTTTTCTTACAAATTTTTAAGTGGATGATATACAAAAAGCAAAATTAGAATTTGAGTTTCCTTTCTGTAAAATGACCATGTTTTTCCACCCTCAGATAACAGATTCCTTTCCTTTTTATCATCAAAATATTTTGTTAACTATCTGAATTTTCTGGCATATTCAGGAATCATTCTGATAAAACGTTCCATTTTTTAAAAAAGTTAAGTTCCTATAATCATTTTATTTATTGCTGTGTGTTTACAAATTATTACCTTTAATAATTTTCTGTCTTTGGATACTACGACTTACGTCATGCCCAGACATGGCAGGAACATGCATAGAAAAACTCACAGCATTTCTGGCATGGTGAATCAGAAGAGTGAAGCCAGGAAACTATGAATCCTAAACAGAGCGAAGTAATCCCAGAAGGTAAACAGACGGGGAGATTTCTTCTCTTGGGGGCAGGGGGGTTCAGCTGGCCAGTACAAGGATTGAACCCTGGACCTTGGTGTTATCAGCACCAGCTCTAACTCACTGAGCTAACTGGCCAACCCAGGAGATCTCCAGACCCTGTATAGACACATCTCTCACCCACCCTTGAACCACTCACGTATGGTGTATTAGTCCGTTTCTGTTGTTTATAACAAGATACCTGGAACTGGGTGATTTATAAAGAAAATGAAATTTATTCCTTACAGTTTTAGAGGCTGGCAAGTAAGTCCAAAGTCCAGGGAACACATCTGGGGAGAGTCTTGGTGGTGGTAACAGTAACCCAGGGGTCGCACATGGCAGAAAATGGCACAGCAGAGAAAGAGAGAACCCATGTGTTCTTTTAAAACCCTCAGAACCACACCCCTGACTGCCATTTAATCCACTCACTATGGCACAGTTCTACGATTTAAACACCTCTTCAAGGCCCCACCTTTCAATCACCATAATAGGATTTCCCACCCTCTTTACACTGTCACAGTGGGGACTAAGTTTTAGGGGGACATTCAGCCAAAGGCAAATGGGTCAGACTCAAAGCAGTTCAGCTAAAGACAAAAGATCTAAAAAATCGAAGCTGCCCTCCAAGAAATCAACTTATGATTCAAATCCAGCCAAGAAAATTACCTGATAAAACAAAGAAAACAACAATAATCAGAGAAAAATGACAGAATCCAGAATTTCCACAATTTCACATTCATAATGTCCAGGTTACAATCCAGAATTACCCACCATACAAAGAATCAAGAAAATGAAACACATTTTTTAGTCCAACCCCAAGTCTAACCTGCTGATGAACCAAATGTTGGAACAGACAAAGATTTCAAAACAGCTAATAGAACTATCTCAATGAAGAACAGCAAAATGTGTTTTTAATGAATGAAAATCTCAGCAAAGAAATAGGAAATCTCAATAGGTAAATAGAAATAACAAAAAAAGAATCAAATGAAAATTCTAGAACTGAAAAAATAAAATTTTTGAAATAAGAAACTCACTGGATGTACTTAAGAGCTGAGTGGACAAGGAAGAGGAAAGAGTATGTGAATTTTAAGAATGAGGGTAGAAATTAACCAAGGTGAAAAACAGAAAATATTGAAAAAAAGAGAACAGAGACTCAGAGATTTGTTAGGTGATATCAATTGGTCTAACATGGATAACTACAATACCAAAAGGAGAGGAGAGAAAAAAGTAGGAATGACTCTCTCTATTAGTGTTAGATAGACTTCAGAGCAAACAAAATGACCGGAGACAGAGAGAGACATTATATTATGACTTAAGGGTCAGTCCATCAAGAAGGCATAGCAATCCTAGATGTGTAGGCACCGAACTACTGAGCTGCAAAATATATGAAACAAAAACTGAAAAAACAGGAAGGAGAAATAGATAATTCCACAACCATACCTGGAGATTTCAGTATTCCTCTCTCAACAATTGACAGGACAATTATCAATTATTAGAACTCAACAATAACGTCAACCAACAGGGTCTAGTTGACATTTATAGAACCGTCCACTGAACAACAGTAGAATACACATTCTTTCCAAGTGCCTAAGGAACATACGTCAAGATAGATCATACCCTCAGCTAGAAAACAAACCTCTAATTTTTAAAATAACTGAAATCATAAAAAATGACCACAATGAAACCAAACTGGAAGTCAATAACAGAAAGATAATAGGATGTTCTCCAAATACCTGTAACATAAGCAAAATATTTTTAAATGATCCATGGTCAAAGAGAAAGTCTCAAGGGAAACATAAAAAATTAATAATTGAACTGAATGAAAGTGAATATACAATATACTGGAATCTAACCAGCTTAGAAAACAATATGACATTAATCTTACAAACATACACTTGTTCTATGACCCAGAAATTCCACTCCTAGGTATTTACCCAACAGAAATAAAAGCATATGTCCACACAATGATGAGTAGGCAAATGTTCACAGAAGTATATTCATTATAACCCCAAACTGGAAGGAACCCAAATGTTATCCACTGGTAAATGGATAAACAAATTGTGGTACATCTATATAATGGCACATTATTCTGCAAGAAAAAGACGAAATATTAGTGCACACAATATGAATGAATCTCCCCAAAATTATGTTAAGAGGAATAAGTCAAATATCAAAGTCTATGATATTTTTGTAACTTTCATATGATTCTCCACTCATTTCCTGAAAAGGCAAAACTACAGAGACAGAAAGCAGATGAGTCACTGCCTGGAGTCAAAGATTGGGAGAGGGAATCAATTTGAAAAGGGCAGAGGAAAACTTTTAATAGCGAGGGAACTGTTCCACAATCTTGGCTGTGATAGAGTAAGTTATATGATTGTACACCAAAATTCATCAAAATGTACACCCAAAAATGGATGAATTTTATTATATGTAAATAATACCTTAATTTTTAAAAAAGTACTTTAAAAAACAATCACCCAGCCCAGGCCCTAAAATTCTACAAATATATTCTCTTGACTAAGATGTAGAATTGACCAAGGCAGAATTCAGTGTTATCCATTAATCCATTACTACACAGAGCTTTTCCTGATAGCTTTCTCTGAGGAGTTACTATTAACAAATTTCAAGTATATTTCATTTCACTTATAAAAACCATTAAGTTACATATCTTATCATCATATCCTATCAACATTTACTATGTACTTACTATGTATCAGCACTTCCTATGCAATATCCCATTGAAATCCCATCAAACCTGCTAGGGAGGTGCCTTTATCATCCATATATATATATATTTTTTGTCTTTTTGTGACTGGCCGTACTGCACTCAGCCAGTGAGTGCACCGGCTGTCCTTATATAGGATCCGAACCCGCAGCGGGAGCACTGCTGCGCTCCCAGCGCTGCACTCTCCCGAGTGCGCCACGGGGTCGGCCCATATCATCCATATTTTTTTGGAAGAGGACACTGAAGCCGTAAGGATAAAGTCACTTGTCCAGGGTCACAGCTAACATGTGATAGAACCTAGATTAGAACCTAGACTGGTATATGTGTATTCCTTGGAAGTACATGAAGACTTCCCAAGCGTTATTGGGCATGGATTACTTCAGGGGAATAAAGTCCCAAACCTCAGCCTCCTTATATGCTCTTCCCTGCCTGAAATGATACACCTGCAACCTCTTCAGTAATTCTTTCCCATCACCCTTTCATGGTCACCCTTCATGCACTGTACAAAAGCAAAGCTTACTCCTCTACTTGCCCTAAAACTCACTGTAGAGCACCACGTACAGGTGTAAATAACTCTGGGAAGCCGAACACGACTCAAAATATTGGCATTAGTGAAGCCTCCTTTCCTCATGGCGCCTTAAGCCCACAACTTTATGATTCCCCCAGCTTTACACATACTTCTATTGAGGTAAAGCACAGTGTCAGAAGAGGGGTGCGTGGGGCTGTTCTGAATTCATACACAGCATAGAATGGTGGTATGTGTAAAGACAATTTTTGTTTAACCATCTTGCTTCTTCTGTCCCCCTCTAATTCTTAAAGAATCCATTGTTCCTGTAGGAAGAGGCCTGGAGTACAAAGCCATACTGAAGGAGCAGGTGCCTTATTTCATCCAGATAATAAACTGTGGCAGAGTGCTGTAGAATTTTCAGGAAACAGAAAAAGCATGCTGGAAATACCACTCAGTTTCATAGCATGCCTTCTCTGCACTTTCACTATTCTTAGTAGTGAGAAGGAGCTTGGTGATCACTCTCACTTTGCCAAAAGATTCTTAGATATCGTAAATCCATATTTGTTTTTTCACTTGGGCACAAGTCTCCTGCTCCCTGTCACCTATCTACCTTTTCTGCTTATTTCAGTTATATACTTAGCAACTTTAACTTCATAGAAATATATTATATATTCCACGGCAAACAATAACTTAATAACAATCAGTAATATACCTTTTGTAAGTCCTACATTTACTATGGCCCAATGTCTTCTCTGCCTTTTATTAATAATATCCTCAAAGTAAATTAATGGTTGTAGAGAAAGTGAAGTTAAATGGTCAGGATCCCTTGGGGGTTCGGAATCTTGCCCAGCATTTGAGGTAAATATGCACATGTGCCCAGGGGTTCCTTGGTTACTGTCCAATGTAATTGTGCATGTGCACCCAGGTGTTCCTGGGTTGTCTGACTCGCACCCAGGTGTCCTGAGTTATCAGACTTAAGTATAAAGAATGAACAGCTCTGACTCACAGCGCGCCTACCCCCAGGATGCTCCTAGGAGGCCACTACTGCTGCTGGAGGCTGTTGCTACCAGGGCCCCCAGGATGCTTCAGGAGGCCACCACCACCACTGCCGCTGGATCTGCTGTAAGCTGCTACTGCAGGTGAGGAAGCTGAGGACTGAGCTCATGTTGGAATGAACTCTGTCAACAGCTCCCAGGATCTTTCCCAATTACCTAGCTCACGGACCTGTATGTGAGGGATCTGGTGGCCCAGCCTGGCACATGAGGGGTCTGGTGGTCCAGCTGGGCATGTGAGGGGTCTGTGACCCAGTCTGTACAACGTATTTGGAGGGTCTCTGAGTCCTAGCTTTTACTCCTAGCCTTAGCAATACAACTGTATTCTGAAAAGAACATTCACTTTTATATATGGGTGTAGGTTAAAAAGTTTCCAAAATGCAACCTAGAAAGAAAAGTTTTATATGTTCAAAAAGCCAGGATAAAAAGATATGAGAGAATATTCAACAAACTTAACAGTGGTTACAGGTGAGGTGAATGATCAAAAGAAAGAGACTTTCACTTATTTTAATTTGTTTTTCAATAAGCAACTACTACCTTTTAATAAAAACAATTTAAGCCAAAAAGTATTCATCAGAATAAGAATTAAAAGCAAATCACTTGCTTACTACTACTATTTCTTCTGGAAGCTGTATCAATTCTGACCTGATGAAGAAATTAAGTCTGGGGGATGAAGAGGGGAGGGAGGAAAGGAAAAGGTGTGTGGTGCCATCTCTTGATGTGGTGTTTGGACTTGAGAAAAGGTCCATGCTCCTGGCAACAGAGATTTGAACCTGGAATCACAAATGTACTAGCCCTGGGAGCAGAAGAATGTCCTGTGTTCTTCTATTTGGCAAAATATTCCTATATGGAAAATGCCTGGAATAACTGTCACAGACAATGAAGGTCTTGGCAACAAAGATTTGAATGTCAACCAGCAAGCTGTTGAACATTTTTTATGCAGTCACCACCCAATACTTAAGAAATATGGAGTCAATGTGTGTAAAGCACTCAGAACAGTGCTGGACACAGCTAAGTATAATGTAAGTGTTTGCTAGTATTATCATTATACCACACTCTAGGTGAAAAACACTTCATTCATGGATTCACTGATCATTCAATAAGTTATACTAAACATCTACTATGGGCAGGTAATGTGATGTGTGCTGAGATTTAATAAAGCACAGGATGGGCATGGTCGCTGTACTAAGAGAGCTGACTTACAGTCCAGGAGGGGAGAGGTATCGAACAAAGTATCACATTAGTTAATATATAATTATAAATTGAGTTCTCTAAAGACAAGAATAAATCCTATGAGAGAATATAATAAAATGAAAGTTGATACAAAAAGTGCTTAATGAGTTACATATATTTTTTATATATCCTAATTTTTAAAAGATTCTCTCAAAAAAATTTTTTAAATAAAATAGTACAAACTTTTTTGGAAAGTCAGGATAGAGACTACTAATATCTTATTTTGTATTTCCATTCAGTCTTTTTAAAAAATTTAACATTGTGCTATCCTAGCTGAAATAAAAAATTATATTCCATTTTAAAATACACTGATTATTTAATTAGCCCAGATCTGGCTTTTTTGTTAAGAACTTTTCATGTTTACAAAGTGAAAAATGCGCATTCTCTAATTTATCTGATGTGTCCATTAAGACGTCTAGCCATCAGGGTCCCTTAAACGTGGGATATACCTAAGCAACAAAAAATTTGGTCAGTTTTGCAAAATAAAGGTATCACTTAAACCTTTAAGCTACTGAATACAATAATCAACACATCATATCTGGCCACAACTCAATTCAAAAGTGCAGTAACTTCAAGCAGAATTTTCTAATCTGTCATGCTCATGCACTTATGACAATGTTGGGAAAACACTTTTAAAAATAAGAGCAAAGGAACAGCTACAAGGAACAGACTATTCTGAAACCATTTCCAGGAACAGGGTTTGTTTAAACAAAACGTGTTAAGTGAAACCAGCTGTGTTAAGGGTCAATACCATCTGAAGTGGAATTCCAAAACCACCCACTTCATGACATCAAGGTAATGGTACCTTCCTGTAGCTATAAGGGAAATACTAGCTACAGTATTGGCAAGGAGCAAGCAGTTCACCAGTGAACAAAAGGCCCCACTGGAGTGAAAGAGGATGCTCACAAGAAATCACCTGGGTCACACCATCTAGGCCGACTGACTAGCTTTATGCTTCCATTCCATTAATCAAACAAGGTGATAAAGAAAGGTGAAGGGAGTCAAGGGCAGCGAAAGGGAGGTGAATCCACTATTTGTGGTGTGCTTTTGAGGGTACCAGGAAAGAGGGCCCTGCAGTGAGGAATAATCAGTATATTTTGCCAGAAGGTCAACTGATGATCCTTTCACACAGCTGAAAACTCCACTAATTAAAAATATGCTCAAGGGGAACTTTAAAATACATACCTTTTTCATATTGAAAACTAACTAACACAAATCTCAAAGAAAGTGAAACCTAAATTATAAATAAGGTTTCACTGTTTAAAATCACTTTCCTTAACTTCATAACAAAAGCACAAGAGCTTGCTCCTTTGAGGACTTCCTAGTAGCAACATATCTGGGTAACCCTTAGTGAAATCATGTGACTCAGTCAACAATAATCACCAGTTAGGAAAGTATTTCCCAATGTATCACCCAGTACAGCCAGTAAGACTGTAATCAAAACAATGCAGTTGAGAAACGCAGCCACTAATCATTTTATTTTGGAAACCAATTAGAGGATGATGAAGGAAGAAAAAACAGTGATTCATTTGTTTTGATGAAATTTGGCCTTCAATTGATAGAACAGGCCGGGAAATACACATATTTCTATGGTCAAAGGTGTCTTAAGTTTGGCCTTTATAAAAAGATTCTTCCCAAGCTGTGAGCAAAATAAATGAACAATAAACAAAATAAATCAGCTAGTTCATCAAGCAAAGTCTCCCGATTTGACATATTCTGCTATCTTTACGGATATAAATTCACAGATTTAAAAAAAGGGGGGGGGGAGCACAAACTTTGCAGTTTGCAGCATTTAAATCAACAAGATACAAGATAGCAATCTGCCATGATCCAGTATCATCAATAGGATAATGGTGGATTAGGTTTGAAACCACACTCATGAGCTGGGTTTACCTGCTTCTTTAAAAAGCAGGCAAAGCTCAGTACTAAAATTCATGTTAAAATGTACAGCACACTGGCAGGAACTCCAGTTATTTCTCAGAAGAAATGGTCTGAAACTTCTAAAATGCACGGAGAGGATAATATCAGCAAATATCAAAGGTATAAAGAACCTTCCAATTATAGGAAATCCTGATTAGTATGGATACCACCAATTAAAAATTTATGATAACTTGGGCCCAGGTTAGACTTTACAATGTTTATGGGGAAGAAAGGGAATAGATGCTAAGTAATTGGAGGAGTTGGGAAGGTGGGGAGCAAAATAAATCTATGGAAAAATCTTTAAAAGAAATTCATCCATTCTGACAGAAATACTAAAAATAAGTAAATTCTGTATGGTTCTTACTGATTAAAAAACACTGCTCCTAAAAAAATAAAAATAAAAAGCATTGTCCCTTAGCAACATATTGTAAGCCATTACTATGTAGAAGCAAGGAGGTATTAGTGGAGAGAGCATTTGATTAGAAACCAGAGAGAAGCCATGAGATGTAGTCCTGGGGCTCTGCCACTTTCTAACTTCATGACCACAGGCAAGTCACTTAATACCTCTAAGCCCCATAGACCTATCGATACGGTAGGGTTAATGACTGCCATCTCATGTGACATCAAATGAGATGATGTCTATGACCAAATCTGCCAAATACAATGATGTAAACAGAAGGTACTGTATTATTTGAACTATCTTTTAGAATATCCTACTCAACATTTTTCACTCATCTTAAACACTCTTACACACTCCTACAATTCAGTACTTCCTCTTCTTGTGCCATCCAGGGCCCCAGGTCAGAAAGCATATCTGACATGGCTACTGGTGTGTTACAGAGAAGTGGCAGAACTGGAGGACTGGGAGGACCCAAAGGGGCATGAAGCAGCTGATGGAAACTAGAAAGAAAAAAGAAGAGCATCAAGATGACAAGCAGTGGCATCTTGAAGGGCAGAAAGTAAAGTTCTGCGTCCGAGCAACCAACTCAGTGGCAGAGGAAAAGAAAAACAGTACATAAGCAATGGGAAGTTTAGAGCAAAGTCCCAGAGTCTGTAAGACTCAGCCTAAGTGGTGGTGTGTTCTGGCAAAACCGTAGAGCTTTTCCAAAAAGTAAGCCCCAAGGCAGCCTGTGTCTACTTCTTAGAGGAAAATGCTATTTTGTTTTCAACTTGATTTCTTTCTCCCATCCTGTCTGGTTGGAAGAAAGATGGTTTGGATTTAAGTCCAGGCTCAGTTCTGGACCAAGTGTGATTTTTTAGGCAAGTTAATGAATCTCTCTGGGTTTATTTAATGTCATATTAAATTTTAAACCTTCCTTCTTGGGGTCATTTCTCTTCTTGAAATACACCCTTGAGAATGTCCCTTAGTGATGAGTTCTCAGTGGTAAATTCTTTGTTTTTATTTACCTGATGTCTTTATTTCATTCTCTTTCTTGAAAGGCAGTTTCGTGGCTAACCAATTCTAGGTTAAGAGTTATTTTCTCTGCCTACTTTGAAAATATTATTCTTTTGTTTCAGGGCTTCCACTCTTGCTTTAGAAAAGCCAGCTGTCATTCTAATTGTTCTTCCTTTGTAGATAACCTTTCTCTTCTCTCTAGCTGTTTTTAAGAATCTTTTCTGTCTTTGATATTCTATAAGTTCACTTTGATACATCCAGATATGGACGTCTTTCCTTTCCTTTTTTACTGCTTTGGAGTTTGAGGGCTTCCCGGACCTGAGAATTTTTGTCTCACCCTCAGAATCTAGGCCAAGAGAGAGGCCCCTGTCCCAGATTCCATAATTAAGGGACTCCACCTCTCCCCCCAGGGCAAAGGATCTGAAGGCCCAAGGATATGTGCCCTCCCAGAGTCTGACTACCATATTCTGGGTATCCAGGACCTTAGAATTCCCTACCTAATCAAATCCAAGCCTACATTCAGGGCTTGCATGGACACCAGCAGTATGGGCACAGGCCAGAGATGTCACCTAGAAGCATGTTTACTTGCAGGCTGAAGTGTCTACACATATGTGCATGAGGACCCTCCCAGTGTGGGATAAAGCTAGGGAAGAAAGACAAGAAGGTTGGGCCACAGGCCAGGGTCTGGCTCACCGTGTGCTGCTACGTGCCAGTGCAGAACTCCATGCAGTTCAAGAACTCTAAATTTAAACCCGGCCTTCTAGGTTATTAGGAAGGGTATATTTGTCAAGGTAGAGGTATAGACATATTCTATTTCACAGTTTGTTAATTTACAACTTTTAAATATTCAGATATCTGGTTTATGGGCTTTCATTTATACTATTGTGCTAGCCTCCACAAATGACAGGGAAAGGCCTGTTCATCAATTATGAAGATTCTCACCCACTAATTATTTCAACATCGGCTCTGTATCATTCCCTATAGCATCTCCTTCTACTCCAGTTAGACATACATTGGACATTCTCACTATATACTCTGTCTCTTAACCGCTCCTATTTTCCATCTTTGTCTCTCTAAGCTGCAGCCTGTGTTTTTTCTTAAGATTTATCTTCCAGTTCATAAATTCTCTTTTTTGCTATATCTATTCTAACATTTAACCCCTCCTTGAGTTTCTTATTTCAATGATTATGCTTTCAAATTTTGGACATTACAGTTGTTTTTTAAAAAAATAGATTTGCCTCGTTGTTTTTGATGGTATCTTTTTCTTTACTTATATTTTCATTTCCTCTTTTTGTTTCCTCAAAAGTACTAAATGAACTATTTTATATTCGATATTTCCAATATTTGCACTCTTCAGAGGTCAGGGTTTACTATTGTTCCTGTTGATTCTTGTTCATGATCTCTCTCTTTCTCTCTCTTGGCATGTTCATTTTTGGTGTGTTCATAATGCTTGGAATGGTCTATGGGAATTCTGGGTCTAGGGAAGACTTTTTATTTCTGTCAAGTGCCCAGGGACACTAACAACCTAGGCCCACTTTGAATCAAGATTTCCAACTTGTAGCTATGGGGGGTGGGGGAGAAGGTCACAAAAATAGTATAAAATCAATCTCTAACCCATGTGGAAGCTGGTCAATAGCCACAAGCTCTCATGTGATTTTTTCCTCTTTGCCTTTCACCCAAAGCCAAAGCCAAGACAGATGGCCTTCCGTGCTAGCTGAAATACTGTGTAAGGTACTTCTCCCCGTCCATCCTTTCTCTGAGGGTGTGGCCTCTCTGAAGTCTTGGCTTTATGAAAAATGGTCTTGGATCACTAACCCCTTTCTCCACCTAAACAGAACCCAAGGCTTTTCATGGGTACACCAACCCCTCTACTGCCACCACCAAAGTTCTAGGTCATTAGGATCTATATACGCAGGGTATCATCAACAGTTGTTTAATCTAGGGGATATAGTTCTATGAGAAGCAGGTTATTTACATGGTCACAGATATCTCCCTACAGATTGCTTTTTAGTCGCAAGAGGAAAACTAGTAACTATCCAACGGAGGAACCAGGTAATACCTTGACTAGATAATCAAAATTAATATCACTAATAACAAGCAGAAGGATATGGTGTGCACCTGGATATAACACATGAGAAAGATACAATATTACTTTTGCTGTATTCTAAACAGGAATGTGTAACTTGAACTTAATAATAAGGAAACGTCAAACAAATCAAAACTGAAAAATATTCTGTAAAATGACTGGCCTATATTCTTGAAAAATATCAATGTCATACAAGACAGAGAGACTGAGAAACTGTCACTGATTACAAGAGATTAAAGAACATGACAAAGTAATACAATCCATCCTGGACTGGATCCCACATTTGAGGGGTGAAAATGCTAGAATGGGCATTACTGGGACAATTCAGAAAATTAGTATATGGACTGCAGATTAAGTAAAAATATCATATCAAAGTTAATTCCCAAAATTGATAATTATACTATTGTTAAATAAGAGCACATCCTTGTTCCTACAAAATACACTAGAAGTTCTATGGGCTAAAGGGACAAAATGCTGTTACCTACTCCTGACTGATTCAGAAAAACAAATTTTATATTGACACACACACAGAGGGAAAATGAAAAAGCAAATGCAATATGGAAAAATGTTAAAAATTGATGAATATAAGTAAAGGGTATGTGGGAATTCTCTACTATTATTAACTTTCTGTTAGTTTGAAATTATTTCAAAATACAAAGTTAAAAAAAAAGGGGGGGTGATGGTGGTGGTCAAACTTCAGCCAGTGGTAGACATGGAAGACAGAATAAATATACGTATAGTGCTTGCAAAAGTAAACTGCACTGATCTATCAGAAACCTAAATTCTATTACTTATATAATTCTACTGAGGGGTGGTGAAGAAATAATATAAATTGAGTTCTACTCTTGCTTAAGAAGCCATAAGAGAACATCACTCCCATACTAACAACAAGAATAAGCCAGATAATCTACAAAATCATAACTTTTCTTGAGCTAATCAGAGAGCTGAGGGTCACAAAGTAGCCAGGTGAACTGAATTCTAAAGAGTGACAAATCCTCCCAAGGAGAGACAAGAGCAAACTGTGTGACATTTCATAGAGCACAGGAAGAAGAGGGGGCTGCCATAAAAATAGGTAAGAGAAAAACAGCTTAAATTTTAATGAATTCTTATAAAGTTGAGTGTGGGCTAGTATAACACTATCAAATACATGGGAGTCCCAGACACAAGGCTGTCCAAACTAACTTGCAAGCTCTTTTCCCTGGGGCCACAACCAGGTGCCCATGAGAAAGACTGGGAGCAGGGCAGGAGACTGAAGAGAGCCTCCCTCAATACTGGGCTGGGATAAAATCTTGCCCACTTTCTGGACCCTTCTCTCATACAATGCAAAAGCCTTAATCAGTTGGGAGAAGGGCAAAAAACCTTCCCTGCCCTGGGACCCTGGCAAAGATCTACTGCTTCTGGGGATGAGGTAGAAGAAAAAGTCATCATCTGCTGAATTCTGTACTGATACAAAGCGGAGGTCACCTACTGCTGGGGGAGGAGAGGCACATGGGAAATTCTATCCCACCCAAGACCACTGCTTCCTCCCCACCAACACACACACAGATACACACAGAGAAGGCAGAGTCCAGGTGCCACAGAGGGCAGAACTGCATAATGCTAAGAAAGCCCCATCTCTGAAGGCCAGGTACACGGGACCTGCACAAGACTGAGTCAGTACTAAGAGAATCAAGAAAGTCCCTGTCCTTACCCTGAGTCTGGCTCCAATAAAGAGCAGCAGCAGCTTACCATTGGGGCAATGATACAGGCAGGCTAAAGGTAAAAGGATGGAAGAAGATACACCATGCAAGCACTATCAAAAGAAAGCTGAAGTGGCTAGTAGATGAAGGAGATTTCAGAACAAGGAATATTATCAGGGATAAGGGGGGACATTACCTAATGCAGTCAATTCAATAGAAAGGTATAACAACCCTAAATGTGTGTGTACCTAATAACAAAGCTGCACCATATATAAAGAAATAATACAAATAAAACTAGTAATGTAGTCTTTCTTTTAATTCTGATCAGTTATTTCTTCACTTTTCTTCCACCCTTATTGGTCCAAATTAGTTTTACTTATTGTTACTAAATGATAGCAACCTTTTAAAACTAATGACTAATTTCAAAATGGCATATTTTCATTGCAGCACTGTTTGTGTTGGAAAAATCACTTAAGTACACTTCTATGACAAGCTGACAGAGATGTTTACTGCACTAGGGAAGGAGGAAATGACACAAGAGGAGCTCCGTCCAGATGGAAAGAAATAGAAAGTCCAGCCATTCCCTCATGTCAGAGTGCAAAGAGAAGAGCGAGGAAGAACAAACGGTCTAACACATGTGCCATCACTTCCTCTCTCTGCAAGCTCAAGGGAAGAGACGTGTACCAGTCAGGGTCCAGTCAGGAGACAGAAAACATGCCAGCTATTTCAACAGGAAAAATTTAATACGAAGAATTGTTAACTAACAAAAAGTGGTTAACATCTAAGAGGGTGTTCTGTGTTTTCTCAGATTCTGTATTTATCTATCTGGCATCCATTAGTCATAGTGCCAAACTAAGAGCCAAAGTTGTTTCCATCTTCCCTGAGATCCAGACCCCATACTCTGAATCACCTCGTTATCGAACTGCAATAAGCCAAGCCAATATTTCCCCTGCCCTAAATCACCCAGGGCCAGGTACCAGACAACTAGGGGCAATGCCTATGCCCCCAAGGCCCCCCAGAATTATCCTAACTAGCCAGTTCTAAGCTGCTTCCCTGCCCTGCCTTGCCTTTCCTGTGGAAACCCCAATAAAGACTCTGGCCTAGGCTTTCCCCTCCCTCCTTTCTGTTCCTGACCAAACCTGGTGCTTCCCCGCATGGCCATGTGTGATGTAGTATGCCCCCTCTCGGAAACTTGAGTCATAAAAATCTTCTTTCAATGGCATTAGCCTCTCTGTGTCATCACTTGGTCACCCTCATAAATTAAAATTCCACAGGTACAAATGGGACTGGGGTAAAAGACGACTCCAAGGGGCACAGAAGTAGCAAATGTGGAAAGCATCTGCTACCTAGAGCTGAGGCACAGCGAGTAAGGAAGGAACGAAGAATTTGGGAGAGCCTCCCTCACCCTGACGCTGAGATTTAGATCTCTTCAGAGAGGGCACAGCTCCACACAGAGTCTGCTGGTGGCAAAGACACTTGCCAAAGGGTGTGGCCCCGAGCTGGTCCATGGTGGTGGCCTGACACATGGTGGAGAAATTTGTTGGAGAGTGTGAATGGATTGGAACTGGTCCACAGTACCACCCAGTGGGTTGTCTGTAACGGCTGCTGAGTGTTACTGGGAATCTTGCATACCAGTCCACTGAAATTCTGCACACCGGAAATAGGAAAGGAAGCCCCTCCTTCCGCTATGGCTTTGCAGTGTCCCTTCAGCATCCTTTATTGACAAAGCCTAACAGCAGCGAGCTGGCAAAGGAGAAATGTTTACAGGGTCCAGTTCCCTTGTCACAAAGCATGGCAAAGAAGAGAGGATTTGGAAATAAGAGATAATAAATTGATAACCAGCACAGATGGTGAGGGGAAGAGAGGGCAGACTGGTAGTTAGACTGAGGGGAAAGCAATACGGCTTTTGCCCTACTTTCCAGCTGAAACTCTGGCAGAAGACTACCCTGCAGGATGTACCCTTCCACCCCGTGCCAACATGGGATGGCTATAGAATAAATATAGTGGTGTAGCATGGTCAGATAAGGCAGTGAGAGAATCTGAGTTTTAGCACTCTCAGCTTCTCTCGATTTGTGCGGTAGGAAAGGAACCCTGAAGTTCAGGCTGAGAGCCATAATGTCTGCCACAGGATCAGCGTACTGAAGGGCCACAAGGACAGTCCCTTGAACCTGATGGAGACAAAAGAACAAACAGCCAGGTCACCAGCCACACCTCAGCAGGTATCTGCAGAGGGCCCAGGGGCCAGAACAGACTAGATCAGCAAAGGCAAGCAAACATTAGGGACCCTCCCTCATCACAAGAGCTCATAATCCCCCAAGATACCCAGATGTCATTTGTTTAATGGGGAATCGTGGGGGAGGGTAGAAATATGAAAGACCCAGAATTTACCCAAATGATACTGTTTGAAACAAAAGAATATGAGACGTTGTTAACTGGCTAACTAAAACACCTCCCTTTACTTCTCCCCACTACAAAATACCAATTTAAGAAGAAGACAGATTGGTGATTAAAAAAAAAAATGCTATATTTTCTTTGCATGATCAGGTAGTAGTATATAAATCTACAACCCTGCTACATTACCATGTGTCTTTAAAAAGGTGGGGGAGGGGGCAAAAGAACATTCACACTTGTGGATGCATAGAATATTACAATTCATCAAGTCTAAGATGCAATTGTAAGATACACGTTTACTTTATGTACCACTGAACATGTGCCCATGAAATCATGGCAACTTTAGGTACCATTAAACCATGTGCCAACTAAGCCATGGCATTCTATTGATTATAAGGTCCATCCTGATTTTAGAGATTTTTTAAAAATGTGAAATGATGTACATACTAGAATTAATCAAAGTAGCTCTGAAAAGATACAGAAGAACCTGGCAAGGTAGTACTTACTGTTTACTGAACGCTTTTTTTTTTTTTTTTTTTGCTTGAATGTTCTTACCTTGTATGTTTACTTAAAAAACAAACATGCACAAACTTCCACAATATTCATTTTAAACTCTCCCCTTAGAAGACATCCTTGTCATTCTCCTTTTGAGAGCAGAACTTAAATTCCTACCTAGACATGCTGTAATTCCAACAAGTATTTCTAATTCACAGCCATTTAAATTCAAATGTAACCTACTAATCTACTACTTTGCATTTCAGCGTGTATCAGGTTTTATCCTTTTGGTTCCCCCATTTTATTATCAGAACACATCTATGTGAACTAGCAAAGTAAAGGATGCAATCCCTAAAGCAGCTGTGATTACTGCCAAGCTAACTTGTCCCACATGGTGTAGACAACCACAATCTCCTTCTTATCAGCTCTCTGAAATTCACATAAAGGAAGCCAAAAGATAGAAAATCGATTTAATATTCCACATGAGAGTTACACTTAACATTGGATGGTTATTTTGGGCTGCATAGGAGTCTTGAGCAGCATGAGGAACTCCATAGGCCATTGAGTCCACCTTAAATTCATTGAATGGTTCATATTTAAAATGTTACTGACACTCAAAGAATTTTGAATATGGACTATATGTTGAATAATGTTATTGGATTAATGCTGATTTTCTTAAGCTTGGTAATGGTGTTGTGGTAGTGTAAGAGAGTGTCTTTGTCCTTGGCTATCACAAGTCTACAACCAACTTCCTGGTGGCTTGGTAAAAGAGAAGTGTTTGTATGTGAAGAGAGATATGGAAAGGGCATAGCAAGTGTTAAGAATGGACAAATCTAGGTGATTCTTTGCACTGTTCTTTCAACTTTTTATAGGTTTAACAATTTCATTAAAAACTTTAAGAAAATAAAAATAACAAACGCTCTTGACAAGTACAATCTATCTTTCTCAGCATCTTCAGGGAAGGGAATTCCACAACTTCCCATGCAGCCAGCCAATGCAGCCACAGCCTCTCAGGACAGTCGCTGCCGCAGCAGCAGCTAACAGTTACTGGGGCTCTGTGCAGGCACTGCGCGAAGAGCCTGAGTGCATTATGTCTTGGCAGCCTCTCAACAGTCCCATGAGGTGGGGTAAGTGCTATGGATACTCGCATCGTAAAGGCATGGGAGCCAAGGCTTTAGAGAGGTAACACGGTAACCGTGTAATCCCACCGGAGTTACAGGAAGAGACAGGGTTTAAAACTGGGTAGACAAACTTAGGAGCTCATGCTCTTTACCAGTCTCTTCAAACTTGGGTCAGGACCCATTCAAGGTCATGATATCCACTAGTGAGTCACAGTAAAATGTTCAAAATATAACTGCTCCACAGTAAGGGAAAGTCTTAATTCACAGACTTTCTTCAGAGAGATACATACATGCATGTAAACATATATACACACTTATACATATATGTAAGATGTATGTGATATGTGCATATATACATATGTGTGTGCATATGTGAGTACACAGTCATAATACAGAATGTATTCCTCACACAGGTCACAACACTTGAAAGCCACTGCATTATTTTATATTGCCTCCTCCTCTTCTTTCATTTCTGCCCAGAAGCCTCAGTAGAGGGAAAAAAGCAATACAGCCTCAGATGGTTAAGGGAAAAATTCCACTGGGAATTCTCTAATTTCAAAATAAGCCAAAATAATATACTTTTAGTGCACACTAATAGATAATAATGCAGCTGGCAAATTTGCTAATATAAAAGACATATTTTCAAGTAGGAATTTGGATAATCCTCTTGGTGTTTGTTATAGTAAGATGTTATCACAATTCTAATAAAAGATATCAATTTAAAATTCGTACTGAAACAGTGTATATAAACATAGTCAATGGTTAAAATTAGATGAAAAGATTCTTGTCTGGCAATTCTCCACTGAAAATCCCAATGCATGTCAACATAACTGAGGATCAAGTATGACCAAGAAAAGCTATTTCTTTATCCCCCGAAGTCCAAAAGCAGCTAATGAATGTATGTATATGGGGGAGATGGGACGGAGAACCCTGCTGGGCAAGTGAGAGATGGAGGATTATTTTAACAGTGCCCTCTCAAACCAAGCCCCTGATTTTATGTCCTATTTTAAAGAGTTAAATGGGAAAAGTGAAGGAAAAAAAAATCATTCCACATGTGTTTAAGGCCCACCAGTAGAGGGTTTTCTGTGAATTAATCTTACACCATTACCAAATGAAGTCATGGGAAGAAAGTACTGTCTTTAAATCTGTGGCTATTTTTCACTCCAAGTTTCTGTTTAAGGCCATTACTTCTCCCTTGGGACGGTACTGACTCACTGCATCTTCAGAATGACGCAAGTGAGGTTCTCTGCACAACTTCACAACAGACTGTGACTATATCCAGGCAAAGGCTGGCTTCAGAGCCAGCAGATGAGGCACCCATTCACAGAGTCACAAGGACCAGCAGCTGATGACAATGTTCTCCTCCTCATCTTCAGTTTCATTGGGGGCTGATCACCTTCTTCAACAGGTAAAATAAGTTAACCATTCTTTGTAAATCCTTTAACTTGCCCGTCCTCTTCAGGACCTTGTCTTCACCTTCATTGCCCACTTAGAGTCCAATCTATTTTCTCGGACTTACTAGGTCATGTGATAAGAAAAAAACTGAAACAAGAAATCCAGTCCATATGTCTCCAGCGCTGGGTATCCCATGCATCTGGAGTTCCCTCCTCTACTTTTTAAAAAAATCTAAATAGAAGGAAACTCCTACTGCTTAGTGTCAGCCAAGCAGGGGCCAGAGGGAGATGAAAGAAGTGAGGAGGAAGAGGGCAATTCACATAAAAATAGCAGGTGAAAATATAGATATGAGGTAGCAGAATCCAAAAACTAAAGCTGCAAGAGGTTTCATTTGGGGATTGGTCAGATACAGACAGCCCCAAGATCACCACCAACATGAAGAAGGTAAACGAGGACACATCTGCATGGCCTGGAAACAGATAACTTCCGCGTCTCCTGGTTCACAGCATTTCCAAAAAGCCCTATGGCTTCCTTCCTAAAAGGGACAACCAAAAACCAGAGGATGAGCCAACATATAGTATGTTTGCTTTTTCTGAGTGGTTCACGTTTAGGGCTGATCACTTGTACACAGTGTTCTTTTTGAGAACACTCAAATTATAAAAGGCATCTGTGCTGCCTGAAGGCAGAGTGGCTCCACTGATACAAGGGCAGCTGTAAATAATTGAACCTCTAGCAATCAAGCTAAATGTCAGGAATTGCCAGCAGTACCCCTGAAGATCAAATGCAACCTCACCATTTTTGTTTCATTCTTACCAAGCAAGACATTAGCCACCTAAAAGCACTAAGAGTATGACATAGTTTTAAACCCAAAATAACTCCCAAATAACAGATCACTTGTATGTACATATATTTGTTTAGTCAAGGCATTTCACCATCAAATGCACCACTGCAGATCAATTTCTCTCTATAAATTTATAACCTCCCCTTCCCCAAACATAAAGGGCTAAATAAAAAGCGTTCAACAGAGTAAGATCCTTTCCTGTCTTACTGTTGGGGACTAAAGACTAACATATCTCAAGTCTTCACAGACTTTGTTTCAGAGGTGAAATCATACTGTGTTATAACATAAATCAGCAAGCTCTGCCATCAAGTAAAAATGGTCGAGGGCAGCAAAGAGGCAAAGAAGGATGGAATTTTTATAGTAAACAAGCTCTGCCATTGTGAATGATGACTGTTATGAAAATGGGCTGCTGCTTTTCCAGTATCTTTTTCTTTCTCCCTCTGTTGAACTTCGTTGCCATAACTACTGTTTGACTCATCTTAACAAACTGCACACGTCTCCAGTGCGTTCATTGCTACTCTGTGACTGCAGATTGGCTTTCACTCACCTGGCTCAGCTGCTTAGGCCAAAGGCCATGATCACCTCATGCCAGTGGGACTATTTTGTGAACAAGTGCATAAATAAAAATTGATTCTAAAATGAGATTTTTTAAAGAGACATAGTATTCATCAATATCTGATAGTTTTTAAATCACACTTAATCATGCTTCTCAATGAACTAGAAATTTTTTTCTTCCCTATTTAACACAAACTTTTTTTATGGCAGCGGCTGACTAGTAGTGGGATCCAAACCCTTGACCTTAGTGTTACCAGCACCACACTCTCCCAAGTGAGCTAACCGTCCATTTTTTTTTTTTTTAATTTTCAAGGAGAAAATGACAAATTTGCAAAATGCAAAGGACTTGTAAGCAATTCTAAACAAGCTCTAGATAATCCCCTAAAGGTTAATATATTTTTGGCTTCATGGCCTGTGCTTTCTCTATCTGCAGTAATCCATAATTATCAATGGTATTGAAACAATGACTGGGTTTCTTGGTGAAGATGGTGGACTGAGCATATGCGCTTGTCCCCATCTTGCCTGGATCCCTTTAAATTACAGTAAAGGAATAAAAAAGGTATAAACCACAATGATGACTGAAACAGAAAGGGTTGTCATCATATAAGCGATTTCAACAAATCTGGGGATCTCAAAGTGGGTGGGCAAGCATCGGTCAGTGAAGCAAGCAGAGGAAATCACAGCAGAGGAGTGTCTTGGAGGAGCAGAGTAACAGAGGGAGTCCATCTGTCTGGAAGAACCCCCAACATGAAGATGGCGAGTGGAGTGGAGGACGGGAGTGAGACACGGGGGAAAACTGGAAATTATACATGTATATACAGCCAAAACACACACCTGACCCACCTCTCCACACCCAGGTATTACCCTTAGTAAGGAGGGATCTTCTCTAAAGAAATTAAAGTCTGGAAAGTACTAATGCAGTGTGTCAGTGCCCCAGCGTAAAGCCCTCTGAGACGGTTCCTGATTACTCTACTCATTAATCCAATAACGTAACCAGCCAGTCTACAATCCTATCCACAGACACAGGACTCCCAATCAACCGTCCTATTCCCACTTTCTTAAATATGAACATTTGATCCTGGACAACCAGGATCACTTAAATATGAACAGGCAACCAGGATCACCAGACTTTTGAGGCTCTAGAGCATCAAAGAAAAAAACTGACACAGATTATCTAACCTAGAAGGAAACAGATAATTCAGGAAACTGGGGAGAAAAAAAGAAAAAAAAAACCCCACAACTCTTCTCTAATTCACATCCTCAGATAGACTCATTAAGATTACATGCCCAGAAATCAAGAAAAATATTTTAATCTATGAAAAAGATTTAAAGATTATTTTATTTTATTTTATTTATTGAATCAAAATTGATTATACATATTTTGGGGGTTCAACATTGAGATATATTGATCAAATCAATATTACTAGCATATATATTGTTACAAATCATAATTATTCTTTATGACCCTTGTCCAATCTCTCCCCTTCCCCCACTCCCTCCCCCCTCTAATTACCCTAGATTTCTTCTCTCCTTCTGAAAGAATAATGGTTACTCTGTTAACTTGTTGCCTAGATGATCTGTCCAATGCTGAGAGATGTGATCAGGTCCCCCAATATTATCATAGAGCAGATGCTTCTTCTGTCACTCTGAAAAAGGTTTTGTGGAAAGAGACATCCTCTTCTTTTCTTTGTCTCTGCTGGTGACTCTTCCTGTGTGAATGCACTCCAGTGGTTGGCGGACCATCTGCATGGTGGCTGTGGCATCTAGCCACTTTTGCAGCAGTCATGGTTATTGTGGTGGCTGTGGTGGGCCACCCACTGGAGGTGTTTTTGGCATGCTCCTTGGCACTGGTGGTATGCCTGATTGTGGGGTGTGTTTGGTCCCCTTCTCCATGCCTCCGGTCCCTGGGCAGGCCCTGAGGCACTGGTGCAGTGTACCTGGTTGTGGGAGGAGGGTCCGGCCCCCTTCTCCATACCTTGGGCACCCAGTGGGCCCCGAGGTGCTGGCATTTTGTGCCTGGTGTGGGAGGAGGGTCCAGTCCCCTTCTGCATGCCTCTGGGCTGGGCGGGCCCTGACGTGCTGACACGGTGTCCCTGGTTGGGGGACAGAGGTCCAGTCCCCTTCTCCTTGCCTCGGGTCCCTGGGAGGGCCGCAAGGTACTGGCGTGGTGTGCCTTGTTGTGGGAGGAGGGTCTGGTTCCAGGCTCCATGCCTTGGGTCACTGGGTAGGACCCAAGGCGCTGGCTTGGTGTGCCTGGTTGTGGGAGAGAGGTCCGGTCCCCTTCTCCATGCCCTGGGTCCCTGGGTGGGCTCTGAGGTGCTGGCATGGTGTGCCCAGTTGTGGGAGGGTGGTCCGGTTCCCTTCTCCATGTCCTGGGACCACGGGCGGGCCCAGAGGCGCTGGTTTGGTGTGCCTGGTTGTGGGAGAGAGGTCCATTCCCCTTCTCCTTGCCTCAGGTCCCTGGGCAGGCCCCAAGGTGCTGGCATGGTGTGCCTGGTTGTGGGAGGGTGGTCCGGTCCCCTTTGTGGTCTGGTCCCCTTCTCCATGCCCTGGGACCATGGGCGGGCCCCAAGGCGCTGGCTTGGTGTCCCTGGTTGTGGGAGAGAGGTCCACTCCCCTTCTCCATGCCTCAGGTCCCCGGGCAGGCCCTGAGGCAGTGGTGCAGTGTGTCTGGTTGTGGGAGAGAGGTCCAGTACCCTTCTTCATACCCCGGGTCCCTGGGTGGGCTCCGAGGTGCTGGCATGTTGTGCCTGGTTGTGGGAGGGGGGGTCCAGTCCCCTTCTCCATGCTTCAGGTCCCCAGGCTGGCCCCGAGGCACTGGTGCAGTTTGCCTGGAAGTGGGAGTGGGGGCCGGTCCCCAGATCCAAGCCTCCAGTTCCCAGGCAGGCCCCAAGGTGCTGGTGGTGTGCCTGGGCCGGAACTAATTTTTTGTCCTTTAGCTTTTAACATGGGGGAACTTCCTGTGGGAACCAGTTCTTGAGCTGTGTGGTTGTTTATTTTTTTATTTTTATTTTATTTTTTTTGTCGTTTTTTCGTGACCGGCACTCAGCCAGTGAGTGCACTGGTCATTCTTATATAGGATCCGAACCCGCGGCGGGAGCGTCGCCGCGCTCCCAGCGCAGCACTCTACCGAGTGCGCCACGGGCTCGGCCCAGCTGTGTGGTTGTTTAAATTGCTACTTTGCTGCTGTTTCCCTAGGGAAGGCTTTTTGTGCAGCTCAGTTTGTGCAACCAACTTTTGGTTGAACTTATAGGTACTTCCAGCTCTCCAGAGACCCAGTGGATCTGTGTTCTGTAGAATCTCTGATCTGGGCCTGAGTTTTTTCATCAAACTGCACCCCATGCAATTCTGCATTCCTGACCAGTCTCCTCTGAGTGGTCCTGTGCTGACTGGGGGGCAGATTAGCTATCCTTGCTGTGTCCCAGTGTTCCCCTGGTGGGCCTGTCCCCCCCTACTGCCCGTGCTCCAAACACTTCCCATGGGACGGGCCCTGCGCCGGTCCCTGTGCCGGTCCCTTGTGATGACTCACCGGCCTCTGAATGGCTCCCTTTTTTCAGTTGTTCTGGGTCCTCACTCCTGCGTGGGTCCAAGTGAACCCTATTAGCAGTCTTGCTGTCCTAGGGGCTGTCAAGGCCCTCTTCTCCCCTGCTGCCTCCTAGTAACGCCATCTGAAGAGCACAGCTGCGGCTTCTGCCGGCTCCTGCTCCATGCGCTCATCAGCTCGAGCCTTAAAGCAGCCGCGGCCCGGAATGCTCAGAGCAGCTTTTTCTTTCTCCCATCGTAATTTCTCGCACCTTTGTGAACTCCGTAGGTCTTTCCTCCTCTTCCCCTGAGCTCCAGTGGCCCCAGCATGGCTGATGTTACATTTTTAAAGTTGTAAATTTGGTTGATTTGTGGGAGAGAGTGGCGCTACAGCCTGTCTATTCTGCCATCTTGATTGGATCCTAAAAACTTTTTAAATAAGAGCTTTGGTAGTTAAAAATGAGGTCTGCCCAAGTAAAACATTAATAGACAATGAATGAAAAATAGTCAAGGAAATCTCTCAAAACCTAGAAAAAACACAAAGACCCAGGAGGTCCACCATTAAATTAATAAGAATAAAGAGCCCCTTCTAAGGAACATGACCTTGTTTCCTGCCTTCTGCAGCTGTGTGCACTATCCCCAGAAGCCCTCCCAGTTTCTCCAGGGCCATCTACTACATACCAGCCTGTCCACCAATGCGCAGCCTCCAAAGACCTCAGCTTCTTAATTTAGATTAACTTGAAGCTCACTTAATTGAAATTTCACAGAGTATACCTCTAGACAAGACTAACAGAAGACAGGGTGTTAACAGGACTCTAATGTTTAACTCCATTGTCCTAGAGAGCCAGGCTTGTCATCCCTGAGCTAGCCTGCTGTGTGATGTCACATGACTAACTCTACTCACACCACATTTTTTTTGCTCACCCTTCCTTCTGGCATTGCAGACATTCCTCTTTTCTGGGTCATTTTCTCTTTTCTTAGAGTATAAAAGTTCCTTTGTGAGAGTCTGTTGGAGGTAAAAACTCAGTTTTTGTTTATCATTATTATGCCCTCATTACTCAATCGTATTTTAGCTGAGTTTAAAATTCTAGGTTGGCAATACTTTTCTCTCAGCACTTTTCATATACTATTCCACTGTCTTCTGGTTTCCATTGCTGGTGTAGAGAAGTCTCCTTTCTGTCTAATAGTGTTCCTTGGGAGATAATCAGTTTCTCTATGGTTGCTTTTAAGATCTTCTCTTTACCTTTGGTGTTCTATTACCCTCCAATTTGGATAAAGCTTTTTTTTTCTTTTTTTTTTTCATTCTACTTGGGATTTGCTCTGATTCCTAATTCTAAAGATTCTTATTTTTCAATATTGAAATTTTTTTAGTATCATCTCCTCAAATATTGCCTCTCACCTATTATTTCTATTTTTATCTTCTTTTGCACCTGCTTATAGGCCTACATTTTAGCTCTTTTCATTCTGTTCTCCATTTCCTTAGATTCAATTTTCATATTTTTCATTTTTGTCTCCCTATGCTACACTTTGTGTAATTTCTTCAGCTTTATCCTCCAATTTAATAAATCTCTCTTCAGCTGTAACTAACATGTTATTTAACCCATCCATTGAGGTTTCAATTTCACTGATTATGTTTTTCATTTCTTTTTTAGTTCTTTTTCAGTTCTTTCTGGTCTTTCTTCATAGGATTCTAGGCCTTGTTTCTAGTTCATTTTGTTTCTTTAAATGTTTTTTAAACCATTATTTTATAGGCTGAATCTGATGATTTTAATATATAAAGGTATACTCTAGTTTTACTGCTCATTTTTCTGCTCTCTTACACATGATTGTTTGTTTCCTCATGTTTTTAAGTTCTGAATTATGAGCTCATGTTTGGAGAGGCCTTATCTGTGGCAATCCTGTGCCAAGGCTGGGATAAAGGTAGGTATAGTCCAAGAGGACACAAATTGACTTCTGTCAGCTAAGCAGGAACTCAATCAACCTAACGTTTCTTTAAAATAATTTCTCTTCTTGGAATTTCCCAAACTATGTAAGTCAGATAAATTCAAACAAAGTTCAAAAGAAGGCAGTCCTAGAATAAAAATCATCCAGGGAGATTTTTGTTTCCTTTCACTTAAAATGCAGGCCAAATCAGACAACTTTCTTTTCTCAATATTTGGCCAATAGGCTTGTTTTTTCTAGTCTACATTTTGCTAGAGATACAGCCCTTCAATGATCTCAGCTTTATATGGTGGTCTTGGTTCCAACTCCCTGCTTATCATGGGCCCAAGACTTTGTCTCCTGTTCCCGAAAAGGCCTTTAAAACCCAAGACTCATAGACACCTACAATATGACCAAGCCATTCCACTCCTAACCACCCAAGAGAAATAAAAGCATAAGTCCATACAAAGATTTGTTCATAAATGTTCTAGCAGCTTTATCTGTAATAGCTCAAAAAGGGAAACAACCCAAATGTTTATCAACAGGTGAAGATATAAGCAAATTATAGTATATCCATACAACAACATAATATTCAGCTATAAAAAGGAATAAACTATTGATACCCACAATAACATGGATGAATCTCTCTAAATAATTGTGTCAGGCAAAGAAGAGTACATAGCATATAACTGTATTTTCTAAAATTTTATATAAATGAAAACTAATCTATGGTGACAGAAAACAGGTAAGTGGTTAACTGAAAGTGGAGAGAAGTGGGCCAGGGAAGAATTTCAAAGAAATATAAGGGAACTTTTGAGGATGAGGTTATTTTTCCTATCTTAATTGGGGCGATGGTTTCATGGGTATATATGAGGATACTTCAAAAAGTTGGTGGAAAAATAGAATTAAAAGATAATATGAATCTTTCCATGAACTTTTGAAGTACCCTTGTACATATGTCATAATTTACCAAATTGCATGCTTTAAGTATTTGCAGTTTATTTCTATCAATTATACCTCAATAAAATTATCTGGGGGAAAAAGCCTCTTGGTTACTGAAATCAGCAAATGACTCTAAGACAGCTATAGTTTTAGTTTGTCCCTCTTATTTTCGGCTCATCCTTTGTTTTTTAGGCCTTGGGGGATTTCTCTCTTTTAGTAAATAGCAAGTTCAGCTGTTCATTAAAAAGATGACCATTATTATGTTTTAGGGATCATGTCTAAGTGTCTTTATCAGGTGCATTTTCAGGATAGCTAATCTATCCTATCAAGAGCAAAAGTCTCCTTCATTTCTGTGTTTGAAGACAATGCTAACTTTCCCTATAGTCTGCTCCATCTCACCGAAAATCCTTCAACAGTGAAGCTTCCTGGGCGAGCACACAGGGTTGGATCCTAACCTAATCCCTGTGCACTTTGTGTTGTCCTTTGCTCATGTCTGTGCTCAGGACATTCCCTCTGCCAGATCCCGTGTCTCTTGCTCGTACCCTATCCCTCTTTCAGTAGTCGAATTTGGGATGGGGTAAAGTTCCACCTCGTACTCCAAGACCTCTTCATATGCCCTGATTTCCTCTCCCTTTATCTTCTCCCACCAAATATCGCTCTCATCTTTTTCCCTAACCGATCACCCCAGTGAAGAGCAGTTTCTTTCCTTTCAACCACTATAATTTTTCCTGCCTGTGTCACTAATGTAAACCCAATAATGTCTAGCATTTGAATTCATTGTTTGGGTGTTTCATCTTCTCTATTCAATTCCTGAAAATCAGGACCATCTTTGAATCTCCCACAGTACTAGGACAATGCCTTGTACTCATATTGGCAAAAAATAATACTTGTTAAATGAATCAATGAACATATGCAGGAATGAAAATTCTTCAGAGAAACTGATATGTTTGGGAGATGTCTCCTCTCTCCCAAAGATGCAGGAATGCTGAGTAACCTGGCATTCTGATGCAAATGATGAAATCCAGCCAGTGACAACAACAATTGCCTAGAAGTATCCATTTCAAATCTAAAAGGCAGGTACACTTTAAGAGAATTGCAATTAAAATGTTAAAATTGTTCTCCCTACAGAAGTTACCAGGAAGCATTTTTTTTTAAACGCCAACTTCTGAAGGAGAAATATCTATGATGTTTTCTTTACAGATGTACTCTTTCTTTTGTTAAGCACACAAACTTCTCAGTGAAGATATTTGGAACATTCAAAAAGCGCAGCCTCAGCTGATAAGAAAGAACAAATGTTCCTATGTTCTGAGATCTGCATAACTTATTGAGCCAATACAATGACAGAACCCTATTGCCCCCAAAAACTTAAAGCATGAATATATAGAAAATAAACTAGCACTTTGGCTGCCCATAATCAACTCCATGCCTAATCCTCCATGCTGACCTCTAACTTTTTGTTTAGTTTTTTTATGGGAGCACCACCATGTGGTGAATGTTTTTAGCACACACACATTTAATATATTTACCAATAGGATGTGTTATACTTAAAAAGAGGGAAAGGAATAAATTATCCAGGCCCAATACAATATAAAATAAATACATATAGCCACATTATATAGAATATTTTATAACAGATTACTTTTGTAATTACCAAATTTTAGACTCCACATATTACTGTTAAGATTCCCAAGAAAAATCATGATTTGTAATAATGAATATGCTAACAATAATTTTAAATAAAGGAAAAAAAAGATATTATCTGTTCCCTTCAGAAGGATTCAGATTAGGAACCTCATTTTATATGTTAGTAAGAGAGACCCAGAGGAGTCAATTAATCACCCAAGGGACAAAAAAAAAAAGCCTGTATATGGGGGCAGGGGTAGGGTGGAAAAGTGATATTACTAGGGTCTACAACCCTGACCGCCTGCCTCTTTGTACTATCCCACAGTGCCTGTCTTCTATCTGAAATACAAATTACTTGGAGACTTTTAAATTTTCATTTATTTAACAAACACGTTTATTTAACAAACATTTACTATGTGCCTGCAATGGTTCTAAGCACTTTATAAATATCTGTAAGGCAACATTTAGAACACTGCCTGGCACACAGTAAGCACTATGTGTGTCAAATAAAATTTTTTGGGGGGGGCAGCTGGCTGGTATTGGGGATCCAAACCCATGACCTTGGTGTTATAAGGCTGTGCTCTAACGAGCTGACTAATGGGCTGGCCCAGTGAAATAAAACTTTAAAATATCCAAATAAATTATATTTAATACAGCTCCTTTGATATGAGGATTTTAAAATAATAGACTATATTATAAATCTTAATATTCTAGGATAAAAAAAAAAGGCACAACTGGTAGAAATCAAGATAACAGCAAAAGCCAGAAGTCGGTCTGTGCTCTAAAAGCCTGGAGCACTATCCTCCAGCTGGTGAATGGATAAACAAACTGTGGTATATCCATACAAGGGAATACTACTCAAAGATACAAAGGCGAGAACTGCTGATAACATGTAGTGACACGGATAACTTCAACACATATGCTGAGTGAAAGAAGCCAGATTCAAAAGGCCACATACTGTATGACTGCACTGATATGACATTCTGTAAAAGCCAAAATCACAGGGACAGAAAACAGACCAGTGGTTGCCTGGAGCTGGGGGTGGAGGGAAGGGATGAATATAAACGGGCCACTCAAGGGAATTTTGGGGAGTGATGGAACTGCTCTTTATCTCAAACATGGTGGTAATCTGTATGCATTTGTCAAAGTTCATAGAACTGTACAATAAACAGTGTGAGTTTTACTACATGTAACTTATATCTCAATAAACCTGACTAAAAAGAATAAAACAAAATACGATAAAAGACTGGGGCCACAGTTTGGCTCTCCAAATTAAAGATTGGTTATGCTTTCAGAAGTTAAGGAAGTTGTGGTGTGTAAAAGTTAAACAACAACTGATGAGAGTGTTTTTCTCTATAACCAACCTACTCTAGTTAGACCTTTGGCCTTTACTAACTTTATAACTACCTTTTATAATAGTTACAGTTTACAGATCTAACTACATAACAAGTATTATTCTGTTTCTTTAGGTTTGCTCCTTAATTTTCCATGCCAATTGCAGATGTATATAAAATAAAGAGTGAAAAATGCCCCCTTACCACTCCACACCACAGCCCCCCACCCATTCCACTCCCAAGAGATAACCACTATCAACAGACCTTTTTCATCACACTTACAGCCCAGTTTTCTCTGTGTTATGGGATTGTATTACCCTTGGTTTTCCACTGAACACTTTGAACACCTTTCCACGTCAATCCACACAAAGCTACCTCAATCTCTTTAACAGGTGCATGGTGTTGCACAGAATGACAAACACAGTTTATTTAACCATTCCCAATTAATGAATATTTAAGTTATTTCCAAGTGTTGTAAGTTAGGTTTCTCACAGAGGTTTTAATTTAATTCTCACAAGCACCCTCTATAGAGTGGGCCTATTATATATCTGTCCCCCCAGGCCTGGAAAGATGCACTAATTTGTTCCTTGGACAGACTATTCTGTACCATGAACACTACAGAGCACAGGGTCAGAGCCTCAGCCGTCATGTGACTTACTACCTTTCTTCTCTGTTGGCTCTAACAAGCCATACCACCCCCACCCCACCACCCCCCACCCCGAACCAGTGCAAGACAGGGTTGACTCGAGGGTTCTGGGGCGCCACAGGGGAGCTCTCAGCCTAGCCTGGGGGTAGGGTCATCGCCAGGTGGAAGCTTCCTGTTTCTGCTCCTTGGTGCTGTTCCCCTCCACCTCCATCAGATTGAGGCCACACAGTGAGTCATCACTGGCTCTCTCCTGGGAGGACTTTGCTCTTGCCAGTGAAAGTCTTCCATAAGCTCCATGCTGCTGCTAAATGCCAGTTCACACCAAGCCTCCCACAAAGTTGTATACTTAACAAAGCAGGAATTACTTTACACATTCAGAAATGTAACCACCAAGTAAATCCTGCCATCAATCTTTCCATCAAGAAGGAAACAGAAAAGAGGAGGCTACGAGTGCTAATGTTCACAGGGGTCAGGCAGTTCTACACATCTTAAGAGATCCTGCTCAGGACAGCAGCAGCCTCTCAGCTCCAACAGGTAGCTGCCATGTGAAATGCAGAATTTTGGGGGAGTAAAGTCTCCTAGTTAAAAAAAATTATGAAGATTTTTTAATTTCCTAATTTTTAAATCTATAGATTCCACTTCATTTTTTCCTTGAAATTTACCCGTTAATTAAACCAAGTCAATTGTTCTATAGAGTTCCCCTCAGTCTAAATTTTGATAACTGAGTTTAATATTTCAGGAGCTATATTTTAATGTTTTCTTCTGTGTGAAAACTTTCTTTGCTCAAATGCTGGTGCTTATTTCTGTTAACAGAAATGCTCTAGTTGTGAGTGTGTATGTGTTTTTGTGTGTGAGAGGGCACATGCATGGTACACATTCACTTTACATTGGAGAGGTGGCCTGTGCTGGCTTGAGGAATCAAATGTTTCTTTCTCCTAGAATCTGCAGCTCTTCCAGAAGTAAAACTTAGTATTTGCACACAAGATCAGGCTCTCCAGGGCATTCCAAGACCATGTGAGACTTCAGAAGAATGGGATCACTAAGGGACCCTCAGAATTCTGATAGGAAAGACAAACAACTATATCAATAAATGAACCAGGTGATTTCAGATAGCACATGCTGCAAAGAAATGAAAAGGCAAAGGGGATAGAAAGCTAATGCTGGCATGGGTACTCTGGACTGGATCATCAGGGAAGGTCTTTCTGAAAAGGTGCCACATAAGCTTGGGGCCTCCCTGGACCTGAAAGAGACAAGCACCAGAAGATCTGGTCTGAGCAAATCCGGCAGAGTGAAAAGGCAGTGATAGGAGGTGAAGTCCAAGAGGGAAACCAGACCCAGATGGTGCAGAGCCCACAGGCTGTGGAGAGGGATTCTACTCTAACTGAGATGGGTACCCACTGGGGGTCAGAAAGCTGGATGGTGAAAAGATCGATGTAAGGTTCTGAGGCAAGGTCTGTCTTTTGGTGGAAGGAGATCAGGCCCAGATGGCAACAGCAGGCTGGGAGGTCTTTAGGACCGAACTGGTGGCAGGGTGGGGCCAGGGCAGCAGCAGGAGGCTGCGGAGCAGTGGCGGGTGTGGGATTCATTCTGGAGCGCTGCTGCTGCATCAGGTGTGTGAGTAGGGAGGAGTTAGGGATGACACTGGTGAAGAATATGCTGCAGTCACAGGCTGTCACCCTCTGCCCAGGTCCTATGCCATCAAAAACAGGCCAGGACAGAATGTGATAGGCAGGTTTGGTGAGAATCCACTAAATTGGAACAAAAAGCCCCTGCAAGTGCCTGCACTTCCTCTTCATGAGCACAGGGCACACTTGCACTCATAACCTGATAGGCCATGTGCAACACAACCACCCTGGGTTGCCTACCTATGTGGCTCTCCAATCACCTGTCAGAAGCCACCCCTGGCAGGACCACCTTGTGCTACACATTTATGATTCTTGTCTCAGGGTCAGAAGTGTCTATGATATTGTTTCTCTCTGAGCCAACAGTAAGGCATCTGTCCTGCTAGGCAAGATCCGCTTTCCATGCTGTAGTCACATGCGCTGCTCCCGTTATTCAGCATAACTGTGAGCATGCTGGCAGGGGTCCTGGGGTGAGGCCAAGTGTGCTTGGTATGTGTCTGTGAATGCCATGGCCACATTCCTCAGAGCACACCCACGCATGCTGCAGCCCTGCAGCCCTCACAGTCAGAAGCTCCTGAGTAGCAGTTTCTCCCCAACTCTGGGAAACCGGTCGTGGGCTACGACCTGCACCCACTTCACCATTCTGCCAAATACAATCCAATGTATTCACCCAATTCTTTGCTTTATCATTTCTCTCCTCAGGGAAGCATTCAAAATGAGATCAACACCCTGTCCTTGTGACTGTTTCCTTCCCAATCTCTGCTGACAAACGGTTTTTCAACCAAGCCACCACAGACAAGTGATTAGTTTGGTCAGTGCCAGGACTGAAAAAACCTGCCAGACAATCATGCCCCATTAGATTCACTGTAACTTTCAAAATTTCAATGTTTGTTAAAGCATTAAGCCTGTGGCATAAAGAAGAAAGTAGAAAGAGGTCTTGGGGGCCTAAGGGACAGGTGAGAGAGTTATCAGGTCTGTGGCCCTGTGCCATCAAATGACTTTCATTTCCTCCCTTATAAAAAGAAATGAATACTGGTCTGTCGTTGGCTGACAGACAGGTACACTGACATGACAGTACACCTTCTGGAGGGACAGTTAGCAATATGTATCAAAAGCCTTCAAAAGTATCTATTCTTTTGATGCAAAAATTCTACTTCCAGAAATTTACCCTAAGAAAATAACAAGAATGTACAAAAATGGACCATGAAGAAGATTCTGGGAGAAAAGCTACAAACAACTGAAGTGTTCATAAATGGAGGATTAAGAGGATCATCTCATCACAGCCTGTCCACACACTACATGGATTTCCACGTAGACCTTATTTCCATCCTGCTACACTTTCCTATAGCACTCCTTCCTCCTTTGAGAACACTGTGGAGAAGCAGCACTCAGGCGTCCCCCAAGTTGCTGGCTGTGGCACTGTCATAACTGCACCAAAGCCTCCCCTGGCACCTCTAGCAAACCCCTCTGAGAAGGCTATGAACCGCCTTGCCAAAAAACAAAAACAAAACCCTCAAAAATCAAAACCCATACATGTGAATGCACAAATGTTTGCATATAATTTCAGGAAGGCCAGAGAAAAGCATATCATTCATAGCTAACAATAAAAAATCATCTTGACAAGGTACAAATTCTGACAATGGGCAACTCTGTCCAAAAAGAACAGGGTAGGGGAATTTCAGTCTTTGGAGTGGCTGGTGTATCAGGCAGACAGGCAACTAAGCACATTGGGAATTCTACTCGTATCCTCTGAAGTGATCAAATTCATCCAAACCCAAGGTGTCAGGAACATGAAACACAATATTCTTGACCTTACACACAACAAGCAAAAGGAAACAAGGTGCTACCAGGAACAGGAAATCAGTACATATTTCCAAGTTTATTGGATGCATTCATCAGAACAAGAATCTGATCCCGCTAAATGGACTAATACATTTTTGCAACAAGAAAAGCAAAGCACAGTCCCCCTAAAGGAAGAGGGAAACTTTAACATGTGAAAAGGTCAGCAACAGAGTTCAGTCCCAATCACAAGACCCAGATACTTGTTTCCCTCCAGCAACAATAAAATAAAACAGCTTGAAGAGTTCAGGGAGATGTGTGGTACACAAAAACTTCACAAGAAGGAATGCACTGCAGAAACCTCGGCTCCCACTGCTGTCTGGGGTAAGCTCGGTGACATTCCTAGAGGAGAAGACCTCCCTGAAGGATGCAGCGAGGACTGCACAGTGGCCTTGGTGAGCCCTGCCTACCTCGCGGATTCCCTTGATGCTACTCTCCCCTCTCACAGCGTGCTGACCACACAGTGCCCTGCCACTGAGGCCCTTCATTTACACCACCCCCTCGGCCTGGAACATTCTTACCTCTCCAACGCCTGCTCATAAGTCCAGGCTAAGTGGCTTCTCCTCAGGGCAGCCTCTCCTGCTCGCCCCCTGCCCCCGCTGTGTGAGGTTCATTCTCCCTTGTGCTGCTGGCAGAGGAGGTGGCAGTGGTGGTGATAACGAAACGCGGTCGCAGTTATGATTTTCTGAGTGTTTACTGTGTACCAGGACTTTTCCTCATTCACTTTCTATGTATTATTTTATTTACTCCTCATCAGGAACAATGATAGAGGACTCATTTTACAGCCAGCTTCCATAATGATTCCCAACTCACTTGTTTAGTGAGTGTCCTCACTCACAGAACAGGGCTGACCTGGTTATCCTGGGCAGAAATAACAGTTTGACTTCGAGGCAAGGTCATAAAAGACATTGTGGCTTCTGCCTTGTGGTCTCTTGGATTGTTTGCTCTGGAGAAAGCAGCTGCCATGTAAGGACACCTAAGCAGCCTGTGGAGAGGTTCATGTGGTAAGGAACTGGGGTCCCCTGTCAGCAGCCAGCACTGGCTTGTCAGCCCCGTGAGTGCACCACCTTGGGATCAGATCTCCTGGCCCCAGTTGAGCTTTCAGATGACTGCAAGCCCAGCTGACATCTTGACTGCAAGCTCATGAGAGACTACAGCTGGAACCAGCCAGCTAAGCTACTTCTGAATTCCTGATCCACAGACACTGTGAAATAGTACATATCTGTTGTTTTAAGCTACTATATTTTGAGGTGATTTGTTATGCAGGAATAGGTAACTAATACTTAAGAGACTCAGAGTGCGTAAGTAACTAGCTCACAGTTAACACAACTTGACAGTGGTAGAACCAGGATCTCCAAATCCTGTTAGTCTGATTCCAAAGCCTGAGTTCTTAAACATTACACCATGCAGCCTCCTCTGCAGAAGAAATAATGCCCCAATAGACCTCACAAGGGCAAGAACCATGACTGTCTTTTTTAATGCTCTTACAGCACCAAATACCAGTGTAATAACCTGGAATATCGCAGGCATTATGTCAAAAGAATAAATAAACAGAGTGCATGAAAAAAGAAAAAAGAATCATAAAAAACTTAAAAGTGGATGGTGGAGTTATGGGTTATATGTTCTATTCTGTACTTTGCTAAATTCAAAGCATTTTCTACAATGTACATGTATTATGTGGTTCTCTTGAAGTCAACTTGAACTGGGCCTTGAATGAAAAGAAAGCCAATCATCCAAATGTTCCACAGCAGGGGAACTAGAAAGAAGGCAAAGGCCCTGAGGTTGAAACAAATTTTTCACATTTAAGGGAGGGAAAGATGGGCCAGCGCAATTGTGAAGTGACACCAGGACGTAGGTCAGATCTCGGTTAGGTGTGTGGCTTTTAGTTGAAGAATAATGAGAAGCTACTAGCGGGTTCTAAGCAGGGGAACAACATGACCTCAACCGCATGTCTGAAAGATTATTCATGTTTCTGTATGAAAAGTAAGTTGTAGAGGGGAGACTGAAGGCAGGAGTATCAGCCAGAAGGCCATTGTTCAAGTCCAGAGGAAGTGGTGGGTTCGAGGAGACGGTCCCTGTGCAGTGCTCAGCAAAACCCTGGCACACGGGACACACCCAACAAAGTGTTGTTTTTCTTTGCAAATGCTGCTTGAAAATCACTATAAACAAGTTTCCCAAAGTGCACATACACACACACAACCCAAAACAAAAATTTTCCACATTCTATATTCAATGGCATGGAATGTTTACAATATATGGTTAAGTTTTTTTAAAAAGGCAAATGAATAAAAACAGCATATGTAACTATGAACCTTTCTGCATAAGATGAAAGCAGAGAAATCAATCGGAAAAATGACCACCAGCTGTTAATCTCTAGATGGTGAGGCTGCGGGTGACTTTTACTTTCTTTGTTTTCCCCTTCTATACTTCTGAATTTTCTTTTTAAATAATGAGCATTTACTTCTCTCATAATGAGATAAATACAAAATTGCTTTCATTTGTGGAAAAAAAAAAAAACTCAGAAAAAAAAGTAACTTTCCCATAAACTAAAAAAAAGAAATGTGAAGAAATGGCTGGATTGTCCACTAAAGTGAAGTTTTATTTCAGAGGAGAAGTACCAGTGTTAACAGTGAGTCTCCTGACCATGCTGCTGCGGTGAAATGGTTGCATTTGTCAGGTAGTGCGGAAGAAACGCTGCTCTCAATGCTTGATAATGGTGAATGGTTTCTGATCTGTTAACTTCCAACAATGGCTTTTTTAAAAAAATAAAAAGGGAAGTTGATTAAAACAGAGGTATTTTAGCATTTCTTGATTTTGTTCTCCTTTTAGTCCTAATGCTTCAAAACAAGAATCCTTCCTTCACAAGTAAAAGAGAGAAGGCTGTGGGAGTCTTTAGGGTAGGGGAGGACAGGAAGGTTTACAAACGACCTTCTTAACTGTGAGGAGAAGAGATAGATGCCACTTTCCCAACCAGAAGTCAATGATCAGATTTCAATGGTATGCCATTACAAGGACTGTGAATGACCACAAATGGGGGAGGGGGGAAGGGAATAAATCCAGTTCCCCCCAAAATTTATAAGAGAAAATTTCTTCCTTAAACAGTAGAAAAACAGTATTCTAAGGATTTATTATCCTAACATTTAAGCAGAAAAGTCACTTCCTAATATTTTCAGGTCTTTTACAAAGATCAGTTATGCAGCCACTTGAAAAAAGACCAGAATATATCCTGCTTTCAAAACCCCCTGACATTTGTAACACTTGGAAAGGTCTATGTTAAGAGAACAGAAAGAAATCCAGGAACAATAGATCTCTTCTTACCAGGAGAATTTACCAAGGTGGACAGCAGCTTCTATTACAAACCCAAGAGCAACAGGAATCCTAATTGATAACAATGTTCCAGTTCTTAACAGTGTAAGTATTACTCTAAAGGACTGACATTAAGGAGGGAACAAGAGACCAAACACAGCTATTGTTTATCTATGGTACAGCAAAGTGACATCCCAACAGCACCAAGATCTGTGGGCAAGGCAATGACAAAATTAACCCCAACCAGTCTGTGACCCAAGCATAAGATGACTGGCCACATTTCAACCAGGTTAAATCTTTACAACTAAACAATGGCAGCATGTCCCAGGGAAGGAATGGAAACCCTCCTGTCTGTGACTGGAGCCTGGGCTCCCATCTTGGCTCCACCTTGGGACAAGCTCTGTACGCTGATTTCAGTAGATGAGAAGTGTGGTTAGTAATAGTGGCCTGTGGGGCTGTTGCAGGAGTATGAGAGAGACTGTGCAAACACCTGGGTACATCCCAGGCACACAATACGAGGTTACTTCAACAAGTTTGCGGAAGATTCATATTATCTTTTAATTGTATTTGCCAATGAACTTAAGGCACCCTCACATATGCCCAACAATTATTACAACAAATGGCTGATATCCTGGGAGATGCTCTCCCCTTGCCCTACATGAGCCTGTTAATTGTGCAGGGGCTGCTGGCCCCCACAGCCCTGGAGAACCTTTGGAATGCATCTTACCAAGCCTCCCTCTACTCTGATGAACAGACAGTGCTCCCTTAGTCAACCTGCCACGCCCAGTGAAACAGGTAAGATTTTGGTAGAAATAACTAGCCAGCTCTTGCTGCTGGTAAATACAGAGTCAGAACTCCATGCCAGGTCTGTCTGACTCTTAGCCACTCTGTAAAACGTGATGTTGAGCACCAAGTACAGTGCCTGGCTCAGAGTAAACGTTCAATGTAAGTTAGAGAATCATCTAAGTACTATTAACAACATCCCTTCGAGGAAGGGATTATTATTAGCCCTATTTTATAGCTAAAGGAACTGAGAGATAAAGCCGGGGGAGGAGAGGGACAGTGCCTGGGGGTGTCCTGGGACAGCCATACTTCTTAGCTTTCTCATACTCTTTGTCAACTTCTCCAGCCTTTGGTATGAAATTTAGATTTTCAACAGGAAAGCGGGGCTTGAATGCTTCCCTTTGGCATTCTCCTCTGGAAGTCCAGTGAGTCCTTCCCAAGTGGACTGATCTCAGAGCCTATCTTGTTCTCACTGAGCTCTAAGAATGTGAACACAGCCAGCCTCAGTTTCATCATTACAGAGCAAGCTTCTAAAAGGGCCTCAAACTGTCTTCTCACAGGGCCAGAAGAGAATCCTGCAGTAAAGCATTCCGTTTCCCCCTGGCACCCAGTGTTCAGGACCCCTCCCTGCTCTGGAGTACAATTGTGCAGTAAAGACAGCAGGCAGTACCATAGGGGGAGCCCAACTCTGACCCAGGCTGAGCAGTTGGAGGATTCCAAGTGCTCATATTCTACAACCACGAGTGCAAAGCAAGAAGGAGCTTTGTTTTTTTTCTTTTTTTCTTTAAATAAAAAACACTCCCAGACACACACACTCCAAGATCTTCTTATAGCCAAGTCAATGTGGACATAGATTAGTCTTCCTGTATGAGAACACAGCCAGCCAATGCTGACATTGCAAAGGCCAGCAAAAGGTTGGCACTGCATGTACTTAAGTTTCTTCAGACATTTGAAGATAATCCCGCAAGTAGCAACAATAGGACATCCCCTTCCCTCAACTCCCACAGCTCTAATTTCTTCTCTTTTTGCAAAACACTCTCAGATTGCCTTAAACACTGTCAGGATAATCCCAAAGGTGAAGAGAAAATGGAGTAAACGGTATTTCAATGGCTTGGCATACAAAAACTTCTGTTTATAGCAATACTGAAAAATGATAGAAAAAGGCACCAACTTTGTTGTGTTTGAAGATGTAAAGTGTTTTAAAAGTTGTGAAGAATTAAGTGACCCACTGAATTAGCTAATTTAAAATCTAAAGATTTCTGCAATTTGGTTAGAGTACAGCCTGACACCACCAAGGTCATGGGTTCGGATCCCCATACTGGCCAGTTGCCAAAAAAAAAGAGAAAGATTTCTGCAATAGTATGTGGGAAATCTAAGGCAGATGGCTATCTTTCACTGGACAAAAAAAATTGATTAAAACATCCAAACAAATGAAAATGCAGAAAGTCCAGGAAGCAGCTCTCTGCAGGAGAATATTTAAATGGAAAGAGTGACTGCTAACCAGGTTCGACAAATGTCAAGGAGAAAGGGAAGTGAAAAAACACAAAACCTCCCAAACTTAGCAGCTTTTCTAAATCAGAGTAAACGTGAAAGCAGGCTGCAGCAGAGACCCAGCCTGTGTTTGCTGATCTGACCTTTACATGTATAAACTGTTCTTCTTTACAAGGTGAGTGGTTGACCCTTTTCTCACAGAAATAATACTGAACGACCTACACAATGGGCCATCTACTATGCTTAAGGTGATTTTTAAATAAATGATAAGTGTAATTAAGTCTTTTCTGTGTTTTGACAAAAACTATCCACAATACTAAAGAGTGCTGCTGCTGTGGCTGCTGCTGCTGCTCCTGCTGCAGCACAGTGAAGCTCTTGAGTGACAGGTCCTGCACAGTGCCTCTGTCTTCCTTGGTACCACCCTCACAGCTAGAACTGGCATCTGCAGATGGAAGGTCACAGATCTCTGGGGCCAAGGAGAGCAGCATTCAAGCAGAGGCTGCAGTTCGAGCAGACTGCTGTTACTCCACCAACCCCGCAAACCCAGGGAAAGGAGCTTCAGGGCCTGCAGCAGGTGATCTGCTCAAGAAAACATAGTTTTGGTTTTTCCAAGATGGAAAATGGAGGAAAACTGGTCAAAAGGACCTCTCAATTCACACTTGCATTCCATGTTTGTTTGACTCCTGGGCCCTAACTCGTAGTTCAATCAATCCCACATCCAAGATGGCTCTTGGTGTCATGGCCTTTCTTCAGTCTCTCTGCCTCCTACTTAAGTGTCCTTTTCATGCTCAACCTAAACTCACATTACAGAAAAATTTTCCTAAATCATTACTCTGATCTTTTAACAAATATTTATTGAACATGCACTATGTGCCAAGCACAGTTCTTGGTGCTGGGGATACTTTTATGGAGGATTCATGGTGTTATCATCCTACTGGGAACAATCTATAGCTCTTATTGCCCAACAAATAGCTCCAGAATCTTTGGCTTGGCACTCAAGGTCATCTCTGAAGTAGCCCAAACTTGCCTTTCCTGCCTTACTCCACGTATTCCCCTGAATATCCCAGCTGAACTATTTGTAATGTCCTTTGCCCTTTCCCACCTGAATATATCTTCTCTCGCTGACCAGATAATAAGAGCAGAGGCCTTATCCTTAATATTCCCTAGTCTACTTAGTAAAGGCACTCAGAGAAGGAAGAGTCTGGGGAAGCCCCCCACAGTGTTCAATTCCCAACTATATCTTTATATTTTGCCTCTTTCTTGAACAGCTCCAATTTCAGATTAATCACTGCCTTCCTAGGCATACATCCTATTACTTGATTACTCTTATTGTCTGAAAGCTCTTCTTACACTGAGCCCAAATGTGCCTCATGTGATTTCCTTCCTTCCACTACTCCTAATTCCGTCTTCCAAAGCAGTACAAAGCGAGACCAACTCCCCTTTACATGACAGTTCTTTAAATATTTTTCAGATAGCTAACACATCTTCCCTTAGTTTTCTCTTCTCCAAGCTAAAAACATCACTCATTTTCTTTAACCATTCATTATTCATTCATTCATTTAACATGAGCATCTTACTGTTCTTACTGAACACCTGCTATGCAATAGGCACTATACTAGGTGCTGGAGATACAACCTCTGCTCTAAAGTCATGTAAGAGGAAGTGACAGAGAGGCAAGTACAAAACAGTAGATATGACTGTGATAATACTACAGCAGTAAGCAGAGGATACAGTGGGGGCAGAGGATGTGGTGGCTAAGTTCAATTCCATAGCACAGGTAGGAGTTACAGGGTGGTATTCTTAACAGATCAGCAGCAAACCATAATTTTCATGATGGCCACCTTCTCCTGAAGAATGAATGAATGAATAAATGAATACATACATGTAACTACTAGCTCGGGGAAGAGAAGACTAGTTATCAGATGTTTATTATGGACCAGGTACTATACTAGGTGTTTACTATACATGCATTCTATACTTTACCCTCATCACAACCCTAGGAGATAGGTACTAATACCCCCACATTTTAAAGATGAGAAAACTAAGGCTTAGAGAAGTGAAATAATATGCCCAAATCTCATACCAAGTATGTAGCAGAGAGAAGGGTCAAACCTAGGTCTGCCTGACTTAAGAATCTGGGTGCTGAATCACTTAACCATCTAGTTAAGTGTGCTTAACCCTTTGTTGAGTCATCATTCCCTTTGACAGTCTAATGAAAGCATAAGCTCCTTTCAAAGAAAAATGTTCTTGTGCATATTCATAAAAGTGTGCATAAAATTCCAGGGGTCAAGGACTCCCTAAATTCTATCTACTTCTCTTACTACCAAGTTAAGGAACTGGAGGGATTAGGGTGGACTGATGCTCAGTATCCATTCCATTCTCCTTCAGGTGTCCCTTCTTATATTACAGAGGCTGGAAAACTCACAACTACATGTTTGTACGACTCCTCTGCAGCTAGGGTTTGATTACGAATTAGGGTTTGTAAATCAGGCACATTCATGAGACTGCTTTCTGCTGTTGCTGTCGGCAGGCCCAGCTGTGCAAGCATCTGTTTTTTTGAAACAGAATTAGGAGTCCTAGGATTGGCCAGTGGCTCATTTGCGAGAACATGGTGCTGTTAACACCAAGATCAAGGGTTCAGATCTCTGCACTGGCCAGCTGCCAAAAAAAAAAAAAAAGGAAGAGTTAGGGGTCCTGTGTCTAGGCATTAGCTTCATGGATATTGAGTGGCAGAGTGTAGGACATTGACTGTGCAATAAAGTCGTGATTATGACAGTGGTTCTGTAGCTGGCAACTTCCCAGTTACTGAAGAGGCTGCAGTTTCCTTAGTGGCCCAGGTCTGTGAGGTGGCTTTGAAATTATTCATGAAGCTCAACCAAGAACCTATTTTTCAGCTCTCCCAATAACTGTTAGCTATACAATAAATACTCCTGTAAGTCCCTTCTCATTAAAAATAGTAGGTTCTTTTATCTGTAACTGAACCCAGACCAGCAGAAAATCCCTGTTCTACATTTTAAAAAACAAGTAGTTGTACTGAATTACAAATCTTAAGACATAACATTTTAATCCCCTGCTTTAATAATGTTAAAAAAAAAAAGTCCTTGATCCACAATCAAGCTATAATTTATACTAAGGGGCTCCCAAATTCAAATTTTTGAAATTAGCTAATTTGGGGGAAGAATTGCTTAAGGAGCAGTTGCATACAGTGTGTTAAATACATGATATTAAATAGCATCAGGTCGCACTTCCAGCTGTCTATTTTTGGTGGGCATGAGTAGTGCTCACGAATAATTGATAATCCTTCCCTTTGCTGAACACACAGAAGAGTCAGTCGGTTGACAATTCTCCCTGTTTGCCTGCCCTACCTTGATCTCACGGAGGCTGCATGCTCCAGTTGTGCAGTCACAAGACAGTGGGGCCTCCATCAGTCCCTCCATAGTCCCTGAGAAACTATGTGGCAGAGCACCCCTCCAAGCAGACCCCACAAGACGAGGGTTATTTACTATTAGAAGAAAGCCTATCCTGCCTAATCCACAAGCCTAGAGAACCTCCATACATGCACAAGGGGACATGTGGAGGGACACTCATTAAAGCACTGCTTGTCAGAGTGGAAAAAGCTGAAATGACCTTACTGGTTATAAATGGGAAAATGGACAAACTATGGTTTTATCATGTAATGGAACACTATAGTACGGTGAAAATGAGGACCTAGATCTCCATGCACTAACAAAGGTTAATCTTAAAGACAATGTTGAATTAAAAAAGCAAATCTCAAAAGGATGTGTACAGAATTATACCATTTATGTAATCTTAAACACTATATGATAGTGTTTTGCATGTTTCTAAATATGTTTTCAGCACAGGATAAAACCTCTTCTCTATCCTATCAACACTCCCCCACAATCATCCCAATCCTACCAAAAAAGTAGCTGAACAGAAAAAGGAACGTGTTATGGATAGGAGTTCTTTTCCCCTCTTTCATTTACTCCTACTGTTCAATTGTCAAAACTTGGAAGAAATAAATTGAAAAGTCAGTAATGAAAATGCCTTTACTATCCAGCCTCTAAGTATCTAATCTTACTTGGCACTAGCTTTAAAGTAAGTGAGAAGATCCTCTATAAGCATTAGTATTACAATAGAGACTATATATCTCAAATTACGAAGATGAATCAACAATTTCATGAGATAATAATAATCTTGTACATTCATAAAGCATTTTATAGTTTCCAAAGCTCGTTCATGGACACCAACTCACCTTGATCTCCCACCACCTTGGGAGGAAGCAAAGAATGTATCATCATCTGCATTTAACAGATGGGGAAACTGGGGCTCAGTTTTACCCTATCAGTTAAGTGAGTTTTCCAAGATCACATAACTTTAAGTATCAGGTCAAGAGCTAAAAGCAAACGTTTATAAGTGGTAAATGTTTGATTAAGTTGACATATTCTAAAGCCCATACTGCTGACAGCAATTTACTGGACCAGAAAAGTAAAGCCCTATAATCTTTGGAGGAGGTAAGCTCTGGTAGGTTAGTAAGGAAATACCATGTGATTCTGTTTTCTGAGCCATGACCATTTTTAGGTTAAATAATGAGCTCTTACATTTCTAGAGATTGAAACCTATATTTAATATAAATATTTACTCATATTAAACCCAAACTGTCAAATTAAAAGAACGCAATTTGAAAAACAATACTATTAAAGATATGTCATTTATTTTACATCAGTACATTATTCTATTCTGCCATGTCTTTCTGAACAAAGGTTTTTAATTCTCAAATAACGGTCACTAGCATTCATTTAATTCTCCCTCATAACTTTGCAAGAACTCAAGCAACAGAAGCTACTGTGTTGTACTTAATAAAGAACCAAAAAAGAATTTAGCACAACTTATTTCTATAAACCACTGCCTCAGGACAAAATAAATGGTTAGTACTTAAAATCTAATATAAAAGATGATTATTATTATTATTACTATTATTATTATTATTTTTTGGTTGCTGGCCAGTATGGGGATCCAAACCCTTGACCTTGCTGTTATAACACCACACTCTAACCAACTGAGCTAACTGGCCAGCTCAAAAGATAATTAAATGTCCTTAAAAGTGACCTATAGCAACATTAAACCAGTGTGAAAAGCAGCCCGACAGCAGCAAAAATATAAGCCTGTTTCATGTTTGGGGTCATGGTGGTAGTGGGGGCATATAAAAGATTTTTCATTTAAAAAGATAATTTGGTAGAGAATAAGCATGATTTAGATTCGTTATTCATTAAAAAGCTGTATTAACAGTCACCTCTTGGATTAGAATCAAGTACCTCATCAACTCAGACAAACTTTATAAAGGAATTTAACAGACAAGATAAAATGGAATAAAAGATGTATAATGTATTTTTATACCATGCTGTATAACAACGCTGGTAGGCAAGGTTCTGTTGTCAAATAGAATATGTCTTCTTTCCCTTAGTTATGATTCTGTTCATACTTTTCTTCCTCATACTTATGAAGGTTATATAAAAAAGCAAACAAGTATGAGGTTTTTCATTAAAAGATGCTCAACCTTACTAGCCATCAGAGAAAAGCAAATTAAAGACACGATGAGATACCCACTAGAATGGAGAAGACAAAAAAACACTGGCAATACCAAGTTCTAAAGAGGATGCCAGGAATTTTGGCAAGTGAGGGTTCTGGTAGAAATGTTAAATGACTGCCACTCTGCAAAACAGTTTGGCAGTTTCTTATAAAATTAAACATACACTTATCATATGGTCCAGTAATATGCTTGACTAAGTATTTACTCAAGTGTAGTAGGCTGAAAAATGGCCCTAGAAAAGAGATACACATCCTAATCCCTGCAACCAGTGAATATTAAAGCATATGGCAGAAAAGGGTCTTTGCAGATGTGGTTAAGAATTTTGAGATGGGAAGATTATCCTGGATTATCCTAGTGGGCCCTAAGCATAATCACAAGTGTACTTATAAGAGGAAGGCAGAGGGAGATTTGATTACAAAACAAGAGAAAGAAATGGAACAAGAAGAGAGAAGCTGGAGAAAGGGGTCACAAAGCCAAGGAAGGCAAGTGGCCTCTGGAAGCTGGAAGAGGTGAGGAAGACATTCTCCCCCAGAGTCTCTGGAAGAAGTGAGGCCCTGCTAGTATCAAGATTTGGGACCAGCAATACTAATTTTGGACTTTTGGTTCCTGGAACAGTGGGAGAATAAATTTCTGTTGTTTTAAGCCACCTAGTTTGTAATAATCTGTTATAATAGTAATAGGAAATTTATATGCTAAGTGAATTGAAAATTTATGTTCATACAAAAAAACTGTAACAAAGGTTTAGAACAACTCTATTTATGTAATCACCAATGTCCCACCAATCAACAATCCAAACATCCTTCAACAGATAATGAATAAACAACTGTTACATTCATACAATGAAATACTACTCAGCAACAAAAAGGAACAAATCTATTGTTACATGTAACATTCAGATGGATCTCAAAGGCATTATCCTCAGCGGAAGAAGGCAGTTTCAAAAGGTTACATACTGGATGTTTCCATTTATATAACATTCTCAAAAAGACAAAACTACAATGATGAGAACATTATAGTCCAGGAGGCAGGGGTGGGGGAGAATGTGACTGCAAAGGGATAAACAAGGTTACTGGGATTATGGACATATTTTGTATCCTGTGGTGGTGGTGGTTATAGAAATCTGTAAATGTGTTAAAATACACAAAACTACACATCAAAAAAGTCAAATTTTCTGTTTACCAATTTAAAAATTAATCTTTTCAGAAAAAAATAAAGTTAAATTAGGAAAATTTACAAAAAAGAAAGAAAGAAAGAAAGAAAAAAAAAAAAAAAGACATTAAGGTCCGGCTCAAAGGACCTTCCTAAATGGAGATCCAAACCCTTGACCTTGGCGTTAGCAACATCTAGTTCATTTCTGGTTTCAAGGCAAGCAAGCACCAGAAGCCTTCACAAGGGAGACAAACTATGTTCACTGAGAAACAACTGCAAGATTTGAACCTCATGTTCAATAAGAACCCATATCCAGACTGCAACCTTCAGAAAGAAATGGCCTCAAAAATGAACATATATCCAACAGTACTGCAGGTTTGTCAAGAACCACAGAGCAAAACTCAAGAAAGCAAAATGCACGCCTGTTCAACAACAACAGGAAGTTCAATCACAGCAATTACCTGAACACAGAGTCAAGACCAGTCCCTCCAGAGAAATATGGACACACCACCCAGATCTCCTAATGGTGCCTATCCCAAAGCCCTAGTTTATACAGATCATCTGGCACCCTCATTCCAACTCAGTTTATGCCCCAATTTTAAGGTCCCCACAGACCACTCTGGCCACTACACTGTCCATTTTGGCTGCTGCCAAGACCCTAACATATACTGCCTCTGTCCCATTTTGGAATCCCAAGTTTGTTCTCCAAGCTTCAATCTGATTCTTTTGGCTCTTCATCTGTACGAAGTAGAGAGAGAAGCTAGACACGAAAGGTCACATATTGTAATAATTTGAAATGATTCCCATGCAAGAGAATATTTTTCAGCAATAAGGAACGAACTAGACATATACGTGGGCTGGCCTATTAGCTCACTTGGGAGAGCATGTTCAAGGTCTCAGATTCATACTGGCCAGCCACCAAAAAAAAAAAAAAAAAAGGAAAAGAAATATAAGCAACAACATGGATTTCAAAAAAGGCATTAAATTCTCGAAACTTTGAATCTAGGAACAAGAAAGAAGAATTTGCCCTGGCCAGAAGATCTATGAGAAGGGCTTGGGGATATGCTGCAGTGAGAACTCCTTATCAAAGACAAGTTCCAGACTCTATTAGAAATCAAGAACCATTCCACATTCATGCCTCGATTATCAAGCATCTTAACTCAGGACCCAACAATGGGCTTTTTAATCAATTTCTGCTACAGTTCTCTCTTGATCCTCCACTATAATGGGCATGAGGGACAAAAACAACAACAAAAAAAGTGAAACCAGGCTCGGTTTATTCTACATCCTCTCTTACTAAATCAGAGCTGTCACAGTAATAAGGGAGAATGAAGTAACTGTGAGCCAGGAGAATTCTCCAAAGATATTTGGGTCAGTCCACTTTCACTTCATAATCAAATACAAACTGTGGAGTCAAAAAGAGCTGTGGAGTCAAAATGCTCCCATATGGAAAGAGTGTCAAAGAAATTTACCCATTCTCTTCACCTTGTGGCTAGTGAAGATGCTGTTGAAAATTAATGTGGCTACATGACTAAGAAGGGAGAAGACTGAAAGCAAGGGCCTGGGAAACCAATCTCCAAATAACCAGCAGAGAGCACACAACTTTCTTAAATTCCTTTAAATTGACAGATTCCCAGAAAGTCATGAGGCAAATTATCCATCACTACAACATAAAGAGAAAATGCAAATACTCTGATGAACTGTGAATTTGTTAGGCTTTTGTCCACAGACAAACCCTTCTGACCAGGGACAATTAAAAGTTTGCTTTCCTTTGTAATTCTAGGTTGTGCTGATGGCCACGCACACATACAAGCCCCAGAACTTACTTCCAGCAAATCAACCGCAGTGTGTTACAGATGAAACTGCTTGACCAACCTGTCTTCCATACAGGTTCATAAATAAAACCTAAGGAGATGCTGAGAAAAGAGCCGGAAAAAATGAAATGTGCTAAACAAGGAACAGTAGATTTAAGGATTAGATAACTTTGTCCTGCAGAAGTAATAAATTACTTGAGAGAAAGACGAGTGGCATCTGGTCAGAGGATGCTGTCTCTGACAGCAGGAATGGCAGGAAGCCCCAGACAACAAGGAAATCCTCAGGGAAAATCATCAGAATTGCTGATTTCATGCAGCAGAGATGGAAAGGTTTCTACAGCTCACCTCCTCCAATCATCCAATAGGAAGTACTTAAAAAAAAAAAGTGTTTACATTTACAGTCCAATACAAGGTTCTCTCTAGAATTTTCTTGAAGAGCTGCATTTCAGTGTCACATGTGTTCAGCTATAACCTGCGGGTTTTATAGATAATCCTTCGTTACCAACAATGCACAACCTAGTTTCAAGTAAACTGATTGCCACAGTGTTATTACTACTAGAATTTACTTCTTAATCTTCTATGGTGTAGTCCTTTTTGGCCTACTCCTTTTTACTGACAGGATTATAAACAGTAACAGCAATAATACTTACTATTTACTAGGGGCTAACCAAGTTCCAGGCCCTGTTAGACATTTTTATGCATTATCTCATTTAATTCTCACATCGATAGTATAATCAAGGTAAGCACTATGATTCCCATTTTGCAAATTAAGAGCTAGACACTCAGAGGCTAAAAAGACTTGCTGTCTTCCCAGTATCTAACTGAACATGCAGCATAGAAAATGTGCTCAACTAATATCTACTACTAGGTGAATGCTGGTGTCTGTGGTCACACAGCTAGTAAGTGGTGAGATAGGAACTGAGGTAAGACAAAACCATGATTTTAATGTCAACTCCTGTTCTCTCTATTTGGCAAGGAGATAGAAAAAGCAGCATGAAATTGTCAAGGGACAACTGAACTCCTATACATTCTAGGGTCTGTACTTTTTGTTTATGTTCTGAGTCTGTAAGAACAAAGCCCATAGTTGAGAAGGTTTGGTTTAAGACACACTGTCACACTGTCAAGCCTTACTTTGAACTTCAGTTTGCTGGGAGTATATTCTACTCTTTTAAAAATAGAATTTTACCCGCAATCAAGTGAGCAGGAATCTAATAATCAGACAATTCTGGAGTTCTATGAAATAAAAATTGTCAAACTCCAACACTGATAAACATTTTTCCACACGCATTGCTAAGAACAAGAGCTGAGGTCTCTTATCAAAGAACTCAGGCTAAAATCTAGAGGAAAGAACTTTAGAATGAGAAACCTAAATGTGAAAGTCATTTTTCCCTCACTCCAGGAGTTTCCATTTCTTATCATAGACCAGGATCTGTAGGCAGAAAGGAGGAAGAGAGAAACAAGGAGGTATCAAGAGCTTTGCTATTATTGTTCATTTGATTTTTTTCCCCCTTGTACAGAAAACTGCAAATCAAAGCAGCAGGGTGCTCTATTAGGCAGGCCAGTAGACAACCACCTACACACTAGACAATTAAAAGGTTCCACAGAAGGGATAATACCCTTCTCACCTCCCTACCTTCACTCATTGCCCACTTTGTCTCAGATAAAAGCAAACAGGTGAAAACCATTCAACCCCAAAACTTCAAACAAAATTTTGGTAATTATGTTATTAGCCACCTCAATACGACTTTAATTTTCTCTTTTAAAAATAGCAAAGAAATAAGGGAGAAAAAAAAGTTTTATCCTTTTAAGTCTAGAGCGAATTCTGGTTTATAAAAACAAACTATTATTCAAAGTATTGGCCTCCCCAAGAGCAAAAATCATTCATCCTTTGGTGTGACAAACTACACAAACAGGAAGAGTTATGACAGGAACGTCAACATAAAAGCTGGTGAAGGAGGAGGCAGAAAAAAAATTAATAAAAGTTATCAGTACTAAAATCTGTTTTAAAGTTTTTGTTACAGTTTAAAGGACTCATATTTGCATGCAGCAAGCATGCTGTTTCTAAAAATAACCTCACCATGTTTTCCAGGGGAGCACAGAAACACACCTCCTCCCAGTTACTCAATGTGGTCAACACACACAACTGCCGGATCCAGCCATCCTTTGGTGACCACCTCCCCCACCTCTACTTGGCTTGTCCCTCTTGTTCCCCATACCCTGCAGGGACTGCACGGACATGCTGCAGTGACCGCCTCTCAGTCACAGTGTGACTCCACAGAACTTGTGCCTGCTCACTTTGAGCCCACCAATTCAAACTGCCCACTCGGATAACACCCCAGAACACAATAAAGGCTCTGACCCATGGGTCCCTCTCTCTCTCTTGCTCCCCACCCACTGGTTGAGCGCGAGTCCTAGACAGTCTCCCGATGGCCTTCTCTCTGGGATCTGTAAGTGATAAAAATGTTTCTTATTTCATGTGTTTTGTTATACTGCCTCCTCTGTCTCTTACCAACCAATACATCCATACCCAACTTCTTTCCTGGTCAGGGTTAGAATGTACAGCCACTCTCAAGAGAGAGACCAAATTAGAAAGAATTTATACTTACTAAACAGCCAGGAATACATGGAGGCGGGAATCATGGGGGCTCTCTTAGAGGCTACCTATCGCAAGCACCATTAACGTTAAGAGCACATGCTCCTCAACTTATGATGGGGTTACATCCCCATAAACCCAATGAAAATTGAAAATAGCATTAGGTCAAAAATTCGTTTAAAACCCTGATAAACCCATTGTAAAGCTGAAAAACCGTTAAGTCAAACCATCATAAGTCAGAGACTGTATCTTGTTAAATATTTGAGACAGTGGACATATTAATTAGCTTAATTTAATCATTCCACATTGTATTAAAAAAATGCCACTTTGTGTATCATAAATATATACAACTATAATTTATCAATATATAATAAAAATAATTTTTTAAAAAAACTAAGTATCAAAAGAATAAACTTAGTGTAAGATGTTAAAATAGTTATATGGCAAACGAGAAACCAAGATTTTTTTTTTTTTTGTCTTTTTGCGACCGGTAAGGGGATCGCAACCCTTGGTGTGGTGTCGCCCACACCGCACTCAGCCAGTGAGCGCACCGGCCAGTCCTATATAGGATCCGAACCCGCAGCGGGAGCACCACTGCGCTCCCAAGTGCCGCACTCTCCTGAGTGCGCCACAGGGCCGGCCCAGAAACCAAGATTTTTAAAAAATAATGAAGCATATTCAGTCATGTTGCTGTCATTAATCACAAGTTTTTTGTTTTTGGTGGTAAGAGGATCCAAACCCTTGACCTTGGCACTGTAATACTGTGCTCTAACCATCATTAGTAACTATTCTTCAGAAGAAAAAGAAACTGTACCATTAACACATTAAATAAAAATTTTAAATATTTAAAATACAATTTATTTAATCTTAATTTTTATTTTATGAAATGCTTTATACTAAATATCTTAATAGCACATAATATCAGCTATATATACATATATATGATACATGAAATATATATGATTTGCCTGCTCAAAGAAAAAAAAATTTAAGGATAAGGATGCATGATTTTTTTTTAAATGGAGACTGTTCCTCTACATATTGGGAACCACTGGAGAATTTTAACTACCGAGAGTTTTAAGCAAACTCAGATTTGCACTTTAGAGTAAGGGCTCTGGCATTATTTGGTAACTTCCATCTGCACAGTGCCTGGCACGGAGAAAGCACACAAATGGCAGCTACAACAGGTAAGGAGTACATGACCACACCTGGTATCTGTCCAAAATGGGTTGTTTGTGCACAGCCCATCATCTGCAAATCGAGTAATGGCCTCTGGTTTTCCTACTGCACTTCAGAAGAGATGGAGGTACTTTTGTTGAAATGGGCCTCAAATTCTAGCCAGTGGAGGAACAGTTTTAAATGCAGTCATCATATGTCTGAGAAGTACGTCAGTAAGGGCACTCACTGTATTGGATTAATAACTGAAAAGCTACGTGTGCATCTCATCTGACTCACTGCTGAGCATACATCCTCAAGTGATATCCACTGTAGCTGGAGCACACAAGCTAAGTGGTAAAAAGTACCAATACTACTCACAAATGGCCACTCTTTGAGTTCAGCCAAAATGAAAGGCAAACAGAGAAAACAGAGATCATACATGACACTATAATACTGATGGGCCTAAGAATGAGTCTCGTACTACAGCAAAGGACTAGGACTATGGGCAAATGGTCACATGGCCGGGTTCCTCCCTCTTTACGACCCATTCGTAAAGGGCCCGGAGTCTCCTGTCTGAGAAGGTTGGGTCGTGCACCACAACCACCACAGCACTGGTGCTGTTCAGTAGCAGGAAGCTGTGGCACTCGCCAATCCCAACCAACCCACTTTACCCCTTTTCCTAGGTCCTCATCCAATTTCCTTTTCACTACTTGGTTCTTATCTGGCCCTTGTTTTTCTCTGTACTAGCTTGTAAATGCCTAAGGACAGGTGTAGTCTTGCCCCCTTCTGTACAACCCAAAGGTATTGGCCAAAACACGCAATCCAGCATGGTAACTGGTATTCCTACTCTGCTCCCTCTATCACAGGTCTGCCATGGCTTCTGTGGGTACCAGGCCAGCCCCACAACTAGCACTCACATATAACAAAGCAGCCAGCACTTAGCCTAGGAACTTTGGACCTAAATGCAGAGAAGAAGTAAACCTCCAAGTCCTTTCCTGCCTATGATTAAAGGATATCCCATGTGCAAAGACACTGCTCCTTAGTCTGTGTATCTGTGGCCATTCATTATGCGATTCATTATGAATTTACTGATAGCTCCTCTACAAGCCAACTTAAACAAAAAACTTCATTTCAATTAAAGGATTATAATTCACCAACTCTTCTGACTCAGCATTACTGTCAAGATTACACATTTCTTCCAAAGCAATAATGTGGACCTATTAGCATTCATAGAAAGAAAGTCACTGGGGTTTGGTCAACTTATAAAATCTATCCAATAATTATGACTTCCTGACTTGGAAGCACTGTACCCAAACGCACTCTGAAAAATATTCTTAGGACACTGACATTTTCCTTACTTTGACCAGAAGAGGGATTAATTTTCATTTGAAAAGGAGGTAAAGTATCACTAATCATGCTGATTGAACTTTACATGACTTTCTGAATCAAATCTTCCTTGACTTATTTGAAGAAATGTATATTGTTTTTTATAAAATACATAAAAAAACAATATAAGGTATTTTTTAAAAATAAATCTTTCCTTGTATTTATATTTCCTGAAGGCTTTTCTCCATTGAACTTATATTTCAATTAAACTAAAAAAAAAAAAGCCTTCCAAAAAAAAAAATCAGGAAATGCCATGCATTTAGTTTGACATAGCACTATCATGAATAAGGAAATGCCCAGGAGGATGCTACTAACTCAACATCGCATGTCGTGTCCTGGCCAAAACAACAGGGAGCCACGCGGGCAGCTTATCACTACTAACAAATAACATAAGCAACACATTTTCTGTATTTTAAGAGCTCTACTTTCACTGCTAGACTGAAAAAGCTCATATACCACACACAAAAAGATACATTTATCTGAGGGAAAAATCATTTCTTTATTATGCACTGAGCAATAATTTTGTTTTGAAGGGGGAGGGGGTAACTATTACCATCACTTATATAATGTTAACATTTTTATGTGTTCTTGTTCATCCACACAAATCAACTCACTCCAGCAACTACCTCCAATGTGATTCTCAATAAAACAAACCTTCTAGATGTACTAATAATGATAAATTCTTAGTTTTCAGTTTTCCTTGTTGTGAATATGAAACAATTTCATATATTAAAAGTGATTAGACTAGTGCCTAGAATGCAGAGGGCACTTGGAGGAAGCTCCCTGTTATGGCCAGCCTAGGTGAGGAAAGGCAACCGAAACACAAACTGTCCTGTGCCATTTCTTCTCTCTCAGGCAATGTTCTTATAGTATCTTAATAGCTATGAGGTTCTTTGCACTAGAATTTCCGGTTTTCCTCCTGATAGACCATCATTCCTCAAGAAAGGACACTGGGAGTTGTGATCAAGATGGCAGAATAGACAGTCCTCAGTGTCATTCTCTCCCACAAATCAACAAACTTACAACTATAAAAAAGCAACAAACAACAGCCAAGCCAGGGCTGCTAGAGCTCAGGGGAAGAGGAGGTGAGACCTATGGAGTGTATGAAGGTGGGAGAAACCACAACGGGAGAAAGAAAAAACTGCTCCATTTCGTGCCACAGCCACTTTAAGGCTGGAGCTGCTGAGCACATGGAGCAGGAGCTGTCAAAAGCAGCAGCTGTGCCCTTCAGATGAAGTTGCTTGGAGGCGGCAGGGAAGAAGAGGGCCTTGGTGGCCCCCAGGCCAGGTTCCCATGGACCCACATAGGAGCAAGGAGCCACAACAACTGAAAAAAAGGAGCCACTCAGAGGCTGGTGAGTCACCACAAGGGACCATTGTAAGGGACCGGCACAGGGCCCATCCCATGGGAAGTGTTTGCAGCACGGGCAGTAGGGGAGACAGGCCCACTGGATGAACACTGGGGCACACCAAGAACAGCCAACTGGCACCCCAATCAGCGAAGGACCACTCAGATGAGACTGGTCAGGAATACAGAATTGCATGGGGTGCAGTTTGATTAAAGACTCAGGCCCAAATCAGAGTTTCTACACAACCTAGGTGCACCAGATCTCTGGAGAGCCAGAAGTACCTATAAGTACAACCATTAAAACCTGAGCTGCACAAAAAGCCTTCCCTAGGGAAACAGCAACAAAGCAACAATTTAGCTCAACCACAGAGCTCAAGTACTGGACACCACAGGAAATTCCCCCATTTTAGAAGTAAGAAAAGGACAAAAAGTTAGTTCCGGCCCAGGCACACCACCAGCGCCTCAGGGCCCACCCAAGGACCTGAGGTATGGAGATGGGGACCAGACCCCCCTCCCACAACCAGGCACACCACCAGCGCCAAGAAGCATGCCAAAAACATCACCTCCATGTGGGTGGCCCACCACAGCTACCACAATAACCACAGCTGCTGCAAAAGTGGCTAGACACCTCAACCACCACACAGATGGTCTGCCAGCCACTGGTGTGCATTGACACAAGGAGAGTCACCAGCAGAGACCAAAGAAAAGAAGGGGATGTCTCTCTCCACAAAGCCCACTCCAGAGTTACAGAAGAAGCATCTGTTCTACAATAATATTGGGAGACCTGAACATACCTCTCAGCACTGGACAAGTCATCTAAGCAACAAATCAACAGAGTAACCATTACTCTTCCAGAAGGAGAGAAGAAATCTAGGGTTATCAGTGGTGGGATGGGGGAGGGAGAGGGGGATGGGGAGAGATTGGACATGGAGCATGAAAAGTAAGTACAATTTATAACAATATATATGCTAGTAATATTGAGTTGATCGACATATGTCAACGCTGAACCCCCAAAATATGTATAATCAATTATGATTCAATAAAAATTAAATAAAATTAAATAAAAATAAAAATAAAGAAAGGACACTGGCTGAGGAAGAGGATGTTTTGACACTTAGGTAAAGAAGGCAAACTGGTCACAAGCAGGCTTCAAGGAAGACACTGGCACTGAGCAAAGGTGCCTCAATCTGACTTTTTCACCAGTCTCTGCCCCTTGGGCAGCAAGAAACAGCTAGTGCTCAGCAAGCTTTAAACTGTATCCATGGCTTCCCTGCAATGCAGTCTGGGCCAAATATAAAAGCTCCTTGAAACAGAGGTCCCATGTTCTTTAACCATGGCCAGGAACTTAGCACATGAGCTTGAGGTGCCAGCTCTGGGAACAAGCCACGTGGTAGGAGCAGCAGGAGGCTGGGACTGGCTGATCCAGTTAGTCCCCAGAAGAGGCAGCGGCTGGGCCTCTCCACCACCCCAGGACTGAGTTTAAAGGCAATATTAGTAACATATCTCCAACAAAGTGATGTTATCACAAGGCAGTTCCAGCAATATGCCTTAGGGATATAATTAGTAGTACACTGTGGTAGGGAGAGTTAAGGATACCTCCATAAAACATGATTTTGTCAATTTTACAAAACAGAAAAGAGTGTGAGAGTGATACATAAACTAATGAGAACTAAACAAATGTAAGGGATTGTAATATCATTTGTCAGTGGAATCTGCCATTTTTCTTTCTAAAAATTGGAAAAAAGAAAAAACTGATCTGATTTAAATGTATTACTTTTTCAGTTAGAATACTGGTAGCCGTGAGTCATAGCGAACCAACTCCAAATGGCTTACACAATAAGGAATGTATTATGTCTCATAACACCAAATCCAAAGGTGAGGAGGATTCAGCAACTCCACACTGTCCCCAGTCTCCCTCTCCTCCCCTCTCCAGCGTTTCAGCTCCATCCTGAGGCTGGCTGGCCTCATGGTTTTATGCTGGCTACCAGAAGCAAAGAACACTTCCCTCCCAACACCAGGGGTAAAAGGCCATGTTTTCAGGCAGATTGAGCCAATTTAGAATGCATGCCCACTTTCAACCAAAAAAAAATTCCCAGGGCAAAGGGATTACTAACTATGGCTGGCTTAGAATCATGATTCTCAACCCTGGCTGCCCATTAGAATCACATGGAAAGTTAAAACCAAGAACAAGGAGATGCTTGCAGACCTTATGGTTAGAGCATTCTCCCTACTGCAATAGTCCCTTCCCCCCTTGGAAAAATCCTTTTGAATAAAGCCTGCCTTTGAAATTGGTAAAGGAGGGGCCGGCCTGTGGCTCACGTGGGAGAGTGTGGTCCTGATAACACCAAGTCAAGGGTTAGGATCCCCTTACTGGTCATCTTTAAAAAAAAAAAAAAAATTGGTAAAGGGCCACAAAAAATGTTTACATTGTGTACTGATAAAACTAACAAACTAATTAGTTTTTTTTAAAAAAAGTCTCTCCTTATTAAAAAACAAAACAAAAAACTGATATTCAGGTCTCTCCCAGACCAATTAAATCAACCCCTTGGGGTGGGAACTGGACACAAGTCTTTTTAAGCTCCCAAGGAGATAGATTCTAATGGATAGTCAGGGCTGAAAAGCACCTACTCAGAATCCTCTCTGGAGCTTGGAATGGGACAGTTCCTTGTGAGATACTCTGACAGCGAAGGGGCATTGGGTAGTGGGTCAATCTGTCTGAAAACAAGGCCTTTTATCCCCTGGTGTTGGGAGGGAAGTGTTCTTTGCTTCTGGTAGCCAGCGTAAAACCATGAGGCCAGCCAGCCTCAGGATGGAGCTGAAACGCTGGAGAGGAGAGGAGAGGGAGACTGGGGACACTGTAGGCAACCATCTAGCTAAAGACTGGAAATAACCTAAACATCCAGCAATAGGGGACTGGTTGAAAAAACCAATGATACTCCCAAGATTGTGGAACACAATGCAGCCATAAAAAGGATGATATCTGTATTCCAATATGGAGAGACCCTGAGGACCTATTAAGTGAAAAACAAAAACAGTATATACTGTATGCTATCTTTTGTGTAATAAATACGTATTTGTTTGTATTTACAAAAAAAAGGAACACTGGAAGGATAAAAAAGAAACTATAAAAATGACTTTCCAGAGGAGTAGTGGAATGAAAAGGATCACGCTGTAGAGGCAGGGGACAGAAGCAAGCTTCTCAGAAGATACACCTGTACTGGACTGGCCAGTTACCTCGGCTGGTCAGAGCACAGTGTTATAACACCAAGGTCAAAGGCTCAGATCCCCATGCTGGCCAGCTGACAAAAAGAAAGAAAGAAAGAATATACATCTGTAATATAGTTCCATATTTAAATCAGAAAATGAGGGCCGGCCCATGGCTCACTCGGTAGCGTGCAGTGCTGCTAACACCAAGGCCACGGGTTCGGATCCTATACAGGGATGGCCGGTTTGCTCACTGGCTGAGCGTGGTGCTGACAACACCAAGCCAAGGGTTGAGATCCCCTTACCGGTCATCTTTTGGAAAAAATAAATAAATAAATAAATAAATCAGAAAATGTTTTACCTCTTTAAAATTATTCATTTTAATTTAAAAATAAATTTTAAAGCTGTCACAAAGCTTGTAGGACAATGTGTAAGTTTTTTAAATTATGAATTATAATTTTTAAATTATAAAATTTTATAAGAACATAAAATGATAAATCATAATGTTTGTTACACACCACCACCCCAAAACACCCAACTACTAATGGGTAAGAATATTCAATAGAATATCAAAATCATATACCACAAAACTGTGAAAAAAATAAAAATTTTGATTAAATGAATTCTAAACCTAAACCTCCCTCACTTCAAAATCGTGAATGTTTTCAAAAAGCATTAGTGCATCTTCAAAAAGCAATGTTTTCAAGTGAAAAATATTCAAGCTATCAAGAAATACTTCATTTCAACTGAAGCTCCATAACTAATCAGCAATGTAACCCTAAAAACACTACTTTACTACCCTGAACCACAGTTTTCCTACTAAAAATTAGGAATAATGTCTATCCTACTTACACCAAAGATCCAGAAACAAAGTATATTAAAGTGCTTTAAAAATACTTAAAGTTTTACAGATCCACAAGAGACACTCATTGCAATTTAGGATGCTGCAGAATCACCAATAAAATGAGGAATTACTATATGACACTGGACACGTAGAAAGTACAGAAGTTTATGTTGAATCTTATTCAACAACAGGGAAAATCTAGTTGTTTTCATTAAACTCTTGATACTGGATTGGCTGCCTGTCTTTCTTTCTCATAAAAGTGAACATACCAAAAGTAAATTCTGTTTAGGTGAAGGTTCCAATTAGTTTACATATTACTGTAAATTCAGTCCCTAGTAACTCACAAGTTGTACTAGGAAGTAAAACAACCACCCAAGACCCAACTAAGCCAAAGAGCGACCAAGACGATCATCCTCGGAACACGGCCTATCCTCTTACTCTTATACAAACATATCTATTAAAACACTCTCCTTTTCTATTTAGCACTTCTAGTTCCTATTTTCTACCTCTCAAAAAATAAAATCTTAAGGAATTATCTACTTTGCGATTTCCCAATTTAATCTCTACAATATTAATACCATTAACCTAGTGACATTTCAAGAATGAGTCACATTCCTGGCAAAAACTCAGGAGTTTAAAGATCACACTCGCCTTTTCTCCTCTGGAGAACACATGGACACAGTAAAGAAAATATCCTGCCTGTAACATCAGCCTCGCTTACAGATCCTACAATGAGTGTGATCCACCAGACCCCTGGGATTTTAACATAACTGGGTAAAGGTCTCATAACCTGAAAATGTTAAGAGGGAAGGAAAGGTGAAGGAACAGAGTACAAGGACAATATTCCCACTACAGCAACATCCTGGGTAGACAGAAAAAATTTTGGCAATATAGGAAACTTGAAGAAGGGAATAGGACTTGAGAAGCACTTGTTAGTCATTTCCAGGGGAAAAATTAAATATGTAAAGAAAATGGGTCGACCAGATTCAGTTAGAGGCCACAAGCAGCTACAGATTTAAAAAAGATGAGAACCAAGATGAAGCGTACAGCTAGCTCCAGCAGCAGTCTCCCCACTGCTTAAAAAGACCATCAAATAGACTTCATTCAGCCTATTCGCTGGACGTACCCCACAGTTTATTCAAGGAGATAACCACTTTCCAAAGCAGATGGCCAACGGTGGTCTTTAGGATTTTAACTGGACACAAACAGCCTTTCATTGGCTATCTTGTTCCCTGCTGTACCACCCCCATTTGACATAGCACCTGATACAGAGTGGGCACCAAGATACTTGTTCAGTGCCCAAATCTGCCAAACACTCAACTACATTCAATTCCATAATTACTGAGCATCTAGTCTGTAAAAAGTACACTGCTTGACCTATGAAGATGTATAAACATGGTCTCCACTATCAAAGGCCCAAGAATGGAATGTCAGAGAAAATTAGAATTGGAAAAAAAAAAAATCAGAGAACGGTGAATCTAGAAGAATCAGCAGCAGATATTATGAAGATTGCGACAATTTACAGTAATCATTTAGCCTTTATTATTAAAAGGAAAAAAAGTCTCTGAGATGGCTTGCTTTCATCAGTAAGAATTCTTTATATTCTTTATATCCTAGGATCAAAACAGTCTGTAGATTTAATGCAATCCTATAAGAAAATGCTTATGGGTGTTTTTGTTTGGGTTTGGAATTGTATAAAACTAATTCCAAAATGTACATGGAAATACAAAGGAGTACTCCAAGACAATCCTGAAGAAGAACAAAACTGAAGGTCTTATTCTACCAGATATGAAGACGTATTTTAAAGCTGCAGTAATATAGAGTGATGCTGCAAGGACAGAGAAATGCAACAAACTAACAGTAAGGAGTTCCCCCAAAAGATTCACATATGGATGGCTACCTGTTATATGCAGGAGCAGATGTTCTTTTCAGTTAAAGAGATAGGACAACAGAGGGGGGGAAAAAAGGACCTTCACCTCTACACAGAAAAATCAATTCCAAGTGAAGTGTAAATATGAAAGGTAAAGGAATAAAACTTCTTCGTGACCTTAGTGTGGACAAAGATTTCTTATAAAGACCAGAAAAAAAGTAGTAACCATAAAGAAAAAGACCGTTAAATTAGACTACGTTAAAATTAAGGATGCTGGTTTATCAAAGACACCATTAAGAGAGTAAAAAGTGTGAGAAAATATTTGCAGTAAACATATTCAACAAAAGACCTGTACTGAGAATATATAAATAACTCCTGCAAATCAATGAGAAAGAAACATAACTAGAAACACAGACAAAAGAGGTGAACTGCAGGAGATGTTTGTATGATTGGCCTCCATATCCATGGGTTTTGCATCCATGGATTCAACCAACTGTGGATCAAAAATATTCAGAAAAAAAAAACAATAAAAAAACCCCAAAACAATACAGTATAACAACTACTTGCATAGCATTTACATTATCTTAGGTATTATAAGTAATCTAGAGATGATTTAAAGTATATGGGTGGATGTGCATGTATATATACAAATACTATGCCATTCTATATAAGGGACGTGAGTATCCCAAATTTTGGTACCCGCGGGGGTCCTGGAACCAATCTCCCATGGATACCAAGAGACAACTGTGTGTGGTGTGTGTGTATACACATGTATGTACGTAGATGTGTGTGTATATATACATACATACATACATATAGGAGGGTACTTCAAAAAAGTTCATGGAAAAATAGAATTAAGGATAATATGAATCTTTCCACAAACTCTCAGACAGATAGACACACGTGCGTGCACACAGATTCCAAATGGCCAATAAACATGAAAACGTGCTTAACTTCATGAGTCATCAAAGAACTGTGATTTAAAATCACGAGATAACACTGCTCAACCATCTGAAAGGCTAACATTTAAGAAGACCCACAGTTTCAAGGTTTGGAGGGAATGTAAAGCAACTGGAACTCCTCTATACTAATGATAGGAGCTAAGCTGACACAATGACTTTGGAAAGCTATTTGACAGTATCTACTAAAGCTGAACATGCCTACACTGTGTGACCCAGTAATTCCACTTCTAGGTATACAGACATATACAAGAATGTTCATTATTTGTAAATATCTGTAAACTGAAAATAACCTGAATATCCATCAATAATAGCATAGGTAAATAAATTATTGAATATTTATACAACAGAACACTAAACAACAATGAAAATGAACAGACTACTGATACCTGCAGCAACATGGGTGAATCTTCAAAAAAATTATGTTGAGTGAAAGAAGCCAAACCTCAAAAAAAATATATTGTACAGATCAAAAATATGAAGAACTAAACTTCTGCTTCTGTCCATAATGCAGTAAGTGGTATCAGACTTATCTTTTTGCCCTAAGCAACTATAAAACTAAAGAGAATATTTGAGACAACCATTTCAGGCATCAGACAACAGGCAAGGCTAGGCTGTGACCCTTGAGAGGAGAAAGGATGGTGAGCTGCATGTTACCCCCCAACTTCCTGCCTGGGGCAATTTCCCAACCATGGTGCAGGAAGATGGAACCCAAACTGACAGCAGCAGTCTCCTTGAACTGAGGAAACAAAGATCGGAATTCTAGATGCTGAGGCAGCTAGAATTTGTACAGCAGGAAATCTGAAAGGAGGGCGGTTGTGTGGGGGTGGAGGAGCAGAAGGCAGGGGCAGGGCAGAAGAGAGTGGGAGGTGTCCTGTGAGTCCACTGCTTCCAGATTCATGAGGGCTAGACTGCCCATGTGTAAGGTAAGATTCTGCAAGGCTTAACAGACAGCCGTGGCTGTCAGGCTGAGAACTGCACAGAGATACAAAGGTTTCATGCTGCTGGGAAACATTCAAGTGCCAGCCCATCCAGAGTAAAGAGACAATGCTGAGCACCTCTGTCATGTAGTTGAGACCCCAAAAAGGCCAAGCATTAAGTTTAAAAAACACCCTTTAGAGTTAAGGCAAAGTGTCTGGACTGAGGATAACCTCATACTAATAAAGCATAAAACCAAACTGACAGAGTCAAAGGAATACTATATCCTAGTAACTTACCTGCCCATCAGAACAAAATGAAAACCTCTTTCAAGAAAGACAACAAAATCCAGAATCCTTACAATATAACAACCACATGACTGTCATACAAATAAAATTACTAAACATGCAAATATGCAGAAAAATGTAACTCATAATGTAGAGAAAAAGCAATCAATAAAAAAAGACCCCAAGATGATCCAGATGTTTAAATTAGCAGACAAGGTCTTTATTATAAATACATTCAAGGATTTAAAGGAAAAGATGGGCCAAATGAGTAAAAAGATGGTGAATCTCAGCAGAAAAACACAAACTATAAAAAAGAACCAAATAGAAATTCTAGAATTGAAAAGTACAACATACGAAATAAAAATTTTACAGGACACTGAACATTGGAAACTGCCAAAGTTACTGAATTTGAAGAGAGATCAACAGAAAATATCCAAACCAAAAAACAGAAAGAAAAAAGAAAAGTTTTGGTGATATAACAGAGCTTCAAAATACACAAAACAAAAACTGAGAGAATATTTAGTTATATTTCATTCATAATATTCAATATTTCATAAATATTGCTCATTGTGCCTTTTCTTTTTCTTCTTCAGTCCTGCCAGAAATTTGCCAATTTCACTAATATTTTTTCAAAGTCAGCTTTCAGTTTAGTTGATCATTTCCATTTCTTAATTTTTGTTTTTATTTTTATTATTCTCTTCCTTCTGTGTACTGTGGGATTACTTTGCTTTTTTGCCTTCTTGAATTAAATGCTCAGGTCTTTCATTTTTACCCCCAGTCTTTCTTGTTCTCTAATAAATGTTTTTAAGGCTAAAAAAATTATAGAATTAAAGAGAAAAATAAACATAACTATCATCATAGCTGTTGATCTTTAACATCCCTCTCTCAGTAAAAGAAACCAAACAAAAACAAAAACAAAAACAAGAACCTCAGCAAAGGTATAGATAAAATAAACAGACAAAAAATAAGTAAGGATGTAGAAGATTTTAAACAGCACTATGAACCAACGTGATCTAACTCACATTTATAGAAAACTACACCTGACAACTGCAGGACACATACTCTTTTCAAGTACAAATGGAACATTCACTAAGATAAGTCATATGCTGGGCCATAAAATTAGTTTCAGTAAATATCAAAAGATTGAAATTTTACAGAGGATGTTCTCTGACCACAGGAATGAAATTAGAAATCAGTAATATATCTAGAATCCCCAAATTAAAAAAAATTACACACTTTGAAAACAAAACATCAAAACTTGTATGATGGAGCTAAAGCAATGTTTAGAAGGAAATATATAGCTTTAAATGCTTCTACTTAAAAACAAGAAAGGTTTAGAATCAATAATCTAAGTTTTTACCTTAAGAAGCTACGAAAAAAAATTAAACCAAAAGTAAAAGAAAGAAAATAAAGAGCAAAAATCAGTAAAATAGATAACAAATGAGAAAATTAACAAAGTCAAAAATTGGTTTTTTGAAGATTAGTGAAATTGATAAATCTCCTGAAAAACTAAACAAAAAAGTGAGAGAGAGAGAGAGAGAGAGAGAGAGGGGAGAAACACAAATTACCAATATCGGGAATGAAAGAAGGGATACAGAGCCTACAGACATTAAAAGGAGAAGGGAAAATTATAAACAAAAACATGGGAAACAAATCTCTGATGTTAAAATGCAAGATAGTAGTTATCTTTGAGGAGGAGGTAGGTGGTAATGAAATTGTAAGGAGGCACAAAGGGACCTTCTGGTATGTGCTAATAATATTCAGCTTCTTGGCCAGGAGAGTAGAACACAGAGGTACACACTCATCAAGCTGTACATTTACAATTTATGTCCCTTTCTGAATGTACATTATTATTTATTTTTTTTAAAAATTATTTAAAAATCATACACAAGTTCCATCAATAGATCAATGGATAGGGCCGAGCCCGTGGCGCACTTGGTAGAGTGCTGCGCTGGGAGCGCGGCGACCCTCCCGCCGCGGGTTCGGATCCTATATAGGACTGACCGGTGCACTCACTGGCTGAGTGCCGGTCACGAAAAAACGACAAAAAAAAAAAAAAAATAGATCAATGGATAAATAAAATGGGATATATACATACAATGGAATACTATTCAGCCTTAAAAAGGAAGGAAATTCTGATACATGCTATGACATAAATAAACCTTGAAATTATTAGTCTAAGTTAAATAAGTCAGACACCCAGGGACAAATATTGTATGATTCCACTTACATGAGGTACTTAAAATGGGCAAATTCATATAGACAGAAAGTATAATAGAGGTTACCAAGATGCAGGGAGAGGGGGAAATGGGTGTTGTTAATGGGCACAGAATTTCTATAGAGGATGATAAAAAAAAGTTCTGGAAATGGACAGTGGTATGGTTGCATAATTGTGAATGTACTTAATGCCACTGAATTGTACACTTAAAATGGTTAAAATGGTAATTTTTATGTAAATTTTATCACGATAATGATAATAAAAAAAGAAACATACATAAGCATACTCATTGGGAAACAAACTCCAGAACATCACTAGATTAAAAAATCCTAGGACCCACAAAGAAAGAAGAAACTACCTATTTAAGAACTCTCTCCTATTCCTTGCAAGTGGATAAAAACTTTGTTTTCTTATTTAGTCTATTTAATTTAATTCTTATCAAACGAGAATTTTTTATTGAGGGCCTATATATTTAGCATTGTGCTGGGATAATAGAAAATGAGATTCATCTCCCTTCACAATCTTACAGTTTACTGGAAGGCCCAACGCACATGAAACTATTAGGAAATACCACACGACAGTATATTAAGCATTCACTTGTGTTGTAGAAGTGTTACAAGTGCAGAATTTACAGAAAGTTAGTGACGACCAGTGGTGTCAAACAGGGTTTCAGGAAAGAGGTGGGACTGAAGCAGAATGTTGAAAGGTAGGCAGGTTCTGAATTCACAGAGGGACGTCGTCAGGGACACAATCACCAAGAAGGCAGGGATGTCTCCACAAGGAGTGAGAAAACTGCAGAGGAACACGGGCAAAGAAGGTCTTAGGGAGTGCTTCCTCTCACCGAAGCCCAGCTTCTATGTAGCAATTTTAATCTTTTTACCCCCTAGACCCAGATAACATGCCTGCCACACTCCTACGGACTAATTCCCAGCTCAATCACGTTAATGCTTCCCTCTCTCTCCCACTTAAAAACGCATCTATTTGCAGCACACTCACAACACCCCAGTGTGTTCACACCTGGAGATCTGAAGCACAGATGAAGTCCCTAACCAATACAAAATTATTTCACATTTTTTTCCAACTTTTATTATTTTCTCATAGGATGTTTTATTTAAATGAGGTAAAACTCTTTTGATTAAATCATCTTTGATCATCTTCCTTTACTTACCCCACAACTGAAACTTATGCTTTCTTCTACACTTACAAAAATATTGCTAAAAATGGGCAATAAGGTTTCATGAAAAATAAGGCCACACAAAATGTATGAGATTATGGGAAATAAGAAAGCGCTTATGAAAGATGTACATACACACAATTTTCCATTTTCACAGTTCATGTATCATGACCAAATCCCTAGCATAGTTAGACATAATCTTTCCAGACAACTCTTTAAGAATCTGATTGATTTAACTTTAATGTCTGTGGGACTCAGGTACACTTCATCCTACCTCGTAATGTGTATGGATGCTTAATATAATTCAACAGTGATGAGAATTACAGTGTTGATTTAGCAAGTTCCTATTATTGTTACCTTGAATAAAGTTTTGAGAACTGTAGTTTTGAGCTCATAGTAAACAATTTCTTAAAATCGTTTCAGTTAAGCTCATAATAAAACATGTGATATAAACAAATTAAATAATACCAAGAAGAACATAGATGCACTAACTTAAAATTAGAAAATACAGAAATAATTTGTAAAAAAAGAAAAAAAAGCTAGTTTTTTAAGCATTAACTAGAAAAGCATTATAAAACGTTTAAAATTGAAGTGATTTTATATTTAAAACATTAGCTGCCAAGGAAAATAGGAAAAACTTTGTACAATTTTTTATCTGCAACGTTTTGACGTAGTACAAAAAAATTCACAGAGAAACAGGATTTAAAAGTTAAAGATGAGCTAAAATAATTCCCATGCAAAATCTGAATGTCACCCTCCCCCCGCAAAAGATTCGAACTAGTCCTAATTTCATTAACTACTGAATGTCACCTTACATATATGGATGACACATATATGGAGACTTCTCTCTTTGTAACCTCATCCATTCTCACAGCCCTAAATATCATCTGTCACCTGATGACTCCCAGGTTCTCTCTCCAGCCTGGACTGCTTCCCGAAATTCAAGCTCGTAGACCTAACTGCTTGTTCAGCATATCCACCTGGATGCCCAATGGCATGTCAAACACAGCACACCCAAAAAGAAGCCCTTGATCTTCACTCCCCCACCCACCCTCCAACACCCCGCTCCTCTACTCTACATTTCAGTAGAAGGCAATTCCATTCTTCTAGCTATTCAGTCCAAAAACCTGGAAGTCACCCTTGACCTCTCTTATACCCCATATCCCACATCTAATCCTAGAGCAAAGGCTCTGCCTTCAGATAGTTACAGAATCTGCCCCTCCACCCTCTGCCACCACCCTGGTCCAGGCATCATCAATCTCGTCTAGAACCGTGCAATCACCCTGACGTGAAATCCCTGCTTCCTCCCTTGCTCTCTCTCAGACCACAGCAGCCAGAGATTGTATTAAAATATAAATCAGGTCCTGCTACTCCCCTCTCACAATTCTCCAAGGGCCTCCCAAACCACATGAAGGAAAGGCAAAATCCTTAAAATGGCCAACACAGCCACACTCTTCTCCAGCCATTTTCTCCCCGCCCTATTTCACCTGCTATCACTCTCCTTTCACTCTCTCTGCTCCAGCTACACTGGCCTCCGGGCTGTTCCTGGAGCAGGTTAAGCAAGCTCTGCCTCGGGACTTCTGCACCCTGATTCTCCGCACCTGAAATGTGTTCACCCACATTTCCACATGGCTCCTTTCTCATCCTTCCCTCATGTCTTTATTCAAATGCCACCTTCTTGGTCGGGCCTGTTTAGCCACCCTAACTAAAATTACCGCCCTCCCCCACACAACAGTCTCTGTCCCCTTCTCTGTGTTATTTTTCTCCTCAGTACTTGCTATATCTTACTTATTCAGCTTATTTATAGTCCGTCTCCTCCTCCCACTAGAATGTAAGTTCTAGGAGGGCAGGGATACATTTTTGTTCACTAATGTATCACCAGTGACTAAAACACTACCTGACTTAATAACTACTTGTTGAAGTAAATAAATACCCGAGGAAAGAAGGAAACATGAAGGAAAAGAGGTTTACTAGAGAAAGCTTTCAATTCTGTTTTACCAACTCGCCTAAAATTAGTGAATTTTCTCAATCAAGTCACTGAAATTTGAAAGCAACATATGGCACATGAAATAACATCATGGTTTATTTTTCCCCCTGTACATATGACTAGCCCTTTTGACTCTGAATGATCCTGGCTAAAAGTTGCCATCTGCCCACTCCTTTCAGATTCCCCACCACTACCACCACCACCAACGACCACCAACATTGTTCCTGGCTTCCAGATTCTTGTCTGGCCCAACGCTGTATTTTTCTGACTTCAACTTTTTGAATCTAACCTACATGGATATTATTCAAAATAATATATTACATGAATATTAACCAACTCTACAAAGATCAGCCTATAAAAGATCAAGAACAATTTGTTAACACAAAATCACACTGAATTCCCCTCGAAAAAGAATACCCAGGGTCCAAAGAAATTGATTTGTCTTCAAACATGACTTAGGCAAATTCTTAAAAAGGTGTCGCAAAGAAATGACTATTTGGTTGGGCCGTCATCAATTTGGTTTTTAAGTATTTGTATTTTTTGTATTACAAAATAATAAAAGTTTGTTGTAAAAAAGACATTTGGAACATCACAACTGCCGAGTGAAAAATGAGTTTTCTCCTATCCAACCTAAACCTCAATTTCCTAGAGATAATTTCAGCCTAAAATCCTTCCACACATTTTTCTACACATATAGAAACAGATATTGTTTTACAAACATGGGGTCATACCATACAGACTAATCTCCAAATTGCTTTTTTCCACTTACCACAACATGGACATCTTTCAGTGTTAGTACTTTAAGGAATGCCTTCAATAAACATCTTTATGTGGCCTCTGGATAGACTTTGTAAAGCAGCAATTCTCAAACTTTTTCATCTCAGGCCCTCTTCACACAATTGAAAATTATTGAGGGTCCCAAAGAGCTTTATTTAGTTTATGTAGGTTATCCCATCAATATTTACCATATTAGAAATTAAAAATGAAATTTAAAAAAATATTTATTCATTTTAAAATAAATATTTTTATTATTACTAGAAAATAACTTTTAAAAAAGTGGACTTTCTAGATAATTGTAGATATTCTTCTTTGATGCTATACCAAAACTCGGTAGTGGTAGTTTCTTCAAGGTTGGTTGCCATGTAGAATTGGAAACCGTGTCAATGAATTTCTGTATACTGTTACAATAAAATCTACTGGTCCATTTGGCACTTTGAATGGATCATTTACCTACACATGATTTTATATCAAGTGGTGATCATTTAGAAAACACTGGTTCACTGATTTACGTAGACCTTCCAAATAACACATTTCATTGTAACATATCAGAATATCATATCTGCAAATATTACCACTGATCTCTGTATCACAGCGGCAGATACAGTTGGCCCTCTGTATCTGCGGGTTCAACCAACCATGAATCAAAAATATTCAAGAAAAAAAAGGGCTGGCCTATCAGCTCAGTTGGTAAGAGTGAAGTGTTGTAACACCAAGGTCAAGGTTTGGATTCTCATACGGGCAGCCACCAAAAAAAAAAGAATAAAAAACTACAATATAACAACAAAAAATAATACAAAGAAAAACAATACAGTATAACAACTATTTACATAGCATTTACATTGTATTAGATATTATAAGTAATCTAGAGATGATTTAAAGTATATAGGAGGATGTGCATGTATATATGCAAATACTATGCTATTTTACACAAGGGTCTTGGACATCCATGTATTTTGGCAGATTGTGGTATCCACAGGGGTCCTGGCACCAATCTCCCATGGATACCAAGGGACAACTGTACAAGTTTTCCAAACTCCTAATTTTCCCTGGAAAGCTGAAATTTTATCACTGGCAAAAAATACTACCAGTTGATTTCCTTGAAAGGAAAGACTCCTTCATACATTTTTTTTTTAGTCTGAATACCCACGGTTTGTCAGTTATAGTCTTAAGTAAAAGTGGTAGTCTAGAAAAAGTGGCTAGTTCAGTTTGCAACTCAACCACCCACACATGTGCTTTTCCTAGAGATAACCACAACACGTCAGCACACAGCAGAAGAGCTTTATGCATACTTCCCATTTTATCACACAGAACATTAGAAAGACATACACTCAAGGGTCAAGATTTGATGAAATTAATAATTTTTGCTGTTTCATCAAAGACATTATTTAGTAAAAGCTGGATTTAATTTTTTTTCCTTAGTGTGAGTGCATGTCATGAAGAATACAATGGCTATTAATACGGTTAGGTGCCACAGCCTTGATTCATGCTAATTCACCTGCTTTACTTGAGCACTGCTAAGTCCAAGTGCTAACATGAAAGAGGCAAGATCTTAGTATTATATTAATATGAAAATAGTTTTAACCTCTCAACCCTCTGCAAAGGGTTATCAGGGACACCTATGGAACTACACTGTTCTACACTAGTTTCCTAGAAGTCAGATTACTGGGTCATTGGGATGTACGCTTTAAATTCTGATAAGTTCAGCCAAAGCTCTCCAAAAAGTCCATACCAATTTTCACTATCTAAGGCTGCATGATCATCACTGGTTAAAATGTAAATAACTCCCTTTTTAAATCTTGAATTTGGGAAGCATCACAACCTAATACGTTACCATACTCGCTTGCCTAAAACCAGTGCTAAAATAGAACTGATGTTTCAAGGCAAGGTAAAATCCAGGTACCTTGATTTAGACGAGGTGAGTATTTTCCAGTAAGAAAGCATAATCTCAACTGTCAAATGCAAGTGCATCCAACAGAGGCTTTTGTTCACTGCAGTCACCCATTGTTAACAGGTACTTTCTATCATATTTCAAAGTGTATCCCACTCGCACACATTTGCTTATAGGGTAGGTGGGCTCAATTAATGTTTTAATATAAAAGACAGTCTGAAAAACGTCAGGCTGCAACAGGAAAAATGGGACCCTAATAAACTGGTTCTGGGCTGGCCTCACCCCAGCTTTAACTTCACTCACAGCTACTAGACGTGAACAATATAATATGTACTGTTGGCACTCAAATGCCAACTATGTTCATAAAAATGTCAAAAATAACCTTTATTGCCCCAAATGTCATTCTAAACAGAGAAAAGGATGAAAGCTCCATAAAAGGGGAAAGGATTACTGCAGGTAAAATAACCAGAAGTTGTGTGTCCTCAATTCACAAAGAATACTGCATCCCCATTTGATTTTTCCCACATGGCTCCAAAGTGAGTATTTTCAAATCCTACTTATGACTGAAAAGGTCAAGGATATTGGTGTCGGCTAGAATCTGTGGTTCTTAACCTTTTGGGGAGCACAAACCATTTCGAGAATATGATAAAAGTTCTCTGTAGACAAAGTTAGTAAAGGAGCCATGCGTAGCCCTGGCAGAGCCCATGCCTTCAGTTAGGACAAAATCACAGGACCGTGGATCCTAAGAAACCACTTAAGTCCAACCTCCTCAGGAAACTGTGGCCCTGGAACAGTAAAATGACTTGTCCAAGGTCAACAGTAAATTAAAAGCGGAATCATGCAAGAAATAAGCAACTCAAACAGCTTTTGAATAAAGCTATACAGTCACAAAGTAATTTTTTCTTATATAAAGACAGTTTCACCAGAAACTAACAGATAGCTACAGTAACAAAAATGTTAAGTGGAATTAGAAGGAACTGACACAATTACTGTGGTTCAAAAGTTCCTTGACCGCCTAAACTGACTGCACAAGGAAAAACATGACCATAAATGTTGAAAAGCACTCACCATGTTCCACAAAAACATTGCAGTGTGGACCCCCATGCCTCGATGATTCCTTCTTCCCTGCTCCTTTGATAAAGTGCAGGGCAGGCAAGCTTGGCCTTCTTTGGTCCCCAAGAACTTTTCCAGGCTGCTGCCCCATAAAGTAACAATAGGCACCCCTTTCCAGAAGAGGGTTCAAGATCCTCCAGAATGGTGGGTGAGCTTCCAAGGAAAATGGTCTATAAGTGGGATTTCACATTCACTGCATCTTCACAAATCAGTAACTGAGGTCAATCACAGAAAGCCATCTTCCATAACAAAAGGAAGCAGTTTTTAGGTTCATACATGTAAACAGAAGTTTGTATTATTTTTGCCGTTTATCAGCCTGAAGTAATGTAATTGCAATGCTACCCCAAAGTTTCTCGATTTTAAATATATTTTACTGGCTGAATAGCCATCTCTTTTCAAGAAGAAAAACCTAGACAGAAATATTCACAGGGGATGCTGAAAAGGGTCAACGATATTAAAGTCATTTCGATTCCCACACATAAAATAAACGTTGATCGTCTCTGCATGCTCCTCCAGAACTTTTCCTGTGGAAGTCACCAACCCCCTATCTCAGTTTCTTCATCTTCCGACACATTTCCTGTCGAGCTAGCTGCCGCTCTGCTTCTCTACCTTGCTCTCCGGAAAAGGACACGGGTCACCCAGATTTCAGCGACAGCTCGCCCTCGACTCTGACGTGAAGGGATGCATTGCCAGCAACTTTTAAGTCCGCTTTTTAAAAGGCCTGTGAAACCAACCCAGACTTTTCCTTTGCATTAAAGTTTGTGGCTGGACTGAGACCAAGGGGGCCGTAGGTGACATTGGAAGAAGTCAGAGCATTGGAGGCTCGCGGGAGCAACCTGGGGGGAAGGGGAGGCCACTTGACAGCAGGGAGGGGGTTTGAATGGGGGGAAGGGGGAATCCGTGGCCAAACTTGGGGCCGGGACCCGGAGCAAGAGGCGGCTCGGGCGGAAGAGGCAGGCTGCCGGGGCGGGGCACAGGCGGCTTACTCGTGGGCGACGCTGCTCCACGCCTCAGAAACGGGGTGTCGCAGGTCTGGGGGAGAGAGACCACCCCAGTGTCCCAGCGCCGAAGCGGGGCTGCAAAGGACGACGGACTCTCGCGGCCCCGAAGGCGGGCGGCGGGCGCAGGGGGGAGGAGGCCTCGCCGCCTCAGCTGCCCCGAGCCAGGGGACCTCTGCCGGAGACACCCCCTCCCCCGGCCCCGGACGATGCCACCGTCGCCGCCGCCGTGGCCAGGCAGTCACATTCCCCGAGCTGCCGAGCGCTGCCGAGCTCCGCCGAGGGACCCAGCCTTCCCCTGCCGTTAGGGGCCGGGGACAACGAAGGGGCTCCTCAGCCGCAGGACCCGGGAACCGGCTCCGGATCCAGCGCTGCTCAGGAACAGACACCGACCCCCGCGGCCGCCATGATGGATTACGAGCCGCTCCACAACGGACAGGCCCCGCCCCCCGCCCCGCCCCCGGCGGCCCCGGAGCCCGCCTCGTGGGGACCGGGATGCTCCCTGCGCTGCTCTCTCGGGACGCCGCCGCAACTTCCGGTTCTGGTCTCACTGCCTGCGAGAGTCCAGCCCGGCAAGAGCTTTAAAATGGGGCTTTTCAGAGCGCCAGGTGAGCGGTAAGGAAGCACCCGCCTCCTCTGTACTGCCATTGGACCCCGAGAATCCGGGTCAGGCCTCTCTCCTTCGTCCCATTGGCCGGTGAGGGCAGGAGGGCCAGAGCTCCCAGCCAACCGCTTTCGGCGCAACCCGCGGGGCGTGCCGGGAGTTGTGGTCCCGCGGCACCCCTCCTTCCGCCCGCGCCAGGACTGCTTGTCCTCTGCTGCGGACTCCGACCTCGGTCCCACCCTCCCCGGAGATGGTGGACTCTCGCCGGCCTCGCGTCGGGTGGGCCACGTTTCCCCGGCGCGAGTAGAAAGAAGAGCGAAGAGCCAAAGCAAGGGGAAAACTGCGGATTGGACTTTCCCAGAACCGTAGGTGGATTACTTCCTTGAGCCTCTTTAGGGGAGAAAATTTGGCTCGTGGAAACTCAGGTATTTGGTGACTTTTACCCCTTTCATTTCCCCAAAGCTAGAGAAGAAATATACAGATGGAAAGCATCCGACATATTGCTAACGAATTCAATTGTTTGTTTCTTTGAGGGTATCAAGAGGTTTACCCATTAAAGAAACAGCTTTTGTTCGGAGGGTATGCCAGGCGCAATCATAGATGTTGGCGCTAGAATGAACCTTTAAGATTAGACATTTCCCAGGTGAACACGAATTCACATAAAAAAAAAAAAAAAATCCTGTTAGCCAAGAAAGTGACCAGATTTTGGGGTTTAGCAGGCCTTCAGAGCTACCGAATGACCCAGACACGCCGAACCTGTCATGACCCTGCAACTATAAAGCACCCTGGTGTCCTGTTCACTCTCCACATCTCCCCAGAGCAGTGCACCTGACCGAGACATGCTCACTTATAAAGAGATCCAATCATCCCAGCACCTACTTTACACCCAGCACTGTTTGCACTTTTCTGAAATTGCAGTATCTCATTTAATCTTCCCTGTAGCCCGTTGAGGCATGTAATATTATTCCCCATTATACAGATGGGGAAACAGATTCTAGAGAAGTGACTTACCCAAGGTCACTTGGCTAGCATGTAAGAAAATACGATTTCTGTCCAGATGGACTTTGCTCCAAAACCCATGGCTTTTCCACTGTACTATTCAGTACCAAGTATCTGTTGATCAACTACTGTGAAACAACTGACTTTTCAGAAGTTGCTACTGATATCAGGGGGAACCATAGCTGCATTGTAAGTGTTGTACCTTTAGCTATTAAGTATTTTAGAAATATTCCTGCTGCACTGAGAAATGGCACTTGTTTTCGACATTGGCTTCAAGAGGAAATAGTCACTTGAAGGTACTGAATGTAAAACATATGGAAATTTGTGCCCAGATTTAGAACTGGAATTTATAAATTCAGGTGTTAATTGGCTTAGTGTTGTTCAGTCTCACAAAATAATCTGGCTAAAAAACTTGGTCCTGATCCACAGTGTCATTCTTTAAATTTCAGTGCCCTTGTTCCTTTTGATTATTTACCCATTATCTTATCCTGATTTCTACCCTAATTTTTTTTCTTGGAGATTTTGCTTTCTCTTAATTCCTATTCACTTTAATAGTTTCCTCCACATCTTTGTCATTCTCTAGTTAGCTTAGAACTTGATAATCAAATCAGAACTCTAATACAAATTTCTTGAACAATTCATTTAACAAGCATTTATTGAGCACCAGTGAGATAAGCACTGTTCTATGTGCTGGGATACAGCAGTGGGGGAAAAAAAAGTTATCCTTATCCTCATGGCGCACACATGGAGGGGCAGGCAATAAGCAAAATAAGTAACAATCCAAAAAGATCAGTCTCAATACTGGAAATTAATTTTCTGGACCATAACCTTTCACAATCAGTCCAGCCCAACCTCTAAAGGACTGCTTTATGACACCTCTCTAGAGCTTAAATCTGTTCCTGATTCACAGTTGCTAATGGTCCTAATCAAGTCACATTAATTCTCTGAATTGATTTCTTCCCCTATAAGTGGGGGTCATAACTGCTTACTTTCCAAGGCTATCACGAGGACCAAACTAGATGGTTTGGTTTTCCACAAAGATTGGGACTGCTGCTTGGCAGCCACTATAGTCAACCGCCCTTGATCTTTAGAGGCTTATCCCTAATCTCCATTTTCCACATCCACTGTTTTCTAGTCTTAGGTGTGCCCCAAGCCCAGACTGTAATATTTCCTTCTAGAGTTGCACCATACTTTTTAAATCCCTGTGTAACACTATAGAATGATACTTTTAAGGACTTAAAACTAGAATCCAGAGCCTAGCAAATGCCTGTCAGAAGTAAATGTTGCCAAATGTTGAATAAATCCCTTTAAGCTCATGTATTTTCATTAAAAGTGATTCCGTTCAATCTAATTTTGTCCTCACTTTTATAAAGCAAAGCAACCCACCAAGTTGCTGAAGGGATTCCAGGACCAGTGTAAAAAGTTCAGCTTATTCCTTTTTTAATACCAGCTAGAATTACACCTAACAAGGGCGCCCTCTAGTGGACCATGGAATGTAGACAATCACCAAAAGTTACTTTTTTTTTTTTTTTTTTTAAAGATGACCAGTAAGGGGATCTTAACCCTTGACTTGGGTGTTGTCCGCACCACACTCACCCAGTGAGCGAACCGGCCATCCCTATATGGGATCCGAACCCGTGGCTTTGGTGTTAGCAGCACCGCACTCTTCCGAGTGAGCCACAGGCGGGCCCCACCAAAAGGTACTTTCAGACCTTTATATTATTTCCATTAGCAGGTAATTACCATTCGGCAGATACTGGGTGAACAGCGTAGGCTGGCAGTTTTAGGAGACACCAAGTGAAGAACATAAATAAGCTTGCGTATGGCTCAAAACCAAACCCGGGACTCAGACTCCCACTGTTTCCCACTCCCTTCTCTCAAGAGGCATACAGCCTGGACAATTTTCTCAAAAAAATGACAGGTGAGCCAATCTAAAGTTGTAACATAGCCTATAGAATATTCAGTTGTCTGCAAACTCCTCAAAATAGGTGAAACAACTTGTAATAGAAAAGAAATGATATAAAGTTGTCCACTGAATAATGTTAAAGAAACTTACTGCTTAATGAAAAAGAGCCAAACTATATTTCATAACCATCAAATGCAATATACAAAGCTCACTGCCACTGAAACTATCCCAGGTTTAAATTTACTAGGTGATGCACATAGAGTAGTTAGGGCCTCTGTAGGAGGCATTTATATCTGCTGAGCCCTCCTTCAACTGTCCTCAGCCCCTAAGTATTATGCAGAACTCAGAACAGAACCAATGATAACACATTTATAGATAGCAAAAAATAGTTCACCCCATATGTAAATTAAAACAGCACTTGCATATAGGACCTTTAAAAATGTTTCCCAAAACCTAAATCAGGGCACCATTTTTATAGTCATAGGAAAAACAACAAAGCATAGGAATTCTAACATTCCTCCATGAGAACTTCAACATTTTGTTTTTATCTTTTTTTTTTCCCCCTGACCGGTAAAGGGATCGCAACCCTCAGCAAGGTGTGGTCTGCACCACGCTCAGCCAGGGAGCGCACCGGCCATCCCTATATAGGATCCGAACCCACAGCTTTGGCGCTCCCAGCGCCGCACTCTCCCGAGTGAGCCACAGGGCTGGCCCTTGTTTTTACCTTTTAACCCTGAATTATCAAAAAGTTAACACATTACTGCTTCAATTATAGGAGGAAATAGCTTTTGTTTTCCCATCTCCATTTTTCCACTTTGTTGTTTTTGTGTTTATCAGAGCACCAAAAAGTACATGGATGCAGAACATTCATTCTATATTGATAATAATTCAGCTTCTTACAAGTCGCCCAAACAAGCAGGACAGATCAAGGCATCCTGGTGTGGACACGCATCTGTCACTAGAAGGGACACACAATGGGAATAAGATTCCAACCCAGCAAAAGGCTGCTTGGTTAACTTTACTCTTCCATTTGGTTGCGGGGCTAACCTTACCAACTGTATTCTTCAGTGTCACACTTGAGCTTTAAAGGGGGTGGAATGCAGCCAAAAGCAGACTATTTGGGGGTCAGGGATACCATGCTTCCCACTGGGGCAACTGGACAGGGCACTGTGCCTTGTGAATGACGGGGCATGTAAGACAAAGGATTCTCCATATTACTCCAGGATGAGCCCATTTGGCTGGCGGTTGGGACACTGCACTTTGAAAGACTTGAAACCAGCCCCTAGTGCTGGGATTCAGCCATCAACCTGAAGGGCCAGAGGCACTGTTCACCTTCCACCCAGGCTTTGTCTTAGAACAGGAGAAAGCAGGTCTGTAGGCTGGAGGCCGTGGCTACATGGCTGTCAACACAGATCAAATAATGAATTTTTCAGGTCTTCACTGAGTCACACGTAGGGTCCACACATCAGATTCTTCAGTTTCAAGAACCAGTCCAGCAACATATGTCAGGAGCTACTCCTTATCCCTCCTGTTCTAAAAGCCTCTGGCGTGTTTCCATCACGATTTCCTCTATTATTTCTGGCTTTAAGATGTCTTTGATCTGAAAAAGAAAGAAAAAATTTGTTCAGAAAAGAAACCAATTATAAGCAGACCACCAAGACAATACAAACACAGCAACCAAACATGGTTAATATAAACTTTCTCTATTCCTTTCATGTATCAGAGACTAAATGCTGCAAGATACGATATGCTAGAACCACCTTAATAATATCAGCTAACGAGATACAGCTAACAAGAACAAAGATATCCCAACACTCATTAAAAAGATGGCTGAGATTTGGGATGAACCAGATGAAGTCCAAAGGGTTGCTGTCATGAACTAGTCCCACCTGGCACCTCCACCCCCACCAAGTCCTTAGGTTGGCACTAGACATTGAGAACATGGGAAGTATCTTGGGGAAAGATACCAGAAACTTATTAAGGCTATCCCCCAGGCCAGTTCATACTGATGGACATGCAAAAAAGTACTTGGGAGATGTGATTGCTGAAACTGAATGAACACGGAGCAGGTCACAGATCAGTAGGAAAAGGGAAGTCCTGGGTAGAGTACCTGATGTGGAAGGGATGCTTCGTAGCAGTACAGGATGCTGGTATCATACAGCATCATCCTCTGAGTTACTAGCGAGACGATGCAGTTCCGAAGCCGGGATATCACCTCCCGATCAGCAAGGGAGACAGGCTACAAGGGCATGCAAAGGAGAAGGGAAGGGAACTATAAACAGGAGGAAAATAAGTGAAGAGTCACAGTAAATCACAGAAAAGAAATCATTTGTGACTCAGAGAGGATCACTCTGGGACTCCAAACCAATCAAACAGCAAATTCCAAGGGAAATTAAAAAGGGTGGCTTTTTTCAGTGGCTCTTTGGCTATTACTCTGCAACTCTGCCATCTTTGCCAGCAAAGGCTGTACCAGTCACTGAGTTCATTTCTTCAGGAAAGAGAAGGCAATACAACGTTCATGAACACACCTCAATGGAAATTCAAACTAACTCTGTCTACAGTGATAACATAGTTAAAAAACAATGAACTCCAACTGCCACAAAAATACAGTGGAAACCAAATGCTGCTCCATCCACCAACAGCAGTAATGGTGTTCACTCACCTCCAGGTTTGCAGTGAAGCCTCCTGCATCCTCTTCTTTGTGCTCAGGCGTTGGGTAGATCCAGATGAAGCCATTGTTACCCAGAATGACAGAGGCACCACATGGCAGGTCATGGAAGTGAGTCTTTTGCCGTTTCACCAGGGAGGGAGAGACTTGGACCAGAACACCCTGACCTAGCTAAAGAAATAATCATAAGGTAGGTCACTGTAGGCTCAACAGCGAGGTGAACGGAAAGTAGACTACAGAACACACACGTCCTAGTTATATTCAAATCAGTGTTCTTCCTATTAATTGCTGTGACCTATATGCACATACATAGTATGCATTTTTGCAGAGAACACTTCTGGATTCATAGGCTGTTTGTACAGCCCAACAGAAGGTGACTTTCAATACTCTTCTCTGTCATTTCCCTTTGCAATCATCATTACATTCTAAGCCAGGGCTGGTGTGCTGTCTGTTAGAGAGGCTGGAGCCAATGAGGACGTGAACTTGAGCCTCCTGTTGGCCAAGGAGTGCTGCCCTGTTCCATGACCTAGCTTGCACTTTAATGCTAAACACTTATACTGCCAGCTCCAAGTCCACATGCTGCTGAGGGAGGGTCTTCGGGACCAGGCCTGTAAAGGTCAGCACCTAGTGTTCAGCTCCCAACTTCAAGTACTCTCAGTACATGAATGTGGTTGGCTGCAGCCACTCCGCTGAGAGAAGAGGTTTTTGTTCCACTCAGAAAATGAATAGGTTCACCCAGATAAAGCCAAGAGACTAATAAATCACAATTTGCTGTCTGAAGTATTATGTCCTTAAAAAAATAAAGAGCCTCAATAATGTAACCTCATACAAGAAAAGCAGTGAAATTTTATTTAGAGGCTCAGGTGACAGACCAATCTTTGCTAGCAATAATAGCCATCTTACTGATGGGATGCCTGTCTATGGGATGTTTCATCAGGCCCAGGCCTCCCTTTGTTCCAAGGAAGCCGCTCTGGCCCGGCCCCAGTGCGGAGCTACAGTGCCCCCTGGAGGCAGCAGAGACAGCAGCGCCTCACAGCCCTGGGTCAGAGGTGCTCTTTCTTCTGCCTGAACGGTCTCCTCAGGAGAAAAAGGATAAAAGTGGGACTGGCCACTTAGCTCAGTTAGTTAGAGCGTTAGAGCGTGGTGCTGATAACACCAAGATCCAGGGTTTGATCCCTGTACTGGGCAGATGCCAAAAAATAAAAATAAAAAAGAAAGGATAAAAGTTGTCCTCCTTTACAATGCCACTGACCCACAACTGTGTGAATCTGGACCTTCCTTCTGCTAAGCTCAGGGAACATGATCAGTTTGTGGGATGCCAGCCTTCAGTGCTTAACTTAAAGAGGTTCTTTAAGTCAGAATTCTAGAGAGTTATGGTGATTCAGAAATGGACTTTGAAGTCTCAGTGAGCAAACAAGAACAGCAAGAGCCCAACTTACTTTTCCATATTTCAGGCTCCTCGTGTGCAGAGAGACAGCTCCATCAGAGAACACTGCCTGAACCTCAGCCTGGCCAGGATGATGAAGGAACAAACAGCAGCCTCGGCTGCCCACTTCTGTGTCACTTGCCTCCCCTGCCCCCTTGGCCCCATGCTTCCATCTTTTCCTCCCATCCCCAACAGTCTGACTCCATGGTCTTAGACAGACTCATAGGACATCACTGTGACCTCACCTCTCCCCTTGCTTGTCATGAATATGAACAACACCTTTTCTACTCCCTGGGATAAAAGTTAACATCACTAAGAAAACTTGAGTCTAGCCTAAGCACAGGCCACCGTAAGTTACAAGATGCAAAGAAATAACTCAGCAGCAGGTCTGAACGAGAACTGGGGAGTCAGCCTGAGTTAAGGAGACAGAGAAAGGCTGCAGCAGAGCCCTTGACACTTGGTCCAGGGCTCAGATCACGGCAAGGATTACATGTTTCTCCAGTCAGAGACATACAATGTAAGCCCCATTTCCCAGCCCCATACAAAAGAATCAAAATGCTAGAATATAAAGTACAGGATACACTGATAAGATCCCCTTCCTGCAAGAAACCTCTCATTGCAAGCTCATCTTCTGCAGATCTTCTCCTCTGAAATACACAAAGAAATGACCGCGTTACTTAAGCCAGATCTCAGAAAGATCTCACCCCATCACTTCTTTCTCTTTCACTTTCTCTTGAGATCTTTGAAGCCAACCACGATATTCAGACACTAAAAATTATAGAAGATAGTTAACCTGAGCCACTCGAGGGGAACAAGAGTGATACTCACAACTTAACCTCTGGACAGAACTTTCCACAGCTCCTCTTCTCTTTCCTCTCTCCCTCCCTCCTCTGAGTAACACTATCTTACCTGATATTTAAAACCCTCTCCATCTCGCCCAGCCTACTTTTCCAAACTCACCTTCCACGACAGCTCTCCACGCCCTAGCAGGCCCCGACGGCCTCCCAGCCTCCCGCTTGGCTGCGTCTCTGCGCACACACACTTACATTTTTCTCGAACTCCCTGCACTCATTTACATTCTCTCCTTCCTCCAAGGATTAACTCCAGTGCCAGCCTTTCCCATGAGCTTCTCCCACTGAAATTAATCACTCCTTTTGTACAACCACTGCTTGTTTATTATTCTACTGCCAGGAACTTGGATCAGTTATCTCATATCCCCTGCTAGACTATAAGCTCTTTAAGGAACTTAATCGTGCTTGGCATTCTCCACAGAACCCAGCACAGTGAGACTCTGTAAATATGTGCTGGACTAAAGATAAAGGTGAGCTGTGATATTTTACAAAAGGCTACAGCTTAGTTATCGCAGTTGTCTGGAATAACTGAATGCCATTCAATTCACGAAAAACTAATCTAAAGACAGCTTTTCAAGGAACACCTTCTCTGTGCAAAGCTGATACACCAAAAAAGGAAAATTACTAGCACCAAACATATAAAAGCTTCTCTCCCCAACTCTCTTTTGGGATCCCACTTCATGGATGTTTCAGATCTTACCACACATGAATTGCTGCCTATGCTGGGAGACCTGGGCCAACTTAACAGCCTTTATACACCCAAACTTCAGGTAGCAAACTTCACAGCAATCCTCTTTAGGAGTAAAAGGGGCAACCTCCTTGTAAAGCAAAGTTCTCAGGTGGAACAAAGGGCCCCACAGCTCTCGCTAGCCCAATGTACAGTCCCAGGACCCAGATGGAGACCCTTACCAGCTCTCCTCCAGGAAGGTTCATGGATGAGAGAAGCAAGACTGAATCCAGCCTGGAGTTGGTCTCCACCTTCCACCTCTTCTGTTGAACCTACAAAAAAAGAAGTTCCACACCTGGACGGACACATGCTTGCAGGGCAAGAGCTCATATCATTAGTGACCAGTATTCCCAAATTTAACAAGCCAAATATTTACATCAGAGGTCACACAATAGCCAAAAGTAATGAATGCTTTTTTCACGTAACTACACACAGAATGACTGTTTCACTCATTAAATCACCAGCCTGCCTTTACTTTGTAAAAACTGATCTAATGTGGACTTTACCTCTGTGATTCTCCCCACTACAATGTCTCCTACTTCACCATTATATCTGGAAGATAAAACAAAAGGTCATCTATCAGTGAATAGATTCTCTTACAAGACCAAGCACCATTTGAGATTTTGGTTAAACAGGATGAGGGCCCTGATTAGGCACATTTAGCAAATGCATATAACTATGCTGTTTGGACTTATTTTCAGGAATTGATAACTTCAAACATTCCTACATGCATAAAGTCTCCATTAACTATCCTTAAATAAATCACTTACTGCAAGTTGTTTAACCTAAAGCCCCTATTTTGTTAGGTTACGTGACAATGAAAAGCATGAGTTCTGCACCAACTAAAGGAGAAAGGCGATTTCGAGACAGAACACCACCCAAACCGTCTACCTACTGTCTCCTAACCCACTGCCTGCTCATCTCAGTCCCCTTTGCTAGTCCCTCCTCCCCAATTCTAATGAAGTGTTCGACGCTGAAGGCTCAGTCATTAGACCACTTCTCTATTCCACTCACACTCACCTCTTGGTGAGCTCATCCAATCTAATGGCTTGAAAATACCACTGATAATTGCATTATTCCTCTGAATTCCAGATTCTATTCAACTGCTAGCTACCCAACATCACCACTTAGATGACTAATAGGCACATGTCAAATATAGCAAGCCTAAAAACTAAGCTTTCCAGCAGCCCCCTCCCCTCCTCGGTAGCAGACTGTGCCTCTCCCAGTCATCCCCATCTCAATAAATGGTGACTCCATCCCCTCATTTGCTCAGGCAAAAAATCTTGGAGAGTAATGCTTCAAGACAAGGCCAGCAGCAAATCCTGCTGGCTCTACCCTTAAATATATGCAGGATATAAAAGGCATCCAAATTGGAAAGAAAGAAGTAAAAGTATCTCTATTTGCAGACAACATGGCCTTATATATAGAAATTCTCAAAGAATACAAAATCCAACACCCTTTCATGATAAAAACACTCAGAAAACAAAATACACGCAGAATCTAATCACTACTCCCCACTGCCACTGCTGCCACCTTAGTGCAAGCTATCACCACTTCAGGTGATGAAATATGGTCCCTCATCCATCTCCATAAGCCTGCCCCTGGCCGCCATTCAATCTCCCTGCAACATCCAGAGTGATTTTATCAAAACGTAAGGCAGATCATGTCCCTCCTCTGCTCCGCCCCTTCCAATGGCTTCCCAGATTACACAAAGTGGAAGCCAAAATGCTTCCACGGCTAGAAGGCAGGCCAACTGTCCACCCGTCTCAGCTCTCTACCTGTGTCTGCTCCTGTTCTCCCCCTCACTTGCTCTGTTCCAACGACACTGGCTTCCTTTCTGGGGTAATCTTTACTGAATGCTTCTAGGTACTGGGCCCTGTTCCAATTACTTTACATGCACCATCACATTAAATTCTAACGAAAATCCCATGAGGCAGGTCATGCTATTATCCTCACCTTGCAGAGGAGGTAACCAAGGCTTGGAGAGGTCAGGTAACATGGGGAAACCTTTGAAGCCCGCACTGATCTATACCACCCTTCCTACAGTCATGTTTAAAATCATAGACCTCCAGCATGATAGGGTAGGCAAGGCTTGGGATGGGGTGGCAGAAAAGACCTGGTTGAACAACATGGATGCCATAAGAAAGAGAATACACACCTTTTGTTCTCACCTGGTTTTCAAAGCTTTCACACAGATCAACTTGTTTACTCTCTCCACAGAGCCAGCCACAGAGGCAATGAGCTTCTCTTCCCCCATATACGTTCCATGACCTCTGTCGCAAGATGAGGATACAAAGAAAGAGTACCAGTGTAACAGGTGAGGTGACCTCTCCCCTCAGGAAGGATGTGTTCCTCAGACTGGCTGCTCTCTGCCTGGAACACCCCTTCTCCAGAGAGCTACACAGACATCTCCCTCGGCATACTCAAGTCTACTCAGACATCACTTTCTCCAGCAGGCCTACCTGGACTATCCCATTTAAAACAGTATCCTACCCCACAGCTGCCACCCCCACCCCCACTCCCGTATTCCCAACCACATTCCAATTACCCTGCTCCACTTTTTTCTCCTTGCACTTATCACCAAACATTCTGAATAACTTGCTTGTTGTGCTTATTGTTTACTCTCTGTCTCTCCGTTAGAACATAAACTTCACCAGGACAGAGATTTTCAGTTATACTCCCAACCTCACTAAGTATATGCTGAAAGCATGAGTGAAGGAATGAAACGTAAGATCCAGTAACCTTAAGCTAGGAGATTAAAGGGCAGTGGTAAAAAGGCACTGCTGTAAATGCTGTACCCCTTGTGTTATGTCTGTGTGTACCAAAAAAGAAAAGGCGGAAATGCCCCTAGAGTTCATTATTTACGATGGTGATATAATGGTGGGTTTTGCTTCGTTTCTCCCATTATTTATTTTCTCACTTAATCCTCACTACTTTATCAAATAGTTACTGTTATCACTATCTTACAGAGGAGGCAAGTGATCTTGGAGAGGTAATACAGCTAAATGATAATATGTGATAGCATCAGAACTGGAACCCTGTCTCAAGAGCCTGCCCTTTTAACCAAAACACACTGTACCGCCGTTAGATTCAAAGTTTGTATAATTGGGTGCACGTAACACGATATATATAGCATGTTTGCCCTAAGCCCAATTACTGATTCCAAAAGCGAGCGCCTAGCTCAGAGATGTGAGTGAAGGAGAAAGAGACTAAGCAGGAAAGCCCACCGTTCCCTCTGACAGCTGAAAACCGGAAAGAGGCCCCTGCTCCTAATCCCTCCTGGTTTTCGAGGTCTCCAAGGAAGGCTCAGAGACAAGGACTTCAGAGGACCCAAAAGTCACGGCCACAAGAGGAGGTTTCAGGAGGCTGAGACAAACGCAGAAGGGGACATAAGATGCAGGGAGTAAGAAGCACGAGGACGTGAAATGAGGCAACTGGCATGTTCAGGAGACGTTCCCTGCTACCCGCGGGGCCTTAAACGCAAGGGAACAAGAGGCCCAGGTTTCGGGCAAGCAGGCCACGTGCAGAGCCCTGCAGCCACTCCCCGCCGCTCCGGGTCCCCCAGGCCCCCACATACCGCATGAAGCCCGTGTCCGTAGTGATCGTGTCCCCCGGCACCACCAGGTGTTTCTTGGAGTCGCGGCCCAAGGTCTCGCTAAGAGTCTTGCGAGCAACTGGAAGCCTCATCTCCATCGCCATCTTGGCGCCAATGACTTGCGCAGGCGCAGCTCGGCCGGAAGGTGCGATATCGGCTCTGCGACGCCGGGCCGACGCTCGGGGGGGGGCGGGGCCTCAGAGCAGCCACCAATGGGAACTCACGGTCTGGAGGCCATGTTGACTATTGGCAACCATTAGGTTAACCTGAAGGGAGGGAGGGAGCTGAGTTGCCATGTTTACTATTGGCGAGGGAGCGTCCGTGGAATAATCTCCCATTGTATGGCTAATGACTTTTTACACAAACTGTCTCGTACTCACAGCCCATTTATTGTTTACCAGAGTTAGAGATCACTGAGAAACAGACCAACTCTGAGTTGAGTTTCTGTCCAACTCTAAGCAGCTAAAATCTGATTTTTTGGTGTGAGAGAGCGCAGGAGGATCAGGGATGGGATCGACGGAGAACACCTTCGAACAGAAAGAAGAGTCCCTGTTCATACCGTTCCTGGTAGCCCCAGTATTCGACAGGATAGCCGCAGGTGTTGGTTCAGCCTCAGCCATCACCTGCACCCCCAAACGGTGCTCCGGCGACGACTTACTGGGTCTGTTCTTTCATCACGACCTTTCGAGGGAGCTGATCTGCTCTAGCATTTCCTTCGAAAAAATAAGGAACCGTCTAGGAACACAGGTCAAACCTTAGGGAAGGCAAGTGCGCATGTCGTGAGCTTGCGTTGGCTCCCGCAGCGAGTCGGAGCGCTGTGCGCGTGCCAGGCACTGCTCGAGGGGTCGGCGGCTCGAGTGCGGCTCCCGTCCCCTCGTCCCTTCTGCTCGCCTCCCGCCGCCCCTGCCTCCCCTTGGCCCGCAAGGATACAGCACTCACAACAACCCGAGTTCCAACCTCGGGGAATCGAGGATGGTAATTCTTCACGCACAGGGACTCTAAAGAGGATTGAATGAAATGACTTGCATCAGCCACACACGCTACGGTCAGGAAATCGAGTCCCACTGCCTCCTCAAGAGCCGGCAGGCCGGCTTCCTACATCTCCAAAAGGACAGCAAGGCTCTTTCTCTGAACACTTGTCCAAAAAGCCCGTCGGTGCCATAAGTGCTAGTGCCCCGGAGGTCATCGGGTGAGTGGGCGGGCCAGACCGTCGCCCTCTTCCCTGACAGGGGGAAGGCTCTAGAGCCAGTAACGTGCGGGAACGGCCCCTCTGTTGAGTCCGGCCTCGGCCGCAAGAGGGCGATGGTGTCCTTTGGACCGGCACAGCCCAGGCAGTTAGGGAGCAAGTCTGCATCGAGTGTCCCTAGACCAAGAGGGGATATAGTCCTGGCATCCCTCAGTTTCATTCCAGGAAGGACGGACATAACCTTAAACCCTCCCACTCTCACAGCACTCGCATCCACCAGAGCTTGTCACGAGACTGGCATTGTGGATACCCATTTATGAAGGAGGGAATGGACGCCCAGAGAGGACCAGACTTCACATGGCAGATGGTGGCAAGACCAATGTTCCCCCCAACTGCACCTGCTTTACCCCAGAGCCTGCACCGTTTCCCAAGGGAAAACTTCCTCTTTACACCTGAAGGTTCATGAATAGAAATCACTGGGAGCTTCCGGATAGCTGAACACGTGGAAGCTCCTGGAGGGTGGCGCACCCGGGGAGGGCATGGAAGCTCCGCGTCCTCTCCCCTGTGCCTTGCCCTATGCATCTCTTCATTTGCCTAAGCTTGCAGATCAGTTTTGTAATGTCATTGGGGTGTTGCATCAATGTGGTCCTCCTGCCTCTTTGAATAATATTCAGACAGCAATTAACAAAGACCAGCCAGCGAATCCTACAGAAGAGTATGTCCAGCTTTTTGCAGCGCTGATTGCAAGAACAGTAAAAGACATTGATGTTTTGATAGATTTCCTATCCAGTGAAGAATATACAGCTGCCTTACGGGCTGCTAGCTTATATAAGCCAGGAGAAGGACGCCATGAAGCTGCTACACGTCTGGACGATGCTGTTCATGAAGGGACATGCTTCTGGATAATATACAGAGTGCACTTGCTGGTACAACACAGTCACAGCTGAAGACAAAAAATGGGACCCATAACCAGTCTCTTGCAGACTCATCGCACCAGTGAACAAAATACCATGTGGCTGAGAAAAGAACTATTTCAATGCGGTTAAGAATTCTGCATCAGATTTAGATGTAAGCCTTACCAACAGTTACAGAAACATTAACAGTTACTGTGATGTGTGTTACCTTTTTAGCTACTTTTTATAGTCTTCTATTTCATTCAATAAATAAGCTTATAAAATTGATTTAACCAGCTTTAAACCATCATTGTATCATTATCTTCTATCTGAATGAAATTCAGATATTGAATTTCAATATCTGATCGCAATCTTTAATGATCATAATATAAACAGATGTACTATGAAATTGTATTGTGACTAAAAAAAATCACTGACAAATTTAGATCAATATGAAAAGAAGACATAGCAAATTTTATTATTTAACGTGCTGGAAAAAGGCAAATCATGGGGGAATCACAAGATATTAATGTCCCAATTTTCCACTGGGGTAAAGAGTTTATATACTCATTTCCATAGGGAGCAGGAAGATAAGGGTGTAGGAGTAAAGATTTTTAGGGGTACACAGTGGGCCTAGAGAACATACGATGGCCTGGGACAAAGTCTGTTTTGTCTTCTTCTTTGGTGGCTGTGTACTTTAGGCAGATAAGGGAATCAGCTTCGTCCTGTACTTTGGAGATTGACAGAGGATTGAGAGACAGGGTGGGTTGGGGGTGGGGCAGAGGGGTGGGGGTGGGGGGTTCCGAGAGACATTGGGGCTGCTTCTTTATTCCAGCATGTCAAAGCACCATATTTTGAAGTAACAGCTTTCTGCTCCCCAACAGTGCTTCGCTGGTCCTTTTCTGAGTGCTTTACACTGTTATTAATTCCTGACATTCTCAGCATCTTGGAGGTAGGCATTGCTATCTGTGGTGGTTGTTTGGAGCCACTGAGTCCCAAAAGCAGACCTGCAGCTGGGACTTGGGTCCAAGACTCCAGACTCCCCAGCCAGTGCACCCCTCCCTGGTCACACTTGCCTGCTCACCACTGTGGAGACAAGTGTCCGTCCCTTTACACAGCTGCACAACCCAGGGGAGCTCGTTCAAAATATAGATTCCCGAGCCCAGATTTAGGCATTGAGTCTCTGTGAAGGCAGGGTCCAGACGTCTGTGAGTGTGTGTTTTAACTCTCTCTGTGATTCCAGTAGTCACCGATTCCCTCCACATCTGTGCACCTCCATGGCCACCATTCCTAGAAGATCAGTGTCATCTCTAATAACTTCTAGCTTTTCATCCTAATTCTGCCTGTGTGCCTCCTACCATCCAATCTCCATGCAGAGGGAGCTTTTGAAAACGTATCACATTCTATCCCTTCCCTGCTTAAAACACTTCTGGCAGCTCTCTCTTTTTGGATTAAGAATAAGTCCAAATCCCCTCCGCATCTCCGGTCTCTGACCTTGCTCCCTCCTCAGCTGCTGCTCACTCACTGTGCTGCAGCCAGACGTGAGCTCCTCACCACCCTGGGGACTGTTTCTGCATGGAGTTCTCTCTTCCCAGGACTTTGTGTGCCTGGCTCCTCCTCCTCTTCACCTCTTGCTCAAATATCACCTCCTCAGAGAAGACTTCCCTAGAATAACCCTCCAGTCCCCTTTTTATCTTGATCCTGTTATATTTCCCATCATTGAATTTTCTTGTTCATTTGCCTATTGCAGTCTCCCCCCACTAGAATGTGAGTGCTCTGAGAACAGGAACTTTATATGTCTTAGTCAATGTGTATCTGTGCTTGGAACCATGTCTGGCACATAGAGGGCAGGCAGCCATAACATATTTGTTGAAAAAATAATAAATATTTACAAAATATATATTTGCTTGCTTGTTTGCCCATTGTATCCTCCACAAATCCTCAGACTTTGTCTATTTTATGCACCGCCCAGTCCCCAGAACTGTGATTAATACGCAGTAGGGCCTTGCATTAACTATGTCTTCTCTCTGCTGTATTCCGATGCTTTGACATCTTAGGACCTTGCTGACCTTGGAGGGACGACCCCGCCCAATTCCTAGGGAGAGCAAAGAACTCGTCCAAGGAGAGTGTGCCTTTTACACGCAAACCACCCAATCCAGAGCCTGCACCCCCAAACACCTCCTTTATTAGGCTCTCTCACTCAGGGCTGCTATCTACCTGCCCTAATCACCGAGGGCGAGGCAACTAGGGACAGCCTCTACGTCCCAGAGCCCACCGAAATTACTCCAACGAACCAGTTCTAAGCCTGCTCCCCCCACAGAAACCACACTGAAGGCTCTTGTCTGCACGTCCCCTCGCTCCCTCTTCCTCCTGACCCACCTGGTGCTTCCCTGTGTCACCGTGTGTGGTGTGGTATGCTGCCTGTTTCCAGGGACCTGTAAGTATAACAAACTTCCTGACAGTCATTTCCATGTCAGTGTGTCTTACAATACTTGAAGAAAACAAATCCCAGTACCCTTAAAACAGCTCCTGATAAATATTTGTCGAATGAATGAATAAACTTATTCACTTGCTGGGCACCACTATGTGCCATGGGGTCACAGGACTGTCTCATCTGCTGCCCCAGCCATCAAGGTGCGAAGATGCTCAGAAAACGGGGAGGGAGTGCAGGGGCATGGGTGGACGACAGAAAAGCCCTCCCGACAGAGGTGACATTTGAGTGAGCCTTGAAGTGAGGGAACTGTGGACACTGGGGAGTTGGAGTGAAGGGAACAGATGAACTCCAGGCAAAAGTGACCAGCAAGGAAGCCTTGAAGAACATAAAAATAGAGGCAGCAGAGACTGACTCCCTAGCCCAGGTTCTTGGCCCGAGCCTCATCTACCCCCTGCCTTGACTTTGTGCTCCATTAAGATGGTAAAAGTAACTGAGTTTTCTAAGCACAGATGTGCACAAAGACTTCTGCCTAAGAATGCTCATCAAAGTATTACATGGAGATGGGCTGGCTGGTTAGCACACTTCGGAGAGTGTGGTGCTGATAACACCAAGGTCAAGGGTTCGGTTCTATGTACACACAAGCCACACACACACACACACACCACACACACACACACGCACACAAATGTGTTACTTCTCCAAAGAACATTAGACACAGCCTTAATGTCAATGGCGGTTTTCAAGCATGTTCAAGGATTTGGGATACTTCTTCAATCAATAAGTGGGGCCTGTGCCCCCTCTCCCTGCATCTGGGTGAGCTTGTGAATGCTTCGATAGATAGCATATGTCGGAAGTGCCTCTATGTGTCTTCCATCACTAGGTCACAACAGACCATGCAGCTTCTACCTGGTTCTTTCAGAACACTTGCCTTTGACACCCTGAGCTGACGCATTAGAAGTCTGACTATCCCGAGGTGGCCACGTTGTGATGAGGCAGACAAGCACGGCAGCTAAGCAGCCACTGTCCGTGACTTTCCCCACTCACCCAGCAGGCTGGCTCTGAGGCGGGAAGAAAGCTGAAAGCCTAGAGTATCTGTTCCTCTAGTTCAAGAGATCTGAGGGCAGTGGGCACAGGAAAGGATTAGGGCTGGCCAGATAGCTTAGTTAGAGGGTGGTTCTGATAACACCAAGGTCCAGTGTCCGATCCCTATACCAGCCAGCAACCAAAGAAAAAAAAAAAAAAAGGAAGAAAGAAAAGAGTTGGGAGAGAGAGAGAGGGGTAACAGCTATCTCAGATGCCTTTGGGAGGACGCCCACTGGGTTGAGTGGTAAGAGCAGCTACAGCCCTTTTTGCCACCACCTTCTCAACCCTTCTCGTCCTTGTATTGACAACAGCTCCCATTTATTCAGCATGTACTATGTGCCAGGCACCAAGCCAGGTACTTTATTCATTTAAATACATTGTCCCATTTAATCCTCATGACATCCTTAGGAGCTAAGTATCACCCCACTTCCCATGTGAGGAACCTGAGGCAAAGAGATGCTGATTGGCTTTCCCGAAGTCACACAGCTAGTGAATGGCAGAGTGGAGTTTCAAACACAAACCATTGACCTCTGTCTAGAATCGTCTATTAGTGGAGGTCCCAGACCATGTATGTAACAAGGCGAGAAAAAGAAACAAAAGGTATCCCAGTTAGAAAGGAAGTAAAAGTCTTTGTACGCAGACAACATGATCATGTGCATAGAAAGTCCTAAGGAATATATGAAGGGATCCTAGAACAAATAAGTGAGTTTTGCTAGGTTGAAGGATGCAAGGTCAATATACAGTGCTGGGCTGCACTGCGTCCCTGTGGGATATACAGAAAGCCCTTTGGGCTGAATCTGCAGGATGACCAGGAGCTAGTGTTGCCTGATGGTCATGAGCATGGCTTCTGGGGTCCGACACCTGAGGTGGAGCCCCACTCTGCCACTCACTGGCAGATGATTTACTCTTTCTGGGTCTTAGTTTTCTCACACATCAGATGGACATTAATTAAAAGAGCATCAGGAAAAAGGTGGGGGGAGGGGTGATAAAGAGCATCAGCGCAGGGTTTGTGGGGAGAATCCCTGAAATGCATGTGTTTTGATCCCTAAGCCCAGGGCTGGCCCACAGAAATTGCTGTGACTGTGTTTGCAGGGCTATGTCTGGGGGGCTGCACTCTCTGGAAAGAAGCCAGAGGCTTCTGTTGGAAATACAAGCAAAGTAAGAGGTTAGGCTTTTCAGTGTCAGGCCTCCCTCCTGTATACAAATTCGTCCAGACCACGATTCACGAGTGCTCATCATTGTACCCCATACCTAGCGCAGACCCTGGCACACGTGCGAGAAAACCCATCAACAGGAAAACCAGAGGCACCTCAGCCTGCAATTACAACTGGCTGCCACCAGGTGGGTTCTGGAGCCTGGGTTGTGTCCCCTGTGATGGGTTAGCTGAGATTTCACAGAACAGAATTACCCACGGAGAACAAATTGGATTTTTGGTCAAGGGTCCCACTGACCTCTGTGAACTCTGACTCCTGCAGGTCGTTCTTCAGGAAGCCAGCATGACTCGCTGGAAGGCTCAACATGTGGGCCAGGAGGGTGTTTAATTCCACAGAACTCATTGGCATCCAGAGGGGAGACTCAGGACAGATAAGCTTTGGTGAAGGAAACAAGAGGCCTGGGTGGGGGCTGCAGTAGGAGGAGGGTAGGGCAGAGGCCACTCGAGTCACTGGAAGCCTAATGGTGAGGTACCAAAGGAGAGGCAAGGTCTGGGAGGTAGGAGAACCAAGGCTGACTTTCCCCACTGTCCCTTGGGAGCAAGCTGCAGATGGGACCTGCAAGTGAACTCATCAGGTGTACATACATTCTCTGCTCATGCCCCCATCTGCCAGCGTGCAAGATGAATATCCCAAAGTATGGAGCAGGCGGGGGCTGCCTTCCCCACTGAGAGCCCTTGGAGACTCTCAGTCCCCTCCCTGGCTATACACACCTGAAGTTCCAAATGGGGATGGGCTGTGTGCACGTGTGAATTCCCACGTGTCTGCAGGTGTGCGCGTGTGTGCATCTGTGTGTGCATGTGCACGGCTGGATGAGGACACACAGAGAGGTGAACCTGTAGGGTGCCAGGAAGCATGCCTGCCCAGTGGGTTGGTAGGGTGACACTGTCAGAGCTGGCCTATGCTGGAGCACAGGTACGAACTCACACTCCCCAGCATGCGTGCCTCTTACTGGCCAGGAGGTCCTGGAGAGCAGAGCAGGCCTGGACCTGTATAGGCTGTAAAGCCCCTTGTCCCTACCTCCGTGGTTTTCCTGCTTCTTGGTCTTCTTCAAGGAGGGTCTGGAAGTGGATGCTCAGAGTATTTGGAAAATCTAGGCATTGGGAGGGTGCTTGGTGGCCACCTTGGCTCTCCCCGACTAGCTGCTTGAATTCCTTCAAGTTGGCCATGAAAATGGAAAAAAAAAAAAAAAAAGGTTTGGGGAAATAACAAAGCAGGGCACTGACCTTCGAGTTAGCTGGAAACTAGGAGAAATTTGCCTGGCCCCTTCTGAGATTTCTGGTTGCTTTGCATCTCTCTGGGATCTGATACCCCAATTGTGACAGAGAATTTTCCCTTACAGAGGGCACGATGGTGAATTTCAACCCCAGTAAGTGGAACGCCTCTTACCAACCAATCCCCTTCCGGGTTTAGGCACTTTCCGTATTTCCCTTTCATGCAGACAAAAGTGTCCACCCGTTCAGATGCTAAATGATAAATGCTCCAAGTAATTTTTATTTTAGAATACAAGAGAGGTACAAATGTATTTACAGTTGTACATATACAATCAAATAATATATATCACAGTTTTGTAAATATCATTTTAGATAAATATTTACAAAGTTAAAGTGACCATTTTCTGGAAGTAGAACACTGTTTCTTGAAAACTCTATACATTTTATACTTTTCCTTAATATTATTATAGTTTATTTTACAAAACGCCCTACGGGAATTCTGGTAAATGACTACAAGGTGTGAGCGGCGACACCAGAGGGCGCTCACGGCTGGAGTTTGGGGAAAGGGACGTGTGAGCAGGCAGGGCGGACACCCCGGCAGAGAAGCCAACCCAGGCTCCAGGGCGGCAGTGCCAGTCTTGCCTTCCTCTTGCTGGAGCGTGTGTGTGTTGGGTGGGGGGACCTTTCCCTTCCCAAGCATGATATCAGAGCTGAAGGATAGTGGACACGGTCCAACTCCCTCGCTTGGCAGATGGGGAACCTGGGGCCCACGGAGGGGCAGGGTCCTGCCCGGGGCCCTACAGGGGATTTCCGCTGTGCCTCCACTCTCCACCTGCCTGGCACACCGCAAAGTACTCGTGCCTCATCCATTTTCAGGAGCCAGGTTTTGGGGTAATTTGTCCTAAAGGAAAGAAGGGCCCAGAAGGCGCAGGTCTCTCCGGGTCTCTTTTGCCCCCAGGCTCCAACAGCCCCCAACTCTCAAGGTCGTGTCTTGACTGCCCGCACTTCAGGGCACCAGTCCCAGGAGGCAAGAGAAGGAGACAAAGGTGGGCGCCCCGCCCCCAGGCCGCACTGGGACAGGGAAATCGCTGTCCTTCCATCCCCAAGCTCTGAGCTCTCCGTGGGGCAAACGGGGCCCCCCTTCCCCACTGACAGCCCTCGGAGACTCTCAGTCCCCTCTCTGGCCACCCACGAGAGGGATGGCGGCCTGAGCGGCCGGCTCAGCAGGAGGAGAGACTCCGGGGGGAGGCCGGTCTTGGGGACCCCGCCATCCCAAGAGGCAGCGACCAAGCAGCCGCAGCAGCCGGGTGGCCTGGGAAAGGGACGCCGCCCCTGCACGTCCTCATCTGCGAAACCGGGCGGAGAGAGCGCCCCCGCGGGGTCATGCCCGGGGCGCCCCTCCAGTGCGCAGGCGCGGGCGCGGCGCTCACAGCACCATGGCCGGCAGGTGGTGCGCGGCGGCGGCGGCGGCGGCGGCGGCGGCGAGGGCGGGCGCGTGCGCGTGCGCGTGGGGCGCGGGCAACGCGGGCGAGTGCGCCTGCAGCGCGGCGCTGGGTGGCCGGTGGCGCGCGCTCTTCTGGTGGGCGCGCAGGCCGGCCAGCTGCGAGTAGGCGCTCTGGCACACCTGGCACTTGTAGGGGCGCTCGCCCGTGTGCAGGCGCACGTGGTTGCGCAGCGTGGACGACTGGCTGAAGCGGCGGTTGCAGAAGCGGCACACGAAGGGCTTGTCCAGCGTGTGGATGCGCATGTGCGAGCGCAGGTTGCTGCGCGAGTTGAAGCCGCGGTGGCAGATGACGCAGCGCATGCGGCCCGCGGTGCCCGCCGCCGAGTCCGCCGGGTGGAAGTCCTCTGGCCGCGCGGGCGGGGCCCGGGGAGCGGGGGGAGGGGGAGAGAGAGCAGCCCCGTTAGAGCGCGCGCCGCCGCACGCCCCCCCCCGCGCGCCCCCGTCCGCTCCCGGGGCCCCGCGCGCGCCTCCGATCGCGGGGCGGGGTGCTCGGATGCCTTGGCCCGGGGCGCCGGATCGGGGTCAGCTGGGAGCTGGACTCCAGAGCGCGCTGGGAGACCTCGGGGACTCAGTCCCACGAAACCTCAGCTTTCTCATCGGTAGAATGGGGACCTGGTATCCCCTGACGGGGCCATGCACGATCACCCGAGGTGATCAGAGGAACTGACGTCTGTGGAAGGCGTCCTCTGTGCTAGGCACTAGATCTACGTGCCTTGGCCCGTGCATGAGAAGTGCCTGGCTGATGGGAGGCTTTCCGTAAAGGGTAGCATCTGTGATAACCACCGCCCAAACCACCTTCACTTATTCATACCACTAATCTTTACTGAGTGCCCGCTCTGTACCAGAGGTGCACGTCTGTTTTCTCATTCCTGAAAAGGAGGCAAAAAAGCATCGCCTCCACAAGTCTGTGGGAAAGGTCGGAGAAATTCACGTTGGTAAAACATTAGCTGCACAGCAGGGGCTCAATAGACAGTAAGTAGTTCCTGAGCCTCAGGTTTGTCTTCTAAAAATAAGGATAATCAAATTCCACAGGGGGTTTATGTGAAGCCAGTGGGATGATACCTGTCAAAGGTTTAGCCCAATACTTGGCATGAAACAGGTCTTGGCCAAATGGCCTCTATCAGGATGGGCAGTGTTCCCCTCCACACCCCCTTCCACAGGCACACACTGCACCCCGCATTCATTCAGCAGGTTTATGCTGGACATCTACTCTGTGCCAGTCCCTGCACCAGGCCCCAGGGACAGGGCCAGGAAATGCACAGATTATCAGAGCTGGAAGGGAACTTAAAGGTCATTTCACTCACACCTTTTCTTTACAGATGGGGAAACTGAGGTACAGAGCCATTCCCAAGATTGTACAGCAGAACTAGAATTCGATCCAGGCTCCTGCTGCCAGGCCTCTTTCTCCTCCGGCCACACCCTGTTGTCTCTCTGGGATCTCCCGCACCTCCGCCAGACAGCCTATTCTGGCCAGGCAGCAAGGAGGACTGTCTTTCACCCATACTCAGACCATGCTGGCAGCTCCAGGGGCATCGGCCTCCTTGGACCAGTAGGTCCCATCTGCTCGATGCTGTGGAGGTTGAAGCAGGGTCTCTGCAGGCCAGGAGCCTCCCTCCCTCCGCCACACTCTCTCTCCCCCTCCCCGAGCTCCCCCTTCTGCGGGTCTTTGTCACCGTGGCCCCATGGGGAATACCTACCATGCTTGTTCTTCTTCTGCTCCTCCTCTAGCCCAGGCACGCCAGGGATCCCCAGGAAAGTGTTGTGCGAGTTCCCATACCACACCAGCAGCTCCTGGTCCGGAGGGATCATCTGCAGGGAAGGAGGCAGGAGGAGGTCAGGGAGGCAGTGGCCAGGCGGCAAGAGTCAGGGGTCTCCTGGTCTCAGCCAGGAGATGTGGATCCACTCTCAGCTCTAAGAAAGCCACACTTGCGTCCATTTCCAGCGAGCCATCTCCAGCAAGCTGCATAGACACAGAAGGCCCAGGCCTTCTCGCCGTCTCTGTCCTAGCTCCGGTCACAAGAGAGCTTCCAAGCTGACAGCAACAGAATGGAATCCTGGGAACAAGGAAGGTGGAAAGCTGGGAAACTTTTCATTCCTCACCCAGGGGAACCAGAGTCGGCCAGCCCTCAGGGCTGTAGGGCTGAGTCAGATGTTCCCGAGGAGCGTGGGCTGTGGGGCACCCTATGGTACCTGGTTACACCCTGCTGGATAATGTTCTGGAAACATCTCTTATTCAACACACCCACAGGCAGCACTATGTCACGCGTACTTCCCTCCCCAGCACAGAGCTCTGCGTGATTCTATGCACATGGCAGATGCTAAAAAAGAAACATTCCATTGACAAACACCTCCACCGCAGGGAACACTGGCATACACAGCCTTAAACAAAATCAAAATCCATTTCGCCATGTCCTAGGTCTATGACAGAGACCCCCACACAGGGTGACAGGGCTTTGCTTCTCACGGGGGAGGACCTGCCCCGTGGAAACGGGGAGGGTGTCGAGTGGAGGTTTTGCGGTGGCAATTCAGGGAAGCGTGGAAGGCCTGCTCCTGAGCCAGCGCTGACCACTAACCCCCACACCTCCGGTCATCCCAGGGGCCCGTCAGGCCTTTGGTGAAGACCAGTTACTGCTCCCAAGGGAGAACCTTCAGGCCCCAGCCAGGTAGGGCAAATGAAAGAAGGGACAGCCCATCACCCTCCTGAGGCCTGGCCCTGGAAATGCTGGCTTTGGCACCTACCTCTGAGGGTCACTGTCTGATGTGCCCTGAGAAACCTGGACAGCCCCCAGCAACAGCTGGTTAGTTTTCCTGGTGGGCCCTCGTTCAGCTGAAGCACAGAACATCACATGGATTCCACCTAGGGGTGTGGGAGAGCACCCCAGGGTAGGACCCTCCCCCCCGCCTCCGTGGTCACAGGGAAGGCCTCTCCCTTCCCATTTGGTGCTGGCCCACAAGCCCTGCCTGTTCTTATCACCACGCCTTCCATCCTCTGCTCAGAGCCTGGAAGACCCTGAGACTGTCACAGTGAGCTCTGCTCGACCCTGAAAAGAGGAGAAGCTGGGAGAAGAGGGGTGGGAACGGGAAGGTACAAGGGACCCAGTGACTGCTATCCTCCTGATACCCAGCCCCTTCCCACCTGACCCTGTGGCCCACGGGCAGCAGGGCAAGCCTCAGGTCAGTGTGTGATGGGAAGCCAGCAGGAGAATGCCATGCCAGCTTGGACTGATGGGGTTTGAATATGGAAAAGCAAGTGCAGTCCCTGACCCCGAGGGAAATCTGGCAGTGCCTCAGAGAAAGCGGGCAGATTGGAATTTGGCACTGCCACGAATGTCCTCGTGGCCTGTCTGGTCATTTAGTCATGGCCACTGTCCAGGAGGCCGGGGGGTCAGAGCTGGAGACCCGTGCTGCAAAAGGGGCAGAGAAAAGAGAGGTTGTATGAACTCCTCAGAAAAGCAGATGATGGAACTAAAATATTTCAGATAAATTAATTTGTTTGGTTTTTTTTGTTTGTCTTTTTTTTATAAAGATGACCGGTAAGGGGATCTCAACCCTTGGCTTGGTGTTGTCAACACCACGCTCAGCCAGTGAGCCAACCGGCCATCCCTATATAGGATCCGAACCCGTGGCCTTGGTGTTATCAGCACCGCACTCTCCCGAGTGAGCCACGGGCTGGCCTGAAGATAAATTAATTTGAAGGAAGCCGTTCCACGAGATGGTGCAGATAGGCCCTCTGTCCCCAGAGGTCTGTGTGTCCTTAGGCAAGTCACTTTTCCTCTCTAACCTTGTCTCCTCAAATGAGGGGGTCAGGGAACACCATCCTTGAGGTCCTCACAACTGTGCAATTCTGATTGTAAGTCACCTCCAGCATTGTCCTGACCTCTGGCTTAAAGTCTCAGATGAAACGAAACGTTTATATGTTGCAGTTCTTCTAAAGCAACTCCCCTCTGCCCGCCAGACCGTGTGCACATGCCCCGTCAGGAGACAGCACTGATGAGGGCTCTGGCTCAGGCCTGGAGTCGGATGTGTTGGGGTGCACTGGAGCTCCCCATCTGCTGAGTGAGAGGCCTTCGGCGAGCTGCCTCATGTCATGAGGCCTCAGTTTCCTCCACTGTAAAACAGGGGCAGGCACTTTGCTCTGCCCCCCTGAGTAATTACCGGGATCCAGCTGGGCCGCATGTATAAACTCTTCGTGCAGTCGAGCCACAGAAGTTCTGGTGTTTGTTTTCCACAAGCTCGCCAACCTCTCAGAGCAGCTGGCATTGATAGACCAGAGGGTGTATCAAGTCCCTGCAACAGTGGCCCACAGAGCCAGTAGGCTGCTAGCATGGTTAAAGCTCAGGGTGACTTGGGGCTTTGCCTTCAGTGTGGGACAAGAGCCCCATGCCAGGACACCAGCCCCATGCCAGTGCCACCGCCGACTCCTCCAGCACAGATGTGGGAGGGAAGGGAGGCAAGCCCTGACTGGTGTTGCCCCGAGCCACGTCTCTACCTCCAAATTCGCCCTCTGGGAATCCAACCCCAAGTCAACGCTGGCCTTTTCATTTGAATTGAAAATAACAACTATCATTAAATATAAAATAAAGGTGATAATAATAATAATAATATAATGGTGATGATGAATGAGGATCAGAGCCAGAACATCTTGGATTATACAAGTCTTGAATATTACTACTCAAAATAATTATTTGAAATATTAATTTTTAAATAAGAGCTTCAATGGTGACTATTTCAGTATAAGGGTGAGTCATTTATTTACTAACAAATATTTTAAATGTACTAAAATTCATTTTACTAATTAATTTAAAAATTAAAACTGCCTTGTAGGCACATGGACTAAAAGGTATAAACATGTAACAGGGTATTTATGAAAAGTAACTCTCTCTCCCACTCTGGATGCCGCTGTTGCTGGTTTTCTGTGTCTTTCCCCGGAAAGGTTTGTCATTTTGAGACTATTAAAAAATGCTGACTTAAGGTTCATGGGGAGCAGCAATATGGGAAGGGTGACTTACACTTTCTACATGATGCATCTGATCTTTTAAAGAATAATGAGCACACATTACTTCTATACACACATAAAACAAAGCAAAGTGTTTTTTTTTTTTTTTTTTAGAAAGAAAATCTATTAAGAAGAACCTACTGGAATTGAGAATGTCACTTATCCCCTGACAGCTGGGCTGCTAGTGGCGGGGGAGCCAGCCTCTCCTGAACAGAGCCAGGGGCTGGGAGTCGCTGTCAGCCCTTCAGAGCCCGGTGCCAGGACCTCGAGTCTCTGCCTGCTCCCAGGCACCTTTCCTCCAACAAACTCCTGTGATCAAGCGCAGGAGACCCGGGAACCTGCAGCTCCTTCCCTGAGATCCTGCAACTACTGTCTAGAGGCTCCCAAGGACCCCCCAGCTGACCACGTAAGTGCAAAGAATGGCCACGGTCCTCTCCAAGCCCCCTCACTAAGCATTGTTTCCTTATTGCCCACACACCAGCCTGGCCCAGCCGGGGCTGTCGCCAGAGAACCAGAGTCAGTGGCTTGCTCTCTTTCCTGGGAAGCAGAGATCGGCCCAGGATATCCAAAAAACAAAGCAATTCCCAGAAGAACTGAGTCCCTTGCTGTAAAATCCACATCGCTAAAACTCTGCGGGAATATTAGTGCCTGAATCTTTTGTTGACAAATTACATGACCTCTCAACTCGTGTTTTCTAACCTTTCCTATCGGCCCAGAAGTTTTGTCCTGCCCCACTTTCTGAATTTTTCTTAAAAATTGGAAATGATGGGTGGGGGTTTTGGTTTGTTTTCCTAATATAAATTCATGTCACACCATTGAACATGCTCCCAGGAGGCTCTGATCCCCTCCCCTCCCCGCGTGGCGCAGAAGCCCTGGCATAGCAGGATCTCAATGTCATCTGGACGAACATCAATTTCCATTGTACCACAGATGTCCCGACACACCAATTAATAGAGTTCCAGCAAATAGATATTGGCCAGGGAGACCACACGGCATGGTGTTGATAAAGCCCTCCAGCTCTGGGGTCAGACAGGCCTGGATTCAAATCACAGCCCCACAACTTCCCATCATCTCCCTGAACTTAGTTTTATCAGCATTAAAACGGGGATAGTAACAAAGAGGACCTCACAGGGCCGAGCAGGTCCTATTTTATAAAAGTTGTTATGACCCTTTAGAGAGGCACTTGGTAAATTCTCCGCATATGGTCACATTATTACTGATAATTATTATTAATAATCAGAGCACCTTAACTGCACCCACTGATGAACAAGGTCCAAAGGGAAATGAAGCTTGTCCTTATAGAGTCAAGACAAGAAAGAGATGTGGCTACGGAGCCCTAGGGAAAAATAAAATCTCAGCTGCCCGAAGCAAGAAGGAAAACGGCAGAATGAAAAAGCCCACATTTTAGGGAGCAATAATTTGCCAAAAAAATAGAAGAGGAAAGACAGAATTTTCTTCCCAATTACAAAATTTTAATAACTTATTCCGAAGTTCTCTCCTTGTACCAACTTCAGGAGTCCAACAAAATCTTGCCTCCAAGGCAACCAGTTTTGTTTCCCTGGAAGAACTGGGTCCCTGTGCATTCCCCATTCAACTCAGCCCCCATCACCTGCAGAAAGACTTTTATTCATGCAACATTCGGTGTCCACTTGCTATGTACTGGGCACGTTCTAGAAATGTCATTTTAGGCACCTGAGGTCATAGTAAATTCTGTGACTGAAGTAAGCTGGGGTTGCCCCAGAGGTAACATTTCAGTAGATCCAGCCGGATGCAAAACCCACCTGGGGATTCTCCACTGACTGCCTGGCCTCTGAAACTCCATTGCCTTTGGCTCTGGAGGGCTGTTGTTTGGTATTTGTGGAAAATTTCAGAGCTGCAATAGTATATTCTGCTTATGAAATAAAGATGTTCCTTCCCATTTTTTGGCAAGTAACGGGTTACTGTGATGAAATATAAATATCAGCTCTGAGTGGCAAAAAGAGTAAGAAAACAGATCACGGCAAAGGTCCCTGTCCTGGACTAACTCTCGCACACGCACAGAACAACAGCCGATTTATTCCGGAGACAACAGGGGAGTGGCCCCGGCAAACAGCAGTACCTCCTGATCTAGCCCAGAGGGCCGAGCGAGCTCACCCTGCGCCCTGCCACGAGGTGCTCACACACACCCGGACACACGATATATCTGCTAAGTGAATCTGACATTGTGAGAAAATGGTCTGAGAAAATTGCCACCACGAAAAATGTGCCCAACATCCTTACTGAAAGTAACCGAGTGGTATTTCGTATTTTTGTCCCTTACTCAGACAGTCCCTTCTTAGTAGGCTTGCTGATGCTAAAGCATCAACAGCCAAATGGGTGGTATCTATCTATCCATATCATATATCATAAAAATGATATTATATGTATTATATATATATATGAGGGTACATTAAAAAGTTCTGGGAAAAATAGAATTAAAAGATAATGCAATTTACTCCATGAACTTTTTGAAGTACGCTCGTATATCCTGATCCTCTTTTATCTGTTTAAATTCCTGAGCAAATGTGGATAACCTTTAAAAAAAAAAAATCATACAAACTCAGATCCCTCCTAGAAATAATCTTCAGCCACCTTGCCCCCTAACTCTGAATTTCTGTATAAACATCTATCAATGCTTCCTGACTGTTCGGCTTTCAGCCAGTGTGTCCTGCACGGCAAGATGAGAGACTCGGGTCTCCACGTTCATCCCAGCCAGGAGGCCTCTTGCCCAAATGACATAGGCATTCCTGCCTGTCTTGTGTGTTCAAATGCATGTGAGTGTGGATGTGTGCACGCTCACGGGTGTGTGTTTGCATGTCTGTGCATGGGGGATGGAATGAGTGTGTGCCCTCCATCATATCTACATTGGGATGGCTGGGAAGGAATGTGACTGTGACGATCTGTGGGTTGGGGGGGCAAAGAGGTGGTAAGGGGGTGAAAACTCAGGAGGGAGCTCTCTGCTAGAAGTGAGGGTCAGCTGCACTGGAAGCCAGTTCTAGGAGGTGTTGGCCCAGCCGGTGGTAATAGGAGCCACCTCTGTCCCGGGCCTAGGCCACCATCAGTCCTACCCTCACACTGCCCCATGGCCGTCCCACCTCACTTGAACCCATCAAGAAACTGCTCACCTTCCCTTACCCTCTGCTTCCTGGTCCTCCAGGGACCACCCCTCAGCTAGAACTCAGGCAAAGGCCATCCTGGTGTCATCCCTGGGAGATTCCCTAGGGCCTGGTTATTTAGGGACAACCAGACCCCAGTCCTGGAAGCTACTAGGCCTGTCTGCCCCTGGGTGTCTTAGAAAAAGCTTGAGGCTCTGAGTTCCAGGGAGAAAATGGAGCAAGGACTAAGGGAAGGCATTCTCTGGCCCTGAGGGGGCTCTTCCAGACCACCCCAAAAACCTAACCAAGCCTCAGCCCCACCCCATAGCCCCTGCCTGTGCCTTTCCCTGGGGAAGCAGAGAGGTGTTCTGGAAGCACGTACCACTCCCTGCACTATGCTCTCCAACAACCTGACCCTGGGAGTCAGAGCAGTTTCCCCCACGCCTGGACCAGAAGTGGATCCAAATTTCCTGCCAAGGACACTGTTGAGGGACAGTGGGGTCCTCCTTGGCTATATCACCTGCTTCTTTGCACCATCAGCTGCTGCCCAAGCATTTCCCTGCCAGGACACCTCCTTTTCCCATCCACCTCCTGAACCCTCCCAGGCCCTGGCCCTGGCTCAGACTTGAGCCCCTTGGAAGCCCCCCACACACTGTGGAATGTGCTATTTACCTGTCCGCTGTCTCGCCCTTTCTCCCTCCTCTGAGATGGCTCACAAGGCACAGCCATTAGTGCTAACACTCCCCACAAAGGCCCTGCAAGAGCTCTGGGCCTGCCTGCCACCAAGGGAGACCCAGTTTTCTGGTTTGTAAACTGGAGATAATCATAGAATCCTCCTAGTGGGGTTGCATTAGGATTAAATCCAATAATTAAATATACAGCATCTGGGAGAATCTTGAGACACAGTGAGCTATCACTGAGACAAGTGTCGTGATCCACGTGTCATCGGTGCCCCATGCATGCAGAATGAAGGACAATGCACAGATAAGCCGCTGCAGACACACACCCTCTCTCCCAAGTGCATTCCCTGGGCTGCTTTTTGCATCTTGCTTTCTGTATTTCTATGACTTCTGAACCCCAGGAAACCCTCAGCCGATATCCAGGGACCTCATTATTGAGATGCTCATGACATTCACAATGGCATAAAGTTGGAAGTTCCATCCTTTCTGATCTGTGCAGAAAGCTGCCCATGGAGGCCATCTATGCTCCTGAAGGCCACGATACATGGGCGGGGCCAGCTGGGCCAGTGCCAATTCCCCTTTGTCCACTGCAGCCCCTGGACGCAGTTGCCCTGCACCCTTCCACACCAGGTGCCTCCGCTCCCATCCCTGCACAACAGTACACGCACATACCTCGATGGCCTTGTAGAAGATGCTGGTGCCTATCTGGACCACCTCCAGATTCTGCTCCTGCTCATTGCGTGCGCACTTGATGTAAGTCATCCAGCTCCGGTGGTCCTCCTGGCTGGCATCAATAAAGTAACGGACTGTGCCATCCTCATTGAAGACCTGGGCACAGGTGGAGCGGGGGCGAGGTGAGGCAGGGCTGGGCCCCATGCCAGGCATATGCACACGCAATCTCTCTCCATCCTCACAACAGTCCAGAAGAGGATTCAGCTATTATCAGCTCTGTTTTCCAGCTGAAGAAAGGGAGACTCCAGCAGTACAGTGACTTGCCTGAGGCTAGCCAGCTAGAAGTGGCCAGCAGGGGTTGTTCTCCAAGGCCCCACGGGCTGACCATGACATGCTCCTGCTGTATGTCCTTCCCACCCCCAGAAGAAAAGGGGCTCCAAGGGATCGCTGACCAGACAAAGCGGCCTCCAGCTACCTTTCCTAGGGGATGCAGAGATGCTCCCCAGAGCAGTGGGAGCACCAGCAGGACCTTGGGGGGGGGGTGCATGGGAGCCTACAGAGGAAAGGCTGGCTCACTGTGGCACCTAAGTCCCTTTGTGGGAGCTGCCACGGGCCTCGGAGGTCAAACTGGACCCCAACTGCCTGATCCAGCAACAACTGGAGAAGGTAATGACTGGCCCAGGCCTCCGGGGAAGGGAGAAGTGAGGTTAAGAGAGACCTCTAGGCCGTCCCCTGTTCCCTTCCTCCTGCTCCTGTGACCAGCTGCAGGATTTGTCATATGGGGCTCCTCCAGGATCTGCCAGGTGGGAACTATGGGCATGGGGGGGCCAGGGGGTGGGGAGGGGGAGCAGCCCAGGAGGGTGGGGATATGAGATTAGGAAGGGAATGCACCAGCCTGGCCTCAGTGGGCTTTTGGTCCTGCAAGGTGAGAGCCCCAGGAGGTGAAGGCACTGCAGGAGTGACCTAGTCCTGCAGGTGGTCCTCCCTGGCATCTGGCAGTGCATGGGTGGTTGGGGGTCAGAAGGCCTGGGATGGAAGCCTATCCGAACCTTGGTTACCTTCTATAAAATGGTCATAATAACTCAGCACTGGTGAGATAATCCTGTGGATTGCAAGCTGGGGACTCAGAAATCTGAGTCAATGCGATGACCATTTCGAATGTCATTCTCCCTGGGATTGGGAGGTGATTGCCAAGAAGCACAGGCCTCCACCATTTTCCATTCCGGCCACACCTCACCCCCAGCCCAGGGCAGGCCTTCAGGGACTTTGCTTGCTACTCCTCACCCAGGGAAAGAACGCAGGTGCGGGGCTGGCCGGTTAGCTCACTTGGTTAGAGCCGGGTGCTGGTAATACTAAGGTTAAAGGTTCGGATCCCCTTACTGGCTACCTCCTTCCCCCCCTGCAGGTGGCTGGACAGGTGGCCCCCACATCAGGACCCCGGGCAAACGACGCGGCCTCTCTGGGTCTCACGCCTCATCTGTGAAGTGGAGTCAGCCACAGCTGTGATCTCTGGAATTGACCGGAGGAACGGGAGTCTAATTTTTCTCAACGACCACACGGTTTGCAGAGAAGTGGGGAGAGCCCGGGCGCCAGGCGCCTGGCGGCGTAGGGTTCCGCCGTAGGGGGCGTCAGGCCCGGGAGCATCTGCGGCTCCTAGCGAGGACGGAATCCGCGGCCGGGCTCCAGGGTCCCCCCCGCCCCGCGCCCCTCGCCCCCAGCCCGCGCGTACCTCCCACATGAGGTTGTTATTCTTGCAGATGTCCACGTGCTCTGGGGCGATGACGCGGCCGGTGAAAGGGCCCATCTCGGTGCCCGCCTTGATCCACGTCTTGGAGAAGATCCCGAGGCCCTCGCCGGGGATGGAACTCTGCGCGATGATCACCTCCGCCGGCAGCACCAGGCTGGACAGCTTCTGCACCTCTGCGGCCGCGGGGCAGGGAACCGGGTCAGAGCCCGAAGCAGGGGAGACCTGGTCCTTTCCCGCTGAGGACCCCGGCCAACCCCAAGCGGGCCCCGACGACGGAGACCTCACTCCGACCGAGGATGGGGAGTGGGGACGTGCGGAGGCTCAGCCATCGGGGTCTTCTCTGTCTGCGACCCGGGGACCCTCCGTGCCCTCCAAAGCCAGCGGCGCGCTGGGGCTCATTTCTCGGAGCGAGTTTTTAGTCTCTCCACGAATCCTCAAAGCATCCACAACCTCCCTCGACCTCCACCCCGGAGAAGTTTAAGAGCGAGTGAGCCGGCAGCAGCGCGTGGCTTTACAGACGCGGAAACTGAGGCCGGGTCCCGAGAGCAGGTGACGCCCAACACGGGACTCTTTGGCCCACTCCTGTTCTGGGCGCTTCGGTGACCCACCCTGCTCGTCCCCGGCACGGAATCCGGATGCGGTCAGCGCTGGGGACAGACCTCGGGCTGCGCTGCGAGGCGACGGAGGTGCAAAAGACACACCGGCAGCGGCCCGGGCTTCGTGCTCGCCGTGCGACACGGGGCGCGCCTGGGTCCCCCTCGACTCCCAGGCTCTGGGGTGCCAGGGAGGGTCGCGCCCGGGCTCAGGCGAGCCCCGAAGTCGTCTCTCTGGGCGGGGAAGAGCTGGGGCGGCCCTGGACCCCCGAGGGTCCCCCCGCCGCCGGGCCTCTGCGGCTGGGGTGGGAGCGGCGAGGCGCACAGGGGCGGCCTCCGTGTCTTACAAGGGTCCCCTCTAAGCTACCTGGGAAAATCCCGGCCAGCGGACCGGCTGAAAGGCGGGTGTTAAACGGTGTCCCTTGCGGCGCGGCCGGCAATTTGTCACGCGGTTAAAGTGATCGCATTCATTGGGCTCCATTCGAAAGAGATCGCTAATTCTAAATTCATTAGCCCTGGAAGAATGCTGTAGCAGTAAATTGCAGCTCAGCGCGGAGGGGACTTGTTTAAAAGGGGCCGAGGAATTCCCCTTACAAAAAGCGGGGATTAGACGGTTGACATCGCGTGAATGGAAGTGGAATTAGTCTTCACGGTAAATTAAGAGAGGAACAGAAATCGCGGAGGGCAGAGCGGGCGACGCGCACAGACGCCAGCGCCGGGCAGAGCGATTGTTCGCGGGGTGATGAATGGGGGATGAGAGCTTGAGGCATCGTAAAGAAAAGAACCCCTCGCCCCGTCCCCGTCCCCCGCTCCCGCCGCCGCTTTCCCGCCCGCCCCCGCCCCTCCGCTGTCCCCTCGCCCTTTAAAGTTCCTGCTCTAAGTGGGAACTCTCGCGGGTCAAGCCCAAGTTAACTAAATGAATTTAAAACCCCTTCTTTTCGAGTCAACTGCTATTACACGCCTAGTAAGGCTTTCAGTGCCGGGAACCCGCCGGCTCCGAGCGCGGAGCGGACAGCAGGGCAGGGCTGGGGTCCCGCCCCGGGGACACTGAGGCTCCCGGAGCGTCGGGAGCGCCCGGGTCGGCCGGAGCAGGCGCGGGGCCCGGGGAATTGGGGGTCGCCGGGAAGAGGAGACCGGGGTGGGGGGCTCCGACGGCGCGACTCACCGCCAGAGAAGGACTGCGCCAGCACCTCGGCGGTGAAGGCCGTCTTGGGGCTCGCGTGGTGGCCCTTGTCCTCGAAGAGCTGCTCGCCCAGCACGTTGCGCCAGCGGCCGTACAGGAAGCTGTGCAGGATGTCGGAGGTGATGACCTCGGCCAGCGCCAGCCCCGGCGTCTTCAGCCCGGTCTTGAGCACCAGGGCCTCAGCCGGGAGCACGGAGCCCATCATGGGCGGCCCGGGGCTCGCCGGCACCGGCACCGGCACCGGGGGACGGCCGGCCGGGCAGACGCGGGGAGGTGGGGAGGTGGACAGGTGGACAGGCGACAAGGGACAGAGGAGCGAGCGAGAGGGCTGCGACGGACGACAGGGAAGAGAGCAGGGGAGCACGAGGAGGACCAGGAGGGAGTGGGCGGAGAGGGAGGGGCTGGGAGGGAAGCGGGGGGGGGGGGGGAGGCGGCGCGGAGGGTGCAGAGACGCGGGGTGCAGAGACGCGGGGTGCGGAGCGCGGGGTGCAGAGACGCGGGGTGCGGGGCGCGGAGGGTGCAGAGACGCGGGGTGCAGGGGCGCGGGGTGCAGAGACGCGGGGTGCAGAGACGCGGGGTGCGGAGCGCGGGGTGCAGAGACGCGGGGTGCGGGGCGCGGAGGGTGCAGAGACGCGGGGTGCAGAGACGCGGGGTGCAGAGACGCGGGGTGCAGAGACGCGGGGTGCGGGGCGCGGGGTGCAGAGACGCGGGGTGCGGGGCGCGGGGTGCAGAGACGCGGGGTGCAGGGGCGCGGGGTGCAGAGACGCGGGGTGCGGGGCGCGGAGGGTGCAGAGACGCGGGGTGCAGAGACGCGGGGTGCGGAGCGCGGGGTGCAGAGACGCGGGGTGCGGAGCTCGCGGTGCGGGGCGCGGGGCGCGGGGCGCGCGGTGCGGGGCGCGGGGTGCGGGGCGCGGGGTGCGGAGCGCGGGGTGCAGAGACGCGGGGTGCGGGGCGCGGGGTGCAGAGACGCGGGGTGCGGAGCTCGCGGTGCGGGGCGCGGGGCGCGCGGTGCGGAGCTCGCGGTGCGGGGCGCGGGGTGCGCGGTGCGGGGTGCGGGGCGCGGGGTGCAGGGCGCGGGCGGGCGGCGAGTGGCCGCAGAGGAGCCGCGGCGAGGGCCTCTCGGACGCGCGCTCGCCTCGCACTCCCGGCCGGGACCGTCTTCCTCTTGGCAAAATCTCAGCGCCTTTATAGGAGCCGCAGTGACCCTCCTAATTGGTTATTAATGACCCCCTGACGTCGGAGGACAGACTTGTTGTACCCGGCCCGGCGCGAGGAGCCTTCGCCCCCAGAGCAGGAGGGGCGGGGGCGCGGGCCGCTCCGAACCGTCCGCTCCACTGCGCCCGCCCTTCCCGGCCCTTCCTCCCCACCCCCTTCCTCCTCCTCTCCCCCGTGGGAAGCGCCGGGCAGGGAGAGGAGGGGGCAGGCCAGGCTCGCCCGGGCTCCGGGGACTGGACTGGGCGGTAGCGGACGCCTGGCCGCGGCCCCGCGGGCCCCGAGCTCACCTCCTGTCCCAGGCCGGATCCGCGTTCACCGCCCGCCCGCTGCGGCATCGCCTGCTCCCTGCTGCCCGGCCCCTCCCCGGCCGGCACCGCGCTGCCTTCCTTCCTCCGCCTTGCACGTCCCGGGGCCCCACGCCCCAAGCCGCGTGGTCGCCCCCGGGCCCGCCGGCCCGCTCGGGCCGCGATGGTCCTGCGTAGGCAGCGCTGCCCAAGCCGGCTGTTCGCTTCAAACGGGCCGCGCCCACCGCCCTGCTAGCTGCGCGCAGCCGGCCGCGAAACTGAGCCCCGGACGCAAGGGGCTGCCGGGGCGGGGCGGCGGCCGCCGTCGGGGCTGGGTCCGGCCTGACACGGCGTCTCGGGCGGCCGGGCTCCCAGATCCGGGTTAGGGCGGGGGACGGAAAGGAAGGACCGAAATCCGCACTGGCCGCCAGTTGCTCGGAAAAGGCTTTCCTGCGGGATGCAAAGGGGATCGAAGGGGTCCCCAACCCGTCCCGGGTGGTGGCGGCCGCACCCCGCAGCGAACGCCCTCCGAAACCACAGGCGGCCGCGCGACAGGCTGCGGAGCGGGCCCGGCTGGCTCGGGCCTCCGGGCTCCTCGCTGGACGCCAGGGGGGAAGCCCGCTGCGTCCCGGCACTCGGTCCTTGTCGCCTCCGAGCTGTCTCCTGGTCCTCTCCTGGCCCCCCTCTTCTTCGCCCCCTTCCTCCCTCGCCTCGCCGCACCAGGAGCGTGGTTCCAGGGCACCTCGGAGTGCCCGCGCCGGAGCAGACGCGCCTGGAGCCAAGGCAGGAAGGGCCCCCGACGCCAGACCCAGACACACTGGGGGCAAAGAGGGAGACGGGGACACCCCCCCCTTGCCAAACTCGGCCGCACCTCCCCCGTGGGGCTGCGATGTCAGGTGCCGCTAACGGGCGTGGGTCGGGCTCCCAGGTTAGGTCTCCGCTGCACGTCAGGGACTCCCCAGGACTCCTCCGAAGCGCGGAGACTCGGGCAGAGGGGTAGCGCCCTAGTCTCCCCTACGCGAGACCCTGTCCGAACGCTTCTCGGTAAAGGGCCCCTGCCGGGCCTTCCTAGACCAGCCTCACGTCTGGCAGCCACGGACCCCAGGCCCCTGCGCCCCCAGTCCCGGTCAGTGGTCTGCGGAATCCCGAGCCTGCATCGGGGCGTAGAGGAAGGAAGGCGGTGGCTGCCGGCCTTCAGAACGGAGCCTGGGTCCGCGCGGAGGTGACACCCGGGGCGAGGCTGCACCGGACAGAAGGCAGGACCGTCGGGCACGGCGCCAGCAGAGGGCAGAGCTGCGGAGGAGCGAGCGCAGCCCGCGGGTTAGGCTCCTGGAACCTCCACCCCGTTCCCGCCGCCGCCGCCGGTCACCCCGGCTCCGCGTGAGGGTTCGCGTCTGGGGGGGCATTCGGAACCCCAGGGCTCCAGGCGGGGGAACCTCACCGGCGCCTAGGCCTGGGCTTCTACGGAGACTAGGTGGAGAGGAGACGGCGCCCCGGTGCTGGAGACTACGTCGGGGAGCGCTGCCAGGAGCTGCCTGCTGCTCCCAAGCCCGGAAAGCTACCCCAGCGCCTCCAGGACAGCAAAGCGGGATGAGGACGGCTGTGCGTCCTTGGGACCGGCCTTCTCCTCTCTGGGCCCCAGTTCCCCGGGTGTGCAATGCTTTGGGTTGGACTTTGTTAAGGGAGGTTTCTTCCCGCCTCGTCTCTCTTTAGGCCCCCGAAAGCCCCCAGGATTTTGCCAACTCCCGGGCCGCACCCCAATGAGCAAAGCCTTCAGGTCTGAGGGTCCCTCCGTCCTGGGGCGCAGCCTTTGGGTCCTGGACCCCTGCTGGGAGTCAGAAGGAGCAAGGACCGAGGGTTTGGACCGCGGCCAAAAAACCCCCTTCCTTCCGTCGGGACCCCCAAAACCGGGAAGCGGTGCTGGGGGTGGGGGGCGGCAGCGGAGCCCAGAGCAGCCTCCCAGCTGGCGCGCCCGCGGGCCCCGGGCCTTCCCACGGAGCGCTCGCACTTCGTGCTCCTTCGTGCTTCTGGCCGAGCCGCGACAGACCCGGACGCGCGCCCCGGGAAAAGGGGGCCCTCGAGGGAGCTCCCAGTCCCAGGGCCCACTGGAGTTGGGGAGCAAGCCCCCTGCGCTTGCATCTCCCACCGTGGAGACCGCAAGGGGGAACGTGGCACGTTCCGGGGTTACCCGGAGGACGGACCGTGCGGTTTTCCGCGGGGCCCAGGCGCGGGATGTGGCCACGCTCAGGCCCCCGCTCCTCCGCCCGGCGGGGCCCGAGCTCGCCGGCGCCCCCACCGCCCTCGCGCCGGCGGCCGCGGCTCGGCGACCTCTTTAATATTCATGGGCGTTAATAGAGAGGCCCCCAGTATATCGGCCCATTGTGGGCGGCTCGTAGGGCTTGAATAGGCCCCGGCCCCTTTCTTCGGCGCGGCTTCCCGAGGGGCTGGGCCGGGAGTGAGTGGCCCCGCGCCCCTCCCCTGCACGGAGAACATCTTTATCCCCGCGGCCGCCGCCGCCGCCGCCGCCGCCCGGGCCGCATTCACGCGCCCTGGCTCCGGGCGGAACGAATCAATCGGCCGCGGCTCTTCGGAGGTCGTCCTCGCCTCCCGGGCCCCCCTCACCCCCGAGTCCACGGGAGTGGAGAGACGGAGGCGGCGGCGGGCCGACGGAGGGACAGGGCGCGACCTGGAGGGGTGGCCGGCCCGGGCGGGCCAAGAGGGACTCCGGGCCCCGCAGCCGCCCGGGCCCAGCTCATCTCTACTCGTCGCCCGGGGCGGGACGGAGCGAAGGGGGGACGGGGCCGCGGCCCAAGCCCGGACGTCGATCCTGCGTCCCCTCGAGGCCCCAGCGCGCGCCCGTCCCGCCCGGCGGCCGCACGCGCGAGGCCCGGGAACGCCCCAGCGGGACGCGCGGACGCGGAGAGCGGGTCCCCGGCTCCTGCGCCCTCGCTCGGCGGGCCCGGCCCGGCCACGGCGCACGGGTCCCCGCCCCTCCCGCCTCGCCGGCCCCCGAGGCGCAGAGAGCAGCCCATTGTCCGCCGGGAAAGACATTTTGGGGGGCCGGGTGGAAGCCCGTCTTTCTTCTGAACTTTGGAAGGAAGTCTCCTGCCCTCGCCCCTCGGAGCTCGGGGACGTCTGTCCCCTCCCGGGCCCCGCGCCCCTCCTCCTCCCGAAACATCTGCCGGGGAACATCCCCCCCGGAGGGCAAGTCCCGGGAACTCATTAAAAAGATATTAGCGGCGGGGGCGGGTCCCGCGCAGGTATCGATCGGGCCGGAATGAGCGCGAGGCAGCAAGGGCGAAGCAAGCGGCCGCGCCGCCCCCGGAGCCCCCACCCGGTCCCCAGCGCCGCGCGCCGCCGCCCGTCCCCGCCCTGCTCGGTCGCCGCCGTCGCGCCCCCCGGCCCGTCGCTGCCCCCGTCCCCTTCCCCTGCGCTCTGCGCCGTCGCCCGCGCCCCGGCCCCCTCCGGCTCCCCCCTCCCCGCCTCTCTTGCTCCCCGAGTCTCAACTTTCTTGTCCCTATTCCCGTCGTGGCCGAGGAAAGTCCTTCCTCGCGTGGGGTCCATGTGTCCCTCTCCACCCCCCACCCCACGCCCCAAGTTCCCACAGGAAGGTTCGGGGCTCCAGGCGCCCCCGCCGGCGCGTGCAGAGGCGCGAACGGCTGCCGAGGCAGGTGGGGGGGGCGCGCCGCAGGGACGGTCTCAATAGACGGGACCCGGGGCTGGGCCTGCGCGGGAGACACGGCCTCCCCCCCCACACCCACCCCTGCCCGATCTAATGAGCCTTCGATGCCCGAGAGAGACAAAAGCGCGCCCCGGGGAGCCCACGTCGAGCGAGTCGGCGCGGAGCCGGCGCCGCAGCCGGCAGGTGACTGGCACGCGAGTTCCCCGGGCTCCGAGGGCGGGGCGGCCGCTCCCCTGCGCCTCCCGGGCTCCCCCCTTCCCCCACCTCCCATGCCCAGGCCCCCAGGTCTGCCGATGCCAGCCCGGGAGGATCAATGCGGCTAGACCGAGCGGAGAGACGCCGGGGGAGGCTCGGACACCAGGATGGGGGTCCTGGTGGGGGGAGACTGAGGCAGAGAGAGGCCACAGTGGGGAGGATACAGGCGAAAGTCAAAGTCTCCAATGGAGACACAAAGGGAGAGATGAAGAAAGCAGGGGCAGAGATAGGCAGCGATTCCCAAAGAGCCCGCGGCTTGGGGAGACTTTGGAGAGTTAGAGACAAGGCCGGGAAGGAGGAATGGGTGCTTCAGACGCCGAAATTGGAGTATGGGGGGAACTGGGGGCACGGGGGAAGCAGGAGGAATGATCCAGAGAGGAGGCTGCGTGGCTGGGGGGGACGTGGCCGCCCTCCCTGGGTCTTTCCCCAGCCCCTCCGGCCTCGGCCTGGACCCTCGCAGCTGCCCGCCCCTCCTGTGGGTCTAGGGGCAGGCATAGGATCCCTCCCCCACCCACTCACACGCCCTTCTTCCACCAGAGCCCCTTGTTACACACCTTCAGCCCTCCTGGCCTCCTCTACGACCTCCCCGGTTGGGGGGCTTCCAGCCCTCCACCTGCCCCAGACTCCACCTGGGACATCCTCCCTGCAGTTGCCCCCTAGAGCGGAGAGGGGGTTGGGACAGGGAGCGGTGCCCTCGCTCTGCAGCTCCCAGACACCACCTGCTGCCATCCAGACCTTCTCCTGCCTCACAGGGAATCTGGGAGGCTTCTGGTCATTTCTTTGTTCAACAAAAATGTATTGAGTGCCTGCTGTGTGCCAGGTCCCATACAGGGTTGTGGGGACCTGTGCAGGCCTGACTAGCTTGCGGGGTGCTAAAGAGGGCCTTGAAAGGGGTCTCTCTTGCATATCCTACAAGCAAGTAGGGAGATCTGAAACAATGGTGTCCTTGCTAAGGGTCATGCACAGGTCAGTGTATGTGTGCTTCTTGCCTAGAAATACACCTTGAGATTAGATCTGGCATTTGCCATAAACGTCATGTTCCTCAGATGTTTATAAGCCATTGACGTGAGAGCAGGGAACAAAGAAATACCAAGACCACCTGTATTGTTTTTGAAAAAGCTTGTTTGTTACATTCCTTCACGTAGACCTCAGCTAGAAGGATATAAATAAGATTGTAACCTGAATAAACTTGCTAGTGAGCAGCATCCCTGCTCTTAGCCCCCTCGATCCCCGCTTTTCTCTGTCTTTATTTCCCAGCGGTCTTCTACTTTCAGGTTACCTTTGTTCTCGTCGGAGCCGGCCTCCGACAAGTGGCGCCCGAACAGGGACCTGAAAACACTGAAGGCTGCCCGAACCACAGGAAAGGTGAGTGCATGCAATTATTGTTTATTAGTGGTTTCGGTATTGTTGTTACAATCGGGGGTTATCAACAATGGGGCAATCTAATAGTTCTGAGTTGTTTATTCAAGTGTTACATAGTTCTCTTAGTTTGAGAGGTGTTAAAGTTGAAACTAAACAGCTGTCTAAATTTATTGCCTTTATAAAGCAAGTTTGTCCTTGGTTTCCTGAGTCCGGCACAATTAATATTGAAACTTGGCGGAAAGTTGGTGAACGTATTCAGGGGCATTATCAGGCTCATGGGCCAGAGGCTGTTCCAATTGATGCTTTTGCATTATGGTCTCTAATCAAAGATTGTTTAGTTACTGAAAGTGAGGCAGACAGATGGAGGCGTGCTGCGCGGAGCTCTATCAGACGCTCCCACTCTTCCGCTGACTTGGCCCCTCCATCGTGTCCGCCGCCTGGAATGCCCCCTCCCCTGCCTGGCGGAGGGCCACCGAGGCATGAAGAGCCCATACAGCCTTCTGCTCCTCTACTCCCTGACATGTCGGAGGACCCCCCTAAGGAAGTCTTACATAAAATATGCCAGACTCAAACCTATCAAGAATTTTTAGAGGCTTTAGACGATGTTCCTCTTCAGGAGCCAGTTCTCACTGATCTGGCAGCCTCGGCTCCTAAGGGTGAGGAGCAACTTTCTCCTCGAGAATGGGAAGATCTTGAAGAACAGGCTGCCCGTTACCATCATGAGGAGGGAATATTTGCTGCCATGGAGGGGGGCAATACTGTTACTTTTCTTAGAAATTTACGGCAAGAAATTCAGGCTATTGCCGAGTGTGTAAAGGGCTTGCAAAAGGAACCCTCTAAAGATATAAAAAGGCAATCTGATCCTCTTCCTTTAACTAAGATTCCCTTAATAGCTCCAGTCTTAGATACTCAGGGGACAGAGTATCGTGTCCTTAAACTTCCTCCTCCTCCTCCTACCCTAGATGATGTCATCTCTCCGTTACAGTTAGCCCTTAGGGTGGCATCTAAAGACGGAGAAAATTTGGAGGGTTATCGTCCCCCATTAGGAGCTTTCCCTGTTGTTGAACAAAGAGATCAACAAGACAATGTTCACCGTGTACATGAGCCTTTGCCTTACAAACAGTTGAAAGAATTAAAAATGGCTTGTGCTCAGTATGGACCTACTGCTCCATTTACTGATGCTGTTTTGGAAACTGTTGCTGCTTATGCTACAAGCTCATTTGTTGTCTTGTTTTGCAGTGATGGGCACACCCAAACATCTTAAAACTGATAATGGCCCTGCCTACACCAGTCGCTCTTTTCTGCGATTTTGCTCTCAATTCCATATTGCACTTAAAACAGGCATCCCATACAATCCCCAAGGTCAAGGGATTGTTGAACGTGCACATCTGACAATCAAAAACCAAATTTATAAAATAAAAAAGGGGGAGCTAGACTATAAGTCTCCCCATTCCCTCCTTGCCCATGCTATTTATATTTTAAATTTTTTGCAAATCGATGCAAAAGGACGCTCTGCAGCAGAAAAGTTTTGGAATCCAAAAGCTGTTTCTCACCCTTTGGTCACATGGAGGGACCCTCTTACTGGGGCCCTCCATGGGCCTGATCCAGTACTAATGTGGGGGAGAGGTTATGTTTGTGTTTTTCCCACAGACGCTGATAGCCCCCGCTGGTTACCGGAGCAGTGTGTCCGCCATGCCCAAAAGTCGGGTGGCTCGACTACGCAGGAAAATGATGAGGCTGAAGATAACGCCTCGGCGCAAGAATGAGTCTGATCGGAAGACCCTCACACTACACTCCCTGGCACATCTCTGCTCCATATTTTGGATCATCTTTTCTCCTTTTGTGCCGGTGTCGGGAGACAACTATTGGGCTTATGTCCCCAGCCCACCTTTGCTGCATCCAGTCACCTGGGAGGATGATCGTGTTCCAATATATACCAACAACACTTTATTCAAAATCTTAAAATACAGTTCCCGACCTTGCAACAATTAAGTACTCATTTGATCTATTTAGGAATATTGGCTCTTGGTGTAATCCTTGTATCTCTTGCTCTCATCACTGGCTGTAAAATTGTCTTGACTCATTTCACGAAATTATTTGTTGCTGTTAAAAAATTACAATTATACCAAGATAAGGACAAAGATTATATGCATTTATAAAATAAAAAAGGGGGAATTGTGGGGACCTGTGCAGGCCTGACTAGCTTGCGGGGTGCTAAAGAGGGCCTTGAAAGGGGTCTCTCTTGCATATCCTACAAGCAAGTAGGGAGATCTGAAACAATGGTGTCCTTGCTAAGGGTCATGCACAGGTCAGTGTATGTGTGCTTCTTGCCTAGAAATACACCTTGAGATTAGATCTGGCATTTGCCATAAACGTCATGTTCCTCAGATGTTTATAAGCCATTGACGTGAGAGCAGGGAACAAAGAAATACCAAGACCACCTGTATTGTTTTTGAAAAAGCTTGTTTGTTACATTCCTTCACGTAGACCTCAGCTAGAAGGATATAAATAAGATTGTAACCTGAATAAACTTGCTAGTGAGCAGCATCCCTGCTCTTAGCCCCCTCGATCCCCGCTTTTCTCTGTCTTTATTTCCCAGCGGTCTTCTACTTTCAGGTTACCTTTGTTCTCGTCGGAGCCGGCCTCCGACACAGGGTCCTGGGGACACCATAGTGACCAGGGAAGATCCAGTCTTAGCCCTCTCAGACCAGCTTCCAGGAGGATGCAGCCTGGTGGGCCAGAGGTGGTGACAGCCTCTCCTAGGTGGCTTCAAGTCCTCCTTGGGAAGCTCGCTCTGAGGGCTCTTGTCCAAGTGGCTTTGACCTCATCTGTAAAAAGGGAACAAAATCTGTATCCCTCAGAAAGCCCAATGTGCCAGCTAGATGAGAAGCTCACACTTGAGCTCCAAAGTAAATGCTGAGGAGATGCTTGTGGCTGTCATTCCTATTACTGTTCCTTCCCCCGCCAAAGACAACTTGTCCCTCATGTGTGCAGGTCCTTGGGGCCCATCAGGATATGCCCAGGGTCCCAGAGACCTGCAGATGGAGGTCCAAGCCTGGCTCCAGCAGGTACTAGCTAGAAGCCAAGGCATCCACTTCCCCTCTCTGACCCACGGTTTCTTCATCTGCAAAATGCAGATAATAATAGAACTTTCACTGGGAGGGTTGTTGTGAGGAATAAAAGAAATAATGCACAAAAAGTTAATAATAAAAGTTAATAATAAGATAGAGGAAGTACTTGGTATACGGGAAAGATTAGCAACCTCATTATATTTAAAAAATATTAGGTAGCCATGCTTGAAATTTTGGTAAATATGGAAAGTATAAAGGTAGGTACCGAATATCTCCTACAAAGGGACTTTATAAGCAAAACCATATGCTGAGGAAGTTGACCAGGATGCCAAGGAATCTGTGGTCCATGCCTTACAGATAGTGATTGGAATGAAAGACAACACCAGTAATATATAATGTTTGCTAGATACTCAGAAAGTACCAGGTGTTATTGTAAGTACTTCACATGGATTTTCTTCACCCATCCTCACCCCAACACACTGAGGTTGCTGCTATAATTATTTCCAACTCCCAGCAAGAGAAACCGAGCCACAGAGAAATTCAGTGTCTCAGCCAGGAACACTTCTGGCCCCTAGTGACAGTGGAGCTGACCTCGATGGGCACCGTAGCAAGAGATTTATTTTCTCACACAGAGTGCAGAAGCATGGGTGTCTGGGGGCCTTGTCTCGGCAGCTCAAGGATGAGAGGCCTGAGATTTCCTCTGTTCTCATGGGCACAAGATGGCTGCTGTGGCCTTGCCATCACTTTCAAGGCAGGAAGGAAAAAGGGGCAGAGCTTCATTGACATGCCCGTGGTCATGCACAGAGAGCAAAGAGCAGAGCTGGAACTACATCCAGGCAGCCTGGCAGGTAGGGCTGCCCAGGCCAGAGGAGCTATGACTTAGGGGGATACATGCACCCTCTGCCAACCGCAGGAGGCCGTTCCAGTGGGCAGGAGAGCCGCTTTCGTTTACGGCGGAGGAACTAGGCACGAGGTGTGCAGAGATGAACTCTGTGATCCTTTCTGACCTGTCTCAGGACCTGAGGGCAGGGACCTTGTCTGAATCTTCCCTGGTCTTGAGGGCCAGCACCGGGGCCTGGCACACAGTGGGTGTTCAGCCAATGAATGAATGAATGACAGGTGAATGGTGGTGGCACGAACAGATTCTGGAGAGACAGTGAGGCGTCTGGCTTCGCCTACCTCCTCTGGGTGGCATGAGGAAGCCTCTGCCTCCCAGCAAGGTGATTTCATAATTCTGGAAAGTGCGGCACCTGCTAGCACAGCCAACACCCCAGATCCTCAGAACAGAGGCCCAGCCAGGAGTGGGAAGAACTGTTGAGGCCCAGTGACAAGTGCTCCAACATGAGCAGAACCAGGCCTGAGCCAGAGAGACCCGCTACAGTGCCTGCTCGAGGCCTTCCTTTCTCTCCGCATCTCCTGAACCAAGGCCTGAGATCCCCAGGCCTCTGCCTCCAGCTTCTATCCTGTCCCCACTGCGAGATGCCCCTCCCAGAGCACCTTCATCATCGCTGCCCCAGCTCCAAGCCCATCACCGGCACCGAGGATAAAGCAGCCATGGCTCCTGCTGTCTGAGAGCTGCTTTTGCTCCTGTGCTGAGCGCTGGGTGGAGGACATGCGCACGAGACCGTAGACAACTCTTAGCAACTCTGTGGGATGTGTCTCAACGTTCAACCCATTTTACAGAGGAGAAAACTGAGGCTTAGCGAGAGCAATGAGTGCCTTCTAAGTCTGTGCCCTTCCCTCTCTCATGCCCTCTTTGCCTTTCCTGGCTCTCTCCAGCCCAGAGAATAAGCCTTTGGGGGTGGTGTCTTCATATCACTGTGCCCCCATCTAAGTCCAGTGCTCACAACTGTTGAGGCATCAGAAAATGTGTGTTAAACTGGCCTGGATGGAGATTTTCAATTTTAGATTCACTTTCCCCCACTTTACTCTCTCCTACCTCCCCTCTCCTCTCTCGCTCTGGAGTCAGACCTTGGGCAATCAGGAAAGACAGACTTATTCGAAGGCCAGTTAAATTAGTTGCACTTACAGTGAAAAGGAAATACGCTGCTCTGAATGTACAGTAAGCCGCAAGCTGTATTTATTCTGGAGACTTCCAGACACTCCAGACTCTCAGTTCACCATTTACTTATTTTAATTATGCAAATGATTTAGGCATCCCCACAATGTGCCAGGCTGGACCTGGAGCTTGGGGGCGTCGAGCAAGGACGAGTCATGCCTGGCAACTGCAGCCCAGCCCTGGCAGCTTCTGTCCCTGGAGACTTTAGTTGCAGGTGAATTAGTGCAGCCAGCACCTACTGAAGACTTGCGCTGTGTGGCCCTGTCCAAGCACCGAGAGGTCAAAGGGGATCCACTGGTTTCCCTCCCTGAGGTGCTGATGTTCCTGAGCAGGCTGGGCGCCTCCACAATGCCCAGGCTGTGCTGAGAGATGCTAGTCAGAGTCTTAGAATTCTTCCTGATGGCATCCCAAGGAGAAAAGCACCTCATCCCCAACATAATTGCACTCCAGGGGGACAGAATGTCCTCTTGTTCTGCACAGCTCTCTCAAAGGGGTACTTAGAGCCACTGGCACACTGTGTCCCACTCTGTGCTCCCCACCATGGAGTGGAGAACTACACTTTCACATCCCCAGATTTGGGGGGAGGCAGGTTTCAAATGCATGTTGAGCGGTGAAATCTTATGAAGGAATCTAATTTAGAACACAGATGTAGGACTTCTAGTTTCAGCTCCACCATGTAAAGAACTTGGAAGATTCTAGGGCCGGCCCATGGCTCACCAAGGCCACGGGTTGGATCCCTATATAGGGATGGCCGGTTGGCTCACTTGGAGAGCGTGGTGCTGACAACACCAAGTCAAGGGTTAAGAGCCCCTTACCAGTCATCTTCAAAAAAAAAAAAAAAAGAACTTGGAAGACTCTTGTCCTTACAACAAGAAAAAGATGGACAAGCTGAAAATTAACGACTTTTCTTGAGCCCGTCAGAGGACTGAGTTTGCAGGGCAGACCACCACCTGAGAATCACAGTGACAAAGGCTGACCTGGACTGGACGTCACTGGAGCCACAGGCCGGTGGGACACTGAAACAATAATTTTGACAAATTGCTGGAGGTCGAGTGTGGACTGGCATCAGAGTGAGGAAGTCCTGTGGTCACCAGTCTAGGGGTCTCCACGCTTTCGTGGGTTTCCCTCCAGGAACTCCACCAAGTCTGATCTGAGAAAGATCCCCGCAGGCTCTGGCAGGGGAAGGGGTAGAGAGTCCTTGGGAAGCAAGCACACCCAGAGCCCAGGCTCCTCTCCAGCGGAAAAGACTTTGCCACAGCCCATGCCGGCTGGGAGAAGGGACTTCCTTTCCCTCTAGCTCCTCCAGCCTTCCTGTCTCACCTAAGGGAGAAAACAAAGACTGTCCACAGGGGCCAGGATTCAAGGAATTAGATTGGGAAGGAACTGTGAAGCCAGAGAAGGGAGTGTGTGTGGGGGGGGGGGAGTGACACCCCTGCAGGGACTCTTGTGAAGGCCACTGCCCCAAGACCCAGGCCCACAAAGGATGCCATTTTATCAGAATGTCATGACAGAACGCTCCCCATCTCCACAACTTACCACCAGCCCAGCAAGGCTGCGGTGTCACCACAGATACGACACAGATGCTGGAGTTATCAGATCGGGAATTAAAAAGAACTGTGATTAATACGTTAAAGGCTCTCATAGCAAAAGGGGGCAGCGTGCAAGAACAGATGGATACCGTAAGCAGAGAGATGGGAACTAAGAATGAACAGGAAATGCAGAAATCAAAACCACTGTCACAGGCCTGAAGGCTGCCTCTGGGGCGGGCTCATCAGTAGACTGGACCCTGCTGAGGAAGGAATCCCTGAGCGGGAAGACGGGTCAATAGAAACTTTTGTACCGGCCAGCCCTTCCCCCCCCCCCCACCCCAAAGAAACTTCCAAAACTGAAGGGCAACAAGAAAAAAAGAATGAAGGAAACCGAACAGTATATCCAAGAACTGGGATACTTTCAAAAGTTCTAACATCTGAGTACTTGGAATATCAAAAGGTGAAAGAGAGACAGAGCAGAAGAAATGTTCGAAGTCACGATAGCTGAGAACTTTCAAAAATCGCCAGGCAGCGAACCACAGGGCTGGGAGGCTTAGAGAGCACCAGGCAGGAGAAATAGCAAACGAGAGAACAACGAGATGAAACACACACCAAACCAGACCAGACCAAAGCAGAAACGAACGAAGCACATACAACCACACCCAGGCACAACCACACAACCACACCCAGGCACAACCACACAACCACACCCAGGCACAACCACACAACCACACCCAGGCACAACATGCTCAAACTGCAGGAAACCGACGAGAACGGATCCAGCTGGCGTGGGAAGAGCGGTAGATTTGTCACTTCACATTTACAACCAGTGGCGACGACGAGGCCGCTTGTCGCCTCAGCATCCGAGTGACTTCTGAATCAGCTGTACAGTTTGGGTGTGATCCCGACTCAGACAAATACGCAGTTGTCCCTGACAACCGTTTTTGAACTACTAACCTTGCTGTCTTAGATACTCTTTAGTAAAACTGATTCAGAAGATTCAAAGAGAAGGGGGAAGAGGAACTTTTTGTTTCAAAGTTGGATTGCTAACTAAGCATTGCCCGACATAAACAAGTCTCTCTCCTTAAGTCCTGTCCACCCAGGGCTGAGCACGGTGCCCCGAATATGGCTCGTGCTTCAGCAGAATTGGTTGCGGGTTTTAGCTGCATGGTGACCACGGGCCATGGTGAGATGATTTGCTTGCTGGAGCCCTGCCTGGCATCTAACTGAGCATGAAATTCAGTCATAAACTGAGAAATGAACTTTTGGGTGCAATTTTGCCCAAGCAGATGCCTGCAGGCTGAATTCAAAGACTGGTACAGAGTAGGGACGTGCCTCATGGGCTGCGTGCACAGTGAGGGCTTACTCCCACAGAAATGAGTTAAACTTATAGCATGAGATGACATGGTACGGGACTTCAGTGGGCTCGAAATGGTACAAATTACTGACCAATCATTCTCATAAACGTACGTGCAATGATCCTAAAAAAAATATTAGCAAATCCAACCAATTATCTGTATAAAGAGGACAGACAACACTACATCATGAACAGTATGAGGTTTATTCTAGGAATGCAAGGCTGGTTTAACACGTGAACATCAATCAGTGCAAGCCACTGTGTTAAAGTGAACACGGAGAGAAATGATAGGATGATTTCCATAGATGCAGAAAAAGCATGTGAAACCTTCAACCCTCATTCATGATAAAACTCTTGGCCGACTAGAAACAGCAGAGAACTCCCTTATCTGATAAAAGGTACGTATAACAAACATACAGCAAGGTGATCATGGTGAGTTGCTGAAAGCAGTCCTCAGAGACGACAAGCAAAACCAGGATGCCCCCTCTCACTACTTTCAATCAAAAACATACAGGAGGTCTTGTCCAGTGCAATCAAGCAATAAAAAGAAACAAATGGCATAAGGACTGGGAAGGAAGAAGTTAACCCCACCATTACTCATAAATGACATGATTGTTGGGAAGATAGAAAATCCAAAAGAATTTCCAAGCTATTAGAATTAACAAGTCAGTTAAAGCAAGGTCATTCGAATCAAGGTCAACATGTAAAAATAAATTGTATTTCTATAACTAACAACAAAGAAACAAAAAACAAAAATTTAAAAATGATACCATTTTCAGTAACAACAAACATCAAAACTCCAGGAACAAATGTAACCAAACATGTGTAAGACCTCTAGACTGAAAAGTCCTGAAATTATAGAGAGAAATCAAAGAACTAAGTAAAGGAAGGGGTATGTAGTGGATTGAATTATGTCCCCCCAAGATTCCCTGAAACTTGAATTGTGTCCCCCAAGTTTCATGTGTTAGAAACTTAGCCCCCCTATGACTGTTAAGAGGGTGGGAAATCCTATTATGGTAACTGAAGGATGCAGCCTTGAAGAGGTGATTAGATTGTAGGACCCTGCAGTAGTGAATGGATTAAAAACGGTGAGGGGTGTGGTTCTGAGTTTTAAAAGAAGAGGAGAGTGTGTCTCTCTCTCTCTGCTCTCTCTGCTTTCACCATCTTGCAATGTGAGAACCCTGGGTCACTATCACCACCACCAGATGGACTTTGGACTTCCCAGCCTCAGAAACTGTAAGCAATAAATGTTGATTTTCTTTATAAATCACCCAGTTTCATGTATTTTGTTATAAGCAACAAAAACGGACTAATACAGGGTACACAGTCATGGACTGGAAAACTCAATATTGCTAGGTTTTCAATTCTTCCTAATTGATCTATAGATTCAATGCAATTCCAATCAAAATCCCTGCAAGTTTTAATTTTTTTTTTTTTTTTTTTTTGTGGCGGTTGGGGGATTGACAAGCCGATTCTAAAATTTATATAGAAGTGCAAAGGGCTGAGAGTAGCCAAGGCGATCTTGGAGAATAACAAAGCCAAGGGTATCGTGACTAAGACAGTGTGTTGGATTGGCACGAGAACAAACAGATTGATAAAATGGAACAGCAGCGTAGAAGGTACTTGAGAGCACAGCATTTTAAAAAACATTATAACTAAAAATGTTTAAATACATTAAAACTTAATATATTTTATTGAAATTTGAATCAAGCAACTGTGGAACCCTTGACCCCAGCCTATCACAATTTGGAAACCATCGATGCGGTCCGATCCCAAGTAAGGGAAACTGAGATCAAGAGACGTGACCTGTGCAAGGCTCACAGCAAACCAGCTGTCCAGCTTGGAAACGAAAGCCAGGTCTCTGGGCTTCCAGTTGATTGTTCTTTCTCCTTGAGTGAAGAAGAGTCGGGGTTGGGGCAGAACCTTTCAAATAAACAGACAGGTGACCTCACAAGATGCTATCAATCCCGAGGACAAAGCCATCACCCGTTTCCTGTCTTTACCCAGTCTTTATTATCCTCTTTGTCTCAAACACAGAGCTGCAGCCTAGAGCACCTGACTGCACCCCAGCGAACGGAAGGTGCACGGACTCCTGGGGCTTGCTGTGAACTCGGCAGGATGGCTGCCAGTGAGTGACAGCTGGGACAGTTGGAGGGTGCAGGTCCCTGGTCAGGGGCCAAGACACCTGCTTCTCAGGGCAGTCAAGATTAGAGAATCGGATACAAGAGGGAGAGACCCAAAGGGTCACAGACTCCTCTTCAATGTGCTTGAAATAGGGCTTCCGTAAATGTCATCTTGGTGGGAGTTGAGCAGCCTTGATCCACCCAACCATGGGTCCAAGTCGTCACCCAACCATCTGTCACATACACTGTGTGTTGGGTTCTGGCTTCTCTGCGAGTTGCCTCTCTTGTCCCTGGGGGTTGCCATTTTCCAGTGGTTTAGCTGCCATGACTCCAGGGGATGGATGAACTGGCTCTGGGGTCATGGGGTCCTGGGGAGCCCAGGAGAGCCCAGGAGAAGCTGGTGGGGCAGTGCTGAGGCTGGCATGTTTTCCTGATCACACAGTCTGTGGGTGCCACTCACGGTGGAGCAGAAAAAACTGCCAAAGCAGTCAGAAGGCCTGGACCCAGTTATTACTATTAGCCGCCATCTTTTGAGTGCTCATTGTGAACTAGGTGTCAAGTGCTTTACACGTGTGTCACTGAATCCCACCTCAGCCCCGAAACAGGTAGCTATGATCCCCACACCTTGCATGAGGAAATGTGAGGGAATGGGAGGTCAGGTCACATAGGTGTTGAGGGGTGGAGACAGGACTCAAAACCAAGTCTGAGCGTCATACATTTCCACCTGACAGTCTGCTGCTCAGGTGGGCCGAACCTGCCAGACCCCACTAGAGCCAGGTTAGGGGTCCCTTGCATACAGGGCCTTTTCTGTCCATCTGTGGAGTGTTGGAGTGGCTGGTTTTGCAGTGAGAACGAGGTCTGAGCCTGGCTTTTCCACCTGCACGCCCGTGGTCTGACTCTGGCAAGAACCTATTCCAACCTGTTTCCTCATCTCTAAAATGGGATATTGGGGCTGGCTGGCTCAGTTGGATGGAATTCAGCCTTATAACACCAAGGTCACGGGTTCGGATGCTCGTGTCAGCCAGCCCCACCCCCCCAAAAAACAAACAAAAATAAAATGGATTAAGAACAGCCTTTTCCTTAAGGAAAAGTAAGATACAGAGGATCCTTGTTCATGGTAGTGACATTGTCAAAGTCCCCACGAACCCTCAATCAGCAAATACTGGACCTTCGCTCCCGAGGGGCACACAGGCCAGCACCGAACAGTCAATACATAACCTTGTTTTATGTGCATTTCTGTTTCAAGACCACCTACGTACAGTATGTTCATTCATTAGCATCATGCTCTCAAGCCTGAATGACGTCCATCTGACATGGGGACTGTCTCTGTAGGGCATGGCACCGCCTTCTCGCGCTCAGGAACACCAGATAGCTCTTCAGCCGTGTTTGGGGGCCATTTTAAATAGCAAAACCACCAACCAAAGCACAAAAATGTGACAGATGTGGCCTAAGTAGACTGCGAAGACACTTGTTTACAGTGTGAGCTGACACAAGAAGGCAGGGCGTCGCCTTCATCCATCTGAGCCCTGGGTGGCAGGGTGCATATCGGTAAGTCACATTTTTTTTTTTTTTTTTTTTTTTTTGCCATGAATGGCCACAAAAGCACCACCAGTATTGATTCTGGGGTTGCAGATACATTTTAGGAAGTAGGTGAATTTGCAAATATGGAATCGAAAATTCTGATGCACTTCCAGGGCTCGGCCCATGGCTGGAGCTCAACACTAACTTTTAAGGCCGTTTCCCCATCACATCAACTATCTTACTTGGTGGCGACTACAAAGGACCATGAGTCCCCTGCGGGCAGCGGTCACTCCGTCCCCGGAAGCCCCAGATGAAATGCAGCATAGAACCTGGCCCAGAACGGCCCTTATGTACTTGTGTGAATGAGGGCAGGTCACTTAGTCTGTGACTCTGAGCCTTCTGTAAATTGGGGAGGAGTCCTGTCTACCTCCCAGGGTGTGGAGACCACCATCAAAGGAGATGCCTGGGAAGGGCCAGAACTCCCTTGGTAGATGCTACAGAAAGGCCCTGAAGATAAGGGACAGCAAAGATGACCATTGTCTCAGGCGTGGTGGGGGCTGCCTTCACTTCCCCTTCCACCCCATACAAGACACAGGCCCAGGGCCAGCAGCCCCCTGCGGAATTGAGCGTCAAGCCGCTTTCTGGCCATCAATCTCTAAGAATCTATCAGGACCATCTGCATTAGCCCATCTTAAAAAACCCCAGCTGGGCCCCGCAGACCAGAAGCGGGGCTTGGGAGCAGTGGTGCTGCGGCCAGCTAGGAGCTGCTGCGGCCCCATGGTGTCCAGTGCCCTCGTGGGCCAGGCGCTGCAACACACCATCTGTGCACCAGCCAACCCTGCTGTGGGGGTTGTGGGGCATCACTAGTGATCACCATCTGAGAGGAACTTCGGAGACACAGTGTCTCCTTCCTGATGAGAGGCCAGGGTATTGAGGGAGGCATGTTGGCTAGAAAACGTCCAGCCCCCAGTCCAAACTTTTGGGTGGGGTTGGGATCAGCTCAGTAAGGTCCTCGATGAATGCTGAACTTGGGCAGCTGGCAGAGGCCAAGTCTGCACGTGTGGTGGAGGGTGGGGGTGGTGCAAGCGTTCGCCAGACAGACTGGGCACCCACCCACCCCCGCCTTCCCAAACACACAGACTGCCCTTTCAGTGATGACCATGCAGCTTTCTTAATGGAACACAATCGCTGAACTTGGTACCTTTCAAGCACTTTAGCCTTCAGGACACCAGACTGCTGATGAAAACCATCTTCCACGGGCGCCATGTTAATGAGAGGCCAAATTTCATATGCTTGCAAACTTTCCCCCCCCGCCTCCTGCTGCCCTGCACCCCCCTCCTCCCCAATAAAAGATTGCATCAGAGAGAAAGAGAGATTTCCATAATTTATAGTATGGGCATTTCACTAGGGACAAGTGCTAATCTGTACTTACCGATACATTTAAGAAAATGCATCCTCCCGCAAGCCTGCACCATTTATGACTCTTGGCACAAACCGCAATGCTCAGTCTTCAATTAAGGGACACCTTAGGGTTCATTATCACACAATCGCTCCCTGAGAACCATGCCAAATGCTGTTTTGGCACAGAGCTGGGAAGATGAATTAGAAGGAAGTCTTCTCTGTAATGCCCTCTCCCTAACTCCCATTACCGCCCTCAGCGTTTATACCCTGATCTTGCTCGGCCCCACCCCCTTCTTTCCAAGTGGCTTTTACTATTCAATTTCTCAACGTCAAACTCGATTCTCTAGAGGTGTAGTTAGAGATGCCACATCTCCTTTCTGTCTTCCGGCTCTCAACAGGCCTCGGAATGGCTGCAGATGGGCTGCTTTCCACATCCTTTTTTGGCCTAAAGGAGCCACAGATGCTTCCCCCCCTCCTCTTAGAGCTCGGGGTAAAGAGGAGGGATCAGAATTGGAAACGCACAGACCAGTAGGAGCACTAAGGAGGGTTCTGATCAGGATCGAAACAGGACCGAGCAGCGCCTCACACGTAAGGACTAAAGGCAGAGCATGTTTAGACATCGCAGGGGACAGTGTTCAAGTCAGCTGCTCCAATCAGTGGGAAAGGAAAGCGGGGGAAGGAAAAGAAGTTGAAGGTGGACCTGTCCCCCAGTATCCCCGCAGTGCAGGTCCCGCACTGCCGTCGCGCCCTCCGTGACCTAAACCTATGGGGAAGGACATTCCTGTTTTGCTTCCTTAATGAAAACGAAATGAGCATATTTGCTGGCACTTCCCATCTCTCCCAGTAATCCAGTGTCCGAGAGTGGGCGCGGGGTTGAGAGAATAAAGGCCACCCCCGAGAGCTGCAGGTGAGTGCTGGGGACAGGGCGGAGAGGCCGCAGGCAGCAGCAGCCAGAGAAGCATGTACCAAGAAGCCAAGACCAGCCAAAAAAAGTCCAGGCCTAATCTCTGAGGCGAGCGTGGGTGGCAGGCAGGGGACAGGGGAGAGGGCGCCGACGGCCGGGCGCACCCCAGCACCTCTGCACACCCTGACTCCACTTCCCGCCTTCTCAGAGTCACGCTGCTCAGAGACGCTTAGCTGTGACAGTGAAGAGGGGCTGATGGTAACCATGGCTCTCAAGTCAAACTGTCAAATTATACAAAGCCACTAAAATAAAATGAGCTCAATGAAGTAGCGAGACGCCGGGCCGTGCACTAACCGCGCTGCCGTCCGCACGAGCAGCGGCCAGGGCTGCCCGGTCCTGTCTCTCCTCTCGGGTGGCAGCGGGCAGGGCAGGGCAGGGCAGGGCGGGAGCAACAGCACACAGACTAAAAATACTTCGCCCACAAGACGTCTTGTGGAAATTTTATTATATAGAGTGTAAAATGAATTGTCAGTCAAATAAAATGAACACTTTTTTAAAAAAACATGCATAACATTTTCCAATTGCCTTTTTAATAGTTAGACATTTCAAGCATTATAAGGAAAATAAGAAGAAAAAACCAGAAACTGTAACGTCAGTACATTTCAAACGGAATGTCCCTCAGGTCAATTAAAAATGCAAGAAAAAATAGCTTCAATTCCGTTTTTTTTCCTTTAAAAATACATGTTATCTGTACAAGATACACTACAGTAAACATCGGAAATCATATTATCCCTTTTATTAAATCAAAATTATTTAATTCATTCTGTGGTTAATACTAGATTTATTTATTCATCTAGTTAATTTGACAAATATTAAGAAAATATTTAAAAGAAAAAAGCAAAAAACACCTTGGAATTAAAAAATAGTTACTACATTTTTATACGGTTTAATGTTCCACAGTGTTTGTTAAAAGTTATATTGAATTTTTTAATATTAAAAATAACACTATTTATATTTCAGAGAATAGAGAAAGGTTTTTTGTTTTGTTTTTAAAACAAGCTTGGAGGTCTTAGATACACAATTGCAGCCGGTAATGGAGACATGAAGAAAAGTAGGCTAAACACATGAACACATTTTTATATTACCCCTTTAGAACTCTAGAAATTATACAAACCCTATAAAATGCACCCCCCTTCCCCGTTGGACAGCAATACAATTATCTGTCTCAATCAGAATTCACATAATTAATTACAATACATAATAGTTCAGTTTTTTTAAAAAATGCAATAAAACCAGACAGCCAAGATACAAGAAATTAGAAGTAAAACATTTAATGAATTTACACATTAAAGAATATTTAAATACTGTTTAAAAATTTTTTTAAAGAATTTGTTACATACCACCTAAGACTTCCAAGCCACTTTCTGTTGCAACATAAAAAGACACGAAAACAAAACAAAACAAAACAAAAAACATGATGTTGAAATGTCACTGCTCTGAGGCACATTCTGGTGCCTGAATTTGCAGGTATTGCTCCAAAAAGAATCCCAGAGCTTACACATTTGAAATAACAAACAAAAATAATGAAACAAAATTATAAGCAATTTTTAGTAACTAATTTTCCCAATTTTTAGAAAAATTGTTAATCTAAATATAGTGTTTCACAGAACAAAACAAATGTTCTTCATCAAAAGGTTTGCATATCTAAAAACCTCTGTTACAAATAGGTTTTCTTTCACAACGATTTCGAGGGGAAAACCAGGCACGAGGACGCTGTCTACTGCTCCTGTGGGAGGAAGGGGCAGAGTTAGCCTGCGACAGGAAATCCTCAAGTCCGTGTGTAGGGGGAGGTGACAGGTCACCCTCTCCCCTTCGGCTCCATGACAGGCGCCGACACACACGAACAAGCCCATGTCCAAGCACTCCCCCGGGGCCTCACATCATGGGGCCTGGCCTGGACAAAACCTCTCCTGAAGGGGAGGTCCCGGGGCTTCTCTCTCTGCAGGGGACATCGGGCAGCGTGGGAGGACTGTTTCTCCTCGGTCACCACCAGCCCTGACACCTGTTTCCCCAGGCCTGGGCACAGGCAGCCAGTAGGGCAGTGAGATGCTCACCCAGGTTGGAGTCCAGGGCCAGGGGCAACTGGCTCGCTGTCTGTGGGGACCTGACCGGCATCAGGTCACCTGAAATATGCCCTGTGGGAGCACGTGGCCCTCTTCCCTACTTTAATAAGAAATCTGCTTTTGGCCTGAATGGACAGAGCCCTCCAGGTTCCTGTGGAGCTGGTGCCCCGCCCGCCCTCAGGCAGGACTCGCGCCCCTGCTGTCCCTTCTCGCTGCTGACTGGGGTGAGGCGGGCAGCCTGCCCAGACCTGCCTCAGCAAGAACAGCAGCTGCAGCATGCCCCGTGTCCCTACTCGTAGTACCAGATTTTGCCAGAATCTTCTAAGCCTGGCACTCTCATAGTCAGGGAAACTGAGGCTCAGAGGCAGGAAGTACAGTTCAGCACTGAGGACTGGGGCCTGGATTTCAGAGAAGACCAGGCACTTCCTCGTCCGGGCTGCCCAACCAATTCTCCTCCCCACTTGACCCCAACCCTTTCTCTCTGGAGCCAAGAAGGGGACCAGGTGACAGCAGCAGGGTGCTCAGTAGACAGCAGCCATGCTGAGGAGCCCTAGGGCCGGTGCTGCTCCTCCACAGCCAGTGCTCTTACTGGAAGACCAGGCCAACCTTCTCCCAGGAGGCTGGGAGAAGGGTTAGGGCTGGACTGGGAAGCGGCAGCAGTGCTGGGGATGGGCTACAGACCTGGCTGTGGGCCTGCGCTTGCCCTAGTGTCTGCCCGTAGAAAGCGACCTGCTGTCTGTAATACTCCGCCCAGGCCATTGTGTAATCTGGCGGGGAGCTGGCCTGAGGAGCAGCGCTGGCGGCATGACCTGGTTGACAAAGGACGAAACATAGGTTAACAGGCGTGGGGACGCACTGGGGGCCCCTCCCTCCCTCTGGCCGGCTGGAAGGCTGGTACTCGGGGAGCTGCTATAATGCTGTGCAGTTTGGCGCTGCAGAAGTGCTCACTTTCTGCTCACTACAAAAAGTGCTGTCAGCCTTTTGTTGCCTGGTCCCTGCTATGCCCTATGTGAACACAAATCTTCATGTCTGTTTTCTCTTTTTTTTTTTTTTGGCCGCTGGAGATCAAACCTTTGACCTTGGTGTTATCAGCACTGTGCTCTAACCAACTGAGTCAACCGGCCAGCCCCCATTTTTTTTTTATGGCTGTCCAGTACAGAGAACCAAGCCCTTAACCTCAGTGTTACTGTCTTCTCTCTATAGATGCACTTTCTATACATCTGCCTACCTACCCCATCAGCTCCCAGTGCTGGACAAGAGAGAGAAAAAGAGAGAGAGACAGAAAGAGAGAGACAGAGAGAACGAACAGGAGTGCCCAGCTTGGGTGCCTGTGAAGGGTATCTAAATCCCGTGGAAAGTTTGAAACACAGGCCCACGTGTGTCTGGGAATCTGGATTTGGGAGGTCTGCAGAGGACTGGGCATCTGAAGCTTCACCAGGCTCCTCCTCCCTGCCCCCCCCCCGGACATGACCTCCCTGACACCCACACCCTAAGAAGGGCTATCGACCCGGCAATCACTCCAATACCAAGGTGAATGTTTCTCTGACAGCCTTTGACCCGAGCTCTTCCAACTATAAAGTAACATACCTAGATGCTAGACGTGTGAAACATCTCTTTAGACAATACCCAAATACTCAGGGGTAAAGTAATTTTGGAATATATAGAGAGGTTTTAGTACTAATTTTAAACAATTCACCACGGTTTCTTTTTGCTTGTTAGGTTTTCCCCCTTTTAAAAGACTAGTTTAGTTTATGGTACAGTTAAGAAAACAGGCTTGCTTTCTTTTTTTTTTTTTAAAGATGACCAGTTAGGGGATCTTAACCCGACTTTGGTGTTGTCAGCACCATGATCTCCCAAATAAGCCAACCGGCCATCCCTATCTAGAAATCCGAACCCATGGCCTTGGTGTTATCAGCACCACAGTCTCCCAAGTGAGCCACGGGCTGGCCCTAGAAAACGGGCTTTCTTTAAGAAGAAAAACAACCTAGCACCTATTCCAATTTTAGGCTCCTTTCCCTGAGCTTCACCTCCTCTTTTCTCTTCACCTGCTCTGAAACAGCCAAAAAGAGACAGGCAACAGTGACAAACAGAGGACAGGACGCCTGGCTGCTCTGCATCCAGGCCAAGGAGCACCCATGGGAATTGTCCAGCTCCAGAGGGGACAGCCCAGGCCAGACACACACCCACACTTACAGGCGCCATGCCCACACGTACAGGCACCACGCCCACCTCCAGGCCCTTTAGAGTCCCACAGGGGAGAGCAGAGATGAGGGGAGGGGAGGGGATGGCAGGCCTCTGCCAGGAGGCAGTGCAGTTCAGTGGTCAGTGACCACACCAGGCGCCCCTGGCAGACAGGAGGGAGATGAAGGTAAGTACTAAGATCAAGTCACACGGGGAAGACGGTAGGAAAAAAAGGTGACAGCAAGCCATGGCCGATGAAGTTACGGATTGAGGGACTGTCACTGGGACCTGCCTGTCCAGGCGGCTGCTGCACTCACTCTGTTTTTTGTAATAGTCTTCCCAGGCCTTGCTGTAGTCGGGCTGGCTGCTCTGCGGCTGGCTCTGCTGGCCTGTGCGAAGAACACAAAAGCAGTGAGGCCTCCTGCCACCCTCACAGCCTCGGCCCTCGGCCACCGACTGCAGGGGCTCCTGGCACTCACTCCAGCCCCTGCTGGCCCTCGCCTGGAAGACGGTGGCAGCGCTGGCTGTGGGAGGAGGGGTGCAACTGGGACTGTGACCCTCTGCAGATGGAGACTGAGGCTGCGGGTTAGCAGAGAGCCCTGCGGGCCAGAGGGACCACTGTTTCCAGGAGCCCTGGACCGGCCTTCCAATGGACAAGGACCCAAGGGACACTAAGCACACTCTTCACCTGGCCCTTCTGCTCAAAGACTGAAGGCTGCACCTAGGGACAAGCAGGCTTGCAGGGAACACGCAGGACAACTGTGCAGACTGTAATCAAGATGATGGTGGCAAGACAAGGTCCGCACAGTGCAGGGGCCCACACAGGGAAGGCAACAGCCACAAGAGGCGCCTCAGGCCTTTTGGGGTAGCAGGAGAGGGAAGAGGACGAGGGTGCGGTGTCCCGGCTTTCCTCTTCCCGCAGGGCCCTGGGTGTACCCCTAAGCTGTCCACAGTGAAGACGGGGGTGGGAGGAGATACACTGGGTGTGGGGGACCAGAGTGGCAGAGTCGGGACCATTCTTTCTGCCGAAGTCAAGGTTGGCTCAAGTTCCCACCTGCTACGGCCCACAAAAACCTCCTTCAGTGTCTTCTGGAAGAGTTACAGTCTGCAGCAGGTGGCAAGAACGTGCTACTAAACACGTCACAACGAAACGTTTTCTTTGCTAGTTAGTTTACCGGAGCCCGAAGAGGAGTGTGGGAAGAGGACCATCATGAGACTTACGTGCTTGTGGGGCTGGGAAAAGACGAGGAAGGGGAAGGACAAGAGGGGAGAAGACACCCTCCCCTTCCTCCCACCTGGGCAGGACAGGAAGTGAAGAATGAGTCAGGAACATGTGCAACAAGACTCTTCTTTCAGACACGGAGGATGCGGCCAGAAGGACTTTGCTTCCAAACAAGATTTCACAAACCTAAACCAATTCTCAAGTCCCAAAGCCCTGGATGAGCAGACAAGCAAAGCCCGGCAGACAAGGCGAAGGCTGCCGTGCCGGCAACAAGGCCAGGCTCTTCCCGTTCTCTTTCACTCATCCCTTGGCTTCTGTCAGCTCTGCCTGGCCTGCCTGTGCCTGCAGCAGCCTCTGCAGAAATGTGCCCCCAGGGGCAGTTTCCCCGAAGGGAAGGGACTTGTCTCCTCTCAGGCCTCAAAGTCCCCAGAGTCCAGGGCTTCTCACGGGTCCTCTGTCTTGGCACAACAGGGCCATAATGAGAACTTGATCAAGCCACTCTGTTGCCTGGGGGTGTCCTCAGATCAGAACAGCATCCAAGTACCATTGTGGGACACCTCCCGCTGCCAGGTGAGGAGACAGCGGAGTGAGAAACGGATACAAAACACGTGCCAGCTCTGGGGCAAAGCAAGGACAGGGAGCTGGCAATGGGAGAACTGGGTGGTGTGCCGGTGTGCAGTGTGCAGTTCTCCACAGTGTCTGAAACGTCTCATAATAAGGTACTGGGGAAAAAAACCACACAACCATACCATTTCAGAGCTTATAAGTTTAGAAATCAAACCCCAACCTCTCATTTTACAGACGACAGAAGTGGAGCCCCAGAAAAGGGGGGATGTGCCTAAGGTCATGCAGCACTGGCCTCTGGGCTCTGCTCAAGGGGACAGTGGCAGAAACCTAGGAAGTGGGCTCAGCCCCCTGTAAGCAAGGCGGCAATACTGGTCCTGCCACCCGGCATGCTGCGGGGAGACTGCAGACACACTGAAGGCTTGCAAACACACAGCAACTTCAGACGCATCAAAAGAACCTGCATCCTACTAAGGGAAGGGCTTTTGCTTTGTTTTATAAAGGCTGCGTAAGATGGGCAGTACCAGCAATAAAACCCAAGGATGACTCCTGTAGCTAGTGTGGGGGACACAGTGAGAAGTGGGTTTGATTCCACATAAGGATTTTCCCTTTTACTACCACTGGACAGGTGTCGCTCAACAGAGCTAATCCTCTAACCGTCTGCTTTCTGAAAAGTTCAGGAGCTAGAAAGAACCCTTTCCTAGGAAGATGTTGGACAGAAGAGAGGTAGTTGGTCACCCTGGGCAAGAGGAGGGGAGTGGGGAGGGTGCCCAGCAAGCAGGGGCTGCATGAGCGCGAGGACGTAGGGGACTGAGCTTTGGGCCAGGAGCAGGGCCTCTCTCAAAGGGTGGAGAGAAAGGGCAGGAGAGGCTCGGGTTAAATGACACACACAGACCCCTGGTTGTGGGAAGCAAAAGTGGCAGAAGCTCTGAGAAGGATAGGTAGGCCAGGAGAGAGCCAGCACCAAGTCCCCACCGCAACTGGAGGCTGGTCCCACTTCCTCTGGAGCCTGCCTGTGTGCACGTGTATGCTCCTCTGGTACGGGGCCTGCCAGGGGCTCCTGGTACCCCAGGAGGCTCCCCGACATCTCTGGCGAGAGACCAAGAGTTGGAACGAGGGTGTTTCAGTCCCTCCAGCCCCACAGGCTCTATGGGCCTCAGCCCCTGGCCACAGCCCTTCTGGGAGGGTGCACACCCACTACCTCCTGTGTCACTTACTTGGGACCTGCGGTGTGGGCTGCTGCCATGCCTGGTAGGTGCTGCCCCAGCCCTGGGTCAGAAAGGCTGGAGGACCACTGCGGATGACAAAAGAGGTGCTCATTCCAGTGCGGGCCACATGCCCTCCCTTCCTGCTCCCACTGCTCCCTCTTTACTGCTCACCTCCCTCACCCCAGCCAAGCACAATGGCCCCCATGCCTGGTGGCAGCAAACAGGTGACATCCCTAGTCCTGGTTCCCCCTAGCTGGAATAAGAGCAGCTGGCCTACCTCACAGGGGTGCTGTGGGGGTTTCCGTTTACTTTAGCAGCAATGTTTGGGAAGCACCCTGAGCTCCTCGGAGGAAAGGTACTGAAAGAAGGTGAAAAACAAAAACAGCCAGCTGAACTCCTGACAATGAGAAGGCTTCTGCAAAGCTCCCCTCCCTGCAGGCAGTGAGCCCCCTGGCGGTGCTGGCAGTGACTGGAAGACCCTCTGCCCTCTGCGGAGGTGCTACCCTGTACTGGCCAGTGAGCTATGGACAGGCCACAGGGACCCCTGGTGAGAGGAAAGAAGGGAGTCCCGCCCACACCCAGCACTTCTGGCTGTGGTTAGCACTCCCCAGAAGTAGCTGGAAAGGAGGGTCTCTTGGGAGTCAAGACTGACGCAGGAGACTCACTTCTGATGAGGTGCGGCAGGTGGCTGGCTGAAGGGGCTCTGTCCGAAGGCTCCAGGCGCTCCAAGGCTGGTACCCTGTTGTGGGCACACAGGCAGCTCTCACCTCCTGTTGGCTATGCCTCTGCCCTCTTCCAGGCCCACCCCAAGGCAAACCCCAGCTCTTGGGGACACGGAGTCAAGTGAAGTGAAGACACCTAAGGCACTCACACTAGCCTTCCTTCCCCACAGTGGACTTCATTTGCAGAAGTGGCTTCTGCCCCTCAAGTGACCAATACCACCACAAGGCCATTACTGGCACCACCACTGCCCTGGCATGTCACCCTGGGGAGGGACCAACCTGCTTGACTCTCCCGTCAATTCAGGCTGGCCCAAGGCTCTTTCTGCCATTCTACGTCCCCACTGAGGTGAGCAGTGGCCAATCTGTCCTCCATCAACACTCCCTTTCTTTATCTGCTTTGAGGCTCCTGAAACTAAAGCCAGAGTCAATGAACACTGCCTGCAGGGTTGGCCACCAGGGCAGTGCCTGCGGGGGTGGGGGTAGGGGCCAGGGGAAGGTATGCCCAGCTGCTCATCTAAGCCTGGGGACAAGGCTCTGGGGACGGGGTGCTGTGGCCGTGGCAGTTCTGCCAGAAGGTTTCCTCCATTGCTTCTGTGCCTGGCCTTGGTATTCCACGGGTCTCCACCCTTCCCCCTTGGCAAAGCGGGAGGTGGATACCCTCATGAGATGTGAGGACTGAAAGGCACAAGGTTCTGGGGGAAAACAGGTACCTTGGACATCCAAAAGAAAGGCCAGCTATTAGTAAGCCAGGTGGGGAAAGGACCTTGTACGTACGCCAACTTTCTCATCTATGAGATGTCTGGCCACCTCGATCTGCTGAGGAATCCCCCTGATGGTGAATATTCGCAGGCTGGGGTCGGTGTTGGGAGGGGGGTTCCGCTGAAGCTCCACATGCGCTCCTGACTGCTGATTTATGCTTTTGATGTTCTCACCCCCTGCAGGCAGGAAAACAGGGACAGAAGAGTAAGCGGCATCTTGGCAGCCCCAGAGGCTCTGCAGTGCTTGGCTCCAGAAGAGGGTGAAAGGGGACCTGTCGCACGTTAGCACTTGCCCTCAGAGTAGAGAGAAGTACTTCCTACTTGCTCTAAAACGGTTCTAACCAAAATCAGGGCTTTCTCATTTGTAAAAGCAGCTGTCTGGAGTAAAGCTGGGCCTTCTCTCAAAGCCAGGCTTAGGCCACAGACTTCAGGCAGCACCTGTGCCCTTCCATCTCAGGGTCCTCTGCACGGGCCCAAGCGGCCCAATAGCCAGGTCTGGCCTGTGGCACACAATGGAGCCTCCCCTTGGAGGCCAGCTAGCGGTACTGCCAGCCCAGCCAAGGCCCTCCACCTAGGAGAAGCATTTTACCCTTCTCAGCTCAAGAATGGCAACTTGATGGCCCCTCCCTGGCACAATGGGGGCCTTCAGCCTGGGCATGGGCTACCGCATCACTCTCCTTCCTTGCACAGTCAAATGAATGGCCAGACCCCAACAATGCCTGGAGCCCACTTAGGCCTTTAATATCCCATCTTGTCACTTCTCAAGTCCCTGCATCCTCCATGGTCTAGACAGAGAGGCAGTCCAAGCATGGGGGTCACAGAGGCCTGGGTAGAGCGGGGCTAATGAAAATTTAGTTGGACTCTTTGAAAAACCTGTGAGAGTCCCAGTCTCTTAATGAAATTTGCGTAACAAAAGCTCCACCAGTGTAACAATGGTTCCATTCTTCTTTTGAAATTTCACAGAATTTACAGATCTGCTCTGCTCAACAGGGTGGGGAGGGGGGAGGTAGGAAGAGACAGAATACAAGGAAAACTCACAGCACAGAGTTTTTGCAAAATTAGAAAAAGGCAATCTGTTGAAAATCTGGTATAGGGAGCACGGGATGATCAAAAGCGAAGAGCCAGTGTCTGTGCCACCCTTCCCACCCACAGTCAAAAGAATCCTAAAAATGACACGTGCCATTCCCTGCAACACAGTCCACGATCCTTTAAACACTCCAACCTGCACCCCACCCCCACTGCTGGAAAGCCATACCTGAACAACCCATCAAGCCAGTAGGCAAGGAGGGGACACTAAGAGCAGGCACAAGCTGCATCTCATCTCATCCTGAAAGAAGGACAGGACTTTACAGGGGTCAAGGGGCAGAAACAGAGCTTTGGTTCTGTGGCCCTTCCTGAAGGCAGCTTTAGTAGCCCTTACACTCTAAGACGGAAATTGGTCAACTGTGGTTTGAGTAGTATGCTGGTTTAGTTTGGATTAGATTCAAATTAAAAGCAAATAAAAAAGAGAACAAAACAAAGTCTTGTGTTCATGATTTCTTTAAAGTACTGCTAGAGTGTCAGAAAAAAGGTGCCTGTGTTTAGTATCCTGGCCAGATGCACTTATCCTGCCAACAGCCCTGCTTTGCCTCTGGGTGGGTGCAAGCCCCTCCCAGGCCCTCTGCTGCTGTTTAAGAAGATGTCATGGATTTTATATTCTTTACACCATGTAAAGTGAGCAGTTTTGGGGGAGTGATGAAGAGCAAACAAAGGCACACCCAACACTTGGGGAAATCCTGCCGGCCTCTACCCAGATGCCATTTGTTCTGGAGGCAAGAGCATGAGAGGGTGGGGTAGTGGGGACCCAGAGCCCTGCAAGCTCAGCCAGCAAGCCCCAGCCTTCCCCATCTGCACTGGACCAGCGGCCCCAGAGAGGAGGCGCCACAGAACTGCACGGGGCCGGAAGGAGTTAATTTAAGTTCATCTTCCTTCAAAATGAGGTCACCAGCTTGGCACATGGTGGCTGTCTACAGGCTCATTCAGTGGCCTGCTCCATTCTTCCACCTGATGGGGGGCAGAAGCGACCCGCCAGTGGCCCCCTGGCTGGACGTGAAATCGTAAAGCAATTAATCAAACCTGCTAAAAGGCCTGGCTGACAGGAGCAGGGCTGGCCGCACTATCTGTCAATGTTGCTGTCTGTGTTTATCATGGAAATCTAGCAGGGGCCCGGGAGCCTCCGAGTCTGTCTAAGGACCAGAGCCCAGGGAGAGCAGGGCCCGGCTGTGTGTGACATGGAAAGGCCTTCCCACGTCCAACACAACTTTCACTGGCTTCTTGAGGCTGCTCTTTGATCCTGGGCACAGTGTCAGTTATCGCTTCATTCTCTTGTCACTGGCCTCTAGGACTTGCTCAGGATGACTTTATGGAGGACAAACCCTCCAGGAGAGGCTGTTCTGTGAACACCAAAGGTGCACTATGTGGAACTGTCTCACTGAAGACAGCAAGGCTCAGTCAGGGTGCAGAGGGGAGACACTCAAATGAAAACTTCATCAACAAAATGGTTTTCAAAAGGCTAAGAGCCCTAGATCCAATGCTCAAGCCAGAGGCACCAATTTGATTTAATCTCACAGCAGTCACGTTGATGTCTGGGCACTGCGAGGGACTTAGTGCAGCACCGCGCACAGCTAGCCATGCCCATGAAACCCTTATCAGCATGTGCACCCTGCCAGAAAGTTAAAACAATCTCGCTTTGTTCCTACCATCTTTGAATGGTTAATAATCTAAAAGATGACAAGGATACAGAGATAAACGTTTTCAAAGAGCATAAAGCACACATTGTGCATGAGCAGGGATGACTGCAAATCTGAGAGGTGGACGAGAGGGTGAGGAGGAACCCCAGCCCTGTCTGGGCTCTTGGGCACATGCTGGAGCAGCCTCTCTGTTAGTGAGGACATTCCCAAATCGTGTTCGCTTCAGTACGAGCACTCCTCAAACAGCTAAGAGATATCTGGTGATCAAAGACATTTGAGAAACTCTGGGGAGAAGTCTGTATTTATTTCCTCCATATGCTGTCAAATACATAACGAAGGCAAATATACAAAACTCAAGGCCATAAGGGAGTGCCCTGCTGGAAGCGAGGCCTGGCTTAGAGGTCCCAGGGAAGCTGAGCCTGCTGCCCTGCAGGGGAAGGGTCCCACAGCCCTGCTCGTAGAAGCCTGGTCCCGAGGTCAGCTGGGCTGAACTGGTACCAGTGGCCTAGAAATCTGCCTGCTCACCCTCTTGTTTCTCCCTGAAGAACAGGAAGGAGCTATATTAGCCATTAACAAGAGTTTCTACCTAATGTTCTCTAAAATGCCTAGAAACAACTAACAAATCAATTTTTATTTCGCTCCACAGGGTGTCTGTTACTCACAGTAAATGTGCTGAAAGTATAAAAACCATTTTCACATGTTGTATCAGCAAAGACCAAATACCCAAATCCAGTAGGAAAAGAGGTGACCTACTTGTCAGAAAGAACCTGCACCGGGGACATCATCTTAACTGTTCCGCTACGTTCCTAGAGGTGAGTTAATTACCAATCAGTTGACGGACCAACATTCTGAGGCCCCTCATCTCGTGCAGAGAGGGCATCTTTTCAACACCTGCACTGCTTCAACAGGCAGGGGGTTTTACTTATGGTCTACTCATACTCGATCATGAAAAACTCGCTTTGCCCCTGTAATGACAGGCCAAGTTAGCAGCCTCAGAGAAGACTCGTGCAAAGCAGGGTGCCAGCAGAAGGCAACTGAGGCCCCCGGCTCTGGCAGCTGCAGATGGCAGCAGTAAACAGACTTCACTTCATGCTTTGGAGCTATCCAGGACCTGTCCTCCCTCAGGGCAATAGCTGGAGGGCGGTGTAAAATCCCAGCAGCCCCTCTTACCTTTGCCTATGACGAGGCCACACTTATCTGCAGGCACTGTGTATGTAACTTCCTGGACACCACCAGGGGTTCCCACGCTCCAGTCACCACGGCCGCGGCCTCTTCCTCTGGCTACTGTCAGGCCTCCGAAGCCATCTCTTTCCTGGAAGGAAGCAGGCTCTATGACTATCTCTGCCACTGCCACCAGCCCACTTTTCATCTCCTCCAGGGAGGAGGTTAAGTGACAGGATGTAATCAATGCCACACATTAGCACTGAGCACCTTTTCGCATTTCAGGTTCTGAAGTGCTCTTTCAAACCAGAATTAACACAAATCACAGGTGCATTCGAGAAGGACGACATGTGCAGATAAATGCATGTGGTTACATAAACAGCACAAATATATCCAACTAAAACAGGCAGTCAGATATAAACTCCAAGTCTGAAGCCCAACAGCCTTTTCCTTGGAGATTTAATTACCGGGCCCTAATCTACAGGCATTAACAGTTGACGTTCTTGAAACTGAGGCTGCTCTCTCCTGTGGCTAAGAAATGCTTGGCCTACCGGAAGCCAGAGTAGACACGGAAGCACGATGGGCATTAGAAAGTGACTCAAGCAGCCTGGCCAGGCTGCAGAGAGAACAGTTCAGCCACTGCTGCATGAGTCAGAACACCACGCACTTCAACAGGCAAAAAAGATAAAAAGATTTTAAAGAAAAACTGGTTGTCCTGCTGCCGAGAAAAAGAAGAAATATATTCGAGAGTGACCACTTGGGGCTATTTCAGAAGGGAGGGATGGAGGGAAGTGGCCAGGCCCTCCCGCCCATGGTCTGGGGCTGAAGCTCTAAATCACTGTTCACCCCACAGAAAGCAAAGCCTAACCTCAGCACCTAACAGAAGATTCCTTTTATTCAGAGCACAACATGTCTCATTCCAGCCTCTGTCCTCTGAGTTGCTTTGGAGCTGCAGTATTTACAATCTTTTAAATGTTGAAGGCAAACCTGGGCAAGCTAAGAGCTATTTCAGGAAAGACAGAAGCTGAACACACTTTCAACACAGTGAAGAAATGTTTGGCAAAAACCACCTCATGTCGGTTAAGAGTAAACTGAACATTTACCCAGGATCTAAACCAGCAGAAAGCTGAGATAATTGGAGTGCTTTTTCCCTGCACTCTGCTTTTATGAGAGACAACTGACAAGTAAACAAGGTAATTTTAGGGGTTTATGTTAAAACACACACACAGAGCCAACATTCTGGGCATGTCACAGATCTCGAGGACAAGGTTCTCTCCGAAACACTTCACAGCCACTGCAGTGCTAGGTTCACAAACCAAAAAGGATGTTAGAAATCATTTAGTGGCTGTTTTCTAAACGTATCTAATTTTAAGAATGCCTGGGACTCTAGTTAAAACCCAAGCCCTTCTCCTGGATATTCTGACTCAGGGGATCTGGAGTGGGGGCTACAAATGTGTGATATTAGTAAGTGCCCCCAGATAGCTCTTAAGAGAGCACATAGGGAGCACTTCCTGGTTTGCTGCTGAGAAAACTAGGCCTGTAGAGTTCAAAAGCTTGTCTGAAGTCATGGCTAATGGCAGAACTGAAACTACTATTTCCAGTCTATTGTTTTTTTCTTTAGCTCTAGTCATTCTCAAACTTTTCCTCAGTCCTACATAGCAGGGGAACATGCCAGTCTACCATCAGTTACAGCAGCACAAGTCACAATGGAGGCAGGTGGTGTTTTTGGTGTTCAAAAGGAGATGACAACAATATCACACAAGCTTGCTCACATTCCAAAGATGTGCATGAGACCTAGCGCATGAAGACAGTTTCAGAACTTTGGAGGACCTGGAAATGCTTTCTAAGATTAGACTTCATTTAATATAGTTTTATATTAAATATACTTGACTGAAACTTGGCAATCTGCATGGTATTTTCTCAAATAGTTTGATCAGAAACTTTTTAACTTTTTTACTTTTGTTAGAAACTTACTGTGTAAAGAAAATCTAGTTTCTAGGGTAATCAAGGAAGGAGAGTAATAAACTAGCAGGAAAAACAATGAAGGCAGGAAAGAGGCAGATGTAGAGAAGACACTGGTTTCCAGTAACGTGATCTGAGAGAAGGTGGCTGCTCTATGCTGCTGCCCTGAAGGCCCTGTGTAGCACTTTCCACTTCTGTGGGTGAGATATTTGGACCCACCTGGGCTGTAAGGATCAGCTCATTGATGACATGCGCTGCATGCTGACACCGATCTGGAGGGCCCATGACCTGTGCAGCTCTTTCTGGACTAATCCCATCATCTGCGGAACCAGGTGAGAGATGGAATCAGGAAAAAGCTCAACATGAGAAGGAAACAAAGGTCAATCTGACTCATGATGAATATTCTTACCAGTGTCAAAAGGAGCAATAGAATATCACTAGCTCCACGGACTCTTTCGGAATGCTTTATTTTGACAGGAAAATGTAGATGATTACAGCTTTTTGCATGTTCCAGGTCAATACTCATTTCTTAGGTAATTATAGCCATTTAAAAAAGATATCATTAAAGAAACCAAACAAAACTTGAAAAAAAAAAAAACACAATAAACCCCCCAAGAAAAATGGAGTGAATCTTTGGCAATAATCTCCAAAAGTTAGCCCACCATATTGGTTTTCTGTCTTCAGAGAAATGAGAAAAACACAGATGATGTACAAAATTTTGCTCATAAAGGTAAATTTATAAAATTTAAAGGACTGTCCTTTATTCTAAGATGTCTGTCCTTTCTCTGTGGTTTTAAATTATCTCTACTTTCATGAAATCAAAATAATGGTGTGTTTTTTACAAAGTCTTTAACTGGGCTAAATTAAAAGCTGTAAATGCTATGAGTTTTACTAGTCCAAGAAAAAAAATAGGCCTGGAAACCCCCAGCCTAGAGCATTCTGCCATGAGAAAGGTGACCAAGCCAGCATATATCCAAGGAAAGAAATGAAGACCAGGAAAAGAAACTTAGGCTGGGAATTTGGTAAAGAATGTTGTGAAAAAGAAAGACAGCGAGCACATAAGGGCCAATAACAAAGCCTTGTTTTGTTAGGTGTTTCATAATTCTTCGTAACACTACAGGTTTTGGGGAATCATCAAAACCAACCTGGTTTAAACTGAATCCTCACACCAGCATCGTTCTGGATCTTTTTGATCATTTCCCCATTTCTTCCTATTACGATCCCAACAGCAAACCTAGGCACAGACACCTAAACACAGAGAATAAAACCTCATCAAAGCTTTTACAAATCTTTTTGCATAAATATACCATAGACATTAATTATACTAGTGGTCTTTTAAAATGTATTTTTTTTTCTTTTTTTTTATTGTGGTAAATATACGTTAACATATTATCATTTAACCATTTGTAAGTACACAATTCAATGGCATTAAGTGCGTTCACAATGTTGTATTACCATCACCACTAACTGAACCCAAAACTTTTTCATCAGCCCCAACAACTCTACCTTTTAAACAATAACTCCTCCTCCCCGCAGCCCCTGGTAGCTGTTATTCGGTTTTTAGTCTATGACTTGCCTATTTTAGGTACCTCAGATAGGTGGAATCACATAATACTTGTCATTCTGTACCTGGCTTACTGCACTAAGCGTATGTTTGCAAGGTCATGTTGTAGCATATATCAAAATTTCATTCTGAAGGATAGATCTTGATCCCATTTCACCTCATCAATAAAACAGGCTTCCAAGTTTGATACAAACACAACACAGACTACCAAAAAAACCAGGACTTTGGTTTCTATCTGGGCAGTAGGTTATCCTTTAAAGTAAAACCTCAAAACCAGGTAGAATGGCCCTGAAATGCAGACAGCCCCCCTCACTACGGGTTTACTCTGTCCTCACACTCACCCTGGGAAGTAGGTGTATTCCTAACGTTTTGCAGATGACATAAAAATTAAATGACTTGCTCAAGGTTAAAGAGCTAACAGGAGTGTGACCTACAACTTTAAACATACTGTCCTTTGCCTACTAACCTGTACGTTAAGCATACCTCTATACTGCCTCCTCCCATGCGGGAGCTGAAATCGCCGCGCACACCTCGGAAGTCAGCCTGGTCTTTGTCTCGGATGATCTCTAGTACCATTTCTCTCGCTTGCTGCATAAACACAAATAAAAGGCATCATAGGGGAAAAATCTTGAAAAAAGACACAACACAAGGTGAAATTTCAAGATCAAACCCTCCCAACTTGGGCTTAAAGGTTCAGAAGACGCTCAGCTGTGGAGAACTCAGTTACTACTTCTGGGACATGGGTAGGCTGCTAGCGAGGAATGTCTATATCGAAACTTAAATGACATGTTCTTCACGTGGCCCAAAATGTCCACACAGATAAGGGTCCACCTTTTAAGCCACAGTTGGGTCTGTGTGTGGCTGGAAATTGATTCCTATCTCTTGATGCCATTTCTTTCCGGCAGGGAGGGCTGTCTGAGAGCACCAACTGATGGCAGGTTCTCTCAGGAAGTCTTTACAAAGACTTCACATCATAGAGGCTCTCTCGATGGGAAAGAGAAAACGCAAGCCAAGGGAACACAAAAATAGCTTCTGCCATGCAGAATTCTTATTTCTTAGCTAAAATATTTCAATTACCAATTGGCAAGACTACCTCCTGGATATGACTGCATCCGAAGCAGATCAACTGTCTTCTCCCAAAAGAATGCACTTGGTAAGTCTATCCTTGCACGTGTGCCAGCCCACCCCAGCACCAGTCCCCCAGGAATCTGCACTAAGGACCTGCTGCACACAACGACTCAAGGTAACGTGGGATCTGAGACTGAATCCTGGTTCTGGAAACAAAACAAAACAAAACAAACCCCAAATAGCAATTACAGTCTTAGGACATTTGGAGAATCTGAGTATGAACTGGGTATTAGATGATGTTATGGAGTTAATATTAATTATCTTAGGCCTGGTTATTCTTAGCAGACACATGCTAAAGGACTGAGGGGTAGACAGTCATAACATCTGTCATTTATGACAAATGGTAAAGGAAAAAACCACACACACAAGTGTGTGCACGAGCACAGTGCAGAATGTTAGGTAGGTTGAGAGTACACAGGTATTCCCTGTATTTTTAAACTATTCTGGGTGTTTCAAATTTTTCATAACAAAAAGTTAGGGAGAAAATAAAACAACAATAATTTACCCTATAATACAGCAGACTGCTTTTCCCAAGTAAAAAAGTGGATTACACATAGTTTTAATACTAAAAAATACTAAAAATCCTAAGATATAATTATTTTCCTGCAAATTTATAAGAAGTCAATGAAGTACTCTTTGCTTAGGTTGTTTTTCCTACAAAAGATAATTTTAAAAGTTGAGACAGAGAGGGCGTGTGGGGGCGAGAAGCCGGAAGGTAGGCACCCTGTTGCCCACATGGTTCCAACAGGCCTGGGGCTCTATGCCATATAGCAGCAGAATACACAAGCCAGACTGTGTGAGCAAAGTGACGAAAGACTAGATGCATTCTGATTCTTGGGAAAGCCCACCAGTTTATACTGAAAGAAGGCTGGAAGCTCTGGGGGAGGCAGGCACTTGGAGGATCCTGGCCTGAAGGAAGGAAACGAGAGGATGCACCACTGACCAGAGCCTTCCCAAGGAAAGACCTTTGCCCATCACTGGCCCTCAATCCTGTTCTAAAATTATTATGTTACATGTGTGTCTTGACCAGTTTAGCAGAACTGGGGGAATCACTCTGCCAGGACAGGTAACCCCAATGCTCCTAAAGAGGACTGGCTGTTGAAGGGGGCCTGTCTCACCAAGGCCCATCATCCTGGAGCTACTCTGAAGGAGAACAGACACAACTGTACACCCACGGCTCACCTGCTTTCCTGCTACCAGAAAGAGCTGGAGGGTGGAAGCACCCCAGGTGACTGAACACTGAGTCCCTTATTGCTTTCAGCAAGGGGGGCTGTCTTCCCGGGGGCTTGGGCACAGGATGCCGGCCATGACGGCATGCTCATGTGGTTCTGGCACCTCTGCTCACCTCCAACCCCAGCTGAAGGGCTTGCAAAACAGGCCGAGAGAGAGAGAACAAGCAAATGGAAGCCAAACAGAGGCTGCATCTGAGCTGACCACAGGTCAGCAAATCTAAAACTGCATCCTATGGCTGGCCAGTTGCTCACTCCATGTGAGCTGTCCAAGACAGTTGCCACCATCCTCATGTCACTCCTGAGCATCTGAAATATGGCCAGGGTAAAGGAGGAATTAAATTTTTATTTAATTGGAATGAATTTAAATAACCACATGTAGCTAGTGGCTTCAGTGTTGGGCAGTACAACCCTGGACTCTTTTCATCACCAAACTTGGTGTAGGACAACAGCTTACCTTAAATAAAGGAGCATCCAGTTTTATAATCATTTGAGTAAGAGAAAAGTTCTAGGCTACCACCAAGTGAGAGCCCCTCATCCAAGACTCGCCCATGCCATGGTTTCTTTCCTACCTGTACTTTAAATGGGTCTCCAGTGATGCGAAGAGGCTTGTCTGCTCCTGTGGGCAACGGGCCGTCCTGGATCATGACCATTTTCACACCTGTACGCTCCTGCAGGGGAACACACACCAGCACAGCCCTCACTGTCATGAGTAAGAATGCAGGACAGCACAACAAGCCAGCCCATGTCCCACCTACCACCAGGCACTGCCTTCTGACCTGGCCTGTGAAACTGGCTTCTGGGAAAGCAGACACACAGGTCCTGCTAGACAATGTTCAAATGTGATAGGCAAAACTACTTCCCAAAAGTATTCTCTTTCCTCTTTTTCAGGTCCCTGGAGTACTCAATCATTAATGAGCTCTTTGCACTGAATGCTCACCGAGCCCAGTACTCAGACATGAGCTGATTAGAACATGGGCACAACTGTGACAGGGAAGTGCTGCCACCCTCCCACGCCCAGAGGAAGGTGGCTCTGGAAGTAAGCTGCCTGAGGCTCCAGAGCTGCTGAGTGGGGGCCACTTGTTAAGATGCCCAGTCCTAAGTTCTCAGATTCCACTCCTGATTCTGCCTGAGGATGCCTTCCACAATCCGAAGACTGGAGTATGAGAGAGCACACCAGGCAAGCCACAGCCCCTCACCTGCAAGTGCCCCAAAGCTCTGAAACAGAAGTTTGTTCACAACGAATTTGGCAGCAAAACTGAACTCATGGAAGTGTATTTCTAGCCTTTCTCTCATTGAGTGTGACTGTTACTATGTTTAGCTACGGAAACATGCATTTGACTATAGGATGCAGCCCTGGAACCTGTTGGGGGTGTTAAATTCTGGCCCCAAGTATCTCAGATAGGGGATTCTGGAGCTAACAGTAGCTAATGTTCATAGAGCACTTACTCAGTAAAAGGCTCTTACATAAAAATATAAAAGAATGGGTATTATTTCAGCTTCATGACAAGAGCCAGTTCGGCATTTCCCCTCTTTCACAGACAAGAACCCTGCACCTTCCAAAGGTAAATGCGCATATTTAAGATGACACAACTGATGAGGGGGAAAAGTGGGTCAGGCCTGCAACACTCTATTTTTAAATGAGATGCTGTCCTTTTCTTTCTTTTTCTTTTTTTTGGGTGGCTGGCTGGTATGGGGACATCCTTCTATGGTAAAAGCAATCCCTTGCCACAGTGGTTGCTCAAAGTTCCTGAGGGCTGTTGTCAGGGCACATCTACCCTGGTACTTGGTACTCTGGTACATGTTCAGAATATATCTGTCAAATGGATGAAGGAAGCCTCTCCTGCTGAACGTGATACCTCTTGGGCAGAGGTTTGGAGGGTGGCGTCAGCATCACGGTGTGCAAAGCAAGCCCAATGAGGAAAGTCAGTGCTAAGCAAACCTCTGAGCCCAGGAGGATGAAGACCTGCTGCAGGGCAGCCGGATGCTCTGTGTTGCTCAGGGCTCACGTACCTGCAACTGCTTTATGGTTTCCCCTCCTTTGCCGATGACCAGACCCACTTTCGATGCAGGGATAAGAATCTCCTGGACTGTGCTGTTGCCGTCTATGTCATTATGAAAGCCAGGTCCATTTCGACAGCGGTCCACAATCTGCCCCAGGAGCCGTTTGGCTTGTCTTTGGGAGGGAAAAGAACCACAAGAGGACCAGCATTAAATAAGTATAAGAAAGGGGAGTGGTGCTGGGGAAAACGTGAAGGAGTCTAGGCGGCCCCATCCAGCTCCACTTCCTGCCCCCACAACCCGGAGGTCTCCTTGCCATCCGCCACGCTACTAAGCTGGAATTCAAAAGCAACACACATCGCAATGCCAGCGTTTCGACACAGAGCCTCAGTGAGTGGGCTGCTGCCAGACACAGCCCCTCCTGAGTCTGCCCTCTGCTTGTGCTTCCCACAAACATGTGTCTTCTCCTATTAGGCTGTCAGCTGCTCTGGTGGCAGAGACCACTTTCTTTCCCTTTGCAGATCCCCCTGTTCCCCAATCCAGCACAACCCTTCTCACAGAGCATACACTCAATACACATTTGTTAAATAAGGGCAGGAGAGAGAGCAATGAGAAAGATGGGAAGAAAGAAAGCAAGGGTTAGTAGGCATCATTTGAACTCCCAAACTCCGGATTTCTTCTCCATAACCAACAAAACTGCTCTATGATTTTTAAGCTAAGGGTACAAATCACCAGAATGGTTTCAAGAGGTGGAAAGAGGGGTGGCAGTGCCCAGATGCAGTTGTGTGCCCATATACTCCCGCTTTGTGCTTTTCACGTCAGCAAAGTGGGGACTCTGAACTTTATGTGTCATGCATTTTTGTGCTGATTTATTTGGAGGTGGGAGAGGGAAACTGCCATGTTGCAACAGCAACTCAGCCTACTAAGGTCATCTGTTGGGCCAATTTCCTTTTCTGCACCAGAATCTTCCGTGGCTGTTATTTGCAGTATTTACTCTGTAAATCACCACAATCCATTTTTTTGTTTCTCTAATAGAGAATTCAGCTACTAAACAAGCTGGCTATACTGCTCACTGAAGAAACTGAAATTGTTTCCTCTTAAAAGTTATAATTCCATTGCTTCAACTCCTTGCATAGGCATGAAGCATAAATGGTTAGAAGAGTAGGAAGAAAGAAGACAAAGGTAGGAAACAGACGTTGCCTTTGGTAGTCTTGAGCCTTTGTGTACAGAATCAGCTTCGTGTATCCTCTCAGTTACAGCAGCTTTTTAATATTTTGCTTGTGTACTAGATTAACCTGTGTTGGAAGAAAAATGCCTTGACTCCAGCAAAACCATCCAGCTTGCCCTATAATGCACACCTGCCAGCGATATTTATTCTGGTTCACTGCTTGCAATGTTACAGCAGAACAAGAGAATTTAAACTCATCTAGACTCCCTGAGAAATGGAAACAATAAAACAACCCTACCTACTGAGCCAGACATAATCTTAGCACCCCTGTCCCTAAATGCAACGCTACTCAGTAGATTGAAAAAGGAAAGTGAGCAGGCTTTAAGTCAGCATATCACCTTTCCACAGGAATTCTTGGATGTAGGAGGCCTGCATCTGATGCAAGACTCTGAGCATGCATGTACCAGGGTAGGAAAACAATGCTAGTCTTAAGGCTACTGCAAGGGCCCCAAAGGTCAAGACACCCTTTCGTTGGTCTACATGGCCCTCTGAGTGGAGCAGAGGCCACAAAGAATCGATTCATTTAATTCACAAATATGAGAAGGGTAATGGGATTCTCAGCAGTTCACAAAATAGCAGACTAATCCAGACCTGCTCAAGTAAAGGAGGTATTAATGAGGAAGAAGTAAGTTGATTAGCGCGCGTTCAGGCAGGTGAATGTACGCTCTTAAGACCCTGGTTTATGAAGCAGATGCTGTGAGAACTTCTGTAAGGTTTGGAAATACGGGGACATCTTGTGTATTTAAGGTAAAAGAAAACTTCCCTGGCATGGCAACCTCCCAGATATTTTTCCTATAGAAGCACCTACTTGTGTGGAAAGACTGCAGCACAATCAACAGTGTTCAATGACAGTTTTGCCCTTCCATTTCTCCCCACGTGGGGAAGGAGGAAGAAGAGTGAAAGGAAAAAGTAAATAAAATAAACTTACTCAATACTTTCTGGGGTTCCGGTAAGTACACAGGGCCTCTCTGGAATCCCAGAACTCTCTATAAGAAGAATCAAGAAGGTGAGGTGTGTTGGTGGGCATCAGGCAATGGTGTACCTTTGCCTCTGTGTACGGACTGTCTCTCTGGGGCTGGTTCCTACACCAGTCCCACAGGAGCCCAGTCTCCGAGAAAGGGACAGTTGTGGATAGAATATTAAGCCGGTAGCTCCACCCTGAGTTCTCAAAGTGGAAACAAGTCCCACAGGGGAAGCTGAGAGGACGCAGGAGAGGTTTATGAGTTGGTCCTAATTACCAGTCTCAGCTTCTTCTCTGACCCACTCACGTGCTAATAACTGCCTAAGTCACTTCACTGTGCTACTCCCTAGTTTCTCCATTTGTAGAGCAGTTTAATGGCCATTTATTTGCAAATAGCTTCCAGGTACACTATTAAGAAATTTAATGATATGCACATTAGGATTATTACCATTTATTGCATAAATATCCCAAGAGATCAGTGACATCTATGTGGAACTGGCTCTGGGCCATTTGATAAGAGGAAAATCTTACTCTCTAACACCACATGATGTTTTACTTTGTTCCTAAAAAAATTTGCTTCTTAAAATCCTTCCTCAAAAGTGGAACAGAAACAGATAACAGCAGTTACTACCTTCAAGACACTGTTAGGAGTATCTTTTTAAACCACAAATACTTCACTAGTCAAATGTCCTCCAAGTCCCTTCCTCCACAGTGGAAAGAGGTCAAACAAATTAAATGATAAAATTATAAATACAATAAAAATTACTCTTCAATCCGTCTCTCTCCATATTGCATGGTCAAGACCAACCCACCGGGAAAGGTTCTGTAACGTGTTTAACATGTGCTAACTCAGCCAGAACCCCTAGCTATCCTCTTGCCACAAAGGAGTGGTCTAATACAGAGGAGCTACCATGCAGTTCCCAGGAGTGACCCCAAAGCCACAGGACTCCTGCAGGCCCCACTATGTCTGGCATAGCATTCTGGTGCAGAAAACACAGATCCTAGAGCAGCAGGTGTTTGGGAAGGAGCTACACCTGGCCACAGCACTGCAGGAGGGTCTTCCCCAGAAGCCAGATAGGAGGCTTTGCCTCTGGGTCTGCTTTTGCTCTGGTCTTTCTGGTTTTCATCTGGGAGTCCAACTCCAGAAGTGCAAGGAAAACACCAATCACATATACTTACCTATGCCCCTAAACTTCTAAGCAATAAGCAAAGGTAATAAATCTGGAAAATTATGCAAAATATTGATTTCTATCAAATTGAGATCTATGAAAAAAGAAACTCTTACCTGAAGCAATCTGAATTTTGCAACCAGATTCTGCTTGAATCCGTGAAATCTGCTCACCTCCCCTGCCGATAACTGAAACAAATTGAACAGGGTCAGAATATATATATGCCCCCCATGCCTTATTTAACCACGCATGAACGCCTTAATTCAACAAACATCTATACCTGGCTCACGGCACTGAGGTCAAGTGGCCTCAGTGAGCCCATCTCAGTCCTTTGGGTACTACACCAGCAGCAGTCATACATGAAAGGAAGCAGACAGCGGGGACTCTAGCTCAAGTGGGGGGGTGGGTGTGTGTGCGGGAAGGAGAGAGACCCGCAGCACTTCGGGGCTGTAGAGAGCAGTGCGAAAAGCATTCTGCTACAAGAGACACTCACACGAGCGAGATTAAAACAAAAATGAAAAGAACAGGCAGGAATTAGAGAGAAGTGGATAATGCAGATACTTACTAAATCCAACCATTTTATCAGGCACTTTGAATTCTTCTGTTATTACTGCCCTAAAAACAAAGAATATTTTGGAAAAACTATAGAATAATACAGAATTTTACAGCCATTTTAGGTTCTCAAACTTCCCATACTGGCAATGTTGCAAGACAAAGGAGTAAAATAAATCATGCCCAATTTGGCCAACAAATCCACAATCATCTACAAGAGTGTCATTTAATGAATGCTTTGGTCAACCATCTCCTTGTGTCAAAGGAAGAAACTTCTAGTTTTCATTAAACCATCAACTCCTCTAATGACTGCCTTTCCTTCATAATTTATTCTCAGTGTTGCTTAATTTGTACCTTATTAGATCCTCTCTAACAAATGGGTCATCAATCCCAGGAGACTTCAGGTCCCTTTTGGGAGATGTTTAGATTTCTATTACGGTGTCCTCTCTAGATGAAGAGATGCTCAACTTTTCTTCAACATTCCTTGTTTCCCAATCTTTTTATTATTGTCGAGCTTCTCTATAATTTATCTATGTCTTTTAAGGTGAGACACCCCAAATGGAACTAGTATCCAACAGAGGCCTAATCAATGTTGATCAGGGCAGAATAATTACCTCACTTACTCTGCAAGGTACTTCTGTTAAATGCTATCCCATCCATTATGTGCCTCTTTTTTAAACAACAACAACAACAACAACAACAACAACAAGTTACTACACTGGTTCTTTCAAACAAACCTTCGAATGTGCCATACAGTATATTGTGGACAATATCCAATTTGCCCAACACCCCAGAAAGCAATTAAATCTAAACATTTACCTTAGGAGGAAGCTAAATGCGAGTAGTTTAAAAAAAAAAAAAAAAGGCAAGCATTTTTAAACATCTCTCACACAGCTGGATTTTTACCCATCACGGGAAGGAATGAATAAGTACATGTTTTTAGGGCAAGTACAGCACTTAGAAGAAATGCAGTAGCATAAATAGCACTTGCCACTGTATCCTTCTGATGCGAGCAAACAGACTTCTCTTCGTGGAGCTGACAATGCTCAGGCTCATGCATAAGAAGGGATTCTTTCTACCTCTTGGGATATAGGTGTTCTCCCCCAAATCAGGCAATTCCAGGCTTCCTTATCAGCAACACAGCAGACATTAATGCCGAGCCTCCTGGCCTAACACATCCTTTCAGACATCGGGTCTTTGTCAGGATGTACTTCCTGACTCTGCTGTGCTCCTGTACATGGAGCAACGAGGTTGCTGCTCATCTCATGTGTAGCACAAGCTGTCTACTCTCACAAAATATTACTTGGGAACTGACTAGAGGAGCTTCAACACTAGTGCAATACAAAATGTCAAAAAGCTTGGGCAGTTCCTCGGTCCTCAAGAACAATTTTAGTATTCTCTCTGAGAATGAAATGTACTAAGATGAACTGCTTTGGGCTTCCTGGAAGAAGAGACTCTATTCTAATGCAAGGCTGAAACTTGTCTAATGCACAAAGCATAAACATTCTGGAAAGTAAAATCCTGGCTAATTATGGCTTTATGAGAAAGCCAGCATTTGATACTAACAACAATCTCATTTAAATTATTTTAATTCATTAACAAACAAAACAAAGCAAACAAACAACAAAAAAACCCAGCATAAATCTTTTGGTTAGCTGGTACTTGTTGATTTCCAGAAACTCCCAAACATTTACACAGAATAAAAGAGGACAGAATTATATCAGTGACAGTGAGGGTTAAGGATAATATATTACTGTAACAGATACACAGCACAAAATTCCATTCTTTTGGAAGAGAAACTGTAGCATAGTTTCCTGTACATATTTTTTCTTTTTAAAGGATGACATTGTAACCACAAATACCCTATCTTACAGACTGGTCTTTTTAAAACTCAGAGGTCTTTCTCTTTCTTTAAATCCTCAACATTTAACAGAAGGCTGTGAAGGAAAACAGAGGCAGAGAATCAATTGGGCACTTAGCTGAGGTTTTCTGGCAAGTCCCTGTTGATATGACAGGGGGTGGAACCCTGGCTTCTGGCAACCCTAGTCCATGCACTGGCTACTTCCTACCTGTACTCCTTGAGCACCAAACTCCTCCTCTGGTGAGAGCCCTACACCTCACACTTCAGGACATCTTTTCTCAAGTGAAGAGGTTAAGGATTCATAAAACACTGTAACCATAAAACTAGAAGGGAAAAATTCACATTCTCTTCTTTTAAAGAAAATGTATGTTGGCAGAAAGAGGAACTCCAACATTCTAAAAGTTTTTTAAGTTTAAGTACAGTAACGGCTGATTTTTAATATCTTGTATCAGTTCGTTCTGTGAGCTCACAGTCTTGGAAAGGGCTAGCAAAAACCTTGGGTCTTAAAGAAACAGAGTCCATGGTTTTTCACACTCTCAACCTCTGACTTTCTAACACTCTAGTACAGATGGTGGATCAATAAACAATTAGAAATGATCAATAAATAATAAAACATAACCCACTGCTTACCTTTGATGTACCAAGGCCCCTAACTGGTTACCTACTGTGGCAAAGAGAAAGAGAAAAGAAAAATCAAAGCATTAGCATGGATAAACTAACTTCATCCTTACACAAGTTCTTACCATTTCAGGGGGGAAAAAACAGAAAGGCAGAAAGAAAGCAAACAGCAATTTAGGCTCAGTGGTTGAAATGAATGTGTTATACGATATGAAACAGGAGGGGATGTCTTGATCAACACAGTCTCTAACCCAGTGTCCAGCTGAACACAGGATAAGAAATTGATCTGTGTGTCTACATGCTGAGAGGCCTGGGAGAAAATCCTGCTTGCCTAAATCCCTCTAACTTCATACCTCCCTCCTGCCCTGGATCCAAGCTCAATGTAAAGATAGAGAGGCTTCTTTCTCTCTCTTTTAAAAGCAAATGAGAAGATTTAACCTCCTTGGAAGCATTGTTAAGAACTGTTTCGTGGCAGCTGTAGTCACTAAAAGATGCACATATGTTCCTGCTGGCCATGGAGGGGGAGACAGCCCCACCACACCCCCACCTTCCCAAGAGCATGAGCATCTCAAGGAGAGGATCTGGCCTCCTCCCTTCCTCTTCATGGATACCCCCCACAGCAGTCCAGAGTCCGCAGTGGACACTAAGAATGAGCAACTGCCTTTCAAGCCCATTTCTCAGAGACACAGTGCCAAACAGCCTCTTATTAAAACCAACTCTGCAATCACATTCCCACAAAACCACTTTAGCTATGCTTTTTGTTCCAGTTTCTCCTCTTTCAGCTATTGATGAGTGTCTCCTTCACCAGTCATTGGCAGAAATGATTCTGTGGTGTTTCTCTTTTGGAAAACACTGCTCAGGAACTATAGCTAGCAGACAATGAAAAAGAACACATCTTAAACATATTATAAAGAACTGAATGAAACTTATGAGATGCTAAAAAAGAGCATTTTTCAAAAATATGTCTTTAGGGAAAGTTATTATAAGGATAGATATGAGATAAGCAGGAACTGGGATTAATTACATCAACTTCGGGACAAAGAGTAAAATGGTTTGACATCTGAGAAAAGAACTCCAACTGCTCTTCTTTCTGTTTAAACTTAGCCCTGTCATTCTCTGACTGGACAGTAGTTGGTCATAAAGAGACAAAGGAAAAGAAACCAGATCATGACATTTTAAAAGGAGAAGAAAAAGCATAGAGAAATAATGCTAGCAAAAAGTAAACGTAGCTACTGAGTCAATACCATATTTCTTCTGGATCAATATAATAATGGTCTGAAGCCAAAATATTGACACTATATGCTATTAATCTGCTTATCTCAGGGATAAGAGAATTGTTTTCAATTGACACATTTTTTTTTTTTTTTTTTTTTGCATATCTAGTTGGAACATAAGAAATGCTCTTGCTTGGGAGAGGTAATGGTCACAATTCCCATTTCACATGAAAACTAGACAATCACCAGCTTAGGAAAGAAATCCTTGTTGCAGACTCAGCCACCAAATGATGTGAGAGAGGAATGTCCACCACATAAGGCAGTGGGGAGGAAAGGAAATATACCAAAGGAAAAAGTCAAGGACAGAGTGCCCACGAATTTGGTTAGCTCTTCCTATTTAAGAGTCAAGCTCAGCTTCTCTGATTACCATGAGAATTCCTCTTAGCAGGTTAAGAATCCATTGAAGACAGTGGAACTAAAATGTTTTGAAACAAAGAATACAGAGGAGAGGTGCCTATTCCCCAATCAGGGCAACACAGCTGGATCGTGGCTCCTGGTCCACTGTGCCACCTGGTAAGAGACATCAAAACGCTGATGATCTTCAGCTATTTCTGTCTCAGCCAGAAAAGCTACAGAAAAAGAGTAAAGGGCCCTGCTACTGTAAAGAACTTTGTGAGACTCGTGAGAACACTCATAGGGCTCCTGTTCAAAAGCCATTTGAAATTTTGTGCTCATCACGAAAATGGAAATTCCTTTTTGCTGGCACACTACGTGCCACAGGTGCCACACACACAATATCATTTCTGATAGCCAAGTGCTTTACTGACAAGTGGAGGTGCTCACAAAGATTGAAAATAAAAGTGCACACACCATCATCCAACAAACAGATGGACTGCTGAGAGCCACACCACCGAAGAATGAAATCAAACTCAAATCCAGAGTCAACTCTTTAAGTTGGCAGATGCTTAAGAAGGACAAATCGTCTCCCTCCTCCATGCAAATGCTGTAGCCCAAGGCTGAAATGCGTGATTTAAAGTTTCATTCCCTTCGGAAACATTCCCATTTGGTGCCTAAAAATGAAAACCAGCAGTTAGATAGGGGGCACTGGGCACTCAAACAGCAAACTGATATGTCTAACTCCAGGAACAGAGAACCTCTCCTTAGTCTTTATGATGAAGAGGGGTCACACTAGGGAGGCAGATGGAACACCCATCAAGTTCAATTTAATGGTAACTATGGTCATTTGACTGTAAAAAAAAAAGGAAAAATACTGAATTAAATCAGTCTCATTTCCCGTTAATGGTGCATGCTGGTTGACAATGCTTCATCTGGCTCCAAAAGTTCCCCTTAGCTCAATTCTAACACACACTTGCACACAGGTGTAGTCCTCATTTATCCTGTGCACCATGTAATAGCAAGCCACCTGAGCTATAAATATGGAAAGATGAGCTTCTCACAGAAAAGACAGGCTGAAATGTAAGAAATTCTTTCTGAAGAGTAATACTCTGCCAATTACAATAATGATCCTTAAAAAAAAAAAAAAAAAAAAGGTGGCCAGACCTTTTTTTCCAATTATTGAGGAGGAGGAAAAAAAGTCTTTATTTTTTCCCTGCAAAAGTAATGCTAACAAAATATCACTGGGAAACATACCCAACTCTATAACATGCATCAATTTTAATACAACCCCCACCCTCGCTGGAACAGAAGTAGCAATTACTACTCACAACAGCTCAGACAACACAGGCTAGCCAACATGCACAGAACAGCAGGCCAAAGACAGGTGAGTGAGTCAGGAGTAAAAATGTCAAGCGTTTTTATATGACTAGCAAAAACAAATAATTTAGACCTTCTTCCTCAGACATGGAAAACAAACCCCACCTCCATCCCCTTTCTTGGATACTGGGCTTCTTCTGACTCTGACCAATGCTTTTCCAAGCTTCAGCTAAGGTGAGTAATTCTTACAGTTAGCTGTGGGGATTCACAGGATTCAAAGAAGTTTAAAAAGCTTTTCTCCCAGGGGCAGAACAAAGGCTTTCTATGTTCTAGGCAGCAACTCTTGCTGCAGGGCCACAAAACTCTCAGATATGTCAGTTCAGCTGAAAGGCCCTTGGGCAAGTAATCTGTTGTGAATTTTGCAAATTATTACACTTTAAAAAGTGAGAGTAAATTCAAGTTTATCTCAATTATGTCACTTACTTGCAGTCTACTGTACTTTTGAGTGGGAAAGAATACCACCCCCAGCCACACTAGGTGCTTTTCTAGGCGCTTCACTTGCATGAACCTACTTAAGTTGTACAAGAGCTCTGCCTAAGAGGCAGATGCTGTCATTGTCATTCCCACTTTACTGAAGAGGAAGGTGCAATTAGCAGGGTTCAAGCCCTCAGAACAGTGCACAGGTGAGGTACCCATGCCCACGTGAGCTCTGCACCTTTTATGCCTCCCTGCCCTTTATCTTGGGTGTTTCAGCACTATCATTGTTTAATTCTCTCTAGATCATTCTTCATCCCACAAGTGGGTGCCTTTCAGATGCTGAACACTGTGCCAGTCCTGGGTATAAAACGGTAAGCAAGGTAATCTTTGCCCTCAAGGAGCTTAGGGCAAAGTCTACTGGGGAAAGCAGAAAGCTCTGTGATTAGGAGACATAACCCAGCCTCCAGGGATGGGGACACCTTAGGACCTGCACCCCCTCCTGCAGGACAAGTGCCTATCCAAGGCCTGACCTGAGGAGCAATGGGAGTGACATGAAGAGGAAAAATAATGCTACAATACTATATTCACAGCACTAAGCCTTATTTTCGTTTAAGCCAGTGGTCATGAAATCATTTGGGGGTCAGAACCAGCCTTATTAAAAAGTGAAATAGAAAACATAATGTACCATATGTAATAAGTGTATGTATTTCATTAAACTTTTGTTTCAGTTACACGTTTTAATATGTACTGACTAGTTTTAAAGGAAATATGAGTTTTCTCATATTTTGAGTGGTATTTTAAAAAGTTTGAAAATAACTTCATATAACCTTTATGATAATCTCATAAGGTAGGTATAATTAGCTCCATTTTATACGTGAGGAAACAGAGGCTCAGAGATGTTAAGTGGCTTGCCCAGAGTCACTCAGCTAACAAATGGCAGAGCTGGGATTCAAACCCTGATCTATCAGACTTTGAAATCCACATTTTCAAGCACTGTACTATTACAGCATATGAGACAGAGACCCAAGTTCAAGTCTCCCCTTCGTCACTTATCAGGTATCTGGCCTTGGTCAAACCACTTACTTCTCCAGACCTACACAATAGTTTAAGCTTCAGGTTCCCTTCCAGTTGTGATCTTTTCTTATCCTATTCAGCATCACCTCCTGTTAAACCCCAGCACTCAATCCCTAACTTCTGGCTATCACCAATCTGCTCTCCATTCCAAAAATGTTATATAAAAAGGATCATACAGTACGTAATCTATTGTGATTGGTTCTTTGCACACAGCATAACTCCCTGGAAGTTTATCCCAGTTGTTGCATGTATCCATCAGTTGTTCCTTTTTACTGTTAAGTAATATTCTAAGGCATGGATGTACCAAGGTTTGTTGAACTATTCATCTGCTGAAGAACATTTGGGCAGTTTTCAGTTTGGGGTGATTATGAATAAAGCTACTATGAAGATTTGTGGACCGGTTTTTGTATAAACATTAAGTTTTCATTTCTTGGGGATAAATGCCCAAGAATGCAACTGTGGGTTGTATGATAAATGCGTGTTTAGTTTTATAAGATTGCAAAACTGTTTTCTAGAGAATTGTATTATCAAGATGACTTTTTAAAAGCACCTCAGGTGATTCGGATCCCCAGCCAGGGTGGAGATCTACTTTGGTTAACACATCCCCTAAAAGGACTCTGAGAAACTATGAATCCTCTTATAATGTAACTTCTAAATGTTTTTCCTAGGTTAATAGTTACAAAGAATGTAACCAGGCATTATATCTGAGCTTAGTTATATTTTTGTCACACACGTATTGCAGATTTACCTCATTCTTTTTTGTGGAAAATGTCTATTCAACGCCCCCAAAAATCTCACCTCATTTTCCCAACTCACATATTGATACACCATGTCACTACCACCTGACTTCCGAATTATAATCCTAAAATGAATAGATGGATGAAAGGAGGGAGGAAGAATTATTGACTTCTGAGGATCTTACCTCCCCAGGTGATATACCAAAGAAAGGGAATGTGAGAAGGGGGTGTGGCAAGAAGGGCACCATCTCTCAATGCAGACACAGTTCTTAGAGAGGTCCACTTGAGGGCAGAGGGTGAACAGAAGCCAAAGAGCTGGAAAAGAATTCCTTTTAACTAGTGGATATGGTAAACCAATCCATACCCAACTAATGGGCAAGTCTTCGTGTACCCAGCTTGAAGCCCACTGCCCAACAATGTCCCTGACTCGTTTTACCCACTTCATAAAAGGCAAATTTCCCTCCCATCCCCTCCAACTCTCAGGCACTGATGTTTAGTCTTGGTTTTTCATCTTTCCAGCATCTGTCATTACCTTCCTTCAGAGAAAGAATCAATATCTCTGAGATTCAGTTTTCTCTCTTTTCCCAAAGCAGAGACTGGTGCTGGCAGGCTCTGGCCTGAGGTGGTGCAGGCCACAGGCAGGGGAGAACGAGACTACTAGGTTGGGCAGGTGATGGCCAAGTTAGGAAGATCTGGATCTCCCAGTTATGGGAAGCTGCCATCAGTCTTAGAAGAAAGGAATGGAACGGGTTAGACTGGCTCCAGGAAGAGGCTCCAGCTGCAGCAGAAGCAAAGTACTGGGATGGAAAAGGTGCCCCAACCAAGACCAGAGAGGGGATTCCTGAATGGGTGTGGTGCCAAAGGAACACCTCAAAGACTAGTAGAAAGCGTGGATGTCAAGACTGAGGATGCTAATGGTCAAAATGACCTGATCCAAGACTAGAGGGCAGTGGAAGGACTGCTCTTCCCAGGGAAGGGCACAAGGCAGGCTGTAAGCACTGAGCTCTAGATTCCACTTGCTGGGTTCAAAGCATGTTATGAACCGGCAATCTGATAGACTGCTCAAAATTGCCATCCCTGGAACACAACTAACCCAAATCCCTTTCTACGTCAGGAACAAATCTTTCCCATTGTTTCACTGTCTAGCACATTTTTTAATCCTCCAATTCATATGCTTGCTTGCAAATCTCAATGTCCCAAATAAACCTTGTGTTAAGATTCTTTCTAATTAACTTAAGAGTTGAAGTATTCTTAAATAGACCGAATAACACCTCCAGAAAGTTCTAGGGGACTGAACTTTAATCTCCTAAAGGTTAAAGAACCCTGCTTCACAGGAAAGTTAGAAAGTTTGGATTGCTAAAGACGTGACGTCGTGAGCTTCTGTCAAAAAAACCCACCAAGCCAAACCAAACAAACAAAAATCTGCAAAGCCGTTGCAAATCTTTATTGCTGAGAAAAAAGCACCGGAATGCGTTTCTTGTTCTGCCTCTGCTTTTCTAAACTTTTATCGCACCAACAAGACTGTGAGCCTCAGAAAGCTGTGAGCTAAACATGACCATCACTTCTCTCCACAGGATCTGTTTATTTGTATATTTATTCTCTTGAGAGAACAGAACTGACCCAGTGACCTTCTCCCTGTCAGAAAGCAAATGACAAAACCAACAAGACCCCGCAGGCCCCCAGTGCCAGGGCTTCCAATGGGCTCAACAGCAAACCTCAAATTCTACATGTGGACGCCAACTTGGAGAAAAACAAAATATTTGAATAATTCTGTTCTTTACACAGTGCTCAACAGAAGAGAGGAATAATTTTATCAAACTGTAATGCAGAATGTAAAAAGCCTGAGGGAAATGTCTTGTTCTTCAAATATAGTATGTTGTTATATAAGACTAGACATCCAGAGCTGATGGAGATCTGGCAGGAAGCTGAAAGGTTCTTTCTTGGTTCTTTCCTACTATGAGAAGGCTTAATATTTAGAGAGGAAAAAGAGAAACCATATTCATTTTCTGCTTAGAAGGATAGTCCCCAAAGGGTAGACATGCAAAAAATTATGGTTATAAAAAAAAAAAAAAAAAATTCACAGGTGAAAATACACAATACAATAGTGAACTGGGGTTTTAAGTGAAATTCTAAACTTACCGGGTGATCCTGGCCAAGTCAGCCACACCTGCCTGCTACTCAGTTCTCTTTATCAATAAATTCAGAGTCTTTTACTAATTCCTTTCAAATGGGTGTGCAAAGCACTGATGGGAGAAAAATGTCTGCAAAACACCAGAGGGCTTCATTTGCAAATGTTTCGGGGTTCCTTATGCAAAGGACACAGTGACAACCTGTTCACTGCATGCACAAGTTTTAACACTTCAACTCCACATATTGGGCGAAAACAAGGCTGAATTGTTGTGAAAGGCTGAATGAGTTGTGAAATGTATTGATCTCGATTTCTGGAAACACTGAGCTAGAGAGACACTGTCTGTTAATGAGACAGGTGCTCAGAGCCAGACAACTTAGTTTTATTTTTACATTGAGGTCCCTTAGGAGGAACCAAAGCATGATTGCCCTGAAAAGGTAAAAAGGTTACTTGCATTCAAGCTTTTCACTAAGACAAAAATGCAGATAATGTAATCAGCCATGTTTGGTCTAAGAAACCACTAACACCAGTCAAATATAAAAAGATCACAGGGTGACATTTTGGAGCAGCAGTTTAAATGGTTACCTTAGTTCCAATGGCCCCAGGATTGATATTGTGTGCGTGTGACCATTAAGAGTTTTTTAAATAAGAATTTTTACACTCAAATGAGCGCTGTCCCCTTAAAATCTTCATAGTGTGAGGTCTAAACAATTATTCCAAAAATGCTCCCACATCTAAAAATAATGGTCATCTCTTTTAGGATTCCTGAAGTGATCATAGAAATCACAGTCATGCCAACTTATATTTTTTCTTTCTTTTTTTGGTTGGCTGGCCCGATATAGTGATCAGAACACTTGACCTCAGTGTTATCAGCACCACACTCACGCAGTGAGCCACCTGCCAACCCCCCTATATTTTTTCTATGTACATAAAAATATGCATTTTTTTGGAAAAGGAGATTATACAATACATACTATTCTACATCTTGATTTTTTCATTTAATAATGTATCACAGAAATATGTACATATATACACAATTGGATGCATATGCAGATCGACAGGACAGCAGAAAAGACACTGATGCACCTGGCTACATGCAAATTCATGTGCAATCTAGTGTATTCCATTATCCCTTTTACAGTAATACTTTGCAGGAGGCAAAATATTATAAAGGAAGTCCAATCTCTGTGCAGAAACACATCAGACAGATACTCTGTCAAAGTGCTGGTGATGGGCACTTCTAAATGGTCTCAAATTTGTTTTGGGATGGAGTAGTGTATATAAACAAACCAACAAAACAATAAATGAATGAATAAAACCAAAACAAATGTTTCTAGAAAGAGCATGTCACTAATGGGAATGGTGAAAAACCAGCAGATAAGACTGTATAAAGCCACCCCCATTCTTCTCTTTCTTTAAGGTCAAGACATAGCCACAGCTTCCCCAGAGACATGTACTGAATCTTAGCTTTTCTCTGAGAAAAGTGGGAACTTCAATTCCCATGCATGCACTGAAAGAATCAAAGAAAAGTCTCAAATAGGTCAAATTACTTCCACGATGATGCTCAGGGGCTGAGTCTTTACCTTAGAGCCCAACTGAAAAGACTCCTGTATTATCAAGGCAAACAGGAACTCAAATGCTGGAGAATTGCCAAGAAAAAAATCATCCTAAATACTTCCCCTCAACCATTCCTCCTAAAAGAGTGACGTTTATGACAGCTGTTAAGTAAATGACTGACACAGATTCAAACTTAACCAGCAAGTTCACTACCATCTGAAAGGCAAAGATATTTACAGCTACTTACCTCCATCATCTAAGGGTCGTTTCTGTACTCCATATCCATACACCGAGGGGTCCACTAGAGGTGTGGAATTATTCAAGTGAGGAACTGAATCAATTTTAGCAGCAATCTACAGAGAGAATCAGATTTAAATACTCAATAACAAATCATGGCTCTGAGGGAGAAAGACAGGAATCCTCTTTAAATGGCTATTATCCCATTTCTCCCCACACCTAGATTAATGCAAGGCAATGTCATGATAGGACAAACACTTTTCACTGTTAAGTCAGGTTTCTTTTGGTCTTAATAATGCTAACGTGTCTTTAGAAATAAAATACTTCCAAAAATGTGTTTTCTACGAGCAAATTAGTATTAAGTCATCACTTAACATATAGGTATGCTGCATTTTAAGTAAAAAAAAAAAAGGCCGACAATATGAAGAACTTTGTTCAAAACAAAGTTTTGAACCCTTTTATCACAGGGTTCCCTTAAACAACAAATTCCCCACGAATATGCAAAAGGCCTTGTTTGCTCAAATGTGACAACTCTTTAGGAATATATCCATCCGACTAACTTTAACATCTATAAACTGATGATGTGATCTATAGAGATATAAAATGGTAAGCTTCTTCTCTTCACTGGAAGTGTCTAATTTTGGAAGGATTCCTACACTGGAGAAAGGGAGATAACCTCTGAGAGCTACTTCAACTTTTATTATTTATTAACAGTGAAAGAATGGAACATAGCTATTAAAAATTTTCTCCCAGAAACAAATGGTATTGCTACTTGTCTACTTTGTTCCCATCAGGAAATTAAATGTGATCATAATAAATCAACTCTTTAACTCTCAGTGAAGCTTAAAAAGCAGGGGTGGATCAAGCTGTGATAGCTCCCACAGAGCAAAGTCTTCAGTGGTAGTTCTGAGCTAGTCCAAATGTGCCTAGAAGTCTGAGACCTTCTGGGACCAACATAAAGATAAATTACCTTAAACAAATAAACAACCAAAGACAATCATGATACTGAAAACCAAACACAGGACTTATCTTTTTTTTTTTCTCCTTATTTTCTCTTTTGACCCTGGACCTTGGTGTCATCAGCATCATGCTTTAACCAATTGAGCTAACTGGCTAGTCCCAAATACAGGATTTTAAGCTGCAGGCATCCAGAGGTATGGTCTCATCCCTTCTACTTACTAGATCTGTGATGTTGGGCAAGTCTCTTTCTTCTCTGCATAAGATCCCCAGAGTATAATACCATTTGCTTCATAGTTTTTAAAAAGATTAATAAGATACCTTTAGCACAAAGGAGATTTGAATACCAGAGAGCACCTCACAAATACTAGGTTTGTAAAACAAGGCAATTCACCCAACAAATGTTAAGTATCTACTGTATGATGGGTTCTGCTGAGATGAGCAAGAACAATCAGGCCCCTACTCTCCTGAACCCTCACAAGGTAAACAAGGTAGTCAATCAACTGATCATTCCAGTTGGTGAAAGGCTAATAATACAAGAGAAGATAATGACATACAGAGAGTAGTTAGGAGAGCTGCTTTAAATAGGGTGATCAGGGAAGGCTACTCGACTGTGAGGAGGTGACATCTGATCTGAGACCTGAATGATGATAAAGCGCTGGCCACACACAAAAATCTGAGGAAGAATATTCTAGGCAGAGGAAATAGCTTGTACAAAGGCCCTGAGGCAGGAGCAATCTTGGTAGGTATGAGCCTGGAGGAAGAAGTCAATGTCATTAAAGTGGAAGGAACAAGATGTGTTCCAAAAGGTGGGCAGTTCACCTAGGTCCTAATAGGTCATGGTAAGGAGCACGGATTTTATAGGAAGGCTGATGGGAAGCTACTACAAGTCTTAATCAGGGGAGTAACATGCTGATATATGTTTTAAAAAGATCCCCTTGACCACTACAAGGAAAATAGATTGTAAGGAGACAAGAGCAGGAAGACCATTTAGGAAATACTATCATAGTGGAGGCCAGGGGTCAGCAAACTGTGGCTGGTGAACCACCTGCTTTTGCAATTAAAATTTTGTTAGAATATAACCACACTCATTTGTTTATGTATTGTCTATGGCTGCCTTTGCACTACAATAGCACAGCTGAGGAGTTTCACAGAGATCATATAGTGTGCAAAGCCTATAATATAACATTTACTATATAGACCTTTAAAGAAAAACTTTGCCAGCCACACTTTTGTTAGGCAAGAGATGATGGCAGCCTGGATGGGCAATTGTTTAAAAACATTTTTTAAAAGGAAATAATTAAAATACTGGGCTGGCCAGTTAGCTTAGCTGGTTAGAGTACGGTGCTGATAACACTGTTCAGATCCCCTTACTGGCCAAACACACAAAATTAAAATACTAAGATAGGGCTGGCCTGTTAGCTCAGTTGATTACAGTAGTGTAATAACACCAAGGTCAAGGGTTCGGATCCCTGTACCAGCCAGCCACCAAAAAGAAAAAAAAGAAAAAACTAACACAGACTGCTGATAGAAACCTACCTCCTAATATACAAGTCTCAGGGCAAGGGGTCACTTGTTCTCAAACAAAACACTGTATAACTCTTGCCTAACAACACTCTACTACTGACTTGTAGTCTTGCTCTCCATTTTTGTTTTGGATAAGCTTGCGGAGGATGGCTACTTAAGATGCAAAAACTACCTTTAAGGACTCAGCTGGCAAAGCAGGTGGACTTAAAAGGCGAGGACACTGCAGTGGCTTGTGCCACATGGACACACTTTAAACTGCCACAATAAACTGAGCAGTAAATGGCTGGCTTGGAAGTGCTCAGGATTACTGGCCCAGTTGTTCTTTTAAAGTCAGCCCAAAACATTCCCAGCAGACAGTGAAGATGACCCCAAAACAGAAAAGAATGGGGAAAGGGGCTTACGATTCTCTGTGGAGGCCCAAGAGCATGTGTATAAAATCACTCAAAGACAGGAGGATCCCAAACACAAGCTTGACACACCAGGCACATTATCCCTATTCCCTTTTGATGACGCCTCCTGGCTTCCAGATCTTTTGCCTTCCTTCTAAAGTAGTTAAAATGTATTCCTGAGTCCTTGGCGTTCCTTATAATTTATATACTAGTTTCATATGTTCCTGGAATGTCATTTTTTTTCTCAAAACCGATAAGCTGGAAGTGTTACAATAGTTTCCTATTCCTGATTTTGATTAAATCAACAAGCATCCTTCTAAAATGTGACTAAGGCTTTCAGAGCTGTTCTTAATTTATGCTTGCTTCAGTTATCTATAATTTGAGAAATTTCCACTAAGAGAAGCAGTATAGAATAATAGCAAGAGAGGTGCAGCTCTGACGTCAGTAGACTGCATTTGAATCCTGGCTAACCAAACGTTAGATATGAGTTCAACATTACAACATACAATTATATTATAATTTACACTTATATTACATTACACATCATATTACAGTATACTATAAGGAAACAGTATATTCATTTATTCATACAAATACCACCTTGTTCCAAGAAATGATTTTAAATGTTTAAAATAATGAGAATTAAAATTTGGTGAGTGCTTACTACGTGCTAGGTACTCTGCTAAGAGCACTTTAACATGTTACCTCATTTACTCCTTATGATTCTCTAGGAGGTTGGTATTATATTGTATTTTCAATTAAGATAAGAAAAATGGGGACTCAGAGAAGCTAAGTGATCTGCCCAAAGGAATCCATCTTATAATGGCAGAAACAGTATTTAAACCAGGCCTCCCTGTCTCTAGGGTCCATTCTCTAACCACTAGGCTACCTCCCTTTCCTCCACCTAATACTTTATTTTACTTCAATTCCCCAAGATTTTAAAACCTAACGACTTCCAGTGCACAGAGCTCAAGCAATTCCTCACATCATGACTGATCATTCTGAACAGCAGCTGCTTAAGGAAAGTGAGTTACAGTCCTCCTTTCATAATGGCATAGGCCAGAAGATAAGAGTGAGGACACTCCAACAAAACCAAGGACGCTCTACTTTTTATATGCAAGCATGACCTTGAGGGGACTCTGCTACTGATTTTCCTGCTACAGAAGTCATTTTCCCCCTTTTTGGGGGAGGTGGTCATCCCACTACCTGGGCTATTTTAAGCACAGTGATAGATGAAAAGTAAGTCAACGTCAAAGACACTTAGCCTCCACTGCCAGTAGTTAGTAGAAACGCAGGGGAAGGAGCACCAGACCAGAGATCAGTCAAAAGTCCTGGTTTTTCAGCCAGCTCTTCAGGTGTATGACCTTGGGCAAGACTCTGCTCCCTGGTATCTTCATCAGTACAATGCAGGGGCAGCCAAACCAGGGTTTTCCAAATATGAATAGATAAGGCAATTTTAGGAGGTTGAATGTTTTTAAATGCATACATACATTGTTCTTACGGTTACCTTCTATGCATGGCAAAGTTTTCCACTTCTGATAGTGATTTAGTTTCCTTTTAAAAAATATTTTAAATAAATCTAAATTTAAAAATATTAATAACATATTGAGAGTTCACTGTTAGGGCAAAAACCATAAAGCTGGTACACAAATCACTAAAGTTAGGAAACATGATAGTTAATTATTCCCAGTGCACATTTGAGGACTAAAATTCTCTGAGCAGTTACATAATCAAAGTAGTTCACCTTATAAATCTGAACAGGCAGCTGTGAATATCTTCACAATTTCGCACTTCGTAAAGGTTTACGCTAAATAGAAACAGGCAAAGCCCCCTGAATGCCAGGAAGTCATCACATATGATGTCCGTGCTACTAAGTAGAGTGACTGCTGATTCTCACAGATCCAGCAAGCAGAGGTGAAAGGTAACATCACTACCCAGGGAACGGGAACTCAACTTGCTTCCTTGGAAGCTCTGCTCTACAGCCTCAGAGTGGCCCTGTCTGGAGAATCCACGAGTCGGATTGAAACAGTTTCTGCTACCCATGGCAGGAGGAAACAGTATGTGGCCAGGGCCAGTAGAGCCCAGTGGCTAACAGCAACTCCCAAGATCCAAAGTCATGGCGCATAGGGGAAAGTCCTAGGCCTGCATTCCACTACCTAGTATGTTACATAGAAGAGAGTATATCAAATTTATTGTGCACTTACTAAGTGCCTGGCAATGTCCTCATTTACTCTCCACAGTGACTTTATAAAGTAGCTACTATTCTCATTACTGTAGGATTTGGAGCCAGTATGCCTGGAATTGTATCCATGGAGATAACAAAATAACAAATGTAAAGCACCCAGAACAATGGCTGGGCACACAGTAAGGAACCAGACATGTGTGCTATTCTAACCTCTTTTTAAAGTATAATAATAACACAGAAAAGTACATGGATCTTAAGTTTATAAGCTTGCTGAATTTTCACATACTAAAAAGTGCCTATGTAACTAGCACCCAGTTCAAGAAACAACATTACCAGCACTCCAGAAGACTACCTTAAGGCCCCTTCAGTTACTATCCACTGCCACCACTCAAAGGTTACCTCCTAACTTCTAATATTAGCTATTGTTTTTTAAATTATTACTACCATCAACTATTTTCATTTTAAAGATGAGAAAACTGAGGCTAAAGAAGTCAAATAACTTGTCTAATGTAACCAAGCTAGTAAGTGACAGAACCAGAACTTGAACTCATATGTCTGAATCCAAAGTCTATCGCCTTAACAACCACTTCACAATACTACCTCCTCTCCCCACTCCCCGCCCCCGGGATTTTGTGACCATAAAATAAGTGAATATATATAAGAATCTTTGCCTGGCACCCAGCACAACATGGGCTCAATAAATGGCAGCTATTGTTGTCATGTGACATGGGGACCTGGCAGATCCTGCCCTATTTACTGGCATTAACCAAAAGAAGGAATTCTACAATTGAGTAAGATGTCAGCTCTTCTCAGGAGCTTTTCCTGACAACCTCATCCCACCCACACTTGGGCAGAATTAAATACGCCCATATTTGTGTTTGCAAAGCATTTTATAAACCAACTCTAAATAGCATAACCTCACTGAAGAAGTTACTGGTTATACTGTCTCCCCACTAGAGAGCTCTCTGAAAAGTAGACCTATCTCGGTCATCTTGGTACCCCTAGGACAAAGGTTCTTTAAGTGCTTCAGAGCTCTAAGGTTTATCTTTAGAAAATTCATGACCTTTCTGAAATTACATACAAAACTATTTAAATATTTTAGGGAGTTCAAAGTTTTCAAGAGTCTCAGAAAGGTCCAAGTTCTGAAAAAGTTAAACAACTTTCCTAATGCATAGCAAAATGCTTGACACATAGGTGCTCATTAAACACTTGCAAAATTTAAAGTGGCTATGGGGGCAAAATGTTAAGATGATCAGCTGAGGGTCTAAGCTGAAATACCACTCCAGGTGGTTCCTCCCACCAAAGGCCCTGAAGATGACATGCCCATTAAGTTTCTCCCTTCTGTTTCATCTAATTCCACCCAGCGTCCCTTTGATGCTTTGTTCAAAGCCTCTGCTGCAGTCATCTGAGATGGAAAACTACCCCACTACACCTGCTAAGAAACCAAGTCCTTCCTAAAATGCAGAAGACATGGATCCAAGAACTACTGCATATATTAACTATTTGTGTACCTGAGAAAATTGCTTTATCTCCCTTTGGCTCATTATTTTCAAACATGAAATGAGAATTATAGCCCTTGTCTTAACTATCTCACCTGGTTGTTGTGAGGATCTAATTCCATAATAAGAGAAACCCAGCTACAAACTTGTCTTATTTCTTAGTACTGACCTAGCAGCACCAAGCAAGAGGCCTTGGACTCAGCAGATCCTCAAGTAATGGTAAGTAATCTAATCATGTTACTACTTCCTTTAACACTACTCAGTCCTGCAGGTGATTTGTAACTGTCTGGTATTAGAATCAAAGTGTAGTTCATGTCTCCAAAAGAAGTACTGGCTATTCTTTCCCAAGTGTCTTTCTAATAAAATTCTAAATGCAAAACATTTTCAATTGGGATAATTCTTAGGTAAAGCAATGGCATAAAAGGACTGCATAGAAAAGCAGGAGAGAGGGGAGTTTGAACAGACATCCAATATAACATATGAGAAAGCAAAAGAACCAAAATGACATGGTAAAAGTTTTTTTCAGATCTAGCTGTATGGAAGTTCTAAATGTTCATGAATTTGAAGGGACTGTTGAGATTATCTAGCTCAAAATTTCCTGAAGCCTGATGCACAGAACTGATGTGATTCCATGAAAAGAGGGCATGAAGTGACACAGGATACTTACAGTACACACCCTATGCCCTTGTAGGAGTTAATACACATAAGCATATTAAAGGCTCTGAGAAGTCCTGCAGCAAAAAAGCCAGTTTTCCTTTATTTAACCTGCATTCCCCAAACTTATTTGCCCATGGAAGATCTATTAACAGTCTGTAGAGCAAATGCTGGGAAAGGCCAACCTAGCCCAAGGTCATGCAGCTACTTGCAGGAAACTCAGATCTCCTAACTCTCCATCTTCCTACTTCTACATCTAAAGCTCTTTTCTATTATAAATTTCAGACAGAAGCCAGAGATGATGGGATAACAATACGGAAAAGGATCAGGAAAAAACGTGTCATATAGGCATCCCAATGGGCAGTGAAAAACAACAGCAAGGTGGTGGGAATGAAGGCAACTCAGAGGGACAATCCCAATGTGAGGGGCAGCAGCTACTCACCTCCTGCTGATATTGCCATGCGGGATGTGGGAGCAGTGTGCCCAGATCTTTTCTGGAGAAGCTAGAAATCTCAATTTTTATGCAAAATCACTCTAGGTTCCAAGTATTGGCACTGCATGGGTCAAACAAAACAAGCCTACAGCCCTCTCTAGCATGCAGGCCATTAGTCTGAGAACTGCAGTTGAGGCAAATTTGTTGTCTACAAAATAACTGGGACTTCAAAAGAAACCAAAGTTTGATAATACACACGGGTATCAGATTTTATTCTTTTTCTTTGCTGGCTGGTACAGGAATGAAATGCTGGACTTCGGTGTTATCAGAAACACGCTCTAACCAACTGGATAACTGGCCAGCCCAGATTTTAAAATAAAGACAAAGTCTCAGCCAAAAATGAGGAAAGCCTTAGAGACAGACATACAGTGGTATGTATAGTTCCTTTACTATCTACTTTTCAATATCAAATATAAAGTATGACACTTCCATTAATACATGGTAATCCAAATGGGCTCAGTGACACCACAAAAACCCTTTAACGAGGTCCCATGCCTTTTAACGAAGACTTGCTCTTTGCAGGGTACTCTACTGGGTCTCATCAAAGTAAAGATACAGAGCAGCTCATGGATTTCCTGCAGACACTGGGCTTCTTCCAAGTGTTTGAGAAAGCTAAAATGATTGTACAGGCAGGAGTCAGTCCTTGTGAAAGGCTAACTCTTCGAACACTGGACACCAGACAAGACAGTCTCAATAGAGTACAACTTAAATCTCTTGAGCATTCAGCACACTTGATTTTGCCATGAGTCAAAAACATATATTAAATGAGCAAAGGCATAATCTCTCAAGGTGTATTTCTTTTAATGGTAGATGCACACAGTGATCTCTTAAAGGAAATTTAGTGCTTGCATAAAAAAGTCAGCACATTAAAGCACTAAAGTCCCAGATCAGTCCGTGGTATAAAGCACACATCCCAAATCTACTGCTCAGGCTCAAAGTGTGAAACAGCAGCACTGGGAGACATGTTCTGGAGGACTGTGGAACTTCTGAGGTCCCATGCCAATCAACATTTTCCCCCAACAAAAAGGTGCCAGTAAAGAAGTTTCCAAGCCCAAATATCTGTCAAAAGTCACTTTCTAATGATTCTACAATGGCTTGGTTATGCTCATTGGGTACAGGGCCACCATGATACCGACTCCATGAAGCACCATTTACACTGTATTCTACATGAGTAGAGTACTCTGGAGTTGTGCAATGCAGAGGCATTGACTGGCTCTGCATCAAAATAAGAGCTTAAAGTCCTAAAAAGTACCAGCAATTTCACAAGAGAACTTCTATTTAGATGACGACTGGCAGACAGCTGGTCCAGCTTGTGGAAGCCTGCTGGGAATCTGTAATACACTGTAATGTCACACTATCCTGTTAACATGCAACTGCTTGCACTTCATGTCAGACGCTACTAAACTATCAGTAGTGGACTTTCTGAGAACATTTTATATCTTTAGAAAAACTTAACAAAATAAAACAGACTTGCATGTAATAATTTCAGTGAGGTCCCCTTGTAACCTAAACAGACAATCCAGATAGAGATATAGAGTGTGGCCACAGAACAGGATGGCCCACTCTGGCTTTGAGTCCACATCCCACCTTTATTAGAATCCTGTTCTCTCTAAACTAGTTGAAGAAACCCTATATTTCTGCTAACCAGCAAATGACTTGGGAGAACTAGACATGATTTTTTTTTAATACCTAGCAGTTTTAGATCTTCATCAATAGCACTGAATCAGATCATATTTCCACTTCCTATGGAATGAATGGTAAATTACCCATTTGTGCCAAACATTAACTCACTGTACTTCACACTGCTGTGGAAAAATTCTAATTTTCTATGACATCTTCAGACACTCCCTTTCAATCTAAGAATACCACACTCTGAACTAACAGCAACAATTGGTTCATTTTGTTGAAAAGACTCCAAAGGATATACAAGGAGGCTTCAAGATGCCAGAAGGGAAGCTTAGTGGATTAGGTGCTGGACTCCACATCCAGACTTAACAGAAACTGTAGGGTCATCTCAGACTCTCTGTTAGAAAAACTGAGCACAAGACACCTTACCGCTCTCTGACAAACTTAAGAGGGCCTTACAGACTGTTGTTGGTGTTTATGAGGATACTTGGGGGGGGGGGGCGGGCAGGAAAGGCTTTGCAATCATTTAAATAAAGAAATACATTGTCTTTTATTTCCATTTACTGTGGGGGAAAAAAACCACATCTCTGCAACATGCTGTGTATACAATGGAGACGTAGAACCATCACCATCCAGAAGCCCAAACAACATGAGATTCTTTGAAGTACGCTTTACCTTATACGTACTACACAATATTACAGATTTCTAACATTTCATTCTTGCCCAATGCAAATCTATAAAATAAACCTAAAATTACCCACAAACCTGCTTTTTCTTTAGTTTTTAAAGGCCATCAAATCCTTGTAGATAGTAGGGATCTCCAGTTGTTAACATTCAGAAGGAACACACTTACAGCCCTGTCTCCATTGGGCTTATTTATTACTGCTCCAGTCAATGGTGTACTTCAGAGCTGAGAACAGTTCCAATGAAGTTTCACTGCTAGTAGTAAACACCACTGCTTCAACAATCCACATTAGGTCAGCACTTAACAGAGGGTCTCCCTCTCAAGCAGGTTGTCCAAGAATATGAGTTTGTCAACCACTGGCTCAAGAGAAGCAGAAAGTCTTCTCAATGGTTCAAAATTCATTTTATGTTCAACTACAGGCCTTCTGCAAACTGAGGATCTGAGCTCTTTAGGGTAGTGACTACAATTCTTCCTGGACACAGAAGGCCAACAAGGTGATCGTCACACATCAGCACAGAGCGAAAGCCATTACATATTAGTAGCCAGTGAGAAACAAGGTTCAGGACCCTGTACTGTAGAAGAGAGCACTGTAACACGCCAGCAAGCAGAGTGGTGCAAGAGAGCTGGATGGCATGTTCATCCATTACAGCCAGTGGGTGGCTCGGAAGTGTAAGTAAGATGGATACTACTGTATTGGTTGGTACCTAGGGAGTAAGTAACAATTCATCAGACAAAATTTTAGGTGGAACCACAGGTTTGAAAGTTCTGGGATCTAGTATCATGTCTACAGGAGCATCAGTATTAACAGGAAAAGTCAGTATCTGGGAAACAGGGAGGGTTCCCTCCCCTGGAATAGTGGAAAGTGGAAAGAGATGTAAAGACCGTATCTTCAAGCGCCCGAGTGGTGACCTTCTAATACAACGAATCCTGTGGCTTTCTGTTAGGAATCAAGCAGTAATTAGTTATAGCCCAACTTTTAAAGTATCAATGAACTTACAACAACATAGGAAGGAGATGATGAACATAAGACACTCGACAGAGGAATTTTAGGCATTAGTACTAACTTGTCAGTAAGTTTTAGCCACAATACAAGGGCACGTTCTGTTCTTAAGCACCATGCCAGAAACCAGAGAGAATTTTTGGCAGGTCTCATATTCATTCTCCAGCGAAGCTTGCAACCTCTTAAAAACCAGTTCGCTTAACTCTGATAAAAAGCACGACATTGTCAGATGGTAGAGTTTCACTGTCAGAATGAGTCCGTATCACATTCTCCTCAGGAGAAGCAAAGGCTTTCCATAAGGAATTTCTACCTCTTGGGGACCACCCACGCCCATTTAACACCTACTCCACTCCCCTCTCCAAAGAGCACCCTCAAAAATAAAATACCCTCGAGTTCCTTCCACTTCACCCTCGAAATACAGGAAGTCCAAGGACGATGTTTTCCAAGTTTTAACAAGCTACTGGGCGTGAGACAGCCGCCTTGGGTCTACACCCGTATCCTCACCGCAAGCTCCCCAGACCCCTGTCCTCGCGAACCTCATTCTGGCTGCCCTGTAGGTCCAGCCCCGGTGCGGTGGCGCAATGGACAAACCCTTTCCCAGCGGCTTTAGACACCTGGGAGACCCGCCCGACAGGCCGGGCCTGGGCCTCGCGGTGGCGCCTCATCCCCCGGCTCCTCCCGGCTGCAGGAGCCCCAAGGAACTGTCGGGCCCAGCTGAGGCGTCGGCCCAAGCTGCCTCCCGCCCCCAAGCCCGACCCCTCCTCCCCGCCGGGCCCCGCCTCGGGCTCTGCGCTCCCGTCAGCCGGCCGCGACCGTACCTGCCGGACCCGGTGCAGGGCGTCCACGAAGCCCTCCGCCTTCATCCCCACTGGAGCACTCTGCCCCTGCACCAGATCCGCCATGACCGCCCCCGCCGCCGCCGCCCGGCTCCCAGGTCCGGCCTCCAGCTCCGCTTGGGGACCCGTAGCCGGAAAGGGAAAGTCGCTCCACTTCCGGCGGAAGGGAAGCCCGGACGCTCGATACGAGCGGAGCCGCGTCTGGGGGGCGGGGTGAGGGCACGTGACCGCTGTCCGGCCGGAAGTGGGGGCGGGGCCGTGGCGTGGGGGGCGGTCCCAGGGCGCGGGGCTTGCTGTCCGGTCTCGAGGGCCAGGTCCCGACCCCGCCCTCCCGGACGGGACTTGGTTCAGGGCCGTCGTTAATGGGACAGGACTTTGAGGCTCGGCTGTGGCCCCGAGGTGTCCGGCTGCCGGCCTTTTGGAATCTCAGAGAGGAGTGACGTGGCTTTCCCAAGACCCGGAGCAGGCGTGATTCACTCAAAGCCTGGCCCGTGGCAGCCCCTCTCTCAGAAAGACCATTGGTTTGGAATACTGGGACGGAGCGCTTTGAAATGGCACCGTGAAGACCAGAGTGAGGCACGGAGGGCAAGGGACAGCACCACAAAATGTCAGTGTCCCACGTTTGCAGGGAGTTCCGGCCCCAGCTCATGCACCGCAATCAGTTTGCAAGAGGATGGGCCAAGGCCACGTCTCCTTGGGGTTGCCTGGTGACACCGCTCACGAAGGACGCTGCCACTGGAAAGCCAGCGTGGCGTCCTCTTATACATTCCTTCACGGACTCTGGGACTGTGGGGGAACAGGAAATACCACAGGACCATCACTGCGTCCGTGCCTGCTGAGTCAAAACCCATATTGCAAGGGGGTTTCTTAGAATACTGCAGTAACTTTAAAAAGGGGAGTGACCAGGTATAGATTTTTCAAAGCAAGGGAAGGAATCTTAGTGCTGGAATGCACTCTAGCTTTTGAGGTGGATCTTCTTATAAATGAGCAAGCGGACCCCCCCCCCCCCCGAAAAGTAACAAAGGTCAGAGGCTCCGACACACATCTTGTTAGTGGAAGGTCCAAATTGGGCTGCCCATTTTTGGATTGACATGGATTGCCCTTTAAGATTTCCCAAACCCTTTGGTGCCAAGAAGTTGGATTTTAATGGAGAACCACGTTATCAAGCATTTTACACCCACCTAAAGTTATGAAGGAAGATGAGTGCCAAGAAAAGAAATAAATTAAATCTAATATGTCTTCTTCTGATGATCTCCCACCTCTTCCCCATGGTGTCAGCATGCTAGGAGAGCTTCGAGCTTTCGAAAGAAGTATGAGGAGTAACTGGCTAATAATGAAAGCACAGCTCCTTATTTGTTAATGACTTCACTCCTAGACTGTGAGTCCTTTAGAGCAGACACATTTTTCCCCTGTATCTCTAGAGTATGGCCCATAGTAGGTGCTTAGTAAACTTTTGTTGAATTGAATGATGCTAAATTGAAATAATTCCTAGATTACGGCAAAATAAAAGAGTCTGGCAAAATTGCAGGATTGAAGACGATCGCTTTCAGAAAAAAATGTTTCAGTCCGTAGAGGAAAGCACATAATTTTCTGTGTTGTTGCTGAAGTGCTGTCATGAGACAGGACTATGCCAACACATCTATTTGTTGTCCAGCTTGGCTGTGTTGAGGGTTTTAACTTTGCTATACTTATAAAAATCAAGGATATGACATCAACCTTTAGGAACAGGGATGGTTCAACTGACCCAATATCAATGATACGTCTGTTTTGATTTTTTTTTTTTTAATCTCTGAGATGAGAATATTTGCTTATCCATATTGCAGCTGGCTCTCCCTGTGAATATAAACAGTGAAAACAGGGTTATTGGCTCCAATATAAGGTGCATTGAAGGTTTGGTCCAAAGACCACAGAATGACTAAGTAGAAAGACAGCGTTCTGGTTCCCCATCTTTTACTGGGTGAGTAATTTTGGACAGGTCGCTTATTTCTGGGGGCACATAATAAGATGACCCAGGCCCCATCAGGTCCACTGTTATATGTTCTGCTAACACCCTGGACTTCATCATCTTAGCCGTCTTCTTAGCACTTATCACCGTTGCCTTTAAGTCATTGTGTAATTGTTTATTGTCTGTCTTTTCCACTAGAATAAAACCTCTACTGAGACAGGGACCATGTTTGCTTTGTTTGTTGCTCTGCCTTGTACCTAGCACAATGCCTGGCATTTCGTTGGCTCTCAATATTTGTGAAATGATTGAATGAGAATGATTTTTTCCCAAAGAATACAAGGAAAGATTCTCAGAGGTTAAAAAAAAAAAAAAAAAAAAAGAAAAGGAAAAAAATTTACACACCGTGGTTGTGACTAGCTTTGCGTGAGACTGTCACCTAAATAATCCATCCCACCCTGAGACTTGGAGATATGTTACTGATGACATTTAAATCCTCTTCCTTAGGTGTTACCAACTAGAAATCACCCTAAAATGAAATTGTATCAGTAAGGAGATTCTACGTAATGCTACAGTAACAAAATCTCAGTGGCTTGCAACAATATGGGTTATTCTCTCACTCCTGCTACCTGAACGTAGCTGAAATTGTGCCTCTGCTGCATGTCGTCTTTACTCTTCAACCAAGAATGATAGAGCAGCTTCTGTCTCCAACACTAAACTTCATGAAGGCAGAGGGAAAAAAGAGTGGCAGAGCATGAACTGGTTTTTAAAGCTTCCGCGTCAAGAGATTGAGAGACGGGCTCTCCTTTTGCTCTCGTTTCACTGGCCAAAGAGAGTCACATGGCAAAGCCTGATGTCAATAGGATGCAGAAGGGTGAAGCTTTTGCCTAGAAGTGACATGTTGCACTTCTGCTCACATTTAATTGGCCAAAACAAGCCATGGCCAAGCATTGGCAAAGTGGCAGAGAAATACAATCTACCTCCAGGGAGAAAGAGCAAATGTTTTTGAACAGTGATATAATTTTCCAAAGAAATCAAGAGAAAAAAATATGTGTGGAGGGCTGGCATGTTGGCTTGCTTGGTTAGAGCAGCACAGTGATAACACCAAGGTCAAGGGTTCAGATCCCTGTACTGGTTAGGGGCCCAAAACAAAACAAAACAAACAAACGAAATGTGTGAGAAATACTATACAGTAAATCTTTACTCTAAATGATAAAACATAGCTGGTTTCTGGTATTCATTAACTACCCTGAAGATCCTTGGCATCTGGTCACTTATAATTTAGGGACGCCTCGCATTCCCATCCCAAGATCTGCACTGCCTTTCTTTGTCTCTGAGGCAAAAATAGCTCAGAGCAGTAATTCTTTGTGAATGAGCAATTCTCCATTTAGAGATTTTCCACAGGTCCCCACACCAGAACTTCTCCAATGTCAAGGAAATGTCGCTGGAATTTTAAGTGCAAACTAAAGAGCATGTCAGTATGAAATCTAAAAATTAAAAAGCAAAGTAGAGTTACCCCAACACTGACCAAGGACAAAGACACTCCTTGAAGCAACATGAGGGATCTGATCATTGAAAAGAATGCTCATCATCTTACCATTGGAGTGAAAAATTAGAATCTACCTTTGGGCTGGCCGGTTAGCTCAGCTAACAGAACAGTGTTATGACACCAAGGCCAAGGGTTCCCATCCCTGTACTGGCCAGCCACAAAAAAAAAAAAAAAAAAAAAAAAAAAATTAAATAAAAGAATCTACGCTTAACAGGGTAATATCATAAATAAATATATCCCTGATGATTTCACTCTTGTCCTCATACCACCTTATTCTTCATAGAGTAGTACTATGTCCTCAAGAAAATTCCCAAGAAAGAGTACATGGCAAGTAAATTTTCTGGGATTGTGCTATTGTGAAACAATCTATTCTGCTCTCACACTTAATGATGTAGCTAGTTATTGACAGGACAAGTCGGCACCAGTTGATGATCTACCAGAGAGAGCTCGTTTATTAGGCAGCACACACACATATATATAGGGCTTTTAGGGAAGGCTGATTGGCTTAAAATACAATCCCTACTTAGCATACCGCATGGGGCTTGGGATGAGCTGATTGGCGTGCCATTCGCGCGGGCGGGAAGGAGAGTACGGAAGAGAAGGGCAACCAGCGCCATGATGGGGTGTGGCCGAGAAGGACTTATGTGATCAGGGTGTGATCCCTTGGGGCATTTGGGTTCTTACACTTATTGAACTCTGGGTTGTAAATAATTCTCCGTTAGAACATTGAAGGCATAACTCATTTTCTTCCAACATCTAGTATTTTTTTGAACAGCTTTATTGAAGCAAGTTTGGAAGGTTTTTTTTGTTTGTTTTTTTTGTTATTGTTTTTGTTTGTTTGTTTTTGGTGGCTGGTCAGTACAGGGATGGAACCCAGGATCTTGGTGTTTTCAGCACCGTGCTCTAACCAACTGGGCTAACTGATCAGCCCTAAGGAAAATTCAATATACAATAACCTGAACATATTTGAAACTCTTTTACATATGTATACACCTGTGAAACCATCACTACCATCAAGGTAATGAACATATCTGCCACCCCCAAAAGTTTCCTCATGCCCCCTTGTAATTACTCCATTCCACCTCTCCATCCACAGACAACCACTGATCTGCTTTCTGTCACTACAGATTAGTTTGTGTTTTCCAGACTTTTGTATAAGTGGAAGCATACAGTATGTACTCCTTTTGTCCAGATTATTTCACACAGCATAATTATTCTGCGATTCATCCATGTTGTGTTGTGTATCAATAGTTCATTCCTTTTTATTGCCAGGTAGTATTCCATTGAATGGATATACCACAATTTGTTTATCTAGTTACCTGTTGGTGGACATTTGGACAATTCCTATTTTTGGCTATTATAAATAAAGTTGCTATGAATGTAAGTATCTATATGGACATGTGCTATTATTTCCCTTGGGGTAAATACCTAGGAGTGGAATGGTTGCATCATATGGTAGGTGTACATTTAACTTTTTAGGAAACTGCAAACCTGCTTTCTGAAGTGGTTGTACCACTTTGCATCAGCAGTTTGTAAAGGTTTCAGTTTCTTCACATTTGGTATGGTCAACATTTTAAATTTTAGTTATTCTAATAAGGTTGTAGTAGTGTCTCTTTGCGGTTTTAATTTGCATTTATGTAATAAATAATGCTGTTGATTATCTTTTCATGTGATTGTTTGCCATTCACACACATATGTATATATATATTTGTAAGCTATCTGTTCAAAACTTTTGCCCATTTAAAAAATTAGGCTAGGGCCAGCCCATGGCTCACTTGGGAGAGCGTGGTGCTGATGACACCAAGTCAAGGGTTAAGAACCCCTTACTGGTCATCTTTAAAAAAAAAAAATTAGGCTGTTTTCTTACTAGTGGTGAGGTTCTTTATATACTCTGTATACTAGTCTTTTATAAGATATGTGATCTGCAAGTATTTTTCTTTCAGTTTGTGGCTTGTCTTTTGCATTCTTTTGAATAGCAGAAGTTTTTAAATTTTGATGAAGCCCAATTTATCATTTTTTTCTTTTATATATTGTACTTTCGGTGTTTTATCTAAGAGAACTGCCTAGCCCAAGGTCATGAAGATTTTCTCCCAGCTTTTCTTCTACAAGTCTTATAGTTCTAGGTTTTGCATTTAGTCTGTGATTCATACTGAGTTAACTTTTGCATAAGGTGTGAGGAATGGGTCAAGATTCATTCTGTTTTCATAAGGATGTCTAATAGTTTCAGTACGAATTATAAAAGGGATTATCCTTTCTCCATTGAATTGCCTTTGTACTTTGTAAAAAACAAAACAAAACAAAACAAAACAAAACAAAACAAAACAAAACAAAACAAAACAAAACCCAATTAACCACACAGGTGTAGATCTATTTCTGGACAATTTAAACTGTTCCATTGACATATGTGCCTACTTTTCACCATCACCATACTGTCTTGATTACAATAGCTTTATAGCAAATCTTAAAATCAGATAGTTTAAGTTCTCCAAATTCATTTTTCTTTTTCAAAACCGTTTTGGCTATTCAAGTTCCCTTGTCTCAGCATATAAATTTTAGAATAGCTTGCTGAAATCTACAAAAAAATTCTGTTGGGATTTTGATTAAGATCATTTCGAATCTATAGATCAATCTGGGGAAAACTGACATCTTAAAATAGCAAGTCTTCCAATCCATTAACAGTATATACATCTTTATTTATTTTGGTCTTTGATTTCCTGCCCAGTGTTTGGTAGTTTTCAGCTTACAGATCCTGCACTCATTTTGTAAGATTTGTATCTAAATATTTCATAGTTTTCTGATGTTATTGTAAATGTCACTTTTTAAAATTTTGATTCTCAGTTGTCCATTGCTGGTATATAGAAATTAATTGATTTTTTTTTATATTGAACTTTTATGTCTAAACCTTCCTAAACTCACTTATTAGCTTTAGTAGCTTATATGGGTGGATTTCCTGAAATTTTCTATGTAGACAATCATGTCGTCTGTAAATAGAGATAATTTCTTTCTTTCTTTCCAATATGTGTGCCTTTTTTTTTTTCCTGCCTATTGCACTGGCTAGGAACTCCAATACAATATCAAACAGGAATTGTGAGAGCACACATCCTTGAAATGTTCCTGATCTCGGCAGGGGTTGGGTAGGAGAGGGAGGCATTCAGTCATTGACTGTTATGTATCATGTTAGCTGTAGGTTTTTGCAGATGTCCTTTATCAAGTTAAGGAAGTTCCCTTGTATTCCTAGTTACCTGACAGTTTTTAAAATCATAAGCAAATGTTGAATTGTGTCAAATGCCTTTTCTGTATCTATTAAGATGATATGATTTTTATTCTTTAGCCTATTCATTTGATGAATTACATTAATTGATCCTCAAATGCTGAAGCAGCCTTTCTTTTCAATAATAAATCCTACTTGGTCATGATGATTATGCTTTTTGCTGGATTTGATTTGCTAGTAGTATGTTGAACATTGCGTTTATTAGGAATAATGGTCTGTAGTTTTCTTGTAATGTCTTTGGTTTTGTATCAAGGTAACGTTGGCCTCATAAAATGAGTTGGGAGGTATTACATGCTTTTCTATTTTCTGGAAGAATTTGTGTATAATTGGTCTTATCTTTTTCTTAAATATTTTGTAGAATTTTCCAGTGAAGTCATCTAGGCCTAGAGGGTTTTTGTTTGTTGTTTTGTTGTTGTTGTTGGAAGATTTCATAATATGAATTCAATTTCTTCAGTAAATGTAGGACTACTCAGATATTCTAAAAATGCACCCAGAATTTGTTTTAATCAGGTATGGTAAGACACGCAGACATAGAAATGATTGTCATGAAGGAAGCAATTTATACTCAGATAGAAACAGGAGACATACCATGCTATGCCATGCAGGGCCACATGAGGAAGAACCATGGTGTCAGGAGGCAAAGGGGCAAGAGGGGATTGTCATGTCTCCTTGGTGAATTGACTTGTTAGTTATTTTGTAATGTCACTTTTTATCTCCAGTAATATTGTTTTGAAGGCTACTGTATCTAATATTAATGTAGCCACCCCCGCTTTTAAAAAAAATTATTATTTGCTTTATATATCTTTATTCATCTTTGTATCCTTTAACTTTTTTGGGGTGGGGGTGGCTGGCTGGTGTGGGGATCCAAACCATCCTTTTACTTTTAACTTATCTGTATCTTTATATTGAAATTGGGTTTCTGTAGTTAACTGGGTCTTTAAAAAAAATGTAATCTGGCCATCTCTGTCTTTTAATTGGTATATTTAGACCATTTGCATTTAATGTACTTATTGACTCACCTTGATTTAGGGCTTCCAGTTTATTGTTTGTATTCTGTTTGTCCCCTCTGTTCTTGCTCATCCATTTCCCCTTTCTGTCTTCTTCTGGATTATTTGAATTTTTTTTAGTATTCCATTTTAATTTATCTATTTGCTTTTTGACTATATTCCTTCGTATGCTTTTTTAGTGATTGCCCTAGGGATTAAAATATACATACCTAACTTTTCTAAGTCTATTTAGAGTGGATATTTTGCCACTTTAGGTAAAATGTAGATACCTTACAACTCTGTAGGTCTCTTTCCTTTTTATGTTATAGTTGTCATGAGTATCACATCTATCTACACTGAAAATCCCACCAGATAATGTTATAATTTTTAAATTCAACAGTCATATATATTTTAAAGAACTCAAGGAAAGAATAATAATTTTTATATTTACACAGATATTTACCGTTTTACTTGCTCTTCTTTTATTACTTAAGTTTCAGGTTTCCATCTGTTACCATTTTTCGTCAGCCTCCAGAACCTCCTTTAGATTTTCTTTTAGTGCAGGTGTGCTCGTGATGAATTCTTAGTTTTCCTTTATTTGAGAAGGTCATAATTGCATCTTCATTCCTGAAGAAGGATGTTTTTGCTCAATATGGAATTCTCAAATGACAGGTTTTTTTCTTTCAGCACTTTAAAGATGTTATTCCACTGTCTTCTGGCCTCTGTGGTCTCTGATGAGAAATCTTTAATATTTAAAATATTCATTTCCCTATATATGATGGATTATTTTTCTGTATCTGCTTTCAAGATTTTTTCTTTATCCTTTATTTTTCGGAAATTTGATGATGATGTTTCTTGGCATGGATTTCTTTGCATTTGGGGCTCACTGACCTTGAATATGTACATTTTGCTTTTCTTCAAATTTGGCAAGGTTTTGGCCATTATTTCTTCAATTTTTTTTCTGTTCCAATCTATTTTCCACTCCTCTGTGACTTCAATGACACACATGTTTGATCTTTTGATATTGTCACCGAATTCCCCAAGGCTCTGTTTATTTTTTCAAATCCCAACCCCCACCCCATTCTTCAGATTGCATGATTTCTATTGATACATCTTCAAGTTCATTGGCTCTTTCCTCCATCATCTCCATTCTGCTATTTAGCCCATTCAGTGAAATTTATATTTCAGATATTGTTTTCTCATCTTTCCATTCATTTCAAATTTACTTTTATCTGTGGTGTGCAGTTGAAATAGCTGCTTTACAGTCTCTTCTAATTCCTTCATTAGTATCATCTCAGGGCTTCTATCTGATGACTGTCTTTTCCTTTAAGAACTGATCACATTTTCCTGGTTATTGGTATGTCCAGAGATTTTGGGCTGTATCCTGGACATTGTGAATATTACGTGTGTAGACTCTGGGTCCTGTTAGAATCCTCTGGAGAACGTTTATTTATTTTTTTAGCAGACCATCAACCAGTTTGCTTGTCTGTTTGTTTGTGTTTTTGGCCTTACTCTTGCTCCTGCTTTACCTTGTTTTTCTGAGTTGTGAAACTCCCAGGTGTTTTGTAGGACATGTGTACCTTCCTCTGTTACAGTCTCATCTACGAAGATTCTTTGCTTCTGCTCTGCTTCATGAGTTGCTACCCTGCCTTCCAATTTAAGCCTTCCAGAAATTTGTTAGTACCACTTGGCAGCTGCTGCTCTCCCTCCCACGCACTTTGATGTTGTGGCTCCGTAACTTTTAATATCTTTACTTTCATTTTGGTGGGGCTGTCAGATAGAAGATTTACACATGTGCATTCAACCAGCCATTGTAAATAGGATGCCAATTCTGAACATAGGATATGGTCTGATGTTCTACATAAGGTCCCAAGATGGTCTTTCAAAATCTACCCTCAAAAAGTCTGAGAACCTTCATTTTTGTCTTTATTGCAGCAGGTAAGGGTGATATCTGACAGATGTCTGGGGCAGGGTAAAAAAATATGGTCCATGAAAACCTTGCCAAATTGGAACATCACCATCAGATTGACCAGCCCCGGACACTGTATGAGGTTTTATTTTTCATGTGATATGGATGGCTTTTTACTTCTAATCAGAAGAAATTTGTTCAGATATGACATTTGTCAAAAGCTGTCCGCACATAAATGCCTGAAGCATACAGAAATGTTTCTTAAATCATTCACTCAAAACATATATAGAGCATCTACTATGAGCCAGACCCTGCTAGATTGGATGTTATAAGAGAGCAGGGGTTATTTCAGGTATATTTTACCACTACATTCTCAGTTCTAAGTAGACATTTAATAGATGCTTAGTAAACATTTATAGAAAAAATTATGTGAATGAATTTACCAGGTTCTGAGGCTTGAAGATGAAAACAGTGTCATGTTTCAAACACTTCTTCCCTTTGAGCTTCTGCCTACATATTTATTCTATAACTCCTGCCTACCAAAAGCTTCTACATCCTAAACTCTGCTATCTTCAATTACTGCCTTGATTCTCCTGACTACAGGGCCCTGGTAGAATGGAATAGTGCAAAATGCATAAGTCATTTTCTAACTCCCAGTGTTTATTCCCACCTAGATTTTCCCATTCAGAATTCCACACGGGCATGGGGTCACATTGAAGTTGTATTGTTCATTCTTGTAAGGCAGGAGGCCATCTGGCTTTAGAGGTTATGGTTTCTCATTACTTGTCTTCGTTAAGAATCTTCTGATTGTCTAAAACAAAACTTGTCACTGACTGACTTAAACAAAAAAGGGATCTGTTTACACTAATGCTCATAGCAGCATTATTTGCAATAGCTAAAAGGTGGAAACAATCCAGATGTCCATCAGCAGATGAATGGATAAACAAAATGTGGTATATAAATACAATGGAATATTATTCAGCCTTAAGGAATGAAATTCTGATGAATGCTATAACATAGGTAAACCTTGAAAATCTTATGCTAAATGAATTAAGCCAGACACAAAAGGACAAATACTGTATGATTCCACTTATATGAGGTGTCTAGCATGGAAAAGTTCATAGAGACTAGAAGTATAATAGAGGCTACCAGCTGCTGGGAGGAGGGGAGTAGGTAGGGTAACTAGCCATTCAGGTTTTCCTTGAAATGAGGCTTTTCTCGAATATGGAACTTTTGGTGCTAAAACCAGGAAAATCCTGGGAAAATTAGGATGAGTGGTCATGCAAGGAGTAGAAAAAACAGTTGCATGAAAGGCCCCCCTTCTTATGCACTGGTCTGGCTACCTTAGTCATCCCTGATTGTTGCTTTGGGCTTTTGGTGGTAATAAACCAAATAAAAAGGAGGGGAGCAAGTGAAAGGGGAATCAAAAGGGGAAAATTTGGCATTGATGGCACCCCTGTGGAAGTTGGAATGTAGACATTCCAGAGTGGAATGAAAGCTACTAAATATACTCATTTGTTCATTTGTTCATTCAATAAGTTTTAACACCTCTACTTATTTATTTTTTTCTTAATGCAAAAGCAATATTTTCTTCTACAAAGAGCTACAGGAATACCTCATGTAGAAAATTAAGGTTCTCTGTGCTCCCGCCTCCAAAAATCTCTACCTGTAAATATTCTCATAGGCCATATTATGTGAATAATACCAAGGTCAGATGTGGATCCAGGTACAAAGGAGCCTGTAGTTTTTAAAAAAAGTAATACATACATACGACTACTAATACATGGCTATAAATAATATGCATTAAGAGATGCCAGCAATATTCAGCACTCAGAAGAGGAGGAGGTCACTTTGGGATGGGCAGAGAAAAGCCAAGAGAGATCAGAGAGAATATGATGGCAAAGGCAGCACCTGAGATGGGCAACACGGCTCCTTGGAGAGAAGGCAGAGAGCATTCCTTGTGGAGGAGGAGTGTGAACAAAGGTGGAAAGGCAAGAATTTGTGAGTCTACGTGGGCTGCAGTTTGACTGCCTGGAGCCTGATGCAGGGACTCAGTGTCTCTGAGGCCTGGTTTCTCTGTCTGTCTCTGGGCTCTGCTTTCCCCGGCCTGGATGCATTCTCAGACGAGGTCTCTCACAACCTGGTGAGATGGAGGGACACCAAGAGCAAGAGAGTACATCTCCTCAAGCTCATATCCACTCGCAAAGAGAACCTGTTTTTGTCCCAGCATTCCTAGAAAGGAACTCTGGCTTGACTGGGTCACGTACCCATCCCTGAAATAATCTCTGTGGCCATGGCAGTGAGGCTTACGAATTAGTGTAGGCCAGATTACATGCTCACCAAAACACTAAGAATATAGAAAGGCAGCCATAGACTGGGAGAAAATGTCTTCAAAACATGTATTTGACAAGGGAGTAGTATTTATGATATATATACTTAAAAAAAACCCTCCTACAGCTCAATAATAAAAATGACAAACCAGTTAAATGGGCAAAAAAGAAAAAAAAAATGTGGGTGGACACTGCATAAAGGAAGATAAATAATGGTCAATAAACACAAGAAAATGTGCTCAGCATTATCAGTCATTAGGCAAATGCAAATTAAAACCACTATACACCCACCTGAATGGCTGAAACCGAGAAGACCAGCCATGCTAAATGTTGGCAATGTTGTGGAGCAAGTGGAACTCACACATTGCTCATGGGATCTAAAATGGTATGACTTAGAAAAAAGAAGTGGATGCTTCTTAAACTGAAAATATACCCACTCTATAACCCAGCAATTTTGTGACCGGCCGTACCTCGCTCAGCCAGTGAGTGCACCGGCCATCCTTATATAGGATCCGAACCTGCGGCGGGAGCACTGCTGCGCTCCCAGCGCTGCACTCTCCCGAGTGCACCACAGGGTCGGCCCTATAACCCAGCAATTCTGCTCCTACATATTTACCCAGGAGAAATGAAAACACGTGTCTGCAAAAAAAAAGTTGTACAGTAATTTTCATAACAGCTTTGTAATAGCCTAAAACTGGATGTAGCCCAGGTGGAAAAGTCAAAATAGCAGTTGCCTCTGGGCATTGAGGGTGGAGACTGACTGGAAAGAGAGATGAGGGGACTTTCTAGGGGTGGTGGTAATGTTTGATATATTGATAGGGATCTGGGCTACGTGGTTTATACAAAACTCAGCAAATGCCAAGGTTTGTGTATTTTATTCTATGTAAATGTTACCAAAAAAGTAAAAACATGTAAATAAATAGTTGACACTAGCCAATTATACATATTTAGGAGGAAGTGTACTGATGTCTGCAATTTACTTTGAAATGCACCGAAAATTAGATGGATTAATTGCTTGATGGAGGGATGGATAGATGGATAGACATGAGTTAAAGCGAGTGTAGTAAAACGTTAATAGTAGAATCTAAGTGGTGGGTTAGCAGGTTTCCACTATGAAATTGTTTCAACTTTGCTCTGTTTGAAAATTCCATAATGATATCTTGGAAGAAAGATTACACAATCCCTTTTTGGGGCAGGGAGTTGAGTCACAGATCTCACCTGTAGATCTCTAAGATCTCAGAGATCTCAGAGCCATGGATCTTGAGCCTGGGTGAAGGGATCAATCTCCCAAGGAAAAGATAGCTGTTACCAGAAGAAAAATGGGCACAATGGAAATGAATGACTCTTGTCCACTGCAAATGGTGACACCAAAACAGTCTGTGTGTGCGAGAAGAATCAGATTTGGGAGAAGAGGATGAATTCAAGTGGGTCATGCTAACGCAGCATTCAGGAATGCGTGTGCCCCATTGGACACACTCCTCCTCCCCCATTTTAACCCAAACATTGGACAGAGTTGTCTTCTTCCTCGTCTAGACCAATACAAAATTATTTGGTTTCCTATGAAGTTGCGTCCTTTCATTCTGTGTAGAGAATAAGAAACGACTACTGGGAATTTTGCACTAAACTTCCTTCCTTCCTTTAGTCCATCCATCCATCCGTCCGTCCGTCCGTCCATCCATCCATCCATCCATCCGTCCGTCCATCCATCCATCCACCCACATCTCCATTCACCTACCCATTCATTGAACAAAGGCCCTTCCTGTGGATGGACTGTTGAAGCCAGGGTCTCTGAAAGGTCCTTATCTTCAATAATCCATCGTCAAGAGGAAGGCGTGATATCAGGAGAAAGACAACTAGGATAGAGACTGGAAATGAAATCCAGGGGTGAGCTGCAAAGGACACCAGGTAATAACCAATCCATAAAGAAGCCTACAATTTATGTCTGTGACTGGAAAGAGACATGAGTTATCAGATAGAAATAGCCTGGGGTGGTGATTACCAGTGGTGGGTATTGCACTGAATCGACCGGGGCTGGTGGCCACATTGCTCACTAAGAAGGAGAAAGACGCACCAATGATTCCAGAACAGTGACTGTCCAAATATATGCAATATTTGCTATCCAGAGGTTATGGGATTTCTAGGGATCTTAAAATCCCATGACTTTTGATTTCCCCAAATTAGGGACATAGTTAAAATTGTATATGTATGTTTGTGTGTGTGTGAATCGGGTTGAGGCTGGAAGTATCTGGGATGTGTGAGAGGCAAGCTGGCTCCCTTCTCCTGGTCACACATGGGTCCTGGGTCAGTTTCAGATTCATTTTAGGAATACCAGTTTTATGCTTTCTACTTTGGCTGTTGTGCTTGGCTCGGCTCTGGACCTGGAGGCTATGGAGAGAAACAATGACGACCTGACCAGAACAAGACTGTGATGAAACTATGTGAAGCTTCCAAAGAAAATTCCACTCCATATGGGAGCAAGAAGTAACCTGGCTTCATTTTCACCAAAATGTCACTCCTGGTTAAAGGCTTTTAATCTCTAGGACAAAGTCAGTGGCTGGGTCGGACCTAAGGCTCAAAAAGTCCCCTAAGGGCTAGGCTTACCCTTTACTGCCCAGGGCCTAGGACAGTTTCTGACTCCAGGGTTGAATCATAGGTGACCTGACATGTGTCTTTCTGGTTTTTCTTGTTGACTATCACAACTTCCAAAAGACTCAGGCTCAAGAAAAGAGGCCTTGACAACGGGCCAGTGCTGAGGACAGGCCCTGGGCCTGGTAGCACCTGACCTGTCTTCATAATCTCGTAAAGAGGAAATAAACATGCTTCACACAGAGTGGCCTCTCCCACTAGCCAGGGCAGATGCGTGGAAGACAAGGATGTTTTATATCTTGGAAACTGAGGCTAGTAGGTGATTCAGAGACAGATTGTGCTTTGTTTGTAAAGATAAAATAGATAAGCTAGAAAAGAACACAGTTGAGCGTCCTGAAGTCAAGCAGCATGTGAGTTCCAGGCATTCAGTCCTGAAGTTTGTCTGACCAGCTTCCAGATCCAAGATCCACCCGCCTCCTTCCTTTTGCACTGACATTGGTAAATCACAAGACATGTTATTGAGTAAAAAAAGCAAGTCATAGAATGATATGATCTGTCTGATTTCTTTATGTAAAAACAAATCAAATGTGCTGCACACACAAACCACATGGTTTATTTCAAAGGATAAGTGCCTAGAAAACCGCCTGAGGCAGGTACAACAAAATGATAACAGGGATTACCTCTGGAGGGTGAGGGAGGGACAGTGTGCAGGACAGGCAGTCAAATGAGACTTCAGCCTTACCTGCAATGTTAAAAATGTGATTTAAACAAGTAGTGTGTATTTGTGCATTGCTTTTGTAATTAAAAATCCATTTTTAAATAGACTTTAACCTTTAGTCCACAGTGAAGATACCAAAACTGTGTAAAAAATATATTGCAGATCAGATAAAAGAAGGTTAAAAGGGCTGGCCCGTTAGCTCACTTGGTTACAACGTGGTGCTGATAACACCAACATCAAAGGTTTGGATTCCCTTACAGCCAGCTGCCAAAAAAAAAAAAAAAAAAGATAATAGAAGGATTGAAACTAACATTTGCCGAGTGTCTACTATTTGCCCCTTATTATTACAAGTAGTAATGGTGGTGGTGAGTTAGTATTATTGAGCTAGGCTCGTCTTGGGTTAAACTGTTTATCTGTATTGTCTAAATTAAGCCTTATGACCTAATGAGTTGGCTACTATTAATCATTCCCATTTTATAGGAAACGGAGGCTCAAAGAGCTAAAGGGACTTGCCCAAGTTTAGTAAGTTGCAGAGTTGGATTTCAAGGCCATGTCTTCGGACATTACAACCTCAACTTTTAATTACAATGTTGTGACATCTGGTAATATTTTTCCCCAGCAGGGGAGAGAGGGCTCTCGTGACTCTAGACCCCCTTCTCTTCCAACAAAGTTAGAAAGTGGTAGGAATGGAAGAGGGAGGAGAAAGAAGGGATGATGCAGAGGAAGAGAAAGGGGGACAGGTCAGAGAAAACAGGTGGCTGGGAGCACAGGCCCTGGAGTCACACCTGGTCCCAATCCTGCTCTGCCATTTAATAACAGAATCACCCTGGGCAAGTCTCTGATTGACCTCAGTACCCTCCTCTGTAAAATAAGCATGTCACAGGAATGCTCCACAGAATCCGTGTGGGGTGCACCCAGAGCACTCTGGCAATAGCAAGAGGATGTTTGGAAAAGCCTGTTAGTAAGATTGGCAACATCAGCAGGGCTGAGGGCTGGGTCCTGGGGACTGAGCCCCCAAACTGTGACTGTTTCTACTCTGTGGCAGAGACCGAGAGGAGGCCAGGCAGCTTCTGTCCATTTCCCTCTCTTCCCACCGGCTGACTCAGCCTGACTGCTGCATGCTGCAGGAAGGTGTTCTTATCCCAGCAGATCCGTCTCTGCTGCCCTAGGTGTTGGGGGGCGGGGAGGTGCACTGAGTGCAGCTCAGTCCTGGCTGAAGCGCAGACAGGTAACACCGTCCTTCAGGAGAGAAAAGCCAGACTCTGCCCATGTCTGGATCTGCAGCAACATCCCCATCAATCACGTAGGGACTGAAGGGACTTCCACTGGAAGAGTGGGGTGGGGGTGGTCCAGGTTGCTGAGCCCTAGTGTCTGGCACTCACTAGGATATCACAGGGGTGTCAAAGATCTAGCACATTTTAACTCTTTGGAGACCATAAAGCCGTGCTTGTAGGGACCATCCAGCATTGAGGTGCCAGGCTGGAAAACCATGGCATATGAGGGCTGATGTCCCAGATGTCCCTGCAGGCATGACTGGCTCAGTGAGAGACAGGAGCAAGCTACAGGGAAAGTGTTGGTTAGCTAGTTACCCTGTTATAGACACTGCCTTAACCCATGCTCTGCTCGCCCTCACTAAGCGACAAATTACCCCCAAACCTTAGCACCTTAAAACAAGCATTTTATTTTGCTTACTTTGATGGTCAGGAATTTGGGAGCGCTTGGCAGGGCATTTCTAGAATGGGATCCTCTTGTACTTGGAGCTGCAGTCAGACGACTGGAGCTGGGGCAGCAGGGGTGGGGGCGGAAGCTGCTGTGGGAGGGTGACTGGGGTTGTTGAGGGCTAACTGAGCATGCGTTTCTCTTCATGAAGTCTCAGGTCCTCTCAATGTGGCCTCTCCACATGGGCTAGCTTGGGCTTCCTTATGACACTGTAGCCTTGGGGCAGCTGAACTGCTCATGTGGTGGCTGGAGGCTTTGAGAGCAGGTATTCTAGCCTCCAAGGTAGACACTGCTGACCTCTGACCTGGTCTGGGCAATCACTTCTGCTTTCCAGTACTGGTTGCAGCAGTCACAAAAGCCCACTCACATTCAAGGGAAGGGGACACAGACACCACTTCTTGATGGAGGAGCATCCAAATCACCTTGTCCCTAAGCATGTGGGATGGGAGACGCTGTTGCAGCTATTTGAAACACGCAACTTCTCATACCCTGCCAGATTCCTAAGCAGTAACCTTAACTCCCTTCTGGGTTGGCTGTCAGCCTGCCCTGAGAGAGATTTAGGACCCAGGATTGTATCTTTAATTTCTTTGGAGTGAGGATGGTGGATAAAAGCACTGGCTTGGGCCACAACCACGCAGTTAACCTCCACCGAGGGTCTCCTCCACGCCGGGCACTCTGCTACGAGCACTTTACATGCCCTGTCTCATGTAATCCTCACACTGGCTTGGGAGGAGGCACCGTTCACATCCACGTTTCATAGGAAAGGAAACTGAGGCTTGGAGAGGTTAAGGACTTACACGGTCAGTGAGTGGCTGCGTTCTTGCAGAGACAAACCCAGGGACAAGCATCTGGTGCAAGTAGTGTGGGGGAGGGGCAGTGAGCGTGGTGGGGAGGGTGGGGAGCCAAGAGAGGCTCCCTGCCTGCAGCCGCGTCGGGTGACTTCAAAAATGACCACAAACTCCCACAAAAAGGTTGGGTCTATGTCCCCCTCCCTTGAATCTGGATGGGCTCGTGAATTCTTCAGCCAACACAGTAAAGCAGAAGTGACAGCATGTGACTTCTGTCCCACGTGAGGTCAGAAAAGGCAACACAGCTTCCTGCCTTGTTCACTGGGACCCCTGAGTTGCCACGTTAGGAGTTTGACTACCTGAGGCCACCGTGCAGCGCGGAGGCACAAGCCCTATGAAGAGGCCACCTGTAGGCGCTTCCAGTGCCCCCACTAGGCTGAGCCTTGGTCACATCCCTGCTCAGTGCCAGGCATTTGAGAAGAGATTCCTCCATGTGACTCTGATCCCTGGGCATTGAAGCTGCCCCGACCAATTGAGAACTTTCAGCTGGAGTCCTGGAGCCACACCTTCCCCAGCGTGCTCTGTCTGAATTTCCGATCCATAAATTTGCGGGCATAATAAAATGGTTGTTTTGTGCTACTAAGTTGAGAGTGGTTTGTTTTGCAGCAACAGTAACTAGAACAGAGGGAAACTAGGGTTCAATTTTTGGGGGGGTCCTCGAGTGACTGTGTGGGGCACGCCTCAGAATTGCCACACCTCCCACCTCTCATTGGTTGAGGGTCACTTCTGGGGACCCTCCTGGTGCCTAGGCAGGGACCCTGCCTCTAGCACTCAGCTGGAAGTTCTGTGGGGCAGGGGCTCTGCTGTTCTTGTACAGCTGGCGCACAGTAAGTGCTCCGTGAATTCTTTTCAGCAAAGGAAGAAGAGTAGGTGTTCAGTTTTGGTTTTTGTGTGAATAAATAAATATATGAGTAAATAAATAAAGACTTCTCTGAGATAGCATGGTCCACACAACCTCTGCCTTCTCTTTGGAGGTCTCAACATTTATGTCTTCAAAAAGGCAAGTCTATACATCTATTCTCTAATTTACCTGAGCTGGCCTTGGCTCTGTCTCTGAACAGGAAGGCATCTCAAGAGCAGCGCCTTCTTCTGCATGGATGAATTATTATAGAAACTCGACAGTTCCCGTTTTTATATCCGTCCAAGCTTTCTACATGAAAGTGCTAAAAATATACATATTTTTATTTTTTAAGGATGAGTTCCTGATTCACACATAGGGCAAGTTACTGAGAGAAGTTCGAAGTGGCTGGTGCCAAACCTGATTTTGTGATAATAATATATGGGTGGATTAAAATCACCAGAATTTAATTCATGACTTTTACGTTTTTATTCATAAGAGAGTTTTTTTCCCCATGCTATCTTTGTTATAATTCAGCAGTGAGGTTATGCAAATTTTGTAAAATAAATTGGGAAGTTTCCGTTCTGTTCTTTGCTGTGGGAGAGTCTGAATCTTGGGGTTACCTGTTCCATAAATGTCTGAAATAATCCAGACATAAGACTATCAGGGCCCGGAGACTTTCTTTAGAGGGGGAATTCTTTGAGTAAATTATCTTCCATCGTTAATGTATTATTTAGTTTTCTACTTCTTTTAAAGTCAATTTTGGTAATTTTATAATTTCTTGGAAATTGTAAATCATTCTTTCACCCAGATTTTTTATTTTTTATTTGTTTAAAAAGATGACCGGTGTTGTCAGCACCACGCTCTTGGTGTTGTCAGCACCACGCTTGACTTGGTGTTGTCAGCACCACGCTCTCCCAAGTGAGTCAACCAGCCATCCCTATATAGGGATCTGAACCTGCGGCCTTGGTGTTAACAGCACCGCACTCTCCCGAGTGAGCCATGAGCTGACCCTCAGATTTTAAAATTTTTATTAACCTAGATCTATACATGGAATCTTCTACTAATTTTCAAAATCTCCTCCGTGGTCATTCTCCTTTTCCCGTTCCTAATGGGACATATTTGTTGTTCTGTTTTCTTGCTTTTAGATTGGCTTTTTAGGAGCTGACTTTTCTGTAACAAAAAAAAAATTAAATTGTAGTAAAATACACACAGCATTTTGAAGTACATGCAGAGTGTTGTGCGGCCCTCACCGCCGTCCACCTCCAAAACCTCCTTCATCTTGTGAAACTGAAACTCTTGTCCCCATGAAACACTCACTCCCCATGCCCCTCTCCCTGCAGGTCCTGGCAACCACCGTTCCACCTTCTGTCACTATGAATTACAATATTCTAGGGACCTGAGATGAGTGACACTGTGCAGTATTTTCACTTAGCATGTCTCAAGGTTCAAGTGCCAGATTTCCTTCCTTTTTAAGGCTGAATAATATTCTGTTGTTTGGATAGACCACATTTTGTTCATTCATTCAAGGTTGCGTCCACCTTTGGCTATGGTGAATAACGCTGCTACGGACACGGGTGTACATCAATAGCTGCTGACCTTTGAAGCCATCGTCATGCAAAGGGGGAAAAACCATGACCTCCACCCACTGGTTTCTTGCTGGGGAGGCAAGATTGGCAAAGACCTTAGCATCCCTTCCACCGAGAAAGTGAAGTTCAGAGAGGACAAACAACACACCAGAAGTCACACAGCCTAGAAATTGTAGACCCAGGACTGAACCCAGGGCTGCTCCCTGAGGCTCTGCTGCCCAGCCACCCAGCCTCTCTGCTCGCCCTTTCTTTCAGGCAGATGGCACAAGCCTCCAGTCCACACTGGTGCCTGTTTGGTGACCGGCCTGTCGGTGACCCAGAGCCATCCTGGAGAAGGTGGCTCCTCTGTGCTGGATGGCTGGATGTGGGAGTCGGAAGCCCATTTTGCTCATTATGAATGAAAAGCAGATGTGATTCTAAGTGTTGTGCTTTGGCTGCCAGCGCCAGGTGGAGCAGGGCCTCGGCGAGCAGTCACACCAGATAAAACATATCATTTAGGAGTGATTGGAAGGCAGACAAGCTGAAAACATTGTGCAGAAAGGGTTACCGCAGTCCACTCATGAGCATCGAAATCACTTTCCCCAGCCTCGAACGTGGATTCACATTTGGGGCAATTTCCTTCATGGTCGCTCAGCTCCATGAGTGGGTTGGGGCTTGTAGATGAGCGATTTCCCAGTCCAGTGACTTCCAGCCTCTGTGCAGAGCCCAGGGCTCAGTGGGGCTTGGCTTCCCTGGACCTGCCATTGTGCTGCCCATGGAGAAGTTGTCTCAGAAGCAGCTTCTCAGCATTCAAGACTCCTACGAGGGTGGGCAAAGCCCTGACCCCATGAGCTGGTTGAACAAGGAATGGCAAAGCAGGAAACTGAGGCTCAGAGAGGTTAAGTTGTGTGTCTAAGGTCACACAGCTCTACCCTAAGGAGCTCCTAAATGTCGAGAAGGCATGGCTATCTAGCAGGTGCAGTCTTATGTGGTACTGGTGCCACTTGTGCAGAAATCTAGAGGGAGGAGGAAGCGTAGCACTGCCCAGATTATGGCATAAAACTCACAAGGTTCTCAGGCCCTCCGAAGCCAAATTCTAGGAGGGCTGCTCAGATCCCTACATAAGGACTCTGAACCAGGGATCTGAGGCATGGCCATAGGCTGGGGGATCCCTGCAGTCGGTGCTGGCACATCTTTTTCACATGTTGGGTGGAGGCACGGCTGAGTCTGCAGCTATAGAGAGGAAGAAAGCCACAGAGGCCAAGAGCCACCGGCCTAAGTGTCCCCTGATAGAAGGCCAGGGAGCCCAGCTCTGAGGCACTAAAGGACTGGGATGAGAACACTGACCCAAATGCCAGACACTAGCACACAACGCATCAGCAGGTACCCACTGAGCACCTAACAGGTGCCAGAACCTGGGTGCTTACACTCTAGCAGATGGGAGCTATGGAGCAGTAATGGTCAATCATTCACCAGGGCGTTCTAAGCAGCAAGCACTGTGCTGAGCACTCTGGAGAGAGTCACTCTTCAATCCTGATGACAGCCCTGCGGGTAGCGTATTCATCAGGGCAGGTTAGCTATCAAATAACCCCACAGCAAGGGCTCCTTTCCTGCTCACAGCACAGTCCAATGTCAGGCAGGGGTGTGTTTGGGGGGGCAGGGGGGCGATGTGTGGTCTGCTCCACGCAGTCATTCATGGGCCCAGGGTCCGGAGTGTGAAGAATGGTACAGGAAGTTTAGGAGCCAGGCTGGAAGTAGTGACATCATTTCCTCCTTACTCAGTCACATGGCCCTTCCTGCCTGCAGGGGAGCCTGAGAAACGATGCGATGCGTTGCTATGCACGTGTTTGGTGAGCAGAGGCCAGTATTTGCCATTGTTAGGGATGATCAGTATTCCAGTTTTGCAGGTGAGGAAATGGTGGCTTGGAGTAGTAAGTTGCCTACCTGGGAGGGGGTGGAGCTTAGCCCCAGGCTGTCTAACTCCAGAGAGCACACCCTTAACCATCGGACACACTGCCTCTCTGGAAGTGAGTGCTGAATTGAAGAAATAGGTGTTGCGCGCTCACGGGGCCTCTGTGAGAGCAGTGTGTGCATTTTGAGAGGGAGGACTCTGCTCCAAACTTCCTGGGTTCAATCCCAGACTCTGCCTCTTACTGGCAGTGTGACTTTGAGCAGGTCCGATAACCACTCCGTGCCTCAGTTTCCCCTTCAGTAAAAACAGCCCTATCACATAGGGCTGTTGTGAAAATCCAATGAATTAATTCATGTAGAGGACCCGGGACAGGGCCTGGCAGATGGCAAGTGGGTCATTCTTCTCGGTGTGATTTTATGGCAGAAACCGAGAACACAGTAGTGACCCAGCCTGCCTCAGGCTATACAGAGGGAGCCTGGTGGCCCGAGAGTCCAGTTCTCACACAACATGCCATCCTAGGTGATGTTGCTGCTTGGGTCCCTCCACTGCTGGGGAAGAGTCCTGGCTTTTTCTAGGCCCTCTGCTGCTCTCCTGCAGAGATGGCAGGGCCAGGGAGGAAGGCAGGACAACACAGGAGGCACGTGTGCAGCGCGCAGGGGAACAGCCTGGGCCAGGAGGAAGGAGACGCCATGGAGAAGGAGGTGCCCGACCCTCCACCTGGTGCACGAGGGGCCTCCTCTGGGGACACCTGCCCCCAGGGTGGCCGCTTCTCCTTCTGAGCCTCGTCCCAGTGTGGGCACGTCACCCCTCACCACCTTCATGTAAACAGCACCTTTCCAATGGCGAGGCTCCTGCACCTCGGGCTCCTCCAGTCCGCCTGGGACTCCCTCTGTCCCGGGTCCGGGCTCTGCACCAGGCACTGTGCACCAGGCGCTCCATGAGGGCCATTATCCAAGGGCGTCCACGTCCACGGGGAAGTGCTGAGAAAGCAGGAACTGCCTGGCCCATTTCTTCCCAGAGGGGCAAGCCCTGACCCACCCTGGAACCCACGGATAGGAAGGTGCGGGGCATGGGCAGGAGGCGTCTGCTCTGCTCCAGCGCTTCCCCTGTGACCAAGGGCACATTCAGCAGAGCCCAGCCCAGCCCATCTCCTTCCTGCTCCCTCAGTGCTCCCCACTGCCCTACAGATAATGTCCCCAATCCTGCAGGGTCTGGCCTCACTGTACTCCACCCCGACCCTTGTCACTTTCAAACCCCAAGCACATGCCGTGCTCAGTCCCGGGCACTTCTCAGAACATGATGTTTCCTGTGTCCGTGTGCCTTAGTTTGCTGTGCTGCCGGGATGAACCACACAGATGTTTTGGCTCACAGTTCTGAAGGCTAGAGGTCCGAGGTTAAGGTGTCAGCTGCAGTGGTTCCTTCTGAAGGTTGTGAGGGAGAATCTGTTCCAGGTCCCCCACCGCCCCAGCCTTTGGTGGTCGCGGAGATCTTTGGCATCCCTCGGCTCGTAGAAGCATCGCCCCCATCTCTGCCTTCATCTTCACACGGGGCTCTCCGTGGGCTCGTGTTTGTCTCTGCCTAAATTTCCCCTTTTTATAAGGACACCAGTCATATTGGATTAGGGCCCCTTCCTACTGCAGTAGGACCTCATCTTAACTAATTACATCTGCAATGACCCTATTTCTGAATAAGATCACATTGTGTACTGGGGGTTAGGACTTCAATATACGAAATTTGTGGGGAGAGGGAACACAATTCAAACCACGACACCAGGCTTTGCCCATGACTTTCCATCTGCCTGGAACTCCCTTTGCCAAGTTGTCCTGCAGGCAAGCCACCATTTGCTTCACAAGTCTGCTTGAGCACCACTCCTCGGTGACGACCTTGTCTTTGTCCATTTGTGCTGCTATAACAAAATACGACAGTCTGGCTAATATACAAACAATAAAAATTTATTTCTCACAGTTCTGGAGGCTGGGAAGTCCAAGATCAAGGCACTGGCATCTGGTGAGGGCCTACTTGCTGCATCGTCACACGGCAGAAGGCAGAAGGGCACAACGGGGACAAACTCCCTTCACCCAACCCCTTTATATAAGGGCACCGAATCCCATTTATGAGAGAGGAACCCTGATGGCCTGATCACTTTTTAAATGCCCCACTTCTTGATATTATCACATTGGCAGCACCCAGATTTTGGAGGGGACACATTCAAACCATAGCAGACCTCTAGTACCTGAGCTAGAAGGGACTGTCCCTCCTTTGTGCCCCTTTGTCCTTGCATAGCTCTGGCCAGCACAGCAAACACTTTGCACCAACCCACCTGCCTTTCTGTCTCCCAGACTTCATTAGGTTGTCGTCTCCTCCAGGGCAAGGACTGTGCCTCACTCACCTGGTGTGCCTAGCACCTTGGCAGGGCAGGCACGCAGGAGGTGGTCTCTGATTAGTGCCTGTTGAACAAATGAATGAATTGAGAAGAGAAGAAAGATGAGGCAAAGGACAGGAAAGATGGAGAGGGTGGGGAGGGGGACACATTAGTGCCCCTCGCCCCCTCTGACCCTCCCCTCCAGCAGGACCCTCCACTCACCAGGGAGATGCACCAGGTTCCCACGGTTCTGCTAGAACCTCAAGATTTGATGTTGTGTCTGGGGCCTGCTTTTCTCTGGTGGGTGGTTACTGGGGGCTGGCAGCTCAGGACCAGAAAGACAGTGGTGGGGTCCCAGGGCTCAGGGTGGGGGAGGTGGAGGCTTGCGTGGGGGGTACAGGGGCGATGGAGCCAGAAACCACCAGGGTCAGGCCCAGCCTTCTGCAGGAGCAAACCACAGTCCTTAAACACTCCCCCAAACAAGTTTACGATGTAAATCTAGTTTCAAAATAATAACAATAATGAGAACTAAAAAGAGTGAGTGGACGCGAGAGGGAGGGAAAGGAGGCTCGGCCAGGTCCCTCTCCTGGTCCTGATGGGGGAGAAGCACACGGGAAAACTGAAATTAGTTGTGACAGCTGAAATTCTCTGCTCTACAGACGACATTTGACAGGGTACTTAAAAAAATAATAAGAAAAGGGAAAGTGGTTTGGGTCGCCTGGGGGAGGGGGAGAACGGGGGGATTTCAAGTGACACAAGACGCATAATTCAAGCTTCTTAGATTGCAAAAGCTCTTCTTACCTAAGGGGCCCGCTGCCTTTATTTTTATCCAAATGGCTCAATTACCGCAAAGCCCCACAGAGAAAATTACGGATGTTTGCCTCTATTTTTCTCCTCTTGTCTCGACAACTGTAGATATTTTGTTTTCCTTCTTTCTCTCTCTCTCTTTTTTTTTTTTTTTTTTGGTGGCCGGGGGGGGGGGTAAAGCGAGAAGGGAGGTGTTCAGATGGGCTGAGGGGCCAGAGGCTTTTGAATTGTTCCTCAAAGCCTGCAAAACACACACACATGCCGTCTTAGGCCACACACAGCTAGTCTTTTTGTATGTGTCCATTTTGATATTTATCCTTTCCATCTTTTATCTTTCTGTTTTTTTTTTTTCTGGCTGGCCAGTAATGGATCGAAGCCTGGGCCTTGGTGTTACCAACATCACGCTTTTACCAGCTGAGCCCGGCCAGCCTGTCCTTTTCACCTTCAGATCGTGTCCTGGCTGTCCCTTGACTTCATGCCTCCTCTCGGCTCCTCTCCTGGGGTCCTCTCTCCCTCCTCGGCCCCCATCTCTCCTCGTCCCCTCCTCGGCCTCTTGCTTCCTGCGCCACCAGCAGCAGCAGCTTCTTGGAGCTCTCGTCAGCCCAGCGGGCACCCCTCCTAGAGGCTCTTGTCTCATTGCAGCTGCTTCTAAATGCTGCAATAGACACAGGGAGGTGCAGAGGTGCCCATTTTCCAACCTTCTCATCGGGTTTCCGTTTGTCATTTTTGGAATTGGCACTCAGGGGAGCCAGGTCTGGAAGATGCAGCTCCCACACCTACACACTCTGCCAGGCAAGGAGTCCCAGCCTTGGAGCTTGCAGCTGGCTCCAGAAAGGTCTCTTTGGGGAGCCCTGGGACCCCAAGGCATGGTGGCTGATTGTCAGACCCTGGGACTCTGATGGAGGGGCCTATGGGGGAAGGGGCTTCTCCCAGTGCATGTCACCTCTTCCTCGCCTAGGGGGTTGTGCCTCTTTCCACCCCACTCCCTTGGCCTCCCTCCCCACCCATCTCCCTGCCTCCTCAGCCCCTCCCACCAGGCCATACCCCTCCCTTGCTTAGAACCCCTTCTGGCTCATTGACCTTGGGATACAACCCGCTGGCCCACAAGGCCCTGCAGATCCACCTCCACCTGCCTCTGCAGCTTCACTGTGAATTCTCTCCCCAGCTCACAGCTCCTTCCTGCCTGGGGACTCTGCAGGGGTGAGCCTGCTCCCTGGCCTGTGCTCTCTTTCTATCTCTCTCCATCCACCTAGCTCTCACCCAGCCTTGGGTATCTCTGAACTGTCACCTCCTCAAGGACCTTCCCAGACCCCTCTCCCCAATCAGGCCAAACTCTCATAGCACCTGCATGTGGGGTAATATTCAAAATGCTGAACAGCCACACAGAAAGGGGGCAGCCGGTCGGAAGGGATGCTGGCCTCAGCCCTGCAGCAGGGTTCTGGAGGCGGCGGTGAGGCATGCTTGGCGGGTCCCAGAGGGAAACAGACACAGAAATATTCCAATATTTTAACCACCATGGCTTCCACTGACTGCAGCTTGCCTGTCCCCATCCATGGGCATCCATCCACTAGTGGTTTTCAGTTTGATGTCTGTCACCCCCATTGCCCCCCACCCTGCCTCACTGTTGTATCTGCAGGGTGGCACATCTCGTTAGGTGCTCAATAGCTGTAGATGGATCAAAAGGCCCTTGGAACCAGGCCCTTTCTGGGGACCACTAAATTCTATGCCTATCAGTCACCTCCTACGCCTGCACCTGCAGGTGCCTTAGATCCATGTGGCTACCAACAGAGGGAGAAAAATCAATGTGAAGCATGACATTGGTAGGGCACATGACATCATGGTTTGATTTCAAAGGTTTTGGAGTCAAGGGTCTGGGTGCAAATGTGAGTCTCTGTGCTCTTGCTGGGTGACCTCGGGCAATTTATTGAGCCCCTCTGAGCCTTAGTGCCCTGGCCTGTAAACAAGGGGTGGAGGCAACTAGTGCATGAGAATTACAAAACTCTTCGTGCCTGCCTGATTTTTTTTTTTTTGGAGGCTGGCCAGTACAGGATGGAATCCTGGACCTTGGTATTATCAGCCCCATGCTCTAACCACTTGGGCTGACCGGCCCCTGCATGACTGTCGAATTAGCTATTTTTCTTATCCAGGACCTCTGTTTGCTTCTCCAATCCACTGTCCACTCAGCAACCACTTCTCCATTCACTGGACACATATTTATGGAGTGTCATTACCTTCCAGGTGCGGTGATACAGCAATGACTGAGTCGGACAGACAGCCTGCCACTGGCATCTATGGTTCATCAAGCACCTGCCTTGTGCTGGGCTGATCGCCTCGCACAGCCCGTCTCTCACTCCTCCCGAGTCTCTTGGCAGTGGAGACTACGGTTTTCCCCATCTTACAGCTGGAGAAACTGAGCCCAAAGAGCTTGAGCAATTTGCCCAAGGTCACTCAGTTACTGGCAGAACCGGGACTTGAACGGAGGCCCTTAAGATGCCAGACGTTGAACTTTCAACCTCTACTCTATAACAATTCTCCAGAGGGGTTTTTCTAGGTGTGCACCAGATTGGGACAGGTGTGCAGCATTGGGCCATGCTTTTGCATAATCCTTCTCAGCAGCCTCTGTACTCGTGCACTAGGCCCAAGGGTCCTACAAGGCCCGACCACCACCTTTGTCTTCTGCCTCATCTCTCTCCTGTCCCCCTTGTACCCCATCACCTGGCTGGGTGCCTCCCTGCAGCCACGCTGACCCTTCTGTTCCCCGGACAAGTCTGCTCTCTCTTACCTCCCAGCTTTGCACATGCTGTTCCTTCCCCCAGAACGCCCTTCCCCTCCTCTTTTTGCGTGGCTAACGCTCCTCCTCCAGGTACTGGCCAGACCCAGCCTCCCCAGGGACACTGTGCTCATCTCCTCGAGGCTGTGGGGCAACCCCACCTTCATGCTCCCCCTGGCTGGTCCTGCCAGGGACACTCAGTGAGTTGCCCATTCCCCCAACAGAGGGACTCGGAGGGCTGGGGTCCTCTGTCCACCTTTTTCAAAGTTATACTCTGAGCGAATGAGCAAATTAGAGAATAATTGGAGAAGCTGCTCCCCTTCTCACCCCAGCTGCAAAAGTGAGCAGTAGCCACATAAATATGGTGGAGTTTTTCATGGTAAAAGAAAGTGGGCAGCTCTGAACAGAAGACCTTAGAAATGGGCGCCTGGGTTGTTCACAGCTGCTGCACACAGATGGCCACTGCCTCCTGCAGGGAAGGAGTGGTGGTAAACGTGGCCCTGGACCCACCTAAGTACTGGGTTCAAGTCCTGCCTGCACTGTTTCTTGGGTTTAATTTTTTGGGGGGGTTGATTACATCTTTATTATTAGTTTTAATTGACACAAAACTGTACATGTTTATGGAGTACATCGTGATATCTGGATACATGTATAGAATGTGTTAATGATCAAATCAGGATAATTAGCATATCTAACACCTTAAACAGTTGTCATTTCTTTGGTTGGGAACATTCAAAATCCTCTCTTCTAGCTATTTGAAATTATACAATGAATCGTTATGAACTACAGTCACCCTACAGTGCTGTAGAACACCAGAACTTATTCTTTCTATCTAGCTATAATTTTATATCTGTCGTCCAACCTGTCCCCCCACCAACTCTTCCCATCCTCTAGCAACCACTATTCTACTCTCTACTTCTAAAAGATCATTTTTTTTAACTTCTACATATGAGTGAGAACATGTAGTATTTGTCTTTCTGTGCCTGGCTTATTTCGCTTAACATAATGTCCTCCAGGCTCATCCATGTTGCTGCAAATAACACAATGTCATTCCATTTTATGGCTGAATAATATTCCATGGTGTATATATACCACATTTTCTTCATTCATCTGTTGATGGGTGGTTGGGTTGATTCCATATCTTGGCTATTGTGCATAGTGCTGCAATGAACATGGGAGTGCAGACATCTCTCTGATATACTGATTTCCTTTCCTTTGGGTATGTACCCAGTAGTGGTATTGCTGGATCACATGGTAGTTCTATCTGTCGTTGTTTGAGAAAACTCTATGCTGTTTTTCATAATCTGTCCCCACTGTGTAGTGGCTGAGCGGCTTTGGCAGGTGACCTTATGCTGAGCCTCACTTATTCCATCTATAAAATGAGCTGTGAAAATTCAGTGAGAAGGAAGTGCTTAGGTGCTGGTGCTGGCACTGGTGGTGGCTGCTGTGGTTATCATGGCTCATTTTTTAGTCTGGGAAGCTCTGCCCTAGCCAGCCACTGCCCCATCAGGAGCAGGCGTCTGCCCTTAAGAGAATCGGTTGGGGACCAGATTATATCTGGTCTGTGGCCACAGGTACAGATCAAGTCTAAGGCTGAGTGCCAGGATCCCGAGACCCAGAAAGGGGAGTATTGTGCAATGCCACTCAGCAAGCCACAGGGAGAGCTGGCACCAGAACCTAAGGATCCTGACCCCTGGGTCCGGGACACAGGATCCCAAGGCAGGAACAACTGAACACACTCTCCCTAGAGCCCAGAGCAGGGAGGGCAGAGGGTGGGACGGGGCCAGGGTTTTTGAAGAACAAAGGAACGTAAAACTCTGGTCATATCACTCCTGGCTTGAAACATCCCCCAGGATGCAGGAGCAGTTTCAGACACGTTTGCTGCAGAACCCTTCAAATGAAATCTTACACCAAAAATGTAAATGAACAACCAATGAAAGCTCAGCTTCCTGTTTGAGACCAGGGGCGGGGCTGAGTACAGAGCCTGTGCTGCTGCCGCCTCCCTCTGGTTTACCTTCCTCCAGATTGCCAAGGCTCCTGGAGGAACCCTGAGAATGTCAGGGAGCTTCGTTTGAACTGTTGGCCTAAAGCTCGAGTTCAAATGCCTGATCAGAGTGTATGATGCATGTCAAGGTGCAGCTAGCTGAACACCCCACTCCCCTTACCTTCCAGCTCCATTCCACGTGCAGCCTGTACCTACCGCTCAGAATGGCCTGTGGTTCTCCTGCCCGAGCCCCTCACCCTGTTGGCAGACTCACAGGCTGCTGCCTCCTCTTCATGTGCTTTCTGCCTGTTTTCTACGGACTAGCTCCCATGCATCCTTTGAAACTTGATCAAGCACTGTCTCATCCAGGGAGTCTTCCCAGGACTGCGAGATGATGCACTGTTCTTCCCGTCCTGGGCACACCTTGCTGAGAGCATTTATCCCCTGCTCTGTACCATCTCTGAGTTGTACAAGGCAACAGTCCCATGTAGGAGCTTGGAGCTCAGGCCTTGGTCTCAGAGACTCAGGTTCAAATCCTGCCGTGGTTCCTTGGGCAAGCTTGTCTGAACTCAGTTTCTTTATCTGCAATGTGGGGTTAATAACAACCCTCTCCCATAGGCAATATGAGGAGCAGACGAGAGAATACATGCCAAGGGCTTGGCACGGTGTCTAGCATGTGCAGTCCACAGCAGCTACCCTTCCTGCAGGTGCCCAGAAAGTTCCTCTGGAGAACAAGAGGCGGGGAAGGGGGTACAAAGAGACAGAACTGGGGATCTTCCCTTAAGGACCGGACAATCCAGGCCAGGGGAAGACTAGGAGACATTGCTCTGGGCTGCAGGAGTCGAGGGAACCTCTGTGGGAGCAAGAATTTGAGCTGGAGTTTAGGAGGTGGGCAGGATGTGGGTGGGTGAAGGAAGGGAACTGCTGGGGCTGGGGGCAGGTGGGGAGCACCCCAGTTTTATAAAGAGGGGGCCTCATTATTCCAGTTCTGCTACAAACTACTAGAGGCTGCTTGAAAACAATTTCATTGTCCTCTCTTCTTTCTACCTTTTCGTCTGGTCTGGATATTTTTTGTAATGAGCATGTGTTACTTTGAAAATCAGAAAAAGCAATTCAGTTATTTTCACTTGCAAAAAAAATTTTTTTAAATCACATACATAGTTAGAATAAAGGGCAGTTAACATAAGCTTCACAAGGACAAAACAGAAGAGACATCGGAAACAAATGAAGGGGGCGGCAATTACACCAGGAACGTGGGGAGAGCGAGGTATTTTGATGAATGATCCCCCCTGACTTTGAGCTTCCAAAGACAAGGCCGGAAGGGAAACTGGCAGGAGCAGAAGAGGAGTCACAGAAGTAACACACACTTCTCAGGGTGGAAAGGGGGAGCTAGGAAAGCGGGCAGACTGCGACAGTGGCTCTGGTTTGCTGAACGCTCCTCTGAGCCTAGTGCCTGGGCCACCTCTCCGTGCCCTTCTGGGGAGGACATCACTGTCCTCACTTTTCGGATGAAGGACTTGAGGACCACAGGGTTCGAGCATCGCATCTGAGCTTCAGAGCAGGAAGTGGCAGAGGTGGGCTTCACACCTGAGCTTCTCAGACCCCTGAACCCACACCAGCCAGCTGTGCCTATGGCTCTTCCACCTCTGATGAAGGGGCAGGAGGAGGCTGGGACGATGGCCAGAGCTGTCCTCAAGTACAGCTGCAGGGGGAGAGGACTGGCCGCCCTCGAGGTTGTTGGTCTGGCAGCTGCACGTTGCCACCTGGGCCTCCCGGATGGAGTCCTGAGACAGTGCATGGCGGTGACAGTGGGGTCCAGAGATAGCAGGGTGTGATGGCACCATGTGGCAAAAGGGAAAGGCCACCGGCAAACCAGTAATCCTCTGGTTTCTTCAAGGCTGCGATGCTTAACCCCTGCCTCTCCAGGCTGGGCAGACTCCACACCAGCAGAGCCAGTGAGCAAAGGGCTCTGAGGAGCCAGGGCAGGGAGCTCCGGGTCTGCCCCCTCCATCCGATGGTGGACCAGCTGCTCCTGCCACCCACCCTGGGCTGTTGCAACAAGGCAGGGACAGCTTCCTTCTTTTGCTCTTAAACCCTGACCCCCAACTCCTTCTCTACCTGGAAGCCAGGAGGGGTCTTTGACCAAGTGAAATCTAGCAAGGGCACCTTGCTGCTCTCATCCCTCCATGGCTCCCTATTGCCCTCAAGACAAAGCCAGGCTCCCCGCCGTGGCCTGCAGGGGCCTTCTGACATGGCCCCTGCTGCTCCTCCAGCCCTTCTCTCTAGGCTCTGGTCACATGGCCTCCTTTCTGGTCCTCCAGTTCAGCCCTGCCTTGGGGCATTTGCATAGATCATTCCTGCCCACGGTGATCAGGTCCTTGCTTTTGTCTGTACCCTGCAAAGGCCAGGTTCCTATCCCTCAGGGCTCAGCTTAACCCATCGTAGTTTGTAAGACTGGGTCAGGGTGCCCTGTTATGGGTCCTAACAGCCCCTGGTATCCTTCAGACTGTGTATCCTTACAGGCCTGTGCCAATGTGGGCACCACTTCAGTGAGTCCTCACAGCACTGATTGGGGCAGGCACTGCTGTTACCTCATGCTCCTGATGTAGAAGCATGCTCAGAGAGGCTGAGGCTGCAGGTCAAACAGCCAGTCTGCAGCAGAGTCAGAATTTGCACCTGGCTCTGTCCAAAGCTCCTGGTGCAGAACACCAGGCAGCCTTTGGGGGCTGGAAGAGACCTCAGAAGCCCCGGTCCAAACCACTTGTGGGGTGGTTGGGGAAACTGAGGCCTAGAAATGGGCAATGACTCCCCAGGGTCCTGCAATGCATTGGTGTGGAGCTGGAGAGGCCCCTACCCTCCTGGCCCCAGGCCCATCTTCCCCGCCCTCCACCCAGTGAGCAGAGCTGCCTCTTCTCTCCTCATGGAGCCTCAAGGTGCAAGGCGGTGGAAGGAGGCCATGCCCAGCTAGGGCTAGGCACTCTTCCCAGGAGCAGAGGGGCTTCTCCCAGAAGTGTGTCACAAGGGCTGAGCTGGAGGTCCCCTCCCCACCCCACCCCCAGCCTTGCTGCCAGCTGCTTAGCACAATTAGCCAACAAGTGGCTGTTTTGTGGAGTTACTGCTGATGTGTTTTAAGTGGCTTTCTGAGTGGGAAATGTTCTGTAGGAGAGGCAGGCAGACAAAGGGGAGTGAGTGCATTAGGGTTTATGGTCTGTTTTGCACACGTCTGACATCACTCTTTCAAGCAAGTTCTGTTCAGCCCTGGGAGGGGAATAAAGAGACAAGAGGGAGAGAGTGCAGGCGCACACACGCTCGCTCTATCTTGCTCGTCTGCACACACACCATCCAGGCCTCCGAGCCCAGGCATAATGGCCGGAGACACTGGAGCAAACTGTCCGACAGATGGGGCCTGCCCGCTCCGAAGGGGAGGCTCCGGCTGCAGACAAAGTCTCCAGGTGAAATGGAATAACTGAATTAGCCGACTATTGTGCGGGGAGAGGGAAATGTGCCTGCCCCTTCCTAATGGCTGCCCAGTTGCCAGAGAATGAGACCTCTTCTGATCACGTAGACGACCCAAGGACAAAAGTCAGCGAGAGACAGCAGAGGGACGGGGGAGGAGGGAGCCCCCAGCCAACCCCCCGGGCCAAGGCTGGGACAAAGGGCTCATCTCCTCGTCACCCTCAGGCTCAGGGCTTCTGCTCCAGGTGTGGTCAAAAGGAGCCAGCAAGAAAGTAGCTACCCATGGAGGGGGCACTGGGAGGGGACGTTGGGGTGGCGGGAAGAGAGTGGCAGACAGGCGGGGGTAACATGAGGGCACAGTGGGAGACGGTCTGAGATAAAACGGCTTCCGTCTTGCTCAGCTCAATGCAGTCATCTTTACCAGTCCCCCTTCTCTTGGGCCTCCGTTTCTGCTTCTTGAAAAGGAAGGGATCATCTGTTTGTCCACCCATCCATCCATCCACCTACCCAGCTATCCATCCGTCCGTCCATCCGTCTGTCCATGTCCATCTTTCTGTCCATCCATTCATCCATCCTTCCTTCCATCCATCCGTCCATCAATTCATCTATCCATCCAAATAGTCATTCAATTAACGTTTTTTTTTTTTTTTTAAAGTTAAAAACATTTTATTGTTGGGCCGGCCTGTGGCTCACTCGGGAGAGCGTGGTGCTGACAACACCAAGGCCACGGGTTCGGATCCCATATAGGGATGGCCGGTTCGCTCACTGGGTGAGCGTGGTGCTGACAACACCAAGTCAAGGGTTAAGATCCCCTTACTGGTCATCTTTTAAAAAACCAAACAAAAACATTTTATTGTTCTGTGCACCCAGTTCCAAGTCACCGAGGTTGGGGTGCACTTTCCTCCCTGCCTCTGTTCACGCTGAACCCCTCCCCGGAAACCTCCACTCTTCCATCTTTACTGATTGAAATTTTGTCAAAGCCATTTTGCACGCTAGCTCCTGTGTGGCCCTTTTTTCAGATTTACTCATGTCTCTATGATGTCTACGTCATGTGATTTAATCAGTCTCTTCTGGGCACCAGTTACGGGCCAGGCATTCTGCTCGGGCCGGGAGTAAGGAGGTGAATGAGAAGTTCTCTGGCCAGCGGGGATAGTGAGTGGAAAACCCCAGAAACAATCATTTATTATAGTCGTGATGCTCTGAGGGGAAGCCACACAGGCCTGGAGCGGGCCCCTGAGCTAGCTGGAGGGTCTGGAAGGCTCCTGCAGGAAGAGACTCAGGGGGTGGGGATGCTGGGGATTGGAGGTCGAGGGGTGTTGGGAACACTGAACCCTGAAGGAGGCCGAGAGGGCTGGAAAGAAGTTTGGGCAGCAGAAGAGCAGTGAGAAGGCACTGAGGGGGAAGCAGCTCCCGAGGGCGGGCAGGACCACAGCGAGAGCCAGTGAGACCACAGGAGGCTGGCACAGGGTGACACCAGGAGGGGTCCCTGTTCTCCAAGTCATGATCCTAAACACCGGCAACCCCAGATGCAGGGATGTGGGAGATGCCAAAGACTGTCCTTGCCCGGGAGGAGCTGGCCACGGAGGGGAACCCTCTCTGGGTTGAGGATCCAGTTGACAGGGGAGAAAGACGCTCATTTTACCAAATGCGAGTGTGCCAATGGACTTCATCCTAACCCCTCACTTGCCCCAGCTCCTTTGCTGGCCTGTCTCCTCCTCTGTCCATCCCCGCAGGCCCTGGTCGGGGGCTGGAGGGCAGGAAGGACGTACACAGTGGGAAGAAGGAGCAAGAATAGGGACTGGCCAAGTGCAGCAGCAGGTGGGACCACGTGCAAGGAGGGCCTGGGGAAGGGCAGAGCCTCCCCAGACTCCCTCCATAAGGATTGCTTTCAATGAGCAGAATGTTTCCTCTCCCGGGAGTAAAAGATAGAGCTTTACTGGCTTTTTTTCTCATGACAGTAGTAATGCATACTTGTTGTAAGAAAAAAAGTCAGGTGTTGCAGAAGGCAACAAGCTCCTGCCTTCCTCCTGCCCCACGTCCAACCCATCGGCTCCACCTCCAGAATCCATCCTGCTCCCATGCTGGCTGCCACCTGCACCCTCAGCCCTGGCCCGAGCCCCCAGCGTGGTCTCCTAGTGTCTCCTGTGTCCGTCCTGGATGGCGCCCCCTCCTCTCGCTCTTCCCCACTCAGCAGCTGGCAGAGCCCTTTACACATCACGGACCATGACGCGCCTCTGCCCAAACCCCACTGGTCCCTTAAGTCTCAGAGCAAATGCCACAGAGCCCTCCTCTCTGCCCACAGGCCCCACGTGATCTGCCTCTGCCCCTCTTCTGTCCCTCTGGTCCTCTTCTCCCCCAGTGTGGCCTCAGCATCTCTGTTCCACTCCCCACCCCACGGCAGCTGCTGTCCAGAAAGCTCCAAGTAGCCTCGTCCTGGGCATGGGCACTTGCTTAGAAACCCAACCCTGTGAAGCATTCTTCTCCAGCCCGACGGCTTCCAGCTGCTTCAGCAGCTGCGAGTTCTGACCTCTGCCTCCCCAGCTCGGAGGGACGGCTGTGTTCTGGGGGATCCTCCCTCTCTCTGCTCTGCGGTTGGGAAACAGGCCTCCAGCAGAGAGCTGGTGATCGTGGGGCTCACCTCACGGGTTCCCCTTCTCTTGGCGACCGTTGTCTTGTGCTGCCTGCTGTCCTCTGCCTGAAAACAGTGGCCTCATCTATTGTGTCCAGTTTTATGGGTGCTTAAGTGGGGAGGGCTAGCTGTGTACTCATTTACCACCATGGCCCATAGCATGTGTTTGCTAGCAGCTGTATTTATTTATTTACTTTCAAATACGATTTTTACTTTCGAATAATTTTAGATGAAAGAGTTGCAGATAGCACAGAGAGCTCCTGTAAACTGTCGGCCAGTTTCTCCTGCAGTTAACACTTTCTATAATCGTGACACATCTGTCAAAACTAAGAAATGAGCATTGGTACAATATCACTTATTAAACTACAGACTTTAATCTGATTTCACCAGTTTTTTCCATTAATGTTCTTTTATGTGGGTATTTCAAAAGTTTGTGGAAAAATAGAATTAAAAGATAGTAGGAATCTTTCCCTGAACTTTATGAAGTACCCTCGTATTCTTCTGGAATCCAATCCAGAATCCCACATGCTAGCAGCTTTATATTAATAGCCAGAAACTGGGAACAACCCAAATATTCACCAACAGAGGAGGAGTAAATAAATTGTGGTGGAATTATACAAGGAAATATGACACAGCAGTGATGAAGCAACACATTATTGATACGGGCAGCCACATGAATAAATCTCACAGACACAGTGTTTTTTTTTGTTTGTTTGTTTTTTTTGTCGGTTTTTCGTGACCGGCACTCAGCCAGTGAGTGCACCGGCCATTCCTACATAGGATCCGAACCCGCGGCGGGAGCGTCGCCACACTCCCAGCGCCGCACCCTCCCGAGTGCGCCACGGGCTCGGCCCTCACAGACACAGTGTTAAGTGAAAGGAGCCTGATGCAACAAATTGATGAATCGGTAAGTTTATTAATAAGTTGATAAGTTGATTAATTTCTAATTGATGATGATAGAGGTCAGAATAGTCATTACCATTTGTGGCAGAGAGATCCTAACGTGACCCCCCCAAATTCCTAAGCCTGGGTGTTTGCACCCTGTGTAATGCACCCTCTTGACTACGGGTGGGACCAGGGATTTGCTTTTAGTGGATAGAACGGGTGAAAGAGTTTTACAGACGTAATTAAGATCCCCAGGGAATTGATTTTGAGCTCATTAAAAGTGTAGGCCAAACTTAATCAGGTTAAAACTTAAAAGGTTCGCTGACTTGACAAGACACACTTCTGTGGTGCAGAACTCCCTGAGAGAGGACTGCATGGCACAGGGGCCACTGTCTGAAGCCAGCCCCCAAACAGGGACGTCAGTCCTGCAAGTGTAAGGAGGTGAATTCTGCAACAACCACGAGATCTTGGAAGAAGACCCGAGTTACAGAAATGGATGTGGCCCACTGACACCCTGATTGCAGCCTGGTGGGACCCTGAGCAGAGTACCTGTTAAACTGTGCCCGGACTCCTGATCCATGGAAACAGCGAGATAATAAATGTATGTTTGTTGTTTCAGGCTGCTGAGTTTGTGGTAGTTTGCTATGCAGCAACAGGTAACATACACCACTGGAGCGATAGTGACTAGGAGGGGTGTACGGGGCTTCTGGGATGCTGGAAATGTTCTATATCCGGGTATTCACCAAGCTATACCCTTAAGATCTGAACAGTTTACTGTATGTAACTTTTACCTAAATATTAAAAAAAAAACTCCAGCAGTGACCATGATGGATCACCAGCCCTGGTTTTCTATCCCAGCCTCCCTCCCTCTCCCTATCCAGCACCTTCTCTTATCTATTCAGCCACTCAGGACCACCAAGGCCTCTCTCCCAGTGTCAGACACCCCCTCGCCCCTTTGCTGCTAATAATCATCACTTGCATAATATCTCAGTTCCTGGGGTAGCTTTTAGAGAGCAGAGGAGACAGCTCTTTTCAAGTGATCATTGTTCTGATTTATAAATCAGAACATGTCACCCCCTGTTCAAAATCCTTCAGTGACTCAAGACCCTGTATGATTGTGGTCCTGCCCAGCCCACAAGGCTCATCTGGGCCACCCCTGTCCCAGCCACTCCAGTCTCCTTCTAGTTCCTCCGACTGGCCGAGCTCTGTTCCACCTCAGGGCCTTTCCACTTGCTGTTCCTCTGTCTGGAACGCTCTTTCTCCAGCTGGTGTATTCTCAGCCTTCAGCGCTCAGCTCATGTGTCCTTATTTCAGGAGCCCTTCCCCCCTCCCCTCCAGCCTGCCCTTCATCCTGCTGGCCTCCTGTTCAGGACTTTTCGTGTTGTGCCATCTTGTCTTCTTGTTTGCTTGTAACTATGTATTTTGCTTATTAGTTTTCAGTCTCATCCTCTAGTGCAGCATTGTACGATAGATACATAATGTGAGCCGTGTAAGTAATTTAAAATTTTCTAGTAGCCGCATTGAAAAAAAAATAGGTGACCATATGGTATTTATATATCTTGTTTAATGCAATATATTCATAATATAATCATTTCAACATGTAATCAGTATTTTAAAAGTTGAGATATTTTACATTCTTTTGTTTGCACGAAGTCTTTGAAATCCAGTGTGCATTGAACACGTACAGCACATCTCAACCAGGACTGGCCACATTTCAGGTGCTCGAGGGCCATGTGTGGCTGGTGGCTACCGTGCTGGACAGCGTGGCTCTACACTGTAGTTCCAGGGGGCTGAGGTTCATCGCTGTTGCTTACTGCCCTGTCCCCAGTGTTCAGCTCAGAGCCCAGCATGTCCTCTATGCTCAATAAATGTTTGTGCAGTGAAGAAATGGGTGGTGAATGTCACATGCACTGTGAAGCGTCGAGAAAGTGATGACCTTCAAGCTGCCACGCCAGAATCCCTCATGGAGAGTTGTGACTTTTTGAGACTTGGGTTGGCAGGAGCCAAAGAACCGAGAGGTTGTCTGGACTGCTGTGCGTGGAGATGAGCAGGAGGCGGGGGGAGAGCAGAGGGGCCAGGAGGGGAGGTCACCCGGCACTGTGCCCAGAGAATCTGGAGGCAGGTGTCCTAACTCAGTCTCAAGTTCCCTGGGTTACATGACACGGACCCCTCCTCCTTCCCAGGCCTTCTGTGTTCTCTTGCCAAAGTCTCATGCCAAACGGTGGCTATTGGTGGAAGTCACATAAGGTAGCTGTGCCTCTGCCCGGCTGTCGGAGTCCAGACAGGCCCTTTGTCACTTACCAAACAGCAGGAGCATCTCAAGCCCTTTCTCCGTGCCCAGCAGATCACAGATGCTACCTTGCTGAAGCCTCAACCACTCCCTAAGATAGCTACTAATATGCTCCCAATTTCCCGATGAGTAAACTGAGATGCTGCAAAGATGAGGGATTTGCTTAAAGTTATGTTGCAAGAAAGATATGAGCATAGAACCAGAATTTGAACTCAGGCCGAAGTGACTCAGGGGAGCTTCCAAGTAAGCCTAGGCGCCCCCACACTCACCCCCACCACCTCCACAGAGGAGGAAACAGCTATCCCGAGGTGGAGTTACGAAGGCAGTGACTTAAAACCCCAGGCCAGTTCCAGGGCAACATATTCCAGGTGAGCTGTGAGCATCCAGCCCCCACCGATGCACCTAAGTCGAGCTACTTAGAGCCAACCACGTGGCCTCTGTGGGAAGATCACACCACTTTCAAGCCGGAAGCCACCTCGCCTCTGCTGCTTTCAGCTGGCGTCAATTGTGTTCATTTTCTTTAAATGACTTGCCATGTTCTGTCCTGGAGTTACTTTAAATACATTTTTGGACACAGGCAGGTCTTCCTCCCCCACCCCCGGGTCTTTCTTTACGGTAAAGATCTTAAAGCGCACATACACGCACCTCATTTAACTCTACAGGTCCTGTGCACCAGCACTTCTCAAACCTTAACATGCACATGGGTCAGCTGGGATCCTGTTAAAAGGGAGTCTGTCATCAGTAGGTCTGGGGAAAAGGGCCGAGATTCTGCCTTTCTAGAAAGCTCCCAGGTGACCCTGTTGGCCCACAGGCCTGCTCAGAGTAGGGGGCTGCAGAATCACCTGCTCTTCCTGCTGGCCCAGGCTGGGGGTGAGGGTCATATGAGGACCAAGGGAAATTTGGATCTAGGGTCCTCCCACTCTTGCTAACCTTCCTCCCTAAATAAAGGCTACTGTTCTTTCCGGAAAGAAAGGAGATCTGAGAAAAGGCTGGCTGGGTGCCCCTGGCCTCTGCCCTTGCTGGGATGTTGCAACTGGGTCTGGAGATTGTCTCGAAGGTCAGGTTTCTGTTGCACACAAAGGCTGGAAGGCTGAGCGAGAGACAAGCCTGGCTTTCTGAGGTGCTGACGATACCCCAATACCACGGCCACCTTCATCCTCAGGAGAAGGCAGAAGCACTGAGCAGAGAGGGTTCCCTGTGGGGAAACTGTGGCCTCCTTGAACTCGCTCTGTGACCTTGAGGAGCCCACTTAGCCTCAGTTTCTCCATCTGAATTCCTGTTGGCTGGACTCAGTAATCCCAGCTCTTGCAGGCTTGTACCTGAGACATTTTGGTGGAACAGTGGATGAGCCTGGAGACATTCTGAGGCCATGTGTGCACGCAGACCCCAGCTCAGTGGCTGTCGGGGGGATTTGTGGTGGAGGGCGATGTCTCCTCTGCTGCCCTAACTGGCCCACGTGGGGCTATTTTTCATGGCACCATTGATCCAGCTAAACCAGGGAGATGCATTACTCCTCTGGAGGTCAGGGTTCGGCAGCCCAGCTGGTAAATCGCCCGGTGGCTGTGTTTTAAAGCCCTGCCCTGTGTTTTGGCTCCTTGGGGCTGGGGAGAAGCTGCTGAAGTTTGATATGGCTCTGGGGGCTGGTGGGGCAAAGGGCTCCAGCCAAGGGAGGGACAAATAGATCGATGGGAAAAAGCCATGACCTCGTGACCTCGGAGATGGCTTCAAACCGCGTTTTTAACATGCCCTAGTAAATCTGAGGGTGGATCTGCCTCCCTTGGGGACAGTGGGGGCAGTGAGGAGTCAACAAAGGGGATGCCAGGGAAGTGAGAGCCTGTGGCCCAGGTGGCCAGATGCCCAGCGTTCCCAGCCGTGGCCGGGCAGAGTTTGGTCTGCTCTCCTTGTCGTCATGTGATGGGGCAAGCACTTTACAGTCTGCACCACACTTTTCCTTACCCTGTCCTTGCTGGAGCAGACAGACTCTGACAGCAGGGAAGAGACAGGGCTCAGACTTGACCCAGGTGGCCCAGCTTACAGGTGGCAGAGTTTTCGAGGGACTGTAAATGGATGTCTAGCTGGGGGACAAAACCCAAGGGAGGTCCGGACAGGTGGAGGTGAGGCTCCAGAGGTGGCCAGGGACCAGCTTCACACCTTAAGGAGCCGCAGGAGGGTTTCAGCTCAGGGTGGGGGAAGGGAGAATGATATGATGCAATTTATGTTCCAGAAAGCTCCACAGGCTTCCGTGGGGGCTGGAAGGGAGGCGGGTGTGATGGCGACAACAGGCTCCGGCTTCCCTCCCAGCCCAGCTCCCCAGCCCCCACCTTCTTCCTAGGCATTTACCCTGCAGGCCCCGGAGTCCGCCAGACCTGGGTTCGGATTCCACCTCAGCCCCTGACTTGCTGTGTGGACAGGAGCCAGTGACTTGTCCTCTCTGAGCTTGCTTCCTGTCTGCGCTTCTCTCAGCATGAAAGGTTGGTGGAGACCAGCCCTGGAGCAGCGCCTGCTGCCACGCCATTGTGACAGATGCACTGTCATCCCAGTCCCTCACCCTGGTAGCCTCAGTGGACTCGGGGCTTCTCCAGGCTGCCCTCTGAAGGGGGCTGCAGGAGGTAAAGCCAGCATGCTGGCCTGGCCCCGGGTGCCCTGCACACAGGGTGGGGCTTGTGGCTTTTGCCCTCTTTCCTGGGGTGGGGGGCAAGGTCAAGGCAGAGCCCCTCCATCCTCCTGGTGGCATTAAGTGTCCTTGCTGGACCCTGGGGCAAGGCACATGCAGAGGCTGGCGGTCCTAGGTTCCAGCCTGGGCTTCGCTATGACTGGGCCCGGCATCCAGGCTCTGCCCTCCTTCTCTCTGGGCCTCAGTCTCCCCATTTGTACAACGATTGGCATTTCCCAAACGCAACAGGCACACCTGGTGGCCCGAGAGATGATTTAGGATTAACAGCGGAGCCCGTTGCTTTAAACCCGTCCTCCTCTTAGGTCTCCTCCGTTCCTTCTCGCTGTGCTGGGGAGACTCAGGCTGCTGCTGATTTGTTAGCAGCCTCTAATACTTGCTAGGCTCGCTTTTGTCCTTTTACATTTGCACATTTAAAAAAAATGTTTGAATTGTGGTAAAACACACACAAGATAAAATTTACACTCTTAACCATTTCAAGCATACGTTTCAGTGACATGAATAAACTTACTTTTTTACCAGAGAGAGCAGAGTCCCCAAGAGGAAACATGGTAAGGAGGCGCTGAGGCTGAAGGCGGGGACTGGCTCCTCCCAGTGCTTACACTCAGGATGCCTGAAGCCTTCTGGACTTACCCGCTGTTGGCAGTTGGGCAGACCCAGGGCCTAGTCTCTGGCATCAGATGTTCCTGGGTTCGAATCCTGGCTCTGCCTCTCCTGGGCTGGGTGGCTTTGGGCAGGTGGTTTGACCTCTCTGGGCACCATAACGCAGGACTGCTGCTCCCTGCCTGAAGGGTTGGTGTGGATGTTAGATAGAGATAATCCCCACAGAGGAACTTCAAGGACACCATTGTTGCTGGTATCCACGTTCACCAGGGCTAAGCAGGAGTGGCAGAGTCCTGGATGGTAGGTCCTCCCACCCCAGCACCCACTAAGAAGTGGCTCAATGAACATCAGCTTTTCCAACATCTCTTCTTTCGGCTTCTCCTTCTCTCCTGTCTGCCCAGTGATGGTTTAGCATATAGATCTTTCCTGAGGCTCCTTTTTGTTTGGAAGGGTGCCCTCCTTGACAAACCATTCCCACCCTTCTGACATTTCCCAGGACCAGAGAAAGAGCAGGCTGGGAGGTCTGGTTACAGGCAGCCTGGCCTTACCTGCCTCTTCTGCAGGGCAGGGGGTACACAAAGGGCCATGTCACTGACCATTGTGATGAGTGGCCAGACTGCAGGCCTGGGGTTTTCAGGGCATCTATGTAGCCCTGTTGTCTCCCTTGGGGCGGGGCTTTGGCCGGCTGCTCCCCCGGGCCTCTGTTTGTCCCTGGCCTCTCTGGTGTGCAGCCCCAGGAGTCGGGGCATTGGCTGCTGCCTGGACCTGTGGGCCGGCCCCGGCCACCCGCTTCCCAGCAATCTGGCCTGGGACACAGATAAAGCCTCCTTTCAGAGCTCCACACAGGCCACTGCAGGGGACTTCGGGAGGAGCACTGGGGTCCTCGGAGCTGCCAGACAAAGGCGCCTTGTTGGGAGGCCTCAGAGAGAGCAGGGACCCCATTCCCTGGTGACAGCCTTCCCCTCAGGGGCTTGCCAGGGTGCATGGGGCCAGCTGCTCCCAGGAGCGGGGCCATGAGCTTCACTGAGCTCCAGGCACACAAGGGCACACGGGGTGGGGCACAGGGGCCTGGGATTGTGACAGCAGAACTCCTGGGTTTTGGGGGGCCTTGGCTGTCACTTGACCTGGCTTTCCCAAACACATGAGGCACCCACTGCTCCCCAATGCTCTTAGCATAAACCCAGTGCCCATGCCCCACCCCTCCCCAGCCCCTCGTTCTCTCTCCTGAGCCCACTCTCAATTCCCTTAGGTTCCTTGAACCTCTGGTCTTTGCACATGCTGTTCCCTCTGCCTGAAATGCCCTTCCTTGTGCTTTTCACATGGCTGCCACCTGCTCACCCTCCTCAGAGCCTTCCTGACTCCCCTTTCCAAACCACTCTCCAAGAGGATCCCCACAATGTTCTGTCTAGTACACAGGGGAGCCTGTTTCCTTGAACGGTGCTGAGTGCATAGGACAAGTGCAGCCAATCAGTGTCGAATGGACGAAGCCTCCCTGTCCCCAAGGTGGAGTCAAACCCCTTTGACTGGTGGAGGGAGCAGCCAGGGCTGGGGCCCACATGTGCTTTATTCTAAAGCTTTTCTAAGGCCTCATAATCTCTCACCCACGGCTCTGCAGTGTCACCATTGGGCCACTCACATGCAGAGAAAGGAGAAAGGGGGCCCCTATCCCTACCTCGATCTCATGACACACACATCCCTGCTCCATCCTCTGAGCAGGGCCAAGGCTGTCCTGTAGAGCTGTGGCCCAGGATGTCTGTCTTTATGAACAAGGCCTGGTAGGGGAGGCCAGTGAAGAGGAATGAAGGTGGGACCAGGGCCTGCAAGCAAGAGGGTGACACAGACATAAACAAATGATCACACCCGGGAAAACGGCCGGGTGGGGTGGAGTCCACACAGCAATTTCTCCAACCTCAGGCAGGAGTAGGTCAGCCGGGGTCCCAGACAGAAAGGTCTCCTGCTTCACAACCACTGTGTTACCATCTTAACTCAGAGGCTGCTGGGTCCCTGTGAGCCCCAGTGTGGGGGAGGGGGAGGGGGTACTGTCGTGATTAGTCACAACTGGTGCCTGCCCGACCCCAGGGTCAGGGTGTTGGGGGGACTGGAGAAGAAGCAAGCACAAGGGCACTGGCAGGGCAGTGATCATTAGTAATAAGAGGACAAAAGTTCTCATTTGTGGAAGTTCCCAGCTGTCCACCCTGTTGTAAGTTCTTCATGTGCATAATTTATTCCTCAGGACAAACCCAGGAGATAAGAACTATGGTGGGGCCCACTTTACAGATGAGGAAACTGAGACTCAGAGAGATGGACGATTGGCGCACTCTAGCTCTTCCTGAGTTCTAACCGGGGTTTGTCCCCACTTCACTCCCAGCATTCCTGTGTTTCTGCAGGGAGCCCTCAAAGGCCCTGGCAGCGCTGATCATCTTCCCCAGGGAGGCTGGTGGGGAAGGCCAGTGTGGGCCGCGTCTGCACGGTGGCTCCTGTTTACACGTGCAGGTGCTAGGCCCGCCCAGATCCTAGAAACCTCCACGGAGCCAGTTTATCAGGCCTCTCCACCTCTCTGCGCCTGTGGTTTTCAAACTTCAGCAAGCATCAGAATCACCCACGTAGCTTGTTAAACAGGTCAATTTCTGGGCACTAGACTCAGAAATCTGCCCATTCAACAAGAAACTCCCCACCTCCAGTGCAAACACTGCTTCACCATTTCAAAAGTCACAAAGGCAATCAGCCCAGAGTCCTTTTGTATCAATATGCCTAAGCGCATCTGGAGCACTGACGAGTGGGCTGGAACCACATCTAAACTTCTCTGGCCTGTCCCCACTGAGCCTTCCAGGGTCTCATCAGCATGGAACCCTGGTGCCTCACAGAGGAGAACACTGGAGGGGCTTTCAAAACTTCACAAGCTGTAAAGAGGACATTTGAGAAGAAAGGAAACCTACCTTCTTCAGGGGTCATTGAGTCCAAGATTTTTGTTTTACATCTGGGAAAACTGAGGCCCAGAAAGGTTAAGAGACTTTCCTAAGGTCACACAGCAAGTTTGAGGCAGTCAGTGCAGTGACTTTTCAGGACGTCAAGCTGCTTGGGGTAGCAGGGGTCTGGAGTTCCACCACTAGAGGGTCAGTACTTACTGCTGAGTTCCCAGAGGGCTCTGTGGAGGAGCAGCATGAGAAACACTAAAATAAATGGCTTTGTGTCAACTGGATTGATGTGTCCCCAGGGCCTGGCACGGGGCCTGACATATGGCAGCTGCTCAGTTAACATTTGCAGAGACGTGCACTGACCATCACCCACAGCAGTGACAACGGGGCACACAGCCCATCAGCCTGCATGGCTAGGAGCCAGGACAAGGAAGACGCACCGGGGTCCCACTCCCTGGGGGAGGAGGCTGATTCCTTTTCTCCCCACCCACTATGCGGAGACCTCAGTTTTACTGATGCAAGGTGAGACAGATGACAAAAATGAGTAAAGCTGGCTGAGTGTGAGACATTAGGGAGTAGAGGAGACTGTGGCCAACATTGACATTTTCAATTTTCAATTTGAAATCAAGTTTTTTCAAAAAGCATTGTGCCAGCCAGTAGAAAACCCCAACACACCTAAGGGCCAAGTCTGGCCCACGGCCTTGGGTTCTCCATAATCAGCATTCTGTGTAGGACGGGGTGGGAGGTCTGGAGACCAGAGTTTCGTACTGGCCCTCTTCTGACTAAGCGTGTGGCCTTGGGCAAATCACCGGCCTCCATCTACTAACCTGTGCATGAAAGGACTCGGTTGGGATCCTCTTGAAGGCTGTGTGCCAGGAAGCTGCTGTGAAGACTGGGACGGAGACCAGCATGCAGCGAGGCCACTGTGGCTTTAAAAGTGCCTTGACAGCCCTGGCAGCCGCAGTGACAGCAGTGAGCTGCTGAGCCTGCTGGCGCGGGCCACCTGCGGAGCCCTCCACAGCTGGGAAGATTAGTCTCTTCCACTAGACAACACCCATTACCATGTTCCAATAGCCATCACTTCCGCTAGGAGAGCTGCAGATGAGATATCGATTGCGCTGACCCTGGGCGAGCCCTTTCCCTAGCCTGAGAGGCGTGCAGATCAGCTCAGGGCCCGGCTTGCGACCTGTGGCTCACGCTCAAGGCGACCAAGGCCCTCTGGCCTCCTTCCACCAGCCGGGAGCTTTGGGATCCAGGTGGAGCTGACAGCGGCCCCAGCAGGTGGGCCGGTTCGGGCTGGCCTCCTGAGGCCTGAAGCAGGTGGAGGGCTGGGCTCAGAGCCTGTATTCCCTGTGCTCTGGAATTTCAAGATGGGAGAAGGAAAGGGGGCATTTCAAGGGGCAACAGCAAAGGTGTGACTGTGGGGAGGACACGGTCCACGTCTGTGTTGAGCCTTAGGAAGTGATGTCTGTCTGGGTTTTGCAGAGTGAGGAGGAGGAAGGACACCTGATGCCAGCACATGGGTGGCGGGGTGAAAGCTTTGGGGCCAGGAAGTGACATAATCTCATCGCCACCTCTGTCCTCAAGTCTTCAGTCTCCTCTCCAGGCACTGGCCTGCCGGCAGCCCCTAGAATCTGCTGCTGCTTCTGTTCAGGCATCCAGAGCACTGGAAATGGGAAGGGGACTGACCTCAGACCCAGGCCCTGGGGGCTGGTAGGCTCCAGGGGAGGGGCTGCATCTGCCACCTCCCTGCCCGTCCACCCCACCCCAGCACAGGTTAGGCACATTGCCCATGGTCGTGGTACATGTTGATTATCTTAGTAGAAATCAGCTGAGAGCAAGACAGCAGCGGCAGGTGCAGCCTCCCTCATTCACTCACTCACTCACTCACTCATTCACTCATTCATTCACTCACTCATTCACTCATTCATTCACTCACTCACTCACTCATTCATTCATTCACTCACCACTCATTCATTCATTCACTCACTCACTCATTCATTCATTCATTCACGGAATCTCGCAGGGCAGGAAAAAGCCACAGCCCAGAGCTCTCATCCGATAAGCAAGAGGCCCTGGCTGGTCCCTGCTGTCAGTGTCTTGATGGGGACAGCTCAGGTGACTTTGAGTCTTGTCCGCTATCTCATTTGCCCAACATGCCCCTATACACTTTTGAAAAGAAGAAAGGCATTTTCTTTCCTTTTTTTAACCCTATAGTTTCAAACATAGTCTCACCATGGCCCCAGCGAGCTTGCTGGGGCACTGGAAATGTTCTGTTCCTTCATTTGGGTGGAGGTTACACAGGTAGACACATAGGTACAGATTCATTGAGCTGTCCGTCTAAGAATTATGACTTTACTGTACGTGTGCATGTATGTGAGTATGTCATGTGTACAGGCACATTATATGCATGTATGTATATGTATATCTGTGTGTGAATGTTTTCATGTGCATGTGTCTATATGCATGCATGTGTTGTGTGTGTGTGTGTGTGTGTGTGTGTGTGTGTGTGTGTGTGTGTATGTATGTTGTGCCTCAACACAAACAACCCCATCTCCTGCCTTTGCACAGGAATGTTCTGGTTATTCCAAGGAGGCAGGAGGGTCTGGAAGGAGGAGTCTGACTGGTAGGTAGCTTGGACCCTTTTTGGTCTCCCCAGCCCCAGAAGGGCAGGGTCTTGCCCTGGGAAGCTACAAGATGTTTCCAGCCTCTGAAGAAGGGTCAGCATGGACCCAGAGAAAGAGCCCAGATGTGGATCCAGAGAATCTGGGTTCGAGGCCCAGCACCCCCACTTCCTGTGTGACCTTGAGCCCATTGCTTTAACTCTCTGAACTTCAATTCCTGTTTTTTTTAACAGAGAATTTTAAAATATGCAAAAACAGATTATTATAATGAACACTCACACATCCACCTGGTGCCAAACCGACCCCCCCCCACCGTCTACCCCCCCCACATTGTATCGAAGCAAACACGGATAAATGATTTCATCTCTAAACATTTCAATATGCATCTCCTAAGGGTAAGAACTTTTCTTAAAAAACACGTACCATAAACACATGTAAAAACATTCACTATAATTCCTTAATAGCATCGACTTACCAGTCAGTGCTCACGTTTCTAATATCTTACAAATGTCACTTTTTAAAAATAGTTTATTTGAATCAGGATCCCAATGAAAAGCAGACATTGTGATTGGTTGATATGCCTCTTAAGTCTCGTTTACTGTGGAGACTCCAATCCATCTTTTTTCTCCTTGCTACTTATTTGTTAAGGCACCAGCTAGTTTGTTCTGGAGAGTTCCCCACAATCTGGATGTTGCCGACTGCATCCTCATGGTGGAGTTTAACACATTCATTGTCCTTATTTTTAGAAACAGCATGGACTGAGTGCTCACTGTGGTCTAGGTGCTTGATATTTATATTACTGCCTTCCATCCCCATTTCAACCCTTCGAGGTTGGCCTGATTTCTAGGCCATTCCATAGACGAGGAAACGTGGTAAATGGCTGAGCCCAGGTTATCTCAGACCCAGATAGTCTGAGCCCAGAGCCCAGAGCCCAGGGCTGGCTCCCAATCCTACGTGATGCCACCCACCCTACCCAGCTCCCAGGAAGCTCAAGTGGGTCGTCAGAGGAGGTAAAGTCTAGAACATTCCACACAGCTCTTTTTGCCCTTGCTTTCTTCACAAGGGTGGGAGGAAGCCTTGTGCCCGCTGTGTTCCTTGTGCAGAGCCCAGGCCAGTGGTGGGGCCTGGGCTTCAGCACAGGTGCCCCCCACCCCAAGAAGCAGTTCTGCATCCTTCCTGCCGAGACCATGAGATCGAGTCCTCAACCCTCAGGGCGTCGACCCACATCATTTTTAAAAAAACGGTTTACAATTCCATGCTTTAGTTCTCCCTTAACTCATTTTCATTTTATTTTTCCTGCAGGATTTTATTAGATTGTACTATATTTAGAGTTGAAAGCCTTATCAACCACCATATCACATGTGCCTGCAACACGGATATGTACCTAAGTGCAATGAACGTTGTCTAGTTTTCAGTTAAATAACATTCTTCCTGGGCCGGCCCGTGGCTCACTCGGGAGAGTGCGGTGCTGATAACACCAAGGCCCCGGGTTCGGATCCCATATACGGATGGCCGGTTTGCTCACTGGCTGAGCGTGGTGCTCACAACACCAAGTCAAGGGTTAAGATCCCCTTACCGGTCATCTTTTAAAAAAAAAAAAAAAAAACAAAAAAAACATTCTTCCTAATAATAATTATTAGCACACAGTTATTCAAACCTATATTACAAATTTGACAAAGGACGATGAAATACAAAAAGTAAAATTTTACTGTAAATGTGTCTTTTAATGAGAACGAATGGGGACAGATCCAAGTCACTTTTATAGCTTTAAGGACTGGTACCTTCTCATTCTCCCACTTGGGTAGGGAACTGGATTTTCTGGCCGCTTGGGGTACCTGCTGGAGTCGAGTCAGGGGGTGCTCAGGGAGGCGCTCAGGGTGCTGTCGGGAGAGTACGAGCGGGGCCCGACCCAAGTGCCCCAAGCACAGCGTCCGCCTGACCCGGCCCTGGCTTCTGCTTCGTGTGGGCCGTGGCCCTGCTCCTCCGTTGGGCTTCCTCCCCTGGGACCGAGCCAACTCCTGAAGCCATTCTTCATTCTGGTTTCTCTCACTGCCCTGGTTCCAATCCAACAGCGGGCCTGATGTCTCGTGTCCCCTACGTCCCCCAAACCTGACCCACTGCCACCACCCTGGTCCAGACCACCATCATCTCTCAGCCCCTGACTTGTCCCCCCACCTCTTCCCTTGCTCCCCCCACACCCTCGCCACATAGTGCCACAACTGAATCTCGTCTCTTCCTTTCATGCAACCCTCCTGTAATTCATAGAGAACAATCCCAAACTCGGCCAGGAACACAAGGCCAGGTGCACCCCTAACCTCAACTCTTACAGTCCCTGCCTTGTTCTGGCCATGCCAGTCATGCCGGTCTTTGTATTGGTTGCTCAGATAGGTCAATGCATTCCTTCCCCAGGACCTTTGCACGGGCTGTTCATCTGCCCTGGACACTGGGCCCAAGAGCTGCACTCACCCACTGGCTCTTCCAGGTTTCTCCAAATGCAGCTCAGATGCTCCTGCCAAGGAGCCTCCACCCCTGCCTGCGCTCTACCCTCTCTACCACATCCACCCCACGTTATTTTCTTCAAGCTCAGAGCACCGTGTGAAGTTATCCTGTCCATTTATTTGTTGATGTGCTGATGGTCTGTCCTTCATCCCAAACCCACTAGAATGTTGGCCCCAGGAAGGCAGGGACATGGTCCAGCCTATTTCCTACTGTGTCCCCAAAGCATAGCACAATGTCTGCACAGACCAGTGCTCACCAAATATGCACTGAGAAGGAAGAAGGAACGGAAGGAAGAGCGGGAGGGAGGCGGGAGCGGAGGGAGGGGTCCGCCGTGCTCAGCTCTTTGTTTGTTGCCATGGACTCCTGTTTTATCCGTTATCCCAGGGAAGATGGGATGGGATGGGCTAACCACACAGAAACCACAATTTAATGTCTGCCCGTGGCCTGGCTGTTGGGCCAGAAGCTTCCAGCATCTTTCAAATCCTCCTTTACCAGCCTGGGGCCAAGTATTTGCACTCCTGGGTGACAGATGGTCTTAGTTTGCATCCTCCCAAGGCTGACCCTGAGACAAGGACCCGGCACAGGTGGTGTGTCTGGGATGTGATCCCAGGAAGCACAGGTGGGGAAAGTGAGGCAGGAAGGGAGAAAAGCCACCCAAGTGTGCCTCAGTGACTGGGTCACCGCTTTGCACAACTGGGGGCTCAATCCCAGGAGGGGCCTCTTGGGACACTGTGTGGAACACACTGGGAGGACAGAACGTGGGGCATTTACCCACCAACTCCTGCTTCCTGTTGTTGAGGAAGTCCCTTGATGGAACACTGGGTCTGCAGACCTCTGAGCCCCACTCCCTGGGTGAAGGTAATTATCTTGAACTTCTGGGTCACACGTGTCTCCGAGCAAACTCCTGGGTGCTGGGGAAAGGTGTCAGGCAGACAGGAAATGAGGTGCAGGTGTTTAATGTACCCAGAATTTTGTTTTAATCAGGTATGATATGATGACAGACATAGAGACAACTGCTGGAAAGGAGAGTTTATGACTCACAGTTCTGAAAGGAGCACGCAGGAGCACAGGGACCGTCAGGAGGCAGCAGGAGAGAGGGGATGTCTCAGCCCAGGGCCTTCATGTGGTTTCTGCAGGAAGGAACAGGTGAGGCAGGGCGGGCAGTCTAAGCAAGCTTGGGATTGGCTGGTCATTCCGGCAGGCTCTGGACTACGGGGGTCTCTAGTTGCCGGGCAGCTGGGCCTGGGTGGCTGAGGGCAGGGGAAAGGCTGGCTTGCCGTGTGAGAGCTGGAGGAAGGAGGTGGACGGGGGCACGGGCTCTGGACGGGTTGGTTTGGATGTGAAAGGTGTGTCCGCAGGCGAGTCGTCCGCTGGCTCCAGGAACCAGCCGGCCCTGGGAGGGGCCCAGGGGGGTGGGGGTGGGGGTGGGAAAGGGGGTGGGGGCAGTCTCTCCAGCATTAGCAAGTCACCCCGGGACGTCTCAGTGTCATAACACATAGAGAATAACCAACATGATGAGTACAACAGGGCTCGGGGAGGATGCTGTCAGCACGCTGGGGACTTTCTACTGGAGCCACTGGTAAATTTGGGGAGGGGGCAGCGGAGATGGGGGACATCAACAGCATCTGAATTCACCTGGACTCGGGCTGGGGGACCGCACTTCCCCACGTTCCCCTCCCCAGCCCTGTGTATTTGCTGAAGCCTTGCCATGCACTGGTGCTACCGCAAAGCAACACACAGCACTTGTTCCCCACGACATCCCTGCAGGTGGGCTCTATTATATCCTGGTTTTACAGATGAGGACATCGAGGTGCGAAGGAAGTCTGCCCAGGTCACTGGTTGGGAAGTGGCAGAGCTAAGATTTGAACCCAGGTCTGCACCGCCTCCCTGTAGAACGAGGGTACTCGTCCCACCTCCTTCCCTCACCGTGATGGCTGTGAGGCTCTCACGTGATGGTCATAAGGTGTCAGGAAGAAGAAAACGCCTCCTGAGCTGCCGGCCCGGGCACAGGTGAAGGGCAGTGCTCATTTCCCGTGAGCAGTTTCCCTGATGCTGCAGAACCTGTCACCTAACGACTGAAACCAGGCTCTTGTCCCCAACGGCCCACTGTGGGCCTCTGTCAATATCCCTGGGAGGAAGGGCCCATTATGATACCATTTGAAAGATGGAGAAACTGAGGTTCAGGGGTGAAGTCCTTGCCCAGGTTCTCACAGTGAAAGGGTAGGAGCCAGGATTTAGTAGGGGAGCCTAAATCTGGTCCCTGAGCTGGGGCCCCCCCTTCCCACCCTGCACCCCACACCTCTGTCCTCAAGGGCCAAACGGCCTGTCCACCATCCTGCCCCCTCCCCTAACCCCACCCACCTCACCCACAGTTGTCTCGGGAGGATCCTTTGCAATTTCCCTGCACGAGCTCTTCTCAGTACCGTTTTTTAACATTGGCCATTCCCTTCCCCCCTTACATTAAAAAAATTATTTATTTTTAACAACTTGATTGAGACATGATTTACCCATCATAACATTTACCCACTCTAAGCATACAACTTGGTTCCAAAGCCTAACAACAATGTGGAAAATTAATCATGAAATTATATTAGATGAAAAAATGAAACAAACGTCTGGGTATACAATGTAAGCAAACTACATTACACACATAAAAAACGAGGGTGAATATGAAAAAAATGACTGGCAGGAAATGCACCAAAATAGTAATCAAAACCTTTTGATTAAGATGTGGGAATTAGAAATACATTTTTTTCTAATTATTTTCCAAAGTTTCTGACATTTTCAGTATTACTCTACTAGGACACTTAGTCCATTTTTTATTGCTTATGATAGAATATCTGAAACTGGGTAATTTATAAAGAAATAGAATTTATTCCTTACAGTTTTGGAGGCTGGGAAGTCCAAGGTCCAGGGAACACATCTGCTGAGGCCTTGTTGGTGGTGCCCCTCTAGAGCAACACTGGGTGTCACATGGTGAGAGAATGCGCTGAGCAAGAGAGAGCTGACCTTGTCACTCACTCTCCTTTTAAAGCTGTCAGAACCATGTGCATTACTCCATGAATGGATCAATCCATTCACAAGGGCACAGTCCTCATGATCTAATCACCTTTTAAAGGCCCCACCTTCCAATTAATGTAATTGGATTTCCCACCCTCTTATCACTGTTACAATGGGGATTAAGTTTCTGACACATGAATTTTGGGGGGACATATTCAACCCATAGCAGATACTAAGCCCAAGTAAATAATGAGTGTGAGATACCAACACTCCCATATACACCCAATATCCATTTTCATTTCCCAATTGATCTGAGGGTTAAGAACATTCCTAGAAAAAGATCTCCAAAGTTGGGAGTGACCTGGATTCAGACCACCCAGCCTCCTGTGGTGGTCTGGGGGGCAACTCCATGGAAGTCTTTTATACCGAGGGCGGGGGCATCTAGTGTCTTCTGAGGACGGAATCTGCCCCGAAAGAAGATAGAGTCAGTCCCAGTGAGCTCACCCCTGCCATAGGATATGAGATCCAGAGGACAAGGTAGTTCCAGTGGCAGCAGGGGGCTGTTGGTTGAAATCAGACCATTTGGCCACACCGGCATGTCCAAGTGGACAGGGGCTGTGTACATGAAATGCTGAGCATTCATCTTGGTGTCTAAGCAACCCTACCGCAGATCCCCTAAGGTGGTAGTTTCCTACCCACTTCTCAGTGGAGCTGGGATCAGCGGTCTTGGAGCAGAAGCAGCAGCTAGAATGGAGGAATGAGGAGGTAAGTGAGGGTGGGCCTGAGTGGGCATGAGGATTGAACTGGAATGGCTCCTGAGTGCCAAGCACCATGCCATGGGTTCCTAGAACAGGGACAAGCCCTGAAGTGGGGGAAGGAGTATGTGTTCCTGACGATCCTCAAGTGGGGCTTCTGAGCTAGCGAAGACTGGGTAGATATTCTCTCATTCGACAAATATTTATTGAGTACCTGTTATGAACCAGGCATGGTTTCAGCTTCTGGGACACAGCTGTGAACAAGACAGACATGGTCTCTGTCCACATGGAGCTTTCTGTCTAGTGGCAGAGACACTCAACAATGCCCAGCATCCAATAAAAAATGACTGGATTTACAAAGAAAATCCACGCACTATATGTCAGGTGGTGAGAAAATATGTTATGGTGAAGAGAAAGGCAGGGTAAAGGGCACATTAAGTGCCAGGCTGGGGCTGTAACCAGTGAACTTGTGGCTATCTGGGGGAAGATGTTCCAGGCAGAGGTTGACCTTTTTGAGGAGCAGCAAATAAGACAGAGGGCTGGAGCAGAGTGCGAGGGAGGGTGCAGGGAGGTGAAAAAGGGAGGCGGTAGGGAGCCAGGTCAGGAAGGGGCTTGTGAGACAAGTGAGTGCCCCAATGATCTGTGGCTGCATAATAAACAACCCTACAACTTGGTGTTCAAACGAAACTTTATTTATTCTTTCTCATGGGCCTATAGGTTAGCAGTCTGGAAGGTTCTTCTGCTAGCTCAGCTGTTGTCATCTCACAGCTTGACTGGGGCTGGAGGTTCTCACTCCCACGTCTGGTAGTTGGTTCTGACTGTAGCAAGGACTTTGGATTTTATGCTGAGTGACATGGGGAGCCAATGGGAAATTAGTTCAGTAAGGTTGAGTTATTATGTGATTCATGTTAACAACATGAATCACTGTAAACAACAGAAAATTGGATGAAACACAGGAAATAACTATTTTCAGACATTCAACAACAGGTAGCACAGGACTGTGATTCCTGAGAAAAAGGAAAGGAACAAGTTAAACCCTCCCATCCTTTAGCTGTCGCCCTGGAGGTAATCCCAAAACTGAAGAATGGAGAGGGGAAACAGAGTCCAGTGACCTTGCTGAGATGAGGAGTCAGATATGGGATTTGGGGAAGCCAAGGCAGCTGAAATTTGTGGGATTGACTACCAGTGAGGAGGGAGTCACTAAGAGAAAGAACTCCAGCAATCTGCTTAGGTGTCCACTCGAGTCTTTGATGGGTATCAATCTCCTCAAGAGTAGAATGAAACCCCATGAGGCCAGACAAGAACAACTTTTAAGGAAAAAAAAAAAATGCTGAAAATTTTATGCAGACTAAGAATTGTTTGAGTTTTCCCCAGCTAGAGTAGAGAGACTTCATCGAACACAATAGTCACTAAGTAGAAACCTCAGAAGGGCCACACCTTGAAGTAGAGTTAAATTAGTTCTATAACAAAGACTAGAACTGTCCTAATAGAACTTTTTAAAACATCTCAAAAAGATCAAACTAATCTACAAGTAACTGAACTGCCTTCAAAAAGAAGTCCAATACTCTTTAAGGGCACATAAGAAAATATAGCACTCAATAACATAAAATTTACCATGCCCAGCAGTCAATAAAAAATTATGAGATATATGAAGTAGAAAATGAGACCCATTGGCAGGAGAAAAATCAGTCAATAGGAACAGACCAACATGTGACAGAGATGGTGGAATTAGCAGAAAAGGATATTAAAGCAGCCATTATAAATATGCTCCATATACTCAAAGGTGTAAAGGAGAACATAAGTACGATGATGACAGAAATTGGATATAAAAATGACACATCTAGCAACAACAAAAAATCTGAAAGGAAAATACATTTGGTGAGATTAAGAGCAGATTAGACAGTGCAGAAGAAAAGATCAGTGAATTAGAAGACATAGCAATAGATACCATACAAAATGAAGCTCAGTGAGAAAGCAGACTAAACAAAGAAAAAGAAGAGGGAGGAGGGGGAGGAGGAGGAAAAAGGTGAAAGAATGGAGACTCGGTGACCTATGGAACAATTCAAATGATCTATGATACATATAATTAGAGTTCCAGAAAGGAGAGGGGGAAAGACAAACAAGTTTGGAAAACAACAACAACAACAACAACAACTGCCCAAAGCATTCCAAATTTGATAAAAACCAATAGGTCTAAGCTCAATGAACCCCAGTAATGCCAAGGGACATCATAATCAGATTGCTGAAAATAAGCAATAAAGTTCTAAAGCAGGCAGAAAAAAGTATATTACACATGGAGAAACAAAAAATGATGTTTTTAGTTCACTGATCAAGTAAAAAAGAGAGGACACAAATTACTAAGCTAAGCAATGAAAAAGGGACATCACTATCAATCCTATGGACATTAAGATAGAAAAATTATGAAAAATGTTATGTCAATGCAATTTACAACTTAGATGAAATGGGAAAATACCTTAAAAGAAACAAATTACCCAAAGTTGACCCAAGAGGAAATAGACAATTTGAATAACCCTATATAAATCAAAGAAACTAAATTTCTACTTTAAAAGCATACCAAGGGCTGGCTGTTTAGCTCACTCAGTAGTGTGTGGGACTGATAGATAAAAGCACACCACCAAGAAAATTCCAGGCACAGATGGCTTCACTGATGAATTCTATCAAGCGTTTATGAAAGAAATGATACCAATCCTACACAATCTCTTTCAGAAAATAGAGGAGGTGGGGAGAGACTTCTGAATGCATTTTTTTTTTTTTGAGGCATAAAAATCAGACAAAGACATCAAAAAATAATTACAAACCCACATCTCACATAAACATACACACAAAAATCTTTAACAAATTTTTAGCAAATCAAATCCAGCAATATATAAAAAAGACAACATATTATGTCCAAATGATTTGACCTAAACCTCATACAGCTCGCATTAAACTCAATGTGAAAAGCTCAATGTTTTCTAAGATCAGAAATAAGGTAAAGTGTCTATTCTTACCACTTCTTTACAACATATCACTGGTATTTCTAGCCAGTGCAATAAGGCAAGAAAAAGAAATAGAAGAAATAAATATCTGAAAGGAAGAAGAAAAATTGCTATTAATTTGCAGATTTCATGATTATGTATGCAGAAAACCCTAAGGAATCTACAAAGCATCTACTAGAACTGGCAAGTGAATTCAGCAAGATTTCAGAACGCAAGGTCATTATACAAAAATCAATTGAATTTCTATGTACTACATTAAACGATGAGAAAATTAAATAAAAAACAACTCCATTTAAGTAATATAAAAAATAAAATGGTTAGAAACAAACAACATGTGAGATCTGCACTTTGAAAACCATAAAACATTGCAAAGGGTAATTAAATAGAACCTAAATAAATGGTGAGATATATCATGTTCATGGATTGGAAGACTTGATGTTGTTAAGATGGCAATTCTCCAATTGAACTATTATTTTAATGCGATCCCAATCAACATTCTAGCAGGCTTTTTGAAGAAATCGACAATCTGTCTTTAACATTTATATGGACCCAGGATAACCAAAAGAATCTTGAAAAAGAAGAATAAAATTGGAGGACTTATGCTACCTAATTTTAAGACTTACTATAAAGCTACAATAATCAAAGTGTTTTTGGTGTAAAGATAGGCATATAGATCAATGAAACAGAATAGAGTCCAGAAATAAACCCATATTTGTATGATCAATTGATTTTTGACAAAGATGCTAAGGTAATTTAATAAGGAAAAGACAGATTTTTTCAACAAATGGTGCCTGAACAACCAAACGTCAGTATAAAAAAAATGGACTTTGACTTTTAATCACAACTTACGTAAAAATGAACTCAAAATGGATCAAGGACCCAACTGTAAGTGCTAAGAAAATGTTTTCAGAGAAATAAACGCTGAAAGAATTCATCACCAAAAGACTTGCATGTTAAGAAATATTTTTAAAAGTTCTTTGGCAGAAGGAAAATGAGGTATAGAAACTTCAATCTGTACAATGAAATGAGGAGCTGCAGAAATGGAAATATGTGAATAAATATAAAACATATTCTTATTTTTAATCTTTTTTTTTTTTGTGGCTGGCTGCTACAGGGATCTGAACCCTCCACCTTGGTGTTATGAACACCATGCTCTAACCAGGTGAACTAACTGACCAGCTCTCTTATTTTTAATCTTTAAAAAGTGATATTTAACTGCCTAAAGCAAAAATAATATCAATGTATTATGGGGTAGAAGTAATATGTATGACAGCAAAAGCACAAAGTGAAATGTTCTAAGGTTGTACCATTGTAAGATTCTTATACTTGAGATGGCAAATATTAATTGAAGGTAGACTGTGGTGAGTTAAAGACATACACTGTGAACCCTAGGGAAGTCACTAAAAAAGCAAAAATAAGAATAGCTAGTAATCCAGTTATTAAAAATACTCAATTAAATCCAACAAAAGGCGGAAAAGTAAGTTATAATGTGAAAAAAATAAATCTATGCTGTAAATGGAGAAAGGTTATATAATGGAGTATTATGTAGTTGCTGAAAATGTTTGAGAGTTTTTAATGGTGTAGGAAAGTGTTTATGACATAATGTTAAGTTTTTAAAAGCAGGGTACAAAGTATAAAGTATAAATATATAAAGTATATACTTATATTTTAAAGTATAAATATAAAGTATACATTACATACTATAAAATATAAGATATTTATACTTTAACCTAAATAACTGCAAAAATATTATAAGCATAGAAAAAATATGACTGAAAAGAAATATACCAAATGTAAAGCACTGTTTGTAACTGGATGGTGAGATGATGGGATAATTATTTCATTAAGTTTTTTTTTTAAGATACAGCTTATTTTGATGGTTAAAGACATAATCACACAAGATTTTGGGGGTCAGCCGGGCTGGGGTTTGGTTCTTGGTTTAGTCACTTTCTAGCTGAGCGGCCTTTAGCAAGTCAATTTCTCTGCACCTCAGCTGCCTCCTCTGTAAAACGGAGACAGAAGTCTCTGCCTCAGTGTTGAAGATTCACTGAGACAGTGTGAATAGAGCAAAGTGTTTGACACAGTCGATATTCACTGAGTCATTCATTATTACCATGGACATTTATAATCAGAAAAAAAGAAGTTTTAAAAGAAGACTTTTGCAAGAAACACTCACTGACAAAGGCAGTGGAGTGGACATCCCCGGGGACAGATTCCCAGTGCACAACCAGGGCAAGGCTCAATCAGCGTGCAAGTCTTCCCAGTAAATGTGCTTTTGATTGCAAGTAGCAGAAACTCCCCCACCAAACCGTGTGTGAATTTGTTATGAGAATGAGATAGGAAGTGCTCAGTTTCCCTGGGCTCTGGTTATCAGACATGCCTCTGGATTTCAAGCCATTCTCCAAGGTCTCAGGCCCCTCCTCTAGGTCCTTCCCTAGAGGAAAGTTACTATTGCTAGTCAAGACCTATTTTCAGCACCAACAGGGGGAAAACGAGACCACAAGGGCCTGGCTTATGCAAATCCAGGGCTGGGCATGCTCGGTAGAGAGGGGTTATAGAACCCTGGTTGTTGAATGACCTTCCGTCATAGGAGCTAGAGAGCGCGGAATATTTTTGAATATGCCTGGTGCATGTCACAGGATTTAACCAATGAACATGCTCCAAGAAGAGACCACCTGAGGATGTGCAAGACTATGTTCCATAACTGGGGACTCCCCCTCTTAATTGAATATTCATTAGACAGTGAAACTATGAAAGCTGAATGCCAGCAGAAGGTGGGGCTGCCGCTCACTCCTGGAGCAGCCTGCGCTCTGCCTGTGGAGTGTGTATGTCTTTCTTTTTGTATCCAACCTACTCTCAGCAAGTGGCTGCTCCCTCTCTTGAGCCAACCTGCACACTGTACTGAACTTTAAGTGTGTGTTTCTTACTTTTGTGTTAAACCTGGTGCGGGCCCTGCTCGGTCTCTGGAGCTACGCTGCACTCTCTCTGTGAAATCTGTATCTCTTATTCATTATATTAAACCAGTTCTCACTTTCTACTGTGACTCTTGAATTCTTCCCTGTGGAGGAGTCAAGAACCTGGTAAGGGGACGGGGTGGGTTGAGGTCGACCACCAGGTCCCCTGGGCCCTACCTCGGACATCAAGAACATATGTCTCAGGGAATCCAGGTCAGGAAATGCCCCGTTTCTCCCCTCTGGCTCCCTCCTCCTGCCTCTGCTGTTCCAGGTACGCGGCATCCCACGTGCCTCAGCTCACCTTCACTTCCGGCCACCTGCAGAGGCCCAGTTCCTGGGGCTGAGGTTCTGATTGGTCCAGCTCTGGTCAGATGTCCAGCCACGGCCCAATCAGGTATGACCATGGGGGTGGGGCCATGGCACAAACCCGGCTGCTGTGGTCCCTGGTTTGTGGACTGGCGCTAGTGGGAGCCGCAGGCTGGGCGGGTACCCAGGGTGCTGGCTAATTCTGTGCCTGCCCTTTTCTCCTTGTGCTCAGGCTTCTTGCCTTACTGTGAGTTCTTCCTCCTCCATTGTTTGGGCTGCTTTAGGCCATTCTTAGGCCATTCGGCTGTGGTGTGGAAGTGTCACATGGTCAGTTATGGTCACCAGATCCAGGAGTTCCCTGTGGGCTATGGGAAAAGGAGACCCCCAGAGAATGGGCTGTGGGCCCCACACACTCCCAAGCATGTCACCTATACCCTTAAGGCTTCACTCGCACATACCACAGGGCCGCTCTTGGTGACAGAATCCCAGGCTGCTGGGCTAGGGTCTGCCCCTGATGGGTACTCTGGGCACTTTTGCTGGAGGAGAGAGGGGTCAGTTCTCCCAGATAAACAATTCTCTAACAAATGGTGGCCTTCAGCAGCACTTAAATCAGGAAACACAAAGGTGGAGCTAAGGAAAGCACGATTGTACACACACTCACGGAAATAAAGAAACAAAAGACTAATGCATCTTTTTTTAAATTGTGATTTTACAGCTCCCCAGTGCAGCCACCACCCCCCCTTCCCTTGGGTGACCACTTTTGCAGGCTACAGGGGACCAGGGAACAAAGCTGGGGCCTGGCAGCCTCACTACGCTGCCAGCCAGGGAGAACAAGTCACAATTACGAATTATCACAACAATTAGCGCCTGTACTTGGGAGATCTGCAAAGTGAGGACGCCCCAGCTCCTCATTGTCAGCCCGTCTATTTGGTGGTGACCTTGCTCTGGAGACGATGATATTCCTTCAGCCTGTAAACCAGATTCAAAACAAAGAAAAATGTAAATTAACAATAACAACATGCACTCAGTTCAATTAATTCAGGCAGAACCGGGGTGGCAGGGCCAGCTGTTTGTTAAGACATATGTGAAGTTGTCTTTTTTCCTAGTCCCTCTCCTGCCCTGGCCCCTCCTGCCCTCCAATCAGGATAATGTAATTAATTTATCTTAGGGGGAAAACATTGTTTGTCATTGTTGAAGACAAACCATTTAACTAGCAATGGGAGAAATGAAGAGGCCATTATGAAAACCCGGTGTGTTCTGGGCCATTTAAAGGGGTTTATAGAATCATAAAATACAAACAGAAGGTGCAGGAGGTGGGGGAGGTGGAGGTGACTGTGGGGAGGGGGCAGGGGCCAGGCGGCCCGGGCTGGATTCAATGTCTCTTGGGCTCTGAGGTGGCTCCAGGGACAGTGGACTGGCTCTGGGAGAAAACGTTAGGGAGAGAAGAGACTCCCACCTTCTTCCAGATCCCAGAGCTAGAGACAGGCCTTCCCAACTCAGCTCCACCCCTTCCTAGCTATGGGACCCTGGGCAAGTTACTGAACCATTCTCAGCCTGCTTCTGGGAGTTGCAAATTTGTGTAAGGTTGAAATGAGACAACCTAGGAGAGTGCCTGGGAGCAGTGTAGTCCACCCGTGGCTGCTGGTAACGAATGGCCGTGCTTGCCATTGAGCACACCAGCCCCAGGCAGAGAGCACTTGCTGCTGGTCACTGGGCTCTTCCTGCCTGCCAGAGTCTGAGCCACGTGCTAGATTCTCACAGGCTCATGTCAAACCTTCACTGCACCTGTGAAGCAGGAATGGTTAATACCCCCACTTGGGACCCCCAGAAATTTAGAAGGGGTCTGAGACTGCAGAGTGAGCAGGACTGAAACCATGTTGGGACCTAAAACTGCATGGGCTCTAAACTATTTTGAAAAAAACACTTTTTTTTTTTTTCCTTAGTGTGCATTTCTCTGAGTTCCCTCTTTTCTCATGATTATTTGGTATTTTGGACCTTGTTTATGGGGCAAGATGACATTATTTACATGAGTGTAAAGCTGTTCTCCAGCCAGCCTGGAGGTGCAGACTTGCATTTACTATCCAGACACTAGGAAACCAAGGAAGACATCAGTAAAGCTATGCTGATCCCACCCCTCCAGCAGGCAGGACCCTGACATAACAACAAGGATGGGAGCAGATACCAGACAAGTCTTGGCAAGACTGCACCTGGCCCCTTGCATGTCCCCCTCCCTCCTGCTTTTCGTTTCCCATGTTCCATTCCCTCAAGTCCCTTTAAAAAACTCTCAAGTAAAACCAAATCTTTCAGATGGCCTTAGCCTGGCCTTTCTCCTTCAGGTCTGCAAGACAGATGGGTAGTCTACCATCTCTCCTCAGGTCACTTGTATTCCTGAATAAAAGCTGATTTCTATTTTTACCAACATTTGACTTTTGTTTGATTTTTGTTTGGGGACAGGCAGCCAGACCTGAGTTTGTATCAGTTTTGGGGAGCCTCAGCCAGGAGCTGAATGTGCCCTGTAACAAGACCACACTGCAGAGCCAGGATTGAGCCCAGGTCTGAGTGACATCAGATGATGTGTATCATGCCCTCAAGCTCGGCTTTAGCAACATGAATGAAGGCTCCTTTCCCCTCTAGGCCATTTCCCTGTCTAAGCTACCCAGGAAAGGGGCTCAAAGTGGAGGGGATGGGGGTAAGTTTCAGAGGCACAGGGCAGGACCCAGGAACCTGGTACCCAAATGGTCAGGACCCTCTGTTGCTGTTGGCTGTCACAGCATGACTTCTGGCCCCACCAAGAATGGGAGCAGGCACCGAGGATGCTGTAGCAAGTGGACAGGAAGGTGCGGTCTGTCTAGGGCAGGGCAGGGTCAGAGCAGCCAAGGCCCCATCAGAGCCTGTCCTCACACCTGGGCCTGAGGACCCGTCACTGCTCAGAGCTTCTCACCTGAGGGAGTTGATGTTGATGAACCCGGTGGCATCGATTGGCTCATAATCACCCTGCACGTTCATGCTGCAAGGAGAGAGCAGAAGCTTGTCAGTTCACCCTGGGCCTTGTCTTTGCAGCAGAAGGGCCACTGGGGCCAGGAACAGCTCACAGATGCCCAGGGCACAGCCCCGCCATGCGGGTCCAAACCCTCCCTGCACTTCAGCTTTTCATTCAATTTCCTCCAACTCAGGGAGCCCTGTTCTAGGTCCGGCATTGTGCCAGAGGCGGGAGAGCCCCAGGAGAGCACACAGCAGCCTCTTCCCTGCTACACAAAGCAGCAGGAGGCCAGGAGCTGCCGCCCCAGTGAGGTCCGGGCTCAGCTGGCACTAGCCCTGAAATCCTCTTACACACCAGACAGAGCACTCCATCTGCAAACCGAGGACACACATCCGAGCCAGCTCTGTCCTCAGGGCTGTGGTGGGCTCAGAGAGGAGTGTCCAGGAATAGCTGATGACGTCCAGTGGCCCAAAGGCTCAGGAGGTTCGGGGGCACTTGTTGGAACAGCCTCCAGCACCCATGCAAGATTGGCCCACTAAGTCACCTTTCACCTTGTGGGTCCAACCAGTTGGATCCCATCTAATCCATCCTGAAACCAGGCCCCCAGTGCCAGCTTGTCATGAAAGGTTCCTGGTCAACTGCCACTGTCCTCAACAGAACTGACTTTCTTCCCTCTTTCTTTCTGTCATCCAGATCTGCAGCCTTCACTGTCTCGGGCTCTTCTCACTTAGCCGTGCTTCCCAACCATGTCAACTGCCGTCACTCAAGTCCTGCAACTGGGTTTGCTTCCTGGCTCAGCCACCCACGGGCACAGAGCCAGGGCAAGTATTCCCACTCATGGAGCTCCAGTCTCCCCATGTGAAACACGGCTGCTCTCAACGGTACTAATGGCTGCACGTGAAACAGTGGAGCTGGTGCCTGGCACATGATGAGCACTCACTATTACGAACGTCATTCATTCATTCACTTGCTTGTGTATTCAGGCATTTATTAAGCACCTACTACCTGCCAGGCACTGTGCCAGGTGCTGAGGAAGCAAGAAGGAAAGGAGAGTGTGCCCATGGTGGGGGGAGAGGAGCCAGACATAAACAATCCATCACCCATTACCATCGCTAGTTACTACTGTGCTAAGCACTCTGGTGCTGTGGTCTCAGATATCCCTACTCCACAAGGCCACCCCCCTGAGCCTCTCACAGGAAGGGGTCCCTTGTCATGTCCTGCTCTGAGTCAGCTCCTTGTCTTCATGTCTGCAGAACTCCAGCCTCAGGACAAAGCAGTCTCAAGGTTCTCGATGACAAGGAGATGGCCTGTCCCCAAGGTGCCCTCTCCAGAGAGGTGAGATTGGGGAGGAGGCAGGTGGGGGGGTAATCTGCCACTCTCCAAAACCCTGAGGCTGTGCCTCTGACTGGTTCTTTGTGGACTGGGAACATTTTACAAGAACAAATGAGGTCTCTGTGTCCACCTAGTCCTGCAACTTGTTTAGGACTTGGGCTCTGCCCCCTACCACCCACGCCCTGGCCCTCACCTTCATCAGACCTTGAAGCTGGCAGGTGGACCTCTTGGTGAAAGTCACCCTCATGCCCCCACCCCTCCCTTCTTTCCACTTCCAGTGGCCCTTTCAGGGCTCAGGCGCTAAAGCCACCAGGAGGCAGCCAGCGAGCTCCTAGACTTCCGCTGGGCACCCCTTGCTGTGCAAAGTGGTGCTTAGGAAAGGCTGGACCAAACTAGACAATCAACCTCCTTGAATCCCTTAAGTAGCCCTTGCTCGGGGGTGATACACAGGCTCAACCCGACCCCACCCCCCAAAACACACAATCTGGCTTTGGAAACCCAGGCTCACCCCCACCGTCTCAATCTCCCGTCCCCTTTTGAAAGGCCCTGTACTCAGCCCACGGAGAAGGCAGCGTGCAAGGAGCCCCCCACTCTGTCCGTTTGTCCTTTCACCTCCATCTCTCACAAGCCAAAACAAACTCTCTCATCCCCTTCCCCAAGACAGGCCCTTCCAGACCGCCCAGCAGTCCCTGCAAAGAGGGCCCATGTCTGGGAACCGACGTGTTCCACGAGGCTGCAGAGTTTTCTCAGGAACTGAGAAACCTCTTTTTAAAATTGTGGTTTGGGATTGGAAGTGGGGAGGTGGAAAAAGAGTTTACAATGATTTTTTTTTTTTTTTTTTTTTACCTCCCCTGATGGTCTCCAGAAAACCTCTGTGCTTTTATTTTTGCTCATTCGAGTGGCTCTGACCTGCTCTATAATTACGTTACTTTCTACCTACTGTGCCGCGGCATTTCCAGTTCTGCTACCTCTCGCAGCTTCCTCGCTGGTCCCTGTGACGCTGTCACTCAAGGGCTTTCAAGTCAGCGATGTAGAAATCAGAAAGAAAAGGGAAATGGTCGGAGACACAGTGAGAATAAATGCTCCTGCTTTTCTCTCTTTTTTTCCCCTTTCCCTTTTTACTTTATTCATTTAATCTCCCTGAGTGAGACTGTAAGGCTTAATGAAGGGTTGGACAGATTATTAGAGGCTGTTGATTTGGAGGGGGAGGGAAGAAAGAGCCAGAGAGAGAAAGAGAGAAGATAATTTGACATTTACCCCGACTGATCTAAACTGATTCGGTTATATTTATGGCTTATAAAGTGTTTAGAAAGATTGAAGGGGGGAGAAACTCAACATGGCAAAGAGAAGGGAAAGAAAAAAATAATATTGACTGCCAAACAAAACTCGTACTTAATTCCCGACTGGCCTCCAGGAGGGGATAGCCAGCCTCAGCCTGAGCTAAGCCAGGCCTGGGGGAACCTAGGGCAGGTGGGGCTGTTTGGCCCACAGGGCTCTGCCCCCACTTCTTATTGGGTCAGGTGACCTCCAGAGGTGACGCCTGGCTCCTGGGTGCAGGCCACTGTCATTCAGGATGCACAGGGCTCTCCTGGCCCTCCAGGCGTTCCTTCTCAGCTGCCCTCTGCCTGGCCCTTCACGGGGAAGCTCCTCGAGGTTGCATCTGTCCCTCTTCTCTCCCCTAGGCAGTCTCCTCGTGGCCATGACTTCAGAGAAGATCGAAATGCCCACGACTCCCCGATGTCTTCATCTCAGCGTTCTCCTCACTTCTAGACTCATGTGCCCACTGGCCGACTAGATTGTTCTCTTGGGCTATCTCAGAGAGAACCCATCCTCACAGTATCTGAATCCAAATGCATGATCCTGAAGAATGTTCCCTCAACTCAGTGACCGCCACCAACATGAACCCAGCTGCTCATGGCCCCCTCAAAACCAGGGTGATTCTGGACCCTTCCATTTCCCTCCACATCCGAGCCCTTTCAATCCCACCTCCTAAGTTATCTGTTAAATTCGTCTGCTTCTCTGTAGTCCCAGAACCATCAGCCTGGTCCCAGCTGCCAGCGTTTCCCATGGGTCCTCTCGCCTCCACCTCTGCCAGCTCCAACCCTGCTTGAATCCACTCTCCAGAGCAGCCAGAAGGATCCTCTAAAAATGCAGATCTCTCCTCCTTCCCTTTAAGATCTGGCTTCAGCACCCCCCGCCACCCCGTGTTCTTACTCTTCCAGGGCTGAACCTCTGCAGGCGACCAGCATTGCTGGAAACTCTCCCGCCCCCTCCCCACCTGGTCAACTCCTCCTGCTGTAACTTAAAGGGCCAGGAAGCTTCTCCACACCCATTATTATACCCAACCATGGTATCCTGTCCTTCCTCACAGCCTGTCACCGTCTTTTCTATTTCTACATTCTGCTGACCACTCAATGGATGCCTTTCTCCCTCACTAGCCTGTCATCCCACGTGGGCACAGATGACGCTGGTCATCTTCACGCCTGTCTCTGAGCTCTGAACAGCACTTGACTTGTGCTCAGGCACAGATTTGCTGAGAAAGCCACTCAGAAGAGACGGGAGACGTGAGCCTCTGTGCCCAGCTGGGGGAAGGATGAGGCACGGGGACACCTACCTCACCAACTCCTCATTGTAGAGGGACAGCGGGGACTCCCGGGCGAGGATGTACACCTGGCCCTTGAAGACGGACACCTGTACTTTCCCTTCCACCCGCTCCTGGGACTTGGCGATGCAGTGGCGGACAAATTCACACTCGGGGCTGTGCCAGAAACCTGCGGAGGAAAACACTGTGCTGTCTGCCTCGGGCCAGGGCGCGGGGCACTGGGGCACAGGAAGGGTGCCCCGTGACTCACCCCACTGTGGCAGAGCTGACTGCCTTCCCATAGGGACTCTGGGAGGGCAGGCCTGGGTCTCCTTGTCCAGTCATGAGTCCTGACACAACATGCACTTGTAAATGACCAAGTCGAGGAACATGCCCATATACCCCTGTCTTGCCACCTTGCAAAGGACCTGTGGGCAAAGAGATGACCTCCTTGTCCCTGAAATGCAGTCACGTCCAAAGGGGCAGGAGGAGGGGAGTGACCCACTGCTTCATGCTCAGACATTCAGGGAATGGCACAGGCCACTGGGGACACAGTGGTGAAGGGTCCCCATCCCTGGCCTGCACGGGGCTCCAACAAGATTCATAAGGGGACCTCAGACAAGATTCAGAGGCATATGCCACCTGGTGCTGAGTGATGGGGGTGCCCAGACCAGGGGTGAGCATTGCCTTCACTCCTCTGTGCCTCTGTTTCCCCCTCTGCTGAGTGGGGATGACACAGCAGTTCTGCATGTGGAGCCCCCTTCCCCCCAGCACTAGACTTAGGGGCTGCTGTGAACTGGAGTCCTGGGAAGAGCCCACCCCTCAGGATGGGCATGCCTCTTGGAAATCAGTGAACCGTTTTCTGCACACTGCTAATATTTTCATATGCACATGGAATCTGTTCACATACACAAGCACAGGCACTGGGCTCACCTGGACCAGCTCTTTGAATCTTCATAAATAGCCCATGAGAAAATCTTTCCTAGCCTCTTCCCTTTTGGGGTACGGAAGCAAGGCTCAGAGAAGTTGAGAAACTTCCCCCAAATCACACAGGCTGGAAGTGGGGTGCATGGATTTGACCTCCATGGGCCCAACTTGTGACAACTCTGCTTCCTATGATAATCTTGGAGCTTTTCTCTCCATTTGTAGGTGGGGGTGGGATCGACCCAAGAAATGGGCTACCTTTCTCCTCCCGCCTTCCCTGTCCCCCAGAGCCCAGAAGGCCAGGGAGGGGTGGGTGCTCCATCCCTGTATACCCCTGAAGGCCCCAGCAGGCTCAGACCTGTAGACAGCAGCCTCTTCTTTAGTCTCTGCTGAGGGGGGCCGGGGCCTAGGCAGAGGCAGGCAGGCCACAGGCAGGGTTGGGGGAGGGACGGTGCGAGGCGTAGAGTTTCCCTGAAATGGAGCTGGGAAGGTGAGCCCACCTGGGCAGCTGCGAGGCCAGATGGTGCATGATCTCCTGCCCTGATAAAGGGCTGGGTCAGCCCAGGGTCTGTGGCTATTGTTAGAGGCCTAGGCCTCCAGGGGCACCTGCTGAGGCTCTCCGTGGGAAAGGGGACAGGTTTCTCTGGAATGGAGTCCTGTGCCTTGCAGAGGTTGGGGAGAGCCAGGCAGGGACAGAAGAGGTTGGGTCCTTGCTCCCCAGTGTCCTGCCATTAGAGTCACATCCCAGCCCTACCTTGACAAGCGATGTAACCTCCCTGTACCTCAGTTTTCTTGTTTGTACAATGAGATAATATTACTAACCACTCTCTGGGGGTTGTGTAGGTTCACAAGAAAATGCACGTGGAGCACCGAGCGTTCTGCGTTTGCAGTTTGAACACCAGGACCTCTGCCGACCCTCACTGCATACAGGGAGACAGAGGCCCAGAGAGGGAAAGAGCCTGCCCAAAGCCACACAGCAAGATCGTGCAAGAGCCCAGGTTTGATGGAGCGCTCCTAACTCTAGCCCAGGGCTTTTTCCAACACACCATGAGACCCTCATGGAAGGGGACACTGATGTCCTCCCCACCCCCTTCCCTCTCATGCCCTACATTCTGGAATTGGTCATGTTTCTGATCAGGGTAATGAGTCTGGATAATTAGCCCACTAAGTTGCCAGTCTGGAAGACAGGAGGGAGATGGAGCCAGAGACAGGGAGGACAGAGATCTGGCTTGGGCTTTATCACAGGATCTCCTGCACCCACCCTATGGGGGTCTTCAGCTCAGGTTTCTTTTCCCAGCAGACCCAACCTGGGGTGGGGGAAAGGGAGCCTGGCTCCAGCTGCATGAAAGGCCTCCCTTCCTCCTCACATGCTGCTAGGCCCGGCCAAGCACTCTACACGCATGACCCTTTACAACTGGGGCAACTTTCTGTGTAAGTTGTGCTTTATACCCATTTTAGTGCTATAGAAACTGAGGCAAGGAGAGTAGGGGAGCTATGCCCTCTAAATTAGATGCTCCATTGGGCCCCTCCAGGGCCCTGAAGCTGGGGTTCTGCCAGGCTTACTCTGGAATCCGCTCTTGGAGACAGGGAGTCTGTTAGGACCCTATATGGCCAGACCAGGAAATTTGAGAATGTGAGAAGGAGATAGAGAGCCAGACACAGACACACAGATGCAGGGGGACAGCGGGCACAGAAGCCAGGGCATCTAGGAGTGGGGCTGGGGTGGGAGTGCCCCTGTGCCCCCATCTCTGCCCTTAGACCACAAGAGCTCTAAGGAAGCCAAGCGCTACAGCAGGGTGGTGGGCTCTATGCTCAACGAGCTAGATGGGACTGGGAAGAGACCCTGGCATGCCTAAGCCTTGTGCCCTTTATTTTACAGGAGAGGAAACTGAGGCTCAGAGAGGAGACACACTTACCCAAGACCATAAACCCAGCCAGAGGCAAGGACCCCCGTTTCCTGCTTCCACACTTGAAAGTCATGCCCGGTGTTTGTAGTTATTGAAAACACACTGGAATAGGCTCTTCCATGCCAGGTACCAGGGGCTTTACAAACACTTGTGCATTTAGTCCTCACTACGGGACAGGTGGAATTATTATCCCCACCCTTCAGATGGGAAAACTGAGGCATAGGGAGGTTAAGTGACATGCTCAAGCTAACCCCTGGTCTATAACACTCACCTGAGAAATCACATCAAACAGCCCCTCTGCACTGTTGCGGGGACAGGCTGCTATCTGAGGCCAACCCTGACGTCAGAGGACCTGGGCCAAGTTAATATTAGCAGTAACTACCTAGGATAAGCCTCTACTTCCCCCACCTCGTCCCCTCTCTCCTCCACTCTGAGATTTTGTTTCCTTTTAATCTCCTAATCACTAAACCTCATTTTGGGATTTAGAGGGCTCGTGGCTGGCTGACGGAGGAGGGACTCGCCCCAGGCCGTCTGGTGTGGAGGCTCCGTGCCCACAGCCAGGGCTCACGCTGTGCCCCGACACCCAGGGCACCCTGTCTGAGCCGCTGTACCTCTTGATCACCCTTTGCTGACGGTTCCCCTGGTATCTACTGGAGGGGCCGAGAACTTGGCCTCTGAAGCCAGCCTGTCCTGGGCTCAAAGCCACCGTGAATCCTTGTAGTATCTGTTCACCTGCCTGGGCCTCAGTTTCTTCACCTCTGTGAAGCTGCGATTAGGTAACACCAGTCAGGTGCCCCGCTGAGAGCAGGGGAAGAGGCAGCTGTCGCCACCGTGGGAGGGGGACGGCCGCCCACTGCCTTTGCTCGGCCTCCACGGCCGCTCCGAGCGGCCCAGGCCAGGTGCTCCCACCTCTCAGCAGTGAAGTCCCGCCGTGTGGGAGCCCGCGGGAGACAATGGTATTTAAGCACCTGTCTGTACCTGAGAAGGGGGGACTGGGCTTCAAAGCTGCTGGAAACAATGGCAGAGAGAAACCACGCCAGCCAACACCCACCAAGCCCTCCTGAAATCCTGAGTTACAGCGATTCGAGGCTTAAAAGGAAACGACCTCGGAGCAGAGGGGTGGACGAGGCAGAGGGGGACAGCTTCCGCAGGTAGCTACTGCTAATACTAACTCTGCCTGTTCCCTGACGTCCAGGTTCCCAAGGGTGTCACGATTGGTCTCAGGCAACAGTCTGTCGTCACAGAACTTCAGAGGGGCCGTTTGATGTGATTCCCCAAGTTAGGGATACGCATATGCTACAGAGCAGGGGTGGAAAACGTTTTCTCTAAAGGGCCAAGATAGTCACTATTTCAGGCCCTGTGACCCACAGGGGTCTCTCAAAACTGCTGAACTCTGCGCGCTTGTAGCTCAGAAGCAGCCCAGATAACACAGAAGTGAGTGAATGCGGCTGTACCCAACAAAACTGTCTACGGACACCGAAATCTGAATTTAATCTAGTTTTCAAGTCATGAAATAGTATTCAAAAGAACTTTTTTCTCCCAACTGTTTAAAAATGTAAAAACTATTCTTAGCATACAGGCTGAACAAAAACAGGCGACAGGCTAGATTTGGCCTAGAGACTATAGTTTGGAGACTCATGTTATACAACACGAGGGTTGAATTTGGAGTCAGGATGCCTGGACAACAGGGAACTCGGTCTCCTCACCTGTAAATCGGGGACCCACCCACACCAGTTGCTGATGTCGCCCCCCACTGATTGTTTCACCCTGGGCTGGGCATGTGGCAGGGCTCAGGACCTGTGCCACCCCAGGGGTTTCATGCTCAGGCCGGGGGCTGAGTTCTTGGTCCACGTAGGAGTTCCAGGTTCTGCCTGGAGACAGCCTGACTTAGGGTCAAACTAAGCTCGGCCACTTCCAGTTGTGTCAATTTGTACAAACTCCTTCCCCCTCTGAGCCTTGGTTTCCTCATCTGTAAAATGAACTGCAGACCTCCTAGGAAATTCAGGAGGACCCCATGGGATGGTGCATGTCCCCATGCAGTGCCAGCACCAGGCACATGCTGGATAAAGGTCGACTGTTGGAGTGATGATGTGTGATACTTCCCTGGCCTTGCTGGAGTCATGCAATTTGCAGGTGGCAGAGGCGGCCGGACACCTTGGCAGGCTGGCGCATCTCCCTTGAGACCCCATGAACAAGCAGCCCCCAGCATCCCCTCCTCATCCCTTTCCCCCTGCGCTCCCTCCCCTGCTTCCAGCCTGTATCATTCAGGGTCTCACAGAAGGGATGGCAGTGGTGGGTGGGACTGGAAGAAGGTGTTGTGGATGTGAGCGGATGGCTGGCCTGGGAGCCTGGGGGCATTTGGAGCTCCGGGGCGGGGAGCTGGGGAGCCTCACGCACCAGTGTACACCAGCTCCGCGAACTTCAAGCCCAGCCCTTGTTTGATTTTGCGTACTTCCCGATCCATGGTGAAGGCCTCGATGTCTAAATGAGCGTGGTAAAGGATGGTCCCTGCTGGGGTCTCGTAGATACCTAGCCATTTTTCCAGGCAGGGGGAAGAGGAGAAAAAAGAGAGAAACGCATGAAACCCAAACTGTCAGCAAATGACAAAAAAAAAAAAATAATAATAATGACTCGTCTGACAGGAGACAAGCCGGTTGGACCCATTCACTCCCAGCTTGCTGCAAAATGCATCTGTCATTATGTTCATGCTGGGGCCACGACAGTCCACTCTGCGGCTTGTGGAGAAAATGTCTAGATGCCCCCCTTTGAAGAGGCCCTCAGACGCTGGAAAATGACAGGGTTTCGGAGCAGCTTCCCCCCTTCCCAATGCATGCCCACCGGCCCGCAGCTGAAAACCTGTAATTAAACCGACTATGGTGGAGCCCAGGGCCCCAGATATCCCTTCCTCCCTTCCACCAGGGAGCCAGGGGTGGGGGCGCCTGTGCACATACATGTAACATGTGAACACACATGCTGCCCTCAGCTGGTGGCCCCCCCCACCCCGGCAGCCATGTCTCTCCAAAGACCACTGGGATGGCAGAGGGCTTGAGCAATGACCCAGCCTGACCCCACTGTACAGATGGGGAAACTAAGCCCGGGAGAAGGGACTTGCCCAAGGTGGCGCTGGAAACTGAATCCAGGCCTCAGGTCCCTGAGCAGTGCTGTCTGCTGCCCTGTGGATCAGCTGGCCGTGGAGGCCTAAACCTGGAAGGTCAGGGGGAGAGGGTCTCGCTCAAGTCACCTCCTGTCTCTTCAGGCCCAGTTCCTCCATTTGCAAAAGAACCTGCCTGGACCAGACACTCTCCAAAGTGACTCAGAGGCACCTGGTCCTGGGCTAAGCTTGGTACCAGAGGAAGGTCTGCTCAGAAGGGCCATGCTACATTTGAGGACTATGAGGCGCCAGGAAGTAGTATTGCCTGTGTCACTCGGCCCGGGCCCCCACTTGCTCCAGCAGTGTGGCCTCTCACATGAAGTCCATGGAGCTGGCCTTGGGCCAACCTGCCCTGCATCCACTGTCCAGATGGAGGAGGAGCAATAGCTGTCCTGTCCCCACAAATTCTACCCCCAAAGTGTCCTTTCTTCCCCCCATATAATGTTACAGCACTAAAGGGGCAAGTTTTCTGTTATCCTGAAAATTTACCACCATAGTTTTTTCACACTGGCTGCTTTAAAAAAACCAGAAAGGATTTATACACCCATTTTCACAGCAGCATTATTCACAACAGCCAAAAGGTGGAAGCACACAGGTGTCCATTGGCAGAGAAATGGTTAAACAAAATGTAGTCTTCATACAATGAAACATTATGCAGCCTTAAAAAGGAAGGAAATTCTGACACATTCTACAACATAGATGAACCCTGAGGACACAAAAGGTCAAACACTGTATGAGCCCACTTACATGAGGGACCTAGAGCCGCCAAAATCAGAGACAGAAAGTGGAAAGGTGGTTCCCAGGGGCTGGAAGAGGGGGATGGGGAGTGAGTGTCTCATGGGGACAGAGTTCCAGTCTTGAAAAGCTCTGTGGATGGACGATGGTGACGGCTGCACAATGCTGTGTGTGTGTTTAATGCCACTGAGCTGGACCCTTACAAGTTGTAAAAATGGTAAGTTTTATGTTATGTGTATTTTACCACAATTTAAAGAATGCTTTAAGAAACAAAACTAAAGCAGAAAGGAGACTGTTTTCAACTCTGGAGTCCAAAGGGGGCACGGGGAAGGTTGAGTCAGGTGAGCCCTCATGTCACTGACCAGAAGCCTCCTCCTCTGAGAGCTCCTCCAGTCTCTGATCTTTAAGTCTGGGGACCACAGAAACGTCGGAGCTTGCACGAAAGGTCCTTTAGGATCAACCTGGTGCCATGGGCTACTTGCTTTTAGATGCAAAACTAATATTCAAACACAGTCTTGGGCAGAAGCCCAGCATATAGAAGAGATGGCCGAGGCACTGCTGGGGGGAACGGAGGCCCCTCTGCAAACCCGGAGTTCCACCCAGCCATCCTTAAATCACCAATCTGGTCCCAAATGCCAACTCTACAGATGAGAAGACTGAAACCTGCAGAGGGGAATGACTTGCCCAAGGTCACCCAGCCAACTAGAGCGAGAATGGGACTAGCATCTGGGTCCCCCTTCTCGGCTCCAGGTTGCCTCTCAGGGCCTTTGGCAAAGTAATCAAGTGCTCACCAGCACATGAAGGAAACACCCATATCTGAGGTGCTGGCTGTTGCTGCAGAGAAAAAGCCTGGGCTTTTACTGTGGCTCCAAGGTGTTCCCGAGCAGAAGAGGACCTCTCTGAGGCTTAGTTCTCTCATCTGTAAACCCCTGATATCCTGGTCTCAGGTGACATGCGTGTAAAAGCCCCACACATAGACCAGATACTAATATGATTATCACGAACCATTACTTCTGGGGGCTGTGGCTTTCGGCCAGTCTAGCTGTAACCTTTGAGGGGAAAGCAGCCTCACCAGCATCCCCAAGTTTAGCAGAAGGCCCCGGCCCGCAAGCCCTGGGGAGCTCCCCAGGCCCTCGCTTGGCCTCACCACTCTGTAAATATAGTTCAAACAGGCTCCACCATCCGTTTCTGCAGAGCAGCTCGGAGCTGTAGCTCAGAAAGGAGTAAAGAGGCTGAGGAGGTAGAGACAGATGGGAGGGCTCAGCTAAACCATAGCCAACAGTCTGGGAACAGGGGGCACAAGCACTCAGCATGGGGGGCACTATGGTTCCCCAAACAAGTGGCTCCTAATGGCCGTGAGCCACTGAAAAAGGCCTAATGGTTCAGCAGTCTGTTTAGAAAGACAGATATGCAGAATGACTAGAAATATCTGCCTCCAAAGTGGTGGAGATGATAGTGTTCCAGGTGCAAAATTTGAAATATCCCAGATTTATCACCAAGAATAAAGTGATTTCCCAAGAGCCACCAGCAGCAAGGTACCAACAAAGGCTTGCTGGCCGTCTCATCCTGGCACAAACTAGGAGCTCAATACTTACTGGGTTGGAAACAGGCCTCCTAATAATTAGTTTTGCTACATTTTGAAAAAACCCAGAAACTCGCAAAGCCTGTCCTTATACTGGCCACACAGTCACAACAGCGCCATCCCAGGCAGGCCAGTCATTGGAGCCCTCCTCATTTCAACTCTTGGCGACCCAGACTGCCTTCCTGCTTTTCTGTCCTCAGTTGGGCCAGGTGTGGGGCACAGTCCAAGCTGTATTTGCAGGGCTGGGGCTGGGAACCAGAAGTCCCGCAACTTACACCTGTAAGAAGTGCCCAGCTTGGCTTTGCTGTGCGACCTTGGCCCATGTCAGCCCCCCTCTCTGCGCCCCAGGCACCTGTGTGAAAACAAGATGGTTGTAAGTTCCTGCTGCTCGTACATTGTAACTTCCTCTGAGACCTGCTTGGAAGGGAAGTGGCCAGACATGTTGTTGTCCCAGCATGTTATGCATCCTGATGGTTTTTCCTCTATAACACTCTAGGCCACAGCATCACTTCCCAACAGTCCAGAGAGGGAGAACACAGGTGGTGTTCAGGGATTAAGGAGAAGTTATGACTTGCCGAAGGTCCTCCAGGAAAATGAGGCCACCAGGAGCAAAGAGTGCCTGGCGGGTGGAGGGGCGGGCAGAGTCCACCTGCTCCTGAGCCCTCAGAACCAGCCTCACGGTTGGCAACCCTCCCAGGCAGCTGCAGGAAGGGTCATGAGCAAGAAGAAAAGCCACAGCCATAAAACACATCAGCACCATTAATATTCCTGCTCCTTCTCTGAGAAGGTGTTAAAGTTAATTGTGACTGATCAAAAGCTTGCTGTTAGGTTGCTGCTGTTGCGTGTGTGTGAATGCGTGCACGCGCGCACCTTAAAGATCTTCTCTCTCCTCTCCACCAGGATAGGGGGTACAAACGATTTCTGTGTATTTCTTCTGGGGAAAAAAAATGACTTTAAAAAAATCGGTGACAGAAACCTGGTGCTAAAAGACTATGGATTTGGGGCTTTTGACAGTCGCCATACAAACCACTGCGCAAAAAGGAGGAGGAAATGACAGCTGAGTCTCGGTGTCGCCAAGGAAGAGACAACAGACATCTTCGGAGTGACACGCACAGCAGCTCCAAGTGTCTATTTTCATCTGCCCGTGTTTACAGGGAAGAGACAGAGGTGTCAGCAGCGTGGTGAAGCAGCTTCAATCACACCATAATCACTGCCAAGAAGGGTGGGGGGCGGTGGGGAGCAGGGCGAGGAGCTGGGGGCTGGCGGGGGGTGGGAGTAGAGAGTGGACCAGGGAGAAGGAGGTGGGGACCAAACAGCTGCTCCGGCTTAAGACTCTCCTTGTCTGTCCCCGAGGCTGCCAGCTTAGTCTGGACTGAGCAATTTGGCAGAATTGAGTGGGATCCACCAATTTAGCCAGGGGTCAGGGTGTGGGGGCTGGGGCACCTGGACCAGTGGCTCTGGTGCTTTGGGAAAGCAGTATCCAGAGGAAGAGATTTGAAAAGGCCAGGAGAAGGGAGGTTGGCTGGAACCCAAGGGCTCTCCTTTTAGGTACCAGGGCCAAGGCTAGAGGCAGTTGCCATGGTGATAAGAAGCAGGTCAGGGTGGGACTCTAACCACCCTTTAGGCTCCTGGTGCACGGCGGGCCCCCTCCTGGGAACCGGGTCCACCTCTGAGGCTGGCCACCCCAGGCCTCTGGGACTGAGAGCCCCTTTGCTTCACAGGTCTCCCTCCACTGTCCATCTAGAGTGTTCCACTTGAGCAGAGCCCCTGGGAGGGCTGGACAGGTGGGTGGACAGGTTGCATAAGTGGGTGGGCAGCTCTCCTTCCTTCTTGGCTGGAAAGTGAAGGAGGAAGGAGGAAGTGAGAGGGAGGGGAAGGTGGGAGAGAGATGGGAGGGTGGAGGGAAGAGAGTAGAAGGGAGACAGCAAAGGGAAGAGGAGGAAGAGGAGGGGAGGAAGGAAGGAAGGGAGACAGGTGGGAGGCTGGGCGGGGCAGGGCTGGGAGGTGAGGAGTCTGCAGGCCAGAGAGGGGAGAGAGGTGAGCCGAAGGACACGAAGGACACGCGCTGGCTCCTGCCCGCTCCCCTCCTGCCTGCCTGGCCCGCCTTCTCCTCCCCACTGATTTCATTTACTTCACTTAATTAGCCCCCCTCCAGAGTTAAAAAGATAATGTGATAATGACGAAGTGAACAGCCACAATACAGCGAAGCCATTCCATCCGCAGCTTCTCCAGACCCTGCCCCTGACCCCAGCCCCTAGTGCCGCTGACCTGGCCACCCCAGACCCGGGCAAGGGTGCTGCCCAGCTCCCTCCCCCCACCCCCGAGAAAAGAAACAAGCCTTTAACGGATTTCAATTACGAGCTTTGTAAAATCAATACGAATGACATTTTCCCCTTGTACACCAAGACAGGGACAATCGCATCTTCCTGCTCTGCCCTCAGTATAATTGACGATTAACAGCTTCTCCCATGCACTTAATAAAAACCTCATCATGGGGGAATCCACACCCCCCTAATTTATTGTCTCCACTCTTTCCTACTCACAGCGAAATATTTGGAGTGGAGAAATAAAAACAAGACACCACCCTAAAATTACCAAGCAACTTCGTTCTCCCACCCCCACCACCCAAGCAAGAAAATAGGCAAATTAGAACTTCCGGAGGGAGATGATAAATCTCATCGTCTGGCCCTCCTTTCACACTTGGGAATTCCAGAGAGGGAAAGCAACTTGCCTACGGTCACACAGCACGTTCTTAGAGTCAGAATTCTGATTTCCTTCCCAAAAGACTGTACAACGCTCAGACTGAATTCTTTGCTTTTAGGGACAGTCCCCGACAGGTAACACACACAATACCTGTCGAGAGGATTGTAACAGACTGTTGATCTCATGGCTGTGATCTTCTATGTGGATGATGCCCAGTTCCAGGAAAAACAGAGTAGTCTTACCCTCCAGACGCACCACCTACTGTGGGTCAAGAGCTGTGTGCATTTGATTCGCACAGCAACCCATTTCACAGATGAAGAAGTCGAGGCTCAGGGAGGCTGAGCTGCTTTCCCAGTAGTGATAGAGACAAGGTCGGGACTCAGGTCTGGCACTGAAGCCTTGACCCTTGACACTGGCCCTTCAGTGTGCCACCTCTGGGTCTCCAGGGGCTTGGCCCCACTCAGGCCCAATCCACCCCCCAAGAGGCCACCTGGGTTGCCTCCTACCCTTCTCTGCCACCCTCCCTGGAGTGCTCTCCTCTGTCCCCCATTCCACATTCTGCCAGCGGAAGCCACCACCTCCACGACGTCTTCCCAGAATAGCGCAGCTGGGCTTTCCACACTGCCTTCTCCAGTTCACTTTTCCTCCACTTTTCCCCACCCACAAGATGCCATTTCAGGGTGACCTTGAGCCAGTTTTGACCTCTCCAGGAAGGGAAAGCAATTCACTTTCATCCCTTGTGCCAGTCCTGACCGACTGGTAGTGCCTGACAGCAGCACTGAGACACGTCTGCAGCCAGCAGCACAATCGATGCGTGATGCCTGCCCCAGGCATGGGAAGGCATGACAATAGGTGCCACAGTAACAGCTCTCAGAGGGCACAGGCTGCCTTTGCCCTCACCCAGCATGCCCCCGGGGACTGGCCACCATTTATGGAGCACATCCATCACACCAGTTCCTGCTAGCGTATGTGGGTTTGAACCTGGATCCATCCGCTCTAGAGTCCAAGCTCGTAGCCCTCCACTCCATGCTTCTCGGGGCCTGGTCATCAGTCCCGGTCCTGCCACCCATGTGCCTGGGACTTTGAGCAAGCCCTCTCCCCGCCTGGGGCCTTGGTTTCCCCATCTGTAAGGTGAGGCGCTGATCTCTGACTCCCCAAGGTCCCTCCCAGTTCTGCCTTGGAGGACTCACATTGTGCCAGCTCCCAAGGGCAGGTTGAGACAAAGGGACATTTAATCAGATGTTAATATAGGTAAGAGACAAAGGTAAGTGAGGATAAAAGGGAACAGCTAATTAGTAACATTGTTCTCGACAAGGCCTTCCCAGAGAGTTTCAATTAGATTGTTTCTCACGGATAATAGCCGTGGCAAGGAGGTAAGAACTGCAGAAAAGAGGCAAAGTGGCCTCCTCCCCGCGCTCCTCCCTGTACCTTTTGAGGTAACTCTAAACAGGTCAGAGCCAGAATGATCCAACCCCCACCCCCACACTCACCACATTACACCTGGGGAAACCGAGGCCCAGAGATGACAAGTCCAAGGTCACTGGGCAAGGCAGGGCAAACCTGGTGTGAGAACCCCAGGCACCCGCCTCCCCGGCCAGCACCCTTTCCTAACACCTGAAATCTGGCCATGTCTTTAGATTTTGGAATCTTAGTAAAAATGTCCTGAAGGACAAAGAGCCATGACTATACCCTGGCCTAGTTTTATTTGGTTGTGTTACTTTTCAAATCGACCCTAAGCAAAGCAATTTGAACATCTGCCAAAATAGTGGCCCCTGACCTCATCACTGGTATTTAAAAATTCAGGTGCCAAATTCAGGGGCTCTAGCTGCTGAAACCTTGCCCCCTCCCTCTCGGAGACCCTCCAAAAGAATGCAGCATTGCTTTATCACCTGCTGGCAGGTCCTCAGAGACCTGAGACCTCCTTGTTGTGGATGAGGAAACTGAGTCCCAGAGAGGAGGGTGCAGTGAGATGAAATGGTGATGATGACAAAGACTGAGAGAAGACAGACAGAGGCAGCTGCTTGGAGGCCAACTCCTCTTCCCCCTAGGCCCAGCCAGCCAAGGTGGCAGTCACTCCACACCATAGAGCTCTGCCTGTCCCTGGAAAAAGGGCCTCCATGCCATGACTGAGGCTGGGACAGGCTCACAGCACCGGTGTAGCCCACAGCGCCCACTCCTGGCAGGATTCCTGTCCTGCCTGGCTAGCATCCACGACGCAGCCTTAATGACCACGAAATCGGCTCTGCATGGTCTGCCTCCAAACCCGGCCGACCCGCCCAGGACACAAGAGAGCCTGACCTCCAGGCCTGGCTCTGGCTTCCTCCTCCTCTGAGCCCCTCCTAGCTCTTGGGACGGCTCTTCTATAATACCCTCGGAAATCAGTGGCAAAGGGCCCATCATCCCCATTTCCCAAGAGTGGAACTGTAGTCTAGCTGGGTGAAAGGACTTGCCCAAGGTCACCATGTAGCATGGGAATAGCAACATCTGAATGGGTGGGAGTCTCGGGGGTCTCTGGGCGCCAAGGCACACCCCAGGGGTGGTGAGCGGACTGACCTCGTGACTTCATTCCAATGAAGCGGTTCTCCACGATGTCGATGCGGCCCACACCATGCTTGCCCCTGTGGGAAGGATGGGTCACTTGGATCCAGGCACTGCTGCAGGCTTGCAGTCAAATGCCACCCACCCAGCTGGGCTCTGGGCTGCAGGCTGTCGCAGAGTGGGCACAGTTTGGCCCGTAGGCAAGGTGTTAGGCTCCATCTCAGGATTTAAGACTCAGAGGACATCTGGGCCAGGTCACCTGGTCCAAGTGCCCATTGTACAGGTGGGGAAACTAAGGCCCAGAGAGAGAAGGGACTGCCCAGGGGTCACTCAGTGAGTTCAATTTGCTCCTTCTGTTACCTCCTTCTGAAACTTCCCTGGCACCAGCCCTAACCACGGCTCATCTCTCCTTCTATCCTGGTCTCCCTTGATCCGGCTGAGAGCCTGGGAGCCCCAGCCTGATAGGCTCTAGGGGCCAGTGCAGCCTCTGGGGCTGTTATCTTCCAAGGCTGAGGGATTTAAATAAGGACCATTGGGACTCTCCTGCCAAACCAGTCACCTTGGGTGGGGAGACTCTATGCCTTTGGGGCTAGGACAACTTGTCCTCAGCCTGTCCCCAGCCCCTAAACCTTAGCAATGACCATTAGCCGCAATGGTCCAGGCCAGTGCTTGCCGGGCAGGGTTGCAGGTGGGCACTCACGCGACTTCATTCAGGTACATGAAGAGCTCCAAGGAGGTCTGGTGGGTGGTACCATCCTTGACATTGGTCACCTTCACAGGGACCCCTAGGGCGGGAGGAGAGGGCAGTGGGCCTCTGGGCAAGGGTTTAGCAGAGGAGCCTGTGCCTGCCACCCGCCCTCTCCCTCCACCCGCAACGCCTTAAATGGATGTGACAGATATGGACTCCAAATGACTCCTTCAAAAGCCCTGTGCAGGTTGAGGCCTGCTGGGGGGAGAGAAGGGGCGAGAAAGCCCCCCAGAATGAAAGAGAAAATGCAATAAAAAACGCTCTCCCCCACCCTCCCATTCTCTTTGCCCCTTTTGCATTTAGGGGCTGTGAAATTGGAACCAGGCCCTGAACTAATTGAATTTCACGCTCCACTATTGTCTTACACCAGGAGCACCTTCTGTCCCACCAGTTACCCGGGGGCCGCCTGGCCAAGGAGTGGCTGAGCTCGCACACACGCACACACTCACACACACACACAGCCCCCTGCCACGTCTGTCAGGCGGACCCCCGCGCCCCGACCCCGTACCCCAGACCCGCACGCAGCCCTCTGATTGATGGGGGTGAAACGGTGCCCGCTCCGGCAGGAGAGGTGTCGGAGGCGTCCGTGAATTCTGAGAAGTCGGGTCTGGGGTGGCAGGAGGGCAGGAGGGACGCGGCCGCTGCTCAGCAAGGGAAGGGTCGTGTCAAGGGGGGTGGCCAGGGGTGGGGGCAGTGGGTGGGGTCGGGGTTGACTTTGAATAGCAAGGGGCGCTTTCTCGAGCGGTGTGAAATGAGCAATACATGTATTAGGGGCTAACAAGAGAGCCGTAACAGTGACAAAGAAAAGCTGCTCCAAGTTGGCGGCTAATCCCCACCCATCTGCCCGGCTCATTTCCATGTAGCGAGCCATCGGGTGCCAATCAGGCCTCAATAGCGGCTTTCGAGTCTTTATTAGCCAGGCGCCGCTCGGAGGGGCTTCGCTCAAGGCGCTGTCAGCCGCACCATTCTTAACCCCCATTTCCAGGGGTTTTATAACTTGGTTGTAAATTGCTATTAAATGTAAGTCTGCCCAATAATGAACCTTAAGCCCCTCTCGCCACCCCCGCCTCTCCCCTCTCCCCTTCTTTCCCTCCCCGGTCCTATTATCAGCCTTTGCTGGGGCCTCGGATGGGGCCTGCCCGGGAGAAGAGGTGACATTGTTGGTGCTGTTGCTGGAGAAAGCCTCTTAGCCTTTAAAATAGTTAATAATTAGATTAAAACTTCAAATAAATTAACTAGAGAGTGAATGGGGACTAGTCAGGGGAGGGTTCCTCCCTTCTTTTTTTTCTTCCAGACAGTCCCCACATCATTACAATGGGTCACGTTTCTTCTCCAGCTCAGCCCGCAGGGCTGCCCTGTCCCTAGATGAAGGGCCGCCAGAGCCTTGCACGCGAGACCCTCCGCTGCTGGCTGCCTGCTCCCTGCCCGCCACTCTCCCGGGCTCCTGGGAGGTGCTGCATGGGCCTGTCCCACCGAGTTCTCAGAGACGCTGCTCAAGGGGGTCCCCTGCGCCTGCAGACCAGGCCGGGGTCAGACAGGGGGAGACATAAGATGACTCAGGGCTCCAGCTGCCTCAGGGGCCTCACCAAGGCTTCTTTGGCCCCTGAAAGGCATGAAATTCAAGGATTAAAGAGATGGAGGGGAGTGGGGAAGACACCCACCGGCTCGGCCAGGCTCCTGGGAAAGGCCCGGGAGAGGCAGACTAAAGTACCCAGAGCCTCTGAGACCACCTTGCTCCACACCCCATACTCAGTACCCACAAGCATCTTTCCCATGGCCCGTTTTATAGGTGAGCATGCCTGAGGCCCAGAGCAGTGAAGTTGATTGTTAAGGCCACACCGGCAAAAAGGAGAGAGGGCTCTGAACCTCTGCTTCCCCTACCCCGATCCTCCGTCTCTCCCGATCCCCTGGCTGCCTCTCCACAAAACCCTCTCCCTCTGCTCTCTGCTCCGGCCTGGGCAGCCACTCTGTGGACAGACGAGCCAGCCTTCTTGCCTGGGCTTGGGATGTCCGCATGCCTCCTCTGTTCCTCCAGCTCCTGCCAGCACCACCTCCTCCAGGAAGCCTCCCTGATCTCTGCAGCCTCCTGGAAAGGTCCTCCCCTCGGAGCCCCCAAGCCCCCACTCAGAACCTGGGCAGGCGTGCCTTGCCTTCCCCTCCTTCCTCCAAGGCAGAGATGGCCATCCTGCTGAGCTCCAGGCTGGGCACTCAGGCCAGGCCAGCACATGCTTCTCGTTGACAGCAGTGAGGATGGGGGTGATCAGGGGACCCCCTGTCCCCACTGCTAAAGGCAGCAAGAGTAATGGCAGCTTTGAACCTAGGGCCGGAGGACTGGCTAAGGCTTTAGATGTGGGGTCAGGTACTCCTTGGGGCCATCTCTATAAGATGGGTCATTTATTGAGCCCCTTCCAGTGCTGGATGAGCCTGGTGCTGGATAATTCCCATACAGACCTCATTCTGCACCAGGAAAACAGCAGGCACTCTTTCATCCCCAGTTTACAGATGAAGAAACTGAGGCCCAGGAAAGTTGAGTGACTTTCCCAAAGTCCCAAAGCAGCTAGCCTGTGGCTGCTCAGGGACGGGACAGCTCTTACTCCAGACCTAGTGTCCATGAACTGTGTGACGGGCAGCTGAGGGTATTTCCTCCCAAGTCTGGAGGCTTCCGTGAATCCCACTGTCCAGGAAGGGGGCTATTGGGAGCCCTTGAAGCCCCTGCCTGGACTCTGGCTTCCAGGAACATAGGAAGCATGCAGAGGGCCTAGGCCCCCAGACAGGGAGGGGACAGGAGTCAGGGCCCTGAGTCGAGTCCCACTGCGGGGGTGGGGAGGTGGGGGAGCACATACCTTTTTTGAACTCTATCTCAAGGATGTCAGGGCTGTTGGGGGCTTTGGCGGGGTCCTGGGTCTTTGTGTAGAGGCCTGGAGGCGCTTGGTTCTGACAAAAGACAGAAAGAGGTTGGAGGATTGGGAGTCCGGAGCCAAGCCAAGACATGCTGGTCCCTGGACACCCTGTACCCCACCTCCTGCAGGGATCTGCACCCCTCTCCCCTTTCCAGAATCAGGGGGGTGCTGGCACCTCCCCACCATCTGGTATGGTCCAGCAGGCGCCACAGCCCCCAGCCCAGAGCCAGCCCCGCTTGCCAGGGGCCTGGGAAACAAAGGGCTCAAGAAATCAGACAGTTTTTCCCCTCAACTTGATCTCATCATTTTCTTCGACGCCCCCACAGCTGGAGGTGGAATAGCAGGAGAGGAGCAAGTCAGGCAGGAAGAAGCGCGACTCTGGGGGAGCAGGGGCGCAGGCTTCCCGGGAGCGGGCACGCACGCTCCCGCCAGCGCCGGGAATTGGGGTTTATTCTGCACTGACCGCAAAGCTAATGACTGCGCGTGACCCCAGCAGGTGCTCTGGCGAGCCGAGCCGTCCCCAGGGTCCCTGAGGTTAATACTCACAGGGAGAAAAGAGAAGCGGAAAGCGAAAACCCATTTGAAAACACATCAACCTTTATGTATATTTTTTCTTGGGCGTGTTGGAAAATGCTGCTCGTCTTGATGCAGTGGTGGAGGGGCGGCTCGCTGCCTGGAACCATCGAAATTCCCTCCTGTCTCCCCAGGCCCCAGCTCCCACAGGCTGTGGCTTGGATGCTTGCCACCGTGGAGATGGGTCCTCTTGGGCCTGACTGCTCAAGTCCCTCCTGTGGGTACCCCGTGCCCAGCCGTTCTGGTCCACCTGCTAAGTCCTCGGAATGGCAGTCCCTTAAATTTTTGCTTTCAAAACCTTGCAGATTCCCACGTCACCCTCCAACTATAATTTCTTTTGAGTTCTCAGCAGCCCTGTTTGGTAAGAAGGTCTGGCACTGTCGCCCCATCTACAGATGAAGAAGTTGAGGCTGAGGGAAAGGACGGTAACTGCAGCTGTGAGGTTTGTTCTGCGGGCATCTGAGTTCTTCCCTGGCACCTAGCACAGGACAAGGAACCCACGAGGCCTTTGGCAAATGCATGTTGGAGTTTAGAGTAGTGGAAAATAGCCCTAAGCAGGAGTCAAGACCTCAGGCCGCAGGGGCCTTGGGCAAGCTGCTTCACCTCCTTCAGCCTCAGTTTCCTCATCTGTAAAATAGGGAGAATGAAACCTGCCCTCGACTCTCTTATGATTTAAGTGTTTAGACAGTTTTTATATATTTTTTTACTGGATATGAAAACACACAAGAAAATGCCAGGGAAGGCCTAGTGCAAACTGTAATGTACTCTGCAGGTTGAAAAGACAGCTGGAACAGACTGTGACAGGTGCCGGGCCTGCCTCCCAAAAAAGCCCCTCCGGGAGAGGCCCGTCCTCCCCATGTGGGATGGATCACTCGCCTGTGGCCACTTAACTGCTGGCTCTATGCTAAAGTGATCAACTACCACGGTTTCCTGGGACTCTCCTGGTTCTAGCGCTGAAAGTTCTGTGTCCAAAGAAACCTCTTAATCCTTGACAAACCGGGATGGTTGATCCTTCTAGTGCTACTTCTGAGTTCAAGGAGGGGCCTGAGATGGAGCTCCCCCGCCCCAAAGTGTGGTGTGACTCAGGACTCCCGCATCCCTTCATTTGTTCCACCTGTGGGGCAGAAACAAGAACCCAGAACTGACCTTAAAGACAGACCCAAAGAGGTGGAAGGGGTCCTTAAGGACCCCCAGCTTAATGCCTCCATGGACCAGGGGAAACAAAGGCCCAGGGAAGCAGCTTGTCCAAATCATACTTCAGAAGCCAGCCCTGGGGACACTAGATCCCCTGCCTGGTGCTCTTCCTACCAGCCCATGCCATTTCCCAGCTGCTCTAGTAATCTGGGTTGAGAAATGGTGTGAGGCCTGTGGCCGGGGAAGGCCAGCATCACTGTCCATGGGGCAGGTGCCAGGGCTGGTCTCAGAGAAATGCCAGGCTCCCTGGGTCCCACTGGGCCCTGCCCACCCCCGAGTTCTCTGTGCACAGACAGATGTGGTCCCATCCTCAGCCAAAAGGCAAAATGAACTGGGGATGGACTGTGGGTGACCGGCACAATGCCACAGCCCCTTCTGCACCTGCCTGGGACTCCCCCTAGCCTGGGCTCTACTCACACCAAGGGGCCAACCCTGAGGTCCCCACCCGTGTCATGCCACACCCTTCACACAAGTCCAGGACGTGAATCCAGCACTCTACAGTGGAAGCCAGGTGGGCCCCTGACAGCGCTGCCAAGTAGATAAAACAACTAAAGAAAATACCTAAATAGAAAGAAAATGACATTTGCTTTGCATTCCGAGGTGGCTGGGCGCCTGCCTCCTTTTTACTCTCCCTCCTAAAAGCCCAGTTCAAATGACAAATAGTTTGTTGCTGAGTATCAATGCCATCTCTTTATCCATCCCAGCGGGAGGGCTCACTTCCAATGTCATGGGGGGGTGCTGGGGGAGGAGAGAGTGGAGAGAAAGAGGGAGAGCGTCGGGTGGGGGTGGGGGGAGGGCGAAAGAACGCACGAAACGGGCGGGGGAGGAGAGATTGGAAGCAAATGGCCCATGAACTGAGCCGTGATGTACAGGCATGATCGATGCCGCGCGGCCCGCTCAGCCGGCAGCCCGGCGGCCGGCGCTGAATGCCGCTCTCACCCGGGCCGCGTGAAGTTAAAGCAAGTAAATTTCTGTCTTTCTTCGCATTAGCTGCCTCATTGCCCTTCAATCAGCCCTCATGGAGGCAGAAAATGGCTCGGCCATCTGCCTTCAAACCCTCCCTTCCGCAGGTCTCAGGGCTTTTTTTTGGAAAGGGGGAGGGGCAGGGGAGTCCCTTCAGGTCTGTCCCCCAGAGCTCCTCCTCAGGGGACCCGGCCGCTCCACACGAGAGGCAGAGACACAAGGGTGGGTCCTGGAGTTTAGCCCCCAGCGCAGAGCCCTGGGGGAGACACCATGGCCAGGCCAGCCTGGAGGCGGGTGCAGACCCCCTGCAGGAGTGGCCCGACCCTGGGTGCCTCGGCCAGGCCCCATGCCTCTCTGCAGGAATGATGTTGTCTCTCACCTCACACCCAGCCCAGCCCAGGCTTTCCTGCTTGACCCCTTCCTCCCCAAAGAATCTCAGCCAGCAAGAGGGAGGGCAGGACCCCCAACTCCACGAAGGAGGCCTTGCCTGGTGCCAGGCCAAGCTCTTTAGATGCCCCAGGAGTGAGCAGCTGTGGTTTCCCACTTTGTGCATGAGGAATGGGAGGCTCAGAGAGGTTGGGTAACTTGCCCATTGTTGCACAGCCATAAGAAGCAGAGTTGGGATTTAGACTCAAGTTTCCTATCTCTTGGATCTTAGTACTGATTGGGTAGCAAAATCCTTAACAAAGATAGCCTTTAGCACTTACATATGCATCCAATGCCCTCATTAGACAGGAGGCCTGTAACCTGCACCAATCCTTGAACCCCCCTCCCTGCCCCCAGCACTGCCTCTGGCCCCTGCTCTGCTCCCCCAATGCTGAGATGGTCTATTCTCTGGGTGCCTCCTCTCTGGTGAGGAGACAGCCACAGGCTGCTTGAAATGGGCTGGGGGGTGGTTTCCCAGCATGCTTGGCTGGGAGGACACCCTGCCTGGAAGCCACTGTGAAGCTCAGTCCCCCGCCTCCCCTGGTGCTGAGTGACTGGCTAATTAGGGGTGGCTGGCCTGAGTGTTGTGGGGTCAGCAGAGCATGAACTGGAAAAACCTGTGGCCAGCAGGCAGCAGCTCTATGGGGCCCATCAGCCCCCAGGGGACAAGGGTGCTGGCTCTGCTGAGTGACAAGTTTAGACCAGGCAGGATGAGCAGGTAGGGAGTGGGGGCCGTGGGCAGTAGGGGAGCCACAGAGGCCAGAGCAGCTGGTGCCCTGGGGCAAATCACCACTCTGGCCTCAGTTTCCTCACCCATAAAATGAGGATGCTCACAGCCTGCATCCAAGCAAATTAAACCAGGAAAATACCAAACCCAAGCCTGGTCCCCAGAAATGGTCACTGGTATGTGTTATGGCCAACACCAACCAAGTGAATGGTCTGGCATTGCCTGGGATGGCAGGCAGGGGAGAGTCAGAGCCACTGGGCCCTGGGAGGAGCCATCCTGTGATCCTGGGCAGGGATCTGGTACTCTCCATCCTATCACCAAAACCACCGGGCATCCTCCCCTCCAGCAGGCCTTCTTAGATCCCCCAGGCCCAGCTGCAGCCCCCCCAAAAGAGCACACTTCTTCCCTAACCTCAGCCAAGCAGCCACCCCACCCCCAAACCAGCCGCCCGGGTGTGGGGCTGGGCCAGCGAGTGGAGACACACTTCCTTGGGGACAAAGAGATTTTTCTCTTCCCACGATAGATTTCACCCTCCCTCCCCCATCTCCCACGGTGGGCAGGGGGAGACACAAAGAACCCCCCACCCCCAGGGAGAGAAACCCTAAACTTCAAATAGGGCCGAGGGCCCAGCCTGGCCAGCCTGGGAGGCTGGGGACAGGGGATCAGGGTGGCCGGCTGGCGGGTGTGGAACACAGATCCAGATAAATGGGTCCTGAGGCTCGGATCTGTGCCCCCCCTTGCCCCCAGTCGGGGCAGCGCGGCCCGAGAGCTGGTGGATGCAGGCTGGGCCCTCCCACGAGTGTCTCATCTGCCTAATTACTTCTTCATTGTCTCGCAGTCACACACTGTCCCTCTATGCTGCCCTGAAATATTTCCTTCCCCTATTCATCCCAGCGGCAATTAGAACAAAAGCACCGGGGAGGGGGGACCTTAAAACGCAGCGTAGAGAGGGCAGGCGGAGGGGACCGGCTGGGGAGGGTGGGGGAACACAGGCAGGGCTCGGCCCCAGCCCCACAGCCGGCCCCCCGTGAAATTTCAAATTAGGCAACAAATACATCAGACGGCATCGGCACGGAGCAGCTACCACCAAAGGCAGCCGCTCGGAGCAAACGGGGGATTACCTTGGGGTTCTCCAAGATTCCAGCCTCGTAGCTGTGTGGGGGAGGGAGGGAAGACAGGGGGTCAGTCGGGGAGGGGACACAGCCACGCCATGCACACCCCCACCCCCCAACACACACCCCATTGTGCCCACGAGTCTGGTCTGCCTTTTTTTCTGCCAAAGCAACTGCTGCCAGCCCTGTCTGGAACATTCTGGGCCCACCACAGTAGGCTGTGGGAGCTGCAGGTTGCCAGGAAGAGCTGGGATGTTTCCCTCATCCTCTGGGGCACCCCAGGGCTCCACACGTGGGGGCCTTCACACATGCTGTCCCTCTGCCTTAAACACTGTTCCCTGTTCCCTGCTAAGGCCTTCTGCATTCTTGAGGTTTTGACTGCAGAGAATGCCACTCCTCAGAGAAGCCCTCCGTTACCCTAGAGGAGGCTAGGTCACCACAAAGCTGATCGGAACTGCAGCGAGAGCAGTGCCGGAGCTGGGCAGCGTGACGTCTGTTCTCCCGAGGCTTCTCGGCTCCACGAGCATGCGGACCGCATGTGTGGGGGCCACCACCTCATCCCGCCTGGGCACAGAGCAGACACTCGCCAGCGTTGGTCCCACTGAACGAGTCGGGGAGTGCAGGGGAGGGCCGGGGGCGGGGGTCTCACCTGATGTGCATGAGGTTCTCGTCCATGCTCCACGGGCTCTTGGGGGTGACCGGGATGGGAATTCCATGTTGCTGCAGGTAAGAGACAACACGGGTCGGGCATGAGGCAGCTGGAGGTAGATGCGAGGGCCAGGCCCAGCTACCTTGTTCTGTCCAGGGTGGCAGACACGCCCAAACTCTGGCCTCCTTTCAAGCAAGACCCTGGGCCACCTCCTGGTCTCCTCTGCCCTGGAGCCACCTGGGGAGGGAGCGAGGGCCCCATTGCTGGATGTGCCCATGCAGAACTACAAGAACGTGTATCTGAGGTATTGAAGAGTGCACACTGACCCTGGAGGTTCCTTCTGGAAGATTCTATGAGTCTACATGTCAAGGACCCCTGAAGCACTTAAGAGCATGCTAGGTACTGTGCCAAGGGTCTTCCAGCACCAGTGACCCCCACCACGACCCTATGAGCTGGGGGTAAACCAAGGCATATGCTACCAGAGCCCACACGGTGCCGCATGTGGACCCAATGAAAGGAGGACGCCCACAAGGGCTTCTAGCTCGCGGCACTTGTTTATAATACACTGCCCCACGCCTTCTGGGACGCGCCCCCACTCTGGGCCTAGCGCAATAGCCACATACGTCACTCTGCAGACTCTAAAAGGGGAACACCCCAGCAGATCCCCCATCTCCATTGGACTCTGCTCTGATTATGTTTTGCTTTCCAAATGGTACAATCCATTGCTAAGGGAGAAAAACCCTCCCACAGAGACCATGGGCTAGAAAGGCTGTGGCCACCACCTCACTCAGCCTTTGGGGAAGAGATCGGGCTGGTTGCCTTCGTGGCCCCTGCCACCCTCGCAGACGCCTGATTGGAATCCAGCACACGCATTCCACTCTCCTCTGGGACATATAGGCACCGCCTTCTCCTCCCCAATCCTGATGCGCACAGAGTGCAGGGAGGTGGCCCAGACTGGAGGCCAGCAAGACTGGACACTCTGCCTCCCCAGTGCCTCGGCCTCAGTGGGTCCCGGTGGGAGCCATGGCCAGCCCCAGCCCAGCAGCCTCTGCCAGCATCACCCCGCAGGCCCACTCTCTCCCGCTGGGCTCCGGCTGTCACTCCCAGGACTGTAAGACTCTAGAGGCCTCCTCCAGGGAGTGGCTGTTTCCTCCTTCACAATTTAAAATTAAAACGAGGCTAAAACCTTCTGGGTTTCTTTTTTTTTTTTTGAGCTTTACCAGGAGACTTACTTTAAAATACTAGCCCACAATCTACTCTAGAATTTGTGTGCTCTTCAATTTAAACTACATGGGCAAATGAAAACACCTCATTTCATTTCAAGGCTGCTCAGTATGGGGAGCACTTGTCCCCCACAAGTTGCCCAGAGTCAAATCCACACACTTGCCCTGTGCTCTCTCCAGTGGAGATTGCCAGGTGTGGGCACCAGGACCCTGGGCAAGACAGGGCTGGCCTTTCCTGCAGGGATATCCTGGTGGCTGCTGGGCTCTGTCCTTCCTCTCATGGCTCAGCGGCTGGGGGCTGAGAAGAACAGTGGGACAGGTTCCCTGGAGGCATTGGTTTTGTCTTTCTGGGGAGGTGGGGGTGGAAATACCCTTGCCTTCTCTCCTTCTCAATGGGCCTCCATCAAGGAGCAAGGAGAGGAGAAAGGGAGAGAAGGAAAGAACAGGACAGGTTCCCCAGCTCAGCAGAGACGCTCAAAAATGCCGACAGTAGTGGCCATCCCAAGACCAAAGGCACTGCCGTTTCACAGCCCCTCTCTGTCCCCTACACCACCCCCACCCCACTGCAAACTCATTGTAATCGAGGACAGAAAACAAAACCACCTTCAATGTGTAGACAGGAAACCGCCTGTTTTCCAGCTCCCACCTTGTACTCTGGCTTTTTCTTTTTCATTTTTTACATTAATTATGGCGACAGTGATAGGGATGGGGTGGTTCTGAGTGTTCTTCCCTTGGATGATGAGTTTGAGGGGACAGGGAAAGTGGAGCACAGGCCTGTTTTTTATGAGTCTCATTGAGCGCCTTTTGGTCTTGGCTACTTACGGGTTTTGAAAGCAGAGATTTTTCAAAGCCCCATTGATTTTCGTCTCATCTGTCTCAGATCCCGCCTGGCTCTGAATTTTGACAAAGCCTCACTGCTGCTCAGTTATTCTGGTCATTTTCTGGGTGCAGAAGCACTGCCCCTGCCTCCCTTCTAGAGTGCGCGAAGCCCCAGAGCGCGATTCCGACAGCATCTCTGAGAAAGAGCGTAGGTGGCCGAGGGGCACACGCTCATGTTTCCCAGGCCAACTTTTCCTGCTCAGAAGGTTATTGGGCATAGAAGCTGGAAAGCAAGGACAGCAACACTCCTGAAGCTGAAATTCATCTTTGCTGGAAAAACCAGGAGTGGCTTTTGTTTGGGGGCTTAAAGGAAATGAATCGGTCAGCCCTGCCCCTCTCTTTAACTTGAGGGTGTAGCTAGGTGTGGTTCCAATTCATTATCCTCAAAGATGAAACATGCTTCATATTCTGGACGTCAAGGAGACGAGCGGGGAGAAAAGCCTCGCCAGCCCCAGTCCCTTAATAGCTCTGCTATTTGACAATTTGTTTGGCAACATATGGGCTTGCTCTTGTAAACTCCCCTCTTAATAATAAAACAACAGATGGTGGAGAAGGTCTTTCCTCCCAGCTCTCCAGGTCTTAATGGGAGGCTGGCGGCAGGGGCAGAGCTGCGTCCCCGCCGCGTCCCCTACCACGCGGCACCTTGGCTGCGGCGAGAGCTCACAGCCAGCCCTGGCGACTGCTATTTAAAAACCTGAGCAATTTTCTGGTGTGTGCACCGAGTTGCTTTTCCTCTGTCTGATTGATTGAGGCTGTTTGTCAAGTGCTGCCATCGAGTCACTAAAAAGAAAGGTGCCCTGGGGAGCGGCTAAGGATCTTGATGCAAAACTTCTAATATGTGTTATTGCAACTTGTACTTCAAAAGGGGCTGGTGCCAGAAAAGGCTTGTCTGCCACTGCCCCTCAGAGCACCTACCTGTTCCTGGGAAAGAGCTAGGGACAATTAGCAGCCTCAATTAGCAGTGATTGAGGTGCAGAGAACAGCCTCTTGCTCACATCCCCAGTCACCCCGAATGACACACCCTGCATATGTGGCAAGCAGGGCTCTGGTCTCTGTCCCCTAGGAACAGGAGAGAGAACGAGTCCAGCACCCTCTTGCTCAGCAGACTGGGAGCTCCCCACAGAGATGCTCAGCCTGGGCAATGGACCCAGCAGATGACCACACCTCTGCGGGGCCAGCCCAGGGGACAGATGCAACAGCGGGGAGGAGGGGGTGGCTGGGGCAGAGGTTCAATCCCGCATCACACAGGATCAGTCCTGGCTTTCTATTGTGGGCCCAGGCAGCCCTCGAGCAGATCTGTGCCTGGGAGGGCGGCAGGCAAGGGCTGGGGTGAGGGCGGAGGCTCTAGCCTTACATTTGCGTACTCCATCAGGTCATTGCGGCCCTGGAACCGGTTGTAGAACTCAGGCATCCTCCAGGGAGCGATGACCTGGACACAGAGCAAGTGGTCAGAACTGAGGCGGGCCGAGCCACTGGCTTCTCCTGGCCCTGAAGCAGCAGACCTGGTCTCTCTGGGAAGGGGCCCACAGCTCCAATGACCACCCGACAGTCTCCTGCTGTGTCCACAGAGAGGATGCAGCCCATGGGTGCAGGCAGGGAGACCCCACCGAGCAGGGAAGGATGCAGCCTGCCACCCTGGGGGATGGCTGTGAAGAGGCCTGAGCTCCATGACAGAATGGCTGTGTGTCCTCAGGCAAGTCCCTGCCCCTCCTGCCTCAGTCTCCCCAGTGAGACCTGAGGGTTTGAAGTAGGAAGGCCCTTGTTCACATCCTCGCCTGAGAGCCACCACCAGCTGCCTGGTCTGGCCCTGCTCGAGGTCGGTGGCACCCAGAGATGACACACTGCCCCCACCCAATTCTTTCGTTTCCCACCCAGAACTGTTCCGCGTGGGGAAGGGAGGGGATTGGGGGAGCCCAGCCTGACTGAGGGACAAAGCTCATTCCCTCTGGGTCCCATTGGCCTGAGGGGGTCAGGGACAGGTTTCCAGAACAAGAGCTCCCTACTAGCCCCTGGAGCTCACCAGGCCCCTGCCTCTGACTGCAACCACTCAGGCAGGTGGGCAAGGGGGGCATCATTAGATGGAGAAGCCAGTTTGGTTTCTGGGCTGGGGATCTGATGGTGGGGTGGGCGGCAGAAGGCCTGCTATTCTCTGAAGCCCCCCAGTCTCAGAGTGAGCAGCATCGGGATCAAGGCTCAGCACTGGAAACACCCCCGCCCTCACCCCGGCTCCTGGAGACCAGCTCGGGCCCATGACCCCAGCCCCAACCCAGCCCCTGGGCCTGGCCTCCACAGACAAAGACCCAGAAACCGGACACCCTGGCCCCCCAAGCTGCTGTGGGAATGCAGAGAAGTGGGGGTCAAGACAGGGCCCTCGATGCCTGCCACCTTGCCTGCAGCAAGTCAACAAGCAGCCACTGTCCCACGGCTGCTCAGCGGCCTGGCGTTTGGGGTCAAAATAGATCATTAGAGCTCATTACCGCTCACCTCCGGGCCACTCCCATCCCCCACACAGCTCCTGGCTGGTTAAAGGGACAAAGATATTTCACTTACAAGAAAAAAAAAAAGGGAGACCCCTTAGACTCCTTGGGGGCTTGGGAGGGGGCAAATCTTCCCTGGATTTAGCCCAAAGTGGCCTCAAAGGAGCTCAGATCTAGGCCTATGCTGTTCAATATGATGGTCACGAGCCACGCGCAGCCACTCCCTGAGTGCTGGCCGCGTGGCGGTCCCACTGAGATGTGCTGCTAGTGTAAACAAAGCACACACTGGTCCTTGAGGACTCGGCATAAAAAAAAAAAAAGCAAAACATCTCAGTAAAGTTTTTTACATTGATTACATGTTGAATGATAGCATTTTGGGTACATGGGGTTCAATAAAGTATTTTATTGAAGTGATGTCACCTGTTTCTTTTTATTTTTTTCAGTGTGGTTACTAGGAAAATGCAAAATGACCTGTGGGCTGGCCTTTGTGGCTGCGCTGTGTTCCTACTGCTTGGCCCCACCCCTGCCCAGCCTGGGAGCCCCTGCCTCGGGCGTGCATAGCTGGCATTGGGCGTGCATTCCTGGAACCTGCCTAGGCCTGTGCCCAGCAGGGACTCGGCAAATACTGAATGAGTGAGTGAGTGAGTGAAGGAATGAATGGGTGGATGGATGGACACAGGCCCAGGTCCAAGGTCAGGACAAAGGGCAGGGGCAGCAGACTGGAAGGTTCCCACTTGTGCTCTAACACCTGGGTGACATGCCACAGGCAGGGGTGGCTGAGGTCCTGGTGATTTTCACCCCAGGAAAGAGTCTGAGACTCTGAGGCTCAGGCATAGATAGCTGTGGGCATAGCTGGGTGGCCCTGACCGGGGCTGGGAGGGCTGTGGCCAGCCCAGAAATCGGCCACCATGTCCCAGAGCTGTTCTGGCCTGCATGCAGGGAACGTCAAGGACACTGGTTGAAGGTCAGCAATGTCTGTCTGTCTAGTGCCCTGGCCCACCCAGGCACCTGGACAGCAGCTCCAGGAAAAATGATTGGCCAGTGAGAAAGTGGCCTCTGCTGCAGACTGTGCACACGATGCTCTCTGTGGGAATAACGGGCACCTCCACCCAGAGAAGATTCCCTGGCACACTGTCCCTGTCCTGTGGATCCTCTCAGAACCCCATGCCCTGCCCCTCCCAGGGGCCTCAGTCCCCAGTGGCCACCCCCTAAGAGCAACGTCTTACCTTAATCTGGGGGGCCAGTGAATAGCAGGTGAGCTCAAACCGGACCTGATCATTCCCCTGAAACACAGCACAGAGGATCGTCAGCAACCACAGAGCAGGGGGTCTGGGGGTCGAGGAGGGTGTGGGGACAGGGGCAGCACCAGGGGTGGTGGACTGCATGCCTAGAAGGGTCTCTTCTCGTGTGTGTGTCCCCCTCCGACCTCACAACCCTCTGAGGCAGGTTCCATTATCTGCCTGTTTAAAGACAGGGCAACTGGGCTTTCTTGGAGAGGCAGAGGAGCCAGCTCCTGTCCCACAGGGTGGTCAGCGCTGGACCCAGGGCTTTCTGAGTCTACAGCTGAGCTGTGTTGGCACTCAGGCAGGCAGGATGGGATGCCTATGTACCCATTATGTGCCATGCTGTGAACATCATGACTTTTGCATGTGCCGTGGCAGGTTAGTGCGCATGTGGCGGGTGTGTGTGCATTGCAGCGCAGAGGTGCAGAAGTGTAGCAAAGCAGAGCGGGTACACGTGTGGGGACACGTGGTGTGGGGTCATGTATGCGTGGGCACGTATGCAGGGTGTAGGGGCATGCGCATGTCATCATGCATGTGCAGAGTTCAGAGGTGCATGTGGTAGCATGAGGGGACATCTGTCCCCTTGGGGCTGGAGGTCTGGCCAGCGCTGGGACTCCTGCTCTGAGAAGCCCCAAGGGGCTGCTCCCAAGCCGCCCACATGACAGCCTCTTCCTGAAGGGACCCCACCTGCCTGACTTTGCCCTCTCCCAAACTACAGAGCGCATGGTGCTTTGGTCCCCACATCCATACAGATGGGAATCCTGTCACCTCTCTGAGCCTCAGTTTCCCCATTTCTATAATGGCTGGTTGGGGGGAAGAGATAGAGCCAGCTAACCACGGAGGGCCTTTTGCTCCTCAGGTCCTCTCTGCACAGACAGAGAAACTGAGGCCCGAGAAGGGAAAGAGACTAGTCCCAGGGTATACAGGCGGGGCAGGGCCCAAGCCCAAGTCCCCAGTACCCACAGCCCCCCCACCCTGCCTGCATCTCCTGCTGTCAAATACAGTCATTCCAACATCCCATCAAGCTGCAGCCGTCATCCCAGACACAGCTGGCCATGCTGACGACAAGGAGGAAGGAAGGGAGGAAGGAGAGGAGGCCGGCTCAGCCAGCCCAGCTCAGCCAGGAGAAGACGGCTGCCTGCGCCTCGCCCGCCTCCACCAGCTCAGAGGCCTGGAGGGAGCCTTGGGGCTGGGAAATAACAGAGGGACCTTCCGCCTACTGTGAAAACTGCACGGCACAGCCAGGCAGTGGCGGGAATAACATGTTATTTTCCAGAGTCTTGTCAGGCAGCGCGGAAAGGCAGGTCCCAGCCCCTCTCTGCAGAGCCAGGAGCTGCGTGCAGAGCTGAGCCTCGAGCTGGGGCCGAGCAGCCCCTACTCACCCTATTCAGCCCCGTTCGTGAGAACCTGCTATGCGTTGTCACACAGAGTGCTACCCAGGGCCAGGAGGACTTTTAACCCTGTTTTGCAGATGAGAACAGTGAAGCTCAGAGAGGTGAAGTCACTTGCCCAGGGTCACACAGCAAACACGCCCATGCTCACAGTTCTCTCTCAGGCAACTGACCTGAGCTTCGTGGATAATGAGCTTGCTGACGCCTTACAGCAGCCCCATGAGATTGGTTCTATTATTATTCCCATCTTATGGATGGGGACACTGAGGCCCAAGCACCCCCAGCCAGCCCAGTTCCTTGAGTCATAGCAGCTATAACAAGAGGCAGGCTCGTTTCAGATTTGTAAAGCACATGGTCAAGTATTGCATATCTGTTTTTTTTCCCCACGGCTTCATGTTTCCCCAGCACAAAGGTGGCTTGTGCCTCCCAGGCCATGCACGGCTGGACTGCTGTCTGCCCATCCAGACACTGCCGTGGGGACACCCATCTGTTCGGGAGCCAGAGAACCTCGAAGAAGCCAAACAAACAGGCTTCCTTGGTTCAAACTCTGTCCCAGGCAGGAGCCGAGGGCCCCAACCAGTCCTTCCCCTCCCTAACCCCGAGACCCCCAACACCAGGGTAGATTCCCTGGAATAAGGGGGATGTAGTGTCTATCACACACATGTGTGCACATGCTGATGCATGTGCACACGTGTGCAAACACGAGCCCACTGGGATTGGAGGGCCTGGGGGGTCTCCCATCTGCCCCTGGGACAGCCACACAGATGGTGCCATTTACAAAACTCCTGCCCCTCTGCACGTACCCTGCCAGAGTCTCAGGCTCATATTTCCAGATCCCCCTTCCAAAACGGGGGAAGGGAGGAGGCCCCGCAAGGGTCACCCCAGCTTCTGTGCAGCTCTCTGGGTGGGCAGGATCAGGCTCCCAGCAGCATGTGGAGGGGTGAGACTATGGCTCGATTTCTGTTCCAAGTTCTCCTGGGCTGGGGTGTCTGGGAGGGAAGCCGACCCTCGCCTCTAGGCCTTTGCACGGGCTGTGCCTGCAGCCTGGGATGCCCTCCCGGCTTAGCGCCACTGACCAACTCTTGCTCCCCCTGGATATTTCAAGTCGCCCTCTCTGAGCTCCTGCTGGGTTAGGGCCCCTAAGTCCCCCATTGCCTTCTCGTCACCAATCCCATAATGGCATCCAGTGCACGGAGGAGAGCCAGTGCTAGGTATATATTTATGAAATGAACAAATAAGTGCATGAAGGTGGAACATGGACCCCCAAGGCATGTCTACGTGGCTGGAACAAGGACCCCAAGACCCTGGTTCCCTCCACCATGTGGATAAGGTGCCAGACGCTGGGAGAAGTCAACGGCTGAGTTATCTGCACGGCTAGTCTCAGGACTGGCACCCTCCTGCAGCCGTGCTGGAATCTCTCTGCATCTTGGGGACCCTCTTCAGCCTGCTTACACCCCAGCCACAGGAGCTCTTTTCTCTTCACTGTGAACCCCTTGCAGAAAGTTCCGCCAAGTGTCCCACTGGGGTCTGCCTTGGGTGGCCAGCCTCCCGCAGGCCCGGCCCCACACGTCCTCCCGCTTGCTCACTCTCTTCATCACTTGCTTGGGACAGCCCCTGACTGATCTGTGAAGTCACTGGTGTCCACCCCCAGCCAGCCAGGCAAGGAGCCCAAGTGCTCAGGGTCCCTCCCTCCCTGCCCCAGGCCTTCTTAGTCCTCCACACTCACAACCCCCAGTTCTTGGAAATTGTCTCCAGAGGCTACTGGGGGCTTCCCAGGTATGTAAGGGGAAACGGAGGCAGGAGAGTACGTGCCTTTCAACCTCCAGAAAAGAGATGGCAGAGTCAGGGTAACACCTGCTCCTCCAGCATCCCGGTGGCCTTCCCACTGTCTTGGAGGCCCTCAGTGATGTTTCAAATCTGACTGTCCCTTTTGTGGCCCCTGAGCATGAGCTTCAGGACACCCCAAGTCCCAAGCAGCTTCAGAACCAAAGCCCTGCAACACCAGGGTGGGGAGCAGAGGACAAGGGTGGCGCTGGTCTCTCCGTCCCTCTCCCCCTCCAGTGGCCGCCCTCTGGCCATCCACGGAAGGCCTCTGGTGCCATCTGGTGGCCTTACGGAGGGCAGCGCACACAGCTGCAGGCGGCTATTCCCAGCCGCTTGTGGGTTAGTCTCCGCCTGGACCCCAGGAGCTACCCACACCAGAGCCAGACCCATCCACACACCCACCCACAGGCTCCACCAGCCCTGAATGCCACCCAGCTGAACCCTGACATTACCATCTGAGGTACCTTTTCTGGGCAGGATCCCTTCCAGAATCCTGGTCCCCTGGCCTCAACTCACCAGCTCATTCCATTTGGGCAGATGAGATGGCTCAGGAGCTTTCTTATCCTGCACTGACATTTGTCCTCAGTGACCTTCCTCTGCTCCCAGAACAGGTCTGACAATTGCAGGGTCGGGATACCTCCTTCAAAAAGTGTTCACTATGCACCAGGCCCCGTGCCAAGCACTTTATTGGAATTATCCGACTCATTGCTCCTAACCACCTGTGAGCTGGGTTTTATTTCTCTCTCCCTTTTATAGGTGAGGAAACAGAGACTCGTGGGGGTTGAGTCACACAACGTGAGAGCAGTGGAACTATGGTCTGCAGCAGCCGTGTGGGCCTCTGAGCCCCTGAGTCTCCGGCTCTCTCTCCCGCATCCAATTCTACCCAGCCCCTCCTGCGGAAGCTGGCTCCCACATCCCTGCCCACGACTGGGGTATTAGTAGAAACTAGGGCCATGAGTCTGTGTGTAAGAAATGCTCATGGGTCCCTTCCTACCTCAGAAGCCCAGCATTTCAGTTCAGCACAATTTGCCACTGTCCCACTGGGGGAGTCACCAGCCACCCCCCATCCAACCTGGGACCCTCCATCCCTCCTAATCAATTGCCCTCAGGATGAAGCCAAACCCCTTAGCACGGCCTCAGCCCAGTCCCGACCCCACTGCTCCCCCCACGGCTGTAGCCCGTGCTCCGTGCTGCCAGGCAGGCCCTCTGCCTGACACACTCTTCCCATACCCTGTTATTCATTCACCTATAAGCAGCCTTCAGGGCCATGCTCTGTAAGACGGCCTTCTCTCAGCCCCTGGCTGCTGCCCCCACAGGTCCTCTGGCACAGACCCTCCAGCTGCCTTCTCGTGCATCCATTCTCCTCTCCTTTGTGAGAACATGGGCTCGTGGAGGGCAGACAAGAGGCCCAAGAAGTTCAACACTGTGCCCAAGCCCAGCATGTGCCCAATGCTTTACAGACACCAGTGTAAGCTTGCTGAACTAGTGCCCAAGCGAATGAATGGATGAATGCACAAGCCTTCAAAGACACAACCAGTGCCGTCCTGGTGGACGGCTGTTTGCAAGACCACCCTTGAATCCCAGCTCCATCAAAAACTTAGCTGTGGTGTCCCTGCACCACCGTGAGCCAGGATCTGCACCCCCCATTCCCACCTCGACCAACCCGGGGCAGGCGAGGTAGTGAGCTCCCCGTCACTGAGGAGGTTCACAGCCTGCTGACTGTCAGGTTGTTCAGTATCCAATTCTTGTAGTAGGTTATTGGCGTGGTGTCTACTAACTTTGAGACCTCGTGACTCAGGGGTCTTTATAATAACATCGCCTGGCAGTTGCCACGGTTAGGAACCCCTCCACAGGGCAGTGTGCTGAGGGCTGTTCTGACTTAGACCCCATGGGGTCCTCCTTCAGTCTACACTGGCACACACATGGGCCGCAGGTAGGAGTGTGCTATGGGTTGAATTGTATCCCCCGAAAAAGAGAGGTTCAAATCTAACCCCCAGCACCTCAGAATGTGACCTTATTTGGAAATAGGGTTTTTACAGAGGTAATTAAGTGAGGCTGTTAGGATGCTCCCTAATCCAGTAAGACGCGTGTCCTTTTGAAAATGAGAAACGTGGACCCAGAGACAGCCACACACAGAGGGAAGATGATGCAAAGACACAGGGAGAAGACGGCCGTGTGGAGACGGGCACTGGAGGACTGGAGCGATGCATCTACGAGCCAAGGAACGCCCGAGGCCATCAGAGCTTGGAGAGAGGCTGGAGGGACCCTCGCCTACCACCTTCAGAGGGTGCGTGCCCTGCTGACACCTTGACTTTGGACTTCTGGCCTCCAGCACTGTGAGGCGATACACTTCTGCTGTGCTAAGCCACGCAGTGCCTGGTACTTTGTTACGGCAGCCCTAGGAAACTAAAACAGGGTGTTAGCCCCATTATGCAACTGAAGAAACTGAGGCTCAGGTAGGGGAAGGGCCCTGCCCAAGGGCACACAGAGAACCAACGGCAGAGCTGCGGTGTGAACCCTGCTCTGCAAACTCGGGGTTTCTGACGCTTCCCACTATGTCTCCTGGCAACTCACACTCTGTGCCCTTGGCCAATGACCATGTCCTAGAAGTTCAGTGTCAATTCTGCCAGATGGGGTGACATCCCTCCCACCCCAATGGGTGGTGTGAGGCCCACCCCAATGGGTGGTGTGAGGCAGACAGAACTCACAGCGCACAAAGCACAGGAATTAGCCGATACTATTCCTCTGACGGGGATCTTCACAAGCCCCGCCTGTCCACCGTGCATCAAACTCTGCTCTGGAGGCACAACCTAAAACTTCCGGAAGCTGTTCACTGTCCTCTCCTTCCCAGACCCCCTGCCTCCTTCCCCCTCTGCCCGGCCCTCCCCGGGCAGCATCGAGCCTTTGCCTCACCTTTCCCGTGGCACCGTGTGACACGTACTTGGCCCCCTCCCGCTGGGCGATTTCCACTTGTTTGCGGGCGATGCAGGGCCTGGCAAGAGAAGTGCCCAGGAGGTAGCGGTCCTCGTACAGTGAGCTGGACTGGACGGCAGGCCAGATGAACTCCTCCACAAACTCCTTGCTGAGGTCCTCGATGAACACCTATGGGGGAGAGGAGCTCATGAGAAGGGGCCTCAAGGATGGGGGCTCAATCGGAACACAGAGCCCAGGGGCATCAGGTGGCCCCCATCAGTGGCTGACACCTACAGCAGACATCACTAATCCAGCACATGACGCTGTTACTCTCCCTCCTGCACTCATGGCAGACATTGTTAATCAATCCCAATACACCATCCCGCTAAAACCGGATGTGGCTTCTAAATCCCTCCCAACAAGATGAAACTCAGTTGCCACCTAAGATCTCGAGCCTTAGTTCTCAACCAGGGATAGTTTTCCTCAGATGGTAACACCGGCAGGTATTTTTGGTTGTCACAACTGCCAGGTAGGAAGGACAAAAAGGAGGGGAGTGGGGAAGGTAATTCTGGTATCTGGTGGGTAAAGGCCCAGGGATGCTGGTAACATCCCACAGCGCACAGGACAGCCAGCCACGTGAAAACAGTGCCAAGGTGGAGAAACCCTGATCTAGAGGAATGGCTCTTAAAATGTAGACCCCTGGGGGTCCCCAAGACTCTTTCAGTCAGACTCTTCCAGGAGACTGAGTGAAAATATTTTCTTATAATGATACTAGAATGCTATTTGCCTTTTTCACTATATTGACGTTTGCACTAATGGTGCAAAAGCAATCATGGGTGAAGGGCTGGTACCCTCTCACTAATCAGAGCAGAGGCACCAGATTGGGCTCACGGTCACTGTGTTCTTCATGCCGCACCCTCATGGTGCCAGTTTCACTTAGGAATGGCCTTGATGGAGCAGTGAAATGATCGCTTTTACTAAATCTCATCCTTGAGTATGAAATGCGAAATACACATAAAACACGGAACACTTCTGTTCTGAAGTAGGAAGGAAAAGCGTGAGTGTGATGCTGGAATTACAAGCTAAATTAGCCACTGTTTTCACAGAACATTGTTCTTACTTGAAAAGACTGACAGACAAAATATGGTCATTCAGACTTAGGTCTTTGGCCAACATTTTCACAAAAATGAATGGAGTAAACCTGTCATTCTAAGGAAAACCGACAGTATCTGTTGCCAGGGATAAAATGCAAGCTTCCCAGTGAAAATTAGAGTTTTGTAAATTTTGAAAACAGAAACTTGTTTCTGACACTGTAAGCTTGACAGTTTCCCAGTATTTCTGATGTGAGTAGTGGTGACATTAACAGATGTATTTTTTTGATATTTTATAATGAGACGTATCAGCATTTGGAAGATCTGCATAACTCAGTGGAACAATTATCTTTCAAATTATCAGTGTATGATGTTACATAATCTTGCACCAGTAAAAGATCCGTTCAAAGTGCAAGATGGACCAACAGATTTTAACGCAACAAAGCACGAAAAGTTCATTGCTGTGGTTTCTGATCCCCTATCATGCTAGTCTTTAAGAAACTATCACTTGTTGAGTCTGGGTGCAGCATCAAAGAATGTCCCCAACCATCTGAAAAGGATATTAAAATATTCTTCTCTTTCCAGTGATATGTCTGAGAGGCCAAATTTTCTTCATAAACTTCAACTAAAACTACACTGAATGCAGAAATGGCTAAGAATCCATTTGTCTTCTGCAAAGCCAGACATTAGGGAGATTGCAAAAAACTCACAAAATTTTCTGTTTTGGAAAATAGTTATTTTTCTTAATAAAAATGTTACTTATGTTAACATGAAATGTGTTTAATACTGTTTTTTGAAAAATGAATTAATATTTTTTAAATTTCAGCTTTTATTTCTAATGTGATAAATATCTATAGATGTAATTCACAAAAGTTCTCTGGGGCTGTCAATAATTTTTTTAGAGGCAGGAGTTTCTTTGGACTATTTTTACAATTTCCTGTGAGTCTATAATTATCACTAAATAAAATAAAAAAGAAAAGAAAGCAAAGGGATTATATCCTAATGTTATATGAAAAAAAACATAAAAAATTCTAAAAATTAAGAATGTAGAGGGGTCCTGAGGCCAAAAAGTTTGAGAATTGCCTATTTAGAGTAAGGGGCTATAAAGCCAGACCTCCCCATGAAAGCCCTACTCACGCGCTGGCTGGAAGTGCACTCTCCTCTTCAATGCCCAGGTATTCTTTTCCCACTTCCTGGGCCACTACTCAGACAACCCTTTTCCTCTCCTCTCCTGTCTGGAACTTGGGGGACACCAGACTGAGGAGGGATATTCAAGTCCCAGGCCTGTGGCCAGTGGGTGACCTGGGACTGCATTCACCTCTCACACATTCATTTTAACATGATAATTGAGCCCTTACTATGTGCCAGGCACGTTCTGAGGTTCTGGCAACCCTGTAGAGGTGTCCTGCGGAGGGGAGAGGCTCTGACCAGGCAGGTGGGGTGGTGGCTTTTCACACCACCCCTGCTGTGTCCCCTGCTCACTCCTCCAAGTGAAGGGGTGCAGGTGGCAGGGACTTCCCCATGGGAAGCAGCTCCCACTCTGCACAGGAAAGGCATGTGAGCAGGGGCCCCACTGGTCCAGTTCACCATATCTGCGACACCCACATGGTAGGATGCACAGTCAATGCATTGGGCTCAACTGGAGTTTTCTGATTCTGCAGAATGAATGCGAGGATGGGTGGATGGACAGAGAGATAAGGAGATATGGACAGGGAGATGGACGGTGAGTGGATGGATGATGGAAAGGGAGGTACAGGAGGGATGGGCAGGTAGGTGGGTGGGTGGGTGGATGGATGGGGAGGTGGGGTGCGTGAGTGGGTGGAAGTGGGGCTGAGGTTCACACACCTGAAGGCAGAAGGACTTGGAAAAAAGAAGACAAACTGGGAGGCGTGCAGGGCGGTGGGAGCTCTGGGGCAGGGGAATGGCTGCAGCCCCTCACGCCCCACTTCTGGCCCCAAACCCTGCCTCGCACTTGGTACCTTTTTGGCCCCGAGCTTCAACGCCTTCTTCCTGGCCTCCTCGAAGTCTTCCTTCTGGCCGATGTTGGCCTGAGGGGCAGAAGCAGAGAGGCCCAGTCAGCCAGGGGCAGACAGGAGTGTGAGAAGAGAGCAGCCCCCTGGCGTGAGCCCTGGAAAGACACAGTCCACACGCAGCAGCCCTCACATGGGAGGTCAGGATACTTCCAGGAGCTAGTACTTGGAGCTGGATGGCCGGGTTGTGCTGGGAAGTCATTTCTATGAGTTGGAGGACTGGTTGCACCTGGCCCGGGGCACACAGGCTGCTGGGATAAAACTGTTTGCTGTCATTGCCTGAAGGTCTAAGGTTTCCCTCGAACCCATCTTTGTTCTAGTAAACTCTCCCTAAGCCCAGCGCAAGAGCTGGCTTGTCAGAAACTGCCCAGCCTCTGGCTCACTTCCCCAGCCAAGGGCAGTGACTTGCCCATTCTGAGGCATCTGAGTGGGTATGAGGCAGAGAAGCCTGTGCCCAGGAGCTCCCAGCTCTGTGCATGCAGCTGCAGCCTGACCTCCGGTTCCGCAGGCCCCGTCTAGACACCGACATGTTTTCTGCTGGCTGGACTCTGGCCTGAACACTTGCTCCCTGCATTCCGCTCAGCACTCTGGAATCATTCCAGAGCCCAGCTGCAGGTGCTTGTCCGAGGTCACACGCAGATTTTATATCTGTCAGGTGGTAGCCCAGGGTCTGTACGGCCAGATCCGAGCTCCGACTGCCCCGCCATGCTGCCGACGGCGAGATGAACACACCCTGAGCTCTTTGCATCAGCTCAGAGCTGCGGCTCTCACTCACCAGGTGACCTTGAGCTAAGTTCCTCCCCTCCCTGGGCCTCACTCTCCCCATCTGAATGTCAAGAGGGTTGGGCACCGTTAAACGCAGCATGTTGCCTGCTAACAAAGCACTTGGCAACAGTTTGCTTCTTGTCTGCTCTCGCTTCATCTAGGAACAGCATCTTCTTTCCTGGGAGGACCCCTTTCTGCAGGGATGGAGGGGAGTAAATCATGTCTCCTGCTCACTGTAGGAGCAGACCCATGACCCCAGCCCAGCCCGCCATGACTCAGCCACGTGACTAATGCATGGAGGGCAGTGACCAGCAAATGAGAGGACCCTTGGGCCCCTACTGTCAGAGCCTCTGGGGCAAGCCCTCCTTTTTCTGGGAAAGCTGGGCTGCAATGGTGAATGCGGGGCTGTTGGCAGTCTTGCCCGCCCTGTGGAGAGGCCAAGAATGAAGCCAAGTAGAGTTGGAGACAGATCTGGACAAGCACCTGGATCTAGCCTTGCCTGAAGCCATGACACCCCTGGACTTGTCAGTTGGGTGAGCCAAGAACTGTCTTGTTTTTGTTTTTCTTTTCTGCTTAAGCTGGTTTGAGTTGGATTTCTAGAATTTGCCACCGGGAGTCCTGAATAGTGTAGCCACATGGAGAACGACTCAGAGGCTGTGTGAGGTTCATCAGAAGTGGGCTGGCTGGATTAGGGGTGACTGCTATGGACCCTGGATGGGGCACTGGCATCACGCATTTTTATAACCTATTACCTGTAACCTATTTGCCATCTCAGAACTAGGTGATCTCGAAGGGCCTCCCAGCTCAGGAGTCTACATACGATCTTTGCTGAATTCTTGGAAATGGAGAACTCTGGAGAGCAAAGCCAGTGTGCCTTCCCATGGCCTTCAGCAGGTCCAAGTCCATGGCCACTCTCCAGGCAGGCTGGCTCAGTGGCACTGCCAAGGTCACTTCCATGTCCCCCCACCCTGATCACTTGCATGAGAGCCAGCATCCTCCCGGCTCCAGGAGGCAGCTCAAGAATGTCCATTTTACAGATGAGGAAAGTGAGGCAGTACAGTGAGAGCTATTTTCCTAGTTCCAGTTCAAGACAGACTTAGAGAAGGGTAAGTGGGGCTTGGACCAGCAATAATGAGCAGATAGGCAGCAACCTGGGTAGTGACTGGCAGGGGGCAGGCTGGATGGACAGTGGGACAAGTAGGTAGAAGACAGACTGGCCAGGCACCTCCTCACCAGGTATGCAATGACGTCATAGCCTTGTTCCTTCAGCCACACGAGGATGCAGGAGGTGTCCAGGCCGCCACTGTAGGCCAGCACCACGGAGCCTTTGCTGGACATCTCGTCTGGAGGGAGGCCAGGAAGAACGTGAGTGACCCAGAGCCAGCACTCCCTGCCTGCCAGTCCCCGCAAATGGCTCCCTTCTGGCCCCCCAGGCCTGCGGGGAAGGTAGCAGGCTCAGCCCCCCTCGGCCCCCTTCGGGCAGCCTTATGCGGGTTGGAATAGGATGTTCTCCTGCGTCCCCTCCCCCACCTCCGGACCCTGACTCTGCACAGTCTGCACCACTGTCCCGCATACCACGCAGGAGCCTAGAATTGCTGACAGCAGCATTTGGGGCTGGCAGGAGGAAGGCATCTCTTCCAGCCAACCCCTCACCAGCTAGAGAAGGCATCTGAGGCTGAGGTTTGAACGAAGGCCAGGATGTGGAGGATGCGCAGCAGTTGGGACATTTGGGAGGGGACTTAGCTCTGAGCCTCTGGCAGCTGACATGTCCCCAATCAGAACTGCTCCTTGCCAAGCATGGACAGTGCCGGGCAGGACCCCAGGAGGCCTCGCGTGGCTCACCATGAAGTAGGTGTCCTCATCCCCTTTGGGGAGGCAGACAGCGGGGCTCAGAGGGGACAGTGGCTGCCTCAAGGTCATTGCAAGCAGTGCTGCCCCCACCAGCAGGTGGAATGAGATGCCAGTGGGCAGGGCACCTGCCCCAGGTAGCTCTCCCACCTGGAGCCCCATTGGTCCTTCACTCATTGGAAGTTTAGAGTCTCTTTTCAAATGCAAGTGCCTCTCAGAGGGAGGAGCATGAGGGACTCTCAGCGCCTCTGATGACTTAACTCTGCAAATGCTCAGTTGGGAGGGGCTCAGACAGCAACTCCCCAGTGTGCAGGTGGAGAAACTGAGGCCCAAGGAGGGGAGGAGATAGGCAGAGGCGTAATACCTCTCTGTAACCCAGGGGTCTTTCTCCTTCTCTGCAGTGGGAATGGGTGCGCTGAAGCTACACAGAAGCTTCCGGAAGGCACTGTGGTCTCCTGTCTCCTTGCCTTTGTAGCTGTGGTTCCTTCTGCCCGGAAGGCTCTCCCTGAACCCTCAGGCTGCCCTGCCTCCCCCAGCACTCCCTACATCGCCCTGAGAGTAGGTGCTGTTAACTGTGCCCATTTCGCTGAGGAGGAAACCGAGGGTGAAGTCGCCTACCCAAGGTCTTACGATCAGGCAGCAGGGCCAGACAAGGACCCAGGCCATCTGGTTCCAGCCTCTGTGGACACCTGTCCCCAGCATCCTCACATTTACAGAGGCATGTCTGTGTCTGGGCGGGAGTGTTTCCACTGGAGTCTGACCAAGGTCAGAGTCACCCAAGGGTCTTTGTTAGACAAGACTGGGAAGGGTCAGGGACACCCTTCCACAGATCCACGGGAGCCCAGAAGGGTGACCCCACCAACCCCACTGCACTGATGCAGTCTCCTGGGTACCGAGCACTCTCTCTGTGCCTGGAAGTTCAAAGAGGGGCAGTGGCTTTCCCAGGCCACCCAGTCCTGTGCTGCAGAGCCTGGACACGGAGTCAGGCAGACTTTGGAGACCGACCACATGCATGTACTGTCCCCAGCATATCTCCCAGGCCCACCCACTAGTCAGCCCCAGGTCTCACAGGCTCATGCTGCCCTTTGGACTCAGAAGGGGAAACACCTCATGGAACAGTGCAGTCAGGGTAGGGGTGGGGGTGGTTCTGATCAATGCCCACATCGCTCCCCTCCACTGGGCAGTCGACCACCTGCCAGGCCCTGTCCCCAGCCAGCTGGGCCAGATTGCTCAGGTTCTGGGCTGCTGGTGACTCAGCAGGCCCTGACCCTGGAGCCAGCAGATGGTGCCCATGGCAACTGCAGCCAGGCAACTGGCCAGGATGGAGAGAAGGAGGGAGGAAGGACTCGGGGTAGGAAGTACCTGAGATTGGAGGTGTGGGTTCCCTGTGTCTGGAATCTGTCTTCACACTCAGGGTACTGCTCTGCAAAAGGAAAAGCTGCTTGGCTGTCCGGCACGGTGGCCTGGGAGGTGCCAGAGGCCTGAGCCAGCCTCACCAGCTCCCATCCCCTGTGAGCAGCCCTCCTGAGCAGGGAGCTGTGGGGAGCCTGGGAGCCTCAGAGCCATCTGTCCGGCCTCCAGCCCCCTGCCTGCCCCCCAGGAGACATTCAGGGAATGTGCGTGCTCCTGCCCCTGCGTGTTTGTGTGTGATGGTGCAGGTAGTGTGCATGGGAGGGGGTGTAACCCTTTGCATATTTTTATAACAGCTTTATTGAGGTATAATTGACATACAATAAATGACATATATTTAAAGTATTCAATTTAGCAAGTTTTGGCATGTCTACACACCTGTGAAACCATCACCACAATCAAGATGTGAACACATCCATCCTACACCAAGCTCCTCCGTTTGGGGTTATCTCCATTAGAGGAAGGGAAACTGAGGCTGGGGTTAAGAAACCTGCCCAAGGCCTTGCTTGGCTGGTAAGTGGCAGAGCCAGGATTGGAACCCAGATCAGCTGGGCTCTGTAGGCCACTGCTCCCTGTGTACAGGGAGGCTCAGGGAAGGCAAGTGCTGGGCAAGGTGGGGCCTGGGGAACCGCAGGTGCTCAGACACCCTGGGGTGGCAGAAACGATGCTGATCCAAGGTATACCCAGCTCTTAGAGTCGCCCTTCCTTCTGACCTCTCCCAAAGGAAGGCACCTGGAGACAAGAGGGTGAGTACAGGAGTGTGGGGGAGGGACAACTTCACGGAGACAGACCACCTGCACCTCGCCCTCCTCAGTGATCCCATTGTGCCTGTCACCCATCAGAACACATGTCACACCACATTCTACTTGCCCCCCTCCCCACTGGCCCCCAACAATGAGCTCTGTGAGGAAGGGACCATCTCCCAGACACATGTGGCAGAACAATGCTGCTGGTTCTACTCTGTGGAGGTCAGCTTCTCACTGCAAAAGGGGAGGGCTGAGATCCCCTCGAAGCGTGGGATTTTATGCATGCTCTCATCCAGAAGCCAGTGAGCTGCTCCTGCCTGCCAGGCTGCATGCGGGCGTGGGCCCTCAACCTCTGGGGCTGAGCAGTGTGAAGGAATGCATGCACCTGGAGTGTGTACCTGAGAGTGCACATGTTTGCGTGCGTGTGTGTGTGTGTGTGTGTGTGTGTGTGCCCACAGTGCGCGTGCCTGCCTGCACCTGGGAGTGTATACCTGAGAGAGTGTGTGTGTGAGCATGCCTGCAGTGTGTGTGTGCCTGTGTGCACGCAGGCATGTGTACCTGAGAGAGTATGTATGTGCCTGTGTGCACGCACGTGTGTGCATTTATGTGTGTACGGATGTGTGTATGGGTGTGTGTGTGTGTGTGTGTGGCATATTCAGGCCTGTGTGTGCACGCACAGAGATTAGCTGGGCAGGCGGGCTGGGAAATGATGCAATTGGACGTTCACATTGCTCCTGGCCTCCTAGCATGTGGCAAAGCACTCTCCTCCCTCAGCCACCAAGGTCCCTGGGCTGCATGATGAGGCTGTAGCCTGAGGCAAAAACTAAATGAAGCTGAGGGCTTGATTTGGGGGAGAGATGGGGGCTTGGCCCTTGGGGACAGGGAACGGAGGAGAAGAATAGCAGCTCCCATCCAGCGAGGGAGTTCTCGCTACAGGCACAGCTCAGTGGCGAAGTCCACCAGACCTGGGTTCGAGTTGCTTAAGCTCTGTAAGCGTGGCTGCTCATCTGCAAAGCAGGAGAGAGGGCAGCCTGTCCCCCAAAGAGCGGCTTCCAGGATTCAGTGAGCTGCTGGGGAGTGAGGTCAAACGTGCTCACTAAACTCCAAACTTTCCCCATCATGGCCAGGGCAGACCTCAGGCAGGTCCCTCGCTCTCTGGGCCTCAATTTCCCCATCTGCACAACAACCTAAAAGCCCTTTTGGTTCTGACACCCCAAGACACTGGGCTTCCTCTCTGGTGGAGGCACCTGGCAAATCCTAGCTGGACTCAGCCTCCCCCAGTCCCAGCCCTCCCCCCCCCTCCGGAAGGGCCCAAGGCAGGTTTTTCCAGCTCCCAGGCACATGCTCACTGCTCCCAGCTCCCAATGCCAGCCCGGACATCCTTCACCAGAAGAGACACCTGAGAGGAGGGAAGAGGGTGACCTCATGTCAAGTTGCCTGCCAGCCTGGCCTCGGTTGGCAAGGCAGGGGCCATTCTTGGTGGCCCAGCAGAGCCATCTGGCCAGCTTCCAGTGAACATGCCAGGCCAGCCTGGGCACCCTCTCAACACCAACATGTGCAGCTCTAAAGTTAAAATATCAGAGCTGGAACAATGACAAGAGCAGGTACTACATTCAGTCACAAGTGCGTCATTTTAAGGTGGAGGTGATCATTACCACCTATTTACAGAGGATCCCGAGGCTCAGGGACGCTACACAGCTCGCCCGACTCACAAACTAGGGGCATCAAACCCAGGCTGACTGCAGATGGCTTGCTCCTCACTACACTGTGCCCCGCACTCCCTGGTCTCCGGTGACCACAGACTGTCCCCCTTCACTTCATGCATCTTCCAGACAACAAGCTCCTCAAAGAATCACCCCCGACCAGTCCTCCACTTCTCTGGAGGCCCTGTGCGCTGTTCCTCCGGAATCCCTCTCCGAGGTTCTAACTCTGCTGAGCTTGGTTTGTTAGAATTTTTTTTAAAAACCCTGGCTCGACCTGGGCCATTAGATTCCCCCTGCTTTGGAGTTTCCTCCTTCTAGGATTTCAGCTGCTGTCCTGCCGTCCTCAGTTGTGTTTGATAGAACTGGCTGCAACTCCACACTGACCAGGAGGTCCCCTGTCCTCCTATAGGATCCAGCCCACACTTTCACGTGACAGACCCACTTCATTTCAGTAAAGTCTGTAGTTTCGATGAAAATGCCCCAAGGTAGACGGTAGGGAGACCTAGCAGGTCTCATCAGACCCTGGGAAAAGCACTTAAACCCTCTGCCAGGAATGTGTGTTTATGGAGGAAAGAAGATACATTCATTCATTCATTTATTCTATCAAAGTGCCTCTGGGTGCCTGGCTTAGCCCAAGTCTCCGGGTGGCGGGTGGCGGGGAGCCTGCCCCACAGTGGGGAGGGAGCCAGGGCCCAGATCAACTTTGCCCAGAGTGTTACAGCAGAAATCAGAGGCTTAGACCCTGGATTCCAGCGAGGTTACCTCTTTCCACATGGGCGCCCACAGGCCAGCCCCTCACTCCAGCGGCTGTGTTCAGTGCTCACATGGAGGCATCTGGCTGTCCTGGCTCACCTCCCAGGACCCAGCGGGTGAAGAGGAGATGCGGCCTGGGAAAGAGCTTGTGCAGAGTGGGGATCTGGGCCTGCTCCACCCCAAAGCTCCTGGGGCCCTGGGCTGGGTGAAGGACAAGCCCATAGCAGGCAGACACGTGGTGCAGGTGCATGTGGGTACTCAGGAGAGCTGAGACCACTAAGAGCGGAGGCCTCCCCTTCACTCCCCACCCTCACCCCGTGCCTGGCCCTGGGTCTGGCTGCTCAGCGGGCAGGGTTCATGACTCATGCACTTGGAGCAGAGCCGAAATTACTTCTCAGCATGGTGCACAGGTGGCTCCTCCTGGGACAGGCCCCCATTCCCGTCCACTGGCTGGAATGGGGAAGGGGACCCTTGGAGAAGGGAAATGGGAAGGGGAGGGAGTCTGGAATGGAGCCTCCTCCAGTTCCTACCCACTCCCTTCCCCTTTGCGGCTATTTCTGCCTCTACCGTCTCCCTCCCCCATCAGAACCTAAGGTAAGAGGGCAGGGACCCTGTCCCCTTCCTTGCGTGTCCCCAGCAAGGCAGGACAAGGCAAGGCACTCCCCAGACACAGCCAGTGAGTGAATGGACCCAGGCCCAGCCCTCAACAGTCTACAGAGCCCTTTGAAAGCCTCTTACTGTCTGCAAATGTTTCCTGAGCCTGAGCCAGCTCTTACTAGTGGAGAAACTGGAGCTTGGGAAGCTGGGAGACCGACCAAAGCCTCACCTGCCCTCTCCTGCCACTGGGCCACGTGCTGGGAGCAGAGGGATCAAAGCCCAGGGCCCTCTAGGTCTACCCCTGAGGAAAACACAGGTCTGTTCCTGTGCTGAGGCCGGGCCTGCAGCCAGACTTGGCTGCCCAGAGGAAACGCCCCACTTCACAGAGAGGAACACTGAGGGCGGGTCACTGCGGTCCTCTTCAGGAATAGCCCTGGCAGGATGGGAGAGGAGTTTCCTCCATTACACAATGACCCTGACTCCCTGGAGGGTGCAACCGCCCAAGGGGGCCAAAGGCAACAGCCACCCAGAAGTCAGACATTCCTGGCCAGGGACCCCTCCCAGACCCGGGCCCAGGGCCCAAAATACCCAAGGCTATCAGGAAACCGGCAGCGGGTGAGGCCACCAGCCCCACCAGGGCAGAGCAGACTGAGTCCCCCGCAAGGAAGGGAGCCCAGTCATACCCAAGTCCTTGGGTTGGGCAGCCGTGGTCACAGTGCTCACCTGCTCAGGGTAAACTGGGGCTCGGAGAAACGACACCCCGAGCCCCAGAGGGCAAGGGGCTGAGGTGGGGCTGGAACTCTGGTTTCACGCAGAAGGAAAAGAAGTGGAGACAGAGACTGTGATGTGAGTCGGAGAGGGGGCGAGAGAACAGGGGGCCCCCCCACACCCTCCGGACTCCCAAGGTCTCCTTTTGGGGCTTCACCGCACAGACGAAGCCCGACCGCAGAGGGAAAATCCAGAAAGGACCCCGGCTCGCACGCAGGACAAGTAACCCGACCTGCTCCTCAGACCCCCGGACTCGTGTCCTCGCCTCGTCCCCTAGGCCCGAGGCAGGAGGCATCCGGCCACCAAGCGCAGCAGGAGCCCCGGCGTCCGCCCCCTTCCCTCCCGCGCGCGTCCCCTCCGCCTCGTCGGCTCGGCGTCCGGGGAGGGGGTGACCTAGGCTAGGGAGGCGGAATCGAGAGGGACCAGGGTCCTTACCGGGCCCAGGCGGCGGTGGCAGGCGGCGGAGCAGGGCCGGCAGGGGCGCGCATCCCGGGTTATAAACACAGGGCCGGGGGCAGGGCAGGGGACCGGGGACACGTGGGGCCACGCGCGCGACAGGCCCCGCCCCCGGGCCCGGCCCCCGCCAGGAGCCATCAGCGTTAGTGGCCACCTGCGGGTGGGCGAGGCCCCGGCCTCTCCTTCCCTCCTCGCCCCTCCCCTCCCGCCCTCGCCCGTCCCCACGCCCCTCCCCCACGCCCCCACGCCCCTCTCGGCCCCGCCCCCCGCCGCTGCCCCGCCCACGCCCCCCGCCTCCCCCCGCCGTCGCCCCTCCCCCGCTGCTGCCCCTCCCACGCCCCCACGCCTCCCCCCCCCCCCCCGCCGTCGCCCCTCCCCCAACCTCCCGCCCCCCGCCTCCGCCTGCGGCCCGGCGCCGACACACCCTCCGGGGGCGCAAGAAGCGGGGCTGCGGCCCTGCCCGCGGGCTGGCGGCGCCTCCGAAGGCGGCAGTGGCTGCAACCCACGTAGCTGGCAGGGTGACCGCAGCGGTCTTGCCAGAGACTTGCCGCCTCGCCTTTGGGACGTGTTCAAAGAGGTTCCTGGTGGGAGTGGGGATAGAAGTTCCTTAGGCTCCCGGAGCATCATGCCCACTTTTATCCCATGCCGGCGTCCCGGGCCTTTCTGCAGCCCCAAAGCCCGCCCTTCTGCCCACACTAGCCCCCACGAGCCTGAGGCCGGGGTAGAGATGAGAAAACCGAGGTGCCGCTGGCGCTAGAAAGCGCTGGTTTTCTCCCTCAGTCCTGGACTGGTTCCTGGCCGTCTCCCCAGAACCTGGCACTAGGCCAAACTCCCGGGGGCACCCAGGAAATAGTGAATAAGAGACGGGCTGGCTGCTAACCCATTTGACAGCAGGGAAGGCTGAGGTTCACAGAGGTGACGCCTCTTGCCTGTAAAAAGAAACTGGGAGCTGTGACCCCGGTCTGGCCTCCAGAAGGTTCTCTACATCAGAAGTTTCCCAACTTGGTCTGCAGGCCTCAAAGCACCAATTGCTGCAACCACAACCCCAGTAAAAACAGCAGGTTCCGGATCCGGTCCAAGAGAATCGCTCCATAGTTAGGACTGACCGCAGGGGGGAGGCCACCCCCCCCCAGCCATCAGCTCAGAACCTGGGGAAGGTGGGCGCCCTGAGCCTTGCCCAGCCGCTACCCTGAAGCTGGCACCCCTTGAATCACCCTGTGACTCTCAGTCTCTCTGCCAGCCAGGCCCCCATGTCACCCCTCACACCCCATGTAGTTACTCAAGTGCACGGCTAGGAAGAGTAGCTGTGAGTGCTTCAAGGAGGGAAAAGGTATAGAAACAGTTCACAAACAAAGCCACAGCTCCAAGACCCTCAGAAATCTCCGAGCCCCCTGGCACCCCCATGTGGGTTGTGGCCCATGATGGCAAGGGGGCCACAGTGAGCCTTGTGGGGCTGGGTGCCCATGGGTGGCTTGAGGCACCTTCCTGCCAGGAGGCGGTATGACAGCTGGCCTCCCTGGGACAGTCCGGGCCTCATGGATCCTCTGGGCCTTCCATGCTAGTAGAAAGCAAGTGAGGAACGGCCATGAAACACAGCAGTTGTGTGGCCTCGGGGCGGTCACTCCCCACTGCGGCTTCAGTTTCCTCATTTGTGAAGCTCCCCTAGGGGAGGGCAAGTATTTGCATTGCCTAAGTTTCCATCTTCAGAACTACCCTGTGTGACCTAGCTGTTATTATCCCCACTGTACAGACAGCAACCTGCTGCTCAGAAAGAGGGCGTGTCTTTCCCAAGGTCACACTGCATGCATGGAGGCAGAGCAGAACTAGAATCGAGTCTCTGAATTTCTGGCCCAAAGCTTCTACTCTAGTTCAGGTGTGAGCTGAACTGGTGGAGAAGCTGAGGTCCCAGTCCCAGGGTCACAGGCGGCAGGGACATTTACTCCCTGCTGCAGAAATGGCTCCAGCCCAGAAGACTGTCCCTTCCTGATGCACAGGCACCTGTGACATGAGTGAGGTCATAGTGCTCCTGAGAAGAAAATGGGCCCAAACTGCCAACAAGGACGCACCTGCTGAGCACCAGGGTAGACAGTTGGCCAGAGGCAGAGATCAAGGTGGAGGTGGACTGGCCAGCTCCTGGATGAGCCATGGTCCACTGCACCCCTCCATCTACCCAGTGGACATTCAATCCTGTCTAGCCCTCACTCTGCAGAGCAGCTCCTGAGTCCAGGGTGGGACATGGCCCAAAGGGATCCCCCACCTGGGACTGGGCCACCGTGGCCTTTGACTTGCCTTGCCTCCTGCCCACACCCAGGTCAGGGCTCCTCAAGGAGCCTACACATCTAGGTAAGTGGCATCTCTAAAAGCACAGCAGCACCTAGGTCTGGTCAGGTGGAGAAACTGAGGCACTGGGATCTGAGACACTCATATCTCCTATGTTTATCCAGTCTGCCCCTCTCTCTGCATCTCCATCTCCTCCACAGTAGTCTACCATCTTCTCATAATTCAACCATTATAATTTCTTACTCAAATCTCCTCGCTGGTTTCTCTGCATACCCTAGTTGCCCTTCCAACCTTCTCTCTATCCAACAACCACAGAGGTCTTAAAAACACAAATCAGAACAGGTTGTACCCTTTTTGAAACCTTTAATGATTCATTTTTTCCTATATCGATTTCCAGTTGTTCTAGAAACGGTTGAACTTTCCTCTCCCCATTGGATTATGTTGGCAGCTTTGTTGAAAATTAATTGACATTTAAATATGTATTAACTTCTGGACTCCCTATTTTGTTCCATTGATTTGACTATCCTTATGCTGATATCACACCATCTTGATTACTGTGGCTATTATCTGTCATTTGCATTTCCTATAAATAGTATAAACTGCTTGTCAGTTTATATAAGAAACCTGCTGAATTTTGATTGGGGATTGCAATAAATCTGTATATCAGCTTGGGGAGAGTGGACATATTAACAACGTTGAGACTTTTAATCCATGAACATGGTATAACTCTCTACTTATTTACGTCTTCTTAAATTTCTCCAGCATTTAAAACACCTTAAAACCATTTATTAAGAAGTGTTCAAAGCTATGTACATGAGCAATAAGGAAAGAACTAAAACTGTCAGGTCAGTTTGTAGGAGGCCACATCTTGAGATGATCTTCATTTGTGAATTCAATTTTTAGTGTTTTGTTTGTTTGTTTTTGGTGGCAGGCCAGTGGAATGGACCTTTGTGTCAGCAGCACCATGCCCTAACCAACCGAGAAACTGGCCAGTCCTAATTTTTAATTTAAACCAGAGGTGTATCTCTAAGAAAGATAGTGTTGAAGTACATACCCTTGAGTGTCAGAAAACTGCTTTATTTGATGTGAAATCCCAGGTAAGAATCTTTTAGACATATAGACTAGCAGGACCCAGAGCTAGAAGTGCTGGAATTTCATAAGATCCTTTCAGGTAATGAGTGTTCCAAAGGGAGCAGGTGGGGGTGAACAGCCTCCAGGTGAGAGAAAATATGTAACTACCAAGGGATCTGTGGCATTGGTGTGAATAAGTTCACCTCTCATGTTAGAAGAGAGAGCTTCTTGGGGTCACAGGTATGGTTGCTCCAGGGCCCAGCTCTGAGGTGGATATTTCATTGGACACTTTGGGTGACTTGACAGGTGGAGACCCAAGTCTTCCGTTCACAGAAGAGGGAGACTTGACAGGTTGGGGCATCTTTGACCGGTGGTATAAAAGTCCTCAATTTCAATGGGAGTGCCAGAAGGCCCATCTTGGCTCAGATGTCCAAGCAATGTTTTGTGGTTTTCAGTGTACAGGTCTTGCCTATCTTTCATCAAATTTATTTCTAAGTATTTAAACTTTTTTGATGCTATTGTATATGATATTTTAAATTTCATTTTCCAATTGTTGATAGTCTATACAACTGATTTTTGTATATTGATTGGCCTTGTATTCTGCAACCTTGCTAAATTCACTGATTGTGGTGGATTTTTGTAAATACCTTAGGATTGTCTAAGTCGTCAATAATGTTGTCTATGAATAGAGACAGTTTTACTTTTCACTTTATTATCTTTGTGTCTTTTTTTCTTGTCTTATTGCAATGCTGAGGACCCCTAGTATAACATCAAAGAGAATTGGTGAGAATAGCTATTTATTTTTTAGGAAAAAGCACTCATTTGGTCTTTCACCATTAAGCATGATGTTATCTGTAGGTTTTTCCATAGATATTCGAAGTCAGGTGAAGAAGTTTATTCCCAGTTTGTTGAGAGATTTTATCATGAGTGGGTGCTAATTTTTGTCAAATGCTTTTTCTACATTTATTGAAATGATCATATGGTTTTCTCTTTTATTCTAGAAATGTGGTAAATTACATCAATTTGTTTTCAGGTGTTGAACCAACCTTGCATTCCTGGAATAATTATACGTCAATAAAGTTGATTTTAAACTTTTTAAGAAAAAAATAGACAGAGGGGGAATGTCTGGGTTAAAAGAGATATAAAAGACATAATCGATCACAGTGTGTGGTACTCATTTAAATTCTGATTTTTTTTTAAAGTGCAAAAGAACTATTTTCATGAGCAGTTGGAAGTTCGAACACTGATAGGATATTTGAGGACAGCAAGGGGTTATTGTTGATTTTTCTAGGTGTGATACTGCAGCTAAATTTTTGAGGTATGTACTGCAATATTAATGAATGTGATGATTTATTAAAAAAGGCTGATGATCCCCAGTACTCTTAGGATTATATCTTGAAGACTGTGCTTCTCCGTCCTCTGCCTTCACCCACTGCAATCCCACTACACTGGCCTGCTTGTGGTTATTTCCACGTGTCAGACTCTTTCTTGCCGTATGGACTTTGCACACACTGTTTCTTAGAGATGCCTCTCTGATCCCATCCCTCTCTCCACCAGAGCAGTCCCTTGTCATATGCCCACATGCTGGCACATAGCAGAGGTCTGAAGTCTCCAGCAGTGACATGGAGGAATGTGAGGGCTCTGGTCCCTTCTCTCTCCCTCTACTGCTGTTGTCTTAGCCTAGGCAACCATCACCTCTCACCTGTGCCTTCGCAGGAGACACCTCACCTCTCTGCCTGACTGCACTCACCACCCCCTCTGATCCACCCTCCATATTGCAGTCAGGTGGCCTTTCTAAGGGCCTGCTCTGAATTTTGTGGCCACTTGTCTGAACTGAAGGAGAAGCTCAATGGATGTGGTCTCATCCAATCCCCCATAGAGACAGCTCGTGCACATAATGTGGAGCAGGCTTCCTCCTGTCCTCTGTTTCTGTCCTCTGCCACCCAAGGGCTCTGTACCTGCTGGTTGCAGAGGGGCCTGGGTGTGTAGAGACTGCAAGGACCATGCCCTGCAGCCATCTTATGGTAAGCACCAGAAGCCACTTTGCCACTGCCCAGGCCTGGGCACCGGCCCCAGGAATACAGAATGTACTCCAGGCTGGACCCTAGGTTGCCAGTCCCCACCCAGAGGAACACAGAGTCCAGTTATTGGGTTCTTGGAAAAGTCACATCAGGGAGTTTAATGAGTTACCTATGGGGCTGTTTTCCACCCCTGATGGTGCAGAGAAGCCTAGGAGGTCAAGCGGCAGCAGGGGGTTGGGCAGCTGGACAGGGCCTCGGCCAACTACAGCTGGCAGCTAGAAAAGCAGGAGTGGAAAACACCCTTCTCTGACGGAAAACAATCTTCTGGCTCTGGCTGCAGCTGGCTTGCAAGGCATTTCCTCTGCTTGGTGACCATCCCTGTGGGTGGGGTAAGAGGTTGGTGGTGGGGAGCAAGGGACTGGGTCAGAGCCCGGGTCCCAGGCCTGGTCTGCCATGGGCTTGCTGCATGACCTTGGGCAAGTCACTCCTTTTCAGCAACTTCCCTTTCATAGCCTCAAATGGAAAATGAAGAGAAGGTGGGGGAAAGAGGGGGACACACTGAATGGACACTCTCTTTTTGGCCCCTCAGGCCTTGAATTGCGTGGTCCCACCTCTTCATCCTACTCCTGGTCTCCCTCTCCTCCCCCATCCTCCTTTCTTGGAGAGTAGAGGCAGGGGAGCATGATGGTTAGAGCTCTGGGCTCTGGAATCAGACGAGTCTGGGTTGAGTTCTTTGCCCCTCTGGGCTGTGTGAGCTTAGACAAGAGGCTCACCTTCTCTGAGCCCCCATTCCCTCATCTGTGAAATGGGGACACTATTTCCTGCCTCTGGAGCTCCTGGGAGGATTAAATAAACTCAAGTCCAGAAGACACTGGATGGAGACTCAACAGATGGTAGTTTTACAAACAAAAGATCTGAGTGAGACTAGGGAGCAGCTGGCAGAAGACAGCGGGGGTGAGAGAGGTGTCCACACCCCCCTCTGCAGATCCGGACCTCTGCATTGCCTCGGCCCCAGGGCTGCAAAGTCCCTCATTCCATAAAAATTTATGGGACTGGCCAGTTAGCTCATTTGGTTAGAGCATGGTATTGATAACACAAGGTCAAAGGTTTGGATCCCCAGAATGACCAGTCGCCAAAAACATAAGTAAATAAATAAATAACATTAAAAAAATAATAATAAAATTTAACAGCCAAGCAAAGAGAAGCACTCAAGTTCTGGCTTGTGACCCCTAGGGTTGTGCAATGAGGGGCCTTCTTCGGCCCAAGGAAGACCCTCACAGGTGGGCCCTGGTTGAATGGGGTGTGGAGGAGCTGGGGAGCCCCTCCCCCACTTCTCCCCTCCTCCTCCAACCTCTCCTCCAGCCAGCCTGGAGTTCCACTATTAGTGACTTCTGTGGTATAAACCTGGGGTCGGCAAACTATGGTCCGAACCTGTTTTTGTAAAACCTTCATGCAAACTAAGAGTGATTTTTACATTTGTAAATGGTTGGGAAAAAAAATCAAAATAATAGCATTTCATGACATGTGAAAATGATAATGAACTTGAAATAAGTGTCCACAAATAAAGTTTTATTGGGACAGCCACGCCCACTTATTTATGTGTTGTCTGTGGCTGCTTTTGCACTGCAACGGCAGAGCTAAGTAGTTGCAACAGAGACTGTATGTTCCACAGAGCTGAAAATATTTACTATCTGGCCCTTAACAGAAAAGGTTTGCAGGCCCTGGTTTAAGCGAAAACAGTTTCGAAAGTGGAAATGTCTTGGGGAAGATTCTGTTAGAGCTGTTAGGTAGGAGTCAAGAGTTCCTGTCTAATCTTTCAGTCACCTACCAGTCAAGTGACTGGGTCATGTGCCTTCCAGGAGTCTCCCTTTATCCATCTGTAAAATGGACACAGTGATTTCTCCTCTCTTTACCCCAGCTTTGCTGGAAGGCTCGGTTTAGTTTGTCATTCACCCCTAGTGGGAAATAACTCAGCCTCTCTTGTTGCCCAGATAAGAGAAGGGGGATACTTACAGGGAGATGTCTGTGTCACACTGAGCAAGGGGAGCAGGGAGAAAGAAAAACACGTGCAGAAGAGACAGACTCTCCCAGGGGCTGTGTCTGGGGATAGCTGGCAACAGGGAGGCCACTGAGGCAGGGGTTGCCGCCAGCCCGCCTCCCGAGGCTCAGGGCCCATGCCAGGGCACTGGAGACAGGCCACTGCATTCATACATATTTAATCTTGTCTTACCCAGCTCACTCAAGCAAAGCCAAAGTCCCACAGTGACCCAAATACCTACGGGATCTGCCCCGACCCACCTTCCCTTTCTTTCTTATTTTTTTTAAAAATTAATTAATTGATTAATTATTTTTCCCACCTTCCCTTTCTGATCATCTCTCTCTCCCTTCCTTTTCCCTCCTCCTCTTCAGCTCCAGCCTCCCCACCTCCTTGCTGGACCCTCCTGCCTCAGGGTCCTGGCAGCTGCTGTTCCACCTGACTGCCTATTAAAAATTGCCCCCTGACCCCCACTGCCACCTTTCCAACTTTGTCTTTTTCCCTAGCACCCTTCTCTGACTGTCGGATACACGTCCTACTCCTCCTTTCCTTGCTGTTTATGAACACTTTGTCCCTAGAGTGTGAGTTCATGAGCACGAGGATTTTATGGTCACTACCTGGCACGTGTGTAGGACTCAGTGAATCTTTGGAGAATGAATAGATGACTGAATTTAATTAATTCATTTAAAATAATTAAGAATTATTATTTAATATTAATTATAAGCCAGACACAGAAAGAAATATACTGCATGATCTCACTTATATGTGGAATCTTAGAAAAAAGTCACATACTTAGAAATAGAGAACAAAATGGTGGTTACTGGGGGTTGGGGTGCGGGAGAAGAAATGGGGAGACATGGGCCAAAGGATACAAAGTTGCAGATATGCAGGATGAGTAAATCTAGAGATCTAATGAACAAGAAGACTTTAATAATATCGCTTTCGATTTTTTTGCTAAGACAGTAGATTTTGGATGTTCTTGCCACAAAAAGAGTATGTGAGATGGTGGATATGTTAATTTTCTTGATTATAGTAACCACTTCATTATGTATATCAAAACGTGTTGTACACCTTAAATATATGCAATGAAAATAAAAGAATCATTATTAAGAATTAAAATAAAAATTATCTTTTTGCTACCAATTATTGCTGTCTGTGCATCAGATTTAATTCTCATTTAATTCTCCCCCCAGTCCCGTGGGGGAAGGGGAGGCCCCATTGCAATATTCATGGTTTAAGGATGAGGAAACTGAGCCCACAGAGGTGTCTGAGGCCACCCTCTTAGGAGCAGGGGCTGCTGGGCTCCTAGTCCAGTGCTCCAGGAAGGACCAGAACAGAAGGGTCGTGGTCTCGCTCTAGCCAAAGCCCCTCCTCTCCAAGGCAAAATAATTGGACGAAGAAGCCAAGTCGGTTAAAAAGAATCGTTTATATTCTATACACACACACACACTGGGTTCAGGATGACAGTGCCAGGTGTGGACAGGGGACAGCTGCTGCCGCCCCCACAGGGTCTGCCCTTTCCTCTCTCCACCGTCCTGGTGCCCCGTGTCCCTGCCCAGCTCCCCCTGAGGCTTGGGGCAGGCAAGGAGGCTTCACCCCCGACCCTGCCTGTGGGCCTTGTCACCCAAGGGCAGCCTTTGACGCCTGCCTGTGTGCTCAGGCCCTCCGTGTCCCTGGGGTCAAGGCCGCGTGCAGGGTCGTGTTTACCGAAAGTCTCGCTGACACACGGGGGCAGGAGGAGATGACGTTCAGCTTGCAGCAGCAGGTGGCGTGGGCGATCGCCACCCTGTCCCGCTCGCAGCCCCGGAGCTGCAGCCAATGACCCTCCCCGCTCAGTAGGGGAAGGGCGACACGGCGATGAGCAGGACGAAGACGCTCTGGTGGCGCGGCGCCGCGGCGCGCACGGTGAGCCGGTAGAGGCCGGCGCGGGTGAGCGCGCGGCGGGTGTAGACGGCGCCGAGGCCGGCGCGCAGCGGGCGCAGAGCGAACGGGCTGCGCGGGTCGGCCTCGAGCACGCTGAGCTCCGTGCGGTTGGCGGGGACGCCGGCCTCGGAGAAGGCGGCGAGGCGCGCCACGTCGTGGTGGGCGCGCACGCCCAGGGGCAGCGGCAGCAGCCGGTACTGCAGCGTGGAGGGGCCGCCGCGGCAGTCCTGCGAGCAGCGCCGGAAGCACGTCCTGCGGGCAGCACAGACGGACCGACGGACCGGCTGACCCCGGTTGCCCTCGGGGCGTGGCCCGGCCGCATGAACCCGACTTCCCCCCCCCCAGCCCCTGCAGTTGTGCCCACGCGCTGCGCCCGCCCCGCTCCCCCCGCGCCCCAGACGCCGCCTCTACAGCGCCACTGTTAGCCCATTTTAGTGATCCACAAACTGAGGCTCGAAGGAGCCGGAGACATGTCCTTTCCCATCGGAACAGGTCCGCCCAGCGGACTTTCCCAGTCCCTGCTCCAGGGCAGCCCAGCGATAAAACTTAAGACCCTTCAGGTCCACCTGTAGGTGCCCCGGGACTGAGTCAGCCGCTCTGGATTTGCAGCGCAGGGGTGGAAGTTGGGGCTCAAAAAAACGTGCTTAGCCTTGCCCAGGGCACCCACTTGGGTCCCCAGGCGAGAATTCTCGATTTGTAAGGTCCGGGGCAAGTCACCGGCCCCAGGAAACTTTCCCAACTGCACCAGCTCCTGACCCCAAGTTCTCATGTCCCTGTGTCTCTTTATGAGTGTCTGTAGCCACTGGGAGCAGCGCCGAGGAAAGATGCTTTGTGTTTGTGTGTCTGAGTCCTGGGGTTTTGTATGTGTCTCCGGGTGGCATTCCTGTGTCAGGGTTTTATGTGTGTTGGTCTGTCCCCCCATTCTGTCCCAACTCTGGCCTCTCCCTGTCCCCGGTGCTCCATGCACGCCCACGGGCACCCATGCAGGGAAGGACAGCCTCAAGGCACGCTTGTTCCCCAAGTGGCTGCACCGTGTGCTCTCCAGGGCACACAGCCCAGCCCACGAGTTCTGACAGGGCTGCTTCCACTGGCCTGGGAGGCCTTCCTGGGAAGGGGGTGGAGTGGGTTCCAGCCACACAGGAGCCAGAGTGGAGGCTGCCCAGCTCCTGGCAGAAAGTGTGCCCCCGGCCCCACTCCCCAGCCAGCCCAGCCCTTACCCGGGGCTGGAGCCCTGCCGGTAGGTGGCGGGACAGGGCGTGTCCACACACTGGTAGCTGCCGCGGGTGTTGAAGCACATTTGGCTGGGCCCACACTCAATGCCATCCTCTTCGCACTCGTTGATGTCTGGGTAGAGCAGGTCGATGGGGGTGGGCGTGGAGGAGAGTGGGGGTAGGGAAGAGAGGGGGGGAGGCAAAGATGGAGTGAAGGAGAGGGTCCCAAGGCAGGAGCCAGAGGACGCGTGAAGTGGGGAGAGGAAGGGAGAGAAACAGTCCTTTGGTGGACCAGCGAGGTGGACAGCCCCACTCCCCTTGTCCCCAGCCAGACTGACCCATGACAGTCCAGCCAGGAAGCCCCTAACACCTCCCCATCCCCCCAGGGGCTGGGACTTTCCAGGGCCAACTTCACTCTCCAACCCAGAGTGCCCATTGCCCATGGACAGAGTGCCCATCCTCGTCTCCCTCGGTGGAAGCCCCGCTGAGCCCCTGATAGAGAGCGGGATGCAGGCAGGCCAGGCGGGCATGATTCCCATCTTATGGGGCAGGGGACACTGCATGACGCCTGGCTCCCACCTGTGTCAGGGAAAGTGTAGCCCACTTGGGAGCTAAAGGACATTGCTACTACGACCAGCAGCAGCTGTGCCAGCTCTGTGCCCACCCTCTACAGGTCTCATCCCAGCCATTTGAGAGGGGCACTGTGTTAGCCGCATTTCACCAGGAGGTTGAGGCTCAGAGAGGTGAGTGAATGGCCCAGGGACACACAGTGGAGCTGAGACAGGCCATGTAATCTCTCAACTTCTGTTTGGATCTTGGGCCCCAACCTGTTCTGGATCCTGGGGCAGGGGCTGGTCATGCGACCCGTCTGACCTCCTCTCCCTGCTCCTACCTCATGGGACCGTTGTGAAAATGCTGGAGAGAACGAAGTGGGTGAGATCCCCACACGCCCCCTCCCACGCTGCCCTGCCCTGGCCTCTTGGGCATGGGAGGCAGCCAACTCGGCCTGGCTCACCCTGGCAGTTCTTCCCGCTGGGGAGGAGGCGGTAGCCGGAGGGACACAGGCACTGGTAGCTGCCCTCAGTGTTGCGGCAGGCATGCTGGCACAGGTTCCTTACCTGGCACTCGTCGAGGTCTGGCCCGAGCATGGGGGAGTTCAGGGCGGGTAGGGGATGGGGACAGAGAGACACACTAAGTCATATATGACCGGGTGGCCACACATCTGCCTGCTGGGCTCTGGAGCAGGCCAGGAAAGTCCCCTTTCTGAGGCAGCCCACTCCTCCCTGCCCCACTCCACCCAACCCTGCATGGCACCTTCCCACTACAGACTCCTCTGCCCAGGCAGGAATGCTGGAGCGTCAGCCCTCACACAGGCCACCTCCCCTCCACCTGGTTCTGAAGTATGATGCCAGCCTCCACTCCAAAGGCTGTCACCAACCCCCATGCCCTGGATTCGCCAGTCCCTCTTACATTCTCTTGTCTACCTGGAACATTCCTCCTTCGCTCCTGAAAATCTCTCTCCCTGACTGCTTTACCTCTGAGTGCCAAGAGGAGTGCTTCTAAGTGGGTTCCTGGGGACATTTGTCCAGGAGGCCCTACCTCTGACAAAATGTTCTGAAGTCAAATGGTTTGAAAAATACTCCATCCCCTTCTTGGAAGCCCCTTGCCCATTAGCACAGCCAGGGCTCTAAGATGCCTTATATCGAGGAAGTGCCCATCGGCCCGCACCACCCAACCACTTGCCTGTGAGTCCTGGGTTTCTGAACTTGGTGGGTGGTGCCCCCATGCCCAGCCTAGAAGCCCGAGGTGACACAGCAGGTGTGTCCCCATGGGATGGTTGGGGCCTAGCCTTACCCGTGCAGATGCCGTTCTGCCTGATGAAGCCAGGGGGGCACCAGGCCCGGCCCATGCTGCTCAGGGTGCCAGGACGTGGCCGGAGGGAGACCCAGGCTTGGTAGGAGCCTCCAGGGATGGGGGCCCGGGGTCGCAGCCAGGGCACAAAGGGACTTCGGTGGCTGACAGTAGTCTCATTTTGTCCACTCCGTTGCAGAGGGATGCAGGTCTTGCCGTCATGGAGAAGGGTCTGGCCTGGCGGGCACAGGCAGCGGTAGCCGCCCTGGAGGTTGCGGCACTGGTGGGCGCAGGCTGCAGGCAGCTGCAGGCACTCGTTGATATCTGCAGGGGCGGAGCCGCAGGGTGTACGGGTGGCTCGGGGCTCGCCACAGCCCGTGGCCACTCCATCTGGCTCCAGTCTTGCCGCTTGTGCACACCTCCCCAGAATCCAGCTGCCTCCAAGCCGCCCCTCCTGAACTCACCAGCACCACTGCCATAAACACCCACCACCTGTGAGCCAGAGCCCCAGGGCGGGGGTGGGTGTCCCCATACCTAGGCAGGGCAGGCCGGGGCCCTGTGTCTGGTACCCCCTGGGGCAGCCACAGCGGTGCCCGCCTGGGGTGTTCTCACAGAGCTGGTTGTAGTGACACTCGTCCAACTGCTCCTGACATTCGTCCACATCTGGGCAGATGGGGTCATGGTCAGGGGCAGGGCCTACCCAGGTCCCTTCCCCCAGGGGACACACCATCCCCCTCCACAACTGGGCTTCACCCCCTTCCCTTCTCCAACTTCGCACCACCTCTGCCAATTATACCAGGTTGGAGGTCAAGGTTCTGGGGCCAAAAGAAAGGAAAGGGCTTAAACGGTAGGCTTTGGAGGCAGAGAGGCCTGGGCTCCAATGGAGCTCTGCCATATTCTAGTCCCTGGGCAAGTAACTCTCCCTCTCTGAGCCTCGGTTTCCTTATCTGTAAAGAGAGCTAAGAACAGAACCTCCTCATGCAGTTGAGGTGAGGAGAAAATTGGATCATGCAAGTGAAGGGTTTAAGAGCCTGGTATACAGAAAGAGCTAGAACAAGTGGTGAGAAAGAAGGAAGGGAGGGTGGCAGGAGGCTGCAGCAGCAGGTGCAAGAGCCCTGTCAGTAAAGAGGGCGCTGTGAGGCCTGAGGCCCACCCAGGTGTGATGGCTGCATGCTCTGAGTTCAAGCTCCACCACGCCTTCCCCGCCATGGGATGGCCTCTCTTGGAGCAGCCAGGTGGGCCCATGGTCATGAAACCGTAGCTTGCTAGAGCAAGAAGGACCCTGGAGGTCACCCCAGCAGGGACGGCACCTAGATTTTCATGCAAAGGCAAATTGCCATTGACCCCTAGCGGCTGCTGGGGGAGCTGTGTTGAGAAGGATTCAGAGGCTGTCTACGCTGGGCCATGATCCACGAGGGGGACTAGGGAAGTGGCAGCAGAGGTAGCTTATGCTGGCCATCCCTGACCTGGGCCCCCTTCATTGAACAGATGAGAAACCTGAGGCCCAGACAGGAAAGGACACTTGTTAGAGGATACTCAAGGTGCCAGGAGACAGGCTGGACTCACTACTCCGGAGCCCCGGCTCAGGCTTTGTCCCTGGCCTCACTGTGCTCTTTCTGCTGAGATAGTTCCAGTCTCTCTGAAAGCCCAGCATCCCGGGGACACACAGCCCTCCATCAGCTGAATCCTGGCAACCCCTGAGTTCTTAGGAGTACAGACAGGGCCCACACCGTGCCTCCATCACCTTCACAGCCGGTCCCATCAGCAGCCGCCCGGAAGCCAGGCCCGCAGTCAGGGAGGCAGTGGTAGGACCCGAGTAGGTTCACGCAGCGCTGTCCCTCTCGGCAAGGATGGGCGTCCCATGCACACTCATCCACATCTGGGGGCAGACCGGGCCAGACGGCTGCATGAACACATGTCCTCCCAGGACCTCCTTGCCACCCTGCCTGGCCCAGCCTACCCACACAGGCTTCATCACCAGGCTCAGGAGCCTCTGGCTTGAAGGTCCCCACCCCACCTGCCAGCTCTTTCCATCATCCTGACCCCACCCCCCCCAAAAGCAGAGCCCACCCCAAGGGACCCGAGGGCCTCGGCCTGACGCTTCCGATACAAGGCTGCAGACAACGTCCCCTTGGGCACACAGCTCAGAGCCCAGCGGAGGCTTGGCAGTGCTGGGCCCCACTGGTGGGAGCAAAGGGGTGCAGATAGGGGTCAGCATCAGGACAGTCTCCCAGGGTCAGGCTTGTCATCCAGCAACTTTGCTGGGGGGACAAGTAGAGCAAGTGGCAAATGGGCGTCAGCTCTCTGGCCAAACCCACATGACTGGAAAAGATGCTGCGTGTTGGGAAAGCTCCCAAGGCTGGGTCCAGGCTCAGCGGGGATGAAGGCCATGAGTACATGGTGATCACACCATGGTGACTGCCCCATCTGCGGGGACCCCCCATTGCCCCCTGATACCTGAGCCACCTTCTGCAGCCCTTGTAGCAGGAAGGGACCTGGTGGGGACAAGGCACTGGAACCCCCAGGCTGGCATCCAGTGCCCTCAGGGATGGGCCATCCTTGGAGGTGTGTGCACCTGGCCAGGGTCCTGGCCCCAGGGACCCTGCTGTATGCCTGGGCCTGGTCCGGGAGTGCCTCTCCATCTAGGGGCCACTCACCTCTGCAGTTCCTGTTATCCCAGGCCAGGGTAAAGCCAGCTGGGCAGAAGCAGGCAAAGCGGCCGGGCATGTTGTGGCAAGAGTGGGAGCAGGGGCTGGGGCCACCCGAGCACTCGTCCCTGTCTGGGGCAGGAAGAGACCTGCTGGTCTGTGCTCACAGGCCCCTCTGGCCAGTGGCTGGCACAGATCATCGCCCTAGGCTGAGAGGCCTCCCAAGTCGCAGGCCAGGGTTGGGGGAGGGCGCTCACCCACACAGAATGCTCCCTGGGTGTCCAGCTCAAAACCCTCGGGGCAGCCGACTTCATTCTCTTCTGCAAGGCAAAGACGACAGGACCTAAGGACATGAGGTCTCCCGTGCCCAAGGCTGCCTGGCCATAGCCTGGGCTCATAGTTCCCTCATGTCGACTTGGCCAGGCAGTGACCTCCAGCGGGATGTCAGCCCCTGTCCTGAGCCAGCCTGATGCCAGCAAGTCAGCGAGCTTGTTGGCTGCCCAGGCTTGTCAGAGGTGATGATTGTGGGACATACCCAGTCATGTCAATGTGCCCTGAGGCGCTCCCGGTGAGACTGGGCAATGCGTTAGGTGCACACAGGAGAAACCGTTAATGAAAAGTAGAAAGCAGGAGGTCCCCGCGTGCAAAACTCACAAGAACCCAGCAGCTATGCACAGAGGGCATGCAGATGGGTGCATGACAGCAGCTGACAGGCAGCAGGAACAAAAGCATGTGGGGCTAACTGGGTTTGGAGACGGGAAGGAGACCAAATGGTCTAAATGATCATAAGGACAGCCACTCTGATAAAGTGGTCACTAGGTGCCAGGCCAGGATAGTGACCAGGCTAGGGTTTCAGAGACAGAAGCTCTACTGCTGACCCTGCAGCCCATTGTGCAGGTGGGAACATCAAGGTGCCAAGAGGGCCAGGGCATTGTCCCCAAAGTCCTACAGCTGGAAAGTGGTGCCATTGGGATTTGAACCTGGATCTGCTTGATCTCAAAGCTGTGCTCTTACCACTGTCTCTTGTTCAATGTTAAAGACATTTTGGGACCTCAAATAATGATAACATATGTCTCTTTAGCATCTATTGGTTGAGAACATAAGGCATGTTCATGTGGGTCTCCGGGGGTTTCAACAGGCTCCTGGGTGGAGCCTCTGGTGCAAGCACCCTTGGGAGTAGAGGGTGGGATGTGGCTCAGCTCTTGAACATCAACCTGGGAAGTGGGGGTGGGCCCTTCACCTTGGGGCTGGGGGAAAGGCTCTGGAGGTTTGCACAGGAGTGGCCTGAGAGCTGTGTCCCTGTTGGGAGTATGAGTGGAGGGATGGGAGCAGGGGCAGGTTGGAGGTGGGCAGACCAGGAGGTGAGATGTCTCAGTCCCTCAGTCCCTGGCCTGTGGTCAGTGGATGTGGGGTGGGGGTGGCATTCAGCCAGAAGCGTTTGGGCCCCTGGCAGTTTTTGGCTGGGGCAGTGGGTGGTGGAGGCCAAGGACGAAGGGCCTCACCAGCTTGCAGGGCTGTGGTGAGCTGGAAGCGCAGGGCCTCGGCCTCAGGGTCAAAGGCTGTGCTGATGCCCGAGGCCCGCAGGTGCTGCACCAGCTGGGGCTGGGGGCCCCGGGCCGCGTCGTACTGGATGCTGTGGTTGCAGCGCAGGAACGCGGGCTGGTTGCCTTGCAGGAAGCGCTGCATGGAGCCCACGAACAGCTGGCCAGGGCCCGTCTGCACATACTGCTCCTGGAAGTCCTGGAGGAGGAGGAAGAGAATGCCTGGGATTTCAGCTGCAAAGCAGCCTGGGACCCTCAGTCCCCTACTCAGGGGGCTGGGTGATGCTGCCGAAGAAGACCTGGGTGAGCCTCTCAGCTCCTTTGCCAACCCGCTGGGTAGCCTTGGGCAGCTCACTTCCCTTCTGTGTTCCTGTTTATGGAATAGGGAGGATACTCTGTCCCAGAGAGTCTGGGCTCAAAGCGTCCTCCCACTGGGCTCCCAGTCAAGCCCTGAGACAACCCACTAGTTCTACCCCAAGTTCAAAACTAGGTCATGACCTAGTCCCTGCTGGGGTGTCAGGAAGGAAAGTGCACCTGGCTGCTCAGGGATAGTTGGGGGCAGGATACCCCATTCTCTTTCCCACCCTGTCTGCACACCCCAAGGCTTGACCCCCACCTGCACTTGAAGATCTGCATCGGCCAGGCTCTCAGGGACAATGCCATTGATCACCATGTCGAGGAGCAGGAGTCCATCAGCATCCAGGCCTCGAGCCACCTGGGTCATTCTGAGCAGCTCCCCTGCAATCCCCACCCAGCCCAGAGTCACCACAGGGCTCAGGCCTCAGCCCTACCCAGCTCACCTTGGGGGACACCCTACTCACCTGTAGCAAACTCCACGTGTGACTCTTGCCGGAATCTGCCACCCGTCAGGGAATGGCCGTTCAGGGCTTCCCCATTCTCTCCAGCCAGGGCCCAGTAGATGGGGGCAATGGTGACCACCAGCACCCGCATCAGAGGCCCTGGGTGAGGCGGGACGAGGACAGGTTAGGGCTGGATCCTTGGGGCAGCCACTCTCCTGCTCAAGGTCCCTCTGTGGCTCCCCACTGCCCCCAGGAGAGCTCAGCTCCTTCCCTCCAGGCTCAGCCTTGTGACTACCTGCACCCGTTATTTAACCAGAACCTGGGAAATGATAAAGGCAAATATCTATTTCATGGAATAGTTGTGAAAATTACGAAAATAAATTTACTGAAATAAATGCATGTAACTTGTTGGTATTTAACTAATTTCAACAAATACAGATTGAGGGCTCCTGATCTGGAGCCTGGGACTCCACAGGCTGTCATTGCATATTTGCCAGCCTGAGTTGAAAATCAACCACATTTCCTACCTTGCAGATACCTTTTGAAAGAGCTCGGGAGAGGAAGAATTTTTCAAACCCACATGAAAAAAGAGCCAAAATTTGCCTTGAAAGGGATCCTCAGACCTTCATGTGATGCCCGGCCCTCCTCTTGGGGTCATGGGGGGCCATGGACTGGGCAGGGGGAACACTGCCCCCTCCCCGCATACCCAGGATCAGGGACCGTGGCAGCTCTGTGGTGTTAACAAGAGCCAGACAGGCCTGTGTGTGTGGGCGGAGCTCTCTCAATTTCTCTGAGCCTCTGTTTGGCACTGTTCACACAGGACTGTGGCCAAGGATGGCTTCAGAGGAGCTTCTTTTAGTAAAGTCCTAGTCAGCACTGCCCCTTCCCTGCTGTGGACCCCCATGGGGCCATGGGTCTCCTGGGAAGAGCTAAACAGCAAGGTCCATTATGACAGGGTCTGCAAGTCTCTGGAGCATTCCATCTTCTCAGGACACAATGTGTTATAAATCTGCGTGCAGGTGGACCCCCCTTGGGTTCCTAGCTAATTTAGCTTTCCACGTTTCACCCTTTCTGCAGCCTCTAGCCCGCATCGCTCCGTCATTACTGGCGATCCTTCGCTTTTCTATCAGCCTTGGCCTTAAAAGTGGGATAAGAACCTCACAGAGCAATCAGTGGCTTCATAAACCATTATCTGAGCTCCTGCATCCACATAACTCTGATCACCCACACTCTTTCTGGTCTGATTTTAAATGCAGTTATTTTGTTTTGTGGCAGCGTTGCATGTGGAGAGGAAGTCGTGTGCACCTAAGTCCACGCTGGCTTGGGCTTGGCAATTAGAGGTACTCAGATACCGTCCACTTATCGAGCCCTCGAGGCACGGATTTTGTCTCCTTCTGGGTCTAGCACGTGTCGGAGAGTTCCTGGGAGTTGGGGGGAATGGGCTCAGATGCAGATGACTCTCTGGTCCCCACTTACCCACGTTTGCTGGGACATGGCTGATGCTGCTCCGGATGCTGGTGACCCCAGAATGCACCTCCTGTTGCACGCTGGTGTTGAGAGTGGCCACGCCAAATTCCTGGCCATTGATTACCCCCATCAGGCTGCCCTGGCTCCCCCGGGGCTCTCCTGTGAGGAAGGAAAGGAACAATAGTGACGTTCACTCCCCATCCCTGTGCCCACAGTACAGCAAGTACTGCTCTCTCATTCCCATTTCACAAGGAGTAAACTGAGGCTCAGAGAGGTGAAATGACTTGCCCAGGGACACCCAACTCATGGCTGACAGACTCCACTCGCAGGGGATTCTGGCTCCAAAAGAGGAGGGAGGCTCTTGGGAAAAGCCCTGAGCTGTGGGAGCTGCTGGCTTCTAATTCTGGCTCTGCCCCCACCTTCCTTAAAACCTGGGCAGAGCAGGCCCCCAAAGCCACACCTGAGTCGGCTTATCTGTGAAATGTGCAGGTGGGACCACAGACACACAGAAGACCCCTTGGTTTCTAAAACACCAGGAGCCCACGATGGCAGGGGCTGGTATATGGGGGGGGGCAGGGCACCAAGCCAGGAATGGAGCGCCATCACCTGAACGTCCCCCATTCCATCAGTGGCCCTGGCTCCAGCTGCCCTGCAGCTGGCCTGGCTGGGGTGGGTTGATTCTCGCCAGGCAGTCTGCGAGCAGAGGCTGTTTAGCACTAATCAGATGGATGGCGCAGGCACAGGGGGGCACTTCCTCTGACTAAGGGGCCAGCTGTCTCATCTGGGCAGATGGCTGTCCAGGGCGCAAGAGACAGAAGTTGGCCTGCTTCTCATTCACCAGCTCTCAGAGGAAATTAACAACAAATTGCCCATGATCTGTCGAAAAATAACAGAAAGCACTCAACTGCCAGGATCCTAAATGGGTAATCAGAGGGCTAGTTAATTTTGGGTTCTAGGAAGCAATGCCATTTCCTGCAGCCAGTAGCTGGGGTTTGATGAGATTTGATGAGATTTGATGCCCATCTGGGATCTTTGTCATCAATATCCGCTGCTCTGGGGTTTATGGGAGGGACGGGAGAAGGGGCATGAACCTAGCCCTGGCCTTTTAATAAGGGGATGAGGAAGCAGTTGGGAGCTGCAGATAAGAAGGCAGGAGCACGACCCAGGCAGCTTTGGGAGGGACAGGAAATGAGCCCAGGCATGGCAGGCCACTGTCAACTTTCTCAGACCTGGGGAGACTCAGCACCTCTTGTCCTTTCAGGCTGACAGGGACGGAGAAGTGAAGCAGGCAGGAGGGAAGACACGAGTGTAGTCAGGGCCTCAACAGCTCTGAAGTCCCTTTACCTAGCAATGCCCCTGGAAGGAATTTATCCTATAGAAAGATTCAGGCCATCACACAGATGCCACCACTGTGTGGCTTTTGGAGGGGAAACTGGAAAAAAAAATAAACTTTGCTGCTTATTTAACAAAGCCAGTGAAAATTAAGATTAAAAAGCATTCCCAAGGGATGCTATGAAGCAAATAAAGAAGATGTGGGTGGACCTAGGTTTATTATCATGGGATGTCGTCCAAGATAAGAGTAAGTAAAAAATGGGAGGTTATAAAGATGACCTGTGAATCTGACCTCAATTGTAAAAGGAAGAAACCCCAAATAATCGGCTAAGCTATTTCTGGTCATTGCACGATGAGAGATAATTACTTTTTTCTTCACAGATTTTGATATTATTTGGCCGTTCTATGATTAGCATATATGAAGGAAAAACACTTGTTTCCATTAAAAAAATAAGGAGGCTGTTATGGGCTGAGAACTGTGTCCTCCTCCCAAATTTGCATGTTGAAGTCCTAACCCCCAGGACTTCAGAATGTCACCTTATTTGAAGATGGGGTCTTTACAGAGGAAACCAAGTTGAGATGAGTTCGTTAGGGTCGACCCTAATCCGGTGTGCCTGGTGTCCTCATGAAAAGGGGAAGTTTAGAGCTAGACGTGAGCTCAGAGAGAACACCGTGGGAACATGAGGGCGGAGACCCGGGCGGTGGACCCGGGCGGTGCTTCTGCAAGCCGAGGAACAGCAAATATCGCCAGCATAATTCCTTGATTTTAAAGTTTGGTCTGACCCAAGGGAGAAAGAAGCTGACTGAGGAATCCTGAGATGGTGGGGGTTAGGAACCCCAGTAAGCAGTGTCATTTCTGACCAGCCACCACGGCCAGGCAGCGCGTGAAGCTTGGACCAAACACCACTTCACAGATGTCACAGCAGCCCCCAGCAGCTCCACAGATGCTCTTGTTTTTTGCTGCCTACTTCACAGGGCTGTGGAGTGTCCGAATAGAAGACACATATCTGTGCCAGCTAAGCTGGAACAGCCAAGGTTCCCCACCCAAGATGAACGGCGAACACTTAGCACCTCTGGGGCTCAGTTACCCAACTGTAAAGGGGCAGGGCAGATAAGATGACCCATAAGGCCCTCCCAATTGGTTCGCTCTGAGTTTGTGACTAAGCAAAGAAAAGGGTTGGGGACCTGGCAGAGCAGTGGATCCCCACAAGCAATACATAAATCCCCATTGTGCAGGATCCTGCCTCTGCCCATGAAGGTCTGGGCAGGGACACCTCGTACCTCTCACGGTTAGGAACGCCCGTGCTGTGGTGGAGCCCAGGAGGTTGTGAGCGACGCACTCATAGGTGCCTGTGTCCTCAGCCTCCACGCGCTGCAGCCACAGGCTCCCGTCCAGCTGGGTCTGGAGCCGCCCACTGGCCTGCAAGGGTCGGCCCGCCCTCAGCCACTCCACGGTGGGCGCTGGCTCTCCAGTGGCCTGGCACCGCAGGGTCACATCGTCCCCAGATCTCACTGTCATGTCCTGGGGCTCCACCTGGAACACCGGGGCACCTGTGGAGGCCCGGGGCTACTTTTAGGAACACTTTATTATTTTTTGTATATTCAAGAGGTACATATTCATTTAGACACATTAGAAAATACAGAGAGGCAGAAAAGAGAAAGTAAGAATCACATATGATCCTAGCACCCAGTTATAATTGCTGCATGTTTCCTTCTAGACATTGTTTCCTTATGAAAATACAATCATATTGCACATACCTACTTTTTTTACTCCACAATAGATCATAACTACCTTTTGATGCCATTAAATATTCATTTTTATTGGCTATGTAGTATTTCATTGCTCAGATCTATTGTGATTTGCTAAATCAAGACTCTAATATGAGTCATTTAGGTTGTTTCCAATGAAGAGGTGCCACTTGCCAAAACTGCCTCTTCCTGATGTGCAGTGAAATGGGCAGACCTGTGCTCTGTCACTTGCAGTGAGTGACTCTCACCAAGTCACTTCCTGACTTTCAGTTTTATCTCTGAAAGATGGGTGATAATTCCACTTTCCACTACAGACCCTCCTGAATGGCTAAAATGGAAAAGATGGACATGCCCAGTGCTGCTGAGGATCTGGAACAACCGGGAAGCTCCTACACTGTGGGTGGGACCAGTGTGTTTGCCAGTGTATGAGCTTCCTGTGGCTGCTGTAACAAATTGCCACAAACGTGGGGACTTAACAGCAGAAAAGTATGCTCTCACGGCTGTGCAAGCAAGAAATCCAAAATCGGTTTGTTTGGGCTAAAATCAAGGCTCCTCTGGAGGCTCCAGGGGGGAATCCATTCCTTGCGTCTTCTAGCTTCTGGCAGCTGCCAGTAGACCTTGGCTTGAGGCTGCATCACTCTGTCCTCTGCCTCCGTCTTCACTTTGCCCTATCCTGTGTGTGTGTGCATGCACACGCATGTGTGTGTATGTCTAATCTCCTCTGCCTCTGTTTCATGAGAACACAGGTTCTGGGGATTGGACGTGGCCATGACTTTGGGAGCCATTTATCAGCCCACCACAGCCAGTGACTCCTAAGGCTAAACACATGTGTACTACACGACCTAGCAATTCCATTTCTGGACTGGTGCCCTAATACAAATGCATATGCACATTCACCAAGAGACACACATAAGACTGTTGCGGCAGCACTGATTGTAATTGCCCCAAACTGGAAACTAACCTACAGTGGAATAAATAAATAGGGGTGTATCCACATAGTGGAAAACCAAACAGCAGTGAGAAGGAATCAACTAATTCCATGAAACAATATGGACGAATGTCAAAAAATGTTGTGCGAAAGAAGTCTGACACACGAGCACATTTGATCTGATGCCGTTTAAATAAAGATCAGAAACAAAAAACCAAAAAATGAGCAAGACTTCCAGCTACACTGAGTGAAGAGGTCAGCAAGCCTGCCCCCCCAAACAAGTATAAAACTTGACAAAATTGTCAGAAACAACTATTTCAGGGCTCTAGAAATCAACCAATGGCAAATAACAAATTGAGTGATTTATCCATAAAAAGCCTCTGGAATTTTGGATAAGAACAGTGGAAGTCCATGGCTGTCCTGCTTGGGACTGGGGACTGTGCCCCACCTTGGTCATCAGGGCAGGTTTATTAGGGCAGGGCTGGCTGTGAGAACCAGCAGCTTTTGCCAATGCAGGAGGCTGACTTGATTTGCAGTAGGAGATGAAAATATATTCTGAGAAGTATTGTCAGGAAAAGTCACAACGCTGGTAGAAATGAGCGGGAAAATAGCACCTCTGCTAGCCCAAGGTTGTGGCCCTGGCTGGGGAGGCCAGTGGACTAGGCAGAAATGAGCCAAGGAGAACCTGGAAACGAGGGGGCCACACGTGGCTGGCTCGGTTCTCCACACACCCCTGGCCGGTGTGGAAAGTGGCACCTGGGCAGGGAGGTCTGAGAGGGCTGAGGGACAGTCACACGGATACAGACTGGAACATCACCTGAACTCGAAGGACTCCACAACCTCACTGTGCTGAGATTTTCTATTTTTCCCATTGCCCACTGAAGCATTTTTAGGATGGCTCCTTTAAAACCCTTGTCAGGTTATGCCAACGTCTGTGTCGTCTCAGTCGGTATCTCCTGGTTGTCTTTTCTCATAGAGATTTTCCCCGTTCTTGGCATGATGAGAGAGTTTCTGTTGTGTATTGGACATGTTGAGTATTGTAATACTCTGGTTCTCATGCAAGTCCTCCATTTCAGCAGACCTTTTCTGACACTGCTAGGGGAAGAGGGGACGTCCAGGTTCCCTAGTCAGCCTCCACTGACACCCCGGGACAGGGAGGGGCACCGCATTATTGCTGGGCAGGGTGGGCGTTCAGGCTTCACGCCAGGCCTCTGCTGATGCCACCCGGCTGGGAGAAGGCAGGACAACTCTTAGCCCCCTCCCTTGGCCTCTGTGGGTGAACGTGCTGGAAGTTCTGTCTCTTCGTTAGGCCTCATCTGACACTGTCCCCACCCCCGTGGGGGCACAGTGATGTCTCACTGTAGCAGGGGAGGGTGGATGTGTAGCCCCCCATTGATACTTGTGGAGGGGCTGGGGTTGGAGCCACCATTTTTTTTTGTAGTGTTTGGCTGGAATAGGGTGGTTATTATCTAAACGTTTTCTTTCTTGCTAGGCTGTCCCTTTCCTAGTCCTTTAGCAAGAGAGAACAGGTTTTTGTTGGGGTCTTTTAAAAAAATTTTTGTCTGAACCCATTCGTGTTTCCAGGTTGCTGGGTTCTCCAGCACCCAGCCCAGGACATCTGAGGCAACAAGAAAACTCAGGGAATTCACCCCCAGGTTGTTCCTCAGGTCCCAAGATCTGCAGCTGATTCACCTTTTCTCTCTTTCAGAGTCTTTTAAATGTTTGTCTTCTATATAAAGTCCAAGGTTTTTTGCTGTCCTTAGCAGAAGTGGAGAGCAGTGCACCTGCACCATCTTGTCGGGGACCAGAAACCTGCCCCCATCCATGACAAAAACTCTCAACAAACCAAAGGGAACTTCCCCAACATCTACACAAAGGCATCTACAGAAGTCCCACAGCCAACATCACACTTAATGCTGATAATGAATGTTCTCTGCCTAAAACTGGGAACACAGCAAGGATGTCCACTCTCGCCACTGCGTCGTACCAGAGCTTCTAACCAATGCAAGGGGGCAATATGGAGAAATTAAAGACATACAGATTGGGAAATTCTCCTTCTCTCTCTCTCTCTTTTTTTTTTTCTTTTGGCAGCTGGCCAGTATGGGGATCCAACCCTTGGCCTTGGTGTCATCAGGACCACACTCTAACCAGGTGAGCTAACCAGCCAGCTCTAAAGCATACGGATTGGAAAGGAAGAAGTCAAACTTTCTCTATTCATAGATGATGGAGAAAATCCTAAGGAATCTACCAAAAAACTACTAGAACTAAAAACTAATTTAGCAAGGTTGTAGGATTCAAGATCAAGATATAAAAATCAATTGTATTTCCATATATTTGCAATAAAAAAATAAAACTAAGAAAAACATTTCCATTCAGAACAGCATCCACAATAATAAAATACTTAGTCATCAATTTACTGAAATAAGTGTAAGACTTGTACACTGAAAACTACAAAATACTGCTGAGAGAAATTAAAGGTCTACATAAATGGTACTGGAACAGCTGGATATCTATATGTAAAAAAAGGGATTTAGACCCTTATCTTACACAAAAATTGAGTCAAAATGGACCACAGATCTAAATGTAAGAACTAAAACTATAAAAATTATAGAAGAAAAGGTCATCTTAGGTTAGGCAAAGATTTTTTTAGATGTAACACCCAACACATGACCCCCAAAAACACAAAATTGGTAAATGTGGACTTCATCAAATTTTAACACTTTTGCTCTTCAAAGGCACAATTAAGAAAATAAACCACAAACTAGGAGAAAGTATTTGCAAATCACAAATCTGATAAAGGACTTGTATCCATACTATATAAAGAATTCTGATAGGACATTAATAAGACAAACAATTCAATTAAGATGGGCACAAAGTCTGAACAGACACTTAGCCGAAGAAGATAGCACATGAAAAGGCTCACACCGTCATTAGTTATTAGGGGAGTGCAGATGGAGTGAGATATCATGCCATACCCACGAGGGTGGCTACAATAAAAAAGACGGACATTACCAACTGTTGACAAGGACGTGGAGAAACCAAAACCCCCACACACCGCTGGAAGGAACACAAAATAGCACAGCCCGTTTGGTGGTCTCCTAAAAAGCTAGACATGCATTTATCATGTCACTCAGCAATTCCACCCCTAGGACTCCCCCCGAGGGAACGGAGAACATATATCCACACAAGCACCTGTACACAAATGTTCATAGCAACATTGTTCACAGTAGCCAAACACTAGAAATAATCCAATGTCCAGTAACTAGTAAACAGATAAACGAAAGGTGGTTTATCCATACAATGGAATACCTTTTAGCAATAAAAAGAAATGAATCATTGATATATCATGGATGTCCCAAGAACACTGATACGTGAAGGGTGCAAGAACCAAACGACTACATGTGATTCCATTCGTATGAAATTTCCAGAAAAGGTGTATCTATAGAGATAGAAAGCAGATCAGTGATTGCCTGGGTGGGGCTGGGGATGGGAGCAGGGAGTAGGGATTGACTACGAAGGGGCAGGGGGAATTTTTTGGAGTGATAGAAATCTTCTAAAAATGGGTGTGGTGAAGGTTGTACAACTCTATAGATTTATGGAGAATCACTAAACTGTATATATACTTATAAGGAGTACATTTTTCCACTTTAAAAAAATTGTTGTAAAAAATACGTGATTTACCACCTTAACCATTTTTAAATGTGCAATTCAGCAGTGTTAAGCATATTACGCGCTGTCGTGCAACCAATCTCCAGAACTTTTTCATCTTGCAGGACTGAGATACTCTGTGCGCCTTAAACATCTCATTTCCCCCTCCCCCAGCTCCTGGCAACCACAATTCTATTTCCTGTCCCTAGGAATTTGACTTTTCCTGTAATGGGAATCATACAATATTTGTCTTTTTGTTTTGGTTTATTTTGCTTAGTGTAATGTCCTCAAGATTTATCCACATTGCAGCATGTGTCCGAATTTCCTTCCTTTGTAAGGCTGAGGACTTGTAGAAATGGGTGGATTTTATGCTATGTAAATTATATCTCAAAAATGTTGTTTTTTGGAAACAAAAAATAAAAACAGGCAAAACTTGTGATGGTGATTACTGGGGTAGGGGGCAGTGAGTAGAAGACAGGGGTGGTGGGGGCTGTGGACTAACACTGCTGTCTTTTTTGGTTAACGGGGTGGGTTCACATCATAAAAAGTCACTGAGCTACACACTTGTGACACGTATTCTTCATAGGTGTGTTCATCTTCCAGAAAATGTTTCCTACAAGATCCCTACTGAGACTACTTCACAGTATTATTTTGAGGCTCAGGTGGAGCTCCGTACACTGCACGCTGCTTGTAAATGCAGGAGCTGTCACTACGATCTCGAGGGTGGTTGTGAGTTTTGAATCACAGGTTCCTTCCAGGCCTGGTTTCCAGTCGCTGGGTATTCATTAGCCTGACCCTGAACCTCCCTCCACATTTGGGAAACAGTTCAGATGACTTCAACTGTGGGTTCCAAATAAACATTTGTTCAAGGATTACAAGTCCCTGGCCCTGCCTCTCTGCTCTCCATTCAGACAAGGCCAGGCCCCAGCAGCCCCAGCACCCCCTTCACCGTCCCCACTCTGGGAAGGGGAGGCCAAGACTCACTCTGAAGGACAAGGGTCACCACCCTCTTCGCCGTGCCCATGTCGTTCTCTGCCAGGCACTGATACTGTCCCGCGTCGTCCATCTGTAGGTGGGCACGGGACAGGGGAGTGTGGTGCTCAGGACAGCTGGGCATGGTGGGGGCAACTGGACCAAGACCCCACTACCAGCAAGGTGCTTAGAGGATAAGCCAGCCAGGGATGCCGGATTCTCCACAAGCATCAGAAGGGCCTCTGTGGCCACTTGTCAGTAGACATTCAAAGAGAACCCAGTCCCCTTGACAGCCGGTGCTGGCGGTGGTGACTACTAAGAGCATGGACACGTTGCCCTGAGTGGAGCCACTTTCTGGAAAAAGCATGATCTAGATCCTCCTCTTCCCAACTGTATACAGTGACATCTTACTGCCCAATGGTACGTTATCTGGGATTCCTTGCAAAAAAGCATTCCATGGTCAAATAAGTTTGGGAAACACTGAGTCAGACAACCCATGTCTCTGAACTGCAGGATTTCTCAGGGCATTTATGTGCCATGTGTACTGCAAGTCTTCCAGAGGCGAGACAGGTTGCAGCATCTCTCTAACCTAGGGGGCCAAAGAAGCTTGTTCACAGGACATCCACGACCACGGAGATGTGATGGAACTTGGGAAGAACACAGCTCCGAGTCACCTCTGAGTGGCAACGCTGCCATGGGGTGGAGCTGATGCAGCCGGAATCCACCGGCCACTCCCAGAGGATGTATCTGGGAGGCCATCCCCGGGGACTGGCAGGGCCAGCGTGGCACAAAGTTAAGAGTGCTGATTTGGAAGTCAGACCAACATGGGACTGAATCCCAGCCCTACCACTTACTGTACTGAACCTATTACTAGGACATTACCACATCTCTGGCGCCTCAGTTTCCCCATCTCTAAAATGGAAATGATAACCGCTAGGATTGTTGTGAGCATTAAGTGTCATGATTCAGTGTGAGCCACAGAGCCTGGCCCCCGGTTAGTAGTTGGGTAGCGGTAGCCGATATTGTTGCTGCTATTATTGTGACTGCTGCTATTATTACTAGCCCTTTATTATTATTATTATCATCCAGAGGAAGTCTCCCAAATGGGTGAGACCACAGCCCCAAGATGAACTTGAGTGATCTGATTTGTGGATTTCTGCATAACCACTGACACTTGGGGCACAGAATGTCAGGTGGGAGGGGGATGCCCCGTGTCCAAGGCTTTGGAAACAGCACGGAGCAGGAATCAGGAGACCCGGGGCGGGGTCCTGCCTCCTGCACTTCCGGGGTGTGGGCCTCTCTGAGCTTCAGTGTTTTCATCTGTAAAATGAGACACTATTACCTGCCTATCCTGCCCTGCGGGGTTGTTAATATTTTGGGGCTATTACCCACGAACCACTCTACCAAATATGGGTCATCTCACTGATTTCTCACTGTAAACCTCTGAGGTAGAAATAATTACCAGCCCCATTGACTCGGTGGGATAACTGAGGCACAGATAAGTTAAGTAACTGGCTGAAGGTCAGTGGTGGGAGGATGTCTAGGGAATGGCAGGGAGGTGCTCTGTAGACCGTAGAGGGCAGGGCCAACCTAAAGAACCCTCCTGAGCAGTCAGAAAAAGCCTAGGGTTGTCCTGGGCGGCCCCACCCCAGGTGCCAGGCCCCGCCTTGCCTCGGTCCTGGGGATGGTCAGTGAGCCATTCTGCAGCTGGAGGCGGAGACGGCTGCCCCGCAGTGGAAGGCCGTCTTTGAGCCAGCGGATGTCAGGCGCTGGGTCTCCATGGGCCACACAGTCTAGCTGGACACTGCCCCCCACTGGTTCCACCAGGTAGGAGAAAGCTTCCCCTTGTAGGACAGGAGCCTCTGCATGGGGTGACATCAAACAAGTGGTCGGGAAAGAGGCTCCCGTCAGGCTCAACCTCCCATAAACCCAAAGGCCTGCCCACCCGCTGCCTCCAGGGCCTACACAGGCTCCTGCTTGCCCAGCATAGCTGAGTACCGTCAGTGCATCAGGGATGGCAAGCAGTGTCCATGTCATGGGTCAGGTAACATAGACTGACAGTGGCTACCAGCAACCGTACTGAGAAGGATTTGAAGCTTAGTGGGAGTAGTGCTGATTGATTAGTGATGCCTGAGACGGGCACAGGTAAGAATGCAGGGTTACGTGTGCCATATACTCGCTCTTGCAGATGAATTACACTAGCTGCAGAGTACCCGCCGGGTACTTTGGAAAACAAGAACTGGGGGAAAGGAGAACATTAGGACACCCCTGTTGTACACAGCAACACTTAGAGATTCCTGTGCATCTCAAAACACCGTCGGGATGTCCTGTGCCGGTGCCCTACTTCCTGGGGTCCTGAGGTTGAATCTACCAAAAGCTGCAGCTGTGTCCTGGTGCCTCGGGCTGCTCCTTCCTTCCAGCAAGCCCCACCCATCCCGAAGCTGAGCAAACTAAGTCACGGTGTCACCAAAGGTGACTGTGCTGCTTCTGGTGGAATGAGGCCATAGAGGACAATTGGCAGGTTGGCAAGCTTCAGGCATTTATCTCCCAGGGTACCCTGGCCCTCATGCCCTCCTCCCACCCAGGCCAATTGGTCAGATTACATCTCTACCTGCACCGGGGTTGACCAGGGAGTGTCAAAAATATCGATGCCGCACCTCTACCCCAGAGAGGCTGGTTTACTGGGTCAGGAATAGAACATGGGCCTCGGCATTTTATAAAGTCTCCTAGGAGACTCTATAGTGCACCTGGAAGTGGGGTGGGGAGACCCACTAGTTCACAGGACAGGAAGCCAGTTTCTCAGAAAACCAATAGATTGGGTTTCATGGAGGTCTCTAGAGAAAGGCCATATGGGCAAAGTCCTACCCTTCACGTGGACAAAGCTGACCACCTGCACACGGCCCACTCTGTTCTCGGCCCAGCAGACATAGGTCCCGCTGTCCTCTCTGGTGACCACTGCCCGCTGCAGCGTGCTGCCCCCATCCTGTTCAGACACGCCCTCTGTGGCGAGAAAGACATGCTCCAGGGGACTCTGAGTCCAGATGCAGGGACCTCCTGCCCAAAGTACTTCACTCAGGACTGGGTACCCAGCAGGTGCTTAATGAAGGGAGTGTCCCTTCTCCCTGGGTGGCAGCCTGGCAGGCACAGGCCGTATCAGAGGATGTGGTTAAAGAACCTGCCTTTCACTGTCTTCAGGCGTTTACTGTGAGTTTGATAACAGAAACGCTGCCATGGTTCTAGACAGATGGATTCTATTAACTGGCTTTGTTTTCCTCCGCCATGGGTTAGACAGTGCGCTGACAGTAGGGATAAGGACACACATTGCCATCGATTGGGCATTTATTCTGGGTGAGGCCTGGTGCCAAGTGTGTTCGATCATTCTGTGCGCAGGACCCATTGTTAATGAAGAAGCTGGCCTCAGAGAGGCTGGGTCACTTGCCCACGGTCTCCCCCCGGGAAGTTCTGGGGCCCAGCAAGGCCTTCACCACCTGGACTTGGTTTTAGGAACGTATGATGTCTTATTCCAATGTAGGAAAGTACTATTTTGCATTAGAAGGGACATAGCAATTTATCAATTCAGCAGACATTTACTGAGAACCTACTAAGTATCTTGAAGGCCCTGTGTCTCCCTAAAAGTCACCTGGGTCCCAGGTGGGAGGACAGAGCTGTCCAGGGAAAGAGGTTTGCTCAGGGTCCCACAATGGGAGCAGCAGCTCTAGGCTAGAACACAGCCCCAGGCCCTGCGGTCTCCAGAGTTAAGTCTTCCTCTCAGGTGGCTTCTTGGCAGCTCTGATATATGGCTTGTCACATTTGGTCACGCATGGGTTTTCCCCTCCCCCCACATAGGGCTAAGTTTGGAGACCCAGAACCCACAGAGCTGGCTGACAACCTCTTCCTCTCCACTAGGTTGGGTTTCCCACCTGCCCTCCCTCCTTGACCTCCCAGGGTCATGGGTCTCTGTCCCACCCGCCCCAAGCAGGCCCAGACCTGTAACTGGCCGGTCGTTGATAGTCCAGCCAATTCGGGGGGTGGGGCTGCCCCGGGCTGCACAGCGAAGCCACAGCCTGTCCCCGAGGTGCAGGCTGTGGTCCCCAGGCAGGGTAGTGAACACTGGCAGTGCCAGGATGGTGAGGTGCACACGGCGGCGGGCCCGGCCCACGGCGTTCTCAGCAGTGCAGGTGTAGGTGCCCGCATCCTGGCCCTGCTGGCAAAGGGAGGGGTCAGCCTGAGAGCTGCCCCCCACTCCTGGTCTGGGCCAGAATGTCCCCAGGGGCCCAGTGCCCTGCAGGTTCCCCTGGAGCATCCAGCCCAGAGAGGTGAAGTGACTTGCCCAAGGTCGCACAGCTAACAAACGGGTCTGCTTCGCCAGCACACCACAGTGCCTCCCTGCAGCTATTGTGTGGCTCTGCTCCTTCATAAACTCTGGCCACGTGATGGTAACAGTCATCATTTAGTGAGCACCTACTGCATGCCAGGCCTTGTGCTCAGAACCTGATATGCACCAGCTCGAATCCCCACTGCCCAGCCATCTGCAGAGTGGCCCGTTTTGTAATTACAGAGTCTGATGCATGATGATGAGGGAAGGAGGTCAGGGTCCCACCTACACCCCTGGCTCAACATCTCCCCCAGACCATGGAGGACAGTTAACATCAATGCATGGTTGAGAACAACAGGATGTACTTTGGGGACACAAAGTTGCTGCCACATTCCCGCTCCCCCAGGAGCTGGCCACAAGCTGGGTTCTACAACACCAAGATCAAGGGCTCAGATCCTCTACTGGCCAGCCATCGAAAACAAACAAACAAAAATCCTGGGTTCTGCCTCTTGGCAACATTGTATCTTGGGACAATTACACCCATGTGAGTCTCGGTTTTGTCATCGGTACCCGGGACGATGACATGTATTTCCCCAGGTTCCTGGGGTAAAGACTGCCCAGTGCTCAGTGCCGAGAAGGAAAAACGGTCTCTGCTCCCTGCGTGTTTCTACCACTCCCTGTGCTCCGGGGCCGGTGCCCTCACCTCCGAGTTTGTCACCAGCAGCTCCCCAGAAGGCTGGATGGTGAACTTCCCCTGGGCTCCAGACACAGGCTGGCCGTCCTTCTCCCAGGCGATGTCTGGCTCGGGACTGCCCCTGGCCATGCAGGGCAAGAGGGCGTGGGAGCCTTCGATGGCAGACAGGTCAGGTAGGCTGGTCTCAATCACAGGAGGGACTGCAGGGAGATGGAGGTCCACTAGGGGACTGGGGCTGGGCGAGGGTGGGCTGCCCTGCCCAGTGCCCTTGGCCCTTGGCATGGCCCCTCAGCCCTCCCCACCATCAGCTGCAACCCCACCAACTCCCTGGTCATAGGTCATTGTCCATGGTACGGACAATCTGGCGACTCTCTGAGTTTGGTGAGGCTGTGACAGGGTGACCCTGTGGCACCTGCACACATGTACACACATGCACACACACACACACACACACACGATGACCAACAGCCTCAGCACAGAGGCCTTGGTGGTCCCTGCTGGGGCACAGACTCCTGCATCAGGTGGCCTCCAGGACCAAAAGCAGAGCAGCTATCACAAGACCCACACATTTTCCTCCTCTGGGAAAGGGTGACCAGAGATGCTCCAGGTCACAGGGGAGAGGAGTATGCAGGACAAGGAGACTGGAGCCAGGAGCCCCTCTGAGTCCACAGACCAAGTCCCGCCGCAGCCCACCTTGTACCACCAGCCGCGTTTTCCCCATGGCGCTGCCCGCGCTGTTCTGGGCGATGCAAAAATAGTTTCCAGCATCCTCTGGGCTAGCATGGCTAATCCGCAGCTGTCCGCTGGGTAGGACCCAGGTACTCGCTCCTGGATGTTGCGGGGAGAAAATCGGGGGCCAGTGGCTAGGGTAGGGGAGACCCCCGAGGAGAGTGGCTTGAGCTGATCTGCTGACAGGCAGTGCATGACTTGCTGGGGTCACAGAGTGACCGAGTGAGAGAGAGCAGGGAAGCCCGGCCAGAACCAGACCGAGCACGCCCCCGGCCTCTGACCTCCCAACTCAGCCGCCGAGTGCTCAGACAGAATCTCAGGCCATGGTGAAGGGAGAAACAAGGGCAGGGGGTGGGGGACCTGTCTCTGGGCCGGGCAGGGGCTTTCTGGACCTCCCAGCAGGTCTGCGGAGTCTCCTGGGAGAGGAAGGAGAATCCCATATTCTTCCCTTCCCCTCCAGAGCGGCTGCCATGGGGACACACCTGCAGGGACGCTGAGCCCTTCTTTCTGCCAGGTGATGGTTGGCCGGGGGATGCCCAGGGCCTCGCAGGGCAGCAGCACCTCCTCCTCTGCCACTGCCCGAACCACAGTGGGCAGCGGCTTCACCATGGGGGAGGCTGCAAAGGAACGGTGGTGCGGAGGTCCCTGGGGATGCCATCATCACCTAGCTGCCCCAAGGGGGCCTCTGAGTATGAGGGAGAGAGAAGCCTCTAAAGGAAATGGGGTTCTGGAAATTCAGATGTAGCAACACGGACGCAGGGGGCTGACTCTTCTCTCATCAGGAGTCGGATCAGAGGCAGGTGTAGGCATCTGGGACCCGGAGCTTCACCTCCATCCTCAGCCCTCTAGCTCTCTGCCTGCTCCCCTGGCCCCAGGGCCTCAGGCAGTCTGGGCCAGGGACACTTACCTTGCACAGTGAGGACCACGTGCTTGTGGGCCACACCCGCGGAGCTGCGGGCTGTACAGGTGTAGCGGCCAGAGTGGATGGGGAGGGCCTGCCCAATCTCCAGGGCACCTGTGGGTGGAAATGGGGCATGGAGGGGGTGAAGGGATCGGGGACAGAGGTCCCCAGTGACGGAGGTGGCAGAGCTCCCACACACCCCCACCCTAATGTCTCTGGTCCAGGCCACTCAACCTGTTCATCTGTAAACAGTATGCAGGATCAGACGGTGTGGGAACCTGGGATCTAGGCCTGCCTCTGCTCCCTTCCTGAAGCATAACTGTGGGCAAGTCCATTCCACTCTCTGGGCCTCAGTTTCCCCATGTGTACAATGAAGAATCAGACAAGATGGTCACTAGACCCTTCTGGCTGTGAAATTCCAGGACCTTCCACTGCCCTGACCAGAATCCCTGGCTCACAGTTCCACATCCCACTACTCTCACCATGCTTTGCTAAAAACTCGCCTCCACCAGGAAGCGTTCCAGGATGTTGCCTCCTCTGTCCTCCCCTGGCCCCCCCTTCCTTAGCCTTGGTTACTCAGCGGACACCATCTTAACCTTCCCAGACTGCAGGCTACACCTCAGCAGTCGAGTGAAGTGGTTTCTAAATTGTCTTCTGTGGACCCCTGAGGGCCTGCTGGGTGGGTGAGGGGAGCAAGCCCACTGGACTCTGGGCACCTCCAGCCCCAGATGGCACTGGAACTGTGGCTCGTTTTACATGTTGGGCTTTGCTGGCACCACTTGGTGGAAGGAAGTGCACCATTCCTTCAAAAGAAAACCACAGATATGGTTCCTAGACTTCAGGATTTCACTAATTAACCAACTAACCAAAAATTTAATTTGGAGAATCTCCATAAAGTTGCCAACTTTTTATTTTGACAAGCAAAGACATTTAAAAAATCATCTTCTACTATTACCTTAATTTCATCAAGGAAAGGAACTTCTAACACCAAACGAATAAGAGCATAATTTCAGAATAAAGGACAATGCTTCTAATAGGATAAAACTAGGTTTACAAAAAACTCTCAGGTAGCTGTTATTTTTCTCATTGTCCTTGAAACACTGATTTGCCCACGGGGATCAGGGAACCACTGACAGATCTCAACACAGTAGAGTATGGAGGAGGAAAGGGCGAGGGGCTTCTCCCAGTCACACAGAGAGGAAGTGGCAGAGCCCAGCCAGAACTTTCCACATTGCTCCATGCCATGGGCTCCTTTGCCCTCTCTGCCCATTCTCCTAGTCTCCCTCAGCCGCATCTCTCTGTGGCTCACCCTTGCTTACCCGAGGGCGAGACACGGTAGCCGCTCCCCCGCACCCCTAGCCGTGCGCCTGCCTTGCTCCAGGACACAGCTGGCACTGGCATGCCCGTGCTGTGGCACGTGAGGACCACAGGTGCCATCTTGGTCACGGTGAAGTCCGTCTGGTCGTCAGCAATGGTGGGAGGCACTGAAACCCAAGATCAGGCTTGAGGCCCTGCTGAGGCACACTGGGGAACACACAGTCACAGGGCCAGGGGGACGAGAACTATAAATGAAGGCCCGGACACAGATGACATTAGTGACGAAGGGCCAGGGAGGGAGGCAGGGGCAAGAGGCAGACGTCACATTTGCTTACTCAGCAAATTTGGGGGCACTGGGATAATTCACAGAGTGTTTCACAAGAGAAGGGGGCTTTGCAAGAGCTATCCAACTCGAAGTGGGGGAGGCCAGAGAAGGCCTCCGGGGGAAGTGGCATTTAACCTGAGATCTGAATGAAAAGCAGGTGTTGGCTGGGTGAGGGGAACAGTGTTCCTGGTAGAAGGAACAGCACGTGCAAAGGCCCTGAGGTGAGGGACAGAAAGCTGAACAGCACAACTGGATCCCAGAGGGAGGCAGGCCATGGGGTGACACAGAACTTGTGGGCCCGGGTGAAATCTTGCATTCTGTCCTGAGCACAGTGGGCAGCCATGGAAGGAGGGATTTCAACCCGGGTGATGACAAGTCAGATGTAGGTTTAGAACATTCTGGATTGGGGAGGGGCCTCTCCTGTGAGCTCTTACATGGCAAGAACTGTGATGGAACCCAGGTTATGTCAGAGTGGGTAGGAAGGATCCGAGAGGGCTTCCCGGAGGAGGTGTCCTCTGAAGCCCAGGAGGAAACCAGCGCAAGTCCCTGCAGGCAGGGAGAGCACCCAACGGAGGGAAGCCCCCTGCCCTGGACTTCCTCATCTGCCTCCTACCCCGACTCACCGTGAACAGTCACCTGGTAGAGCCTGCGGGCCTCTCCCACCTCATTGCTCACCACGCACTCAAACAGGGCTGAGTCCTGCGGGCTGGGGGCTGTGAGGAGCAGGGCGCTGGAGGGCAGGAGCCTGGACGGACAGACAGAGGCCAAGTGACTGGCGGGGCTGACCTGACAAAAGCTCGCCCTGGCCTTCCTTCCTGGGCAGGCTGGATGTGGGGAATCTCATGACCATTTCTTCTTACTGTATCCAGCCCCCAGCCCTGACTCTAGATGTTTTTTCTAAAAGTTTCTACCCCCAAAGTTCTAGCTGTTGGACTTGTAGACGATTTTTATTTTCATCCTGTGTTTCTCTGTAATCCTGTATGTTTGCTACAATAACCATTGAGACATAACTGCTATGATAATTGCATTCGACTCCCCAATCAGTAACTTACTCAGGTTTATGGAGCACTGGCTTTAGACACACAGCACCATGATGACCCGGCACCTAACACAACTATTTGGTGAATTAGTTGGTGAATCAACTCTTTTAATGCTTTAATGACCATTTAATGATCAGCAACATTTGAGAAGTGGGGAGACTGAGGCTTCAGGCATAGTCACGTGTCCAGGCTCAGCCAGCACATATTGTTTTTAAACAAATAGTGACTGTAATGGATACACAGGTCATCCATTTTTCTGTTTGGCTGTATATCCCAAAGGTCACGCAGTCCTGTTTGTCTGAGTGTAAAGACGCTCCTGGGCCCCCAAGGTGGAGACACCAGTTCTGGTCCTGTCTTTGGTGCCTCATTTCTGACCCACTCCCCACCCCGGGCATCTCAGGGTGCTCCTGGGAGGACCAGTTTGTTACCGGTAGGTGCCCTGCTGCAGGTGGAAGTCCAGCTTCTGTCCGTCCTTCCACCAGACCACCAGGGGCTTGGGGGAGCCACTGGCCTCACAGGGCAGTGATGCTGGCGTGTGGGCGGTCAGGGTCAGGTTGGAGGGGCTGGGGGCGATGGCTGGAGGCTCTGGAGAGAGGGCAGTCATCAGGAGACAGGAGGGGCTGGGGGCTGGGACCTCTGAGGCTGTGCCCAGAGGCAGAGTCAGGGGCAGGGGTCTGGCTCCCACCTTCAGCCCATCTCCAAGGGAGCAAAGAGGGCAGAAGAAACTCCCCAGGGAGAACTGCCAAGAGGCTCCCACAGCTGGGTGTTCCTGAGCCTGGTGTCTCCCTCACCACCTTTGCTGGAACTCCCCATCAGCCCCTGCCCGAGGCCAGGGCCTCTGATTGCAGTGATTTCGAATCTCATCCTTTCAAATGCTTTCCCTTTTGTGCATGCTTTACCTCTCACTTAATAGAACAACGTAGTAGTATGTGAAGGTGATACAGGCATAAAAATAAACATGCATCCTTCACGTGCCCGCTTTTTACTAATGGGCTTCATGGCCATAAACATTTGGAAACCATTGCTCTTGGCTTCTGACAGCTGGGGTGACCCAGAAACTAAGCAGGACCAGACCCCCAACAGGGACTGGATGCTGAAGGCAGTGAACTCACCGTTCCTTAGTCCACCTACCGAAGACCCGGAGGTCACGTCCTTGCCGATCGGAGCCAGCAGAATTGGATGCCAGGCAGACATAGTGCCCGGCATCCTGGGCACGGACTGGCTGGATCCTCAGGGAACCCTCTGGCAGGACCTCCAACCTGGAACGGAGGGAGGGGTTGCCAAGAAGACCAGCAGGCCAGGGGACCCTCGAAGGGCTGTGTCCAGAAAGACCGTCCCTCTGCCCCCTGTGTTCCCAGCAAGAGGATACTAACTCAGGGGTCAGAGTCCTGCATCCATTAGGCCAAGGTCAGGAGGTCACAGTCATGGGTAGCTCCCCACACCCCAACCCAGCATTAGAAAAGTCAAGAGAGGGGCTGCTTTGGGCCTCCTGTGCTACTGCCTGGGCCAAGCCTCTCCCCAAGAGTCAGCAGGCAGTGATATCCCCACTCTTTCTGAGAACGACCCCCCTAGATTTGAGAACTGCCCCTTCCTGAGAGCCCTGTCTGTACTGTGCAATCTGGCCCCAGTCACAGTGGGTTGGACTGGGGATGGACGTGTCACTCAGCCTGGCTGGGCCAATGGCATTCTCTGCCCTGGGAATTTGGAATTAGGATTCTGCAGGTTGTGTGAGCTGAGGAGCTGTAATGTTGGGGGCATGGGAGTGTCGGGGGGGGGGTGTTTCTGCCATGTTCACAGAGGAAGAAGGTGCCAGAGAGAGAGAGAGGCATGAAGCCCACACACACAGAGAAGCAGAGGTTAGGAAGAGCCAGCCACCAGGGCTCCTCACAAGGGGCTTGCTTGTCCTTGGGTTCTGAGAGACACCCCCCCATGTCCTGTTGATAAAGTCTCTACTCCACCTGCCTGAGTTGGCTTCTGTTTACAACCCACAAACAGGTACCTGAGACCCTCCCCTGTGCTCCCCTTCTGCTCCCACCTGGGGCTCCCAGGGTCCAGGGGGGCCCCGTCCTTCCGCCAGCTCAGGAGTGGCGGGGGCACACCGTCAGCCTGGCAGGGCAGCAGGGCCATCTGATTCACTGAGGCGTTCACTGCAGGTGGGCCCGGGCGGATGGTGGGCGCCACTGTGGAGGGACACAGAGGGCACAGGGCTGGGAGCGTGGCTCTAAGTCGGGGGGGTGCGGGGCGGGGCAGGCCACACTCACTGTGGATTTGCACGCGGAAGGCCACGCTGGTGCTGCCCGCGGCGTTGCGGGCTGTGCAGCTGTAGTCACCGCCATCTGCCGTGCTCAGTGCCTGCAGCTGGAGGAACCTGCCCTGCTCTGGGAACTGTGTGTGGGCGTCTGCCTGGAGGGCCCCGCCAGGGTGGAGAGACCCTCATCAGTGCGGGGCTGGTCCAGGCCAATGCCAGGATCCAGGCAAGGGGGCCAGGGAACCAGTGAGGCTGGACAGTGACCTCGGCCCCATTCCACGCTGGCTGCTGGCCCTGACTCAGTGCCCAGCTGAGGACCCTCTGAGGAAAGGGGATCCTCTGGGAGGGAGCAATCACCCTGTCCCTGGAGCTCCCACCAGAAGACCCACAGTCCTTGAGTCCACAGCAGCAAAATGGCCCCAATTAAGGGATGAGCACAGAGCCTCAGCACTGACCCCACGTCACACAGCCACTAAGAGCAGCTCATAGGAACCATGGGAGGAACACTGGGGTGCTTCTCAAAAGCCCTAGGTGAAAGTCCCAGCCTTGCCTCAGTGTCCCCATTCATGATGAGAATGACTAATAGAAGTGGAGGACGTCTGGGGAGCAGGCATACAATGTGCTGCTCAGAGGGGGCCCTCAGCACCCAGGATCCAGTCTGCTCAGGGTCTGGGGCCTGAGAGAGACAGAAGGCAGTGCCCCAAGTCCCCAGCCTGATGCCCACCTGCAGCAGGATGCCGTCTCGGTGCCACTCGATCTCAGGCGCTGGCTCTGCCTCTACCGAGCACTCCAGGACCAGCTGCCCTGGGGCCAGGCCCACCACAGAGCGGGGGCCTTGGGGCCCAACAACATTTGGGGGGCCTGGGGAATGCAAGACGACATGAGAGATGGACCCGCCCCAGCAGGTCCCCATCCTGCCTCCCATCCCCACCCCCATAACCCTACCTTGAACCCTGACCCAGAAGCTCTTCTCGACTTCACCTGCAGGGCTCTCAGCCAGGCAAGTGTACAGCCCAGAATCGCCCACCTAGGGACAAGGTGGGGTGAGCAGCTGCCTCTGGCCCAGCCTGCCCACCTCCTGTCCTGGTCCCCTTCGTGTGCAGCTAAGGACCCAGAGTTCACTCAGGCCTGCTGGGGCTGCCATCCACCTTCCCAGCCAGCCCACGACCTTCTCTAGAATTCTTTTCTACCTCCATCCCACTCTTGCTTTAGCCTAATGCCAGGCCTGCCTCTTCCCAGATGTTCCCTTTGACTGCACCAGCCCTCTTTTGGCCTAGATGGGGAGCTATCGGGTTTTTGCAGCAGCCCTGGTTCTGACCGGCTGGTGGCTCCTGAGGGTGTGGCCCAGAAGGGGGGTCATCTCCACCCTCACAGCCCACACAAAGGAGGAACTCGGCCAAACCTTGCCAAGGGCAGCCTCTCCCTCCTCCTCCCCCAGCCCCCTCCCGCAGCGGGGGCACCAGCACCTGCACACCCTCCACCCGGAGCACCCGCCCGGCTCTGCCACGGTCCTCTGGCCTGCTCAGGGCCTGCCCATCCTTATGCCAGGTGATGTTGGGCTGGGGAGTGCCCCAGGCATCACAGAGGAGCTCCATGGGGGCACCGGGAGTCAGCAACAGCTCCACAGGCTGGCCTGAGTCCTCGATGTGGGGGGGATCTGCAAGACACCCCACCCGGGGTCAGCCATGGCCCAGAGTGCTGGGGGCTGGGGTTCTCCTCCCATCCAGATGCTGACAGCAGATGGGGCCAAAAATAGAGGCACGGGGAGGGGGGTGGTGTTGGAGGGCCCTGGAAACATCAGAAACCATGGGCCCATCTCCCTGGGACAAGTATTTGTGCTTTCAAATCAACAAGGACACAGTATGGAGGAAACAGAATTGACACAAATTTTTCCACTATAGCACAACACTTGCAAAATTCTGTGCTGCGTTTTAGGGCTCTGCCTCCAGATTTCGGTGGCTCTCGTTCTTGCTTCTGTCACTAAGGTTTAGTGGATGAGATGGAGGAACACAGTCCCAGGAGAATCAAACTTCAACCCAGTCCCTACCACCCCATCAGCAAGACCAACGAGGCGTCCCGTCCAGACCCAAGCTCGTTCCCTGAGTCTTGCACCCGGGCAGCAGCCCCAAACCTCCGGAGGGATTCACCTCCCCCAGCGCCTTCTCCATCCTCCCAGAGTCCCACCCTCTCCCCAGCACAGAGAAGCCACACCAAGGACAGAGGACCCACCCATCACGCTCAGCTGGAAGTGCCGCCTCGCCTCCCCCGCCTCATTCACGGCCACGCAGGAGTAGGCCCCCGAGTCACTAGCTCCCACTGTCTCCAGCTGCAGGCCAGGCCCCTGCTCAAGGCTCTGGGGCAACAAGGGCTCCCCATCCTTCCTCCACGACACGACAGGCAGGGGGCTGCCCCGGGCCTCACATGGGAGGACCACCCGGGAGCCACGGACCACCAGCACATCATTCTGGAACTCCACTGGCTCCAGGACAGGTGGCGCTGTGGAGGGCACAGAGAGGACAGGAGTCATTTTATTCCACCACAAGGCAGCCCTCACCCCTGGACCTTTGCACAGGCTGTTCCTATTGGCCAGAATGCCCTCCTCCTGGACAATTCCTTCTTATCTCCAGAACTCAGCTCAGACCTCACCTCCTCCAGGAAGCCCTCCCTGAAGCCCCAAGGCCAGGTGAGGTGCCCTGCTGTGTGCTCCCATAGTGCCCTCTCCTTCCCCTGGTATCACTAGTTACCTGGAATTGTGATTGGCTCTTTACAGAGCTGCACCAACCTTCTGGTAGCAGGGGCCACTCTGCTCACTGCCATATCCCTCTGCCTGGCAGGGCCCTGGCACACTACGTGCCCAATAACTGCTTGTGAGATGAACGATTGAGCAGCCCAATGAATCTAAGACTGAGCTGTTGTGTCTACTCCACCTTGACACCCCCGGGGGCCAGCCCGTGGTTCCACCCAAATGCCAAGAGCCTTGATTCTCACCCACCAAAGGCAAAGGACCCGCTGAGCCCACGCCCTGCTCCATACCGTGCACCTGCAAGGTGAAGCTCCTGTTGGCCACCCCAGCCGGGCTTGCAGCCACACAGGTGAAGATGCCGGAATCTGCCAACTGCACCTGGGAAATCCTGAACCCTCCCAGGTGGGGGGTGGAGAGAGAGAGAGAGAGAGAGGTGGAAAGCTCCCTCCTTTTTCTATCCTTGTCTCCCAGGCTTGCTGGCCAGAGGGCTGACTCTGAAATGCAAACCTGAGTCCAGCCTCTACTTAAACCCCTTCCCTGGCTCCCCAGTGTCCCCTGGATGTCCCCCCCCGGGACCCCACCTCTGCTGCCTTCTCTGCCCACTGTCACCCTGCAGCCAGACCTCCCGCTTCCCAAATCTTGGAGGGACAGCTTGCTTGCCCTTCTTCTGTGCTCAGGCCTCACCAGAGTCCTCTCCACTTACCAGCTCCACTGTCTGTCCTCTTCCCACAAACCCCACTTTTGCTCCGACCACTTCTCCTAAGCTGCTCTTGCCAAGGTCCCCAGTGACGGCCGCAATGCCAAGGCCTACGGTCAATTCTCGGACCTCATCTCCTGTGGCCAGATTGGCCTCTCCATCCCTGCAACGTGTCTTCACACACAGCACGCTCTCCTAGATTTTCTCCGACACCCTGGCTGCCCCCTTCTCTGGGCCCCTTAGACTTGTTCCCATACTAGCAGCTGGGGCACGGTCCACACCTGCTCTGTAGGGGGCTGTGGCCTGTCCTGGCTCCCCACACCGCCCATTTGCAGACAATTCGCAGGTGTGTGTCTCCCTGAACTCCTCAGCGGAATAGCCAGTGCCTGCTTGCTGTCTTCCCCGATGTCTAAGAACCTCCCGACCCAACGCATTCAATCAGAACTCCAGGTCTACCCTCCCTCCACCTGCTCCTCCCATGGCGGTCCAAGCTGGGAAAATAGGAACCAGGTACCTGTCCAGGAACCCGAGATAAAAACCTCAGAGCCACGCTCGACGCCTGGCTTTCTCTCATCTCTTCACAAATACCACCAGCTCTACCTTCAAGTGTATCTGGAGTGTGACCACCTCTCACCACCTCCACCGACATAGCCCTGATCCAGGCCACATTGTGTCTCACCTGGATTGTCACAACAGCCCCGAACTGCCCTCCCTCTCTGCCCTTAGGATTCTAAAATCCTAAGTCACAGCCAAAAAAAATTGAAAGTAGAGACTTGAGCAGATAATAGGCACCCCTGTGTTCACAGCAGCACTATTCGCAATAGTCAAAAGGTAGAAGCACCCCGAGTGTCCGTCAGCGGATGAATGGATCAACCAAATGTGGCCTATCCATGTAGTGGAATATCATTCAGCCTTGAAAAGTAAGTCCTGACACGCTACAACGTGGATGAACCGTGAGGACATGATGCTAATAAGCCAGACACAAAAGGACGAATACCACTTACAGGAGGGAACTAGACAGTCAAAATCATGGAGATAGAAAGTAGAATCATGGCTGCCAGAGGCTGGGAGGAGGGAATGCGGAGTTAGTATTTCATGGGGACAGAGTTTCCTTAATGCCACTGAACTATACACTTAAAACGGTTAAGGTGGCAAGTTTTGTTATGTCTGTTTTACCACAATAAAACATGTTAAGTCACATCGTGACACTCCTATGCTGCAACCACCCTCCCCCACCCCACCCCAGCTTGCCATCTCTTAGGAAAACTCACATCTTTCCAAGGACTTGCAAGGTCCTGCCCTAATCACCTAACCACCCCCCATCCCCCACTGCTCCCCAAACACACAGACACTCCTGCCTCAGGGCCTTTGAACCTGTCATTCCCTCACCCCCTCACCTCCTTCCATCTGTGTTCAAATGTCACCTTATCTGAGCACCTGCCCCCAACCGTGTAATAAACAGCACCCTCCCATCTACTCGCCCTGCCTTATTCTCTAGAGCACAATCCCTCATGACATTTCATTTTTGTATTGGATTATTCTCCACGCCCGTCCCCAGCCCCCGCAGCTGCAGAGGCAGGGACTTTATCTTGCTCGCTGCTCTATCCCAGGGCTGGAACGGCACCGGCAACAGTAAACGCTCCACAGTGTTGGTGAGCGCATGAAGACTTGGCTCAGGCACCTTCTTCCAGGAAGCCCTCCCTGATTTCCTCCACCCCAGGCCAGGCTGAGTCAGGTGCAATCAGGTGCCATCACCTGGTTCCGTGCCTCCCCCACTGGACTGTGAGAGTGCCTGAGGGCAGAGGCCCCTTTCATCTCTGCAGTTCCATTGGAGGGTGGAGTCCTCTCACTCTCCCCGTTATAAACCTCTGCACGTTTATATTATTTGTATTCTAAAACTCATTCAGAAGTATTTTAAACCCGAGCTTCCTGAAGAGTGTGTCTGAGGCCGGTGATCTGCTGGCTGGTTGGTGGGTGGGCCGAGGAGCCTCTCCCCTACCTGAGGGTTCGGCCAGAGCCATGGAGGTGTGTGCGCTGGGAGAGCGGAAGGGGCAGGCCGTCCTTGAGCCAGCTCACGTGAATGGGCGGGGAGCCCCGGGTGGGACAGGCCATGCTCACCAGCTCCCCAGGCCTGCTCACCAGCGTCCCCGAGCTGTCTGCTGCCTGCTCGATGGTGGGAGGAACTGAGGGTGAGCAGGGAGAAAAAAGAGGTGCAGTAAGGGGATCTGAGGGAGGCAGGTGGGCTCCTCTCAGGAAAGTTCTGGGAGGCGGCACATGGACGTCTGCTGCCAGCAGCTATCATGGTTGGGGTTACTTAGAGCCTCATCCACCCCACGCAAGGGATGGGGCCACTGTGTGGGGCACAGCCTCTCCCCCAGCTCTGTTTTTGTCTCCCTTTACCCCAACTCCCCACCACACCCCGGGCTGCAGCGGTCATGCCTCTAGTTTGAGGGTGAGGCACGGAGGCCCTGAGAGGTCACAGTGTGGGCACCAGGGGCCCAAGCCCAGGGGTCCCGCACTCCCGCCCACTCGTTACCCTCCAAATTCCCCTGTGGAGGCCCCTTGTGGCCAGGCCCCCAGGGGCTGCCCGCCTCTCCCAGGCCTGGCTCCTCACCCAGCACGTTCACCGTGTGCAGCCTGGCGTCCTCCCCAGCGGTGTTGTGGGCCACGCAGGTGTAGGCGCCAGAGTCTGGAGCCCTGAGGCCCTTCAGCACCAGGGAGCCACCATCCAGGTAGAAGCTGCCGCAAGGAAGGAGAGCCAGGGCAGGTGTGTGAGGGTCTGCAGGGCCTGTGCCTGGGGGACGGGCATAGGCCGGGCCTTACCGGAGGTGGGGGCCCATGCCCTGTCCCAGCGGGCCACCATCTTTCAGCCAGGACACATCTGGTGGTGGCTGCCCCTCGGCCTCACAGTCCAGCCGCACCTCCTGCCCCTCCAGCACGTTGTGCTCCTGTGCGGCACCCGAGCTCTGGATCTGGGGGGCCACTGCGACAGGGGAGGCAGTTAGGCCCAGGCAGCAGCAGGGGCTTCCCTGGGGGCAGGACACGGGAGAGGGGGTGTGCAGGGTGCAGACGTACCCAGCACGGCCACCACGAAGTCCTTGTGGGCCTTGGCCTGGGCGTTCTCGGCCACGCACGTGTAGGTGCCAGCCTGGGCCGGCTGCAGGCGACTCATCTGGAGGCTGCCCCCGCGGGAGACCACGTCATGCTCCATGCTGCTCTCTGTGGGACGTAGGGGAGCACTTGAATCCCCCACCCCCTTCTTGTGCCCATAGGGAAACTGAGGCCCAGAGCAGCAGGGGCTCCCTACGCATCATGACCTTCCTCAGCCTGCTCTTTAATTACGCTGTTCCTTACAACTCTTCCTGACCTCCTTCCGCTCAGGACATCTCTTCCCAAGAGATCCACTTCCTTTTGTGTCCAGGACTTGCTCTCAGGCCCAGCTCATACCACCCCCATCCCTCCAGCTCCCCCCACCCCAATCCATCAAGGCTTCTGATGGAGGTGAACCAGCTACCCACTGACCCCAACAGAAGTCACCCTGGGGCTCCCAGGACTTCTGCTCAGGCTGCTGGCCTGCCCCAGGCTGGAATCCTCCTGCTCCAATCTCTCCAGCTCCACTTCTGCCCTGAAGCTGTTTCTACGGCACCAGCCCGGGTTGATCCCCAGCCCAGATCCTCATCTCTCCAGCCAGCCTTTCAGTACAAGATGCACTGAGCAACTGCCCTATGTCCAATCGTGAGCTTGGGGACATGATCCCTGTCCTCAGGAGTTCAAGGGTATTGGAGAAGACAGTGAAACAAGCCCTGTGAGCCCCTGGTGGAACGGGGGGACCTGGGAGTGAGAGAGATCAGGGAGGGAGTCCAGACATGGCGCATTCCAGTGCACAGGAGTCAGCCAGGTGCAGGCAGAGGTGGCCAGGGGACGCTGGGGTGGGTATTCTAGGCAGGAACAGCTTGTGCAAAGAGCTGCAGGAGGAGCGGGCAGAGCCCGCAGAGCCTCCACTGCAGGATCCACCCAGGAGTGGTGAAAACACCTGTCACACAGAACTTGCACACGAAGCGTTATTCCTGACAGCGAAAGGCGGAGACCACCCAACTAGCCATCAGCGGACAAATGGACAAACAACATGCAATACAGCCACAGAAAGGAATATGCAGCCATGAAAAGGAATGAGGGAAACATTTAATTTAATTTTAAAAAGGAATGAAGTACTGATTTATGCTACAGCATGGATGGACCTTGAAAATGTGATGTGAAAGAAGCCAGACACAAAAGGCAAATAGCATATGATTCCATTTATATGAAACGTCCAGAACTGGCAGACCTGCAGAGGCAGAAAGCAGATCAGCAGTGGCCTAGGGCTGGGGGGAGGGGCAGCTGGGGGAAATGGGGGATGGCTGCTAATGGGTACGGGGTTTCTTCTTGGGTGATAAAAATGTTCTAACATTGTTGTGACAGTTGCACAACTCTGAATATACTAAAAATCATTGAACTGTATGTTTTAAGTGGGTGAATTACATGGTTTGTGAATTATATCTCAATAAAGCTGCTGCTGTGGGGATGCGGGGAGAGGTACTAGCCGGGTCTGTCTGGAGCATGGACAGGTGGCTGGCCCGGGCCACGCAGGCTTCCCAGCTGGGGTCCTGAGGGCGGTAGCGTGAAAGGACTTTCAAAAGACAAACGATCCGCTCAGAGCTGCGCTGCCACACCCTTCTGCTCTGTGGGGAGCCTGCACTGGAGGCTCAGAGCGGCCCAGGAGACCATTGTGGGGGCTGCTACCCTCACCAGGGGAGACTGGGTGGGCACCAGAGGTGTTGACCAGCTGTCAGGACGAGGGGTCACTGACCACAGACAGGGGTGGCAGTGTGAGGGGGAGGAAGAGGGCGGGACAAGGACGAAGGTCTGGATGGGGTGAACAAGGGCGCAGCTAGGACAGAGCTGGAGGAGGAGCAGCTCCAGAGGCCAATGCCAAGCTCAGTGTTGGCCAGCGCGGCTCTGCCTGGCCCTTGGCGTCCACCCTGCTCAACGCAGAGCCGTCTTCTCTCTGGGGGCGTTAACGTTTGGAGTCCAAGGGCCATAACGACGTTAAAAGACAAACGGGGTGAGGCCAGCACTGTGCAGCCAGCCTTGGATTTTGCCAAGAACGTTAACAACCAACAACTTTCTTCTGCTTTCAGTGTCATTTCATTAAATAAAGGGATGCGTCACACTGGAAAGATAAGGACACGGCATACTCACCCACCGGCATTCTGTCCTTTAGCCAAGTAACAGTGGGCGCGGGGACCCCGGACACATCACAGACCAGGACCAGGGGGCTCCCAGCCACCTGACTCACTGTCTCTGTCTTGGGGTTCCCAAACGTAGGGGGCACTGCAGGAAAGAAGACAGATTCCCAGAATCCTGAGACTCTTCCCCACACTTTCCCTCCTCTCAGGTGGATCTTCCCAGTGGTTAGGAGTCACATATGACACTCTGCCATTGATGAAGACAGGGTCACTTTAGGCTCTATGAAAGCATCTATGAAGCAGAGCCCAGGAGGGATCCACTTCGCCCAAGGCTGGTAAATGAGTGGCTCACGTACCAGCAGTTCTTAACCTATGCCAGAGCAGACATCACTAATTGATCCCCACTACCTGTCCTGCTCGGCCAGGGTAAGTCATGCACCCCAAACAGCCACTGCCAGTGGGACAGAGTCCTCAGGGACCAGACATCCTCCACTTCCAGAGGAAGCTGTCAGAAGGGGTGGTGAGCTTTGAGCAGCAAGCCTGGTATCAGTCATTTTCAATGATCGTATTGAACATGGCTCACATCTGGATGCACTGCTAACCCGGTTGGGACACCCATGGCAGACAGCTGGTGTCCCCTTAACCTGTTCTTCCCATCATGCGCAGAGCAGTTTGAGCTGAGCACATGGTCGCTCAAGTAAAAGCTATGTTTCCCAGTCTCCCCTCGCAGCAAGCTGTGGCAGCTGCCTAAGTTCTCACCAGTGGAATACGAATAGAAGGGACAGGCACAACTTCTACCTAAAATAAATGCTCACCCTCCACCTCTGCCTCCTGTGGGCTGGCACAGGCACGGTGTGTCCCAGCTCCAACCGCATGAGCGGGGACAACACCCTAAGAGATGGAAGATCCACAAGATGGAAGGAACTTGGGTCTCTAAGTTACCCACAGAGCTTAGCTACTCCCACTGGTTTAGATACTCACTTCTGGGCTTTAATTTTAAGTTTGCATTTAATCTGCTGTACCATGGGGTTTCTTTGTTACACAGCTAAGTCCATACTTTAACTAACACAACATCTGATCCTAAGAAAATCTGGCCAGCTCCCCAGACAGCTCAGACAGGCTCCTCCTCACCCCAGCCAGCACATGCCATCTATGCTCCATCCTTGGGCTGATGGGACAGGCCCCCTCAGGGATCAAAAGCAGAGGTGACACGGCCGCTCAAGTGTCTGATATCCTAGGGCCCCTTCCTCCTAATGCCCATGCCAGGCCCTGTGCCCAGTACTTTATAGACACAGTGACAGAGTCCACGGGATCTGGCACTTCTGCTGTGCCTGCAGGCAGGTACCGCCTTGAGTTCCTTTTACTGGAGATGAACCTGAGGCTCAGAGGGACAAAGTCATTCTACGAAGCCCCCAAAGCTGGTCACCGGCAGAGTCCTACTTGGATCCTGCTAATCCTGGTCTTTTAAATTCCAGATCTTGTGCCCTTTATTCTTGGCAAAACCGCCTCTCTCCAGCCACTGTCTTTCTCACCTTGGCAGCCCTGTGTGCTGCCAGGGTTCCATGGCCATGCTGGCCAGGCTGGTCTCAGCTTACCCTGGACAGTGAGGATGAAGGTCCGCCTGGCCTCCCCGGCTGCGTTGCTGACTTTACAGCTATATACACCTTTATCCGACACCTGGGATAGGAAGAGTACATTGTGACAGTGCGCATGGAGCTGGGCTGGGTCCCTAGGGCTCCCCCCAAACATCCAGACCCCAGAAGCTTCCAGAGCAGGAACTCCCCAAAGATGCTGGTCCTGACTGAGAGCCAAAGGGAGACGGGAGCCTCTGGCCTTTTCCAAGAGCCTCCAGGAGTAGGAGGGCCCATCGAAGGTGAATGCACAGGATCTGGACCCCCACCCTCCCTGGGCCTGTGGGTCGGCCAAGTCTGGGGACAGAGCCGTGCTAGGAGACGGGAGCCCAGAATGGATTTCCAGAGAAGCAGCCAATATTCATCCAACAAACACTTGTGGGCATCTAATCCACACCACGGAGGGCAGGACAGACTCCCTGGGCTCATAGATGGCCAACCAGAAGGGCCTAAAAAAAGCTTCTAGATCCTGGGGAAACTGAGGCAGACAGTGCTGGAATGGGCTTAAGGTCATCTTGTGAGTCAGTGTAGAGCCAGATCTGAAACCTAACCCTCTGGAATCCTGTGCCCTGCCCATGTCTCCTGTCCTGGAGGCTGCTAATCAACTTGGCTTGGGGTCCCACAGGCCAGGGAGGCAGCAGCTCCAGTCCCTGCCACACTCCTGCCCACCTCCCTCCCCCTGCCTAGGCCCACCAGAGCTGGGAGGCAACATTCCCACGGTGCCCACAGCCTCCCATGCTGCCCATGTTACCCAAGCCTCTCACCTGTGTGTCCAGGATCTCCAGCCTCTGCCCACCCTGCAGAGCCTGGGTCCTCTGCACCAGGGCCAGGGGCTGCCCATCTTTGTACCAGGTCACGGCCGGCTCGGGGAGTGAGTCTGTCTCACAACTCAGGATGGCCTTGTCCCCGGCCCGCACCAGGACCGCATCCTGGGGGCTGCTGGGAGCCTGCCTAAAGGTGGGGGGAGCTGAGGGCAGGAGACAGCAGAATGAGATGCTGTGGCTGCTGCTGAGTCCTCCCCGGCCCAGCCATAGGCAAACAGCCTATGGAGGTCCACAGGGGTCACACATGGACCCAACCCCAGGGGCTGCCACAGACCCAGAGGAGCTGGAGGAAGAGAAACTAGGCCAGCACAGCAAGGACCTGCCAGGTGGCTAGGGACAGCCTCCTGCCCTCTCTGGGCACCAGCATCCTGGATGTGAGGAGATGCTGACAGCCCTCCAGGCTCTTTCCTACATGGGGCAGGCCCCAGCTGGGTTAGAGCCCTCCGTGGGGACCCTCTCAGTCTTCTACCACGCCAGCAAACCAATGTAGAAGCCCCCACCCCCTGCTGTGAACCCCAGGACTGGCAGGCGTCCAGCACACAGTAGGTGAACATGCATAAATGAATGAACCAGCCCCAGGGCCAGAAGGACCCTTCCAGTGAGTCCTGGCTTGTGACACCTTGGACCAGATTTTCCTCAAGAGGATTATGAAGGCTACGAGCCCCTTAACAGGCTCCATGCAGAGAATCTCATGATCAGACAGGCTTGGGAAATGTCCCTTCCTGGGCCAAGCTCCTGGGGCTCATCCTGCTGCTCCCCCTCCTCACCATCCATCAGAGCTCACTGCAGCAGCGGTCCCAGCCTTACCTAGGGCTGGCTGCCCCTCGCCTGGCTATGCTGCCCAGGAGAGTAGGGCTGAGGGCTGATGGAGTAGGGGATGGTGTGGGTGTGGGGACAGACATGCACGTACCCAGCACGCTAAGTTGCACTAGCTTCTGGTCTCGGCCGGCAGCATTGAGGGCTTCGCACATGTACGTCCCGGAATCTGATGGCTGTGCTCGCGCCAGCTGCAGTGTGTGGGTGCCTGCCCGGGGGGAGCCAGCGCCTGGCACCAGCAACCTGGCCCAGCCCCCAGGCCCGCTCCCCTGATCCTAGATCCCTCCCGGACTCACAGCCTTATCCCAGGGTTGTGGAAGCAACTCTCTCCCCACATAACCTCAGAGCTTCACGTGAAGCCTCAGTTTACCCACCAGGCAAGAGGAAGACCTCTTCACCCAGGGAGAGGGCCTGGCTGTCCTTGTACCACATGACCTCGGGACTTGGGTGAGCGTGGACGTCACAGGGGAGGGAGATGCTGCTGTTGATGATGGCGGTGACCTGCTCCGAGTTCAGGCCTGCAATTCGTGGTGGGACTATCCCCACAGCCACCAGGATAAAGAAAGACATGAGAATGCACCCCAGTAGGGGAGCAAGGGCCACGAAGGAAACACCAAGAGCCTTCACTGGGCTCTTGGCTCTTCCCCTCAGAGCATCTTCAAATAGCCTATGCAGAAACCTCTATTTGTCACAACTATCCCACACATGAGAACACTGGGGCTCAGAGATCAGAGAGGGAGAATTACTTTTCCAAGGCCACACAGCTGGTTGGTGGCTTAGCCAAAATATCAGTCAGGTTTGAGTCCATGACCTTGAGTGCTTAGCACTGTCACCCTCCATCCCTGAGGTCACAGCTGTCACCACATCTGGAGGTGCAGACTCTGGGACGGTGAGACCCCTGACCTGGGTGGCCTCTCTCAGTCTGTTTCCACAGGTGCAAAGTTGGGCTAACCTAGCTCTGCTGGAAGGTGTCAGCCCAGAGAAAGTGCTCAGCCCATGCCATGTACACAGTAAGTGCTCAATAATGGTACCGTAAGGCCTCGGACAAGCCATTCCCTGGCCACTTCCAAAGCTGCTTACAACCATCTGGGGCTGGTCTAATAGTGATCAGAGTTCCCCAAATGCTTTATGTCCTGGATGTGGCTGAGATCCTTGAACTCTGCATGAGGGTCCCAGAGCCTGGACACTGAAACACCAAGGCAGTGCCCCTCAGGGAGGGCAAGGAGCCCATAGAAGCCACCTGCTCAGGCCAGCTCACCTTGGACTCTGAGGGTAAAGAGCTTCTCTGCAGAGCCCGCCTGGTTCTCGGCCACACACATGTAGCTGGCAGCGTCGGCCACCTCTGCAGTGGAAACCTGTGGGGGCAGTGAGCTGATGCCTGGGGGGCGCCACAGGCCGGATGGCTCTGGGGGAGCCAGAGACCTCTTAGACTCCCCCATCCCCTGGGAATCACTGTGAGGACCCCTCCCTCTCACTCCATACCAGGCATATGGGTACCAGATGACTCATGAAGACCAGGAGGAGCCCCTTATAAGGCCACCTCCACGCAGGGCTTTGTGTGACATTCAGGAGGGAGCATGTCAGGTTGGTGTTGGGTGATTATCCATAGCAAATTAGATGTGATTTCAGTCTCCCCTCAAGGCCCTGGAGGGCTGTCCTGTGTGTGTTGGGCTCCAGGGGTCCCATGCAGTTCCGTGTCTGGACACTGGCTGGCCAAGGGTGCTGTCTGATGACCTGAGTGCCAGGCACGGCTCTGCACATGTCAGCAGCATTCCCGCAGGGACTGCTCTGTGCCACGTGGGCTGTAGGTGGGGCACACATGGTGTCCTTGTCTAGATGTCACCTGAACTTCTAGGTTCTGTGTGTAGCCCTGTGCTGCCCAGCAAGGCTCCTTGCAGATGGCTATTTGCTGGGCTGAATGAAATCCCAGCTGCTCCAGCAGGGTTTCAGGCAAAGCACCTCATCTGTCACAGGCAGTGACCACCCCTTGGTTCACGGACAAGCAGGGGCTGTCCTGACCTGCAACACTTGCCCGTCCTCCAGGATCTGCAGCCGTGGGCTCGGGGAGAAGGGCAGCCCATTCTGGAGCCACGAGATGGTGGGTTCGGGGTTGCCCAGGGCCGGGCACTGCAGGCTGACGGTACTGCTGGCATTGACGGTCACCTCCTCCACCAGCTCCTCAGTGTCACCCAAGATCACAGGTGGGGCTAGGGGTGGGGGAGGAGCAGTGAGAAGACTGCAAAGGTCCCCAGGGATGAGGGGTGGGCATGGAGATGAGAGGGGCATTTGGTGCCAGGTGCTGGCTGGGCTCCCCATGCCTTGCTCACCAAGCACCGCCCCCAGGCTCTGATGGGACACACAGAGGGTTGTGATGCGCTCAACACCACATGGCGAGGAAGCTTCTAACTTGGAATTTGAAGCGTGTTCTGCCTGGTTTCAGAGCCCAAGCTTGTCATCCCATTACCAACCTCTGAGTGTGGCGTGACCACGCATGCTGCCTCGACCCCCACCCACAGGTAGTCTGAGACTCCCCCACCGCCTGGCCACTCACTCAGCACCAGCAGCTCGTAGTGCAGCCAGTCCTCGCCCACCTCGTTGGAGGCCTTGCACGAGTACCTGCCAGCATCCTCCGCTCGGGCCAGGGGGATCTGCAGGACCCGGCCTCCTGCAGGGACAGGGACAGAGGCCTGAGCTCAGGGGCTTCCAAGAGAAACCTGCTCTTTCCTCTGGAAGGGAGCCGGGCCATGTCATGGCGCCCCTGCCGTCTCTGTGAAATGGAATCAGCCTGCTCTGCCCAGATGACGGAGTTGAGTCAGAGCATGGTCATGGCTGCTATGTGCCAGGCCCGGGCAAGCCTCCTTGCCTTACACTCGTGACTGCGGGGCGTGCGCTGCTGCTCCTCCCACCTTACAGGCAGGAGACTGAGGCTCCAGCAGTGTCCGGTAAGGCAGTGGTAGCTGCAGGCTCAGGTCTCCTGTGCTGAGCCCAGCTCCTCAGGGAGGGCACAGGGAAGGGGCAGAGAACTGGGCAGGAAGCAGAGCAGGCAGCTCCCGAGTTTGCAGTGCTTGGTGGTGGTGGGGGGGGTGGGAGGTGTCACCTGGGACCCTCTGTGATCAACAGCCAGCCAGGGCCAGGACCTGGCATCTGTGGGGGGCTGGAGCTGGTCTCTAGAAAGGGGCCAGGTCAGGGTCACTGTGTGCTCAGGATTCTGGGTTGGGGTTCACTGGCCCAGGCTGTGAGTGGCATGACCAGGGTCAGAACCAGGGGCTCACTCTGTGCAGTCAGGGGACAGAGGCCAGGACTGGGGAGGCAGTGGCCATGGTCAGGGGTCAGTTGATATTTGAGGTTAATCTATGGGCAGGGTCAAAATGCAGGTCAGCTTGTGACCATGACCACTACATGCTCAGGATTAGGGGACAGTGGCCAGGGTCAGAGGTCGGTAGTGGGGTTGGAGGCCAGGGGCAATGACTTGTGGGGGGGGATAGTGTCATTGGCTGTATTCTGGGTTCAGTTGATGGTCCAGATTAACCTGTGGTGAGGGTCTGAGTTAGGGATCTATGTGTGACTGAGCTGACTGTGCACCAAGATTTAGGGTCAGCATCCAGGTCAGAGGCCAGTTGCCAGGTTAAGGGGTCAGTCCAGGGATTTCCAACAGAAACCAGCAGCTTTCAGTAAATGTTGCCTCTCCTGGACCTCTGAGAGGCTTCTTTTTCTTGCAAGCACCAAAGTACAAACTCTGGTACCCCTCTGCTCATTGGCGGCCCATGCAACCGACCACTTCCTCCTACCACCCCACTGTGGCCCCAAACCTGGCAGGACATGGTGCAAATCTTAAGTCCCAAGATCATCCAGTCTCCCCGCATGAGACTCAACCGAGGCAGCTGGGCCAGCCATTCAGGGAAGCCAGGCACTTCTAAGCCCCACCCCTGGAGACTTTTAATGCAAAATCATCCACAAAAAATTATTCTAAAATAAAAGTTTAACTTAAAAAACTAAATAACCTTAAATAACCAAGTATTTAAAGTGGTAAAAAAAAAAAAAAAAAAAGAAGAAGACATGAGCCATGAGCTTTGACCACAGTGTGGTCTCCTAAGCCCAGTGAGAGCTTCTCCAGCGTGTGGGGTCATGAGCCTCGTTGAGGTTATTAATAAAGGAACTGACTCCCTCTGCAGAGAGAGGTGCTCACTTCTGCCAATCATTTCAGGACATTATAGATCTTGCAGCCCAGAGGTGGGCACAGCTCAGGGTGGGAAACTCTGTTCTAAAAACTAGAGGCAGAAGACGATCCCATTCTTACCCCAGGTGAAGAACTTGTAGTCCCAGTTTACAAACTGCAGCTGAGGTCCAGAGTGGGCGCATGCTCTGCCTGAGGTCACACAGTGGGCAGCACGTGGAAGGGGAGCTCAAAGCACCCACTTCACACAGCCCTGGCCTACCTTGCAGCACAGACACCCCATCCGTGGCTGAGAGGGGCTGATCCTCCCTGTACCAGGTGAGCTCCGGGGGTGGGACCGCATTGGTGTCGCAGTACAGGTAGGCCGGGTTGTTCTCCACGATCTCCCGATATTCTGTCACCCCGCCCCGGACTTCCTCCTCCTGGGACAAGAGCTCGAAGGCTGCACTGGTGTTGCCCATCTTCTGGAACATGGGGGGCACTGGGTGGGGGAGACAAAGCCGTTAGGACACACAGCGGAGGGGCAGGTAATATACCTCCGCCCAAAGAAATTCCCATGCCAGTCTCCCCTGGCACAGAATTCCAGCATTTGAGCCATTTCCTAAGGTCAAGGCATTTCTTAGATTCACTTACTCCCTCAACCAGTGTTCATTGAGCAACTACTATGTGCTGGGCACTAGGATAACACAGAGGATAGCACCTATGGTGCTCACGTCTAGTGAGCTCAAAAGACTCCCTGTTACATGAAAATATTTTTCAGGGGAGGAGGCCAGACGCGAAGGTTTAGCCAGCATTTGTTTATTGGAGCACAGAGGCACAAAATCAATGGCTTCTAGAACCTCAGTGTCACCTAACTTGATCACCTGCATTTTACAAAGGGTGAAACTGAAGCCCAAAGGGGGCAGTAACAACTCCAGGTCACAAGGTCACTTAAAGACAAAGCCAGGGCCAAGGGGCTGGGGACCAGACATGCCAGAGATGGGAAAGGGTACGAGCAGCCTGGAACAGGTGTTCCTCCTGCCAGGCCACTCCAGGAGCATCGTGCAGCAAAACCTGGCCGTGAACACTCACGCTCACCATCACGTGGCTCAGCCATCAGCCTCCCCGTCTCCCTGCCTCTCTTCTTCCCTCTCTCCCTTCCTCCTTCCTTCATTTTTTTTAAAAAAGGAAAATATTAAACATGCACAACCCAGGGAGTAGAATATAAGGAGCCCCACGTACCCACAGCCAGCTTCAACAATTATCAACTTGCCTCAACTTACTCTCAACCGAGATTATTTTGAAGCAACTCCCCACGCTTCCTAAGAAAGCAAGGGGTGCCTGGCAGAGAGGTCAAGAGCGTGGTGTTTCAGCTTAACTAGACCAAATCCAGGCTCTGCCATTTAGTTCTGTGATTTGGGGCAGGAGGCCTCATTCCCTCTGCCATGGGGGGGTGGGAGGGGTGGGTCTGCAGGCATCACCCGCATGAAGCTCGCGAACAGACCCGCACCCAGGAGAGCACTTGGCTACTGTCAGCCTGGCTGACACCACCCTGTCGGTCACGCTGGTTGACACCCCCTTCCATGCCTCTGGCTGGCATCCCCCCACCCCCAGGCCTGCTGGTGACACATACCCTGGATGATCACGGTGAAGTCTTGGTCGTCCTCACCAGCGACATTGGTGGCCACGCACAGGTAGCGTCCTGAATCTGACACCTGCGTGGGCTGGATCTGGAGCAGTCGCCCTTCCCCCAGGATGCGGAGCCGCTGGTTGGGGGTCACAAGCTGGGGGAGGACAACAGGGGGGTGTAAGGGAGAGACAGAGATCAGAAATGAGGGGGCGGAAAGCACCAAGACAGGTGCACTTATATTTTAATAAATTAAAACACAAAACAAAACATAAGCGTTAGGAACACCCTGGCAAACCTTGTAAAACCAAATCCATGTAACATAAAAATTGGAAGAGAAGTAAATGGGTAAAAATAGCAGTTTAATGTTTATGAGACTTGTTCCCTACAGAGAAGGATTTCTTATTAAAAAATAAAGTGTTGGCAGGGCCTAGACCAGCTCTGGGGCCAGGTGCTTTAAGGGCTGCCTTTTCCAGAAGGTTCCAGGTAGAACCAGCGGGACCCAGATGTGAGAGCCTAAGGCCACCCAGGGGGTCCTGCGCTCACCTGTCCGTCCTTGTACCAGCTGATGGTGGGTGGGGGCACAGCCCAGCACTCACACTCCAGGGTCAAGGTGCTGTTGACCTTGGTCTTCACTTCCTTCACGCTGACCTCCCCCAAGGAGTCATCTTTAGAGATGGAAGGTGGGACTGAAAACCACAAGGGGGTCTGAGAAGTGGGCCTGGGGGGAGGGCTGCTGAGACCCTGAGCTCACCCTCGTCTTGGGGGCAGTCCCAGAAATGGGGGACTTGCTCCTAAGAGTGGAGGAATGGGGACCCTGGAAGCCAACCCATCCCCTGGACTGTTCACCTAGGTGAGAGAGAGTTTGTCTGCAATGGTCGAGGGACAGGGAGATCTGAGGCAGGGGAGCCTCTGGCTGCACCAGAAGTGGCAGAAGGAAGCCCGGACGGTGTGGCTCTGGAGTCCACGTGGCCCAAGTCCCACCTCACCTTCCCTCCTCTTAGCATCCTCAGCTCTTAATTGGGGAATGACAGAGCCCACCCCAGCTGCCTGGTGACTATCAGAGGAGACAAGCCACATAAAGCACCCTTGGGTTCCCAGGAAGCCTTCTGCCCACCCAGCTGGTGCCCTGGGGGTCCCCGACTCACTGAGGACTTCCACGTGGTAGTTCTTCATGGCCTCCCCGAGCTCATTGGTGACCACACAGGTGTACTGGCCGGCATCTTCCTTCTGGGCATTCAGGATCTGCAGCCCATGGGTACCTGAGTTGGGGGGCAGTAGCCAGGGTCACCTGGTACCTGCAGCCTCATGCCAGGCAGGAGCTTAGACTCACGCATCCCTTCCTCTGACCCAGCCTGATGGCATGTCACCTATCTCCTCACCACCCGCACCCCCCCAGAGGACATCACCTGGGAGCAGCTGGATGTTCTTGGAGGCCTCAAAAGGGGCCCCATCCTTCATCCAGGTGATTTGGGGGGAAGGGAAGGCCAGCGCCTCGCAGATCAGAGAAATGGGGTTGTTGATGGTCACGGTCACCTCCTCGTCTGCACTGTCCTCGGTCACTCCCAAGATGGTGGGGACCACTGGGGGGGGGTGGCACGGAGGGCAGTCATGAACACAGATGCCCAACCCTGGGCCCAGGGACCAGGAAAGCCTGTGCGCTGGTGCTTAGCCTAGGTGCTGTTGTACTTGCGTTACACAGACGGGACACAGGCTCAGAGGAGCCCACACATGGTGCGGCCAGACTCAAATCCAGGCTCGCGTGACCCAGAGCACGGGCTCGCCACTGCTAAGCAATACTACAGGGGAAAGCTGAATAATTTCTGCCTCAGTTTCCCCAACACCTTCCCAACATCTAGACTATCTACTAATTTAACCAGAGTGTTCCCAATTCTGTCTGTTTCCAGTTTGTACGCTTCCCTGAGCTGGGGATGGGGAGTGGGGGGCTCTTTTCCCTGCTGGGTAGAGTAGCTCTGTTTTCATTAGTCCTAACATGTCATCCTTCAAACCCTGCAAGGGACTCTCCCTTGTGCCACCAGCATTTTTAGAAACAGATTTTACTGAACTAGTCAGCGTGCTCTCGTTTGGGTAGATTCTATTTCTCCAGCCTAACAAGACAGTATGCACTACGATGTCCTGGGACAGACGGCCTGGGTGTGAACCCACCACCCTGGCACCTGGCAGAGTCGTGTCACCTCTCTAAGCCTCAGAGCTTTATCAGTGATGCAGGGACAAGAACGTCTCCCACCTCCTAGGGTCATTGTGAAGATTCAACCAATCTGGCCTGTCCAAATGCCTGGCCCGTGATAAATGTTTAATTGATATAGCTGCTAATATTATTTTGTATTGTTGTCGTCAAACTTGGAGAAATAGAAGAAAACTTAGTAGAGTGCTTTCTCGCAAGCTGTCTGCATGGAGCTGTCACCTGGATCTCCCTCTCGCCAGCACCCAGGGTGGCCAGGAGATGCCCAAACTTACCCAGGACACTAAGCTGGGAGTGTTTTGTCTTCTCCCCCACGGCATTGGTTGCGATGCAGGAGTAGTGGCCAGCACTGGACAGGTTTGCCTGGAGGACCTGCAGGAAGGCTCCATCCGGGGAGATGTGGTGGGCGTCTCCCCCAGCCAGGGGCCGGCCATCTTTGAACCACGTGACCTTGGGCTGTGGGTAGCCTGCATGCGGAGGAAAAAATGAGACAATTCAGCAGGCTTGACCAGGTTAGCCCAGGGGTCAGAGGCTGCTCCCAGACAGAGCAGGGGACATGGATTCTCCATCACAGCTCAGAGGCTCATGAAGCACAGCAAGAAACAGAAGTAGCCACCAGGCCTGGCTGGGGTGCTTTCCTCTGGGATTTGGTTGCCTTTTCTTCACTGAGGAGTAAGCAGAGATGGCTCAGTACAGACTGACAAGACAGAAAGGCGAGTGTTCCTTCCATCCATCCATCATCCATCCATCCATCCATCCATCCATCCATCCATCCATCCACCCACCCACCCACCCTTCATCCACTCATCTATACATCCATCAACCATCCATCCACCCACCTACCCATTATCCATCCATCCATCCATCCACCCATCCACTCATTCATCTTTTCACCCACCCATCCATCTACCCATCCGTCTATTCGTCTACTCACCCACCCACCCATTCATCCATCCAAACATCCATCCATTCATCTTTTAGCCTATGAGCATTAATGGAAGCCTACTCTGCCAGCCACTGGGGAAACCATGGTGACAAGGCAGCCCCTGGGTCCTCAAGAGCTCAAATGTTACAAGGCCACTATGGTCCAGTGTGGTCAGTGCTGAGACAGGGAAGCTCTGGGGCCTATGGGAGCTTAGTGGATACAGCCCTCTGGGCCAGGGGCCAACCAAAGACTCCCTGTGGAGGGTCCTGGAAGCTGAGATCTGCAGTCAGGTGAGGAGTGGGGTAGAGTGTTTGGGGCAGAGGGACAGCAAGTGCAGATGAGACTCTCAGTGGAGCAGCAGGACCAAGGCAGGCGGCAAGATCCCAAAGGTCACCCTCTTTTCCAAAACCGCCTTCCCACCCCTTCTCCCAGCCCACCACTCTGTGTGGCCCCTTACCTGTGGCGTTACATGTCAGGTGTGCAGTGTGTCCCTCAGGGACGTTGATCACCTCGTCCAGGTCCTCATTCTCAATACTGGGAGGAACTGGGAGAAGGAAGGAGACAGATGGCTACTGACTGGGGTTGGCCCACTCAGCCCACACAATCAGGAAGCAGGAAGCCAAGAGCCTAGGCTCCTCTCTTCAGTTTCCCGTGACTCAGTTTCCCCATTCCCTTGTGCCTGCTTCCACAAGGCGGTGAGTTTAATAAACATCTGCTGCTGGCTAAGTGCCAGTGCCTCTGGGAGAAGACCTTAATCAGAAGAGGGTGGATTTGGTGGTGTTGAAAATATTTGCCCCCTTCCACCTTGGATTTTTCCTACTGTTTCTAGAAAGTTTCACGGCAGCCTCAGAGCAGATGTCTCTGATGAAGCAAAGAAAACAAAGCTTAGCTTCTCGCTCCTTCCCTGTGCTGGGCCCCATGCTGTAGCATGAGCCCTTAGTGCTGGGCCCCAGGAGCTCCCAGGCGGGAGGAGAAGGATTCATGGGGCTCCCTTGGCAGTGGGGCTGCAACCTACCGAGGACCTCCACGCTGAAGTTCCTCCACACTTCCCCAGCCTCGTTGCTTGCCAGGCACGAGTAGAGGCCTCTGTCTCGCTCCTGGGCCTGAGTCATCTTCAGCATCCAGCCACCTGGGCAGGGAGAAGAGTGGGATCTGAGCAGCCTCTGTCCCCAGCCAGCTGCCCACCAGCAAGAGGGACGACCAGGCATCATAATTAAACGTGTACGTGTCTGCCTCCCACAGTGTCCCATTCCTCAAATGGGGAAACCGAGGCCCAGGAGGGTAAAGGATGGAGCTGCCTGGACATTAGGCTTGCACCGGAATAAACTTGGTGACTCTGTTCTAGCAAGAAGGAAGTGTCACCCTGGCCACCCCTCACTCTGGGGATTGGCTGGGGCTAAAGGATCAGCAATGAGCAATGTAGTCCTGGCCCAGTTCAGATCCCCACTCTACTCTGACAGACATGGTGAAAGTCCTTCTTCTCTCTAGGCCCTCACAGGATGAGCTGGCTGATCTCAGAGGAACCCAAGGGTCTCCTAAGACCAGTCTGGGGAGGGCAGATCACAGGACTGTTCCTGCACCCAGAGCAGACATCACTAGTCGATCTCCACTTTCCTTTCCGTGGGGCCCAAATGCTGTCTCTGAATTCGTATCTGCACAATGCATCAGGCAGCCCCCACCGAGTATTCGGAAGTGATGCACAGGGAGGCGTATTTACCATCTCACCACGGGATGCATAGGACAATTGATGGGTCACTGAGGCTGCGCCTCGGTGGGCCTCGAAGTGCCTGCAACATTTGGGTGGGACACTGCCTTTCTGACCTCAGTTTCCCCATCTGTATACCAGCAAGGAACATCACAAGCCAATTTGGTGAGGAGGATGAATATTCAGAAGAGAAGGTACTTGGATCAGCATTTCCAAAAGTTTGTTACTGTTCTGTGGGATGTTATATAAGCGCCAAGGGAATTTTTGTTGTTTCTGTAGGACTTATCAGAGTCTTTACTATGCAAACGTTCACTGTGGGTCTCCAGGAGGGAAGCAGAGCAGGAAGCCCATTCCAAACTTATTTAAATCCATTTTTTTCCCCCTGGAATACCTCACCTTATCAGTGTTTTAGGGTGTACTCTTTGGGGACCAGCAGCTGGAATAGTTGTTCCAACCAGGCCTGGCAGCTCGGCATCAGAGCTCATGGGCATGTAAAGGACAGAGACAGAGGCAGAGGGCCAGATCTGATTCCCAGGATACAACCCTGGCTGGCATCTTACCCGCCAAGAAGTAGGTGTCCTCCCTGGGGCTGATGGGCTCCTCCCCTCGGAACCAGCGGACCGCCGGGGGGGGGATACCCGTGGCTTCACAGAGTAGCGTCAAGGGGCTGTTCAAGGCAACAGTGATGTTGGTCCGTGGGTCCAAGTCTCCAAGGAGCTCTGGGGGCACTAGACACAAAGAAGCCACGTTCAGGGTGCAGACCAGGACTGTATGCTCCGTCCCCACCCCCCACTGACTGCCCTCCCTGAAGCGACAAGATCAGAGCTGCTCCCACTGAAGCTGTGACACCTAGTAGGGAGTGAGTAATAGCCACAGGCTGGACTTGGGGGTCAGGCAAACACCTGGGCCCTCAGTTTCTCCAGTCGCTCAGAGGGATGCCAGGAGGATTCAACAAGAACATGTGTAAGGCGCTTAGTCCAGTGCCTGGAACGGAGCAAGTGCTGAGCAAATGAGACTGGAGTCGGGGCACAGGTGAGCCCAGGTGTTTCCCTAAACCCACACATTGGATGACGTGGCAACTCTGCAGTTTGGAAGGGACATGTTCGAAAAGGAAGCCACGTTCCCCCAGGTAGGATAATGGGTAAGGCTCGGGACCAGCGATACTGCAGGGCACGATTGGGGTGGTGTCTGTAAACCGATTCCTGCCCGCCTCTCTCATCTTATCTCTTACCACTCCCTGCGTCTACTTTGAATGACACTTCAGGCATAGAGCAGAAGCTAAGTAAGTGATTGCAATGAACCAGGCTGTTCCAGACACCCTGAATGGGCTGTCACTCATCCAGGCCTTTGCAGAGTCTGTTCCCTCTGCCTGGCACACTCCTCCCTTCACCCCAGCTTAACTCCTACTCAGCTTGTATGTTTCAGCTTAAAGGTCACCTCCTCCAGGAGTCTGCCCTGATCTTTCACAACAGTGATCAGGGTCTTCCTGGTCTTTTCACAGGCCCCTGAATCCGCCCCCCACCCCCCTCCATCATATAGCAGTCACGCAGGATAGAGACCACTTATTTCACCAGTGCCCAGATCAGAGCAGGGGACAGTCAATATTGGAGGGAGGAAAGGAGGAAAGGAGGGATGCAGGGAGTAGAGAAGGAAGAAAGGGAGGGAGGGAGAGAGGGAGGGGAGGTAGATTGGGGAGAATTAGGGCTGTTGGGGTCGGTCCTGATTTTAAGAGCCATGTTGTCAGCTTCCCCCCCGACAGCAGCTCTCATTGGAGACCTGACTCCAGGAAGAAGAAAGGTGACCCCGAGAGCACAGCCTGAGGGCTGGCCTGGAGACTGAAGCGCCCTTGCCTTCCCCAACCCGACCCCATCCTGGCCTCCACCCACTGGCCGCTGGTCCTCACCCAGCACGGAGACTGCAAACCTCCTCTCCGCCCTCCCGGCCACGTTCTCAGCCACACAGCTGTAGTGTCCGGCGTGGGCAGCCCGTGCCCGCTCCACACGCAGGCTCTGGCCCTGGTTCTGCAGCCGCAGGCCAGGCTCGGCCCCCACGGGGTGGCCGTTCCTCTCCCAGGTCACTGTTGGCCGGGGTTTCCCGGTGGCGTTGCACTCCAGGGTGGCCTCCCCATCCTGGACCACAGAGACCTGTGTGGGGGGCTCCCGGGGGCCAGCAGTCTGAGGGGGAACTGAGGTGGGGAGAAAGCACGTCAGGGAGAGCCTGGGAGCACTCACCAGGGGCCAGCAGACATACCCTATTCAGGCCTGTGTCCCCCTGCCACTCACTGGCCGTGTGACCTCGGCTAGGTAACCTCACCTCTCTGGACCTCCTTTTCCTTCTCTATTATAATGGGCCTCACTGCCTCCTGTCCCACACCCTGGGGACCCTGGGCGGGCCTGCTTTTTGGGGACAAGCTCCCAGCACAGCCCTTTCAGGATCTGTGAGGGGTTTCCCTCAGGAACCAAACCAGAGGCTTCCCGGAGCTTAAGCAGTCGTTGGGACTGATCAGGATGGGGGATTATTCCACAGGTGGGTGTCTCCCCAAGACACAGAACGGCACTTTTCTTTTTTTTTTTTTTTCTTTCCTTTTTTTTAAAAAAAAATTTATTTTGACATTACTTGTACAGATTTGTGGGGTGCAGTGTGTTATTTCAGTACACGCGTTTACCGCACCATGATTCACTTAGGGCAGAGAGCGTTGTTTTAATTTCACCCCTGCAGGACGAGCAGATGGAGATTTCGGTTTCCATTATACATAGGAAGTTCATATAAATTTTACATTTCTTCCATATTTCCAACTGCTTCAAGATGCTTTTTCTCTGGGCCATCGGGATCATGCCACCCCCTCTCCCATGCTTAGGTTAGGAGCTGTCAGAAGCTGATGGGAAGGTGGTTAATAAAATGCCACTAATCTGAGAGAACGTGGCAGCACGCTCATCATGGCTGTTCCTGTCTTTGCTCGATTCTGGGGGTGGGGTCTGCACGCCCTTCCCGGCCCCTTCCCGGCCCCTTCCCGTCCCGGCTCACCGTGCACCTCCAGCTGCTGGTCCTGGCTGCTGGTCCCCGCCACGTTGCTGCACTCACAGGTGTATGTTCCCTCCTGGGCTGGCTGGGCCTGTCCCAGGTACAGCAGCCTCCCCACAGCTGACACGTGTTCGAGGCCGGCCCCCTCCCCAGGCAGTGGCTGACCTGGGGACAGTGAGGAAGAAGCCCTGCTCTAGAGCATTTGCAGGCACACAGGTCCTTCCACCATGGATGTTTGTCCACCACCCATTCCTGCCAACTTCTGCTCATCCCTCAGGTGCCCACTTAGACATCACCTCCTCCAGGAAGCCCTCCCTGAGTGCCAAATGTGGTCCTGACATTCCCTCTGAGCACCAGCCCCCACTCTTCCTGCGGAGCTTCTCCCCATCACAGATCTGCCTACAGGTGATTTGTCTGAATCCCACCCTGGCCTGGGCCCTCCAGAATGGTAGACCCTGCCTCTCTTTCCCCCTGGGATCCTCAGAGGCTCCCCAGGGCCTGGCATACAGCAGGGCTCAGCTCAGTGAAGGCTACTGAATGGATGAACTGCCCATCTAGCGACAGTGGCCCGAGGAGGGAAACCCAGCAGCTGGTACACCCAGCAGCAAGAAGACCCTGTTGTAAGGGAAGGATTTGTAGGCCTTGAGCTGCTGGATTAAGCACTCCCGCACCTGCTGATGGAGGAACAGATCTCTGCGAAGAATGTCCTGGCAGGGGCGGAGGCCCAGGGGCCCTCTGACAGCACCTCCTCCTCCTGCCTTCTCCTCTCTGCCCTGGGGACCACAGCCTATCTGGCTGCTCCCAGGTTGATTCTTGCCCAGACCTCTCCTCTGAGCTCCAGACACCTACATCTCTACCCGTTTGACATCTCATCGGGTGTCTAATGGACATCTCAAAATTATCACACCCCAAACTCCAGGTCTTCTCCCCAAACTTGCCCCCAAAGCCTCCCATCCCAGGGATGACAGCTCCACTCTCCCCCGTCCTCCTGGTCTCCTCCTTCTTCTCACTCCCCTTCCAACCGGTCAGGAAATCCCACCAGCACCACCTTCGAACTACGTCCAGGCCCCGGCCCCTCCCAGCACCTCACGGCTCCCCCCGAGTCCAGGCGGCCAGCGTCTCTCGCCTGGAGTCCTGCATGAGCCTCCTTGCTGGCCAATCCTGCCCCTGCCCCCAGTGGTCTTTTCTCATGATGGCTGGCAGGGTAGCCCTGCTACAGTGTAAGTCATACGGTGTCCCTTCTCTGTCCAGAGCCCTGCAGTGGCCCCTTCTCACTCAAGGTAAAAAGCCAAGATACTTACAATGGGTCTGGTCTAACCCCCACCGCTCTGGTGACCATCTCCTGCAATCGTCCCCCAGGGTGACTCTGCTCCAGCCTCACTGGCCTCTTTGCTGTTCTTCAAACATGCTTGGCTCATTCCTGCCCCAGGACCTTTGCACTGACCATCGCCTCTGCCTAGAGTGCTTTTCCCTGAGATACTCTCATGGCTGTCCTCACCTTCTTCAAGTCTGCTTGCTCAAACGTCCCTGGCCACTGAACTGAAAACTGCAATCCTACCCCCCAGGACATCTTCTCCCCCTTCCAGACTTTGTTTTCCTCCATAGCACTTACCCCCTAAGGTAGCAAGTCATTCACTAACTTCTTGTTTATTATCTGATGCCTTCACCGTGCTGGTGAGGACTTGTCTGTTTTGTATGCTGTAACCCCACTGCCTAGAACAGGGCCCGGCACAGAGAGGCTCTCAATAAATATTGGTTGAATGAATTCCAAACATTATTGAGCACCTATTTTGTATCAGGCAGTGAACTTGGGATTCAGTGGTAGCCACGACAGTTCGCCTCACTGGGCTCATAGACTAATGGAGGAGCAGATATGGAAGGACTAAGGTGGGTGACGCATGCCAAGTTATCACACAGAGGCTGCACCATTGAGGCCCTGCCCCAGCCAGGAGGGCTTCCTGGAAGAAGCAACATCTGAAGTGAGCTCAAATCAATCCAGTTCTCATTGGCTGGGAAGGGGTCAGGGGGCCCTTCAGGCTTGGGGACTGAGCAGAGAGGGGCTGGGGGAAGTGTCACTTCTGTAACCGGCACCCCATCCCCTAGAGGTATAAGTCCACCATCTCAGCTAGGCTCTGGGGTGGGGGATGGGGAGCAGCCTCCCTGTGCTGGGCCAGGGCAGCAATCCTACCGTCCTTCCTCCAGGAGATCTTGGGGAAGGGGATGCCCCGGCATTCGCAGGACAGCCTGGCAGGGTGCCCCTCGCTCACGGTCAGGGTGCGGGGCTCCCTTGAGGGGAACACTGGAGCAACTGAGTCAGAGAAGAGAATGGGTGAAGTAGTGGGCGACTGGGATGGGGAAGGGACTGGGAGGTAAGGGAGGGTGGAGTGGGGCTGTATCCTGGGACCCAAGCGAGGCAGCACCCCCTCCCCCACCACAGAGTCCGGGAGCCACCCAGCCTGGGAGATGCTTACCCCAGACATTCAGGTTGTAGTGTTTCTCCGAGCGGCCCACCTGGTTCAGGGCCTCACAGGTGTAGCGGCCTGTGTCCCACACCTCTGCCCTGTCCACCTGGCCGGGAACAGAGACAACCCATCGGCAGGGGCAGCTCAGAGACAGGGTCAACCCTGACAGACTGTGCGACCTCAGGCACAATGTTACCTTGCTGAGCCCAACCTCCCCAATGGGAAAATGGAGGCAATGAAAGCACCTCCCCCACCAATTGGACAGTGAAGCTTCCAGAAGTCTGTGCCTGCAACAGTCCTGACATGAGCCCACCCCTGGAGAGCAGCCTGCCAGCCTCCCCCACTTGCCATCCACAGCCCAAACCTGCCAAGGGGGTGGGCACGTGCCCGGCAGACCCGCTCTGGCCCTGGATTTGCTCCCAGGCTCTCAGAAAGTCCAATGTGACAGACCAGAGGAAAGGTGGAGGGTAAAGGATGGGGGGGACATGACCTTGGGGGCCAGATCTTGACACAGGGGGTGGGACTGGGCTGTGGCTTTGAAGAATGAAGGGAAAGGAGGGGAAGCCAAACTTTGATGCTCAGAGTTGGGAACGATCCTATCATGAGATGTAGAGGGGTCGGGGGAGGAGGAGCAGACTGGTGCAGCAGGTTCTCCCCAACAGCTGGAGACACTGGCCATCCCCTGCAGGGCTTGCAGGTCACACTGAGCTCAACTGATGCTCTTGGGGGTTCTGGGACGCCCACAGGCCTGGCCCTGCCCGGGACTCAGCTCCGCCAAAAGGTGGGGGTGGGTTGGCCGGCCGGGAGGCCACGCACCTCCAGCAAGGCCTTGTCTGCGGAAAGGCGGACCCCCGGCCGCAGCTCCAGGGGCTGCCCGTCCTTCCGCCAGCTCAGCACGGGAGGGGGCACGGCGTGGCTCCGGCACTCCAGGGCCACTGACTCGTTGGCCACAATGGACACATTCAGCTCTTCTCCGAGGATGCTCGGGGGCACTGTGGGAGGGGGCAGGGAGGGGCTCTCTCAGGCCTTTGGGGTGGGGCCGGCAGAACAGGGCCATGACCTGGGTCAGGGCAGCCACTTCCAGCAGCCAGGAGCAAAATCAGCAGATGGGGAGTCCCCGCTAGGACTGGGGCCCGTTCCTGAGCCTCAACCTGCTTCCCACCCCTCACCTGCCTGCACAGTCTTTCTTCAAAAGGAGGCCCCCAAATCTGAGAAACATGGGTGGATTGTAACAATAGCCATGTCCTGGATGGGACGTTGTCCTAGAGTTCTGGAAGATGTTACCCACTCAGGGGAACTGGGTAAAGGAAACTCAGATTATCTCTGTACTGTTTCTCTTTTCCTTTTTTTTTTTCTGTATTGTTTCTTACAACTGTATGTGAATCTACAATAATATACAATTATCTCAAAGTTTTAAAAATTTAATTATATTTTCATTTTTTAAAAAATGCTAAAAAGCAGTTTCCAGAACCACCTTTTCCCCTCGAGACAAAAATAACTAGTGCAGCATGGCAGTTACGAACACAGGGCCTGGAGTCAGAGCTCCGGGGCTGGGGTCCTGTGCTCTACCACCGGCTCGAGTGGGTCCCTGAGACGCTACTCGGCGCCTCTGGGCCTTGGTTTCCTCATCTGTAAAATGGGCCTAATGAACATCCGTGAGATGAAATTCGATGGCACAGGTTGGTGCTTGGGCACATGATACCTGTTAGCTCTGACCTAACGCCAGCGAAGAGAAAGAGCTAGAACCGAAGGCTTCCTCACACCCCTGCCCAAGACTCCACATTTCCCAGATTCTTTCTTGTGCCTCCACAGAGGTACAAAGACATTAAAAAACAATCGCAACCATAACCTTGTGCTCCGATGAGCTTAGTGAGTCCCCATGACAACCACTGAGGTAGGTGCTATCCTTCCCCCCATTTTACAGATGAAGAAATGGAGGCCCAGACAAGCAAAGTGATCAGCTCAAGGTCATGGAGGCACGACACTCAAGAGCCATTGTTCCTAACCACCACCCCACACTGCCTTTCCAGAATGGACGGACACCCCCATTTGACCCAGAACAGTGAGAAGCTGCGCCTCCTGACTCTCGACCAGTTCTCCTCCTACCACTTCATGCTCCTTCCACCTCTCCCCTGAACACGGAGCTCCTGGCCATGCAGGGCCACCCCCGCCCACCCATTCAGCTCACACTCCAGACAGGTCTTGGGGCGTTCAACTGACCCCCACTTGAAGGCAGCCACGTGTCAGGCAGCACCTCCTCCATCCAACCACCCTCTCTCCCTTTGGATGTGGTCAGGGACACTCCCACCCAATCTTCCTGGAGCTGCTGGTCTGGACCATGTGGCCTTCCTGGCCTGCGACTCACTGTGGACTTGTAGGATGACATCCCGGCGGTCCTCGCCCACTGCATTTACAGCCACGCAGGAGTAGCTGCCAGAGTCGGAGGCCCGGGCACTGGCCAAAGTGAGGACCCGGCCCCCAGGGAAGACCTGTGAGCCCAGAGGAAAGCCCGCGTCCCACTGTGGCATACCACAGGGGACAGCACCCCACCTTCACAAGCTGGCCCTGCCACCAAGCACACCTGGACAGCCTGTCCCAGACCCCTAGATCCCCCGCAACACAGGGCCTCTGCTGGTTGGAGGGCAGTCACATGGGTCTGCCAAGAGTTCACTAGAGCCACACTGCCCACTCGCCACATGGCTAGTGAGCCCTTGAAATGTGGCCAGTGCAAATTGAGATGGGCCACAAGTGCAAAATACACAGTGGTTTCAGAGAGCTAGTGGGAAAAAAACCCGTAAAATGTCTCATTAATAATTTTCCACATTTGTTCTATGATGAAATGAAACCATTTTGGATATATTGGATCAACTAACATGTATTATTAAAATTGTGACACCTGTTTCTTCTCACTCATTCTAATGTGGCTACAAGAACATTTTAAATGACATACATGGCTCTGTTCGTGGCATGCACTGTGTGCCTGTCGGGTGGCGCAGCTCCAGGCAGCTCTGTTCAGTATCCCCTCCCTCCCCCCTCCAGACCGTGGTCCCAGACACATGACTTCTCCTTCACCCTAAGGTCCCAGGGCCTGACTTCTGCTCCTGGCACCTTTCAGAGGCCCAGAGGTTGGACCAGTGCCTCCCAGCACTACTGACCTGGAAGCCCGGGGTCCCTGCCATGGACACAGGGTTTCCATCCTTCAGCCACATCAGTGTGGGGTTGGGGGCACCAGTGGCATTACAGGTCAGCCGGACGGGGGCGTTGAGAAGCACGGGGCCTGGCAGGCTGGGCGGCAGTGTGATTCGTGGTGGCACTGCAGGACGGGAGTGGCACGGGGCATAGGTTGAGCCCCATGTGGGGGAAGCAGGCAGGGCCCCGGCTGGGTACCCCCACAGGAGTGCACAGTCACAAACAAAAGCACAGGGACAGCCGTCCCGACACAGGCAGGCCAGGACTGCTCGTCTTCTCCTTTGAACACCACCATGAGGCTTCTACAGATGGGAAACTGAGGCCCAGAGAGGGGAAGCCGATAGAGTGCCACAAATACTAGCTTAGCACGAGGACAGCCATGTTAGAGCCTAATGCTGAGGAGAGAACTCTGCTGGAACAATGAACTGTCACCGCGGTATGTAGGAGGAATAAACCGGAGCCATTGCTCAGCAACTTGCAAAACTAAGTCTTGTTTGCAGCTGCAGGCATCCTGGGAAGGAGAAAATGCCAGAGCCAAGCAGTCTGACTGCAGGCTTCACAGGACAGAGCCCAGGGTCGGAGATTAAGACAGGCTGATCAGCGCGTAGTCACTGACCCCAACCCTGCTGCATCTTCCACTACACTTCTCATGTGTCCCTTTGTCTTATATAATCCTCCCCCAAAACCCTAGGACTCAGAGACAGTGCTAGACCACCTCCTCAGATGTCTGATAATAAACTTCCTGCCTCACACCAACATGTGCGACTGATGAGTCTTTTGTTTCTGAGCTGAGAGCAGTGGGACCTGGGCACCGGTAACAAAGTCACCTGCCCAAGGTGCACCAGCTAGGAAGCAGCAGACACAGCACTTGGACGTGGCCTCCGGTCAGCAGGAGGTCATTTATCATGGGGAGGGTGTGGGGAGCAAGAGTGAGGGCCCGGGGACACTTTCATGTCCCAGCTCAGAGCTATCAGCTGAAACACTATCTTACAGGCATCCCTCTTGGGGAGAAAATGGTCAGAAGATTCCAGTCCATCTGGGAGGCATGAGCCACGATGCCCAGGGTCCCAGGCCCCTGCCTAGCTGCCCGCTTCTCTCAGGATAAAGACTCAACCTCTCCCACAGCCCCCACATGGCCACCAGTACCACCCCAGCCCCTCCTCTTATTGTTTTGTAAGTTCCAGAACTCCTGACCTCCTTTCAGTTTCTCAAATTCCCCGGGTCTCTGCAGAGACAGAGCAGGTGTCAGTTTAGGTACCCAGATGTCAAAGATGCCTCGTGGACTCTCCAGGCCAGGGCAGGGCTGGTTACAGGCACTTGCCTGCAACTCATGTCTACTGGCTCTTTTCATGATTGTCATGATGTCATACTTTGGGTAATGATCTAATTACTGTTTCCTACACTAGACTGAAAACTCCTATGTCTGTCTCATTCAGGAATGTAGCCCCAGGGTCTGCCCCAGAGCATGTACTCGATAAATGTGGGTAGATAGAGGATGGAGAGATGGAAGGATGGATGGATGAATGGATGGGTGGGTGGGCAAAGGGACTGTCAGATGGGTGGGTGGATGGATGGTTGAATCAGCGGACACACGGTTGGATGTCTGCATGCACGGATGGAAGGATGGCTGTCAGATGGGTGGGTGAGTAGGGGGATGAACGGAGGGGTGACGCACAGACTAACAGACAGACAAATGGACGGAAACACAACTTTTTGGACAAGGGCCCCTGTAGTCCCAAGGCAGCTCACCATTGACTCGCAGGCCAAACCACAGCTCCGTGCTGCCTGCCACATTGGAGGCCACACAGCGGTAGCTCCCAGCATTGGACAGCCGGGCTCGCTCAATGCGCAGAACTCTCCCATCAGCTGACACTGCCACTCCCGTCTGGGCAGAGACAGGCTGGTGGCCCTTGAACCAGGAGACATCTAGGGAAGAGAAGATAGGTGCAAGGGGTCCTGCCAGCCCTTCAGACTCTGCTGGTGTAGCTGGCATCCAAGAGAAGCTTCCAGGGCGGCCACACTTTCTTTCAGGCACTGGAGAAAGCCAGAGTTCTTCAGGAAGGAGGTGGAACAGGGCAGTGTCGCCTGAGGCAGGACCCAGGGCAGAGAGCAAGCCCCATGAGTGGAGGCTGAGGCAGTCAGGAGCAGGGACAGTCAAACCCAGCTGGGCCTCCTCATCTCCTCTCCCACCAGGAGACCTCTCGGCAGGGACAGCTGTGGAGTAGGACACGGGCCACCCCAAAACAGCAGCCTCACTCTCAGGGAGGGGCCGCTTCCATCATCAGCTCCCGTCCATCCTGCCAGGGCTCATCCCAGAAAACACCAGGGTGCCCCATGGGAAGGGCAGACACCCTATAAAGCAGCTGGGCCTGGTTCAGATGGGGGCTTCCTCCTGGGGCCACAATAAGCCCCATCCCATCCTGTATGTCCAACCCCCACACCCAGCCCCAGGCGTCCAGCCCTTTCCTGAACTGCTGGTCTAGAGAAGAGGCCCAGATGGTGACTCAGAGGTCCTGGTCCTCGCCCCCAGCCCTGGGGCAGCCCTGCGAAGTTGCAGACTCTAAGCAAAAGCACTGCAAGTTTGCTTTGGACACCAGCAAAGGCTCTGGGCCCGGGTGGTGACCTGATGTGATGGGCACTGGATAAAAGCTGCTGAGGAGGAAGAGAGGAAAACAGGAGAAGCAGGGGCCTGCTCACTTGTCCCCATTATTTCCACAGCCAGAGTGGCACCCAGGATACATGTCGACCCCATTAGATGGGGAACAGGCTTTCAGCCAAGAAGAGGGGTCTTACCAGGAGGGGGCACACCTGAAGCCAGACACTCCAAGGTCACCGAGGCATTTTCCAGCACTGCCTTGTTGACTGGCCCTGGCTCGATGTTGGGGGGCACTAGGGGGAGACAAGGAGAGATCCGGCTTTGTGGTGTGAGCTCTGGGTACCTCCTATCCCAGACATCCCCAATGCCCCTCCCAGTCTTCCCAGGAGTTGGGGCATCATGGGCTCTAAATCGGCTCAGGTCCTTGACCAGGAAACCCCACTCCTGGAACCAAGCCCTCGAACAAGAGCAAAGGCTACAATCTTTACTGCAATCGTACAAGGGTCACCCCAGCACCAGCGCCTCAGGAAGAGCCAACAGCCAGCACAACAGGGTGGTGGAATCCCATGCAGATGTGGCAAGTGACAAGGGCAGGGATTTGCTTGCAAATGAACCCAAATAATGAATAAAACAAGCAAAGGTAGATCTGAATGAGGGCAAGGCCTACCGCTGCAAATCCCACCAAAAACAACAGAAAGGGGCCACAGGGCATCCCCTATGCTTTCACCTCAGACTCCCCACTTCTGAAGTTAAGGGCACATCTGTGATTGTAAAATCTCCTCCCCTCCTGACCCCAGGGTCCTCCAGAGACCACCCGCCATCCCTGAACCTGGGCCCCACTGGTAACCACATCCTCACCCAAAACCTTTAGCGCCACGTCCCTCCTGCTCTCCCCAGCCAGGTTAGTGGCGGCACAAGTGTAGATGCCTTCGTCCCTCAGGTCCACCTTTTCAATCTGGAAGGAGGAGCAGGGCAGTGGGGGGGAATGGGACTGTGACTGTGGGGGAAGCCACAGGGCCTGGGCCTGGAGGGGAGTCGGAGTGATGATGGGACGTGGTGAGTGGCCAAGCTGCTGCTGGCCCCCAGGGATGGAGACGCGAGGCATGGGGACATGTTTGGCTCTGGGGTAGTTATGAGCCGAGCACTCACATTCCAGGGGTTCCTCTGGTCTCTAGGCGCACTCCTCCCTCCCCCCACCGTTTTCTCTCTCTGTCACCTGAAGCTCTGAGACCTGGAATAGGCTAAGGGCCCCCTCCCCTCTTCAGACCCGTCACCCCAAGGTCCACCGAGCTTTTCCAGGCTGAGAGGGCTCTGTGCCTGTCCTACCCCCAGGCTGCCAGGGCCTTCCTTGGGGTCTCCAGTTCCCCTAAAGAGCAGCCCCTCCACCTGTGTCCAGCTGCCCCACCAACCCTGGGGACCCTGCATGTACCTGCAGTTTCCCCCCTGAGGCTGCCAGGGCCATCCCATTCTTCCACCAGCGGAGGCTTGGGGTAGGCACCCCAGCCCCTACACACTGGAGGGTCAAAGGCCGCAGGAAAGGGGCTGTGATGTTCTCACCCCCGATGATGATGACGGATGGGAGCTCTGGCAGGAGGAGAGGTGGGGAGAGCTCAGGTCAGGGTCTGGAGGGGTGCTGTGGACCTCCAGAAACCCCCCAATGCCTGAGGGTGAGGAGGTGGCCTTTCAGGGCTGGGACAAGGGCTGGCCTCTAGCTTCCCTCCACCCTACCCCCCAGACACCTGGCTTAGGGGATAGGGCTCCAGACTGGGAGCCAGAAGAGCAGGTCTTCCCCTCTAAAAGTTCTCCAATCCATACAATCCTGAGCACAAAAATTTTCCCATCCATCCATCCACCCACCCACCCATCCACTTGTCTGTCTATCCATCCATCCTTCTATGCATCCATATGTGCACTGAACATATACGCTGTGCCCAAAACTGTATTAGCCCCTGGACACAGCAGAGAAAGGAGGCCACCGTACTGCCCTCTCAGAGCTCACAGAGCTGGACAGCAGAGATGGAGAAGCAAACAAGCAATCTCAGGTGCAGACTAGAAACATGGTGGACTAGGAAGGCTTCCTCGAGGAAGGGATGTTTTAGGACAGACCTGAGAGGTAGGGAGGAGCTAGGCAGGTAAAGAAGAGGGAGAAAGTTCCAGGCAGAGGGAACAGCACACGCAGACTCAGATGAGACAGCAAAAACGTTGATGTATAGAAAGGATCGAATGAACTCCAGGTGGTCAGCATAAAGACAGCGAGTGCAGAGAGGAGGGCAGGACAGGAAGGGAGGCCTGGGGGCTGCACAGGACAGATGACAAATGCAATAAGCCGCCGAGACCAGCCTCTCACACCCACGTCCATTGGGGGATCTGGGAAGCCCAGCCCAGAAATGTTGTCCAGAGGTGACCAGCCCTTTGTCCTTCCCAGGTCCACCAGGCTTGACACAGGCCCAGATGGCCACAGCCCTCTGGCTCCACCCACCCCTGGCATCTAGGGCAGCTCACGGCCCCAGAACCCCGGGCACCCACTCACCATGCACAGACACCTCCACCTCGGCCCCGGCAGTGCCTGCCTCGTTGGTGGCCTGGCAGGCGAAAAGGCCTGCGTGGGCCAGCTCCACACGGTCAATGTGCAGTGTGGCCCCTTGTGAGGTCACCTGCACCCCGGCCAGCTCCTCTGCTGGGCGGCCATTATGCAGCCACCTAAGGCGTGCAGGGAGGGGGACAGGTCAGCCTGAGGCTGGCAAAGGCCGGACTGGGCAAGACAAGCCAGGATGCTTGAAGCACCTCCCGCCCGCTCTCCTCGTCCCAGGCTCTGTGGTCTGTCACACTCCTGGGAACAGGGGCGGCTCCCTTCCCCACCTACCCCCTCAGCACGCACTCTGCCCACCCCCAATGCTGGCCTCCACCCCCCATACGCACTGGATGGTGGGCACCGGGGAGCCTGAGGCCTGGCAGGGAAGTTCCAGGGGCTGTCCCACGATGGTCGTCACCTGGCCCAAGCCTTCAGCCACCAGGAGCTGCGGGGGCACTGCGGGCAGGAGCCACCATTTGGAGCTGAGCAAACCCTGGCCTCAAGTCTTCCCAAGTCTGCAGTGCCCTCAGAGCAAGGCCCAGCCTCACCTTACCCTTCGAGTCGCCCAAGAGTGGTCCCTCCTCCAGGAGGCCTCTGAGGGACACCCCGAGGCTGGGTGAGGGGCTCTCCCAGCTCTCCCCGCACAGGCACGGGCCCTTTCCCCCAGCAGGCCGAGGACTCAGGAGTCCGGTCTGCCTTGTGCTCTGCTTTATTTCCAGTACTCACGGCGCAGCACAGTTAGTGCTGAGGATGGATCGAATGGATGGAAGAAGAAAGACCCTGCCCCACCCTGGCCTGGGACCAGCCCACAGCCCAGCTTCTGGCCTTAGGAAGTTCTCGATAAATGTCCATTCCACTGATGGAAGGCAGACGGCATCCTCCGTCCTGGGTGACCTGGCTCAGGGTCCTAGGCCCCTCCTAGCCCCACTGCCCCCAGGCCAGTCCTCAGCGTCCTTATCTGTGTCATTCAATATGGGACGCTGGTTACTTCATGTCCCTCCCCCCCCTCCAGGTCTGCTGGGGACAAGAGCACAGCAGGGGGATTGTCCATAGCCCAGGCGGCTCTGGGGGTCGGGTCTGGGCTCACCCTGCACCTCCACGGAGTACAGGAGCACGGCCTCCCCAGCAGGGCTGCTGGCCACGCAGCTGTACAGGCCTCCGGACGCCTCCCCTGGGCTCTCCAGCCTCAGCACGTCGCCACCCGGCTCCAGCCACGTCCCGTTGCTCTCTGCCACGGGCAGCCCCTCGTGGTACCAGGAGAGGGTGGGGGGTGGGTGGCCTGTGGCCACACACTCCAGTTCCACGGGTCTCCCGGCCACAGCCTTCACCACGTAGGGTCCTCCACCAGCGCCCTCGATGGTGGGTGGGACTGGGGAAGGGGCAGGGGCTGCTCAGTGGCCAGAGCCGGATGCCAGCCCCTCGGCTCTGTGTGGAGACCCCCCAGCCCCACATGCCTGCCCGTGTGAAGCGCTTTCTTCCTGCACCTCCACTAGCTGCAGCCCCCTGTCCAGGGATCACCTCCTCCAGGAAGCCTCCCCCAGACCTGGTTGGAAGCATTCACACCCTCCTGGGATCCCCGGCAGCCACCTCCCTGGGCACCGTTTGCATCTCTCTACATCCACGTGCCACCCCTGCCAGCTCATCACCAGTACAGTGAAGGCTTGTCTGTGGGTGTCTCCAGTATCTGCTGAACCCAAAGTGATGGCTACCAAGGCCAGGATGAGAGTGCAGCTCCCAGGAGCCCCTCCCTGGTCTGACGAAGAAGTTGACCGGGGTGGAGCTGATCCCTGACAGCTTGGCCTTGGGGGCTCTTATCTCAGTCGGTGATGACCCAGGGGGGCAGAATTTTAGCTGTGCTCAGAGCCCACTGTAGCCAAGCCAGAGGGGGAAATCTCCCTCTTGCCCTTGGGGGACCACCCAAGTTGCTGAGATCATTGAGCAGGGGACACACGGCAATCATGGACTAGGATGTGCTTCTCAACCTTGACTGGGGCACAAGGCCCTTTGGAAATGTAATGAAGACTTACACATGTACGTTTTCATCCCATTTCCAGGAGGTCCTCAGATCCCCAAATAAGAGCCCCTGAGCTAGCAGCTAGGCCCATCCTCAGAGGCTGCCATAGACCCCACACAGCCCAACTCCCCTTCGGGGTCCCCGGGGCTCCAGCATCCAAGCCCTTTGCATCTTGGGGGGCCAGAGCTCCTGAGCTGACTCCTCGTGAGGGGCCAGGATGACCCCTGTGGCCGGCATGCTGCCCCCTCAAGCTTCCCCAGGGGGCTGCTCAGGCCCCAGCCAGGCCACCTCCAGCCTCCCCCCCCCCCCTGAGCTCTTCTCTGCACATCCCCAGAGCCGAGCCCCCTCAGAGTCTGGCCACGCCGAGGTCAATAGCGGGAGATCTGGAGTCAGATCTGCCTGGGTATGAACTGAGCCCCATCACCTCCTAGCGGTGTGACCTTGGACAAGCCTCTGTCTCCCAGAGTGTCACTGCACTCATCTGTGAGTAGGGACACCAGAGCCAGTCCCAGCACCAGCTGATCAAACGAGCTAATGCTACGAGGTAGGGCCTGGCTTACAGTAAGTGATTAACTAAACACAGTTTCCATCAGTGGTGATCCTGGGGTCTGGGCAGGACTTACAGTAAGTGATTAAACACAGTTACCATGGGTGGTGGTCCTGGGGTCTGGGCAGGGCTTACAGTAAGTGATTAACTAAACACAGTTTCCATCGGTGGTGGTCCTGGGGTCTGGGCAGGGCTTACAGTAAGTGATTAACTAAACACAGTTTCCATCGGTGGTGGTCCTGGGGTCTGGGCAGGGCTTACAGTAAGTGATTAACTAAACACAGTTTCCATCGGTGGTGGTCCTGGGGTCTGGGCAGGGCTTACAGTAAGTGATTAACTAAACACAGTTTCCATCGGTGGTGGTCCTGGGGTCTGGGCCTGGCTTACAGTAAGTGATTAACTAAACACAGTTTCCATCGGTGGTGGTTCTGGGGTCTGGGTAGGGCTTACAGTAAGTGATTAACTAAGCACAGTTTCCATCGGTGGTGGTCCTGGGGTCTGGGCAGGGCTTACAGTAAGTGATTAACTAAACACAGTTTCCATCAGTGGTGGTCCTGGGGTCTGGGCAGGGCTTACAGTAAGTGATTAAACACAGTTACCATGGGTGGTGGTCCTGGGGTCTGGGCAGGGCTTACAGTAAGTGATTAACTAAACACAGTTTCCATCGGTGGTCCTGGGGTCTGGGCCTGGCTTACAGTAAGTGATTAACTAAACACAGTTTCCATCGGTGGTGGTCCAGGGGTCTGGGCAGGGCTTACAGTAAGTGATTAACGAAACACAGTTTCCATCGGTGGTGGTCCTGGGGTCTGGGCAGGGCTTACAGTAAGTGATTAACTAAGCACAGTTCCCATCGGTGGTGGTCCTGGGGTCTGGACAGGGCTTACAGTAAGTGATTAACTAAACACATATCAGTGGTGGTCCTGGGGTCTGGGCCTGGCTTACAGTAAGTGATTAACTAAACACAGTTACCATCAGTGGTGGTCCTGGGGTCGGGGCAGGGCTTATAGTAAGTGATTAACTAAACACAGTTACCATCGGTGGTGGTCCTAGCATCTGGGCCTGGCTTACAGTAAGTGATTAACTAAACACAGTTACCATCGGTGGTGGTCCTAGCATCTGGGCATGGCTTAGCAAAAAGCCCCAACCTATGAAAGGAGACCTGGATTCTAGATTCTGCTCTCCTGCAGCCTCCCAGACAGGCCCTTCTACCCCTGGGCTCAGTTTCCTCACCTGTGTGAGGGAAGCTGGACAGGCTGAGGTGACTCTGCTGAGTTATCTTCTCCCTGGATAACTTTTTGGTCCCACTATCCTGTTTGCCTTTAGCCACTCAAAGTGGCCACCCCTCACTGAACTTTGGAGACAGGCAGAGGCCACCGTGTCCCAGAGCGCCCCCTCCACTGCCCATCCCAGCTGACCACCTGGCCACTCACCATAAACCTCCAGCCTGGTGGCCTTCTCTGTGGTCCCCACAGCGTTGCTGGCCTTGCAGGTATAGATGCCAGTGTCCGAGCCCTGGGCCCTCCCCAGCTGCAGCTGCCGACCACCCCTGGCATAGACCACCTCAGTGCTGGGGGGGAGCAGGGCCCCATCCTTTTGCCAGGTGATGTTAGGGGTGGGAACTCCTCGGGCCTCACACAGGAACCGCACCGGGTGGCCCTCCATGACAGCCACCTCTCCTGTCTCATTGGAGCCCCAGATGGTGGGGGGTGCTGAGAAGGACATGGGTGGGGAGCAGGTCAGAGGCAGCCCCCAAAATGACTGGTGTCCTCCCTCAGAGTGTCATGCACATGCCCTTGGGCCACAAGCACCACACATGTCACAGGCATCTACTGCAGGGGCAGGGAAGGCATGGGGGTTGGGGAGAGTGGGGGTCTGGGGGCAGACAGGAGAGGTCAACTCGGGGCCATGCTGGTGTGGGAAGCAAGACCGGTCATCACAGGAGGTGCAGGAGGTGGGGGGAGGGAGTCACAGGTTTGGGATCTGGGCTCCACTGCCTCTAACTCACTGTGTGACCCGGGGTAGGTCACCTCCCCTCTCTGTGCCTCTGTCTCCCCATCTGTGGAATGAGGGGCTGGCTAGATCAGGGCTTCTCACAGGACAGGTCACCCACCACTGGTGGTCCCCCAGGGCACATGGGGGCAGCATGAAGTAGCTCTGCAGCTCAGAACGGAACAGCCGCGCCCTTCCCAGACCCCCATCCATCCTGATCACAGCGAGAAAAGGCTCTGTTTGCTGCTACTATGTCCTTAAACTTTCTAGCACTTTCCACGCTCCCCTTTTAGCACAGAGCTAGAAGACGCAGGCTGGGTGGCCTCTGCCTGGCCTGTGACGTGAGGATTTACGACACTGGTCTCTTTGGCTGTATTCGCTTTTCAGCTTCCTTCCATTAGTGCCAAGTGGTGCTAGTTTCCCACTTGAGATATTAAATATCCTTTTCAGTGAATGTGTTTCAGTGTAAAGAGAAGTGACTGATTTAAAGAGTTGAGAGAGAATCCTTCTGCGTGGTAGCAGAAGTAGTCACTTCTGTGAAGCTGGGCTGGGAGCTGGGGTTTGGGAAACGCTGGGCCAGGTGTCCTCTAGCCCCCCACCCCCGGCTTTCTTGGACTGGGCCTCGCCCCTCACAGGCCCCCAATTCTGCCCTAATCCTCCCTCCAAGGCAGTGGCAGCCGGGCGGGAAGCTTCCCGCACAGCCATGGCCAGCACGGGAAGGGGTCAGGGCTCACAGTGGACTCTGAGCTGGAAGTCCCTGGCCTGCTGGCCGGCGGGGCTGAAGGCCACACACTGGTACCGCCCCTCGTCCCCCAAATGACTGCTGGCGATTCTGAGAACGTGGCCGTCCTCCTGGAGCTGGAGGTGAGGGTCTCCCGGAAGGACAGGCCTGGAGAGATGGTGACAAGAAAACTGTCAGGCGGCCAAGGCACTGCGGGGGCAGGCTGCACTGGGCGGAAGCCACCCAGACGTCCACCTGTCGAGGAATGGATGAGCACGCGACGATCATCTGTACAATGGGACATTATTCAGCCACGAAAAGGAAGGAAATTCTGACACGTGCCACAACGTGCATGAACCCTGAAAACCTTATGCCAAGTGAAAGAAGCCAGACACCAAAGGCCACATATTGTCTGACTCCATTTATAGGAAATGTCCAGAATAGGTCAACCTGTGGCATCAGGAAGCAGATTGGCAGTTGTCAGGGCACAGGGGATGGGGGAATGGGGACTGGCTGATTAGTGGGTACGGGGTCTCCTTTTAGGGTGATTAAATGTTCTGGACTAGGTAGAGGTGCTGGTCGCACAACACTGAATGCACTAAATGCCCCCGAATTGAGCGCTTTAAAATGGTTAATTGTACATCATGTGAATTTTATCTAAAAGAAATGAGTTGGAAAAAAAGGGAAGACTGAGCGACAAGGAGACCCTGCCGAGGTGAGAGTGGGGTCTTCCCGCACAATCTCTCGCTGGGCAAGAGGTGCCCGCGCTGCCCTCTGCCCAGGTCCTGGGTGGCACATGCTGTGCCTGTCAGTCCCCCTCAAAGGGTTCAGCCTTTCCCCGGCCCCCCAGCCAGCTGGCCCCAGCCCAGGCCCCACCCCTACACCACCCACCAGTGGCCACTCACTGCCTGTCCTTGGTCCACTCCACCTGGGGCGTAGGGACCCCCAAGGTCTGACACTGCAGCTCCACGTCTGCACCAGCCAGGCCTAGCACCTCCTGGGCGGCCCCAGCTCCCAGCACAGAAGGAGGGACTGGGGGGCGAGAAGGGGTGGGGGGAACAGCTCAAACCCTGCAAGCCCCGCCAACCACAGAGCCTTTGCTAGCATGGGCCCCCCACCTGGCACTCCCTTCCCTTCTCCTACCCGACCTTCCCCGGGAGCTCCTTCACCCCCTGGCTGGATGGGTCCCTGCTCTGCAGCTCTCAGCAGCCTGTTCTGAACTGCAGCACGTACAACAGTAATTACTTGGTTAGTCATGTGACTGTCTAATGTCTGTCCCCCTGCCCCCATAACTCCTTGAGGACAGGGACTGGGTCTGTCATGGGCCCCTCTGTGCCCCCTGCTCTCCTCAGGCAAAGTCTCCCCTTTCCCCCAACTCTGCTAAAAGAGGAGGGGCTGCGGGGCCAGCCGCGCTTGGGAGTGTGGGGCTCAGGCCTCACTCACTGAGCACAAGGAGATCGAAGTCCCTCTGGGCTGTCCCGGCCTGGTTCTCTGCCCGGCAGGAGTAGAGGCCAGAATCACCCTCCTGGATCCTGGGGAAGTGGAGGGACCGGGCCCCATCCAGGAGGTGGTGGCTTCCCACCTCGGGGATCTGGGCAGAAGAGGCCGGAGAGCGCGAGTGGATGAGGGGCTCGCCACCTCCGGCATCAGCAGTGAAGAAACTGAGGCCCGAGGAGCAGGTTGGGGACTGGAACCCCGGGCTTCTGACTCCCAGAACAGAGATGTGCTCTCTCCACTCAGCCCCCCAGGTTTCATCATGGGGCCACGGTCCTCCTGCCCTGAGCCCCAGGGTATCCCCCAAGACACCTGTCATGTCTCCCTGCTACACTTTGGCACACTCAGGAACACCCATCCAGAGGCCCGTCCCCAATCCAAATCCCACCCGCAGCTTGTCCACCCCAGGGGACACCCACCAACTGCCCATCCTTGAGCCACACGATCTCGGGGGCTGGAAAGCCATTCGCGTCACACTCCAGTGTCAGGGACTGCCCGGCCATGCCTGACACGTTGGACTTGTGTCCATCCTCCCGGATGCTGGGGGGCACTTGAGGAGCAGGAGAAACAGAGGAGCTGCCTCAACTCCGTACCCCGAGAGCCACAGCCGCAGGGACCCCATCTGGGCCACTCTTCCTGGCCGGGGCAAGTAGCCCCAAGTCCCCCCATTCTCTAGATCCTCAGGGCCTGTCACTGGGGTACCAAGAGGTCTGCCTATCCTGTGTGCCCAGCCCGTGATCTGGCCACAAGGGCCCTGCGGACCTGTGAATAGCTGCAGCCTCACCCTGGGGCTGGCACACCCAGTCATGCCCGGACATCGATGCCACACTCTCTGACACAATTTTGCAAGGTACAGGAGCCCCCAGATCCATCTGGTTCTATACCCAGCCCAGTGTCACAGTCACCAGAGAGGGTCACCCCCGAATCAGACTCTCTGAAGTTGGGTCCTGAACATGAGTTTTTAATGAACTTCTCAAGCACGTCATTACAAGGCGAGCCAGGGCAGCTGGTCACGGGGAAGTGGCAGGTGGCCATTGCGAGCAATAAAAGTGACCCAAGGCTCATGCCCACCCGTCCGCAGCCTGTCTCCCCCTCTGCACATAGCACGGTGGAGGGAGGTGGGCAGCCCTCCCTGCTGTTGACAGGGACGTGCGCCTTGGGTCTGTTTTCAGTTTTAACCTAGAGGTGGGCTCTGGGGCTCTCCGCTGCCATCGATGCTGATGTTAAAGTGGATTCACCCGCTAGACCATTTTAAAAGCCATTTGTGGAGTTCTAGGTGCTCCCCCTACACGGGCTCCGTGGTGTCTCTGTGGGGAAGTGGGGTGCCCATGCAACCTGCCACTCTCCCAACACCCTCAAGCGCGCCCCCTCCCTGGCACGCTGGGGCAGGGACCTGCAGCCTCCCCTGCAGTGAGCTCTCTGGCCCTGGGAGCAGGCGCTGCCACACCTGGGCACCCTGGCATACATCAGATCCCCACATCACTATGGGCTTCTGGCCAGACAGGGGCACAGGTGTGGGTACAAGCCGGTCCCTGGGTCCCCGCAGCTCGGGGGTCCCTGCTTACCATAGACCACCAGCTTGGCTCTCCTGGACGCAGAGCCCGCCTCATTGGTGGCCTGGCACTCATAGTCTCCACTGTCTGTGGGCGAGACAGAGGCCAGGAACAGAGACCCTTCATCCAGCACTGCCACACCTGGACGGCCATGCAGGGGATCCGAGGACGGGCCCTTCCTCCAGGTGATCCGTGGCCTGGGTGTCCCTAGAAGGGTGCACAGGGTCATCAGCACCGAATACCCTGACACTTCCTGCTCCACATTGCGCTGTCCCCCATGTGTCTCCTCTGTGCAAATGCCACTGACCCTTCGCTGGATGTTTCCAGGCACCTCCTGACCCAGGACTGGTAGGAGCAGCTCCCTGGGAGCTGCAGGCCTGCACACCTGCCACCTTCCCACCCAGTACTGCACATCCACATGGTCTCCCAGGGTCCCCGAGAGGCCCGCAGTCATGGGGGTTCCCCCAACGAGGGCCAGGGACTTTGTCTTATACCCTGCTGCACCCCCAGCCACCAGCAGAGTGCCTGGCACACAGTAGGTGCTAAACAAATGAACAAGCCTGCCACGCTCAGCAAGCTGCATTGTGCCATCAGATCAGTGCCTGATCAGTGCGAGGCTCCGGCCCTGCCCAGCCTGTCCCTCCCTTCACAATGCGACCAAGCACAGGCCGGTCATGTTGCTGGCCACACCCCCAGCCCCACCGTGAGCACCACACCCGCCCAACAAACTGCTTTCTCAGACACTCCTCCTGTTGGACAATCCAATGTCTGTCTCTGCCACCAGACTACACACAATAAACACCCGCCCCACTGGGCTATGAGTGGAGCTGTCCCTTTGTCCCCCCAGCCCCTAGGACAGGACCTGCACAGAGTAGGTCCTCAAATGGGCCTTGTATGAATGGCCCAGCTCTCCACGCTCTCCTGGCGACCCACCAGGCAGGGCTGCCCATGGTCACAGCAAAAGCCCCAGCTCTGCACTGATGTGCCAAGTGACCTCAGGACCACAGCCATCCCATCCACAGGCTCCACGTCACACCCCACCCGCCGTCTGCTGCCAGTGCTAGTCATCGGGACTACAGTTGCTAAAACTGATTATCGTTGATAACAGCCATCCTGTACCTGCTGGCAGCAGGGCTGCCCTTGGTAGACTCCTCTGTCTTCCCATCCCCTCAGCTGCAGGGAGGAAGGGGCTGTCACAGGCAGGGAGAGCACGGGGTCAAGACAGGACCAAGGCATTCTGCGTGTCGTCTCTTTCAGGAGGGTCCCTGCCCCTCTCGCCCTACACTGACTGTTGCCTTAAAGTGCTGGAATCTTCCCACTGGGTGTGAGGGGAAGGGGGGGCCCAGGCACCTGCGTCCCTGTCCGCCCACACTCTGCACGTCCTTGGGCAAGTTATGCAATCTCTGTTTTCTTCTGGAATCCTCTACCCAGAATGCAGGCCAGAGTGTCCCACTGCCAGGGACCTGTTAGCCTACTGTGGGGACACGCACTGCACAAGCACCACACATACATACACACACCACACGTAGCACACACATACACACATGCACACACACCACAGACACCACATCCCACATACACACCACACATATGTACACACACACCACAGACCACATGCCACATGCACATACACACTCCACACACCATACACACACTACACATATACCACACACACTAACATGCACACACCACACACACACTAAGATGCATACACCACAGAAACACACACTAACATGCACATACCACACACACACACACACACACAACATGCACACACCACAGACACTAACACGCACACACCACACACACACACATTAATATGCACAACCACACACACACACACATTAACACTCACACACATCACACACACACACTAATACGCACACAAAACACATACACACCACACACACACTAACATGCACACACCACAGACACATGCACACACTAACATGCACACACCACACACACACACACACACACACACACTCACATGCCCCTCCCAGCTACTTTAGCTTCCCCCAGAGCCCCCCATCCCATCCTTCCCACCACCCAGGGGAGCTGCTGGCCTGCAGGGGCACTGGGTTTCCAAACCTGGGACCATTTTAATGCAAAAAATCTAACTCTAACTGCAGGACTGCCCTGAAGCTCTGTGACAGGAGCTGGGGCTGCAAATCACTACTTTGCCTCCCCCCTCCTCACACTGCAGAGGCAGAGAGGAGAGTCCAAAGTCACAAACAAGTGGGTGTCCAGGCTGCTGGCCCTCCCAGCCCGCCCCCTGAGGAGGAGGCAGATAGTGACGCTGCAGGTAGCAGGGGCTCCCCATGTGCCAGGTTGGCCTGGGGCTGTCCCCTTCAGCCCTCCCAGCCCTCTGATCCCAAGGACACAGGCTGCTTGCTCTTACCAGAACCTGACACAAGGTGGCACCATGGTTGAGGGTGCAGGGCCCAGGGACCCCTCCAGGTGGGCAGCTCTGTGGATGGGGAGCCAAGGGGCTCCCAGAGCTCCCACCTGGGTGCCTGCCCCCTGCCCAGGTATGTGCCAGCCCACTCCTACCTGCCTCCCTCTTGGTCCTGTTCCAGGGACTTCCCTGCAGCTGGAGGAGGTGCAACTGAGTCTAGAGGCAGTTCTCCAAGCTCCTGCCAGGCTTTGTGTCACCTGCCACTGGCTACTCAGATACTCAGAAGTCACCCTTTAGAGAACACCGGCCACGCACAGGGCAGACAGCACATCCTCAGGGAGGAAGACCCTCACTAGTCATAGAAGAGCCCAAAGCCACAAGAAGCAACTCAGGCAGGGCGGCAGGGAAGGGGGTGCTGGGTGGGTAGTGAGTCCACAGAAGGTAGACTCCAGCCCCTACCAGGTGCCAGGCACAGCGTGGAGACCCCAAACTCATGTGGTGCCACTGAGTCCTCACAGTGGCCCTATATGGAGGCAATGGCATGACCCCTCCATGCAGATAAGGAAACGGAGGCTCAGAAAGGAGGGGTAAACTGCCCCAAGCCACACAGCCAAGAAGGGCTGGAGCAGGGTTCAGTACTGGGCAGCTGGCCAGAGGTGGCTATTGGGTCCCACGCTGTGCTGCCACCCCAAAGTGGGCCCCCGAAAAGTGGGGTTGTCCAGGACCACATGAGTCTGTCCTCTGTGAGAAGTCTGGAGCTTGGGGAGAGGCGTGACCACCAAGCCCTAATCCACAAGGATCCTTGGGCACCCCAGCCCCAGCGATCACACCCCCAGGTGCTGAGGGGTACAGGGCTTAATAGACAGGAAGGACTGGGGTCAACCCAGACCACACATTCTGTGAGTCACATTTTTGCTGTGTGATGTTGGGCAAGTCACTTAACCCCTCTGGGCCTGGATTGCCCCTAATGAAAAGGGACTAATGCTAATCCCCATCCTATAGGATTGTAGATGGGACGAAATGCCTGGCATGGTGCAGGCAAGAAGCGAGGACCCCACGACCCTCCATAAGCCATGGACACTGCCCATGGTGTGTGACCCAGGGAGCTGGAGCGTGGATCTGGTCTCCCCGGCCCCACTCAGGGCCCAGCCTCACCTCTGGCAGGGCACGGCAGGCTGGCGTTCTGTCCGGCCACTCTCTCCAGCAGGCCACTGGTCTCATCAGCCCCCCAGTGCGGTGGCTCTGAAGGGAGGCAACACGGCCACACTCACATCCCTGAGCCCAAAGCATGACGCTCCCCACAGGGACCCAGGGCCAGCAGGAGGGCAACCCCTTCCAGAATCTCAGCCTTCAGTCTCCTGGCGAGCCCAATTGGGGCCATAGTGATGGCTCGTCTCCTGCAGGGTGGCCCTAGGGAGCAGACTCTCGGGCACAACCCCACAGGCTGGGCAGGCTGCGCTGTGCCCTCAAACACAAGGAACTGAGCGCTGTCCTGCCCTCCCACTCCCTTTCAGCAGTGCCTTTCCAAATCTCCTTTAAATTCCTAATAGTGAAAATGCTAGCACACTGATCCAGAACTTTCCTTATGCCAGGCACTTCGTACACATTCTCTCACTAACCCCCCCCCCCACAGTATTGGTCCCACTTTACATGTGAGAAACCACAGGTGGAGAGTAGATGACTGGCCTGTGGTTGTCCGGCTGGCAAGTGGGAGAGCTGGCCCTGGCCCAGCACCCACCCTCCAGCCACTGCCCCACAGTGCCTCTGGCCACCTGGGTACTCAGGGTCCCACAGGTCACGGGCCTGAGGGGAGACAGCCCAGGGAGCCCCTGGTGGTGGCTCTGAAGACCTACTGGTCAGTACCCAAGGGCTGATGACAGCTCCTGGACACAGGAGGGCCCCACAGCTGCAGGCAAGGAGGTCCCAGGGAGGAAAGGGCCAGGCAGGCCTGAGCCCAGAGCAGAGACAAGCACCTCCCAAGTCCAGGCTGTGGATGGGGGAGGTGAGGAGGGGAGATGGGGGGAGACTCACCCAGCACCCTGAGCTCCAGCACCCAGGCATCCACCCCGGCACTGTTGGAGGCCTCGCAGCGATACATCCCAGCGTCGGGCATCTTGATGTCTGAGAAGTGAATGGAGCCCTCGGGCCCTTCGCCCGACAGGGTCACCCCGTCCTTGGACCAAGTCAGCCGGGGCTCTGGGCTGCCCTCCGCCACACAGTTCAGATCTAGAGCTTCTCCTGCCAGCACCGTTAGGACTCGAGGACCCGGCTGCACCTGAGGGGGGACTGACAGGGCCACAGGAAGGTGTGTTAAGGTGGGGGGCCAGGTGAGAGGCCCCGGAACCCAGACCCATGCCACATCTCAGATGCCACCAGCCAGCAAAATCATCACGGGGGCAATCAGAGGCTGGCAACTCCTCGCTATGTCGGGAAAAGACATTTGCTCACCCGACCTGGACTCCCCACAAAGTGAGCAGCAGCGCCTCCCTCGGCTTGCTTATCCCCGCACCCCGCCCGTGAGAAGTGCCACCGGGGTACATCCAGCTCAGTGCACACATGGGGAAACTGAGGTGCAGGGGGACATTGGAACTGACTCAGAATGGCCCAGCAGCACACTCAGTGGTGGTTCGAATCCCAGCTCGGCTCCTCACAGCCACGAGACCCTGAGCTGCCGCAGCCTCGGTTTCCCCTTGTCACAAAGCCACCCGAGGAATGGGAGGCGGCACTAGAGCAGCCAGCACAAGGCGGCGCACAGTGGCACCCGACATGCCGCAGCTAGAATCACTGAGTTGGACTTGGTTCCTGCCCTTGGCTGTGGGGAGGATGGCGATTTTCATTTCTTTCGAATTTGTGTCTTCAAGTCCCTTTCTCATCCTCTGTCTCATTCATCCTTCCTCCTGGGTGGGTGACACCATGTCCCTTTTGTAGATGAGGAAACTGAGGCTCTGAAAGTCTGTATGACTTAGCCAGAGTCACCCCTCCCTCAGATGACAGGAGTGGGAGCTGACACCACCCTGGGGCCAAGTGACCAAGAGCCCAGGCAGCTTCCGGTGGGCCCAGGAGAATTCTCAGGGCCCAGGGGCCAACTGCTCCAGAAGATGCATGGGAAACTGCGACAAGTGTCCTCGGCCTTTGGGAGAAACTGAGGAATACCCACCCCCTTCCCAGCTTCTGAGGAGGGGCCTGGAGCTAAGACCATCTGTGGGAACCTGGCCCCTGGGCAGAGACCAGCCCCTCGGCCCAGGGCCTCGTGGCCCAGGACCCTGCAGCCCAGGAGGACTCCCTGCCCAGGAGCACAGAGGTGCACACACCTGCCCATCACTCTCACATACTCTTGCTGAAAACAGTAGCAGCGTCCGCTGTTCTGAGCCCTTCATGTCACTGGTACCTTCTCATGACTGTGGGGTGGGCATTATTGTGGCCCCCACTTTACAGAGGAGGCCAAGCAACTAAGGTCACACAGCCAGTCAGTGGCAGAGTCAATCCAGCTCCGCCGCCTCTGAGGCCCCGCTCCTCGCCCTGCGTCCCGCTCCCGTGTCTCTCACATGCCACGCACACCCACGGCAAACTTTGAGCTTCCCCTCTCCCAGCCTCAGCCTATCCATCTGTAGAATGGGATGTTAGCTTAGATCAGGGGTCAGCAAGCTTTTTCTGTGAAGGGCCAGATGTTGACTATTTCAGGCTTTGCAGGCCAGATGGTCTGTCTCAAATACTCAACTCTGACATTAGAGTGTAAAAGCAGCCGCAGATGACACAGAGACAAATGTGTAGGGCTGTGTTCCAATAAAACATGTATTTATGGACACTGAAATCTGAATTGCATATAATTTTCAAATGTCACAAAAATATTGTCTTTTTTTTTTTTATCAATCATTTAAAAATACAGAAAGCATTCTTTGCTCGTGGGCCTTATGAAAACAGGGGGTGGGCCAGTGTTTGTGCTGTCTTAAATGACTCCTCAGGGCCCTTGGAGATGACAGGCTCCCTATCTTTTGGGATATGACTCTCACTGGCTGGCTTCCTTTGAATGGGACCTGGACACCCAGGTAAATGCCCACTCTGGGGACCTGGAACCAGAACCCCCATGGAGGCTTAGGAACCTTGGCCAAAGACGAAAGGATACACGTAGCAAGCTCAGTGCAGTTCCTGGCATACAGCAGGTGCTCACTAAATGACTCCTGCCGTAGATGTGGAAAGTGCCTCGTTGAAGGGGCAGCAGCAGCAGTGGGATGGTCCCCGCAGGAAGTGGCTCCGAGCGACACCCCACCAGCCTCTTAACTCCACCAAGCCACTGGGCAGAGATGCTCCCAGGCCCGCCTTCAGGGTCCCCTCCCGACCCCCGCCCTAGGCCCCCACTGGGCCCTGCCCTCTGTTCTTAGGGGCCTCTAAACAGCCTCTCCAGACCCCAACCAAGGGGAGAGGTGGAGAAAGGGGGTGGAGGGGAACGAGAGAGGGGCCTTGAGAAGAGGTGGGGAGAGCGGCAGGTGCCATGGAGAGGTGACAGAACCTGATGGCCTGGGCATGGGGGCAGGGCAGGGGCACTGAGAGGCCTGAGAGAGGGACAGATGGAGGGAGAGACTGAGGCCTTACCTTGCACCCTGAGGATGTAGCGATGGGAGGTGGACCCCGCAGGGTTACTGGCTGTGCACTCGTAATGGCCACTGTCACCCACCTGGCCCTGGGCCAGACGCAGGGAGCCCGACGGGAGGAGGCCATGCCTGTGGGAGTAAGGAACACTGGTGAGACCCCAACCGACCCCACCCCATGGAGAGGCTTCAACACCAACTGGAACCAGCCGCCTCCCCCAGGAGGCCTCCTGGGACTGAGGTGGCATCCAGTGCCCACCCTCCGTCCAGTCCATCCCCTGTCCCACCTCCACTTCCCTGAACCACCAGGCCAGGGCCAGTCCCACCCCTACTGGTGGAAGAGTTAAAGAGCACTGGACTAGGAGTCCAAACTCTGAACCTCTCCTCGCTGTGTGACCTCAGGCAAGCCACTTTGCCTGTCACAGCTTCTGTTTCCTCATCCGTGAAATGTGAATAGCAAGAGGGCTTGGCCCCTGGTCATCACTTGATACCTTGCTGGCGGCTGCTGGTAACTCCCCCTCCGCTACTGGTCACATCTGCCCTGCGAGGTGTGCATGAAGCACCATTAGGAGGCCCCTCCCTCAGCTTCAAGGGAGAAGCCACCAGCCCGGGGCCCTCTGTGTCTAAGTGCCAGGGCCCGCCTGACCCTGAATCCAGTGCTTTGGTGTTCTGTTGTCCGGAGCTGTGTTGAGGGTCTTCAGGAGGAAGCTGTAGAGACCCGCCCCCCATCATCACCCTCCCCAATCCTGCCCACCTTGCTAAAGTCACCTGACCCCCAAGCCACAGGGATCCAGGACCACAAGCCAGGCTCCTACAGCTGGACTGGACCCCAAGGGGCCCCTGTAGACATGATGTCACCAGCCCATATGTGCTGGCTTCGTACAGCCTCTGCCCCCGTAAAACAGGGAGGGCAGCTGTGGCCAACTGGCCCCGGCTGGCCCCAAGAACAGGCGGCCAGCACAGGGGGTGGGGGACCCCAAGGGCCAGTCCCCAGCCTTGTGCTCACTGGAGATTACCAAGTGGGCTCCAGAACCGAATAGCCCTGGGCTCCAGTCCTGGTCCCCACTCCCCTTTCCGCTGAGTCTCTGTTTCCTCCTCTGCAAAATGGGGATCATAGAGCCCTTTGTAAGATCCTTAGGGATCCTTTAGCCCCCGTCTCCCAGGCAGTGGCAAGGATCATATGAGATGCTACAAAGTGCTGAGCACGCAATTATTAAACAAGTCAACATCATCAGCAATTCGCCTGTGCAACCTCAGGCTACTAGCTGTGCCCTGCTGGCCTCTGTCTCCCCATCTGCAAGGTGGGGCAATAACCCCCCTACCCAAGAACCCCCTCCACAGTGTGTCCCGGACATCCAGCAGGCACTTGTGGCAAGTTCTCTGAGGACAGTTATAGATGACACACTGGGTGCCATGTGCTTGCTGCGTGAGGTTGAGCAAGTCCCTCAACTTCCTGTGCCTCAGTTGTCTCATTATGGAAAACAGAGTCAACAGTAATGCTTATCCCTCATACAGTTGCCAAGAGAACTGAGTGACATATTCATAGCACAGCGCCTGGTGCAGGGAGGCACTCAGCAAAGCCAGCTGTTCCCACAGTGGTGATGCATCCATAAATAATAGACAGTGCTGGTCTGCATGTTTTAAAACATGTCTGTGAACAGCATCATGCATCTGTGTGTAGGTCTAATTCATTCCTTTTTCACCGTTAAATGTTTCCTTGCATGACCACACCATGATATACTAATTTGCTCCCTTTGGGGGTGACACTTAAACATTAGATCTATCTTTCTGTTTTCTTCCTTCCTTATTTCATTTGTTCTTTCTTTCTTTCATCAACACAGGTCTCCGCACACTGCTGCGTGTGTCTCATGTGCACCTGTGCAGGACCCTGGGCCACAGGCTCGTACACTCTCAGAGGGAGTCCCCCCCAGCATATGTGAGACATGCAGACTCCCAGGCCCTGCCCAGAGACTGATTCAGTGAGGGGGGGTAGGAACTGGGGCTTTGTCAAGACCCTAGGTGGCTGAGACAGGTGGCCAGGGACCACCCCTTGGGGACACTGCCCAGGGACATGAAGAAGTCCCCCTGCCCTGGCAAGGAGCACAGCAGAACAGATGGGAGGTGGCCCTGGTGAGAGCCACCATCCCTGAGAGACAATGTCCTCATCTGGAATCACAGGAGGTGGCAAGTATGAGTGACATCACACACATGGAGCCCACGGTGCCCGGGACACGGCCCTGCCGATGGTGTGATACACACCCCGGCTAGCACCTCTGATCAGCTGGGCAGCCCTGAGCAGGTGGCTCAATCCTTAAAGTGTGGAGGGAAGAGACCACACAGACGCGTGTGTCCCAGCGACAGGTAAGCCTTTCCCCTGCGTGGCTCCATACCTCCCCCACCCCCAGCTTGGCTTTTCTCATCTACAGCTTTTTTTCAAGTTAGGTAATATCAACATGTCAACACCCACCAAACAAGGGCCAAATCAGTTTGAGGCTGAAACATCTACACTTAGCCACACTTGGGGCTGGGTCGCAGTTCCCTCCCTGGACTCCGCTGCGGTGCCTCAGATGGTGATTCGGGGACGGCGTGAGTCAGGGGAAAGAGATCGGGCTGGGACAGGAGTTCTGGTTCACAGATGCAACTGCACGACAGACAGGCTGTGCAGCCTCAGGCAGGGCAGTGGGCGTCTCTGAACCCCAATGTCTTCATACTTGAAAAGGCAGCTCCAGACTCCATTATCTCAGAAGTTGCCTTCTTTCTTCTAAGGACTTTAGGGGACATGGAACCCCTCACCCCCTCCTTCACCAAGCCCTTAAAAGGATAGGAAGTGGGAGCTTCTTTTATAAAATAACAAAGGGAACTTTCAAAAGTGGAAACAATTCTCAACTATAAAAGGAGGCATCTGTGTTTCTTCTGACCGGCCCCCAGGTCATTTCCTAGAAGGGGTGCCAGTCACTGTATCACAGAGGAAGAAATGGTGAGAGGTAAAATTCATTTCATAGATGGACAAGCTGAGGCCTGCCCAGAGCAAAATAAGAACCCAGTGCCGGCCTGGTGGGGACTGTTTCTGCTCTAAATGCCGATCTAGCCACATCACTGCCCTGCCGTAAACTCCTCTGTGGCTGCCCACTGCTCCCTGGACAAAACCCAAGCACAGCAGCATAGCCTGGGCAGACATACACAGACCACCCCCCGGCCCCCACTGTACCCACCACATGCGTCCCCCGCCCAGCAGCACTGGACCACTGCTCCTCCTCAGGGGGCCAGGTCCATGTCCCCTCCCCTACTTTGCACAGGCTGTTCTTTCTACCTAGGACATGCCTGTACTTCCTGTTCACCAAGATAACACCTGCTTTCGAAACTTACACATCACCTCCTCCAGGAAGGCTGCCTTGATGCCCCAGGCCGGTAGGTCCATCCTGTGGGCTCCTACTGCTGCCTGCACTTCCCACCATCACAGCCCTCACCACACGGGGCTTGTGACCACCTGTTACCCATCTGCCTGTGGCTCCAGGAGGACGCCCCCTGTCCATCTCATTTGCCTTTACAACTCCAGAACCTATCCCAGACCTGGCACAGAGCGGCGCCTGCCCAAGCTCCAACAAGACTTGGGGAAAAGGCGAAGCCACAGCTGCTGATTGTGCCTGGGGCTGGCTGGACAAGACCTCGGGAGGCCTGGGGTGGGGGGCATCCAGGGTAACCCATCACCTGCTCCTGCCCCACCCCACCGTTCCCAGAAGCTCAGTGGAGGTTTGGGGGCTGCGGCCCAGCAGGGAAGTCGGGGGCAGGGGAGGGACAGGAGGAAATGAGGAGGACGCCGAGTCTCTCCAGGAACAGGCTGCTGTGGAGCGTGTGCAGTAATTAGCAGGAGCCGATGTTGTCGCCGCATGTACAGCCAGATGGCTCCCACGGCGCCCCGATGAGAACGCAGAGAGGTTCGAGGGGAATTTCCTGTTTATGACATCCATCTGGCCTGAGCCTTCGCTGTCGGCAGCAAGACACATGCAGATGTCAGAGTGGTGGGGGGATCCAAGAGGGGCCCACTTACCCTGCCAGGCCCACGGGGCAGAGGCTGCTGAGAGCCTCGCACCTGCCCAGAGAGACCAGAGGGCACGTGGCAGAAAATGCTCGGAATAATGCAATCCCCAGGCCACGCCTGTCTGCCTCGTCCCCAGCACACAGCGGTGCTGCAGCCCAGCAGGGCCTCACCCCTCAGCAGCTGCCTGTCCTTTGTGGCCAAAGGGAGCCTTCCTGCTGCCCCAGGCAATGCCCTGCGTCCGGTTTTGTGTTCCTGAAGCCACTGTCGGATTTATCACACCTGTGATTACCTGTCACTGTCTGATGGCTCCATGAAGGGAGGAGCCAGGTGTGGCTAGGTCCCTGGTATGTCCCTAGCCCTTAGCACAGGCCCTGGCCCATACTAGGTGCTCAATAAACACTAGGTGGCAAATTCCAGCTGTCCCCTCTTCACACACATACAATGCCTTCCCCACCTTTGCTCACACTGTCCCCTCCCTGTCCCCTCCCTGTCTTAGTGCCATTCCCTTGCCTCCAGACCCCCTCAAGGCAGCCAGGGCTCCAGCTCTTCCATGAAGACTTCTCTTATGATTTTAGGCAGGTTAAATGTCCCCTGCTCTGAGCTACATCGAGCCTAGTCCAGCCAACTGTTCGTTTGTTACTTAGTCAACAAAGAGCTGCTGGGCTCAAGGTGGGCCAGAGGCTGCCACTGTGGAGGACACACTCCTGTCCTCAGGTTGCTTAGAGTCCATGTTGTTTGTTTGCACCCCAGTCTCTCTTGCTGGCTCCAGATTGCTTGTCCTGCTGCCTCTGTCTATAAAGCATCCACCTGCAGCAGTTTCCACCTTGCCCGGGAGCACGAGCCTTCCGGGAGCAGGGTCAGGGGCTGTTGAAGGAACGGCACTCCCCACCGTTACCCAGCCCTCTGGAGGCTGGCCCTCCCCCACAGAACACAGTCAGGCGACACTCGCCAGATGCCCACTGTGTGCCGGTGTATGCTGGGCCCTTGTAAGGAAGCCACAAGTGGAAAAGGCAAGCTGGAGAAATTTGGGAAGAAGAGCCTGACACCAGCCAAGGGGCCAAGCACGACATGACAGTGAGAGACAGAGAGGGAGTGGGAGAGGAGGGAGAGCCACCCCGTGAGCCGGATCACGTTACCCAGCGACGCTGGTGCTGATGCCAGCAGCAGCTGTTAACTATTGAGCGCTTCCTGTGTACCACTGCATGGCTAAGCACCTTCCCGGCATATTCTCTTTTGAGACTCCCAGCAGCCAGACCAGCAAGGCAGACAGATGTCACCACCATCACCCCCTTTCGCAGAGGAGAAGACTGAGACTCAGGGAGATGAAGCCCTGCTGTCCACAGCTGCTCAGCCGGTGAGGGCACAACTGGGACTCGACCCTCAGACTTTCCCCTGCGCACCTCACTGCTGCAGTGGTCTAAATGCTCGGCTCTCCAGTTTAGCTGACTTTAACGTTCTCCAGAAAGAGCCGCTGGCCATAGGCTGACAAGACCTGACTTCAGAGCTGCTAGGCCAGGAACCAGTGTGAGCTTCGAGGATCCACCAAGGCAGAGTCCCCACGAGGGGCCCCGGGCAGCCCACACTGGGCCACTGGCTTAGGTGATCGAGCACCCTTCCTCCCGGTCACAGAGCTGCAGCGGTAGCCCTCGCCCTCGGTCCTAGCTAGCCGGGCCAGCAGCCCCCGTGCAGGGGACGGAGTGGGTGGGCTCACTGTCCTGCAGCACCATCAGGCATGGGCAGAAGAGAAGGGCAGTGGGAGTAGGAAAATAAGAAAACCTGGAATAATGAGACAGAAGCATCTTCTCACTGCCCCCCTCCCCTTCTGCGATTTGGGATTTGGCCTCATGTGGGACCCTGGCTGGCTGCCCCCGGGAGCCGGAGCTGGAGCCAGGAGCACTCACAGCTGTCCCAGCTCCACATCAGAATCACAAACAAACATTGTTGCCTAGAAACACTGCCTCGCCCAGCATCCCCGGGCTGAATCATGGGACCAGGGCCGCTAGATGCTCTCTGGCCACCACTGTCCGTCCAACCCTTTCATTTCTCAGATGGGAGGATGGGAGCCCAAAGATGGAGTGGTCCTGCTCAAGTTCACTGAGCAAGTTGGGGTGAAGCTGGGATGGGACCCGGGTCTCCTGCCGCCTGATCTCACACCAGGGGGAGCCCGGCAGCATCTGTCTCTGATGCAGTCTCAGCACAGTACTGGGCACACTGTAGTGCTCAGTCAACACTGCTTGTTTGTTTGTTAGGCGGCCGACCTGTACGGGGGTCCGAACCTGTGACCTTGGTGTTCTAAGGCTGTGCTCTAACCAACTGAGCTGACCGGTCAGCCTCAATCCACCCTGTTGACTTCAGTTTTGAATTTACAACTCAGACATTCTTTTCAAAAATAACAGTTCCACAGGATAAGAAGCGCCCAGTGGCCATTCCCACCCTTGGATGGAGCTGTTTGCTTTAGGGACTATCCCCCAAGGAAAGGACCCAGGAGATAAAGAGGAACATTTGTACAAAGAAAGCCCATTCATTACTGCTGAAAACTGGCAACGCAGCACGTGCCCCAAACAGAGGAAGAGCTTAGCAACGATGAGAGCCGAATGCCCTGGAATGTTATTTTGCCCTTGGAAATGAAAAGCAAATGACATGGGCCAGGCTGAATCAAGAAAATGGGTAAATGGAAACAGCAATCAGTGATGAGGGCAGAACATAAGATGTGCTGAGATTAATTCTAGAACAGCAGCTACGTGTGCCCGAGCAGTCGGGAGGGCCGGGCACGTGGGGGTGGTTCGGCATTTAGGGGCTTCTCAAGCTCCTGGGATATTTTCTTTCTGTGAGGACTTTCTGACTCTGGGGATCGAAGACACCAGAGTTCACAGTGTTCTCCAGACTCTCCAGAGACAGCAGCGGCCCGCCTGACTTTGGCCCAGAAGCCTGATGCGTGTGTGACTGTGTGTGTCTGTGTCCGCGTGCGAGTCCGTGCGTGCGCGTGTCCGTGTGCGAGTCCGTGCGTGCGCGTGTCCGCGTGCGAGTCCGTGTGCGGGTCCACGCGTGCGCGTGTCCGTGTGCGAGTCCATGCGTGCGCGCGTCTGCGTGCGAGTCCATACGTGCGCGTGTCCGTGTGCGAGTCCACGTGGGCGCGTGTCCTCATGCGTGTCAGAGCCCGGCGCTGGGAGTCAGAAGATCGGGATTCCGGTTTCCCCACACCCTTGTGTTCCCATTTCCTTCTCCGTGGACTGGGCACAGTGCTGTTCACCCCCCACCTCCAGGATGGCTGGCAGGAGAAGAGGGCCACCCCCAGCTGAGCGGGGATGAAGGAGGCCTCGAGGGCTCAGCGCATCGTGACTCCACCACAGAATTACTGGGGAGCCTTTAAGAAGCACCAGCACCAAGACCCCCTAGCCAAGGTCAGCACAGGGTGAAGGGAAGACAGGCCGGGCAGCCGTGGAGCAGGGCAGGCCTTCCCCAAGGACAGAGGAAGGGAGCTGCGTCCTCCAGGCACCCAGCAAGGTGGAAGGAGCACCAGGCCCAGCCCTGGGGCAGGGGTTGGGCAGGGGGTCGTGAAGAGCGGCCGTTCCCCTCCCCGACTCCCCAGGAGGGAGTGAACTGCCAGTGAAGACGTCTGTACTGAACACACTTTGCACCGTTCTGTTATTTCCTGTGTATGTTTAGAATGCTGAAACATTTCTGATGTTAAATAAATAGTATTACATTAAAAAAAAAACAAACGAGCAAGCTGGATCCTGGAGGCAAATGAACATGATACTCATAGAAATTAAGTTCACAAGCTTCCAGAATGGCAGCCTGGAGGCTGAGCCTGGGGACTACCTTACAGAAGGAAAGGGGGAGGGGGAGGGAGAGGACGGGGACAGGGACCAGACAGCACCCCCACCCCCCTGCCCCCAGCTCGGTGTGTGCTTTCCAGGGGATTTTTTTAAATCTTCATTTTCTGGCTGAATTGCAATAGGACTATAAAGGGGAGCTGTGTTGTGTCTGTGAAGGTCTGAACTTTGTCCTCCGGGAGAGCATTGTCAGTGTGCTGCAGGGAGGCCCAAAGAACCATGGGGACCCAGAGCCTACAAATAAAGTTTAAATACAACCCAAAGTGAGGCTGTTCACAACCACCAAATGTGGGAGCAACCCAAGTGTCTATTGACGGATGCTGGATAAAGTAAGTGCGGTCTGTCCAGACCATGGAATATTATTCAGCTGTCAAAAGGAATGAAGTTCTGATCCATGCTGCAATGTGGATGAACCTTGGAAACGTCACGCTAAGTCAAAGAGGCCAGACGCAAAAGGCCGCATATGATTTCATGTATGTGAAATGTTCAGAACAGATCAACCCAAAGAGAGAGAAAACAGATTAGTGGTTGTTGGGGGCTGGGATAGGGCAGGGGTAGGCGAGGGCGGGTGGCTGCCAACGCATGTGGAGTTTTTTAATGGGTTGATGAGAACGTTCTCTGTGCTGGTGGTTGCACAACTCCGGGAATACCCTAAGAAACGCTGAATTGTACACTTTAAATAACTGAATTATCCAGTATGTGAATTATATCTTAATAAAGCTGTTCCATTATAAAAAGTGGGTGAGAATTAAATGAGATAACAGATGTGGTAAGATGATGATAACTTTTTAAAATCTGGAAATGATGCCTTACTTTGTGAAAAGCAGCAGCCGGAAAATAACATCAAAGGGACAATTTTTCAGCCCTTGCGACGTGCTAAGCATGGCGCATCCGTCATCGCGTGGCAAGATCAGTATTTAAATAACAGACACTTTACAGATGGAGAAACAGGCCAACTGAGCCAGTGGCCACCCAGGGTCACACGGCTGGGAAGGGACCAGCCGGTCGGTACTCGGGTCTCATGAACTCCAGGGCCTGAGCACTTAACCCCACTCCCACCCCCAGGCTGCTTTTCCTCCTCATTTAGATGAACTCCTGGAATCTTATAAATCTCGAGAGAGAAAAAAGTGAGGCAGCAAGAAGTGAAGAGGGTGAGAGAAAGAAAAAGAGAACACAACTCTGGGATTGCAAAAGCAGCTCTTGCAAATTTACGGCTCCCGGTTGATCTATTAACGCATCGGGGCGAGGAGGGGTGAACACATGTGAGCGAGCTTCCCGTTTCAGCAACAAGCCGTAAATAAACAAGCACCCGGCTGGCCACTGGCCACCGCCCAGCAGCGGAGCTGGGACCGGGCTTTCTGGGGAGAGACACCGGCTCCCCTGGCACCCCACTACACCCCTGCCTCCTTCCCACCCGGAGCTGCAGTGACACCAACAGGCATGGGTGGAGGACACTGAAGATGCAGCCCAGGGCCGGCTCCCTGTGCCCCAGCCCCACGTAGGGGTGCACGGCTTCAAGGTTTGGAAGGGCTCACCAAACAGATGTTCTGAGATGCAGAGACATGTGTGGGTGATTGGCGGGGGTGCACAGCAGGCTGTTCAGGAACCTTCTTTCTCAGTCTGGAACATCTCAAAGACCCTGCCAGGGCTGATGTCACCGGCCTGAACTGCAGCACCCGCCCCCCACAACTCCCGCTCAGGGACAAGGGCCTCAGGAGTTTCAAGGCCCTCTCATCAGCTGGAACAGCAGCCCCACACCCCCGCCTGGGGGTCATGACCTGGCTTTGAAGGACTCCCGAGCCAGGCTCCTCCCTGCCCACCCGCTCCCAGGATCCCAGACAGGGAGCAGCTGATCAGAAGCCCGGTTGCCAGACTCCTGGCCTGCGGAGCAGGCTTGGAGGTGGCACGTGTCATGGTCAGGATGTGGTCCCCACCCTTTGCTCTTTTCTAGCTGGGCAACCACGAGCAGCTCACCCCACTTCACTGAGCCTCAGTATCCCTGTTCAGTGCAGACAACAAGGGCTGCTGTGCAGATTACCCGAGATTCCGCACGCAGTGCCCAGCTGCTGCTGCATGAAATGCTCGGTGCAGGTTATTTCAGGGGGGCGCCTCACCTTGGGCTTCCATGCACCCTCCAGCAGTCCCCTTAAAGGCTTCAGGGGCCCATGGACAAAAGTCCTCTGTGTGGAAGCCAACGAGCATCCCCTGGGAGCATCCGAGGGGTCTGACATGCCTGCTGGCCACCCTGAGGCCAGTTTCCCTCCAATCCCAACCTCCGCCCCTTCTCAACCCAAGGCCATGGGATTGGGGTTACCTGTCAGTGACAGGCGGCACAGGGCGGGAGTCCTTCGTCCAGGTGACCAGTGGGGGTGGGGAGCCCTGGGCCTCACATTCCAGGGTCACCTCTTCACCAGCCTTTGCTATGACTCTCTGAGGCACGTCTGCATCATGTGACCCGTTCACCTTGATCCTGGGCTTGGCTGTCGGGGGAGGCAAGCAGGGCCTGTGAGCAGGGCAGGGAGCAAAGGGGTGGGGGCCAGAGGCTGCAGGATGGCTGTCCCAGGAAGCAGAGGTGGTACTGTGACTTTGACCTCTTGTGGGTCCAGAAGGTGGCTGTGGCTCTGTTATAATGGGGAGCACTCAGATTCACTAAGTCCTCACCTTCCACCTGTCTACCAGCCTCCCTCTGGAAGCTCACCTTGCTTTGCCAGCCTTGACCTGGTCCTTCTGCCCCAAATCCTATGCCTCTGCTGGCTTCTCTACATCCTGCTGTCCCTTGCCCAGGGACATTTCACCAAGTTCTGTCTCCTCTCTCTACCTCCTCTTCCTTAATCACTCCACTTATTTCCATGATATCAGCACCCACATGCTGTGCAAACTCTCTGGCCCTCTCCTATCCCGGTCACAGATTTATGATCATCATGTACATCCCCTCTGTCACATGTTACGCTGAAGACGCTTGACAGCAGAGATTATATCGTACCCCACTTCCTTCATACACTGAAGGCACTCAGTACATGTCTAAGCAGCAATAATGAAACAAGCCAGACAGTTGGGGACCTCAAAACCCATCAAGCCCTCCTGTGTTCCTTGTGCATCATTAGTTCAGAGAGGAATTCCTCCCCTTTAGTTTTTTTTGCAATATAAAAATATTGGCTCCCAGAGTTGTGAGAGAAAAAGACTGGCCTGCGTGTCCCGGACGTATGCGCTGAGTGCCCAGCCCTATGGAGAACACTGGGAAACAGCAGCAAAGCAGACAGGGCCTGTCCCTGTCCTCACAGGGCTTAGGGTCCACAGGGAACACTGGGGCCAGCTGGCTCAAGATCAGTTAGTTATTTAATCACAGTTGTGATGGCCGCTAGGATGGGGACATTCCAGAGTTTACAGCAAGGTGACTTGACCCAGCTTGGGAGACCAGGGAGAGCTGAGATCTGACAGTGGGCCAAGAGGCAGGGAAAGGGCATTCCACACAGAAGGAGCTGCTCGTGCAAAGGCCCTGAGGCAGGATGGGCCATTCAAGAAATGGAAAGGAGGCCAGAGGGTCTGTGGCAAAGAGAGGTGGGGAGAGAGGGGGGCAGGGGGCTGCCAAAGCAGGCGGGTGCAGCGCAGAGCCTTGTGTCTTTCCAGGGCTTGTTCATGGGACAGCTTCCCCCAGTCTGGTTACAAAGGGCTAAGCTGGAACCACTCCCAGGCTCCATGCCCAGTGATCCCCTCTCCCAGGACAGGGCCCAGCACCACTCACTGTTGACAGAAAGCCGCATTTCTTGACTAGAGAAGCCCACAGCATTGGTGGCCGTGCAGACATAGGCCCCTGCATCCTGGGTGGACGGCTGGGCGATGATCAGGGTGCCGTCCTTACTCACATTGTAGTGGGAACCCCTGGAGGTCAGGGCATTGGTTTCCTGCAGCAGAGCCACAGGGGACATCAGCAGAGCCCGCACACCTCCCCCATGCGCTGGGCCCACCTCTCTGGTTGCTCATGGTAACAGGCTCCTCCTACCTTGGTCCAGGTGACGGTGGGGGTGGGGACTCCTGAGGCGATGCAGGGGAGAGAGGCTGGAACCCCTTCATTGGTGATGTAGTGGGTGGCAGTGGGATGGATTCTAGGCGGCACTTTTATAAACAAATCAATTTCATAAACCAATGTTCCCAGCAGCATTATTCACAATAGCCACAAGGTGAACACAACCCAAATGTCCAGCAACGATGAATAGATAAAGAAAACGTGTTACGGACATATAATGGAATATCATCCAGCCTTAAAAAGGAATAAAATTGATTCCAACTATATGATGTTCTGGAAAAGACAGAAAGTACTGTCTACGGAGACAGTAAAAAGATCCGTGGTTACCAGGAGCTGGGCCAGGAGAGGGAGCAACGGGTGGAGCACAGAGCATTTTCAGGACAGTGAAAATATTCCATATGACACTACAGGGTTGGATACATGTTACCACACATTTGTCCAGACCCATAGAACGTACACCACCAAGAATAAGCCCTAATGTAAACTACAGACTTGGGGTGCTAATGATGTGTCAACGCAGGTTCATCCATCGTAACAAACGTACCTCTCTGGTGGGGAACATTGAAAATCGGGGAGGCTGTGCATGGCAGGGGCGGGGGTTGGGGTGTGTGGGAAATCTCCGTACCTTCTGCTCAGCTTTGCTGTAAACTTAACCTGCTCTAGGAAATCCAGTCTATTTAAAAAAAGAATGAATTTCTGACACACCGTGAATGAGCTTTGAAAACATTCTGGTAAGTGAAAGAAGCCAGACACAGGAAGACAAACATCATATGGTTCCACTTACATGAGGTCCCTAGAACAGGCAAATTCAGAGACAGAAAGTAGAATAGAGGTTCCCAGGGGCTGAGGGAGGGAGAAATGGGGAATTAGTGTTTCATGGGGACAGAGTTTCAGTTTAGGGTGATGAAAAAGTTCTGGAGACCGACGGTGGCTGCACCGGTGTGATGGCTGCACCACAATGTGAATGTACTTAATGCCACTGAGTGGCATTCTTAAAAATGGTTAAAATGAGAAATTTTATGTTATGCATATTTTACAATTTAAAAATTTTCAACAGGAGAATAAAAAACAGCCACCACTGCCTGGCCATGGTTAAATTCATTCCCCATATTTTGCAGCACTGAGGCTTAGGGGGGAAAAAAGAAAGGAGAAAAATTTCATCCTCCAGGCAGAAGGCAGCTTGTGCTTGGAAGCCAGCTGTGCTCTTTCTTTGCTCTGGGACTTTGGATAAACCACTTAATCTTTTGGTACCCATATTCCCTGATCAGCCAAAAAAAAAAACCCTACATTAACCCCAATTCCCTACTTATTTCTTCAGGGACAGACAGATCAGAAATGACAGAAATTGGTGTTCATAGAAGACAGTGAACTTAAAAACTGGCACTAGGTCCACCCTGGGCACCCTCCGGGCTTGCAGGCTTGAACACGGTGGTGTCTAAGAGGAGCTGGGGAGGGAGCAAGAGGGAGTGGAAAAGTCCGGAGGGGAGCCAGAAGCCAAGGGCTCTGACCGTAGGTGCCACACGGAGCTCCTGTAGGGGGGAAATGCCCTTCCGGATACACCCAGGTGGCCAAAGCGAACAAGTCAATAAATATCTGCTGAGTGGAGATAAAGTGAGCCAAGAGAGACCGAGCTCGAGCTCGTCCACGCCAACCCCACAGAAGTAGCCGTGCTAGGCACGGTGTGAACTTACAGAGTGAAAGTTAAGTGAAAACATGCACAGAACCTAGCAGAGGCCTGGCACGTGGTACATGCGCAGCCTGTGATTGCGGTTATGAATTGGGTTCTCGACCCAGCCCCTCCTGAACTTGGGTTTTCTCTATAAAATGGGCAATGATGGGTTCTTCCTGCTCATCCCTTGAGGGTTTTATGAAACAAATGACCAAAAAAGAAGATATTAATGTACTTCGTAAATTACAAAATATAACTAACCTTAGTTTTAAACTTCTCATTTTACATTAAACAGAACAGAACAGCGGTACCTGGTTGGGTAAGTGAAGGGACCCAACGCGGTGGGTAGGAGGGCATTGGGAAAAATACACTAAAAGCTCTAAAAATGTGCCATCTCTGTGACAAAATTTCATCCACACGAACGGGTTCACCCTAAGGACAGATTGGCCATGTACGTTCTAGTACAAGGTCCTTCATCCCAGGGCATTCCCGCTACTGAGAAACAGGACAGGGGACAGGTTAGATAATCGCGGTGCAACCGACAGGGAAACACAGTCGTTAAACTGGTGCCTCTGAGTCGTTATTGACAGAAAACAGTCACAACGTACTGTCAAGGGAACACGTGGGTGGCAGGACAATGACAGGATGGGATCCCAGTTTGATTTTTAAATGTTTGTAAAGAATAGATAGAGAGACAGATAGAAAAAGAATTTACATGTAATTTATATAAAGAACATATAAAGACCGTTTATATATTATATTAAAGAATATATATTCTGCATGTAATATATAGTATACACATACCATGTACAGTAGATATACAGTGTGTGTATACAGTATGGAAGGATCACACCAAAACGTAACATCTGGTTATTCTTTCCATTACTACTGATGCAATGGGAGTATTTTTTAACATGTCAAATCCCTGATTTCCCTACAGTAAATAGTATTATTTGTGCAATTTTTTACACAAATGTGTTCAAGATCAAGTTCCGCGCATGTGCTGACCCCGCCCGACCCCCACCGCCTTGGGACCCCAGGACTCACCCTGGACCACCAGCTCCACATCCCGATGTTGAGAGCCAGCCGTGTTGGTGACCACACATCTGTACCTCCCTGCATCCACCTGCCGCGCCTGGTCAAGGTGAAGGCTGCCATCTGCTCGGACGGAATGACGGCTGCCAGGCGGGAGCTGGTGAGGGTGAGGAGGGACCAGCTTAGACCACAGCCCCACTCAGAGGTAGCTAAGCCAGGAGACTGTGCTGCCCGCCAGGCCAGCAGGGAGCAGGCTGGCCTGAGGGGACAGGGGCTCTGAGAAGGTGGAGGGGCTTCCCAGCCCCACCTCTTCTCTGAGATTCGTCCACCCCCCACAGACCCTGCAGGGCTAGGGTGGGCCTGACCTCACCTCTCCCTCGGACAACTGGACCAGCGCAAGACACCTGACCCAAGCTAGGCCCAAGGGAGTCTCTCTTGGGAGTCTGGAGCTGGAGCCAGAACCTTTAGCGAGCAGGGGCAGCCCTCCCACACCGAGGCTACACACAGCAGGATGGTCGCCTCCAGGGAGAGAAGAACAGAGCCTCGCAGAGAAGCTGAGAGAGGGGCTCCCAGTGGCTCCCCAGGTCTGATCCATCAGGACCAGGGTTGGACAGGGGAGTCCTGGTCCAGACTCCAGCCTGGGGCAACCCCTGTACAGATGTGCAGCCAGCCCCCCTCGGTGAGGGGCCCAAGCATCCTCTCCAGTGGGCCTGCACCACTTCGGTTGCCCTGGTCCCTGTCCTGGGAGCCCAGCTGCACATTTTGCCCTCAGGTTCCAGGAATTGCTCCCAGACTATCTGGGTACTCGACCCTCTCGGGCTGAGTGAGGTCGAGGGGGTTTCTGTCCTTTGCTTGGCAGCTAAGCAGGTGGGATTCCAGCCAGCATCCCTACACAGCTAACAGGCTCAGCACTGCTGGCCACTCCCCGGCGTGGCAATGAGGACATCTAAGTCCACTCCTTCCCTGCGCGCCCATCAGATCCCACACAAGGCATTATCTTCCAGGGAGCTTCCTCCCCACCTCCCAGGCTGCAGAATGAGTCACCAACATGAGGCTCTGCAGAGCCTGGACGCTCTGCACTGTACATGTGAGCACATGGCACCACTGCACAATAGCTGGCACCTGCCTGGGGCTCAATGGGCATATGTTGAATGAATGAATATCCAGCCAGTGCTCACTGTGCTCGGGGCTACTTGAGGTAGAGAGATAAATAGCTGTATTCTTGCTTTCAAGAAGCTCACAGTTAGAGGAAATTTTAAAATACAACTTGCACACTGTGGTTCTCAAACTTGGCTGCACATTGAAAACACCTAGAGAGTTTTAAAAACTAACCACATATTTCAAAATAAAAAGTTAAAATAAATAACAGTAACTTGGTCTCTATCCCCAGATAATTGGTAAGGTTGAGGACTGAGCACCAGGATATTTTAAAACTCCCCCAGGTGATTCTAAAGAGCATCTGAGTTTAAGAACCGTGAGGGACGCACACAGAAAGACCCCCTTAAGCCAGGGGAGATCAGCAAAGGCCTCTGGAAGAGGTGGCACCTAATCTGGGACTTAGAGCAGGGTCAGCACACTTTTTCTGTAAAGGGCCAGAGATTAAACGTTTTATGCCATATGATCTTCTATCTCAAGTAATCAACTCTGCAGTTGTAGCATGAAAGCAGCCATAGACAAACTATAAATGAGTGAGTGTGGCTGTGTTCCAATAAAACTTTATTTTAAAAAACAGCCCAGGTTTGGCCCACGGGCTGTCGTTTGCAGACTCCTGCCTTAGAAAGTTTTATAACCTTGACATGTGGAGTCAGGCAGGCCTGGGTTCAAGCCTGGCTTGGCCACTTACTAGCTATGTGATCTTGACCAGGTGACTTAACTTCTCTAAGCCTCAGTTTTCCTATCTGTAAAATGGGGGAAATAATGGACCCTTCCTTCCAGGTTAGGTGTAAGGAATGAAGCACGGGCCTGGTGCTGAACTACGCATACTCACTGCTGTGATTAAAGGACAGGAAAGAGATAGACAGGCAAAAATGACAGGGAGAGGTGTTCCTTGTGGCAGGAACAGCATGAGCTAAAACACAGATATGGTAAAGCAGATGGTTTCCGTGGGGAACAGTGAGTTGTCTGGCCTGGCAGGGATGTAGGGAAATAGTTAAAATGGGAAGCGTGGGTCCTGGGGCAGGGGAGGCAGGCTGAGGGCTTGTTGGACTCTGTAGGCAGTGGGTGGTCCTGGCTGGGGGCTGTTCCGCTAGCCTGGATCGGGGACAAGGCCAGGGCCAGGGCAGCAGCAACAGAAAGCACAGCCAAGTGCTGGCTGTCTCCCAGTGGTGTTCGTTTTCTGTCCATCTGCTGGCACCTTAAGTTAATACAGGATAAGAGCACCCCTTTCCAGTCTCAAGGACACAGAGAACCCTGATGTGTCTGAGGACAGGGCAGAAGAATTGAGGAAAAGAAAGAGGTAAAGACAGAGGCAACAGAGAGGGAGATAGAAGAAAATAAAGAAAATGAAATGCATAGGAATTGCTAAGGTGGCCACTTTGTGTCCAGCAATGTACTAGGTATTCAGGGCAGATACTAAACTGCACGGGTCACGTCTCTGCCCTGGAACCATGACAACAGGGTGGCAAGTGCATTGTGTCTGGGCCACCACTAAATACCTATCCCCAGCCCACAGCAGTCATTGAGCACAGGATCATCCCACTGAGCTCCAAGGGGACCAGCAGCCACGGCCACTGGCAGGACTTTAGAGGGTAACAATTGCTATCAGCGCATCATCAGAGAAAGTTCTGGAATGGGGCAGGAAAGAGAGGAAGGGGAACAGCAAAGCAGGGACCAAAGCAGAAGTGACAGCCCCCTCTCCGTCCCAGGCGCCACTGCCTGCCGCACCCAGAGGAGCCCAGCACTCACAGGTCGGCCATCCTTGAGCCAGCGCCTCTCCGGGAGGGGCCTCCCAGCCAGGATGATGCAGGGCAGCGATACGGGCTGCCCCTCCAGGACCCGGATGGTAGAGGCGCTGCTGGCGATCTGCGGGGGTGCTGTGGGGAGAAGAGAGGGTATCAGCCACTACAGATCCCCCTCTTCCCCTCTCTGGGGAGTCAGGCATGTTACATGCATCAGGGTTGGGGATCCTGAGTCAAAGGGCCCCAGGACACTGCCCAGGAAGCAGGGATACAGATGCTTCACCTGGGGAACCTGGCCTTGGACACATCTGTCCCAAAGGATGTGGTGGCCATGAGGGGCCTCCCTGGGGGTGCCCAGGGCCTGGCAGTGCCCCAGGCAGCGTCCACCTCCCCACCTCCCACGGCTATCAGATCCGCCAGCAAACCATATCCTGTGACAATGAGCCGCGTCTCGGCCTGGACCTTCCCAAAGACATTTCGAGCTTCACAGATGTAAAGAGCCTGGTCTTCAGGGGCCACATCTAAGGGGCAGAAAAGAGGCAGGCCTGACACCAGGGCATGCATGGCTCCAGCCACCACAGGTGCAGAGAGAGCCCTTGACACAGCCAGCCCTGCGGGGGTACAGGCGGAAGGGCTAGACTGTCACGGAGGAGGGGATGGGAGACACAGTGGGCTTTGGGAGGGTGAGAAGGCCTCAGCTTGCTCATCTGTAGAAAGGGACAATTGATCAATACCTCATAGTGTGATTGGGAGGGGTCAATAAGACGATGCAAAGAAAGGACCCAGCACTGGGCCAGGCACGTAGTGAGCAGTCGGAGTGCTAGTTATGGCAATGACAATGGCTTACACTTATACAACACTCAGCGTGTGTCAGGAACTAAGCACTTATGTATACTGCCCCCACGACAGCCCTATAAAGGGGGCCTGTTATTCAGCCTGGGTAGCAGGTTTTATCATTATCTTGATATACCCAGGCTTGGAGCAGTGGAATGATTTGGCCAGAGTGACCCAGCCAAAGTGTGACCCAGTATCAGCCTGACCCATGCTCAGTGCTGGGGGCCAGTGTCCTACTTTCGACCACCCAGCCTGGGGGTTCGAGGTGTTGGAAGTCATCCTGTCTCCCACGCCCACCCTTCCCGGCCCCAGTCTCTTACTTTCAATGAACAGCAGTCCTGAATCGGGCTGCCCGGCCCTGCTGCCCTGCCGGGGCCTTAGTGGCTGGCCGTCTCTGCGGTGCCAGGTGACCAGTGGGGGTGGGCGGCCCGTGGCCCGGCACGCCAGGAGAGCGCTCCTCCCCAGCATCACGGTGACATCCCGAGGCAGCTCTGTCAGCCGGGGTGCATCTGCAGGGAGGTGACTGTGACCAATCAGCCACGCCCACACCCCTGGCTGGACCTGCTCAGCCCCGGGGGGGGGGGGGGGGGGCTGCCTCCCCTCTCCCGTACCATCGCTGGGAGGCTCCCCTCTACCTACCCTACCCTAACGTCCAGGGCTCTGGGCTTAGTGGGGCCCACCCCAGAGAGTCCCTCAGGACAAAGAGAGGGAGTGGACTTTGGTGGGATGATGGCCGCCGACGTGTCTCATGGGCTCGTGTGGGGCCTCAGGGGCCCCGCTTCACTCATCTGGGCAGGGGAGCAACGTGCCCGCTCCTGGCTGCGACATCTCCCAGGATGTTGCTGACTCTGATCGTGACCATGGCCAGCCAGGGGCTCACGCAGGGGCTGGAGCTGAGTCCCTCCCCCACCGCTCAGACCCCCCCTCCCCCTCCCTCTAAGTCATAGGGGGCTTCTTCTTGGAGATGTCCTGGACTCACCTCTGATATGCTAAACCCTCTGGCCTGTGCCAGGCCATCCTCTGTGGAGGGAAAACAAGGCAGGGAGGAATTTGCTGGGTGGACCTGGGCAACCATTTCTCGGGCCCCTTCTGTTTGACACCACCCTGCAGGGCCGACTTTGTAGGGGACCACAGGTCTACCTTCCTCCCTTCTCTGATCTTTCCCTGCTGGCTGAACTTGTTCATAATGAGCACATAAAACGCCAGTACAAAATTAAAACTTGCTTGTTATAAATAACATGACCTTATATTTAATGGTCCAAACTGGGACACACAAGAGCGAAAAGAGGCCGTGTTAATAATTACACCAGGACAACAGACCCAAACAAGGATTGTTCTGGTCACCCAAGTTAAGAAAAAAAATTCAAACAGTACACCAAGGGTGGACATTTCCCTGATTCTTGCCCCACACACTCTAAATCCCATGCCCTTCCCCGAGGTGACCACTGTTAATAGTTTACAGCGTTTCCTTCGAACCTTTTTTCTAAGCACTTTCTTACTTTTATAATCAGGAGCGAGAAAAAAAGAATCATTTCTCAAAACAGAAACTCAAGATCTTTCCTGTCCCTCAGCAGGCCAGGAGCAGGTCCAACCCCAGCTGAGTCCAGGCCCTACCACCTGCAGCCTCTGGGCACTGTCCTCAGGTGCCTGTCCCCAGAACCATCGCCAGGGAAGTCCCTGGCTTGTTTTTAACCCTTTCAGTCCAGCACCATAGAAAAGCTTCCACCTCCTTGTTCTTTCAATCTCTCTCCAGAATCTCCTTCATCCATCCAAATCATGACATCAAATTTCCCTCCTGGCCTCAGGGATTAGGGACGTTCCAGGGAGATATAAACACAACTTGGAAAATTACTGCAAAGGAGGAAGATGGTCTTGGACCCAATCTCAGACAACACCCTTTCTCATAGGGCTCTGGCAGCCGCTGAGGCTCAGAAGCCCAGAAAGCTTTTGCCTGGGCTCGCCCCAGATGGGGTCACTGCTCCTGCAGAGCATAGGCCCCAAGGGGTACAGTTTTCCATCCCCCACCCCTACCCCCAGCCCCGCCCAGCTCCGACCTCCCCTCCTGCAGACAGGCATCAGACCCTGCTCTCTCAGATGGCTTTTCCATCCCCTTCCCTCCTCCGCCCCCAAAGGGCCCAGCTTTGTCTCCTGACTGTGAGAAACTCTGAAGCCCACTCACACCCCATTCCTTGCCCAGTTTTAAAATGCCCACCCGAGAAGGGATGGCTCACCTACACTAGTAAGCAAATGATCGGTTTAGAGGGTAGCATTTGGCATCCCTGCAGACATGGACACCAGCGCTTTTAGACCATGATTTCATTAATTATCTCGATAAACTCATAAAGTAGGTATTATCACGAGCTCTGTTTTACAGACGAGGAAACTGAGGGTCAGAGATTAAGGAAATTGCCGAGGTCATAGTTCGAAGTCAATGGCAGAGCGGGGTCAGAGCCCAAGTCTGACAGATGCTAAAACCCAAACTCTCAACCACCCCACCCCTGAGTCCCATTAGGTGTTTGGGGACAACCCGGCAGCTGCCCCAGCCAGAACCCACCCACCGCTTCCATGTTCTTTACAGGGTGAGGCCCAATGCAGCCAAATCCCAGACATGGCTGCTCTGCCCTGGGCCCCACCCAGAAAACTGTAACTCAGCGCGTCTGTGCAGCTATCCCACCCCCTCCTCACCTGGGGCACCCCAAATAATACAGGATCCCAAAACCTCATATGCCAGAGCTGAAGCCTCTCTGGTCTGGCCCCTCATTGTACAGGTAGGAGACGGAGGCCCCGAGTCCTGCAGGAGGTCAGGGAGGGGCCAGATGCCCAGCCCAGCACTCCTCCCAGGACCTCAGCCATGAGGCTCCACCACCTCTGCTTCCAGATCCCGAGCCCCCTCCTCACACAGGCTCCCAGGTGACCCTCTGCAGTACCCAGGAGGGATGGTGAGCTGGCTCCATGGCCATCTGATTCCCCTAGGAATGACCCCTTTGTCTTGGCCGTGGACGGGTTTCCAGGGCAGGAGCTGCAAATGCCCAGAAACAGTTGGACATGGGCAGCAGTCACCAGGACTCCCTGGAGCTCTCTTGTCAGCTGCCTGTTTGTGGGGAGGGGGGTCTGTGTGGGGAGCCCAGAATACCCTGAATAAGAGACTGGCCCCATCTGCCAGAAGAATGCCAGCCACCAGCCTCGGAGGGTCTGCCACCTCGAGGGATGCGATGCCCTGGTCCTCCAGTTTGGGCCTCCCCAGAGGACAGCCTATGCCCCACCCCACCCTGGCCTCCCCCAGCCACAAAGCCCGGACTCCAGCCACAGCCAGGGCAGCAACACCCCCACATCTTTCCCCAGCCCAGACCTCTCACTGAGCTCTGGACCCCTGGGTTCATCTGCCCCTGGAAGCCCCCATGTGCCCCCAGCCCTCACCACAATGTATCCCTGACTCACCAGCACCCACAGGGCTGCAGTCCCTAACTCTGCCTGCTTTGTCACCTTCCAGCAGTGACAGGGGTGTCCTCATCCTGCTCACATCTCATTTAGTTCAGTCATGGCAGGTGACCCCTTGCAGCCCTCCCCTCTCCATGCCTACCCCATGCCACCCTCACTGTGGTGGTGGGAGGGACTTCCCAGGGCACATGTCAGATCCTGGCTCCCCCTGCTTAAACCCCATCAGCTATGGGCTGCACTGTGTGTCCCCAAAGTTCACAGGTTGAAGCCCTAACCCTCAATATGACAGCATTTGAAGATGGGAACTTTGGGAGGAATTAGGTTTAGATGAGGTCATCAGGGTGGGGACCCCACGATGAGATTAGTGCCCTTAAAAGAAGAAATACCAGACAGTTTGTTCTTTCTCTCCACCCACATGCACCAAGGAAAGGCCACATGAGGACATGTGAGAAGGCGGCCAGCTGCACACCAGGAAGAGGCCCTCACAGGACTGTCATGCTGGCACCCTGACCTCCCACATCCTGCCTCCACAACTGAGGCATAAAAGCCTGCCTTGCAAGCCCCCAGGCTTCGGTGCTTGGTGTTCTGTTACGGCAGCCCAACCTGACCAAGACACTGTCCACGGCTCCCACAGACATCAGGGTGACATACAGTCTCCCGAAATGCCCTGCTGGGCCAGACTGCCAGCTGCCTCCTGTCTCACCTCCTCCTTGTGACTCATACTTATTGAAACCCTCCTACAAGCCAGCTGTGGGGATACAGGGGCCTGGCCATAGACAGGCAGGGCTGTCCCCTCAGGCACACAGTCAGTGCTCAGGAAATACCCAAGGAAGGAAGGAAGGAAGGAGGGAGGGAGAGAGAGAGGAAGCAAGTCAGCCCCAGGGGTGTGCCTGGCTAGGGCAGAACGTTTAAAAGGAAGAGTGACGTCTGCTTGCAAATGAGGCTTCGGAGCCAATGGGGGTGAGGTTCACAGGTTCCAGCTGGTCTGCCATGCTCCGCCCCCCAGGCATTTTCCTGGAGGAAAGGCTCCCATGGATTCTAGGTGACAGAGGTGGTGACTTCCCTGCCTTCTATTGCACTCCCAGGGCAAGGGACACTGGCCTGAAGGCCCAGGGCTTGGGCAGGGCCCCTGTGCTGTCTGCCCCACTGGGCACCCACAGAAGAGCCCCTTCACCATTCTGGGCCTCAGTTTCCCCATCTGGAAAGAGGTAACTTTACTCTGGTCCTAATACCTTAAAGTTCCAGGGCTCCTCATCATTGCCTGGAGACCCTGCACCCCAGCGTCTGCCTCCCTGCAAGTGCAGGGTCGGAGCCCTGGGGCAGGACTGGTGGGGATGGAGCCAGCTCCAGAAGAGCCCCAGCCCTGACTCAGTTTAGCCAGGAGGAGGGAGGGAGTGTCAGCCCAAAAACTGGGCAGATGGACAAAGTGGGTCATGGGGAGAGGCCCAGAGAGCCCAAGGACAGTGACTGAAGCGGGGGAGGGGTGGCCTTCCCAGTCCTCTCTGAGGATTCAGGAGACCCTTTCCCCACATAGAGATCCTGCAACCAGCCTGCGGCTGCAGCCCTAACCAACAAATGAATTTCATGGGCCTTTTACTCAGCAAAGAAATATTAAAAATTATATTTTACACCTGCACTGGTACAAAGACACATACAATCCAGGCTGGATTCACCTTTATCTGCTCACTATCATTCATTTTTTTCTTCTGATTCGAAAAGAACTTATGGTCAGAGCATTGTCCTAGACCCCTAGAAGTATCTCAGCCTCGTGTCCAGGCCCTTTGTGCCAGACGGAGAAGCCGCCCCGACACTGGCCACAGCAGCCGCAGAGGCCACAGAGCCAGCGGGCTCTTCTCCTGCCCCCACATGCTGACCGGCGGGTCTTTAGCACCCATGAAAGCACACCCCCTTGCTTCCCAGCTTGGTCCCCAGCAACAAGGAGCATCTGGATTGGCACTAAAAAGCAGGGACTGAAATAGGAGGACAGAAAAAGGGACAGATGAACAACCATTTAGAGAGAAATCAAGCCAAGCAAAGACGACAGCTCAGGGCACTGAACTCAGGGAGGGGGTGCCTGCCGCAGAGCCCGGTCACCAGCCGTATGATGGCCACCCCGCCTGGCCAAGCCCTGGTCAGCCCACCCAGCCTAGGCACAGCAGACAGAGGGTGGGGAGAGGGTGCCTGAGTGTACTGATCACTCATTCCATGCAAGCTCTGAGCAAAGTACATGATCTCATTAAGGCTCTGTGATTATTGTCCCCATGTCACAGATGAGGAAAGTGAGGTTCAGAGAGGCAGGTAACTTAGCCAAATAAGCAGCAGGACCTGGAATGCCAGGCCCAGAAGGTGATGCCAAAGTGCCTTGCAGGCTAGTCCACAACGCGGGCACTTGCTGTCGGTAGAGGAAGTGGGCACCTTCCATCCTGTGCCCCAAATGCCACCAGGAAGCCAGTTCCCAGCTCAACAGCAGGGTGTGGGCACAGGGCCCACCTGTTCCTGGCCTCTGCCAGCCTGGCCAGGAAGGCTGGACCACAGCTGCCACCCAGATGGGCAGGAAATTCCATTTCCCACTGGCACTGCCAGGCCAGCTCACCCCAGACCCACAGGTGCTGGGCCACTCTCCATCCCTTCCCTGACTGAAAAGCCAGGGGCCGTCCAAGGCCCAGTGGCCAAGAAACTCTGCTGGGGTGCCAACAGAGTTGCCTCGGACATGGGGATATGGCTTCAAGGTCAAAGGCAGACAGGCAAAGGAACAAGGCACATCAGCACAGACCCTAAAGAAACAAAGCTTTGTGGAAAAGAAATCAGACGTGGAGCAGAGAATGACCGCCCATAACAATACCAAGTGCAGCCCTCCCTGGAGCACCCTCTCTGCTCACCCAGAAACTTCTGGCCAATCACAGTGGCACTGGCTTCATCAGAGCCCACTGCGTCCCAGGCCTTCTTTCTCTCTGATTTGCACATCTCAGAAACGTTTTGCCGATGAGGACTCCGAGGCTCAGAGAGGGGAAGTGACATCTAAGCTGGTGAACACCAGGCTCCAGACCAGGGTGAGAGGCCCAGACCCTTGGCTCAGATCTCAGCTCTGCCACTCGGCAGCTGTGTGATCTTAGGCAAGCCACTTAACCTCTCTGTGCCTCGTTTTCCCCATCTGCAAAGGGGATAGCGATAGCCCCCATTTCCAAGGGTTGTTGTGTGGACTGCACAAATTAGCCCAGGAAACGTGCTTAGAGCTGGTCCCAGCACAAGTAAATACCATAGAAGTGTTAGCTCATATTTTTTATTATTGTTATGATCAGGCTTCTAAGCCCTTAGCTTTCCACACCCACCCCACTCAAGAGTCCAGCCACACAGCAGGAAAAGTCTGAGCATATTTCTCTCCTCCTTAAAACCTCTCACCACCCCCAGGACAAAGCCCAGATCCTACTCACAGCTTCCCCCAGGCTGTAACAGAAAGCAGCTGTGGCCGCCTCCCCAACCCCTCCCCGTCTCACTCCCTGCCTCGCTCCCCTTCTTGCCACGGGGAGATTAGCACCTGCTCCTTCCTTCACCTGCAACACTGTTCCCCAGCTCTTCGCCCGAATGATTGCTTCTGGTCTCCCAGCCCCCAGTGTTGGGTTAGCCCCCTCCTCTGGGCTCCCACAGCCCCTGAGGGTGCCACCTCCAGACCTCTGTACCCTGAGCATTCTGATGGCCTGTCTTCTGTCTGTCTGACCCCGTGAGCAGCGCAAGGGCAGATGCCATGTCTCACCAGCCACCGTAGGGCCTGCACACAGGCACTTGGTACCCTTGTGTTGGAGGAATGAATGACAGAATAAACAAATGAAGAAGACTGTGGGCACCCAAGCCTGGGAGGATCCCACCCTGAGACAGTCCCGTCTCTCCCAGAGCCAGACCCTCCTAACTGGGCCTACTCTGGCCAGGGCCCTGCCCTTTTTGGGGGAGCTCCTTGGTCACCCCACCCAGCCCCAGCCCCAGCCCAGCCTGGCCCACGGCAAGCACATTTTCGATTCTCTGAGCTTCCCTAGAACTCCCAGCACCTGTCTCCCGCCATGGCCGCGGCAAACTCTCAGAGCCCCATCTGCCCCGGCTCAGTGTGCTGAGGAGCTGTACCCTGCCGAGGAGCTGTGCCCACGGCTCCAAGCAAATCCCAGTGACCAAAACCCAGACCTGAACTTGGACATCGTGGAAATCACAGCCAAGGCCATGCACCAGCCACAGAAAATCCAGACCCCCATCTGCAAAAAGGGGATAATCACATACACACCCTCCCCACCCCACCCCTGTTTATTAAACCATCGCTGTGGGCCAGAGCCTGTGCTAGGCATCACGTGCCCGATCTCACTGAACTGTCACAGCAACCCAGCAGGGGAGGGGGTATGGTCAGCCCCATTTTACAGATGGGAAAACTGAGGCTCCATGACTTGCCCAAAGCACATAGGAGGTGACAGGCATGAGACTGGAACTCAGATCTCAGCCCAAGCTTGAACCAGATGTGATACTGTAGGCAGCCTCCAAGACAGCCCCAACTGTCCCAGGCTCCTGGTGTTCACCCTCCTGCACAGCCCCTCCCACCACATCGCAACAGGGCTGGTCTGTGTGACCAGTAGAGTATCGTAGGGTGCTGGTATGTGACTTCCAAGACTGTGGCTTCCTCTTGGATTCTCTCTCTTTCATCTCTCTCTCTCTCTCTCCCCCCCCACCCCCACCCCCACTTGCTCTGGGGAAGCTACGTGGTGAGACACCTTCTAGAGAAGCCCACATAGTGAGGAACAGAAGCTTCCTGCCAACAGCCATGTGAGTGAGCTTGGCATACACCATCTAGCCCCAGTCAAACAAACCTTAAGGTGACAGCAGCACCAGCCAACGTATTGATTACAATCTCTCAACACACCCTGAACCAGAATCACCCAGCTACACTGCTCCAGGGTTCCTGACCCTCCGACTGTGAGATAATAAGTACTTATTGTTTAAGCCACAAAGTTTTGGGCCCATTTGTTACCCAGCAAGAGACAACACACACGCCGTCTCCCTCCTGATGCCCTTGTCCCCATGTCCTCTGGACCCACATGAGCAATCCCACACTAGCAGTCTGTGATGTAGAGGTCTCCTCTCCGTGCTCAGAGTCGGGGAGCAAAGGGCTGGGATGGGCAGCAGGGGTAGGAGCAGGTGGGGGACAAGTTGTACACTCACGTCCAACCTCCAGATGGATTTCTGCAGAGGCATCACCCAGATCATTGACAGCCCGGCAGGTGTAGACACCAGCATCCCTCTCCTGAGCCGCCGGGATCCGCAGCATCCCAGAGCTGGAGCCCTCCGGGGCGAGAATCATTTCAAGACCCCCTGGACCAAAGATGAAGAAGCATCAAGCCAGCGCCCTTCGTTGCCATGGAGACCTTCCGGACCCTGGGCTCCTGCAGCTCCGTAAGCCTGGGGCCTGGGAAGGGGCTGGGTGGGAGCAGATTTCCCCTCAAAGTCAGGAACCCTGGTCCAGTCCTGCGGAAGTCTCAGGTCTTCCCTGAGGACTCTGTTGATCAGAACTAGGACTCAGCCCCCTGCCCCCACACGGCAGGCTCAACACCCAAGGAGTCCATGCCTGGGCCTCCCTACTGGGTGCCCATCCCCAGGTCCAGATGAGATTCGGATCAGCTCTGGGAGGGGCCTGGGGAGCCCCGAGGTGACCCCGCCCCTGCCTGCCTCCCTGACATCCACCCCGAAGTCCCCATCATTTTTCCTGCCTGATATCTCCTCCAGGCTCCTGAGGCCAACCAAGTCCCCTGATTCTGACCCCCCCTTTAAATGAAATTAAATTTAATTTTTTATGATGGCAAAATATACATAACATAAAATTTACCATCTTAACCACGTTTAAGTGCACGGTCAATGGCACTAAGGACACTCCTGCTGTTGTGCAGCCATCAGCACCGTCCACCTCCAGAACTTTCCATCCTCCCAAAGTGAAACTCCGTCCCCATTAAATGCTAGCTCCCTGTTCCCCTCCCCCAGCTCCTGACAACCTCCACCCCACTTTCTGTCTCTATGAGTCCGACTGCCCTAGGGACCTCATCTAAGTGGTGTCATACAGTGTTTGTCCTTTTGTGTCTGGCTTATTTCTCTTAGCTTAATGTCTTCAAGGTTCATCCACACTGTAGCATGTGTTAGAATTTCCTTCCTTCGTAAGGCTGAGTAATATTCCACTATAAGATCCCCCTTTAAAAAGGGGCTCTTGGGCTGGGCTGATGGGGCTCTTAGCCAGAACACGCACTGCCATGAACACTCCATAAGGAGTATAGAAGCCTCTGCCACCCACTGGAGGGTGACCTTGGACAGAGTGCTCAAACTCTGAGCTAAATCCACCTGCCCTGCCTGTCTCAGAGTCAAGGTGGGGCTCTGGGAAGGTCCCAGACAAGTGCTCACAAGATGGAGAGCATCTAGGAGGGAAGGGCTTCATTGGGGACCCTGGCTGACACTTGAGCAGGAGCCCAGTACATTGACAGACTGAGGCAGCAGCCCCGGCACCCCGCCAGGCAAGCTCCAGCTTGGTGCCAGGCACTGTGAAAGCAGTCTACGGTGTATCCATGAACCCCAAGCCGCAGAACAACCCTCGTACTGTCACCCCCATTTTCCAGATAATCACATCATCGCCGTCACTGAGGGCACTTGCACAGCTGCACACCAGGCCTGTCTAAACACTTTACATATATGGACTCATTAATCCTCACACAACCAATCTTTGATTTTCTTCACTTTCCAGATAAGGAAACTGAGGCTCAGAGATGCCAAGTGACTTGCGCAAGGTCACCCAGGGGAGCTGGATATCAAATCTGGGTCTGACTCAATCTTGCTCCTAACTCCTGTGTCACTTCTATCAACACCCAGCTGGGGTCAGGGGTGAGGGGGGCTGTTGGAACCAGCCAGCTCTCCTAGACACCCCACCCAGAGAGCTCCCCAACGACATTTCTGGAAAGCTGGTCCTCCAGAGCCCCAGTGGGACAGTTCCCCAGGCCCCTGTCCCCACCCATCGTACCTCGATACCAGATGACCCGAGGCTGGGGGACCCCGGACGCCTCACACACCAGCACAGCCTCCTCCCCAACAGCAGCCAGCACCACGGTATTTTTGGCAGAGATGGCTGGTGGGTCTGTGTGGAGGGGAGATGGGGATCGAGGCTTGCACAGATCAGGGACCCCCCCCATCCCAGCCCTGGCCCCACTCCGTCCACACCAGCCTCCCTGCAGCCTCCAGAGCAAGCAGCCCAGGCTTATTCCCACCTCGGGGCCTCTGTCTCCCCAGCACCACTGCCTGGACCACTGTTCCCAAGGGTGACCCTATGGCGAGGGTCACTTCTTCGGAGAAACCCTGGATGAGTCCTGAGCGGAGCGGCCACTTCCCTCCAGCCCCCACCTGCACACCCTTCCCCCACACCACCCTGCTCCGTGTCCACTGTGGGAACATAAGCTCCCCCCAGACAGGGACCATTGCTCACTACTGTGTCCCAGTGGCAGACACATAGTAGATGCTCAGCAAATGTTTGTGAATGGGAGGGAGGGAGGTCCCTCTCCTGCAGATGCATGTGGCCCAGGTACCTGCATAGTAGAGGGTGACTGCCTCCTCGTCTGTGCCAACCTCATTAGCAGCCTGGCAGCTGTAATTCCCAGCATCCTCTGGGGCTAGGCCCTGAATGATCAGAGTCCCCTGGGCATCCACACGGATTCTGGAGCTGTGCCATAAAACATGTCAGGTCACACAAGGGTTGCTCCACTGTCATCACTAATTACAAGTTAATTAACAACATCACTAGTGATCGCTGTTCTACACTGACCACTTGCTCTGGCCAGGCTGTGTCCTAATCACTCTAATGTACATTGTCTTTTCTAATTCATGAGGCTCAGAGAGGCAGACAACTTGCCCAAGGTCACACAGCCTGGGAGAGGCAGGATCCAAATGCAGGTCTGCTGGATTCCGGAGCTCAGCTCCTGAGCACTGAGCCCACTCTGCGGCATTGTTATGTTTCCAAAGTGGTCTCACTCCTGAGCGTCAGGTAATCCCAGACGAAGGTAAGGCAAATGCTGTCCCCACTCACAGGTGAGACCAAGGCCCAGAGAGATCCCCTGGGAGGCCCTGTCCACCTGCTGCCAGTTCCAGAGCTCTGTGTCCTGGGCCCTCACCTGCTGTCCTCTTGCAGGGCACGGCCCTCACGGCTCCAGGAAATGTGGGGTGGGGGGTACCCAGACGCTGAGCAGGTGACCTTCACCTCCACACCCTGAGAGAAGCGCTGGGACCTGGTGTGGATGCTGACCTGTGGGGCCTCTGTGGCCCAAAGAGTGGACAGGTGGGGAAGAGCCAGTCAGAGCAGCCCTGCAGTCCCAAGTACCAGCCCCCAGCCCCCACCTCCTGTCCCTCCCTACAGCCACAGGTGGGCAAGACAGGGGAAGCAAGGGCCGCAAAGGGCCTAAATCCCTCCAAATGGCTTGCCTGGGAAGTGGGGTAGACCAGGCAGCTGCCCAAGCACATCCGTAGGCCACATGGGGAGCTGATCTCCCAACACTCCCCAGCCTGGGAGCCTCGTGCTCCCTGAATCTCTGCTCTGAGCTGAGCACCTCCCAGAGGCTTCAGGAGATGTCAGGCAGCTGTTAGGACTGAGGACAGCCCTCGTCTCCAGTGACCTGGAGGTGGGCCCCAAGGCCTGCCCTGGTATTGGTCCCAAACTTGGGTTCTACCCTGGTCCTTTGAAATCTTACAGGACAATGACTTGTCAAGCTTAAACACAGCTAATGGGGCAGCTCATCTAGAAACAGCCAACAGAAAACACTAAAAGGGCTGATGTTGCTGCCAGAGACAATGTCTAAACAGCGAGATGGACTGATGAGCTTCTGCGGTACATGCTAGGTGCGTGTTGAATTAGGGGCAGCAGGAAGAGCCTCACCTCGCACCAGGAGCCAGACAGATGACCTTGTGACTCCGTTGGCATTGCTGGCCACGCACTGGTACCACCCGCTGTCACTAGAGACAACGCCGCTGACCTCCAGGGACAGGTTGGCCAGTTGGGTGACTCGGCCCGTCGAAGCCGGCAGGACTCGCCAGTCCCGGACCCATGTGAGGTTGTAGGGGGCCTCACCTAGGACCTGGCAGGACAGGATGGCAGTCTCCCCCAGGGACACGGTCACGTTGGGGGCAGGGACCAGCTGCGGTGGGGGGTCTGCAGGGACATGAGCACAGGAGGGACTCAGGGGCTGAGGTGGGGGAGGGGCTGCCCTGCAGGCCCTGGTGGGGTCCAGACTCTGGGACCCTGTGCCACCCCCAACCTCGAGGCACGGGTCGGCCCGTAACATATTGCTGTGGACACATCAGCTGGCAGAGTGGCTAAGCAGCATCTGCTCACCATCTCAGAGGGCGGCGGCACCCAGGGGAGGTCTCCTTTCCTCACTGCCACCATGCACCCTCCAGGGCTGCAGGGCACGTGCATGCGTTCCAAATGACAGCCAGCTAAGATGTCTAACAAGCCCCACACCACTCATCATAGCCTTTGAGCCAATAATTCCACCCTTGGAAATCACCAGCAAGAGAGAAAGCATAATGTGCTCAAACTATTCTATGCACAGTAGCAGGGCTATTCGCAGCTGCCAAAATTTAGAAATAAGGCCACTGCCCCAAAGGAGGGAAGAGCTAAGAAAACCACTATCTGGATAGCAAAAAGCCATGAGAAGTGACAAGATCAGAGACAGCCTAACCTAGGGACGAAGGCCTGAGATCCAGCAGGGAAAAACTGGATCCGATGGTGACGGTGACGTTCAGCCAGTAACGGTGACGTCCAAGCACATGTACGGTCCACAAGAGCGTTTGAGCTCTGCAGCCACCAGAAACGCTATTATAGAAACTAACTGGAAATGACATTCTGGGGCAAATGGGGAAATATGACTATGAACAAAATTAAATACTATGAAGGCATTATTGTTCATTTTACTGGGTATAATCACAGGACCTCTATTATACAGGAAAACTCTACTTTTTTTAGAGATACGTACTAAAATATCAGGTTACCTACAATTTAGCTTAAAATACATTAGCAAAAAAGAGGAAAAGCAAATACAGCAAAATCTTAGCAACTGTTAGCTCTAAGTAATGTTTGTACCAGTTTCCTTAAACCATTCTACTTTTCTGTACCATGATTCATAAAAAGTCAAATTTCATTAATGCCATAGAAGCATATATGATGACTGCTATATTGTTAGATGATAAAAAAAAAAAATCAGGTTGGTGTAAGCATCTATATTATCCCATTAAAAAAAAAAATGCTTACATAGGAAAAGGTCTGGGAGAAAGTAAATCAAAACGGAAGAATGCAGGAACTGCACATTATTTTGACCTTTCTGCTCGCTTGTATTTTCCAGTCTTCCCACAAGGCGCAGGAGCAGTATTTTGTAATTGAACGTGGAGTGGCTAATCATTCCATGTTCACTGCATTCCTTTCCCCCTCCACAAACCAGCTTAGGTTCATAATTTCAAAAATAAAGCCAATTTCATTTTGAGGCTGTCTGTGGCATTTCCAGCCTTCCTGAGCTCGACAGTGCTATCCTTGCAGGGGCCTGCAGGCATTAGGGGTCAGGACCAAGAGATGGACAGTGACCTCTGAAAAGGCCCGGGTATCTGGCCAAGCCCCAAAGGCCAAACCAAGAAGTCGGGGTGGGATTAAGGCAGTCAGGCAGGTGTGACCCAAGCCAGGGTTCTCAACCTTCCAAGTGAAGCCCACAGGCCATTCCTGGGGGAGACAGCCCCACACGGGGGGTCAGCAGGGGCGGCAAGACTCTGGATGATGGAGAAGCCCCAGCAGCTGGCTGGCTGGTGCACGACCCTGCAGAAGGAGACCGGCTAGGAGGTGACCCTAGGGGGAAGAATCTAGGCAGAGGGTGGGAGGGGTATGCAGAGGGGTCCCCAGGGGCAGACCTGTGACGACAAGCTGGGCCTTTGCTCGTCCAGTGCCAGCCCTGCTGGCCGCCATACACTCGTACGTGCCTTCCTCGGCCTTGGAGGCCCGCGGGATCTCCCAGCTGCTGTTTCCTGACTCCCTGCAAACAGAGAACAGCAGGAGAATCACAACCACACGGCCCCAGTCAGGGTCCCCCCAGCCTCATCTGGCCCTCGGGGCCTCCACTCCCCTGAATCCTGCCCAGAGGGGAGATGGGGGCAGCCAAGGACATGCAAATCCCATGACATGCTGTGTGACTTTGAGCAAGTCACTTCCCCTTGCTGAGCCCTGGACTCCCATCCATAAGAGAGAGCATCTTCGAGGTCCCTCCTGCCCTGACCCCATGGAGCTGAGAAAGGCCCACGGCTCCTTCCCAGGCTGGTGACCCAGCAGTGGTGGCGGTCTCGGGGACGCACTCTCGTCCATCCCTGGCCTCCCTGAAGGTGTTTGTGCTGGGCAGCCCCGGAGGACAATATGACCAGGACAAAGTTCCCTCTCCTGCCACCCACTCCTCTGTGGTCCCTCCAGGGCATCAGGATCCTGGGAGCCCTGTGGCTGGGTACAACCAGCCAGCATCGGCCACTCACTGTAAATGCCTTTCCTCGCCCAGCCTGGCTCCATCCCGCCACAGCTGTAGCCGGAAGGGGAGGGCACTGTGCACAGAGCAGGAGACCAGCAGGGGCTGGTGCAGGTAGCCGTGGATCCTGGGGGGCATGCTGACCAGGGGGGCGCCTGTGGGCAAGGACCAGCCTTCAGAATTCCTCCCAGCCACCCCCCACAGCCTACCCTCACCACACCCAGCAGCACAGAGACCACAGGGGTGAACCAGGAGCCAGAAGGCTGGAGATTCAATCCCCAGCTCCACCGTTAGGTGGAACTGAAAGCAGGTCACTTCACCTCTCTAACTCTCAGTTTCCACCTCTGAAAAATCGGGGTAATCACGGTACAATGTTGAGGTCTCATCATGTTGTTTGGAGGAGCTGGTGAGAAGTGGCATGTGGAAGACACTTGGCATCATGCCTGGGCATCGTGAGCTCCACTAATTTTAGCTCATGTCGCCTGTGTGGTTTATGACAAGGCTGTTTAACTCAAGCCTGGCCAGGAGGGACCAGCCCCTTCCCACCAGTGTCTCGACTGTATGGGACTGTATTTCATCAGTTCTGAAATCCGATGAAAAGCTACCCAGACTGGGATGGGGCTCCCCAGGGGAGTGGGTGGGGCTGTGTAACTGCCCCATCTGCCCAGAGGGCCAGTTTTATCCAAAAAAAGGGAAGTCCTTTCCTTTAAAAATAAGCATAGTTGGAGCATGGCTGTAAATGCAAAATTCACACGCATTTTTGAGATAATAAAAGAGACTTCAACGAAATCTCACAGCTTGTGATGAGTCCCTTGGGGCCCCCGTCAGACACACTGCCCCCCTCATCAAACCCTGGTCTTGGGGTGACCCATTCTCTTTCCTTGGCTATTGGAATTACTTCAGCAGAGAAGTCTGAGAAGTCCCCGTCTGTGCTGGGTGATCCTGGGTGTGTGCTCAACCTCTGTGCCGCCCTCTCCCCGTCCCCAACAGAGCGAGAGGGGCCGGCAGAGATGCTCCAAGGGTGAGACAATGTGCCAGACCTCCTCGAGCACAGAGCTGGGGGTGGGGTGGGCGGTGGTGACATCATGCTGCAGGCTGCCTGCCACGTCCCAGGGGAGAGGGGTGTCAGGCCATCCAGCCACGTCCTCAGCTGTGTGCAAAGCAACTGCCACTCACCCACACACACTGGAAGCCTCTGCCAGACCAGCTCGGGCTCCCCGCTTCCATGAGCTGAAAGGGCCCAGGGACCCCAGACCCACACCTCTTATCTCCAAACCCAGAGCCTCCTGCTCTAAGGCAAAATCCCAGCTTCCCAGACCCAGAAGGTCAGGGAAGAAGCAAAACCCAAACAACACCCTCCCCCCACCCCAGCTTAATCTAGAGCTGAGACCAAAAGCCAGAGCTCAACTGCAAACTTTTGGATCCATCTGAAAGAACAGGAGAAAGAAGACAGAGGCCGTTATTGCCCCTGCTGAAATTCCTTCCTGAAAGTTCCTCTTCCGAGCTGTAAAGTCCAAAGGAAGAGAGGCCCAGGAACCACAGCAGGGGAGTGGAGGCCAGGAGGCTGGAAAGCAGAGGTCCCCAGCTCCCCCACCCAGCCCTGCCCTGTCCCACCTCCTCAACTTCCTCCACCCCACCGCAGGCATCGTGGCCACCACAGCCAGTCTCAGGAGCCGGTCCCCCCTCTCCACCCCGCTCCCTATTTGAAGTGGACAGAGGAGGAAGCTCCTCGCTGAGATGCCCCACAGAGAAGTGCTGGGATGTCAATGACATCCACCTCTGTGAACTCCTCCCGGGCCACCTCCCAGGGAAGGGGGTTAGCGAGCAGGAGTTAGACGATGAGCCCAGTGAGGAGCCCGTATGGCCGGTGAGCCCAGACATGCCCTGCTAGGACCAGAGGCAGACTTGGAAAACCAAAGGCTCCACCTGCCCTCTGGGGGCTTCTGACCTGGATGATGAGACCTCAGAGACACATGGGACACCAGTAAAAAGCCACACATATGGGAACCAACACAGCATAACCATAGGTGGGATGACAAAATGACATAAAGGTCCACAACTCTCATGCCCTGAGTGCGGCCTCTGAGCACCCAAGGGCTGTCCCATGGTGTGCACCAGCTTATGGAGCCTTCAGAGCAACCCTGTGAGGCGGGCAGTCTCAGTTTCCTCATCTATAAAATGGGAGACAACTCAGAACTTCTGCAAGCGTTCAGTGAGCTAGTGCATGGCAAGTGCTTGGCCTAGGACCAGCCCATGGAAAGTGCTCAGAATGTTGACCAGGACTAGTAGTGCCATGATGATGACTATAACAGTGGCTATGACTATGGAAGAGCAAACACCCACGTCTGCCCCACCTGCTGCTGTGTCTACAGTACCTAGCACCATGACTGACACATAGCAGACACTCAAAATGAATATTAGAGAGACGGATGGATGGGTGGATGGATGGGTAGGTGGATGGATTGATGGGTGGATGAATGGGTAGGTGGATGGATGGATGTGTGGATGGATGGGTAGGTGGATGGATGGATGGGTGGATGAATGGGTAGGTGGATGGATGGATGGGTGGATGAATGGGTACATGGATGGATGGATGGGTGGATGGATGGGTGGATGAATGGGCAGGTGGATGGATGGATGGGTGGATGAATGGGTAGGTGGATGAGTGGGTGGATGAATGAATGTGTAGGTGGGTGGATGGATGGGTGGATGAATGGGCAGGTGGATGGATGGATGGGTGGATGGATGGATGGATGGATGGATGAATGGGCAGGTGGATGGATGGATGGGTGGATGGGTGGATGAATGGGTAGGTGGATGGGTAGACAGAGGGTAGATGGACAGGTATTTGACTCTTCTAAATCCTTGAGCTGAGGGCCTCACCTGAAGCATCTTGATTTCTACTAGGCTTAATAAGGAATAGCTGTCCATAGAAACTTAATGAACAAACATTTCGTAATCTAACCTTCCGGGTTTCCAGGAAGAAATGGGACTCTGAGTGAGCTGGAGAGATGGGGGACAAAAGAGCCAACCACTTACCTGGGGCCACCTCACTGTAAGAAACTCCAGAGACACGAAGGAGGGGATTTCCCTCATGGTCCTCGCCTTTCACCTTGAGGTAGAAGCGCTCCTTGGGGGTGAGGAAGGGAGGCCCGCCCCACAGCTGATGGGTGGATCCATTGGAGAGGGATCTCATGGGCAAAGTCAGGAGGGGCCGCCCCGAGCTGTGTGAGAGCTCCACCGAGTCTAGGCGGCCAGGTGCCTGCAGGCCCGTGGAGTTGATCACCAGGGAGATAGGCACCCCTGCAGAGGGGAGGGTGAGGAACGAGGTGCTGGCATCTGTGACGGGCTCCACGGTCCTCCTCAAGCAGGGGCCCTGAGACCACACCTGCAGGACCCAGGCTGCTTGGCCCTTTCACCCACTCCCCCACCTTCTCTACCCACGCCCGTGCCAACCAATGCTGGGGGTGGGATGGGGAGAGAGGGGACCTTGCTGCTGTCCGTGGTCCTGAAATGCCACTGTCCATCCAACCTGTTGCTTCCCAGTGGCCGCATCACCTCCATCTCTGCAGACTTGGACTCTCATGGGGTAGAACTGGGAAGGGCCACGTCTCTCCACCCCTGCCCCATTAACTCTGGTGCTGACCATCATCAGGCTCTGGAGAATGGCCTCAGATGAAGTGTCCACTCTGGTTTGGGGACACTATGACTCCTGCCCAACCTCTCCCCATGCTCAGCTTTTCTCTGGTTTCCCTTTCTATCTTGATGGAAATGTGGTGCTTTTCACACCATCCTGAAAGAGGGAGAACTGGACTCAGGTTTCATAATTTCCTTAGTGGACTTGGGAACTTTGGTCAGGTCTCTCCCTTTTTGAACTGTTGTTAATTTTTTCTCTCTCAGAGATCATAAACTAGGTGCCTGTGGGTGTGGTTGGTGTGGTCCATGAAATGCCTTAAAATTTTTGAAGAAACACTGAACAATCTGGAAAGGGCATGTAAAAATCTAGAAGTCCAGATTTGATTGAAAAATCAAGCTTGTCAATGCTGGGCCCCCTTCCACGTCGCCACAATCAGCCAATGACATGCAGCAGCTGCTTCCTGTGGTCCAGGCATCTACTATCGAGTTAGCCACAGTCTCTGCCACTCCGTGATGTCCCCAGCACTGAGGCCAAGTGTCAATCACTATTTATCATTTGCAATTGCCCTGCTGTTTCTCTTTAAGAAAAAAAAAAGTATTGACTCACATCCTTATCAAAATCAGAAACCCAAGAGAGTCACAGGTGACCTCCTCTGCCCACTTCTACTTGAGACTGGCCCTTGGGATAGGCCAGTTTTCAGTCCCCACTCTAGCACTGCATTTAGGATTACTTTTCTCTCTGGCTTTAGAGCCGGACCAGAGTTTCCCCACTTCTCCCCCTTGCTGCTGTTGGCAAAGCGACCACAAAATGAGTAAGCAGCCCCTTTTCCACTTTAAAGACATTACCACTGGTCCTGGCACGGAAACTAACAAGGGCTGACAAGAATAACAAACATGAGAGAAGATAAAGATTTGAAAGAAAGCCCTAACTAAGGGTCCAGCTTGCACTATTTTTGGCCACTATTCAGTGTCCAGAGTCTGCCCAACCTGGACGAGGCCCCTCTCAGTCTCTCTTCTGAGATGGTCTCAGCAAAATCCTCTGAATGGCCCCATGGTGAGGAACTATATTTTCCAGACTATAAATTGGGACCCCTGATCTGACAAACAGTGGTATTCACTGGCCTGGAGCCCAGGCAGCCCCGGGGCCCAGGCTTCTCCAGGTGAAATAGCATGGGACACACAGACATCCTCAGGCCCTGGTGGGCAACTTCCAGAGGAAAAACTGACCCCATGTCTCCACCTGCCACATCCTCCCAGGCCACTCCAGCTCACTAGCAGCTGCTCTGTTATTGAGCCAGCCTGATTTCCACTGGAAAACTGAAGTGGGACACTAGACAGACACGTTTTGACAAAAAGAAAGAAGAGGTGAAGTCAGTGATAAAGGGGACAACATAAGGGTCCTGGAGGCCATGGGTGGCAGGGAGGATATTCTAAAGGTGAATATCATGATGTCACCTGGGCCAGGGTTGAAGGAGAGAACACTGGCCCGGGAACTCACTGGGGTCTGGGAGAACGACCTGCCTTAGCCTCTGCAGGGCCCTTTCCACGGTCACACACAGTCGAGCCTGCCCCCAGACCTCCCACCATGTCCCAAAGCCAAGCCCGTCTCTTCAGAGGGTGGCTCAGCCTCGTGCGCAGTGTCAGGAGCACTGTACCTTGCAAGGGCCACTCGATGGTGTGGTTGAGGTCCAGAGACGGCTGCGTGGAGAAGCCAGCCCGGAAGTCGATGCTACTGATGCCCGTGATTCTCACTGAGTGGCGGCCGCTGCTATAGACCTAGCACAGGCCCAGGCTCCGCATCACCAGAGTATCAGACCCCAGCACCCCAGCTCCAGGACAGGAGGCAACTGCCCCGACCTGGCCCCGCGTCAGCAGCTGGAATTCTTCTGCCTTTGCAGACACGTGGGCAACTTGCCTGTTCCCGGGGGCCCAGCACAAGGCTCCCCAAATGAAGTAGCAGAAGCCCCAGCTCACAACCCCAAGCTGAGCAGGACTCCTGAAGCTGTGCTCTGCCTCTCAGCTCTCCCCAGTCCCCTGAAGGCCCTGTCTGTCCCCTGCATGTCTAACTCCCTGTCTTGCCTGCCCCATCAGCATGACAGCTCTGGGCTCAAAGGTGCTCAGAGTTTGAAGGGCAGGTGGTCCGTGCTGCCACTCCACCTGCAGCAGCTAGCATGGTGCTTGGCACACAGCAGGTGCTCAGTAAGTGTTTGCCAGGTTAGCAGGAGCTTACACTTTCCACAGCAGCAGCCTGCCCCATCCCAGAATGTTCAGTTAGGGTCCGAGCCTGCCTCCAGTCCCTGACCTGCAGCACCTTGCAGATGACAGCAGGCCCCACTCCCCCGGCCAGTCCTGTCCCTCTGAGCTGTCCCTCAAAGTTACCCTTGCTTCTTTGACACATTCTTCATAGGACAGGGTTCTGAGTCATGCCAGCTCAGTTACCCATTTATGAACACTGCAGTCATTTTTCAAGTCTTTCTTAAACGTTCTCTAACTAACCCCAAACCACTCCACTTCCTCTCACTGGTGCAAAGCAGAAGGCCCCTCCTCTGTCCTTGACCCTTTACTTCTCTTGATACGCCCACAGCACCACCACACCATAGCCCTCAGCTTCCCAAGGCCCTAGGCTCCCCAGGGCAAGCAGGAGGGAGATGCTTGCAGCTCGGTGAAGCTGGTCTCTCCCACCCGCCACCGCAACCCTGTGCCCCCTACCTTGATGGACCACAGCCCAGGGTGCTCAGGCTTAAAAGCCACAACCTTGGCCGAGTCAGGGATGTTGAGGAGTACATTGAGGCCTTCGTCCTTCTGCAGGATCTTTCCTGTGGAAGCCCCAAGGACTGCTCAGTCCTGACACTTCCCTGGGGGTGACAGGGGTCCCTTCCTGTCCAGGAACCCACAACCCACCAAACACCAGTCTCAGGTTTCCCAGGAAGTGACAAGAGGGCCTTTGGCATCCTCAGGCCCCCACCTTATTCCGCACTCCACCCTCATCGCTCCCCAGGTGTGGGCTGAACACCTGGACTCTGGACCTGCTATTCATGACATCCTCAGAGCATCGTAGGCCAGGTGACCTTGCCCAAATAACACTGACCCTGCTTCTCTGTTGACTTTGACAAGTACTGCACTTCCCTGGGCCCCAGCTCCCCATCTATACAATTGCTAGGAACCCTTCCCACCGTGAGAATCTACTGAGCCAATATTGGGAAAGCCCAGTGAGAGCCTCACAGGCCTGGGGCCTCCGCCACTTTCACTCCCGTTGCTTGGCTGCCACCAGCCTCCCTGCTCCCTTGCCCACCACAGCACCCTTTCTGCTCTCCACTTGGTGTCCTCCCCCACTTCCTTATTCCTGGGGCCTTGTGTCTGAACCTCCTGCCACCTGGGTCTCTTTCTTTTTCCCATCCTGGGCTTCCAGCTTGGTCTTGGGGCCGAAAAGGAGTCCAGCCCCAGAGTGGCACATACCCAACGGGTCTCTGACTTCGATCTCAGGCCCTGGCCCACTCAATGAGATGGTGACCTCCTTCAGGCTGGGGTCAAAGGGGAGTCTCCATGTGTGCTCGCCCTCTTGCTCTTGGTCCGTGAATAACAGGTGCACCTTGGAGACTTGGATTGCTGACTCCACCCACCTCAGTACCTGGGAGGAAAGTGTGAGAATCTGATGCCAGCAGGTGCCCATAGCGTCTTGCTTGTGTCTGGCCCACCTGAAGCAGGTCCCTAACCAGCTGCCAGCTGTATTCAGAATCTGGTCTCTCCCCCACAGGCTTTAGGATACAAGTTGTCCAGGTCACCCAAGGCCACCCCACTCCTGGCTGTCCAACACCAGCCCCGATTCACACATTGTTACCCTCCGGGCTTCTGTGGGCTCTGAGCTGTGATGCATCCAGAGGACTCAGCTTGGACGGAAGGAGCGAGGGATGTCCATTTGCTGGGAAGAATCTTCCCCACCTGCTCCACCTGGTCAATTTCTATGGCACCCATCACTTCCCCCAGGAGGCCCTCTCAGTGCCTCTTACACATGCAGATCTGGAATCTCCTCCAGACCCCTGTAGTTCACGACCGCCCCCCAGGGCCTCAGACTGTGCTCCCACCAGGTGCCGTGTTCTCTGAGCAAGACTGAGACAACCTGCTGCCAACACTCTGAGTCACCCAATCCACACAAGTGAGGAATTAGTGGACAGAATTTTCACAATGCTGAGAAATCTTAAATACCTGCTTTCTATAATTGCTATTCATTCTAAAATCTTACACATTTTGGGCAAGTCCCATTGAGAATCAGGTAAAAGGTAAAGACCTTCTGCCTAGAATAGTATATCACTTGGGGACACATTTAGGGTACAATTTCAGGGGGTTATCAAACTCGCTCAAAAACATCCCCCCACCAATGAATGTATAGACCCTTGATCTAGTCTGAGATGGTATCTCATTGAGTACAAAATTATTTGGTTTCTCCAGTTCCTTACCATATCCTTCAAGACCGTATGTTCTGTGGCCCTGGCCACCTGTCCAAGCTAACCCAAGGTCACAGTGCCACTATGACTACGCTGGGTGCGCTGGGCCCCCACACCTCCCCATGCTGGGTGCGCTGGGCCCCCACACCTCCCCATGCTGGCTACGCTGGGCCCCCACACCTCCCCAGGCAGCCCCCACCCACACGTGCCGTTCTCTTTGCACGAATGCCCTGCCCCCTCCTCATCAACCAACTCCTGCTTTGTCTTCACCTGTCAGCTTGAAGGGCCTCTCCAATCCCGAGCAGGCTCTGTCTGCTCCCTGCTACATATTTCTCTGCAGCGCTCTGCACCCCAGTCGTTCACACTTATTAGATTCATGCCTCTCTTCCCTACTGGCCTGAGAGCTCCATGGGGGCAGAGACCCACGTGTCTCAGCCACGAACTCTCTGGCCGGCCCAGAGCAGGTGCTCAGGAAGCGCTTATTCACTGTGGGTGAGTATCGTAGGACATGCGCCTCCTGAACAGGGCCACCAGGTTCACCATAGGTCCACCTCTCAGATGTCACTCAGTCCTGCTCCCTTCCCCAGCTCACGCTTCCTCTTTTGCAATAGCCACATCTCCCAGGTTCCAGTGAGGAAACCAGTAAAGAGGGAGAGGAAAAGGGCCTTCATGTCTGGACCTTCTCTTTCCAGGCCAAGTTACTCAAGAATTGTCCTGTGCAGACCCTAAAACTGAAAGAAAATGCGCCAGATGAACCTGGCTGTACAGATTGGCACCATAACCACAGAGAGAAAAGTGAATCCGAGTGAATTCAGAACCCAGAGGCTCAACTAGACTTTCTCGGAGGGAGGTACCCTGAGGACAAAATGAACTACAAAGAAATCTTTCCTTAGTAGTTGTCAGGTGGCAGAACTGTCAGCACTGTGGTTTTGAAGCTATTTTATGTATCTTACAGGATAAAGCAAATAAGCAAAAATGTTAGCATTTTCTGAATCAAGATTTCCTCTTATAATTAAATATGAGAAAGCTGCAAGTGTATAATCAAATAAACTAACTAAAAAATCTGCAATGTGAAATCTGAATTAGAAGTAGTATAAATGTTCTTTTTTTTTTTTTTTTTTTTGACTGGTAAGGGGATCGCAATCTTCAGCACGGTGTGGTCCGCACCACGCTCAGCCAGTGAGTGCACTGGCCATCCCTATATAGGACCCGAACCCACGGCCTTAGTGCTCCCAGAGTTGCACTCTCTTGAGTGAGCCACGGGGCTGGCCCAGTATAAATGTTCTTGATGACAGAAAGATAGATAAGAAGGAATGATGTCCCCAAATCTCAATACCAGTGATCACTCCTACTACCCAGATTTTGGTTTCTAAATACCATTCCCCACTAGGGTTCCTTGGATAAATGACTAATTCCAGGTCTGGGGCAGGCGATTTTTAAGGTAAGCCTGGGACAACTGGTTATTCCATAAGACAAAGATGTTCTCAAAGACTAGTGGAGACATATCAAGAGGATACAGGAACCAGCCTGAAGGAGCTCCCACTGGCTAAATCTGGGAAAACTTGAGCCTGAAAAAGAATAATAACTGTAATCAACTGAAACATACTGAATTACATAACCCCTGTCCCATAACAGTACTCAAAAAAGAGAAAGCAAAATTCAAAACAGTAAAACCTTAGTTGCCACCACTGAAGATGACTTCTTAATTAAAGAGAAAAAACTAAATGTGATTCCTGCTTTTTCAATAGAAATTGTACTTGAGAGAAACCAAATAATCCCTTCTGATGAGCAAAAGTTCTTGGAAGAATGTCCACTAATAAATGTGGAAAGAATGATGCAATTAGGAAATCATCATTTTGCAACCCCTAATAAAATAATCGTTTTAGGCAAGAATCCTCTGTGGATGCTAAAACCACAGATGAAAGGTTGATGGGGAAACTGAATGTTCGCTTGGAGACGGAGCGTTATCCCACAGAGCACTTGAGTCATAAATGGAAAAGCACGGCTGCACAATGTGCAGAGCTGGCTGTCGCCACCTTAACTCAGCAAACAAACTTACCATCAGTAACAGGAGGACAGGCGGACATTATCTGCCTCCTGATATGAGACAAGAGAAAATACACACAGCACCAGCTCTGACATCTTCCTGCCAAACTGTCAGCCTTCCTCTAATCAGCCCTTCAGACTAACCCAGTTTAGGGGGACTATCGGGGAAAAAAGAAAAAGTTAATAATAACAGAAGGAAACAATCTCATGAACCCAGAACACGAGACATGGTACAAATCAATGCCTCTTCAACAACTTAGTGCCATGAAAAGACAGTAGACAACTCCGGATTTAAGGGACTTAATAGACCTAAGAACCAAATGAGAGGCACAGCACTTGATTAAGTCCTCATTGGACAAAGACTGTTATAAAAGACATTTGGGGGATAATTCAGGAAAAGCGGGTTTGTTTTTGTTTTGCAGCTGGCTGGTATCGGGATCTGAAACCTTGACCTTGATGCTATAACACAATGAGGGAAATCTGAATACAGACTGGGTATAAGATGATACTAGGAAACTCGTTTTAATTTTATTAGTGATATTATGGATTACGGTGGAGACCATCTTTTTTTTAAAAAAGTCTGGATAAGGTATCATAGTTCAGTAAAAGGCATAGAGAGATAGATAAAGCAAGGAGAGCAAAAATGTTAACAATTGTTGAATTGAGTTGGTAGGTACGTTGCTTTGGCTTTTCAACATCCTTGAGATTTTTCAGAGTAAGTTTAAGTAAAAGTCACCTACAAATAACGAGTATGCCGTGACTTTAACACATCCCTGAGCAAGCACAGTGGTATGCTGTTGCTTGCCAGCCCCACTCATCTCGAAATGCCTTCGTGGAATGCTGTTTGAAGAAAAAGTGCGAAGCCACGTTCAGCCTCAATTAGAAGGGTTCTGTGATTGACCAGCGATGCCTGCCATGGGTATGGGATTAGGAAGTGGTGCTTGTCTGCTACCTCTCGGCCTTCCTTGCTCCAAATCATAGTTCTTCAGCTCTGCCTACCATGGGGTCGTCCACAGAAGGAAACAGGAAAAGAAGAGATTTGGAAGAATTGCCTGAGATTGAGGAAATGAATATGTTTTGCTCAGACTGAGCTGGAGCCCACGTGCCTAGAAGTTTATGGCTAGATTTCAGTTATCACAGAGTGAGAATTCTGTGTTCTAGAAACTCATCTGTTTTCACACTTGGAGCCACTTCATTCTTCTGTCTTGCCTAGCTTTCTAAGTAATGTGTCTCTTGAAAAAGTCCCACCTGTCTTGGCCAAGGAGTGGGGACAAAGTTCTTTGTCCACACAGTGGTGGACTGGAAAGGAGCAGCAGCCGAGGAGTCCCAGCTGGAGAGGTGGACAGAAGCTGGCCAAGTAAGGCAGGCAGCTCCCCCGACAGCACATAAGTAGCTCTGTGGCCACTGTCCTCTTCCCCTGGGGCCAGGCCTTGTCAGGGGTCAGGAGGGAGTTGTCACCGAGCAGAGCTGCTGAGAAGTGGTGGCAACACCAGCTGACAGTTACCCAGACAAGTCACACCTGGCACCGAGTTGCAACTGCCCTTACAAGCTCCTTCTAGGATGTTCTGATGGAGGGACGATGCCCAGCAGTTCAGGCTACTGAATCAGAGAGAATTCTAGGACACATGACAGAAAGCCAGTGACCCCACCAGGAGGTGGCCTGCCCGCGGGGCTGCCCTGTAAGTACACGATCACTCAGGAGTTGGGGGAGCTGACCCTCTCGCCCACAGCAAGGCCAGACTCCCCGTATGGCCAGTCCTGGGGGCAAGGCCTTCTGGACCCTGTGATGTCTCTGGGGCTCCAAAGCGGAATCTGGGGAGCCTTCTGAGCAGAGAACCTTCATTAAGCAAGCTCAGTGTTTACTTGGCAAGGGCAATGGCTTCCAGATGTTAGCGGGGCTGGGGGCCTAGGAGCCAGCAATGCATCAGGGCTCATCTCTTTGTCACTGATGGGGAAAGAATGAAAGAATCTGGTGCTGCTACCCTGGCCAGATGGCTGCCGCTCGGCCCTTCACAGCAGACAAATCATCCCCAGAGGCTCCTCCCAGGACCCTTGACTGCCAGGGCAGCTGAGGAAGCAGAAAGGGGGAGCCAGGAGGCTGAACGGGTCTGGCAACCGCAGATTGGAAAAATGAGGGTGGATTCTGGACAGAAGAGGAAACTGCAGCCCAGAGAGGTTAAGAACTGTGCTCAAGGTCACACAGCAGGTAGGTGACAGAGCTGTAGTCTGAAGCCAGGCCTCTTGCCTTGGAGTCCGGGCCATAACCACTCCACCGCACCATCTCCCCCTAGGAAGCATCCAGGATGAAGTCATTTCTGGGCCTTTCCTGATCTGTTAATCAGAGCCACCTGGTCAGAACCTCCCTTGTCACCCCACACCCCACCCCCTACCCTTACTTTCTTAGAAGGCCGGTCGCCTTTCTCCTAGTTGATATGCAGAACGTGGGCAATTTGCCATTTGTACCTGCTGGTACTGTCCATGGGAAGGGTCCCCGTCCCCAGAACTGGCTGCGTTGGATATGTGTTGCAGGGCGGGAGAGGGGAGGGAGGCAGAGGAGAGCAAGAGGCCCAGGGCTCTCCCTGCAAAAATATGGAGGGGGGCTGGCCAGTTAGCCCTTTGGTTAGAGCTCAGCCTTGTAACACTAAGGTCAAGGGTTCAGTTCCCCATACCAGCCAGCCACCAAAACAAAAAGACAAAGAGGACTTCTCAGGATGATGGGAGGCTGCAGAATCATTGGGTTTGTCCAGCTCTTTTGCTCCTTCCTCACCCCAGCCCACACCACTGAGGCTGGTGACAGCACAGCGGGGGAAGCCTGTGGGAGGCTACGCTGGTGCAAGGGGGTTCCTGGACCTAAGTGTTGATCAACAATGCACACCTTTGGGACAGGCTCAAGGGGCCACACCACCTGTCTCTGACATGGCCCTTTGTCTGTTTAAGGATGGTAAAAACTCCAAATTACTCCTACCAGTGCAGGGAATCTTCACCCTCCTTTAGTTACCCTGGAACCTCAAAGGGGGTTCCTGGTACCAGTGAAGCCAACTCCACAACTGGAAAGAGGCAAATGCTCAAAATCAGGGAGGCCTAAGCACTGATGGATTGCCACCTCCACACCGAGCACCTCCAGCTGCACCTGGCACATAGCAGATGCTCAATAAACGAGGGGAAGAGAGAACGCAGAATGTTGTTCCTGCCACACTGGATGTACTTTGGAAAGCTAAAAGGACTAACCACCCATGCACTCTTTGGAGACTTTTGCAACATCTGCGTCCTTCTCCCAGCTAGAGCCCCCGTGGCATGGGTGAAGGCACTGTTCGCCTCTCTTGTGGGGGGCGGGAAAGGCGGTGACCATAGTCCTGGCTGCCCTAGACACTTTCCCAGGCTCGCTGAATGTCTGCAAACATCTGGAAGGGGCTAGGTCCAAAGCATTAAGCTAATGAACGACAGAGCTCTGTGTCCAGGAAGGAGAGGGATCCAGGCCCCTACCCAGATGCAGTCAATCCTGGCTATCAGCAGTCCCACTGAGTCAGATGCGTGCTGCCCAGCCAGACTCCCACGGCAGAAAGCTGGCACCACAGCCAGGAGCGGTGGATTCACCCAGGCTCGCTGCCCCACACCTGGACAAGACATCCTCCACCCTGCCCAGTTGCCCCCAGCAGGAACCCAGGTTTCAGGCCATTGCCCAGATAGGTCTCCCCTAAAGCAAGGATCAAGCCATCCCTCCCCTCTGAAATGCCTCACCCTCTCATGGGAGGCTCAGTGCCAGGGTAGGCTGACATGCCAAAAATAAAGCCTAATGTGTCACAGAGAACCCAAAACGCCATCTGTCAACAGGGAGTTAAGGCATGCTAATCTAAACACAGCTCTGGAAACTGCTCTCTTCAGTTCATAAACATACAATACATGACACTCTCTCCCAGAGGCAACAGCAGGGCTGGCTCAAGCCTGTGGCCGGCTTGGACATGCTCCTTTCACCTTCCTCCCCGCAGGGCCTCAGGCACCCCTCGTGTGTTCATTCGTCAGCTCTCCACCCAGCACCTGCTACGCTCTGGTAACGCAAGGTGCTGGGGATTTGGGGGCAGATGGGACTCACAACGGCCCAGCCCTTGGGGAGCTCACAGCTTAGTGACACTAAAGAATCTCACATTATAAAATTATAATTTTGTAAAGCAGCACAGGGAGCTGGGTGAGGATAAGAAAGGAGACTTAATCTTGGCAGAAATCAAGGAAGGCCTCGTGAGGAGATGCATCTCAGCTAAGACTGGGAAGATGAGAATGAGCCAGGGGAGGAGGAACTGGAAGATTAAGCCACATGAGCAAAGGCCCTGGGATGGGGAAGAACCGGGGATATTTGAAGAAACAGCAGAGGCCAGTGAGTTGGGGAGCAGTGGGCAAGGGGGGGATCTTAGGCAGTGGGATCAGAAAGGCAGAGGGATCTGGTAAGGGTCTGGACATTTTCTAAGGGACAATGAGGAGGGACGTGTGGTCAGATTTGCTTTAGGACAATCCAGCACTGTGCTGGAGCCAGCTCACACACTCAAAAATGCCAATTATCAGCATCACTTACCCACTCTGTTCATTGGCTTCATGACAGCAGCATGAAATCAAGAGTATTTACACCAGGGGAATGGGCATCCTGTTCTTTCCAGAGAGGTGGTTGTTAATCACTTACCAGCACATCACTGGGAGAACCCCTCTGACTACTGGGAAGGAATGGAAGCGTGGGGTACAGAGAAAGTGGGGAGGCCACCAGGCAGGCAGGTGCAACAGAGCCTGGAGAGGAGGAAGGGCAGACACAGGTCCAGGAGCAAGACCAGGAGGCAGACGCCTGGTTAGCAGTGGGCTAGGAATGAATCCAGACCATGGCATCTCGGGCCACAAAGCAAGCCCCTCCCTGCCAAGTCCCTAATGACACAGCCTGAATATGATGGTTCTGCATGATCGTCCAACCTCCCCGGGTTCCCTGACTCTGGGGAGAATCTCAGAAGAACCCCCCACCCACACTTCTGCCAGACTTTGCTAGGTCTGTCCCACTAGCCTGGACCAGCTGTGGGACCTGGACCAAAACCCAGGGTGTTGCTTCAAGTCTCAGCCTCTTTACTTGCAAAACATTTGTCTGAAAACCCAAAGTACCTGCCTTTGGGGTGGGTTGGAGGTTCAGCAAGATGACATCACAATGCCCTGAGCGCAGTGTTTGCAGCACCTGTCATGAGCATGTGCTCAGTGCCGCTCAGCTCCGAATGCTATTCAACCACCCAGCAAAGACACCCAGAGATGCGGGGACCCAGAGATGTGGTCAGCGTCCTCACTGTGCCCAGACAACAGGGTTAGGGAAGACACTCCCACTGGAGCTCACCTCTGTCACTTGCTGCTTGTCGAGGTGGAACACCTGCCCTGAGCTGGTGGCAGCAATCTCCTCGTAGGCCAGGTAGCCAGGATGGGTGCGGTCACCACAGTCCCCCGTCAGCACAAAGACAACCTGGAAGATGGACATGCAGCATAGCTCACAACTTCCCTGGCCGCCTACATCAGGTGTGAGTGGCAGGGTCCCAATCAGGGTGGAGTGACAGGGGTGAGCCCTTTCCTTTCTCTGGGCTCAGGTGACACATCTATAGAATGGGAATAATGTGGACCCATCTCCTGGGGATTGGGAGGTGATGTAGGATGAGTGCTTAGCACAGGGCCAGGAATACAGCAGGGGCTCAGCAAATGGGAGCTGTTATTAAATCTATGACAAAGAAGGGCATGGGGGTTAACTCCTCTTGAGCTGAGTGGCCCCTGGAGGCTGCAGAGTTAGGAGAACCTTGAAGAACCTGGTGTGTCCTGGACACGAGAGCAGAGAGGCAGTCCCAGCCCTTGAGCCTCCCAAGGATGTCACAGGGCCGGACCTCCCCCCTTCGCCACTCACGGCCTCCCAGCAGCCCTCACTGCAAAAGCAAGAAGCAAGAGCCTGACATGTCTTCCAAACCCTGAGACAGCGGGAAAGGCACGTGAGCTGCAGGGACCAGGAGCAGAGGCCACGTGGGAGGAAGCCGGGTGGTGCAGACTTTACAGGGTGTGACAGGAGCCAGTGGTGTGGTCTTTATCAGGAACAAGCCTCGCCCTGGAGGCAGGAGCCCTGGCCAGCAGAGCAGGAGAACACACTTGGAATCCACCTACCGCGCTGGGTGCTGAGAGGCGGCCTGCCGTGACTGGTGCAGGCTGGAGCCAGCTCCTGTCTCCTGGTGGGGGTTCAGGGCTGCTGAGTGGAAGACCCCAGCTTCCTCAGGACCCCCTTGTGTCTCCCGCTTGAGCCCCCAAAGGCAGGCTCACTCACCTGTGACTGTTTCAGCTGCAGGAGCTGCAGCACCTCCTCTGTTTTGTGATAGTCCTTGGCACGGGCATCCGAGAAGACAAAGATGAAGGAGCCGGGGTTGGCGACCTCCACAGCAGCCTTGATGGCCCCCACACTCATCTCTGGGCAGTCGCCACCTCCCTGGAGGGCAGAGGGCTGGGAGTCACTGCAAACCACTGTGTCCTGCCCACCCAGGAGTCAGGCCATGACACCAGCCACTCCCTTCCCAGACACAGTGCAGCATCTGATCTGCCTTAACTTTAGACAAGCCGAGCCATTCATTCATTCATTCATTCATTCACTCACCCACACTAGAGTGACATGGTCCCACTCCCATGGAATTTGGGATGGGAGGCAGGTGCGCTGACCAACAAGCCCAACACAGCTATTTAGTTTTCACTGTGATGAGTGCTACAAGTAGGGGAAGAGGGTGGGGACCATGGGAACAACTAACAGATAGCCCAAAGCAGCCACCTGTTAGCCACGGCTTCAGGATAGGGAGCAGCCAGGGGAAGGGAGACGTGGGGTTGGGCAAGAGGAAAGCACTCGAAGCCACCGCCCCAAATCCTCTTTGTAACCTCCCCTGGTATTGATCCCAAATAAAGACATACTCCTGCCCTCGCTGCCCACCAGATGGGGACCCTCCGCAGGAAGGGAGCCTATGTCTGTCTCAGCCACGTTTGTACACCCAGACCACAGCAGCAGGATTTACAGGTGGTAACTCTTTGGTAAATGATTCTGGCCTTGATTCACTCATTCACCCCACAAGGACTTACTGAGCCCCCATTTGTGCTGGGCCTGTTCTGGGCCCTGGGGGATCAGGCAGTGAACTAGACCAATACGTGCAGATCCTGCCTTCGGGAAACTGGTGGTCTCAGTGGGCAGGAGGGAAGAGAGATGCTGAACCAGGGTGTTCTGTGTGGCAAAGGAGCCCAGGCAGCCGTGGGGCATCTGACCCAGTCTTGGGCTTGGTTTAGGGGTCTGAACTGACCCGTCTCCCATCCTCCCCCAGTCACCACACACACCCTCAACTGGGCATCACCACCTCCTCCTTCCACCCCTCTATTCATTCACTAAATAATAAGCACCTATTATGTGCTGGGCATAGTGCCAGGCACAGGGGCTCCTGGAGGTACTTGGTTCACTGAATGAAGGAAGGAACCCCAATAAGTACAGATCTCCAGGGGCCCCAAGCCGGAGTGCAGGCCACGGGCAGAGCTGAGGGGCCGGTCATGGCAGGTGGAGGAAGCTGCCATCTTGGCCCCTGGTGGGGCAAAGACCTTGGTCTGTGGCATGGCCTGGGAAGAACGCACAGAGGGCCAGCAGCCGGGGGCAGGGGCAGCCCACCTGCACGTAGAGTTCTCTCAGCTCCCTCTGAAACACCACTGGGTCTGCCGTGAGGGTCACCGGGCCAATATCTGTGGAGAAGAGAGAGAGAGAGGCCCAGGTGGGCTGGGACCCCCAGACCAGGGCCCAGAGCTCTTGGGGAGCACAGAGATGGGGTAGGGGTCAAACCCCCAGTCCCCTCTCTGAACAGCAGTTCCCAAACTTTTGTGACCAAGACTCTACTGTCCCCTCCAACCCCAGAGTGGGAAGGGAATCCTGGGAAGACAGGGAAACAGAGACACAAACAAATAATTCATTTCAGAACACACAGAAACTATCCAACACCAGAAGTAAAACCTTCCAGAAACTCCATTTATATATTGGCTCATTTTAAACAGCAGCAACAAAAATTACAAAGATTGAGCACACTTGATCTTGGCGAGGATGGGGAGCACGGGGAACTTTCCTATCCTGCTGGTGGGAGCGCAACATGGTTCAACCACCTTGGAAGACAACAGAAATGTCTAAAAGGTTAAACACGTACCTAGCCTATGGTTCAGCCACGCCACGCCTAGGTATGTGCCCAAAGAGATGAAAACACGTCCACACAAAGGCTTGTGCTCAGATGTTCATAGCAGCTGTACTCATAATTGGCCCAAACTGGAAACAAGGCAAGTGTCCATCAACCGGGCAATGGATACACAAACTGTGGTATATTCGTGTAATCAAACTACCAACACATGGCAACAACATGGGTGGACCTCCCAGACATAATGAGAAGCCAGAAGCAAAAGAGCACGTACTATACGGTTCCACTTCCAGAAAGTTCTGGAACAGTCAAAATTAATCTAAGGTGAAAACAAAAACCAGAACAGAGGTTGCTGGGGGATAGGGAAGCTTGAACGGGAAGACAGGCAGAGGAACCGTCGGGGGAGACGAACATTCCACATGGTGACCGGAGTGTAGGTTCCACGGTGCATCGCTCGTCAAACGTGTACAGCTAAGATTCGTGCGCTTCGTTGTATGTAAGTTTATCTCATGAAAAAAGAACTATAAAAATCATAATCATTGACTGGGGGTGGGGTAGGAGGAGGTGTAGATGCAGCAGAATGCTAGAGTTTTTTGGTTTTTTTTTTGGTGATGCTGGGTGATAGGCAGGGATTCATCAGACTCTTCTGCTTACTTTGCATACATTTAAAACGTTCCCTAATTGAAAGTTTTTAGGTTTTTTTTTAAATAGCAGTAATGGAAAGTCACAGCCAACATAAGACAATGTCACCAGTGCACAGAAATAAGGCTAGAATTCCAAGGAGACACAATATGTTCACAATGGAGATTTTGCAAGATTGTGTGAACATCAGATTCCTTGGGAACATATTTAATCTAAGTCATTAGTGAACTCTAATAATGGACTATTTTTAGTCCAGGAATTCTAAATTTTAGTCAGTCACCCTAAAAACTTCCATACTTGGCAACTAGCTCGTCAGCAGGCCTCAGTCCTTCTTAGAAAGGGAAGCATGTGGAATGATCTGGCACTGACAATGGTTGAGGAAGAGTAGACACCAGGTTCCCTCTGGAGCCCCTTTCCCTCTGACCCGTGTTCATCCGTCATGACCTGTACCCTCTCCCTCACCTGCTCTGGCCTTTACCAAGCCTTCCCCACCCCATCCTTCTCTCTGAACTCTGCAGTAACTAATTCAGCCTCAAACAGGGCAGCTAAGCCCTCCGCCTTCGACCTCAGTCAGATCTGATCGGAGTCCTGGCTCCATCCTTTGCCAGCTCTGGGGCCTCTCAGAGCTCCCTTCACCTTACCAAGCCTCAGTTTCCTCATCTGTAAAACAAGGCATATAACAACACCATCTCTCCTGACCAACAATCAGCGTTGTGAGGATTCAGTGAAGCCAGGCAGGTGAACACCTGGCACAGAGCTTGGCACTGGGCAGAGGCTCGGCAGCTGGGAGCTGGCACCGTGGACGAGAACGTGGGATTGGCCGTGCTCCACGGGCGGCCTCACACCGCACTGGCAGCCAAAGACAGTCTTGCTTCTATGTGAGGTCCTCAAATTCTAGTTTGACTAAGAGCAATAATTTTACTCAATGTCAGTTACTTCTTTGTTAGGTAATTATACACATTCATTGTTTAAAACAAAAATTAATATGTCCTTAATGACACTGACATTTACTAAGCACCAGGCTATGTGCTGAGATGCTTCCTATGTACTAATTAGCTCACTGACTCCTCTCTGGCACTTGGACCCTGTAGTCCAAGACTTATCCAAATTTTGTAAAGGAGAAAATGGAAGCCCAGAGAGGCTAGGTAATTTGCACGATGACACACAGCCAGTAAGTGGCAGAGCTGGGATATGAGCCCAGGTCTGGACAACACCAGAAACCGAGCTTTTCTTGACTATAGCTCCCTGGGAACTACACATTGAACTACACCTGACATTCAGAAAACAGAAGGAAGGGGCAGAATTACCTGTATTTCTACCAGCCAGAGATAGTCATTTTCACTTTCGTATATACCCTTCAAAGTTTGTATTCATATCTGTAAATTGTATAAATATATCTTTAAAATGCATTCTATTTTAAGCAGAATTTTTACTGAAGTATAAATGACATTCAGAAATGCTTTGTTGAAGAATAAATGACCTAGTTCTTTTTTTTTTTTTTTCTTTTTCGCTGGTGTCCTGATCTTGGAATTTTCAGCCTCATTCTTTTCACTGAACGACACAGTGTGAGCAACTTTCCAGAAGGTTAAACACTCAGTCCGGCATCATTTTTATTAGTTACAAAGTATTTCCACTGTATAAATGTCTAATGATGGTCCTGCTCAATCCTGCATTGTTTTGTTTCCAATTTTTATAGTGAACAATTTGATTAAGAATATCTTTGTTTCCACAGCTTTCAGGCACCAATTCAGTTGTTTCCTTAGGATATGTTCCCATAAATAGAATTGCTGGTTCAGTGGCAAAGACATATGTCAAGATTTTGGATGCAAATTCAGTAACCTTGTAGCTGTCCCTCCCCGCACCCAGCCCTCCTGCCTTTCACTGCCCTGCACTAGAGGAACCCACCTGGCATCTGGTTCTGCTCACACCACCCTGCCCAAGAATCGACGGCGACTGGCCATCACCTGCAAACAGGCTGAAGCCACCGCAGTGCCCAGTTCTGGATCTGATCAGCTCTGTCCCCCCATCATAATCTATCATTGATGTCACCTACCCCTGTGGTTCCCAGCACAGAAGACCAGCGCTAGACCCCATTCTGCCCTGTTCGCAGCAGCATGAAAAGAGTAAAGGAGCTGGAGCGAGGCCTCATAAAGAAGGTGCACTCCGCTGGAAGCGCTGCCCGTGGTCCGCGGTCTACAGGCTCTGGGAGTGGGGATTCCTCTTTCTTTCGTGGAAGGACCATAGCAGTAAAAGGGAGTTGATTTTGCTCATGGTTCTATGTGGCAAGATAAAATGTTGGCCACCTATGTCAGTTCCTCCCTACCCCCCCACTTTTCTTTTCATTTTTTTTGTTTTTGAACCATTTTACTGAAATGAGAAAACCACAGTTTGGCCCTGTGGTTGAAGGTGGAGAGGTTGCCAGACCCCTCATCTAAGGCCTGGCCTTCCATCACCCAGGTTGTCCTGGGAGATTCCAAGCTCTGGGAGAGAGGAAGGTGCTTCTGTGAGACCACATCCCTCAGCAAGGCTCAGGCCTCCTCATCTGACCTCCTCTTGTCCCAAGGACTCAGCCAGCACATGCCAAGGGCCAGGGACTGTGTGGCCAATGCAGGCCCCAGGAAATTTCAGTATTAGAAAGGTTGGAAATAATTTTAAGGTTGGCCTCTGGATTAGTTTCCTGTGGCTGCTGTAACAAATCACTACAATCTTAGTGCCTTAAAACAATACCCATTATTTATGGAGGTCAGAAGTCCTCAAACCAAGGTGCAGGCAGGCCACACTGATTCTGGAGGTTCATGGGGAGGATCCGTTTCCTCACCTTTTCCAGCTTCTGGAGGCTGCCTGCAGTCCTTGGGCCACGGCCTCTTCCTCCACCTCCAAAGCCAGCAGCACAGCATCTTCATGCCTCGCTCTCCCTGCTCTCTCTCCTCTCTGCTTCTGTCCCCACGTCTCCTTCTCTGACTCTGATCCTCCTGCCTCCCTCTTATAAGGACCCTTGTGATTCCAGTGGGCCCACCTGGACAATCCAGAATAATGTCTCCATCTCAAGATCTCTAACTTAACCACATCTGCAAAGTCCCTTTTGCTATGTGACATAACATATTCGCAGGTTCTGTGGATTAGGACGTGGACATCTTTGGGGGGACATTATTCCACCTACCACAGCTTCCACCGTCCTGTCTCCAGCGAGAACAAAGTAGGGAAAAATCAATTCTACTATAGACCTATGTGCCAAACATAACAATGTTGAGAACGAAGAGATCTGAAGACCCATCTTTTTAAAGATGGGGAAACTGAGGACCAGAGAGTAAAGAGAGCTCCTCCAGGTGGGGGGAAGAGTCGGTGCAAGAGCTGATGGGCTACATCATGCAGGCAGTGACCCCCTCTCTCTTGTTCACCATCGTAGGTAGACCTGGAGCCACACTCGGTGCCTGCCACTTAGTAAGTGTTTATATAAATATTGTATAAATATTGTCCAAATAAGTGAATGAATAAATATATCAGTGAGGCTGGCAGAAATCCTGTTTGAGCAGGTCAGGTGTCTTTATAAGAAGAGAGACAGACACACAGGGAGAGGGCGATGTGACAAGGCCTTGTCTCAACCTAGCTAACTACATCTGTGACAACCTATTCCAAATAATGTCACATTTTGAGGTTTCAAGAAGGACACTAATTTGGGGGAACACTAGTCAACCTAGTATGATGTCCAGATCCACATATGTTTGCCTCCGAAGCTTGTGCCCTTTGCCCCTGGCTACACTGCCTCCAACCACAATGGTGACACTGGTGATGATGATGGTGATGGCAATGAGGATGATAACCACCATTGTTTTAATATTTACTAAGCACCAGGTTTTGCTCTAAGGCTCATAAAAGCTTTACAGTAACCTACGAAGTCTACTATTATCACCATTTTACAGATGAGAAAATTGAGGCCCATGGAAGAGCAAACTGCCCGAGGAATGACAACTGGGAAGCAGTAAAGATGAGACTCAAGTGTGGGTCCATCTGACCCCGACCCAAGCTGTCAACCACATGTCAAGCTGCAGATTCTTAGAACTCATTCCCCAGCCCCTCGTTCCTGCTCTTGGAGGGGGAGGGAGATTCATGACTGGAGGTGGGCAATTATCAAACAGCTGGGCAGATGTGGCATGCAGTCCCTCAGAGGAGGGCCTGTGGCTGGAGAGACGATTAAGCCCATGACCTTGGCTCCACTAGAGCCACACTCCAGCACATGAGCCCCAGAAGCCTGGCCCAGAACTGTCTCTCCATCGGTGGGTTTTTTCCACTGGGCAAGAGGTGGGTGTGGGGCCAGCCCCGAGGACTCTGTCGGACATGTGAGGAGCACGCCTGGGTGGAACAGGCCAGCCCCTCCACCAGCTTCGTGTGTCTCAGTGCAAGCGTCACGACTGCAGCCAGGCACTCGAAGTCCAAGCTTACAAAGACCTCATGCCAAGAACTCTGGACACACACACACAACCTTCTCCAGCTGCAGTGACCCCAGGCAGGGTCCCATACTCTGCCATCCCTGTGGGCAAATTGCCTCCCTGGTACTCAGTTGCCCCAGGGGCTGGAGAAAGTGATTTCTAGCCTGCTAGAATTCCAACAGTTCCTGAGCCTTAGTCTGGACAAATGTGATTCCCTTGAAGACACCCCAAAAGACAGACATGGTGGCACAGAAACCAATTGAGCATTCTGGCTTTGCCCAGAGAGCCACAATGGCCCCAGAACCTTCCTCTGCTTCCTCCTCAGTGTCCGGGAGTCTAGAATCCGAGTCTCCTCAGGGCCTCCTTACCAGGGCCTCTTTCCCTGAACGCCTGGTGGATTCTGGGCTCTTCCCTGAATGTCCCCATGAGCTCAGTGGCTGATGTTCAATCAAGATGTTCTGACCCACATTCCTGCCAGCCTCAGAGCCACTGTTTCTGCTGTTCCACCTGGTGTGCTCTTCCCAGTCCTATTCTGACCCACCCCACCCCCACCCGTCAGCTCCTCTCCACCTCAACCCAATGTCTCTGACTGAAGGAGTTGTCCCATCCTCTCTCCTCCTTTCAGAGGACCTCCTAACAGGGACCACAACTGTGATTAGATACCCAGGAACTTGGCTGCTCACAGTGGCCATTCTGGCTGGACTGAGGTGCAAGCTGACCACCTGCCCGGCCCATGGTAATCCCTCAGGAGTCGCACACTGAGTAAGAGAATAATGGATGTCTAAGGGACCCCTGGGGACCAGACCAGCCCATGCCGTGAAGGCTGGCCTAACACACCCAGCCCACCCAGCCCCTTTCAGGGGCCTCCCGCCCTCAGACCCGTTGCTTCCTTACCCTTCTGGTCTTCCTCTCTCCTCGCACCTCTCGCCTGCACAGACCCATGCCTGGGAAGCCCTGTGACAAGGTGCTATCTGGCCCAGCCAGCCGCTCCTGGCTGCTGTCAGGGGGCCGCGGGATGGCAGGGATGTGCCTAATGTCACTCACACCTTGGTGGAGCTCAGACCTCTCACCTCCAAAGAGAGAAGCGCGTGGGGCCAGGCTAAGGGTGTAGATTTTCCCCAGAGCAAGGACCAATCATTTCTATTTCATGATGAGAAGCTGGTTAACAACAATGATTCAGAGGTGACAATAAAGACCACACACACACACACACACACACCCCGCAGAGCATACAGCCAGAGCCCAAACCATCCCAGCTCACTGGCAATTCTGTGTATGCTCAACCCACTGACTCCTCATCCCTGACTGACCATCTCTTCCCTTAGGAAAGCTGGCAGTGCCCCTGGAGACCCAGAAGTATGCAGGGGAGGAACCTTAGAAGATTCTAAAGTCACCAACAATCAAACAATGCAAATCGAAATGAAGTATCATTTTTTGACTATCAAATTAGGAAAAAGGGGCAGAGTGACGTCCTCCAACGCTGGCAAGGGTGGCATGGGGGAAAAGTGGTCAGCAGGAGGGTAAAATGGCAAAGCATTTGGAGGGGACAGTTTGTCAGTATCTATCAAGATTGAGAATGTTCACACTCTTCAACGCAGCAGTTTCACTTCTGGGAATGTAACCTACGGATATATTTGCAAATTTTGTGTTTATTGTAAAGAAACTGAAAGCAACCTATTTTCCACAGTAGGGGGATGGTTGGATAAATCAAGATAATTCCTCCCATGGCATCCTCTGAAGTTATCCATGTTTTCTGACAGGAAAAGATATCCACGATGTATTATGTGTGGGAAAAAAACAAGTTGCAAAACACTTTACATAGTATAATTATTAAAAGGTGCGTATATGTATTCACACACACACATACACATTAGGTGTGTAATGTGCACACACACATACGTGGTCTGGAAAGACAGCAAAATATTAAACGTGTTTGCATCTCTTGAGAGAAGTAGTATTAGAGTATTTTACAAGCATGTATTAATTTTGCAGTTTTTGAAGGAAACAAATTATTAACTGAAAGAGCTAAGCCCTGATGCCAAAACTTGACAAAGAGCACAAAGAAAGAATGCCAGTTGCTGGTCATGCATATTAGAATGAAAAGCAAAACTCGCAAACAAAATACAACTAGAATCCAGCTGTATATTTAAAAAAAAAATCCATCATGACCAAGCAGAACTTATTCAAGGAAGGTGGAAATAGCTTAAAATTAAGGAATTACATTAACAGGTCAACAGGAGAAAGATCTTATAAATATTCAACAAAAGCCAGAAAGTCACTTGCTAAAATTCAGCAACCATCCCTGTTTGAGATTTTGGGGGCTTTTTGGTTTTGCTCTTGCTTTTTTTGCTTTTTGGGTTGTTTGCCATTAGTAAATTAGGATTGAAAGCATCTTTTTTCACTTGATAAAGAAAACCTCAAACCAAAAACCAACATCATACAAAGAACTCATTATTAGCAAGACAAGAACCACTGCAGCCACAACTGCTGTTTAGCACCATTCTGAAAGTTCTAGCTGGTAAATACTGCAAGACTCTCAAAATAAATGAAATATTTGATTAGAAAAGAGGAGACAGTAATTTAGTCAGGCTGTGGCCATCAACCTAGAAAACTCAAGACATTCCCCCAAAAAATTAACTAAAAAAAAAAAAAAAAAGTAAAAAAGTTGGAAAGAAAATAAATATCTAAAAACAAATTGCTTTCCAACATACTTGCAATACTCATTTGCAAAAAATGTAATGGAAAAAAATATCCTGGTCAAAATAGTAACGAAAAACAAAATATTTAGTAATTATCTTTAAAAGAAGTGGGTGGAACCTATAAGAAAAAAACTATAAATCTTTACTAAAGGAAATAAATACGTGAACAGAGGAAGAGGCATCCCTGCTGGAGGGAGAAAACTGGCTTTTTAAAATTACAGTTCTTCTCCAAATCAAGATTTAATGCAATTCCAAGCAAAATCACAATAGATTGTTTTTTGGGGGCGGGGGGGAATTGACTAAGTTTTTCTGTATCTCATCTGAAGGAATGAATGTTCAACAATATTCTGAAAATGCAGAATATGAATGAAAAGACGAATAAGGTGCTGGCCCAAGTAACTATGGAAATTAGTGGAGTCTGTAAGAGTAAAGGCGAAAGAACTGTACTCCAGTTAATGAAGTTGTTTCCCACGGGGGCACAATTGTGAAACCACTGCGTGTGTATAGTAGAAATGAGCAATTAAGTATATGGTGGGTGGTGGGTGGGGGGGCGGTGGGCGGCGGGCGGTGGGCGCCAGGTTTGTCACTGTTAGACTGGGAGTAACTTCCAGATAAGATCAGCCAGGGGAAGTGGTTAGCAGGACCAACCACAGTTAGAGTTGGAGACACCAGTATGAACTCATGCTTAGCTTCGTATAGATACAGATGGTTACACGCAGAAATATTTACAGATATAGGTACACACACAGGAAGCATATACAACATATAGCTCCTTGCTCTGCCAGCTAAGGGGGTGTCTAGAAGCAAGGACTCCCAGAAGCAGCAAGCATACTTAGTACCAGATCCTGGTTTCTAATACCATTTTCCAAAAAAGGAACCAGGGCTCCTTGGAGAAATAGCTAAGTCTAGGACCGAGACGGAAATATCTGTGATGAGCCTGGAGCACATCTTCTCGTGTCAGAAAGTAGAAAAGTGCTTTAAAGAAAACAAAAAAACATACACAGCAATGGAGGATATGACAGGGACACGGAAGCCAACCGAACAAGCTTCCTATGACCAAAGCTAGAAAAATTTGAGCAACAAAGTAAAGTAGTATTGGATTATAACCCAAAGTATGAAATCAAGATCCACGATTCCATGCTGATATATACACAAATGATTGAATTAATAAATAAATGGAGAAGAAGAGACAATTCTCTCTTGCAGAGGAATTTCAAATAATCTACGTAGGGGCCGGGCCGGTTGGCTCAGTTGACTAGAGCGCGGTGTTGTAACACCAAGGTCAAGGGTTTGGATGCCCATACAGGCCAGCAGAAAAAAAAAAATCTATGTGGGTACTCCACCCTCTCCACCCTCTAGGACGTGGAACACAACTCCCCACATCTTAAGTATGGGCAGTGCATAGTGACTTTCTTCCAGAGAGTACAGTATGGAAAGAGAGAGGGAAAAAAAGAATAACTTCACAGTGGGGAAACCCAGCAAACACAACCTGCACCACGTGGTCGATATTGTACCCGGTGGCAGGGACCCTGGATATGACATGATGAGAATGCCATTGCGCCTCTTTGGTCTTCCTCCCCCAAACATTACCCAGTCTAACCAGAGAAAAATAGCAGACAAATAACGATTGAGGGGAAAATGCCTGACCAGTACTTTTCAGAACAGTCAAGTTCATCAAAAACAAAGTAAGTGTGAGAAACTGTCACAACCAAGAGGAGCCTGAGGAGACGTGACAATTAAGTGTAATGTGGTATCCTGGATGGGGTCCCAGAACAGAAAAAGGACATTAAAGAAAAACTGAAGGAATCTGAATAAAGAATGGACTTTATCTGATAATAACGTATTAATATTAGTTCATGAATTGTGATAAACATACCACAATAATATAAAATGTTAATAATAAGGGAAACTGGGGTTACATATGTGGGACCTTTCTGCACTGTCTTCACAATAACTCCATAAATTTAAAACTATTCTAAAATAAAAAGCTTATTTAAAAAGAATATGAGGAAGGATTCACCCTCCTAGTACGTAGCATACAGCCATTGAGCTAATACAATTTGCTTCTGGCATGAGAACGGTCGTACAATGGAACAGAATGAAAAGCCCAGATTCCTAACAGATAAAGTAATTTGGGATAAAGGATCCAAATGAATGAAAAAGAACGAATTAGTTGATAAAATGTACTTGAACAGTTACTTATCCCACTCTAAAAGAATTGTATTAGATTCCTTTTTAAACCATACACCAAAAAAAATTTTTTTTAATTCTAGGTTAAAGAAGTCAATGTGAAGATTGAGAAAACAAGAAAACCTAGAAGATCTATTCTATCTTACTGATTTTGTGATAGTAAAAAACCTTTCGGGGCTGGCCAGTTAGCTCACCTGGGAGAGCGTGGTGCTGGTGACACCAAGGTCCAGGGTTCGGATCCCCGTACTGGCCAGCCACCACCGCCACCAAAGACAAAAACCTTTCTAAGCATGCAAGTGAAGAAATCACAAAAGGAAAAAAATGTATTGATTTGTCTACATAAATGCTTAAAACTTTAGAATGTCAGGAATCACAAACAATACTAAGGGCAAACAACCAGGAAAAATACTAGCCACATAACAAAAAAACAGTTACTGTCATCAACAAAAAGTCCTCAAACCAACTGAAAAGAAAATCACTAAAACCCCTAATGGAAAAATTAGCAAAGAAACAGACAATTTAGAAAAGAAGAAATTCACACCAAAAACCCTAGTGAAAACTTGAAAACATATTGAACCTCACTAGCAATTAAAACAAGATATTTTTTTATCTTTTGAATTAGAAAAAAAAAAGTTTTTAACCTAATTCCCAAAGTTGGGGGTGGCTGCCCTAAAACAGGCCCCTCAGATGCTTCTGGTGAAAGTTTAGACTCCCAGACATTCTGGAAAACAACTTGAAGAGTCGCCCACTCACCCAGTGTGCTAAAAATGGCCCAGAAATTCCACTTCGAGGAACTTAATCCTATGGAAAAACCAATCAAAGACGCAAAGATGTACACACATGAGTGTTCTTTGTAAGATTTTAATAGAGAATTAATAGAGAAAACCTGAAAACAACCTAAATTTTCAGCCAAGTGAAACAATTAGCAAATTTCTAACTTCTCTACTCTGGGAACATACCACCTTTCTCACTTAAGAACTTTAAAAAATATTTCTGAAGCACGGCTCCTGGTTTGTCCCCAAACCTGTACAGCCCAGAGCCACAGCTGCTTGCTCCACACATCCCTCTGGGACTTTGGGACAGAGGCTTTCTCTGAGAAAACCCTCCCAGTGTGCAGTCCTGGGGGCGGGAACAGTCCGCTAAAACCCCTATTTCTCAAGCTCTTCTTCCACCAGAGGGAGTTCCATTTGCTGATTCAAACCTAAGCCACTGCTCCAATCCCTGCTCACAAACCTTCACGGGCTGCTCACAGCCCATAGAAGGAAATCCAAGTCCTCCAAATCCTCAGCCTTGCAGTCACGGCTGGGTCCAGTCTTGTCCCTCCCCACGTACCCACTTCACTCCCCCTGCACTCCAGCTCCCACACACACCTGTCCCTACACGTCAGCCACCCAGATCATCCTCCAGCCAGCAAGCCCCAGGCCCCCCACGGAGTCCTCCGTCCCAGCTGTGTCCCCAGCACCTAGCATCTGCCAGGCAAATGGGCAAAACCCCGTAAACATCTGCTCACGCTCTTCAAGCCCCGCTCTAAGGCTGCTTTCTCAGAGAGACTTCCATTAGTCCCCTCCCTTGCTGACCCACGATGGCCAGGAGCTGGTACCCAAGCTTGCACTTGTCATTTTCCACTCCCCCATCTGGTCTGTCCCCTGCAGCTGCTGGCTCCTTGGTATGAACCTCGCTCCCTTCACACTGTGAGCCTCGCAGGGCTCTACATACATCAGGTGCTCAATTAATGTTGAATTCCCCCGCCACGCCTGAACCTGGGGGTGTCAGTAGGGAGGATGATTTGGGGAACTGGGGAGCAGGATTGGCTTTTTTGTTTCATGGAGGATGGCGTGCTGGGCTGCCTCTGGCAAAAGTTGGAGAGTGGCACACGGGCTCACTCCTGGAGAGAGGAGGAGGGGAGGAGGTGGAAGGAGCACTTCCCACTTCCCGAAGTTGGTGGCCAGAGGGGGCAGCGAGGACAGCCCTCAGGAGCCCGGCTCTGGGGCCTCCTCGGGACACTGTCTGGCTCCAAAAGGCCGCTATCCTGTCCTACAACTGGAGCCAAGCATCTTAGAGACAAATATGGGTTATGAATCAGGAATTATGTCACCCTGGCAGGTGGCCTTGGGGAATTCTCATTGGTGTCCTGAGTCTCAGTTTCTCCCACTGTAAGATATGAAGGGGTGGATGAGATGATCTCTAAGCTCTCTCAGTGTGATGTCTTTGGAAGCCCAAGAACAATCCAGAAAGGGAGTAAGAGAGTTGAGGAGACAGAGGGTGACCTGTGTCCTAGCTGAAGCCCAGGACACACCTCTCACCCCACCTCCTCACAACCCCCTACTTTGTGGCACCCCCGACCCCAAGGTGGAAGCTGTCCTTTTGATGCTTCCAGAAATCTCTTCCTAGAGCCCTGGCTTCTGGGCTTTGAGCTGCAGAACTCCTGGAGTCAGAGGGGCCTCCCAGCCCCTCGACCACACACTCGGCCTGAAGGCTGCATGGAGTTGCCTCGCCACGCGCCCTTTCTTCAAGCACCTGTAACGATGTGGTGATTAATAATTGCAAATTCTTCTGGAAAGGCTTACAGACCGACACGGCCGTTGGTCACTGTGTATTTTCTCGGCTCGAGAACACTTTGCAGAACAATTTTGTAAAGACTCTGTAAAGCTATGCCCCTGGGGAGAGGGGTGGATAGATGGAGAGACGTGAAAAAAGTGAGTTGATCAGAAAATAAGTCACAGGATCTAGGTGGTGGGCAAGCAAGTGTTCAACGTATTTCCCCCCCTATTTGCTCACAGCTTTGCCTCCCGGGGACCCCTTTCAAGGGCGTGCCCCTCACACTGAGCTGAAAGGAAGCGCTCCCGGGCAGCAGAGGGGCTGCGCGCAGAGAGGAATTAGGGCCGGACCGCAGAGAGAACAGGGCAGGCGGAGGCCACCGGCTCGCGAGGGGAGCTGCTGTTCTCCTACAACGGGCGAGGGGCAAACTGCAGCCAGGGTCAGTTTGCTGCCTCCGTGGCGTGGACCCCGTCCTAAGAATTAACTAAGGTTAAAACCGCAAATCCTGCAAAGGGTCCTCGCGTGCCCGGCCCCGGACGCGAGTGCCCATTTCCACAGCTCAGCAGGTTTCAGAGGCAGCTCTCACCGTCTCACAAATGGGGAAAGCGAGGTCGCTTCCACCCGGCCTCACAACCAGGAGGTGACTGCGCGGCATTTCAAGGCGGGTCCCCGACTCTCCGCCACTAGCCCGACAGCGCCAACCGGGAGGCGCAGGAGACGGGGAGAGCGGGTCCCCCGGGGGAGGGAAGGGACGACTGCGAGGCCTGCCCCGGTGCCCCGGGTCCCAGCAGCGCGCAGCCCGCAGACGTCCGGGTGCGCCCGGCGCGGGGACGCGGGGGCGCTACCTGGGTCGCGGAAGGGCACCAGCGCGTAGTTGGCGATGGCCTGGCTGCGGCGGCTCAGGCTGCGCTCCAGAATGCGCGAGGCGCCGTCGATCACCTGCATCAGGTCGTCCCACATGGAGCCGGTGACGTCGAAGACGAAGGCCAGGGTGGCGGCCCCCGTGGCGGGGGGCAGCGCCGTCCCGGGCGCGCCGGCCACCGCCGCTGCCGCGGAGACCGCCACCAGCAGGCGCAGGAGCGGCGCCCGGGGCGTCATGCTGAGCGCGGCCGACGGGCTGCTGCGGGTGGCGCGCGGGTCGCGGCGAGCGCGGCCGCCCCGGTGCACCCAGGGGCCGGCCGGCGTGCGGCTGCGGCGCGGTGCCTCGCTCGGTCGGGCCGTGGCGGGTGCGCGCGGGACGGGGGTGCGCGGCGGGGTCCCCCTGCTGGAGCCCGAGGCGGGTCCTAGAGCCCACCCCGTTCAGGGTCACGGGCCCGCCTCCTCCGCTCCCCCCACCGTGACTCAAACTTTCCCAGCCCCGCTGCTCGCCAGTCCAGACCCGAGGTTAGCGGAGGACGCGGGGCGGACGGCAGAAGGGAACTCGGGCCACGGCCAAGGCGGCGAGGACGGGAAGGATCGGGACGCTGCGGACACCTGCGCCTCCCGCGGAGGGCGCGCCCCCGATGGGGATGGGCGGCCCCGCTGCAGGGCGACGGCGGGAGGGGGATGGGGCCGACCCTTCCCAGGCCAGGCCAAAGTGAGCCCCGCTTCTCGGTTGCGTCCGCCCACTCCCCCAATCACCACACGCACGCACACGCACACCCTGCAATGCCTCTTCGTTCCGCAGGGCTCTGTGCTTTCCAATTACCTCAAGTATTGCTGCTGTTATAATCAACAAGCATAAGTCAGGCACCTACCACGTGCTGAGCATTTTCACATGGTTGTTATTTCCTTGAATGCTTGCTGCAACCCTAGAGGGAGACACTAACACTAAACCCATTGTGCAGATGTGCAAACCGAGGCTCAGAGAGGTGAGGTCGTTTGCTCTCAAGTGGTAGAGACAGGATTGGAAGCCAGATCTAGAAAGACTCCAAAGCCCCTGGGCTCTGCTCCCTCCCCTGTTAGAGGACATTGTCACAAGTCATCTGGTGACTCAAGAGGAAGGGGGATACTCTACCCACCTGCCTTCCCAGCCCCGTGGATTGCATGTGAAGGTGCTGGGACACAGGAGGTGCTGCCTGGAGCTGGGTTCAGCCATCCCCTCCCTGACAGTGCTCCCTCTCCTCTGCCCTCAGACTGGGCCAGGCACCCCACTGTCACTCAGCTTACGCTGTGCTCACATGGCTTATTTCCCCACTGGTCTATGAGCCCTTTGAGGGCAGGTCTGTGTCTTGTTTCCCCCTAGATCAGCCCCCAATTCCCAGCCAAGTCCCTGGCACACGGTGGTGACTTACTAAATGTTGCCTTAATAATCAAGTGACAGCTTTTGTGGACATGACTGATTTTGAGAGTCACGTGAGAGAGGGCAGCTTGCCCCCCCCCCCCACTCCTCAGTCCCTCCTCTGAGAACACCGTGCTCCCCCAACAGGGCCGGGTAGCCCTGCAACATGGCTGAGGGCTCTGGGTCTTGAGTGGGGGACAGAGGACGGCTTTCTTCCCCCCTGTTTCTGCAGAGCCCTCAGCCAGGAGGAAGCCCCTGTTCCACCCTATTCCATACCTCCTCCATCCCCCTTCAATCTCAGCTCAAACCCGACCTCCGAGGCTGCCCTGCAAGCCTGCAGCCCTTTGTCTGACCCCTTGTCCTATCTCTGACCACACTGTATTGCCACTGTCATGTCTGTGGGGCTCCCCCTCCCACCCCAGCTGTGAGCACTACGGCAGCAAAGACCCAGTGCCTGGCACACGGTAGGTGCCTAATGAAGTTTTGCCACCTGAATGGGGCAGCAGGTATCAGAGAAGCTGAGCAGCTGGGCATTGGCCATGCGGGGCAGGCAGTACACATCTTCAGGAACTCAGTCCTAGAGCAGTGTCGGGGTTTCAGGAAATGGCCTACCATGGAACTGTCTGTCTAAGGGATATGGCATTAGCCAGGTCCCCAGACCCAGTGTGGGAGCAGAACTTGCAGCCAAGCTCATGGGAAGTTGAGTCACCTGCACTTCTGAACGCTGACTCTTTAAATCTTCCTGGACAAAGGCTGCAGTTGCCCCCAGAGTCTGGGCAGGGCTGGGCCAGCTGTTGGAGAGAGAAGAGAGGCCCCAGCTGTGGGAAGGCCAAAGCCAGGAACCAGGCAGGACTCACAAATGGTGACATTTCAGGCACAGTGCGGGGGACCTTTGGGGATAAACAGGTCCTTTGGTCATTCACTCCACAGACATTTGCTGAGCCTAAGCTGTGTGTCAGGCACTCTGCTAGGCACTGTTAGGGCAGGGGGTAGGTTAAGATGCAGAAGACTTGCTTCCTACCCTGGGGAGAAGAGACGTGTAAACAAATAATTCTAAGTCAATGAGATAAGTGCTAACAGAGGGATACCAAGAGCTCTGGAAGCTCAGAGGAAGCACTGGCTGAGTCTGAGGGGTCAGAGGAGGTTGCAGACTGAGCCTGAGAAGCCATGAAGGACAGGAGGGGAAGGGCACTTGAGGAGCGGGAACAGCACATGCAAAGGTCGGGGAGTCTCACCGGCTGGTCACCTAGTGGGGCTAGAAAGTGATGGCAGAGGAGAGGACAAAGGCCAGATCACGAAGGACCTTCAATATCTTGCCAACGGGCTTGGGGTTTTCTGAAGGCCCTGGGAAGCTCTTGAAGAATGCCAGGCAGGAAAGCAACCTGAGCCAGTTTGCATTTCGGACAGGTCAGCACAGGTCAGAGGGGAGACTTTGTAGACACCAGGAAGCCATAAATCTCCCCAAGGATATAAGAGCAGAGCTGGTCCCGAAGAAAGCAAGATGCCCCTCTGGCTGGTCCTGAGGGAGTTGAGTTCTGAAATAGCCCGGTGACCTTGAGTAAATCCTCCCCTAACCTGGCCTTGGTTTCCTCATTCTTAGAAGGACTTGAGATGGAGGGGAGACGAACAAGGTAACCTCCACTGTTTCTTGGGGCCCCACTCTGGGACCACTGCCTGGGTCCAAGCTCACTTTGGCACCGCCTCCCCCATCTGCTGTGGAAGGGAGTCTGGGACAGCCACCTGCCGTCAGCCGCCACGGCCTCATCCCGGTGCCCATCCAGCATGGCTGGGGTGCTGCCCCAAGCACGGGCCTCTGCAGGTGCTCGGGGCTTCCTGAGAATGTAGCCATGATTGTGGGTCCAAGGTGAGCCAGGCAGCAGTAGCGGACACGAAAGCACCGGGCCCAGAGAAAGCACAGCCGAACCTCAGCAACCACTTTCAGCTCATCCTCCCTGAGTTCTCCAGGCTGCCAAGGAGCTCTGCAATTTTGAGCTTAATTAATCCACATTTCCCCCGTTTCCAGAAGGAGCAGTCTCAAGGGACTAATTTGTTTCCTAACATCCCACATGTTTGCTATGGAGAGCCCTGTCCATTTACAGGAAGTGTGAGCTATGATTGCTCACCCCACGGTGTGCATCTCTGGCTCGGAATCCAATCCATCCTGTGCACTGTGTCTGCACTGGGGATCCCAAAACAGCTGGGGGCAGGATCCAAACCCATGGCTCCGGACACTTGGCCAATCAAAGAAAAATGGCTCCTCCCTGCCAAAGGCCCTCCCTCGCTCTTCCCTATCTGCTCTCTTCTTTTGCTAACAGTGGACAGCGTTTGCCAAATCCTCACTGAGTGCCAGACACGGTGAGGAGCAGCTCCTTGCTGGCTCCCCTCCAACCATCTCAGATGTCAATATTTCCTCTTCATGTGACAGATCAGGAAACTGAGGCTTGGAGAGGTAAAGTCCTGTGTCCAAGCTGGACTTTGTGTACACGTCTAACTTCCTGCAAAGCCTGTGAGCCACCCCGCCACTGCACACTGTGTCAGAACAGTGGCGGGGGGATGGTTTACAGAGGAATCCCGGCAAGAAGAACATGTAGAACTAACTAGGAGCTTGGTGTCTTCCTTAGACACGCACAGTCCTCTCGAGCAACTCTTCTGAGCGGACTCAGAGCCGAGTTTCAGACATTTAGCACCTTGAAAGATGCTGCAAAGTCATATCCTACCCAGATGTCACCAAAACGCTTGGGCACAATGAAAGGAGAAAGAGAGACAACTGTGTGGATAAAGGAGGTGATTCTGCCCACCTGGGTCCTGAGAAGTAAAAAATGGTTTTGAGCCCTCATTTCTTTCCTCCAGGAAGAATTAAAGAATTGAGTGAGGGCCTGGAAAACAGAACAAGCAGGAAGTCAGAGGAACTGACTCACAACCCAGAAAGACAGAGCTACTGAGGACAAGCCGCAGGAGCCAAGCGATTAGAATCCGCACGACCGTACCGAGCTCTGAGCTCCAGGCACTGCGGTGATTTACTGCAGAGCCCAGCCCCTCTGTGGAGCCAGCTTCCAAGTCACATGCACCTAAGAAACGGTTTGAGACCATCCCAAGAAATATTCAAGCAGTTCAAGAAACATAGGAACCACTGCCCATCCCCATGTTTTCAAGAACAAACAAGGAAAAGCTATGCTAGAGCCAAGTGCTGTGAGACTTCCTCCCCAAGCCCCAGGCCTGGCCCGCTGTCCCCTGGATGGAGCTCATGTGCTGCTGAGCCCCTGATGCTGTCGTCAGGGGAGAAGGAGCCCACTTGGTTGGCAGGGGTCATTGCTCACTGTTCAGGCTGTGCACCGAGTCTTGTTGTCATTTATGGCCATAATGTCACCTTCATTGTTGTCACCTGTGGCTGGCAAGAAAAGCCACAGTGAGTTGAGGTTTACTGTCTGTCCTTTTATTATTGTGTTCTCTCTCTCTCTCTCCCTTTCTCATAATTAAGAATTCCCTTTCACTTTTCTTTCTATTTTGGCATGCACTGTTGGCTTCCTACCCTAAACTCTCCTCCCCACCCCGTTTATCCTGAAAGCCTGGCTTTTCCCCCTTGGCTTTCTGGTTCAGGTGTCTACCTTTCTTCCAAAAAGGAAGGCTTAAGGAAGGGTGACCTTTTTCCTCTCCAGAGAAAATCCTGATGGGCTGGGTCACCCTGTAATTGGGCTAGGAATGGATATTTGATACAGTTCTGGCCAGAAGGACAATCTCCAAAAGAGACATAAAAGAACAAAGGCAGTGGACTTCTGCCACCTGATTCGAAGTCTTATTCTGAAGCAAAGGGAATTAAGGTGGCATGGTGTAGGCAAAGGGAAAGACAAATAAGTCAACAGGACAGAATAGAGTCCAGAAATAGATCCACGCATACATGGTCAATTGATTTTGACAAAGGCATCAATGGGGAAAGGAAAATCTTTCTCAACTAACGGAGTTGAAACAACTGGATATCGGTATGGAAAAACAATGAACCTGAGTCCCTACCTCATGCCATACACCAAAATTAATCGGGGATGATTCATAGGCCTAAGTGTAAAAGCTAAACTAAAAACCTTCTAGAAAAACAGACACAAGGAAGAGAGTGGATCCCCTCTTCTTCCACCCAATGACATGATGTCTGCATAGGACCTGAGGAACTGTGCAGCCTTCTTGAGACCATGGAAGCCAGCCCAAAGACAGCAATAAAGACAATAGAGCTTTGGAGCTTCCTACATACAAATTTCTTGTTATGTGTGATGATGCATTTTCCTTCTTAGTCAAGCTAATTGCATCGCACCCTCTGTTACTTGCAGCCAAAAGCATTCTTGCTGAGACATGCCTGTCCTTTTGTTTTCCCCTCACATGGTGTACAGTTTTACTTAACTATTTCTATTCAGGCCATAACACAAAACCATGTATGCTAACCTTCATGTGGAGTTTAAGAGATTGCCAAACCATTTTTTCTATACCTAGATTTCTCCTTATGTGTTGACCTTGGAATCCAATCCCCAAGGCAGGTACCGAGACACCCAGAAGAAAGAGCTGTGATTGTCCCCTGCAGAACGTGACCCACAAGGCAAGAAAGTGACCCATGAGAACATGTTTCCAAAGGACAGGGACCACATTTAACTCTTTCTCATTCATACCCCCAAGCTTTGGCTCAGCATCTGACACACAGTAGGAGCTCAATAAATAAGTGTTGAATGAAAGGATGGATAGAATGAGAAAAGTCCAGGCCCTTTCATTCATTATTTTATAAACTCACAAGCTTGCTGAGAACAATTAAAATACGATAAGCAGTATCCTAGTTCCTTTAATAATTCCCCTTAATTTACACACTCCCATTATTTGAGTAATTTCCCCAGGTGTTTGAAGAATGTCATCAGAATTGGATAGTCTCTGTGCTGGAGATAGAGCCGTTAAAGCTGGCGATCCCATAAGGCCAATCTGTCCCCAAATTAAGACCCTCCTGTCACAGTCAGTGTCCCTCCCTCCTGGCCTAAATGTCCACTATTAGCACCACTTCCTCTGTGAGAACAGCAGAGATGGAGGGATTCACTCCAGGAGCCCCCTGTGATACTACACTTGGCTCAGACATGACATCTCTAGCCTTTTCCCATCAGCACATTAGCTTGAACTGCTCAGCAGATGAGTGCTTGTCAGCCAGAAGATTCTGAGAGCCTGTCTCCAAGGGTACGGAAGGGAAGTAAGACGGCCAAGAAAAACCTCTCCAAACACTGAAAGATGCCAGGTCAGGAGGGCAGGGAAGTGGGAATGTAAGATGGGGCAGCCGCTGGGAAAAACAATTTGGCGTTTCCTTAGAAAACTAAATATGGAATTACCATATGACCCAGCAATTCCACTCGTAGATACACACCCAAAAGAATTAGAAATGGGCGTTTAAGTGAAAACTTGTACACTAATGTTGATAATGGCATTATTCACAATAGCCAAATGGTGGATACAATCCAAATGCTCATTAATGAACAAATGCATAAACAAAATGTGGTCTATATATACAATGGAATATTATGCAGCAATGAAAAGGAACAAAGTACTGACATGCTACAACACTGATAAACCTTAAAAACACTATGCTAAGGGAAAGAAAATTTATATGGAAAAAGGAATTTATATGGAATCATATAAATGGAATCTGGAGGTATCCAGAATAGGCAAATCCACAGAAACAGAAATAGATCAGTGGTTGCCTAGGGCTGGGGGAAGGAAGGTTGGGGAATGTGAAGGTTAATTCTAGGTGTCAACTTGCTTAGATTAAGCAATACAGAGAAATCTGGTAAATCTATCTTTTTAGGTGTGTCCATGAGGGTGTTTCCAGAAGAGATCAGCATGGGAGCCTGAGTGGACTGAATGGGAAAGATCCACCCTCAATGTGGGTGGGAACCACCCAATCCACTGGGGGCCTGGAAAGAACAAAAAAACAGAGAAAAAAGGTAAGTCTCTCTCTCTCTCTCTCTGTCTGCTGGAGCTGGGACACACTCTTCTGTCCCGTCTGTGGACATCACAGCTCAAGACTCTTCAGCTCTGGGTTCCAGGACTTATACCAACAGCACCATCGGCTTCCCTGGTCTTGAGGCCTTCGGACTTGGACCGAGCCACGCTACCAGCATCCAGTTTGCAGACGCCTATCGTGGGACTTCTCTTCACAGTCCCATGAACTAATTACCATAATAAATCCCCTGGCATATATTTATAACATATCCTATTGATTCTGTCTCTCTGGAGAACCTGACTAACACAGGGAGTGACCGACCCCTTAATGAATATGGGGTTTTCTCTTACGGTGATGAAAAAGTTCTGGATCTAGATTGTGGTGATGGTTATGCAACATTGTGAATGTAGTAACTGCTGCTGAATTGTGCACTTCAAAATAATTAAAATGGTGACTTTGGTGTTATGTGTATTTTATCACAATTTTTAAAAAACAGGCAGGGTGTGGTTGCCTGGGGAGGACAGATGGAAAACCAGAGTAAGGCGATCTCGACTGACCAGAGAAGACCAGCTGGGGCCTCCCTCTGCCTCTAAGTGTGGCTGAGCCCAGGCCCCTGCAGTGGGGGTGGATTCTGGACCCAGGCTGGAGCTCTCTTAATGCCCCAGCCCGCTCCCTGCTAGTCTCCTTTAAGTACCTGCCAATTCAATTTACCCTCAGAAAGTCTCCACCAAAGCATCCACAGTGTCATCAAGATGATGTCAATCAAGGAAACAGATCAATCCTAACCGCCGAGCTGTGACAGCTTACATTTGATTAGGGCAGAGAATTGCCAAAGGAATCAGATTAAAGATGTTTACATTAATGGTGCCAGGAGCTTTTCCCCAAGAAACCTAATTTGAAAAACCCGAAGGAGAGAAATGATGCTCTCCAGAACCAGACATCGAGCCATGACCTTCTTAGTATGGAGAGGAGCTGCTTGCCAATGCCAAGATTTATGGGGCAAACTTTGTCACCAAAGAATATCTAATACCTCTCATTCCACATTTAGCAGAGACCAATGTACATCACAGGACCAAAAGTCTCAAGAACAAAGTGGTTAGTGGCCACTGCTCACATGTACGACATATACCCATAGAGTACATTTGTTGTCAGGTTTGGCCACCCCAAAATCACGTCTGGGAACCCTCCTTGTGAGGCCTAGTGGAAAGCAGAACACGCCTCCACTATGGATGCTGAGATGCCAGGTCCCCTCCTGCAGTGGGGGCATGAGTGTGTCATAGGCCCCGCCCTGCAAGTACACTCCTGCTGGAACCGGAGACACAACAAGCTGGTGGCCCCTTAGCAGCAGTCACGGCAAACTCGAGTTCTGGCGTGGGAGGAGCAGTGGAGGGAGCCGCAGCCTCCAGCCACCAGACTAGAGCTGCGATGGCTTCAGGGGCTTGTTTCCGCCTGCGTAGCACCAAGCACAACTCTGTAGCTCACACGGGAGCACCTAATAGCACTGCTTAAATCACCGAAAGGGAGCTTCTGTTGGCTGCAACTAAGGATGCTGCTCCATTCCTTCTGCTGATGGCTTCCAACAGGCTTCCCCCAACCGAGGAGTGGTCATGTGACCCTGGATGATCTAATCCACAGTCCCATCCCTCCAGCTACAGTGATTGGTCTAGAGATGGACACGTGACCCCCACAGAGCCAATCATTATCCTTCCCTGGGATATTTCTACTGGGGAAGAATCTCTCTTGCCTCTGAGACAGGAAGGCTATGGATTGGGGGATGCCAGAAGCATGTTCTCCACCCGCAGGGAGAGGCCCGTCTGCGTAGGAATGAAGGCAGCAGAGATAAGAAGCAGAGAGAGGGAGAGACAGAGGCCCAGGGGTCTTTGACTCTCTGCTCCCACCATACTTTCTGTGACGTGACTATGTGAATTAAGCTCCCTTTCCTTGCTTAGGCTCATTTAGATTGGATTTCTGCCATTTACAAAAAAATCCTAAATAATAAAGGTGGAGAAATGTTGCTATATTCAGAAGATGGCCTCATGAGCCTGTCTTTCCCTTGAGATGCTAACTGACTTACAGTTAAAAAGAACAAAATCCCTGAGCACTGAAACACCGTTGGCAGAGCAGGCCAGTATCGGCCAGTCAGCAGATGTTAATTGAGCATCTTCCTTGTGCCAGGTCCTGGCCTAAGCACTTTCACTACATGTGAAACGATCTGGCATCCAGCAAGCGCTAGATAATCCCTGGGCACAGCAAGCAGCTATTATCATCGGTCCTAATAGCTCCTTCCCATTTACAGCTCTGGCACAGGGGGATGGAAAGGGGAGGGTTCAGGATATGGGATGGGCTTTTTTCCCCCCTTTATTTCCAAACATCTCTGGCTAAGGCCCCACCCCAAGTGGTTCCTCCTAGCTCTGTGAACTTGAAAAGGGGAAAAAATATTTTTTGATGTAAGCAGAAAACTGTGCTCACTGAGGGAGTTGATGACCTGCTCTTGGAGACAGCGATTCACTTTACAGGACTTTAATAATGAAAGAGTTCACTGAATTCCAGTTTGTGGCATTCTTGCCAAGTCTCCCTCCTGGCATGGGGAGCTGAATTCTGTACCTTCCGGGCTTGGAATTAGAGAAAGCCTACCCCACTTCCAACAAGCTCTTGTAGGGTGTTCCCCAAATTAATGCATTGAACTTGATGGCCTGGCCTCTGTCTGACCTTCAGACCCCGCTCAGTGAGGCATCACAGCCAAGAGAAACACAAGTGAGACTCAAAGGCATCAGAGTCATGTCGGTCTTTATTGATGCCTCTTGGAGTATTAGCAAAGGGGGAATCACACCTCACAACAGCCGGCTCAACCTCCCCAAAGTCCCTTTCAACACGTCTTCCCCGAAGGCCTCTCAGGCTCCCAGCTGCCGCCCCCCTAAACTCCTCTTTTCCTGTCCCTCTCTCCAGCTTTCCTCTCTCTTCCAAATCTATTATTTTCTCCTTCTAGCAATGACCTTTTTCTAAAATGCAAGTAAGTTTAACCCGTTTAGACTTGTCCCAACTTCCACACCCATTACCCCTCACCAGCTCACGATGCTTCAGGGAAACAACAGGATGTCATTCACTAAGAGGTCAGGAGGGGAAAGGCAGTAAATACCCAAGCTGCAACCAACCTTCCCACCTCAAAACTGGCATCAAAAGACATAATAATAAATAAATTCAAGGCGTGCATGTGTTTGTATGTACTTAGGTGATGTCTGAAACTCAGCTGTTAACCACGAGCAGGGGAGCTGGTGAGATTCAAACCCACGTGCATCTGCCTCCCGAGAAGGAGCAACTGACAATGCCAGCACTGCTGTGAAGAGCCGGCACTATGCTGTGAGCCAGGCTCCCTGGTGACCAAGCCATCTTGTCCTTTGGAAGTAGCATTTTGTCCTCTTCTTGACATTTTCTGCATATGGTGACTCAGCTTCTCTCGGTAGTTGATGGAACTAGTAGACAGAAAATCAGCAAGGATGCAGAATGACTGAACACCACCATCAACCACCTTGTGTCACTGACATTTATAGAACACACCACCCAACAATATCAGAATACACAACTGATGGACTTTGGATGTGTTGTCCCCTCCAAAACTCATCTGGAAATTTGATCTCCAATGTGGCAGTGTTGGAAACTGATTGAGTCATGGGGGCGGATCCCTCATGAATGGATTAATGCTCTCCCTGGGGGAGGGGGGATTAATGAGTGAGTTCTCGCTCGATTAGTTCCCGCGAGAGCTCGTTGCTTAAAAAGACCCTGGCACCTTCTCTCTCTCTCTCTTGCTTCCTCTCGTCATGTGATCTGCTTGTACCCACCGGCTGCCTGCGATTTTCCACCATGAGTAGAAGCAGCCTGAGGCCTGTGCCAGATGCAGCTGTCCCAGAATCGAAGCCAAATAAACCTCTTCTCTTTATAAATTACCCAGTCTCAGGTATTTCTGTTATAGCAACCCAAAATGGACTAAAACAACATCCTTTTCAATTGTGACTGGAACAGTCACCAAAGATAGACCATATCCTGGGTCATAACAAACCTTAACAAATTTAAAAGAATTAAAAATATACCAAGTATGTTCTCCATCCATAATGGAATTAAACTAGGAATCAGTATTGAAAAGGAAAGTACAATGTATCAAAATATTTAGGACACACATAAAGCAACACTTAGGGGAAATTTCACAGCATTAAATGTTCATATTAGAAAAGAAGAAAGGTCTCAAATCAGTAATCTGAGCTTTGACTTTAAGAAACTAGAAAAAGAAGTGATAAATAAACCCAGGGCATAAGAAATAAAGAGCTGAAATCCACAGCACTGAAATCAATAAAATAATAGAGAAAATCAGTGAAACCAAAAGCTGGATCTTAAAAAAAAAAGCTAATAAAATTGATAAACTTCCAGCAAGACTTACAAATAAAAGGGAGATAAATTACCAATACTAGGCATGAAGAAGGGCTATCACTACAGGTCACACAGGCATTAAAAGGACAACGACACAGTCATATGAACATCTCTATGCACAGACAGCACACCCAGCAATTTAGATGAAATAGACAAATTCTTCCAAAACTGCAAAGTACCAATACTCACACGAGATGAAATAAACAACCCAACTCATCCTAGAACTATTAAAGAAATTGGATTTGTATCTTTAAAAGCTTTTAAAAAGGAAGACTCCATGCCCGGGTGATTTACTGCTGAATTATATCAAATAGTTAAAGGGGGGGAAATAATTTTACTCAATAGAAGAGAAAGGAACAGTTTCTAACTCATTTTATGAGGCCAGCATCTCCCTAATACCAAAATCAAAGATATACTATAAATGAAAACTACAGGCTGATATTTCTCATGAACATAAATGCAAAAATCCTCAACAAAATATGAGCAAATCAAACTCAGAAATATATATAAAGAATACTACTCCAAGGCCAAGTGGGGTTTATCCCAGGAATGCAAGACTAGTTCAATATTTAAAAGTAATCGATGTAATTCACCATATGAACAGCCTAAAAAAGAAAGCTATATGATCATATTAACTGATTCAGAGAAAACATTTGACAAAAATCAATATCCATTCATGAAAAAGCTCTCAGCCAATAGGAATGGAAGGGAATTTACTCAGCCAAATAAATGGCATTTGCCAAAAAACTATGGCTGACATCGTACTTACTGGTGAGAGACTTAATACTTTCCCCCAAAGATTGGGAGCAAGGCAAGGATGTCCACTCCGGTGCAGCATCAGACAGGAAGTCCTAGTCAGTACAGTACGGCTAAGAAAAAAAGGCATATGGATTGGGAAGGAAGAGATAAAACAGATGACATGATTGTCAGGATAGAAAATTCCAATGAATTTACGAGAACAAAAACAAAATTAGTGAGTTTAGCAAGGTGGCAGGATTTAGGTCAACACACAAAAATTGATCTCATTTCTATACACTGGTAATGAACAATCAGAAATCAAAAAAATTAAAAAACAACACCATTCACAACAGCTCCCCCAAATGAAACACCTTGATAAAAATCAATAAAGCATATACAGGATCCATACGCTGAAAACTAGAAAATGCTGATGAAAGAAAGCACAGGAAACCTAAAGAAATAGAAAGACATACTCTGTGGATTGGAAAACTCGACACAGTAATTGATCTGTAGACTTAAAGCATTTCCAGTAAAAATCATGACAAGCCCTTTTAAAAGAGACGAGCAAACTGATTCTGAAACATACACTGAAAGGCAAAGGAACTAAAACACACAAAACAATTTTGCGAGAGAATAAAGTGAGAGGAGCTGCACTGCTCAATTGTAAGACTCACTGTACTGCAGCAGTCAGCAAGCCAGTGTGGTATTGGCCAAGGGACACATAGTTCAATGGAGCAGAATAGAAAATCCAGAAATAGCCCCACGCAATTACAGCCAATTGATTTCTGGCAAAGGTGCAAAAGCAATTCTATGGGGAAAGGGTAATCTTTTCCACGAATGGTCTTGGAAAAACTGGACATCATATGCAAAAAAAAGAAAAAAACAATAAAAAATGAACCTTGATCTAGACTTCATACCTTATACAGAAATCAACTCAAAATGGATCATAGTTCCAAACGTAAAAAACATAAAACTATAAACCTTTTGGAATAAACACAGGAGAAGATATTCAAGGCCTGGAGATAGGCAAAGTGTTCTTAGACACGCCACCTCAAGGACAATCCATAAAAGGAAAAATTGATAAATTGACTTCACCAAAATTAAAACTGTTTGTTCTGCAAAAGACACTGTTAAGAGAATGAAAAGACAAGTTACAGACTGCAAGAAAGTATCTGCAAATCACACATCCCACAAAGGACTTTATCAGGAAAGAGAACCCTTAACATTCGACAGTAAGGAAACAACCCACAGAGGACATAAGGAAGGCAAGTGTTCAACATGTTCAGCAGCATTAGCCAGCAGGGAAATGCACACTGAAGCCATCATGAGATATCACCACACATCTAGTAGAATGGCAAGATTAAAAAAAAATACTGACAGTACTGAGTGCTGGTGAGGGTGGAGCAGCATGGGAACTCCCATTTCTGTAGCTCATAACAGAAAACCTGAAACTGGATAATTTACGAGGAAATGAAATTTATTTCTTCCAGTTTTGGAGGCTGGGAAGTCCAAAGTCCAGGCAAAACACCTAGTGAAGGCCTTCTTGGTGGTGGCCCTCTACAGCAATGCAGGGTGTCACACGGTGAGAATGGGCTGAGCAAGAGAGAGCTGACCTGCTCGCCTGCTCTCCTTTCAAAGCCATCAGAACCACGCCATGACTCCATGAATGGAACAATCCATTCTCAGTGCAATCACCTCTTCGAGGCCCCACCTTTCAATGACCATAATAGGATTTCCCACCCTGTTAACACTGTTACAGTGGGGATTAAGTTTCAATGAGGTTTGGGGGGACATTCGACCCACAGCAAGGTGGAAATGCAAAATGGTACAGCCACTCTGGAAAACAGTTCGGCAGTTTCCTACAAAGTTAAACGCGCTCTTGCCATATGACCCAACCATCGCATTTTAGGCATTTACCCTAGAGAAATGAAAATTTATGCTCACGCAGAAAAGTATACATGAATGTCCATAGCAGCTCCATTCATAATTGCCAAAATTGGAAATGTCCTTCAACAGGTGAATGGATAAATAAACCGTGGTACATCCATACCACCCAGCAACAAAAAGGCAGGAACTACAGATACAAGCAACAACTTACATGGATCTTAAAGGTACTAGACTGAGTGAAAGAAGACAGTCTCTAAAAGTTACACACTGCATGCTTCTGTTTACATGACGTTCTCACAAATACAAAACTACAGTGTTGGAGAACAGATCAGCAGGTGCCAGGGTGAGGAGAGAGGGGAGGGTGTGACTACAGACGGGTAGCACGGAGGTAATGGAACTGTTCTAGATCCTGATTGTGGTGGTGGCTATGCAAAATTACACATGTGTTGTGCAAATCTATTCATGTGCTATGCAAATGTATACATGTGTTAATAGGACTTTACACCAAAAAATAGTTTATCGTACTGTATTTTAATTCAAAAAAATAACATAAAAAATTACAGAACCCTAAAAAAGAACAGTGTAGAGGTAACACTTATTCTAGTTTATGGAATTACATGTTGCCCAATTCTAGAATTGCAGTAGAGCCAGTTGAGATCTTTAAAAAACAAAACAAAAAAATCAGTGTAAGAGCTACCACTATATAGTTCTGAAAAGAAGAACTGAATATACATGGGATTTAAAATAAAAATATTTTTGTCATAAAAACAAGACATGTTCATTACAGAAAATTAGAAAAATCAAAGACATATGAAGAAGAAAATTTTAAATATTCTTTAAGCCAATTTCCCAGTGATAACCACTGGTATTAACTTGGCGAATATAACTTCAGACCTCTATCCTTGCCTTGTTTTTAAAAATGACATCATCCTGTCCTATACTTCGGACTCTGTTTCTTCACGTACAATGTGTCATTAAAGAATCTTCTGCAACTTGATGTTTAGTGGCTGTGTTGTAATCCGTGTTCCACGGGTATTCCATAAACTATTTAGCCAGAGTCCTATAATCATTTACGCTGTATCCTATCTTTCATATTACATATGTGAAAGCAAAGTTTTCAAAATGTTCAAAACCTAGTGTTCAAAGTTTTATCCAGATTAGTAGTGAGGGAATTGGCAGAATGAAACAAAGTTCAAAGAGAACGTGAGGGACTGCAGTCGTGCGTAGCCTGTGAAGGAAGAAAGGACTCATAAGATTGCTAAATCAGGCACAACACCGGGCTGAGCCTTTCTACCAGGCAGACAAGAAAATCTTTGCACCTTCTCACCTGTTTATGAATTAGTCTCAACTTCACAGAGTGTAAAATACCCGACCCCTAACTGGCAGCAATTAGAAAGTGGAAGGAATTACAGCTCCTGGGAGGAGCAGCTGACCCTCAGCCTGGCTTGTTAGAATGTTCTAGTGTGGCATAATAAGGATGCTCAGCCCTCTTTCTGCATCATTTCCACTTTTTGAACGTTTTCTAAACACACGCAGGGCAATGGTGATGGTTCTGAGTTGGATGTGCCCCCAAACTCATTGAAGCTTGATCCCCACTGTGGCTGTTAAGAGGGTGGGAAACCCTATTATGGTAACTGAGACCTGGGGCCTTGAAGAGGTGATGAGATTGTGAGGACCATGCCCTAGTGAATGCATCAATCCACTGATGGTTTCATGGGGGTCATGGGCGTGGTTCTGATGGCTTTAAAAGGACAGCGTGTGAGAAGCTCTCTCTCCCTGCTCGAGCCATCTGCCATGTTGCCATGTGACACCCTGAACAGCTATAGAATCACCACCGAGAACAAGGCCCTCACCAGACGTGTTCCCTGGACTTCCCAGCCTCTGAAACTATAAGCAATAAAAATTGCTTCTTTATAAATTACCCCATTTCAGGTATTTCTTTTACAAGCAACAGAGACATAATAATACAGTAATTATGATTATTATTTTCATTAACACTCAGTGAACAAAATGTAGAAAATTTTTTAACATACCCATAATTATTTTCAATGGAAAATTTTCTGTAAGTAGATTTCTGAGTCGAAGAATACACGTATTTATGGCTTTTGATATACGTTGTAAATTGCCCTTTAAAAAGTCTGCACCAAGGGCCGGCCTGTGGCTCACTTGGAAGAGAGTGTGGTGCTGATGACACCAAGGCCATGGGTTTGGATCCCTATATAGGGATGGCTGGTTAGCTCACTTAGGAGAGCGTGGTGCTGACAACACCAAGTCAAGGGTTAAGATCCCCTTTCTGGTCATCTTTAAAAAAAAAAAAAGTCTGTACCAATATATACTTCTACCTGCAATGAGCCTACACTTTCCACGATATTGACTATTATTTTTAAAATCTTTACCAATATGGTGTTTGAAATGTTTTATATGTATCTCTTAGTTTATTAATGAAGTGGAGCATTTTCAACATACTGGCCATGAAAATAGGGTTTTTAAAAATATATAAAATATCTATAAAGAGTCCAAGTGTAATGTGAATACTCATGCACTCAGCCTCTCTGAGCCTCCATTTTCTCATCTGTGGAATGGGCACAATGATACCCACCTTCTAAGCTGCTGTTGTCGGTTCCCCAGGGTCACCTCCCAAATTAACCCTTGCCCTCGAATCCTTGACTCTGGTGCTGCTTCTGGTGGATCTGAAATTAAGGCAGGGACAGAAGTGAACACGGGTGGTGGCCACCCAGCACAGTCCAGGGAGAGAAAACTTCAGCCTTTAGACCTGGAGTATTCCTGGGTCTGCAGGCCACTGTCCCCAGGATGGAACTTTAGCCTCTCGCCCTTAGCGTTCATCAAGTCAAGGGCCTTCTGACGACAGCGGGCTTCCTGTGGGCGTCTGCGTGGGGGAGGAACAGCGATGGGAACGACGTGTCATTTGTTAAGTGTTTCCTGCATGCAGATGCTTTCTGCACATCCTCCCATGTGAGACTCACAATGACCCCGGGAGACAGGTCCTGCTGTGATACCCACTTTGCACACGAACAGAGGAGAGCGTGCTGACCCTGCAGAAACGAGGATTCTGTGTGTGACTTTCTATTCCACACCACGCGGCACAGTGGGGCAGTCTGAAGTCAGCCTCAACTTCACCTGCACTCTCCTGGCCACTTGGGGCATGGACAGTAGCCACTGGGAGAGTCTGTCCTTAGCCCTGCTGTGGACAGGAGCTTCCTTTCCATCCATCGCATCTGTATGGGCTTGGTCACCCTGAGGTGGAGGTGTCTGTGCATGTTGAGTGGGTGCCCGGGGTTCTGGGGCCCTGGGCTGCCCTAGATGCCAGGGGTGGGTGGAGCCAGAGGGCTGTGGCCATCTGGGCCTGTGTCAGGCCTGGTGGACCTGGGAAGGACATAGGGCTGGTCACCTCTAGACAGCATTTCTGGGCTGGACTTCCCAGTTCCCCCAATGGACGTGGGTGTGAGAGGCTGGTCTCGGCGGCTTATTGCACTTGTCATCTGTCCTGTCCAGCCCCCAGGCCTCCCTTCCTGTCCTGCCCTCCTCTCTGCACTCGCTGTCTTTATGCTGACCACCTGGAGTTCATTCGATCCTTTCTATACATCAGCATTTTTGCTGTCTCATCTGAGTCTGCGTGTGCTGTTCCCTCTGCCTGGAACTTTCTCCCTCTTCTTTAGCTGCCTAGCTCCTCCCTACCTCTCAGGTCTGTCCTAAAACATCCCTTCCTCGAGGAAGCCTTCCTAGTCCACCATGTTTCTAGTCTGCACCTGAGATTGCTTGTTTGCTTCTCCATCTCTGCTGTCCAGCTCTGTGAGCTTGAGAGGGCAGTATGGTGGCCTCCTTCCTCTGCTGTGTCCAGGGGCTAATACAGTTTTGGGCACAGCGTATATGTTCATTGCACATATGGATGCATAGAAGGATGGATGGATGGATAGATAGACAGACAAGTGGATGGGTGGGTGGATGGGTAGGTGGGTGGATGGGAGAATCCTTTTTCGTGTATGTGCTCAGGATTGTATGGATGGGAGAACTTTTAAAGGGGAAGGCCTGCTCTTCTGGCTCCCAGTCTGGAGCCCTTTCCCCTACGCCAGGTGTCTGGGGGGTAGGGTGGAGGGAAGCCCGTGCTCAGTGCCCTGAAGAACAGGATGTGGCCGGCAGGTTTGTTGGCATAGATAGACCCAGCCTTGCTCCTGGAGGAAGCAGTTTGGCAATATGTGTTTTTTGGACCTGCTATTTCCATAGGTGACAGTGGCCTTTGGCAGGTCCCTTCTGCTGCATGTCTCTGATTACTTTTGCTACTCCCTCTCCATTTTTCCCCTTAACAAACGAGTGCTCAGGGCTCCTGCTCCAAGCTCACACCACAAGGCCGCCCGCCCTGCATTCCCTGACGGGGGAAATGTTTGGTCCTTTTCCCTCAGAATGGTGCTCATCCCCCCTGAGGCTCCGGCAAGCTGGGGCCACAGAATTTACTTGGCAGGTGGAACGGACAAGAGAGAAAAATGAATAGATGCCTTTGTTTTTCATAAACCACATGAGAATCTGGGAAATGCCTCCTCTAAATTAGCAGTTTTGAACTTTTGTGCGCACAGGAATCAGCGGCAGAGTGGGGGAGCAAGGGCTGTAAAAATGCAGAGTTCCAGGTCCCGGGCCCCAGCCCAGCACCGATACCATGACACAGCAGGTCCAAGGAAGGGCCCAGCAATCTCCACAGTGAACTATGGGTGACGGGTTGCCACACACTCACTCTGAACAGCACAGTGAGACATAGCTCTTGGGACACAGGGTGACCATGACTCTTGGGACAGGAAAGCTCCTTGACACCACCACCCCGTCCCTGCAGCCCACTTTCTTTGGCTGAGGTGGAGCCCTGGGAGGCAGAGGCGGCCTGGGTCTGCTCATAGATGGACAGCAGGGCCTTGTTTTCCATGGCAAAGTACATGGGCACAAGGGTCTCCATGGCCAGCCATGTCAGGTTCAATCTCCATGAATTGCTGTGGACAAGATAAACATTCAGGGGCCTCTGGCCAGGGTATGGGAGGGCAGGGTGCCCCCCAGCTGTCCTTGGAGGGCAGGCAGGCCTCAGTGAACCACCTGCACAAAGCCGGCCTCAGGAGAGCGTGAGCTTCCCCCACCGCAAGCCCGTCATCTGCAAGAGCGTCCCCACCCGGGGTCTCCTGTGCGATCCTATCAGCCTGTTCATTCAGAGCAGCCTCTCTCCTGCTTGGCACCATTGATATTTGGACCAGCTCCTTCTATGTGGTGGGCGTCCTGAGCACCGTAGGTGCTAAGCAGCGTCGCTGGCCTCCACCTACTCCATGCCACAGCACCATGTACTAGTCTGTTTGTGTTGCTTATAACAGAATACACAGAACTGGGTGACTTATACAGAAAAAAAAATTATTGCTTAGTTTCTGAGGCTTGGAAGTCCAAAGTCCATCTGGTGGTGGCAAGAGCGACCCAGGGGTCTCACATTGCAAGATGGTGGAAGCAGTGAGAGCAGAGAGAGCAGAGAGAGAGAGAGAGAGACACACACACACACAGACTCTTCTTTTAAAGCCCTCAGAACCACGCCACTGACCACCATTTTTAATCCATTCACTACTGCACAGATCCTACAATCCAATCACCCCTTCAAGGCCCCACCTTTCAATTACCATGATAGGATCTCCCACCCTCTTAACAGTCACAGTGAGGGCTAAGTTTCTAATTCATAAAAGTTGGGGGACACAATTTAAGCTTCAGAGAGTTTGGGGAGAATTCTCTATATTCTTCCCTGGCCCCCCAAAACTCATGTCCTTTTCACATGCAAATGCATTTATTTCATCCCCAAAGTCTTAAGGTTGTTTCAACTCAAGAGTCCAATGCTCAAAGTCCCATCTGTGAAATCAGTACAAGTTATCTACTTCCAAGATACAGTGGTGGGACAAACATAGGGTACATATTCCCATTCCAAAGGGAGAAATAGGCCAAAGGAAAGGTGTAACTGGTCCCAAACAAGTCTGAAACCCAGCAGCACATGCATTGAATCTTAAAGCTGATGAATATTGTAACTTGACTCTATGTCCAACGTCCTCTGCACACTGGTGTGGGGGTTGGGTCCCCAAGTCCTTGGGCAGCTCTGCTCCTATGGCTTTCCTGGTCTCAGGTGATGCTTCAGCTCTCACAAGCTGCCGTTGCACTCTGGTAGCTCCACAGGCCTGGGTTCTCCATGGTGGTCCCGCTCTCACGGCTCCACTATACATTGCGCTGATGGGGTTTCTCTGCTGTGCCTCAGACCCCATGTTTCCACTCGCCATTGCTCTAGCAAAGGCTGTCTGTGGTGACTCTGCCCCTGCAACAGATCTCTTCCTGGGACCCCAGACTTTTCCATACATCCTCTGAAATCGGGGTGGAGGTTTGCAAGCCTCCACAGCTCTGGCATTCTGCGAGCCTGCAGACGTAACACCATGTGGATGCTGACAAGGCTTCTGGCTTGCATCTTCCAAAGCTGCAGGTCCAGCCACACCTGGAACCAATTTAGCCACAGCTGGAGCAGCAAAAGTAGCCGGGGTGCTGGTGCTGGAAGCAGTTTCTCGAGGTGGCCCTGGGCAGCGAGCCCATGGAAGGCGCCTCAGGTCTGTTCCCCAAGACCATTCTGTCCCCCTAGGCCTTCGGGCCTGAAATGGAAGGGCTGGCCCTAGAGGCTTCTGCAATGTCTTCAGGGCCTTTCCCCCTTCTGTTGATTGTCCCTTTTCTTTTGTGCTAATCTTCTTAGCTAACGGTCGCTGGGCTGCACCATTGCATGCTCTCTGCTTCTCTACTGCATGGCCGTGCTGCAAATTTTCCAAATCTTTACACTCTGCTTCCCTTTTAATTTCTGGCTTTACATCATGTCTTTGCCACCATAACTCAGAGTAGGCTGTTAGAAGTAACCATGCAGCTTCCTTAATGCTTTGCTGCTTAGAAATTTCTTCCACCAAATACTCTGGTTCACAAATCCTAAGTTCTGACTTCCACAAAGTCCTAGGGCACGGACACAATGCATCCAGGTTCCTCACCAGTTCACAGCAAGTGTAATCTTTGCCCCAGTTTCCAATAAACTCCTTTTTGTTTCTATCTGAGACCTCCTTAGAATGGTCTCTACAGTCCATATGTCTATCAGCATTCTGCCCACCACCACGTAACTAGTCTCTAAGACATTCCAAACTTTCCCTGGTCTTTTTGTCTTCTTCTGAGTCCTCCAAACTCCTCCAACCTTTGCCTAACACCCAATTCCAAAGCTGCTTGCACATTTTCAAGTATCTGTTACAAGCAACACGTCACTTCTCTGGTACCAATTTTCTGTATCAGTCTGTTCGTGTTGCTTATAACAGAATACACAGAACTGGGTGATTTATAAAGAAAAACGAAATTTATTGCTTACACTTTCTAAGGCTGGGAAGTCCAAAGTCCATCTGGTGGTGGCGACAGTGACCCAGGGGTCTCACATTGCAAGATGGTGGAAGCAGAAAGAGGACAGAGAGAGAGAGAGAGAAGACAGACTCTTTCCTTCTTTTAAAGCCCTCAGAATCACACCCTTCCCCCCATTTTTAATCCAATCACCTCTTCAAGGCCAGACCTTTCAGTTACCATAATAGGATTTCCCACCCTCTTAACAGTCACAGTGGGGGCTAAGTTACTAATAGATAAAACTTGGGGGACACAATTCAAGCTTCAGGGACTTTGGGGGGACATAATTCATTCCACTACACACCCCCACCCCAAATGCCCCTCTGGGGACAGAATCACCCCCTGAAGATGACCACTGATGATAGGGAACAACCATCCCACTTTCTGAAGGGCCCAGAGAGGTCCAGCAACCTGCCCAAGGTCACACAGTTGACTTCAAATCCAACACGAGCTTCTGGACCTGAGCCGGGGGGTACCCAGCCTGTGTGGGGAGGGTCAGGGGCTCATCCGGATGACGTCCTGGGGCATGGCAGCTATGGCCACAGCAGGATGATGACCACGGCACCCGCCAGCTGCTGCAGGGCCTTCTGGTACTGCTTGTAGGAGAAGTCCACCAGCCTCATGAGGACGCAGCGCTGGCTCAGCACATCTGCATCTATGGTGCACGCCTCTGTGTTCAGCACCATGTTCCGAGTGCCTGTGGGGAGGGGCAGGGTCACCCTCAGCAGAGGGGCAGGCCTGACAGGGGAGTGGCAGATCCGGGACCGAGCATCCAACTGGCTTTGGCCTCAGCCCCAGATCAAGACATGGGCCTTCCCTGGACACAGGGACCTCACCTAGGGGACCACATACTCGGGAACCTCCCAGGTACACCCAGCCTGTCACCTGTATGTCCTGTTACAGCCCACACACCCCACTGCCCCATGGGTCTAACGACACTTTAACCCTGATGAGTCACAGACCTTCTGGAGAAATCACACTCCCTCTGACCCATGCAAAAGCCCACTTGCAATCCTATACCAGGGCAACAAACTTTCTCTGTAAAGGGCCAGAGAGCAAATATCTCCAGCTTTGCAGGACACGAGCAGCCACGGACAGCAGGTAAGCTGACAGGTGTGGCCATGTGCCAATAACACTTGATTTATAAAGACAGGAGAGGGCTGGATTTGCACCCAGGCTGCACTTGGTCTGTGGCCCTTGTTCTAGAGTGTTCTCAGCCTGTGAAGTCCCCTCCAAAGCCTGCTCCTGGACCCCAAGTTAAAAGCCCTGCACTAAGCCACCACATCACAATGGAGCCCCCTTGGACCTATTCTCGCTGACACCACCCTAATGACCTTGGAAATTGAAGTTTTCTAGAAATCCAGGGGCAGCACAAGCCCAGTAGCCCCCACAGTGATGTGTCTCTGGGGCAGGGACGGGGGGGCAGAGTCGCAGGGTAAAGCCCCGGGTGCCACTCCCTCGCTGCGTGGAAATGGCCCACCCCGGCCAGCCGCAGCTCTGCAAACCAGTGCGGGGCTCCCGCTTTCCTTGCTGTGGCGTTTCCCCTGGAATGCTGGTCCCCAATTTCTTGGTGTGCAGGACACTGCTCAGGTGCGCTTGGGCTGCCCCCTGCCACTTCTCCCCTGCAAAAGCCATCATCCCTCACGCGTGTCTGTCCCCGTCCGTCTTGGCACTGTGCGAGAGTCCACCGGCTGTCGCTGGCTCTGGATGCTGTGGGGCGCTGTCTTCACCGGCATGACTCCCCTCTGAGAGAGACAGGACGTGGCAGCTTTGGAGCCAAGTTCTTTACTGGTGACCAGCTGCTCTCGTTCCTCTCTAGGGGGCTGCTACCGTCACCCACACACTTGAGCCACATGTGATGCGTAGAATGTCAGTAGTGGGCAGCACAGGGACTGGAAGGCCGCGGTCAGCTGCGACCACCTCCTCCTCTCTCTCTATCAGAGTCTTCCAGGCTCCCGGACACAGGGCCTGGCATGGCATCAGCCCCACAGCATCCAGCTGACCAAATCCCAGCCCTCCTCCCTGTCCAGGCTGCATGTGGTCCCCAGCATGGCCCCAGGCACCATGCAGACACCTGGCGTGTCCTCCCTGACCCGCAGCACTTGCTCAGACTGTTCACCTCCTTGGCCAGTCTCAGCACCATCTAGAACAAGTTTGTTTTCTTGGTGTTGACCTCCCTAACTAGACTGGGGGCTCCTGTGAGCAGGGAATCTATTCCCGGCTGTGTATCCCCAGCAGCAACCACAGGCTGAGCAAATGAGCAAACTCCAAAGCCCCTCCCATTGCCCCTCAGAAAGCTCCAAACACACCAGGGTCTCCCCCTCGGCACTGTGGATGTTCGAGGTCACATCATACTCTATAATGGGGCCGTCCTGGGTACCATAGGTGCTGAGCAGAGTCCCTGACCTCCACTGCTCCATGCCAGGAGCTCCCCCCAGTTGTGACAACCACAGATGTCCCCAAACGTAGTCCAGTGTCCCCCAGGAACAGAATGACCCCAGGTGAGACCCACCACCCTATGCCCAAGCGCCATCCCCCGCCTCTCTCCTAAGAATGACATGGACGATCAGAGGGGAGCGATAAGCTGGTGGACCCCCCTGGCTCACCGGCTGTTCCAGTTGTGAGCTGAGGCCCCCACCCAGAAAGAAGGGGCAGGCTGGAATCAGAACTACACAAAGGACTTTTCTCTGTAAGGACGGCAGGACACAGAGCATGTGAGCACTGGCTGCCTGAGAGATTTCCTTGGGGACAAAAAAGAGGACACCGTGCTAGAGAAAGTCACCTGGAAGATGCCACGCTGAATGCCGAATACAAGAGCCACGAGAGAAGAGCCAAAACCTACAAGTATGTGACGTCTTTTGTTTCCTTCTCTTTATTTTATTTTTTTGTTAAAGTACGTGACATCTTGAAGGGGTGCCAGCGACTGGCCCTCAGGGGCCATTTGTCCCGATGGACTGGTGGGAAATGGGGCTCAGGCAGCCCCCCAATGCCAGGGCAGGGAACGCCTGGCTGTTTCAGAATAACAACCTCCCGTTCAGGTGGTTAGAAGTGCAGTGTTCAACACCAAGGTCAAGGGTCGGGATCCCCATACCTGCCAGCTGCAAGGAAAAAAAAAAAGAAAGAAAGATAGTTCTTTGTTCTGGGGCCTATTCTGCATACTGTAGGATGTCTACCAGTGTTCCTCTCCCTTCCCTTCCCTTCCCGTCCCTCCCCTTCCCTCCCCTCCCGTCTTCTCCCAGTCTACCAGTATTCCTGGTGTCTCCTCTCCAGATGCCTGTGGCATGCCCTCTTCCCATAACACTTAACACATTTTATAACTAATTTATTGTGTTCATTTATTTATTGCCCATCCCCCTCCCCTGCCCCCAACACCAAAGCATAAGCCCCGAGAGAACAGAGACCTTTAAGTGTCTGGTTTGACAAAGCGTCCTCAGTACCCTGGAGAGGGCCCGGCACAGGGTAGGTGCTCAGTAAGGATTCACTGAGTAAACAAGAAAGCCTAGGCCACCGCTCTGGGTCTCAAGCCAGCTAACAAGAGCCTATGCTCCTCACCACTAGGCTACACTTCCCTCACATTCCTTTCTTCTTGGACCCTGATCACCCTCGTCTCTTTATCTGTCTATATTTCTCTCCCGTTTTCTCCTTCCCCTCCTCTGGGTCCCATTTTCCAATGAAACGCAGAGAAGCCCTCCCTCCTGTGGAAACCTGCAGGCTGATGGGCACTTCTGCGACATGTGCTAAAATGCAGGCGGCAGCTGGGCAGACAGCCCCAGTTCTGCACACTGTCCCAGGGGTCACTGGCTGCTGATCCCCAGTGCCCACCACTCCAAGCCAGCTGATGGAACTGAAGTTTGTACAAAGCCATCTACACATTTCCTTACCACCAAGGTGGGCTGTTCTAACCAGCCCACACACAGGTGTCTGTGCTTTGGCTAAAGCCTTCTGGACAGTGAGATTTTGTTCAAGGAGGAATAAATACCCCTTTAAATCACAAAAGGTCACCCTTACGCTTTATGACTCTTTAGCAGGTCAGCCACTTGAGGCAAGGATGGTATCGCAATCACTCTGAGAGACCCCAGAAGACAGGGAACCCTTAGTCCTCAGCCGAGCAAGTGGATGAGCTCTGCTCAAACCCACCTGCAGCTCCGAAGCAGGCTCAGTACTGGAGGAGAAACCCCAGGAGCTCAGGTAAGAGGGGCTGGGGCATTGCAGGAGCAGGCAGATGAGAAGGGCGGCAGGGTTGACAAGTTAGGAGGCCCAGGAACAAAATCCGACACTCCGAGGGGAGAGGACACTCTCCAAGGCCCGGTCGCTCCTCTGGAGTCCTGTTGCTCACCTAGTTTGCCCAGCAGCGCCTGCCCCATGTCCTTGATGTCATTATGCTCATAGAGCTGGGAGATGTGGTCCCCCAGTTCATCCACACTGTAGCTCCTGGGGTGAGGATGGAGAGAGGGAAATACAGACTGTTAAGAAAGCTGGTGAGGACCCTTGGCTCAGACAGCAATGAGGCATCTCGGGCTGGCCAGTGAGCTCACTTGATAAGAGCATGGTGCTGACAACTCCAAGGTCAAGTGTTCAGATCCCTGTACCGGCCAGCCACAAACAAACAAACAAACAAAAAACCCAGTAATGATGCATCTGTTCAACAAATGTTCAGTAAGGGCCTACTAGGTGCCAGGCACTGGGGATGTAGTGATGGCAAAATAGACCCTGTCCTCATGAAGGTCCCATCAGGGCAGGGGATCTGCCCAGCTCCTCATGCCTGGAAAATGCACCCTGTCCCCTTAGTGAGGGGTCTGCAGCCACATTGGTTCTATGTGACCCTAGCCACAGCTAAGGGACTCAGGGATGGGCACATGATCCAAGCAGCCAGGTAATGTCCCTCAAGTGTTTCCTTAGGCTGAATGTCCCCCCAAACTTAATTCTCATTGTAACTGCTGAGGGTGGGAAGTCCTATTACGGTAATTGAAAGGTGGGGCCTTGAAGAGGTGATTAGGTTGTAGGACTGTGCCATAGTGAATGGATTAATAATGGTGGTCAGGGGCGTGCTTTTAAGGGCTTTAAAGGGGAACACCGAGAGTCTCTCTGCTCTCTCTGCTTCTACCATGTTGCTACGTGAGGGGTCACTGTCACCACCACCAGACGTGTTCCTTGGACTTTGGAATTCCCAGCCTCAGAAACCGTAAGCAACAAATTTCATTTTTCTTATAAATTACCCAGTTCTGTGTATTTTGTCAAAAGCAACAGAAACAGACTAATACAAGTGTGAAATGCACATTCAAAGGCTGCTCAGTCTCAGCCATGTGGCTGGAACGAGGGGCATCGGGAACTCGGGAGCTGTGGAAAAGCCAGCTTCCCCTACACAATGATGCCCCATATGCAGAGAGAAGGGAGTCTGTGTGCCGATGAGAGCAGAGGCAGAGAGCGTGGCTCCGGAGAGAGATGGGGACAGCGACAGCTTCCCTTCCCAACAGCTTTCCAGTTCCTAGTTCTAGGCCCTCCCCAGGCTGACCACCTCCCTGCCCGAGAGGCTGCTCAGGCACCTGAATCTGACAGCACAGTCCTGTTTTGATGTAAAGCTAGTGCGACTGGGTTTCAGTCACTGGGCACTAGGTAAATGTTAACCACGCCAACAAACCCAAGGGAACTTACTCAAATATGAATCGGGAGATCTCCCTGTCCAGCATGTCCCTCTCCTCCTTCAGTTTCTGAATGTCAAGGTGCAGATTCTCCTTGCTGGTCCCATCCACCTGGCCAGACTTGGAAGATGGCTGCTGAGTGGCAGGAAAGGGCATCTGCTGGATTGACCAGTTAGCTACAATCACAGCCTACCTGTTGTCCCCCAATTGGCACTCCCTGCTTCTGCTTGGTCATGGGCCCCCCACCCCACAGAATAAGATGATATTTCCCAGCTTCCCTTGGACCTGGGTGTGGCCCTCTGAGTAAGTTCTGGCAAGGGAACTTAGAAACAGTGTATGAACGTGTGAAAACTGTCCTTCTAGGGACAGGGCATGCCTTTCTCTGGCCTTCCCCCTTTCTGCTGGCAGGAATGTGGATGTGACACTGGAGCTGAACAGCTGTCTTGGATGATGAGGCAGAAGCCACACGCCAAGGAGGTGGTGGGACGAGATGGAGGCCTGGGTCGCTGAGGACTGTTTAAACCACTATTATTTGGAGTTTTCTTTCACTCTCAGCCAAACCCAGTCCTACCTAACAGCCCAGCCCTGGCCCCCAACCTGACCCCAGAGAGTCCACCAAAGGTGTCCTTCTCGCACTCTCCCCTCAGGTCTGTGATGTCCCTGGGAGACTCTTCATCTCTCTGGAACTCGGAGGCCTCACCTGTGAAAGTGGATGATAACGTGTCTGCCTCCAAGGTTGCTGGAAGGATTCAGCAAGATGACCAGGAGAAATCAAGTGCCCAACAAAGCCTGTGTTTAACAAGGGAAGGAATGAGTGAGCATGAGCGAGAAAGGCCTGATCTGTACAGTCAGACGCCACAGGAGGGGCGAGGACAGCGGGTGCTGAATTTCTCGGAGAGAAAGCAATCCCAACGCATTCTCAGAGAGAAGCCCGATCCACCAGGTCCTTTGGCAAACTTGCGGCTTCCCACCCGCATCATCTGGGCTCACTGTGGCTTATGCATCACCTTGCCTGCGACCTTACCACCTCTGGGGGGGGCCCTCCTTGTACCCCCAATTCTGGACTCCCCTCTCCCCCTCATAGAACTGTGTTCATACTGCCCTGGATTTTTTTCTTGCCTATTCATCCCCTCGGCCTGGGCTCCTGGAGGGCAGGGCCTTTCTGGCACATGCTGCATCCTAGTGCATGGCTCTGAGCAGGTGCTCAGTCCATGGACAAATGAATACGCGTCTTTCACCATCTCACTGAACACTGCTGCTGCTGCTACTGCTGGTGGCAACCCCGTCATTGGGATGAGAGTTTTTCTCGGGCAGCTTGCCAGAGAAGAGACACTAATAGCAGGTAAAGTAGTGCACAGTGGGAAGCCGAGCGTTCTCCTGATTGAGGAGCTGGGGACACACTTAGAGGCAGGGCTGGGAGAGAGGAGACACCAGGGATCAGGAGAGGTGGCTGGTGCTGGAGAGGGGTAAAGCATCTGAGGAGGCGGGAGGAGGGAGGGGACAATGGGTAGGGAGAAGAGTTGACCTCTGACAAGCCAGGACTCCACTTCTTCTCTGAAGATTGTAGGGCAGGAAGAAAGGGAGGGGAGGGATTGAGAAATGACCTGGAGATTCTCGGCAGAACAGGTCTGCTGGGAGAAGTCCCTGGAGAGGCCTGGGGTGGGGGTGTCGGCTGCTGTTGGGATGGAGAAAAGGGCTGGGGACAGCAGTGACTTCCACGGGAGAGGACTGGGGAGCACCAGCATACTCACAGGGGACCAGAAAGCCCTGGGGCAGCTTCGGCTCAGTCCTGGCTCAGTCCTGGAGAGGCGTCTGGATCTGATGGGACCCACAGCCCGTGTTCTTCTGTGGAACAACTCTCTGGGCAAGTAAATGACGATGGGTCCCTGTAGGGGACAGTTAGGGAATGGTGCTCTCCCGGGTGGGCATAGCCTCTCTCGGAGATGCGCACTGGTGCCGTGAGTAGACCTCTGCCAGGTGCCCTTGCGTGGTGAACACACTGCACAACTGTGCATGATTTCCTCCTGCTCCACTGTCCCTAGTGTTCTAATACGATCCACTGGATCCCCAGGGCAGAGGGTCTCTGCTGGTCACAGACACGCCTGCTGTGGAAAACCACAGGGTCGGTGCCCACGGTAGTGTGGCTGTGTGTCACGTCATACCCCCCTGCCAGCAGCTGGGTCCTGGCCAAGCCCCAGGTCGCATCACCCCCTCCGCAGGTGGCAAGCCCCTCATCAGACGTCGGAGACAGCTCTTTCCTGCCACCGCGACAGACAGGCCCCCTTTGCAGGGCACCCCGCGTGGCAGGGCCGGAGGTCCAGGACGCCGTCGGAGCCGCACACGGGGCTCGGGCACGAGGCTGCAGGGGGAGCCCAGGGCGCTGGGAGCGGCCGGAGCCAGGCGGGCGCGGCCGGCGCGGGGACGGGCTCGGGGCTCGTGCCCACCCGCCTGCCCTGTCCTTCGGGTCCCCGCGTTGGCCCCGAGCGCGGTGGGCGCCGCCTTCCGACGACGGGGCCGTGTCTGCGCGCCCGCCTCGCCGACCCACCTCGCGGGCGACGCTCGCGCTCGTCTGTCTGCTCGGTCCGTTCGCTTCTGGGACCGGGTCGTGCCTTCCTGGGGCTCAAAACACTCAAAATGCCGACACCGTGGGAGCGCGGGGAGAGACGCCGGCCCGGCCCCGCCCCCGCCCCGCCCTCCGCGCCCGCCCATTGGCCGCCGCCGCGCCTCCCGCCCAATCACCGGGCTCGGCGCCAGAATTCGAATCTCCGTCTTCGTTTGAATCTGGCGGATGCGGCGAGCGGCGACGTGGGACGACCGGCGGCCTCTGCGCGACAGCCGCGGACGCCGGGCCTGCGGGGACGCGACCCGCTGCGAAGTTCAAGATCATCTACTTGTCGTTTCCACAGCACTGCTATGCCTTCAAAATAGGATTTTTATGCTTTATCTGGCTTTTTCCTGGTCGTTGTGCTGGGCATTGGGCTGTTGCAACATCTATATCCTAAGGAGAAGCGGAAGTCACAGCACGTTTGTTGTTTTTGCTTTCAAAAGATGACCGGAAAGGGGATCTTAACCCTTGACTCGGTGTTGTCAGCACCACGCTCTCCCAAGTGAGCCATGGGCCAGCCCTATATAGGGATCCGAACCTGTGGCATTGGTGTTGTCAGCACCACACTCTCCCGAGTGAGCCACGGGGCGGCCCCCACATTTGTTTGTGAACAGCTTTTATTGAGATGTAATGTCCATGCCATACAACTCACCCATTTAAAGTGTATGATTCAATGGATTTGAGCACACTCAGAGTTTTGCAATCATCACAGCAATTGTACAACACTTTCATTACTCCAAAACGAAATCCCTTAACCATCATCCCCAATTATTCCATCCCCTCCAACCCTAGGCAACCATTAATATGCTTTAGTTTCCTACAAATCTCCTCATTTTGAACATTTAATAAAAAGGGTATCGTACATTATGAGGTCCTTTGTGACTGGCCTCTCTCACTTAGCATAATGTTTTCAAGGTTCATGTGAAGTTGTAGCATGCGTCAGCACCCCAATGCTTTTTATGACTGAATAATGTTTATTTACACGGATATCCCACACTTTGTTTATTCATTCATCAGTTCATGGACACTTGGCTAGTTCCACCTTTGGACTATTGTGAATAATGTTGTTATGACCATTTATATTCAAGGTTTTGTGTGGATGCATAGTTTTATTTCTCTTGCCATATACCTAGAAGTGGAACTGCTGGATCATATGGTAACTCTACACTGAATCCTTTGAGGAACTTTCAGGCCTTTTCCAAAGTGGCTGCACCACTGTACAGTTTTCCCAGCCATGTGTGAGGGTTTTAATTTCTCCATAATTTTACAACACTGTTTTGATGCATCTTTGTGACTATAGCCATGGTAGTGGGTGTGAAGTGATATCTCACTGTGGATTTGATTTGCATTTCTCTGATGTCTACTGATGTCAAACATCTTTTTATGTGCTTATTGGTCATTTGTATATTTTCTTTAGAAAACTATGTATTCAGATTTTTCACCAATTTAAAAGAATGGGATATTTATCTTTTTATTATCAAGTTCTAATCTTTTTTTATATATTCTGGATACAAGCTCCTTCTAAGATATAAGATTGGGCCAGCCCGTGGCTCACTAGGGAAAGTGAGGTGCTGATAACACCAAGGCCACAGGTTCAGATCCCTATTTAGGGATGGCCGGTTAGGTCACTTGATAGAGCGTGGTGCTGACAACACCAAGTCAAGGGTTAAGATCCCCTTACCGGTCATCTTTAAAAAAAGAAAACCTGATAAGATATAAGATTTGTAAAAGTTTTCTCCAATTCTGTGGTTTTCTTTTCACTTTCTTTCATGTTTCTTTTCACTTTCTCTGTGGCATTCTTTGTGTGACAAAAGTTTTTATCTTTGATAATGTTCAGTTTATCCATTTTTTTCTCTCGTTGCTTGTGCTTTTGATGTCACGCCTAGAAAACCATTGCCTAATATAAGATCATGAAGATTTACACTTGTGTGTTCTTCTGAGAGTTTTACAGTTTTAGCCTCCCTAGTTTGATCTTGAGGCACCCAAGGGGAACGGCTGATGGGACCGAGAGCCCGTGCTGGGAGGAAGGGGGTGCTGTGCGGTGTGAGAGGAAGAGCATCTGGCAAGCAGGAGTGACCTGGATAGGACCCAGCTGGGAAGGGGCAGCTACGCTCCCGGGATCAGTGAAGGGACCTTCGAGGAAGGGGGCAAGTGGAGAAGCACCTGGAGGACTGGATGGGGGTCTTTGGAGGTGGTTTCTGGGATAAGAAGGTCTGGGGCAGAGCTGTGAGGAGTCTGGAAAGGGACTGTGAAGTGATACACTCTCCCCTGCTGTCCTTTCCTCACCCACCTCCTGAGCCCTGGGGTCCTACGCCCCGAGGCAGGGGTTGAACTGGCACATGGAGGGCCAGGGCTGGGGCTGGACAGTGGCCTCTCTGCTCTGCCAGGTGCCTTGAGTTCTCTGACAACTGCCATGAAGGGTCACACAGGTGCTGCATGGACACCAAGCGAGAGCCCCACCCATTTCCCCAAGGGGGGTCTCTCCCCGGGGTAGGTGGGGTCAGTGACCCACAACTTTCATTGTGACTGCATCCTTCCCTGTGTCCAGGCCATGCCCCCATTTGTTTCATCTTTTTCATTCACCAATGAGCTGTGAGCATTGAGGACACGCCTACTTCAGTGTTGCCTGGCACTGCCCGCTCCCACCAGCTCTGGCTCAGTTGCACATCTGCGTTGTCAGCTGAAGGAACCAAGTCCCCAGTGCCTGGATGGTGGTGACACGGCCCCCCTTACCTTTTCCCTGCCTCGAGACATCAGAGGAAACCCGACAGAGGAAACTGACTGTGGCCAAGAATAAGGTATAGCATGTTGGGTTGCAGGCCCCAGACCCAGCCTGATGCCCCTCTGATGGTGGGACAGGGGCAGGACTTGGTATCACTTCTGAGGCACATAGGGCTTATCCCTCTGAGCCTATTGACTCCCGTCACCAAAGTCTTCTCAGCCATCCTAGCCCCTGCCCTTGCCAGCTGTCCCCTGTCATTACTGCCTGGAGCCCAGACTTTGACCTGATGGCCCAGTCCCCTAAGTGTTTTCACCCTCATTCCAGCTTCTCTGGTCATGGCACAAATTTCCATTTGGAAGGGCACTCAGAACTAGGGGAAGCAGGACCGAGAGGTTTCTGTCTCCCTCACTCCCTTTACTTAGACATTTACTACCTGAAAACCCTACATATCACCAGTGAGCTTGAAATGTTGACAATATCTTTGGGTGACAATTGGGAGAATGGGTTTGGTTTAGTTTTCTCCCAAGTTTCTACTCTCTAGAGACAATTTAGATCCTATTTCTGAGTCTGTATCTCACATTAGAGTTCCCTAGGATTCTGGGACCAGAGCGCCTTTCAGTCAGGGCCCTCTGGAGGGAGATGTGCTTATCTTCTGTGGAACAAATCCTGGGCAACTGAACTTCACAGCTTGAATCTTGCCCAGATCATCTCAAGCTGGGGTGCCACAGGATTCATAGGGGGCATCTTTCTAACGAATGAGATTTGCTCGATTCTTTTGAGAGAGGAAAAATCGATTAATGAACTCAGGTGTGACATTCATCTAGATTTGTAAGATCGTAACAGACTTCTCTCTGAAATGATGCCTGAGTTGTCCTCTTTTTATTAGGTCCCCAGATCCCTAGGGGTGTGCCCTCACGACTTCTGCCATTAGGATACATTGATATAAATGTTTGAAAAGTACTGGTGTGCAGCTCTCACAGCTCTGTAAGGGAGGACCCCAATGTCTGATTTGTACTTTGCCAACTGGCAGCTGCTGATTCTTGACAAAGCCCCAGAAGACTGAAGTTAAATTCCATATTTACCTTTTTTCAGTCATGTTATCGGTCCATTCCTTCAACCATTTAATGATCATTACAACACCGTGTAGGGTTGCTGGTGGCATTAAATCAGATGGTATAAGGAAGAATATTTTGGAAAAACTGTAAAGTAGGATGGAAGTATAGGGGCTTATCGGTCTCCTGAATATTACTGCTTTTCCCTTTCACAGTTAAGAGGTTATCAATGGAGAAACAGCCCTGGTGGTCCTCCAGAGCAAAGAACAAAATGAAAACTGGCAGTAGCCCTGATCTAGCCACCTCTGGGGGTTGCCATTTGCCTAAGGAGGTGAGTCTCGGCTGGTCAGGCTCCTGGAAACAGGGGGCTCAAGAGACAGTAGGGGGTAATGGTAAGGATCATGGAAGAAATGTCAGGGACTGGTTAAGTCTGGGTTTGAATCCTGCATCTCCCTCTGCAAGGGTTATGATTTAGGACTCGTCTCTGAGTCTTCTCCCTTGAAGCTGTGCACACAAAGACAGACCATGAGCTTGGCTCTCATCGGGTCCAGTTACAGGAAGCACAGGATCATGTTGATAACACCAAGATCCAGGGCTCAACCCCTGTACTGGCCACCACAAGAAAAAAATAAAAAACAAAAGTACAGGATAAGAGCTGTTCAGGAGGGGAGGGACGATGGGGGAGAAAGACCTTGAGAAGGGGGCACAGAGGGGCTACAGGAGGAGGCTTGGTCCAGGTCAGACAGGAAAGAGACTTTTGCCAGCTGATGGGGAAGAAAGGACAGCAGAGGGCTTAGCCACTGAGGGGGACAGAGCATCTCCATGTGCACTCTCATCTCTTCTAGCCCACATCATACATCAGTGGGGAGGCCTTTGTGACATCAGTGGGGAGGCCTCTGTGACATTAGTTTACATGAAGGAGCTGGAGGTAAGTGCCCTGCGGGCCAGCCTCTTGACCACCTCCCATGGTGGGGGCACCCAGCCCCTCTCTGCCAGCTGAGACAGCCCCCACCCCACCCCTAATGATCGCTCTCTCTACCTCTCCCCCAGAACTCCTCCACCTCCTCCTCTCTGCACGTGCCTCAGAGCAGATGCCTAGATCTAGCAGTAGCCTGATACTACAGCTACGTAGAAAACAAACGTTGAAGGAGCATGATCCAGGAGTTGGTAAGAGTCCAGTGGGGTCCCCTGATTCCACACTGCCAATCCTGGGCTCCAATTTCCCCGTGGGGATCTAAAGAAAAGGGGCTGGGGGTTCCTGTGCCAAGGGAGAATGGGGTGCTCAGGGGCCTAGCAGGAGGGGCCCCAGACCATGCGGCATGGCTCTTTCCATTGCTGCCCTGTCTGCCCACTCTCTCTTCTCCAGACACCCCTGCTTGACTCCTCGCCACACGTGCCCTCGGCTGTCCCTTTGCTGGAAACACTAGGCTGACTGTTGTCTGAAGTCCTGTGTTCCCACCCTGACTTAGTTCCTGCTTTGCTCTGTCTTTGGTTTTGGACAAGCCACCTCTCCTTCCAGGGCTTGAGTGTCTTGAGATAGAACTAGAGGGTATCAAAGGCCCCTTTCAGCTCTAAGAATGAAAGATTTCTAGGCACACATGAGACATCAGGGAGACAGGGATCTTGCCTGTCCTTTTCATACCTGGATCCCTGCTGTTAAGAACAGTTCCAGTCCCATAGTGTGTGGTTCATGGTGAATACATGCACCGTTGTAAATCACAAGCTGGGAGAAGGGTAGTCTTTCCTTTCTCAGCCTCCATTTCTAGAAGTTTCTGTGGCTGTCCTTTAAAGAGAATCCAGATTCAGATGTTCAGCTCTGTAGCTGTGAGTGAAAGCCAACAAAGATCCAAATTCTCTTTCCTTGGGAGTTCGAGGAGAGTTTGTCAATTTGCATCCCCATAGGGTCTGAGAGCTTTTCCTTGAAAATCCCTTCCTGTCCCCTGCCCACCACTCTGGTCTGGGGAATGGAGCTGAGGGGACAACCTCGGTCACTTTCCTGTGATGCTCCACACAGAAAAAACAGCACCAGGAAACTCTGGACCAACAGGAAAGAGGAACATGATTTCTTTGTTCGCTCATTCCATGTCTGATGGGTTTGGGGCAAGACTCAGATGGGGAGCTGCAGGCTTGTTCTGCCCACCCCCAACCTGGAGAAGGCTCAACCCCTGCACCCCACCCTCAGCCCCACAAGGTCCCTGAGAATCTGGCCTCATTGGTGGGCCTGTCCTGGGCCATTGGTGGCATTCTGGGGTCCTGTCCCTTGCTGCTGCATCTCTGCCTCCCTGGTAAAAGATGTTTCTTTCCTCTTCCTACCACAGGAGAGTAGGTGTCAGAAGGTGAACTCCCTGCAGGAACAACTGCAGGTGAGTGGACTCTATGGCACCCCTCATGTCCCCTGGAGAACCTTCCTTTCCCTCTCTCAGCATCCATTTGGCTTTTCTCCCAAAGGCTCAGATTCGGACCACTGACGTCTTAATGTTTGAAAAGGCACAGTTAGAGAGAGCCCTGGCTGACACTCACCATGCGGTCTGGCAGAAAGCAGGTGTGAATCTGGGCACCCTTTCCCCCTCAACCTGGTGCCTTGGCAGGCCTTTGGGGGAGTCCTTTGGGCTCCATCCTGACCTCTGTCATTCCAGGGGAGTGTGAACATCTGGCGAGCTGCCTGTGCTCACTTGAGTGCAGATAAAAGAGCTGCAGTGGAGTCTGACCACTGTCTGCACAACAGAAGGAGGCAGAGAGGGTGAGTCCAGCAACCTGCCCTCACGCTTGCACCTCCACCCCCGGGGGAAAAAATGGCCTTAGAGAATTAGATAGACCTGGATGTTCACATCCCAGCTGTAAGTGATGTTAGCAGTTACCGCTAATACTTTATTTCATCTACAAAATGGAGATAGTAATAGTAACTGCCTCTATGGTGGTTGTGAGGATTCAGTGCATTGTTAGCATGGTGCCTGGTGACGCACTCAATACAGAGTCAAATGATGGTGATGACAGTCATAACAATGGCAACATGACCCGATATCCCTGGGCCTCGGCCAGCCGGCTGTAAATCAGATCTCTTTCCCTGCCTCTTCCACCCTTACTGAGTTCTTAGTAAGACCAACTGAGAACATGGGCTTGGAAATGCTTGAAAAAGATGTCAAGTGTGATTCAGGGGAGCAAATGTCACTGCGGAATGGTTGCTGTAGGTGTCAGTGTTCGTGTGCCCCGACTACATCTTCTTCCTGCCGAATCCTGACTTCGCCTTTCTGCATTTGCAGTCCTACCGTGACCTGAAGAAAGAGCGAGATGCTCTCCACCTGCACTTGGAGGACAAGAAGTAGGAGGGGGACAGTGGATGGCAGGTCTGGGGGCCTCAGCGCAGTCAGTGTGGTGGGAGGTAGGAGGGTACAGGTGAGCACAATGAGGGGGACATACAGGTTTCAGCATGTACAGAGACAAGCTCTGGCCCCAGCTGTGCCAGTGACTCACGTGTGGCCTCAGGCAATTCATGTCCACTCTCTGGACTGGCACTTGTGACTTGGTTCCTGGAATCCCCTTCTCATGCCATGGTCCTCTGGTTGTGTGGCAAAGTCAGTGCATGATCACCAAAGTGGTCTTTTCTGTTCCTCGTTCTTTCCATTCTCCTCCACCTCTGGCCACAGGAACAGCAATGAGGACCACAAGTGTCACCAGCCCCAACTGAAGAGGAAGCTTCAGGTCCTTGTGATGGAGAAGGCGGCCTTGCAGCTTCAGATGAAGAAGCTTGAGGCATCCAAGCTCCTGCCACGACAGGTGAGTGGCTGCAGCACAGGGTTTTGGTTTTATGGGGGTGGGGTAGAGAGGGAGGTGACAGCTTGTCCCTTCGGCAGCCATGGCTCAGCCCCTGTGCTCTGGGCAGGTGCACGCTTCAAGGGAGAAGCATGGCGTGAGTCAGGTCCAGGAGCCAGTGACCTGTGAGGCCGATGTAAGCAGGTGGACAGGTAAGCTGGGGCTGGGGTGGCCTGGCAGCGGGCGGGGGGAAGAGAAAGAGGTGTGCACCAGCAGACGGCAAGTCTGCTCACCTGAGCCTCAGTGTCCCTACTGCAAACAGGGGTGGGGTGCCCATCGTCAGCCACCCACAGTTGTCTTGAGCATAAGAATGTGAAGAACTCTATTTGAAAGTGGTTTGAATGATTGATCATCATCTGGGCATGAGGAATGATTAGACAAGAAGCCATGGTCTGGGCGAGGCTGAATTAGGAGCTGTGGGTCGAGAAGAGAGTTTTGTGCAACTCCAGAGGCCAGAATCCCTCATCATCTGATTCCTTTCTCAGCTGAGCCTCCACCACCGGAGCCACCAGCAGGGCTCAGCGAGGAAGAACAGGGGCTGCAGGTGGAGGCGGAGCAGCTGCAGAAGCAGCCGGAGAGCCTGGCGTGTCAGCTACGGCTCAGGTAAAGGATAATGAGGATCTGAGCCACCTGAACCGGGAGCAGGAGGAGCGGCTGCTGGAGCTGGGGCAGCTGCTGGGCTCTGAGGCAAGCAGCACAGGCAAGTGCTGGAGGGCACGCAGTGCCACCATGCCACCACCAGCTCGTGCTGTCCCAGGCCCGTGAGCTCCAGGAGCAGCTGGCTGAGCTGTACTGGCTTCCTCAGCCTGGTGTGTCACCTGCCCTGCCGGCCTGCCCTCCACACTCACCCCCTGGGACTTTGTTTCCCTACCTGTGAACTGGGGTGCTGGAGACCTCACAGGAAATGGTACCCGGGAAGGCACCTGTGAGCCAGTGACCTGTGTCCCCTTCCCTGTGCCGTGGGTCTCCAGCAGCATCAGGGGCCGCCAATTGCTTCTCTCCATCCAGACCAATTAGAACATGGAGGTCCCCAGTGCTGCAGTCGGGGCAGCATGAGAAGATGGAGCTGGCTGAGAAGTTGGGCCAGAAAAGAAAAAAACTGAAAATCAGAAAACAAACAGAAAAAGACAAGAAACTATGAAGAAGAAAGAGAAAACACCAAGATAAAAGAGAAAACACCCAAAAGAACAAAACACCCATAAATGAAGAAAATACCCAACGTAGGAAGAAAACACCCGGAAAAAGGAGAAAACAACCCCCAAAAGGAAGAAAACTCCAAGCAGAAGAAAATACACCAAATAGGAAAACACCCCAAAGAGGAAATCACCCAGAAGAAGAAAACACCTCAAAAATAAGAAGAGAATCACAACAAAAAGAAGAAACCTCCATAAAAGAAGAAAAAACAAACAAACAAAAAAATAGAACAAACGCCTAACAAAAAGAAAACTCCAGTTCCGGCCCGTGGCTCACTGGGGAGAGCGTGGTGCTGACAACACCAAGCCAAGGGTTAAGATCCCCTTACCAGTCATCTTTTTAGAAAAAAAAACTTTTTAAAAAGAAAAAATAAAGAAAACTCCAACAGAAAGAAGAAAACTACCCATTAAAAGAAGAAAAGCCCCCCCCAAAGAAAAATAGACCCCCACGAAACAAGAAAACATCCCCAAAAGCCCCAAAAGAAAACCCTCACAAAACAAAACACCAACAAAAAGAAGAAAACCAAAATAAGAGTGCCAAGAAAAAGGGAGAATACAAACAAACAAAAAAACCACAAAAAATGCAACAAAGAAAAATAGAAAAAAAAAAAAAAAAAGGAAATGAGAAAAAAGAAAGAAAAAATACCATAAAAGAGAAACCAAAAAAAAAGAAGACAACAACGGGCCGGCGCGTGGCTCACTCGGGAGTGTGTGATGCTGATAACACCAAGGCCACGGGTTCAGAGCCCATATAGGGCTGGCTGGTTGGCCCACTGGGAGAGCATGGTGCTGACACCACCAAGTCAAGGGTTAAGATCCCCTTACCGGTCATCTTAAAAAAAAAAAAAAAAAGAAAAGAATAATCAACAACAACAAAAAAAAAAAAAAAGAGAGAGAGAGAGAGAAAAGAAAGCAGCAGGGTGCCCTTACCAGTAGTCCAGTCTCAGGGGCCTGCAGAGGAAGACCACTGCAATTGGTCCCTTGGGCAGGTCAGGCCAGGAGGCCCTAGGGTCAGGCCAGGGCAGGGAGCCTTTAGTGCCAGAGCAGGCCAAGGAAGCACTTACGGCAGGCCTGCCAGGCCAGGCAAAGCCAGCGTAGTCTTAGAGCCAGGGCAGGCCAGGGGGACCCTTAGCATGAAGACAGGCCAAATGGTCCCTGGACAGACCAGTCAAGGGGGCACTTAGGGCATGTAGGACTGCCCTTAGTGGCAGGGTGACCCTTATGGCAGTGGTCCCCTAGGGGCAGAACAGTAAAGGGGGGCCATGTGGCAGGTTAGGTCAGTGGGTTCCTTGGGCAGGACAGGCCAGTCTGGCCCTTAGCGGTAGGAGTCCCTTGGCAGCATGCTTGGCCAGGGCAGCCCTCAGTGGCAGGCGAGGGCACAGGGGCCCTAGGGTCAGGTCAGGCCATGGGAACAATTAGTGGAAGGCAAGCCCAGGCAGGGGCACCCGAAGCAGGCCAGGACAGAAGTGGCCCATACTTCCAGGCCAGGACAGGCCAGAAGGACCCTGGGGACAATCCAGGACAGGCCAGGGTGGTCCTTGGCTCTAGGACAGGCTGGGCCAGACAGGCCCATAGTGCCAGGCCAGGTCAGGCCTGCAGGATCCTAAGGGGGATCCCAGGGGGGCTCTTAGCACCAAGACAGGCCAAGGTAGCCCAGGGACAGGCCAGTCAAGTGGGGCACAAAGTGGCAGGGTTGCCCTTAGTGGCAGGATGGCCCTAATGGCTGTGGTCTGCTAGGAGCAGACTAGTAAAGGGGGGCCATATAGCAGAAAAAGCATTGGATTCCTTGGGCAGGACAGGCCAGGCTGGCCCATAGCAGTAGAACACCCTTGGCAGCCCTGGAGCCAGGGCAGCCCTTAGTGGCAGGTGAGGGCACAGTAGACCTAGGGTCAGGCCAGGCCATGGGACCACCTAGTGGAAGGCAAGACCTGGCAGGGGTGCCCATAGCACCAGGCCAGGACAGAGGTGGCCCCTAGTGCTGGGCCAGGACTGGCCAGAAGGGCCCTGGGGACAACCCAGGACAGGCCAGGGTAGTCCTTGGCTCTGGGCCAGGCTGGACCAGACAGGCCCATAGTGCCAGGCCAGGTCAGGCCTGCAGGATCCTAAGGATAGGCCAGGCCAGACCAGGGTGGCTCTGAGACAGTGGGTCTCTGGTGCAGGCCTGGCTAGGCCCGCCCTTAGTGGCAATGGGGGCCATCAAAAGGCCTGGCCAGGGAAGCCCTTAGTGGCAGGCCAGGAAACGCCAGAGGTGCCCTTAGTGGCAGGACAGGTGAGGCCAGGGGCTCTCTTAGAGGAAGACCAGGCCAGGCCAAGGGGACCCTAGGGGGGCTCTTTCTTTCTTTTTCTTCCTTCCTCTCTCCCTCCTCCCTCCACTAACCTTCACTAACCTTTGCTAACCTTCCCTTAACCTTCCCTTCACCTTCCCCTAACCTTCCCTTAACATTCCCTTAACCTTCCCCAACCTTCCCTTCACCTTCCCCTAACGTTGCCCTAACCTTCCCCAACCTTCCTTAACCTTCCCCTAACCTTCCCCTAATCTTCCCTCCCCTCCCCTCCCCTCCCCTCTTTCCTTCCCTCTTTCCTTCTTTATTTATTTAGGGGCTCGTTTTTCCTTCCTTCCTTCCTTCCTTCCTTCCTTCCTTCCTTCCTTCCTTCCTCCCTCCTCCCTCCCTCCCTCCCTCCCTCCCTCCCTCCCTCCCTCCCTCCCTCCCTCCCTCCTTTCTTTCTTTCTTTCTTTCTTTCTTTCTTTCTTTCTTTCTTTCTTTCTTTCTTTCTTTCTTTCTTTCTCCTCCTTTCTTTCTTTCTTTCTTTCTTTCTTTCTTTCTTTCTTTCTTTCTTTCTTTCTTTCTTTCTTTCTTTCTTTCTTTCTTTCTTTCTTTCTTTCTTTCTTTCTTTCTTTCTTTCTTTCTTTCTTTCTTTCTTTCTTTCTTTCTTTCTTTCTTTCTTTCTTTCTTTCTTTCTTTCTTTCTTTCTTTCTTTCTTTCTTTCTTTCGAGTCCTAGGGGACAGCAGGCCAGAACAGGGGGCCACTTAGAGTCAGGTCAGTCCAGGCCAGGGGGCACTAGGGGGGGCTCTTTTCTTCCTTCCCTCCTTCCATCCTGCTTGCCTTTTCTTTCTTTCCTTCCTTCCTTCCTTCTTTCTTTCTTAGGGGTCTGTTTCTCTCTCTCTCTCTCCTTTCTTTCTTTGTTTCCTTCTTTCTTCTAGCCCACCTATGTCCCTCCTGGCCTGCCCCTGCCACTAACAGGCAGGAGGCCCTGGCCTGACCTCCCCTTGGGCCCCAAGAATGAAAGAAAGCCCCCCCCAGGGCACCCCCAGGCTGGCCTGCCTCTAAGAGACACCCCTGGCCTCACTTGGCCTGTCCTACCACTAACTGTGCTCCTGGACTTTCCTGGCCTGCCACTAACGGTCCCCTAGCCAGGCCTGCTAAGGGCCCCACTGCCACTATGGGTGGGCCTGACCAGGTGTAGAGAAGAGACCCACTGGTTGGGGCCTGCCTCAGGTCTGTCCTGGCCTGACCTGGCCTGCCTGTAAGAGACTCCCAGGGCAGGCCAGGCCAGTCCATGTGGTCTCTTACAGGCCGGTGAGGCCAGGGGTCCATAGCACTAAGCAGGCCAAGGGGGCCATGGTGACAGGGCAATCCATGCCTGTGATCTCTTAGAGGCAGGTCAGGGGGCTCTTAGCACCATGATAGACCAAGGTGGCCCAGGGACAGGCCAGTCAAGTGGAGCACTTAGTGGCAGGGGTGCCCTTAGTGGCAGGGTGGCCCTTATGGCTGTGGTCTGATAGGGGCAGCCTAGTCAAGGGGGGGTCCCTATGGCCAAACAACCAGTGGGTTCCTTGGACAGGACAGGCCTGGCCCACCCTTAGCGGTAGGAGGCCCTTGGCAGCATGTCTGGCCAGGGCAGTGCTTAGTGGCAGGCAAGGGCACAGGAGCCCTAGGTGCACACAAGGCAATGCATGCCCTTAGTGGTAGACCAGGCCAGGATAGAGGTGGCCCAAAGTGCTAGCCCAGGACAGGCCAGCAGTTCCCTTGGGACAGCCCAGGAGTGGTCAGGGGTGTCCTTGGCTCAGCCAGACTGGGGCCAGGCCAGCAGTGTCCTAGGGACAGTCCAGACTAGGCTAGGGAAGCCTTAGGGGTAGGCCAGGCAGGGCCAGGGCTTCCTTGGGAGCAGGCCATGCCAGGGTAGGGGGCACTTTGGGTTGGCCTTCCAGGCCAAGGGAGCCCTAGTGGCAGGCCAGGCCACTCTAGGGGGTCCATAGAGGCCAGCCAGGGCCAGGGTCCCTAGGGACAAGCAAGGCCACTGGGGCTTTTAGATCCAGGCCAGGCCAGGGAGGCTCTAGGGGCAGGCCATCCAGGGGACTCCTTAGTGCCAGGCCAGGCCAAGGAAGCACTTGGGGCAGGCCTGGCAGGCCCTAGGGGGGGCCGTTAGCAGCAGGGGGGCCATGAATAGTAGGCCTGGCAATGGAGGCCCTTAGTGCCAAGTATTCTGTTAAAGCCACACCAAATGGACTAAAACAGAAAACTGGTACCAGGAGTGGGTGTTGCTCATACCAGATACTTGAAAATGTGGAAATGGCTTTGGAACTGGGGGTTGAGAGTTTGGAGGAGTTTGGAGGACTTAGAAGAAGACAAAAAGATGAGAGAAAGTTTGGAATGGCTTAGAGACCGGTTACATGGTGGTGAGCAGAATATTCATGGAAATATGGACTGTAAAGACCATTCGAAGGAGGTCTTAGACAGAAATAAGGAGTTTATTGGAAACTGGGGCAAAGATCACCCTTGCTGTGAACTGGCAAAGGACTCAGCTGCATTGTGTCCGTGCCCTAGGACTGTGTGGAAGTTGGAAGTTAAGAGTTGTGAACCGGAGTATTGGGTGGAAGAAATGTCTAAGCAGCAAAGCATTAAGGGAGCTGCATGGCTACTCGTAAGAGCCTGCTCTGAGCTATGGAGGCAAAGGCATGACATAAAGCCAGAACTTCAAAGGGAAGCAGAGTGTAAAGATTTGGAAAATTTGTACCCTGGCCATGCGGTAGAGAAGCAGAGAGCATTTTCAGAAGGAAAATTTAATGGTACTAAGAAGATTAACACAAAAGAACGGGATTATCAAGAGAAGAAAAAGGCCCTGAAGGCATTGCAGAAGACTCTGGGGCCACCTCTTCCATTTCAGGCCCAAAGATCTGGGGACACAAAACGGTCTTGGGGAACAGGCTTGAGGAGCCCTCCACAGGCTCACTGCTCAGGGCCACCTTGGGAAACTGCTTCTAGCACCAGAACCCTGGCTGCTTTGGCTGCTCCAGCTGTGGCTAAATTGACCCCAGGCGTGGCTGGACCTGCAGATTTGGAAAATATAAGCCAGAAGCCTTGGTGGAGTCTACGTGGTGTTAGGTCTTCAGGTTCACGGAATGCCAGAGCTCAGAAGGCTTGGGAGCCTCCACCTAGATTTCAAAGGATGTATGGAAAAGTCTGGGAGCCCAGGAAGAGATCTGTCAGAGGGGCAGAGTCACTGCAGAAAGCACCCCCTAGAGCAATGCCAAGTGGAAACGTGAGGTCGGAGTTGCAGCAGAGAAACCCCACTAGCACCATGTCTAGTGGAGCCATGAGAACAGGACCGCCATGGAGACCCCAGACCTGTGGAAGAAGGACTCATAAGATTGCTAAATCAGGCACAACACCGGGCTGAGCCTTTCTACCAGGCAGACAAGAGAATCTTTGCACCTTCTCACCTGTTTATGAATTAGTCTCAACTTCACAGAGTGTAAAGTACCCGACCCCTAACCGGCAGCAATTAGAAAGTGGAAGGAATTACAGCTCCTGGGAGGAGCAGCTGACCCTCAGCCTGGCTTGTTAGAATGTTCTAGAGTGGCATGATAAGGATGCTCAGCCCTCTTCCTGCCTCATTTCCACTTTTTGAACATTTTCTAAACACACGCAGGGCAATGGTGATGGCTCTGAGTTGGATGTGCCCCCAAACTCATTGAAGCTTGATCCCTCCTGAGACTGCTAAGAGGGTGGGAAACTCTATTATGGTAACTGAGACCTGGGGCCTTGAAGAGGTGATGAGATTGTGAGGACCATGCCCTAGTGAATGCATTAATCCACTGATGGTTTCATGGGGGTCATGGGCGTGGTTCTGATGGCTTTAAAAGGACAGCGTGTGAGAAGCTCTCTCTCCCTGCTCGAGCCATCTGCCATGTTGCCATGTGACACCCTGAATAGCTATAGAATCACCACCGAGAACAAGGCCCTCACCAGACGTGTTCCCTGGACTTCCCAGCCTCTGAAGCTGTAAGCAATAAAAATTGCTTCTTTATAAATTACCCCATTTCAGGTATTTCTTTTATAAGCAACAGAGACATAATAATACAGTAATTATGATTGTTATTTTCATAACACTCAGTGAACACAATGTAGCCACATTTTTTAACATACCCATAATTATTTTCAATGGAAAATTTTCTGTAAGTAGATTTCTGAGTCGAAGAATGCATGTATTTATGGCTTTTGATTTATGTTCTAAATTGCCCTTTAAAAAAGTCTGCACCAAGGGCCGGCCTGTGGCTCACTTGGAAGAGAGTGTGGTGCTGATGACACCAAGGCCATGGGTTTGGATCCCTATATAGGGATGGCCTGTGGCTCACTTAGGAGAGCGTGGTGCTGACAACACCAAGTCAAGGGTTAAGAGCCCCTTACCGGTCATCTTTAAAAAAAAAAAAAAGTCTGTACCAATATATCCTTATACCTGCAATGAGCCTACACTTTCCACAATATTGACTATTATTTTTAAAATCTTTACCAATATGGTGTTTGAAATGTTTTATATGTATCTCTTAGTTTATTAATGAAGTGGAGCATTTTCAACATACTGGCCATGAAAATAGGGTCTTTAAAAATATATAAAATATCTATAAAGAGTCCAAGTGTAATGTGAATACTCATGCACTCAGCCTCTCTGAGCCTCCATTTTCTCATCTGTGGAATGGGCACAATGATACCCACCTTCTAAGTTGCTGTTGTTGGTTCCCCAGGGTCACCTCCCAAATTAACCCTTGCCCTTGAATCCTTGACTCGGGTCTTGCTTCTGGCGGATCTGAAATTAAGGCAGGGACAGAAGTGAACACGGGTGGTGGCCACCCAGCACAGTCCAGGGAGAGAAAACTTCAGCCTTTAGACCTGGAGTATTCCTGGGTCTGCAGGCCACTGTCCCCAGGATGGAACTTTAGCCTCTCGCCCTTAGCGTTCATCAAGTCAAGGGCCTTCTGACGACAGCGGGCTTCCTGTGGGCATCTGCGTGGGGGAGGAACGGCGATGGGAACCACGTGTCATTTGTTAAGTGTTTCCTGCATGCAGATGCTTTCTGCACATCCTCCCATGTGAGACTCACAATGACCCCGGGAGACAGGTCCTGCTGTGATACCCACTTTGCACACGAACAGAGGAGAGCGTGCTGACCCTGCAGAAACGAGGATTCTGTGTGTGACTTTCTATTCCACACCACGCGGCACAGTGGGGCAGTCTGATGTCAGCCTCAACTTCACCTGCACTCTCCTGGCCACTTGGGGCATGGACAGTAGGCACTGGGAGAGTCTGTCCTTAGCCCTGCTGTGGACAGGAGCTTCCTTTCCATCCACCGCATCTGTATGGGCTTGGTCACCCTGAGGTGGAGGTGTCTGTGCATGGTGAGTGGGTGCCCGGGGTTCTGGGGCCGTGGGCTGCCCTAGATGCCAGGGGTGGGTGGAGCCAGAGGGCTGTGGCCATCTGGGCCTGTGTCAGGCCTGGTGGACCTGGGAAGGACATAGGGCTGGTCACCTCTAGACAGCATTTCTGGGCTGGACTTCCCAGTTCCCCCAATGGACGTGGGTGTGAGAGGCTGGTCTCGGTGGCTTATTGCACTTGTCATCTGTCCTGTCCAGCCCCCAGGCCTCCCTTCCTGTCCTGCCCTCCTCTCTGCACTCGCTGTCTTTATGCTGACCACCTGGAGTTCGTTCGATCCTTTCTATACATCAGCGTTTTTGCTGTCTCATCTGAGTCTGCGTGTGCTGTTCCCTCTGCCTGGAACTTTCTCCCTCTTCTTTAGCTGCCTAGCTCCTCCCTACCTCTCAGGTCTGTCCTAAAACATCCCTTCCTCGAGGAAGCCTTCCTAGTCCACCATGTTTCTAGTCTGCCCCTGAGATTGCTTGTTTGCTTCTCCATCTCTGCTGTCCAGCTCTGTGAGCTTGAGAGGGCAGTACGGTGGCCTCCTTCCTCTGCTGTGTCCAGGGGCTAATACAGTTTTGGGCACAGCATATATGTTCATTGCACATATGGATGCATAGAAGGATGGATGGATGGATGGGTGGATGGGTGGGTGGGTGGATGGGAGAATCTTTTTTCATGTATGTGCTCAGGATTGTATGGATGGGAGAACTTTTAAAGGGGAAGGCCTGCTCTTCTGGCTCCCAGTCTGGAGCCCTTTCCCCTACGCCAGGTGTCTAGGGGGTAGGGTGGAGGGAAGCCCGTGCTCAGTGCCCTGAAGAACAGGATGTGGCCGGCAGGTTTGTTGGCATAGATAGACCCAGCCTTGCTCCTGGAGGAAGCAGTTTGGCAATATGTGTTTTTTGGACCCGCTATTTCCATAGGTGACAGTGGCCTTTGGCAGGTCCCTTCTGCTGCATGTCTCTGATTACTTTTGCTACTCCCTCTCCATTTTTCCCCTTAACAAACGAGTGCTCAGGGCTCCTGCTCCAAGCTCACACCACAAGGCCGCCCGCCCTGCATTCCCTGACGGGGGAAATGTTTGGTCCTTTTCCCTCAGAATGGTGCTCATCCCCCCTGAGGCTCCGGCAAGCTGGGGACACAGAATTTACTTGGCAGGTGGAAGAGACAAGAGAGAAAAATGAATAGATGCCTTTGTTTTTCATAAACCACATGAGAATCTGGGAAATGCCTCCTCTAAATTAGCAGTTTTGAACTTCTGTGCGCACAGGAATCAGCGGCAGAGTGGGGGAGCAAGGGCTGTAAAAATGCAGAGTTCCAGGTCCCGGGCCCCAGCCCAGCCCCGATACCATGACACAGCAGGTCCAAGGAAGGGCCCAGCAATCTCCACAGTGAACTATGGGTGACGGGTTGCCACACACTCACTCTGAACAGCACAGTGAGACATAGCTCTTGGGACACAGGGTGACCATGACTCTTGGGAGAGGAAAGCTCCTTGACACCACCACCCCGTCCCTGCAGCCCACCTTCTTTGGCTGAGGTGGAGCCCTGGGAGGCAGAGGCGGCCTGGGTCTGCTCAAAGATGGACAGCAGGGCCTTGTTTTCCATGGCAAAGTACATGGGCACAAGGGTCTCCATGGCCAGCCATGTCAGGTTCAATCTCCATGAATTGCTGTGGACAAGATAAACATTCAGGGGCCTCTGGCCAGGGTATGGGAGGGCAGGGTGCCCCCCAGCTGTCCTTGGAGGGCAGGCAGGCCCCAGTGAACCACCAGCACAGAGCCGGCCTCAGGAGAGCGTGAGCTTCCCCCACCGCAAGCCCGTCATCTGCAAGAGCGTCCCCATCCGGGGTCTCCCGTGCGATCCTATCAGCCTGTTCATTCAGAGCAGCCTCTCTCCTGCTTGGCACCATTGATATTTGGACCAGCTCCTTCTATGTGGTGGGCGTCCTGAGCACCGTAGGTGCTAAGCAGCGTCGCTGGCCTCCACCTACTCCATGCCACAGCACCATGTACTAGTCTGTTTGTGTTGCTTATAACAGAATACACAGAACTGGGTGACTTATACAGAAAAAAATTTATTGCTTAGTTTCTTTTTTTTTTTTTTTTTTTTTTTTTTTTTTAGTTTTTTTTTTTTTTTTTAATTTTATTTTGTCGATATACATTGTAGCTGATTAATGCTCCCCATCACCAAAATCTCCCTCCCTTCTCCCTCCCCCCTCCCCCCCAACAATGTCCTTTCTGTTTGCTTGTTGTATCAACTTCAAATAATTGTGGTTGTTATATCTTCTTCCCTCCCCCCCCCCCGATTTGTGTGTGTGTGTGTGTGAATTTATATATTAATGTTTAGCTCCCTCCAATAAGTGAGAACATGTGGTATTTCTCTTTCTGTGCCTGACTTGTTTCACTTAATATAATTCTCTCAAGGTCCATCCATGTTGTTGCAAATGGCAGTATTTCATTCGTTTTTATAGCTGAGTAGTATTCCATTGTGTAGATGTACCACATTTTCCGTATCCACTCATCTGATGATGGGCATTTGGGCTGGTTCCAACTCTTGGCTATTGTAAAGAGTGCTGCGATGAACATTGGGGAACAGGTATACCTTCGACTTGATGATTTCCATTCCTCTGGGTATATTCCCAACAGTGGGATGGCTGGGTCGTATGGTAGATCTATTTGCAATTGTTTAAGGAACCTCCATACCATTTTCCATAGAGGCTGCACCATTTTGCAGTCCCACCAACAATGTATGAGAGTTCCTTTTTCTCCACAGCCTCGCCAGCATTTATCGTTCAGAGTCTTTTGGATTTTAGCCATCCTAACTGGGGTTAGATGGTATCTCAATGTGGTTTTGATTTGCATTTCCCGGATGCTGAGTGAGGTTGAGCATTTTTTCATATGTCTGTTGGCCATTTGGATATCTTCCTTAGAGAAATGCCTACTTAGCTCTTTTGCCCATTTTTTAATTGGGTTGCTTGTTTTCTTCTTGTAAAGTTGTTTGAGTTCCTTATATATTCTGGATATTAATCCTTTGTCAGATGTATATTTTGCAAATATTTTCTCCCACTCTGTTGGTTGTCTTTTAACTCTTTTAATTGTTTCTTTTGCTGTGCAGAAGCTTTTTAGTTTGATATAATCCCATTTGTTTATTTTTCCTTTGGTTGCCCGTGCTTTTGGGGTCGTATTCATGAAGTCTGTGCCCAGTCCTATTTCCTGAAGTGTTTCCCCTATGTTTTCTTTAAGAAGTTTTATTGTCTCAGGGTGTATATTTAAATCCTTAATCCATTTTGAGTTGATTTTAGTATACGGTGAGAGGTATGGATCTAGTTTCATTCTCCTGCATATCGATATCCAGTTATCCCAACACCACTTGCTGAAGAGGCAGTCCCTTCCCCAGTGAATAGGCTTGGTGCCTTTGTCAAAGATCAGATGGCAGTAAGTGTGTGGGTTGATTTCTGGATTCTCTATTCTATTCCATTGGTCAGTGTGTCTGTTTTTATGCCAGTACCATACTGTTTTGGTTATTATAGCTTTGTAGTATAGCTTAAAGTCAGGTAGTGTTATGCCTCCAGCTTTATTTTTTTTGCTGAGCATTGCTTTGGCTATTCGTGGTCTTTTATTGTTCCATATAAATGTCTGAATAGTTTTTTCCATTTCTGAGAAAAATGTCTTTGGAATTTTGATGGGGATTGCATTGAATTTGTATATCACTTTGGGTAGTATGGACATTTTCACTATGTTGATTCTTCCAATCCAAGAGCATGGAATATCTTTCCATCTTCTTGTATCCTCTCTAATTTCTCTCAGCAGTGGTTTGTAGTTCTCATTATAGAGATTTTTCACCTCCTTGGTTAACTCAATTCCTAAGTATTTTATTTTTTTGGTGGCTATTGTAAATGGGCAGGCTTTCTTGATTTCTCCTTCTGCATGTTCACTATTGGAGAAAAGAAATGCTACTGATTTTTGTGTGTTGATTTTGTATCCTGCTACTGTGCTGAAATCATTTATCAATTCCAACAGTTTTTTTGTAGAGGTTTTAGGCTGTTCGATATATAGGATCATGTCATCTGCAAACAGGGACAGTTTGACTTCATCTTTTCCAATCTGAATGCCCTTTATTTCCTTCTCTTCTCTGATTGCTCTGGCTAGTACTTCCAACACTATGTTGAATAGGAGTGGTGAGAGTGGGCATCCTTGTCTAGTGCCTGTTCTTAAAGGAAAAGCTTTCAGCTTTTCCCCATTCAGGATGATATTGGCAGTGGGTTTGGCATATATGGCTTTAATTATGTTGAGATACTTTCCCTCTATACCTAACTTATAGAGGGTCTTTGTCATGAATGAGTGCTGAACTTTATCAAATGCTTTTTCAGCATCTATAGATATGATCATATGGTCCTTGTGTTTGAGTTTATTAATATGGTGTATCACATTTATTGATTTGCGTATGTTGAACCAACCTTGCATCCCTGGGATGAATCCCACTTGATCGTGATGAATAATTTTTCGTATGTGTTGCTGTATTCTGTTTGCTAGTATTTTAGTGAGGATTTTTGCATCTATATTCATCAAGGATATCGGCCTGTAGTTTTCTTTTTTGGTTATATCTTTACCTGGTTTTGGTATCAGGATGATGTTTGCTTCATAGAATGAGTTTGGGAGATTTGCGTCCGTTTCAATCTTTTGGAATAGTTTGTAAAGAATCGGTGTCAATTCCTCTTTGAATGTTTGGTAAAATTCTGCTGTGAATCCATCTGGTCCTGGGCTTTTCTTTGTTGGGAGCCTTCTGATAACAGCTTCAATCTCCTTTATTGTTATTGGTCGGTTCAAATTTTCTACGTCTTCACGGTTCAGTTTTGGGAGCTTGTGTGTGTCCAGAAATTTATCCATTTCCTCCAGATTTTCAAATTTGTTGGCGTATAGTTGTTTATAGTAGTCTCGAATGATTCCTTGTATTTCAGATGAATCAGTTGTAATATCGCCTTTTTCATTTCTAATTTTTGTTATTTGAGTCTTCTCTCTTCTTTTTTTTGTTAGCCATGCTAATGGTTTGTCAATTTTATTTATCTTTTCAAAAAACCAACTTTTTGATTCGTTGATCTTTTGAATTGTTTTTTGGTTTTCAATTTCATTCAGTTCTGCTCTGATCTTAATGATTTCTTTCCGTCTGCTAACTTTAGGATTGGATTGTTCTTGTTTTTCTAGTTCTTTAAGGTGAAGTGTTAGGTTGTTCACTTGCCATCTTTCCATTCTTCTGAAGTGAGCATTTAATGCAATAAATTTTCCCCTCAATATTGCTTTTGCAGTATCCCACAGGTTTTGGTATGATGTATCATTGTTTTCATTAGTTTCAATAAACTTTTTGATTTCCTGCTTGATTTCTTCTTGGACCCATATGTCATTAAGTAGAATGCTGTTTAATTTCCATGTGTTTGTATAGTTTCCAGAGTTTTGTTTGTTATTAATTTCTAGTTTTAATCCATTGTGGTCTGAGAAGATACATGGGATAATTCCAATTTTTTTGAATTTATTGAGACTTGATTTGTGACCTAATATGTGATCTATCCTGGAGAATGATCCATGTGCTGATGAGAAGAATGAATATTCTGAGGTTGTTGGGTGGAATGTTCTGTAGATATCTGCCAATTCCAATTGGTCTAGAGTCTTGTTTAGATCTTGTGTTTCTCTACTGATTCTTTGCCTAGATGATCTGTCTAATATTGACAGTGGAGTGTTCAGGTCCCCTGCTATTATGGTATTAGTGTCTATTTCCTTCTTTAGGTCTAATAGAGTTTGTTTTATAAATCTGGCTGCTGCAACATTGGGTGCGTACATATTTATGATTGTTATGTCTTCTTGATGGATCAGTCCTTTTATCATTAAGTAGTGTCCCTCATTGTCTCTTTTTATGGTTTTTAGTTTAAAGTCTATTTTGTCAGATATAAGAATAGCCACTCCAGCTCGTTTTTCTTTTCTGTTTGCATGGTAAATCTTTTTCCATCCTTTCACTCTTAGTCTGTGTGAATCTTTATGGGTGAGGTGGGTCTCTTGTAGGCAGCATATAGTTGGGTCCTGCTTTTTGATCCAGTCAGCCAGTCTGTGTCTTTTAATTGGGGAATTTAAGCCTTTAACATTAAGAGTTGTTATTGAAAGGTGTTGATTTATTCCTAGCATTTTATTGGTTGTTTGGTTGTCTTAGGTGTCTTTTGTTCCTTGCTTTCTGATTTACTGTTTGGTTTCTTTGTTTGTTGGTTCCTTAGGTTGTAGATAGTGTTTTTGTTAGCTTGTTTTCTCTTCATGAATGCCATTTTTATTGTACTAGCGGGTTTAGATTTTTCTTAGGTTTTTATGGCAGTGGTAGTTATTTTTCAGGAACCAAACCCAGTACTCCCTTGAGGATTTCTTGTAAGGGTGGTCTTGTGGTAGTGAACTCCCGCAGTTTTTGTTTGTCTGAGAAATATACTATTTGCCCCTCATTTCGGAAGGATAGCCTTGCAGGGTAGAGTATTCTTGGCTGGCAATCTTTGTCTTTTAGTATTTTGAAAATATCATCCCATTCCTTTCTAGCTTTTAGGGTTTGTGATGAGAAGTCTGATGTTAACCTGATTGGGGCTCCCTTATAGGTGATTTGACGCTTCTCTCTTGCAGCTTTTAAGATTCTCTCTTTGTCTCTGAGTTTTGCCAATTTGACTATGACATGTCTTGGAGAAGGCCTTTTTGGGTTGAATACGTTTGGAGATCGTTGAGCTTCCTGGATCTGAAGATTTGTGATTTTTCCTATACCTGGGAAGTTTTCTGCCACTATTTTGTTGAATATGTTTTCAATGGAATCTCCATTTTCCTCCCCTTCTGGAATACCCATGACTCGGATATTTGAGCGCTTGAGGTTGTCTGATATCTCTCTCAGATTTTCTTCCATGTCCTTGATTCTTTTTTCTTTCTTTTTGTCTGCTTGTGTTATTTCAAACAGCCCATCTTCAAGTTCAGAGGTTCTCTCTTCAACTTCGACAAGCCTGCTGGTTAAACTCTCCGTTGTGTTTTTTATTTCGCTGAATAACTTCTTCAGTTCAGCAAGTTCTGCTACATTTTTTTTCAGGACATTGATTTCCTTGTATATTTCCTCTTTCAGATCCTGTATACTTTTCCTCATTTCATCATGATGTCTAGCTGAGTTTTCTTGTATCTCATTCAGTTTTCTTAGAATTATCACTCGAAATTCCTTGTCAGTCATTTCAAGGGCTTCTTGTTCTATAGGATCTAGAGTATGAGATTTATTAACTTTTGGTGGTGTACTTTCTTGATTTTTTGTATTTCTGGTGTCTTTTTTTTGGTGTTTATTCATTGTGGCAGGGGGTTTCACAGTCCACCGGTTTGAGACTAATGACTAACTAGGATGTTGCTGTGGTTGCCAATTTGGTATGGCTCCCGCCGTGACTGCTCAGTTGGCCTCTAGTGTCTTGTGTGTGTGGTTGCCTCAGGTCTTGGGCTTCTCCGGGGATCCACCTTTCTGGTCAGCTTGTACTCTGCTGGGCTGGTGGATCACGTACCACAGGGTGTGTGATCTCTGTTGAGCTTTCACTTCCTGTACAGGACTTCTCCCCGTTCCGTGTGCTCTGGCCCAGGCTGTTAGATCGTGCAGTGGCGACCCCACCGGGTGTGTGGTTTCTGTCGAGTCTCCGCCTCCCTGGCCGCACGTCTCCCCCCTCTGTGCACACTGTGCTGGGCTGGGGAGTGTCTTCTGCACCCCTCGTCTATCAGCTGGGCCTTCAAGACCCTGCTTAGCACCGCCTCGCCCAGGAAGTCTACCAGGTTTCTGCTAGGCACAGACGACCGGTCTCTCTGGGTGCCTTTGTAGCACTGTGTAGATCTTTCTCGGGTCTTGTTCACCTTTGTATCCCCCCGGTATAAACCGAGTCTAGTGCCCGCCTGCAGCCTGCTCTCCGGCAGGTTCAAGCGGACCTGGGAACTCTCCTACCACACTATTCCCAACCAGAAATTCGTTAGGCTTTTTTCCAAACTGGTGGTTGCAGAGATGGTATCTGCCTCCCAGTAACAGGAAGTTTACCGGGCCGGAGTCCAGGGTGTGGTGGAGTGACAGTCAGCCCGCCCGTACTTCCTAGTCTTCCCAACACTGGTCGGGACGCCCCACACCCCCAGCCCCGCCAGAGAACCGCGGAGGGAGTGGGAGAGGAGGCCGGCCCGCAGGGTCCGGAAAGCCCCGCGCCAGGCCAAGCAAATGGGCTCAGTGATGGCCGAGCAGGGCGGAGCTGCCCGCACCTGGGAAAATGGAGGCAGCACCGGGGCAATGAGTGGCCTGGTGGTGCAGGTGGGAGCCGCGTGGGCATCCACCCCCCGAACAGAGCTGTGCCAGGGATCACTCACAGTGCTGTGCCAGGTCGGGCGCTCGCTCTGTCTCTGGTTTGTTGCCTTCCGTGTTCTCGGCGCTGCCGCCTCGGGCTGTTCAGTCGCGGCGCCGCTCAGGCGCTCCCAGGAATCTTCTTTAATGCCGGCCTGAAACCTCGAATCCTGAATAGGGCAGCTGGCCGCCTTCAGTGCGGCCCCAGCCTCCGGGATCCTGGCTGCATCCACAGCAGCCCTGGCGCCGTGTTCCCTGTTTCGAGACTTGCTTTTGCAGCTAAGAATCAGTTCTTTTCCTGCTCCACACTTCAAAGCTGTTGCCTGTAAATGAGGCAGCCTCTCCTGCCGGGGGCAAAGTGGCGTTGAGCCTCCACGACCGGCCAGCAGCAGCAGTCCTCCCTTAAGAGATGGCCAGAGGAAGGTCTACAAGTTTCCCGGCTGCCTGAGGTCCAGTGGCCACCTTTTCCACCTCAGCTACTCCGCGCCAGCCGCCGCAGCCGCCGCCATCTTGAAACTTTCTGCCTATTGCTTAGTTTCTGAGGCTTGGAAGTCCAAAGTCCATCTGGTGGTGGCAAGAGCGACCCAGGGGTCTCACATTGCAAGATGGTGGAAGCAGAGAGAGAGAGAGAGAGAGAGAGAGAGACACACAGACTCTTCTTTTAAAGCCCTCAGAACCACGCCACTGACCACCATTTTTAATCCATTCACTACTGCACAGTCCTACAATCCAATCACCCCTTCAAGGCCCCACCTTTCAATTACCATGATAGGATCTCCCATCCTCTTAACAGTCACAGTGAGGGCTAAGTTTCTAATTCATAAAAGTTGGGGGACACAATTTAAGCTTCAGAGAGTTTGGGGAGAATTCTCTATATTCTTCCCCTGGCCCCCCAAAACTCATGTCCTTTTCACATGCAAATGCATTTATTTCATCCCCAAAGTCTTAAGGTTGTTTCAACTCAAGAGTCCAATGCTCAAAGTCCCATCTGTGAAATCAGTACAAGTTATCTACTTCCAAGATACAGTGGTGGGACAAACATAGGGTACATATTCCCATTCCAAAGGGAGAAATAAGCCAAAGGAAAGGTGTAACTGGTCCCAAACAAGTCTGAAACCCAGCAGCACATGCATTGAATCTTAAAGCTGATGAATATTGTAACTTGACTCTATGTCCAACGTCCTCTGCACACTGGTGTGGGGGTTGGGTCCCCAAGTCCTTGGGCAGCTCTGCTCCTATGGCTTTCCTGGTCTCAGGTGATGCTTCAGCTCTCACAAGCTGCCGTTGCACTCTGGTAGCTCCACAGGCCTGGGTTCTCCATGGTGGTCCCGCTCTCACGGCTCCACTATACATTGTGCTGATGGAGTTTCTCTGCTGTGCCTCAGACCCCATGTTTCCACTCGCCATTGCTCTAGCAAAGGCTGTCTGTGGTGACTCTGCCCCTGCAACAGATCTCTTCCTGGGACCCCAGACTTTTCCATACATCCTCTGAAATCGGGGTGGAGGTTTGCAAGCCTCCACAGCTCTGGCATTCTGCGAGCCTGCAGACGTAACACCATGTGGATGCTGCCAAGGCTTCTGGCTTGCATCTTCTAAAGCTGCAGGTCCAGCCACACCTGGAACCAATTTAGCCACAGCTGGAGCAGCAAAAGTAGACGGGGTGCTGGTGCTGGAAGCAGTTTCTCGAGGTGGCCCTGGGCAGCGAGCCCATGGAGGGCGCCTCAGGTCTGTTCCCCAAGACCATTCTGTCTCCCTAGGCCTTCGGGCCTGAAATGGAAGGGCTGGCCCTAGAGGTTTCTGCAATGTCTTCAGGGCCTTTCCCCCTTCTGTTGATTGTCCCTTTTCTTTTGTGCTAATCTTCTTAGCTAACGGTCGCTGGGCTGCACCATTGCATGCTCTCTGCTTCTCTACTGCATGGCCGTGCTGCAAATTTTCCAAATCTTTACACTCTGCTTCCCTTTTAATTTCTGGCTTTACATCATGTCTTTGCCACCATAACTCAGAGTAGGCTGTTAGAAGTAACCATGCAGCTTCCTTAATGCTTTGCTGCTTAGAAATTTCTTCCACCAAATACTCTGGTTCACAAATCCTAAGTTCTGACTTCCACAAAGTCCTAGGGCACGGACACAATGCATCCAGGTTCCTCACCAGTTCACAGCAAGTGTAATCTTTGCCCCAGTTTCCAATAAACTCCTTTTTGTTTCTATCTGAGACCTCCTTAGAATGGTCTCTACAGTCCATATGTCTATCAGCATTCTGCCCACCACCACATAACTAGTCTCTAAGACATTCCAAACTTTCCCTGGTCTTTTTGTCTTCTTCTGAGTCCTCCAAACTCCTCCAACCTTTGCCTAACACCCAATTCCAAAGCTGCTTGCACATTTTCAAGTATCTGTTACAAGCAACACGTCACTTCTCTGGTACCAATTTTCTGTATTAGTCTGTTCGTGTTGCTTATAACAGAATACACAGAACTGGGTGATTTATAAAGAAAAATGAAATTTATTGGTTACACTTTCTAAGGCTGGGAAGTCCAAAGTCCATCTGGTGGTGGCGACAGTGACCCAGGGGTCTCACATTGCAAGATGGTGGAAGCAGAAAGAGGACAGAGAGAGAGAGAGAGAAGACAGACTCTTTCCTTCTTTTAAAGCCCTCAGAATCACACCCTTCCCCCCATTTTTAATCCAATCACCTCTTCAAGGCCAGACCTTTCAGTTACCATAATAGGATTTCCCACCCTCTTAACAGTCACAGTGGGGGCTAAGTTACTAATAGATAAAACTTGGGGGACACAATTCAAGCCTCAGGGACTTTGGGGGGACATAATTCATTCCACTACACACCCCCACCCCAAATGCCCCTCTGGGGACAGAATCACCCCCTGAAGATGACCACTGATGATAGGGAACAACCATCCCACTTTCTGAAGGGCCCAGAGAGGTCCAGCAACCTGCCCAAGGTCACACAGTTGACTTCAAATCCAACACGAGCTTCTGGACCTGAGCCGGGGGGTACCCAGCCTGTGTGGGGAGGGTCAGGGGCTCATCCGGACGACGTCCTGGGGCATGACAGCTATGGCCACAGCAGGATGATGACCACGGCACCCGCCAGCTGCTGCAGGGCCTTCTGGTACTGCTTGTAGGAGAAGTCCACCAGCCGCATGAGGACGCAGCGCTGGCTCAGCACATCTGCATCTATGGTGCACGCCTCTGTGTTCAGCACCATGTTCCGAGTGCCTGTGGGGAGGGGCAGGGTCACCCTCAGCAGAGGGGCAGGCCTGACAGGGGAGTGGCAGATCCGGGACCGAGCATCCAACTGGCTTCGGCCTCAGCCCCAGATCAAGACATGGGCCTTCCCTGGACACAGGGACCTCACCTGGGGGACCACATACTCGGGAACCTCCCAGGTACACCCAGCCTGTCACCTGTATGTCCTGTTACAGCCCACACACCCCACTGCCCCATGGGTCTAACGACACTTTAACCCTGATGAGTCACAGACCTTCTGGAGAAATCACACTCCCTCTGACCCATGCAAAAGCCCACTTACAATCCTATACCAGGGCAACAAACTTTCTCTGTAAAGGGCCAGAGAGCAAATATCTCCAGCTTTGCAGGACACGAGCAGCCACGGACAGCAGGTAAGCTGACAGGTGTGGCCATGTGCCAATAACACTTGATTTATAAAGACAGGAGAGGGCTGGATTTGCACCCAGGCTGCACTTGGTCTGTGGCCCTTGTTCTAGAGTGTTCTCAGCCTGTGAAGTCCCCTCCGAAGCCTGCTCCTGGACCCCAAGTTAAAACCCCTGCACTAAGCCACCACATCACAATGGAGCCCCCTTGGACCTATTCTCGCTGACACCACCCTAATGACCTTGGAAATTGAAGTTTTCTAGAAATCCAGGGGCAGCACAAGCCCAGTAGCCCCCACAGTGATGTGTCTCTGGGGCAGGGACGGGGGGGCAGAGTCGCAGGGTAAAGCCCCGGGTGCCACTCCCTCGCTGTGTGGAAATGGCCCACCCCGGCCAGCCGCAGCTCTGCAAACCAGTGCGGGGCTCCCGCTTTCCTTGCTGTGGCGTTTCCCCTGGAATGCTGGTCCCCAATTTCTTGGTGTGCAGGACACTGCTCAGGTGCGCTTGGGCTGCCCCCTGCCACTTCTCCCCTGCAAAAGCCATCATCCCTCACGCGTGTCTGTCCCCGTCCGTCTTGGCACTGTGCGAGAGTCCACCGGCTGTCGCTGGCTCTGGATGCTGTGGGGCGCTGTCTTCACCGGCATGACTCCCCTCTGAGAGAGACAGGACATGGCAGCTTTGGAGCCAAGTTCTTTACTGGTGACCAGCTGCTCTCGTTCCTCTCTAGGGGGCTGCTACCGTCACCCACACACTTGAGCCACATGTGATGCGTAGAATGTCAGTAGTGGGCAGCACAGGGACTGGAAGGCCGCGGTCAGCTGCGACCACCTCCTCCTCTCTCTCTATCAGAGTCTTCCAGGCTCCCGGACACAGGGCCTGGCATGGCATCAGCCCCACAGCATCCAGCTGACCAAATCCCAGCCCTCCTCCCTGTCCAGGCTGCATGTGGTTCCCAGCATGGCCCCAGGCACCATGCAGACACCTGGCGTGTCCTCCCCGACCCGCAGCACTTGCTCAGACTGTTCACCTCCTTGGCCAGTCTCAGCACCATCTAGAACAAGTTTGTTTTCTTGGTGTTGACCTCCCTAACTAGACTGGGGGCTCCTGTGAGCAGGGAATCTATTCCCGGCTGTGTATCCCCAGCAGCAACCACAGGCTGAGCAAATGAGCAAACTCCAAAGCCCCTCCCATTGCCCCTCAGAAAGCTCCAAACACACCAGGGTCTCCCCCTCGGCACTGTGGATGTTCGAGGTCACATCATACTCTATAATGGGGCCGTCCTGGGTACCATAGGTGCTGAGCAGAGTCCCTGACCTCCACTGCTCCATGCCAGGAGCTCCCCCCAGTTGTGACAACCACAGATGTCCCCAAACGTAGTCCAGTGTCCCCCAGGAATAGAATGACCCCAGGTGAGACCCACCACCCTATGCCCAAGCGCCATCCCCCGCCTCTCTCCTAAGAATGACATGGATGATCAGAGGGGAGCAATAGGCTGGTGGACCCCCCTGGCTCACCGACTGTTCCAGTTGTGAGCTGAGGCCCCCACCCAGAAAGAAGGGGCAGGCTGGAATCAGAACTACACAAAGGACTTTTCTCTGTAAGGACGGCAGGACACAGAGCATGTGAGCACTGGCTGCCTGAGAGATTTCCTTGGGGACAAAAGAGAGGACACCGTGCTAGAGAAAGTCACCTGGAAGATGCCACGCTGAATGCCGAATACAAGAGCCACGAGAGAAGAGCCAAAACCTACAAGTATGTGACGTCTTTTGTTTCCTTCTCTTTATTTTATTGTTTTGTTAAAGTACGTGACATCTTGAAGGGGTGCCAGCGACTGGCCCTCAGGGGCCATTTGTCCCCACGGACTGGTGGGAAATGGGGCTCAGGCAGCCCCCCAATGCCAGGGCAGGGAACGCCTGGCTGTTTCAGAATAACAACCTCCCAAAAAAAAAAAAAATAACAACCTCCCGTTCAGGTGGTTAGAAGTGCAGTGTTCAACACCAAGGTCAAGGGTCGGGATCCCCATACCTGCCAGCTGCAAGGAAAAAAAAAAAGAAAGAAAGATAGTTCTTTGTTCTGGGGCCTATTCTGCATACTGTAGGATGTCTACCAGTGTTCCTCTCCCTTCCCTTCCCTTCCCGTCTCTCCCCTTTCCTCCCCTCCCGTCTTCTCCCAGTCTACCAGTATTCCTGGTGTCTCCTCTCCAGATGCCTGTCGCATGCCCTCTTCCCATAACACTTAACACATTTTATAACTAATTTATTGTGTTCATTTATTTATTGCCCATCCCCCTCCCCTGCCCCCAACACCAAAGCATAAGTCCCGAGAGAACAGAGACCTTTAAGTGTCTGGTTTGACAAAGCATCCTCAGTACCCTGGAGAGGGCCCGACACAGGGTAGGTGCTCAGTAAGGATTCACTGAGTAAACAAGAAAGCCTAGGCCACCGCTCTGGGTCTCAAGCCAGCTAACAAGAGCCTATGCTCCTCACCACTAGGCAACACTTCCCTCACATTCCTTTCTTCTTGGACCCTGATCACCCTCGTCTCTTTATCTGTCTATATTTCTCTCCCGTTTTCTCCTTCCCCTCCTCTGGGTCCCATTTTCCAATGAAATGCAGAGAAGCCCTCCCTCCTGTGGAAACCTGCAGGCTGATGGGCACTTCTGCGACATGTGCTAAAATGCAGGCGGCAGCTGGGCAGACAGCCCCAGTTCTGCACACTGTCCCAGGGGTCACTGGCTGCTGATCCCCAGTGCCCACCACTCCAAGCCAGCTGATGGAACTGAAGTTTGTACAAAGCCATCTACACATTTCCTTACCACCAAGGTGGGCTGTTCTAACCAGCCCACACACAGGTGTCTGTGCTTTGGCTAAAGCCTTGTGGACAGTGAGATTTTGTTCAAGGAGGAACAAATACCCCTTTAAATCACAAAAGGTCACCCTTACGCTTTATGACTCTTTAGCAGGTCAGCCACTTGAGGCAAGGATGGTATCGCAATCACTCTGAGAGACCCCAGAAGACAGGGAACCCTTAGTCCTCAGCCGAGCGAGTGGATGAGCTCTGCTCAAACCCACCTGCAGCTCCGAAGCAGGCTCAGTACTGGAGGAGAAACCCCAGGAGCTCAGGTAAGAGGGGCTGGGGCATTGCAGGAGCAGGCAGATGAGAAGGGCGGCAGGGTTGACAAGTTAGGAGGCCCAGGAACAAAATCCGACACTCCGAGGGGAGAGGACACTCTCCAAGGCCCGGTCGCTCCTCTGGAGTCCTGTTGCTCACCTAGTTTGCCCAGCAGCGCCTGCCCCATGTCCTTGATGTCATTATGCTCATAGAGCTGGGAGATGTGGTCCCCCAGTTCATCCACACTGTAGCTCCTGGGGTGAGGATGGAGAGAGGGAAATACAGACTGTTAAGAAAGCTTGTGAGGACCCTTGGCTCAGACAGCAATGAGGCATCTCGGGCTGGCCAGTGAGCTCACTTGATAAGAGCATGGTGCTGACAACTCCAAGGTCAAGGGTTCAGATCCCTGTACCAGCCAGCCACAAACAAACAAACAAACAAAAAACCCAGTAATGATGCATCTGTTCAACAAATGTTCAGTAAGGGCCTACTAGGTGCCAGGCACTGGGGATGTAGTGATGGCAAAATAGACCCTGTCCTCATGAAGGTCCCAGCAGGGCAGGGGATCTGCCCAGCTCCTCATGCCTGGAAAATGCGCCCTGTCCCCTTAGTGAGGGGTCTGCAGCCACATTGGTTCTATGTGACCCTAGCCACAGCTAAGGGACTCAGGGATGGGCACATGATCCAAGCAGCCAGGTAATGTCCCTCAAGTGTTTCCTTAGGCTGAATGTCCCCCCAAACTTAATTCTCATTGTAACTGCTGAGGGTGGGAAGTCCTATTACGGTAATTGAAAGGTGGGGCCTTGAAGAGGTGATTAGGTTGTAGGACTGTGCCATAGTGAATGGATTAATAATGGTGGTCAGGGGCGTGCTTTTAAGGGCTTTAAAGGGGAACACCGAGAGTCTCTCTGCTCTCTCTGCTTCTACCATGTTGCTACGTGAGGGGTCACTGTCACCACCACCAGACGTGTTCCTTGGACTTTGGAATTCCCAGCCTCAGAAACCGTAAGCAACAAATTTCATTTTTCTTATAAATTACCCAGTTCTGTGTATTTTGTCAAAAGCAACAGAAACAGACTAATACAAGTGTGAAATGCACATTCAAAGGCTGCTCAGTCTCAGCCATGTGGCTGGAACGAGGGGCATCGGGAACTCGGGAGCTGTGGAAAAGCCAGCTTCCCCTACACAATGATGCCCCATATGCAGAGAGAAGGGAGTCTGTGTGCCGATGAGAGCAGAGGCAGAGAGCGTGGCTCCGGAGAGAGATGGGGACAGCGACAGCTTCCCTTCCCAACAGCTTTCCAGTTCCTAGTTCTAGGCCCTCCCCAGGCTGACCACCTCCCTGCCCAAGAGGCTGCTCAGGCACCTGAATCTGACAGCACAGTCCTGTTTTGATGTAAAGCTAGTGCGACTGGGTTTCAGTCACTGGGCACTAGGTAAATGTTAACCACGCCAACGAACCCAAGGGAACTTACTCAAATATGAATCGGGAGATCTCCCTGTCCAGCATGTCCCTCTCCTCCTTCAGTTTCTGAATGTCAAGGTGCAGATTCTCCTTGCTGGTCCCATCCACCTGGCCAGACTTGGAAGATGGCTGCTGAGTGGCAGGAAAGGGCATCTGCTGGATTGACCAGTTAGCTACAATCACAGCCTACCTGTTGTCCCCCAATTGGCACTCCCTGCTTCTGCTTGGTCATGGGCCCCCCACCCCACAGAATAAGATGATATTTCCCAGCTTCCCTTGGACCTGGGTGTGGCCCTCTGAGTAAGTTCTGGCAAGGGAACTTAGAAACAGTGTATGAACGTGTGAAAACTGTCCTTCTAGGGACAGGGCATGCCTTTCTCTGGCCTTCCCCCTTTCTGCTGGCAGGAATGTGGATGTGACACTGGAGCTGAACAGCTGTCTTGGATGATGAGGCAGAAGCCACACGCCAAGGAGGTGGTGGGACGAGATGGAGGCCTGGGTCGCTGAGGACTGTTTAAACCACTATTATTTGGAGTTTTCTTTCACTCTCAGCCAAACCCAGTCCTACCTAACAGCCCAGCCCTGGCCCCCAACCTGACCCCAGAGAGTCCACCACAGGTGTCCTTCTCGCACTCTCCCCTCAGGTCTGTGATGTCCCTGGGAGACTCTTCATCTCTCTGGAACTCGGAGGCCTCACCTGTGAAAGTGGATGATAACGTGTCTGCCTCCAAGGTTGCTGGAAGGATTCAGCAAGATGACCAGGAGAAATCAAGTGCCCAACAAAGCCTGTGTTTAACAAGGGAAGGAATGAGTGAGCATGAGCGAGAAAGGCCTGATCTGTACAGTCAGACGCCACAGGAGGGGCGAGGACAGCGGGTGCTGAATTTCTCGGAGAGAAAGCAATCCCAACGCATTCTCAGAGAGAAGCCCGATCCACCAGGTCCTTTGGCAAACTTGCGGCTTCCCACCCGCATCATCTGGGCTCACTGTGGCTTATGCATCACCTTGCCTGCGACCTTACCACCTCTGGGGGGCCCTTCTTGTACCCCCAAGTCTGGAATCCCCTCTCCCCCTCATAGAACTGTGCTCATACTGTCCTGGATTTTTTTCTTGCCTGTTCATCCCCTCGGCCTGGGCCCCTGGAGGGCAGGGCCTTTCTGGCACATGCTGCATCCTAGTGCCTGGCTCTGAGCAGGTGCTCAGTCCATGGACAAATGAATACACTTGTTTCACCATCTCACTGAACGCTGCTGCTGCTGCTGCTGGTGGCAACCCTGCCATTGGGATGAGAGTTTTTCTCGGGCAGCTTGCCAGAGAAGAGACACTAATAGCAGGTAAAGTAGTGCACAGTGGGAAGCCGAGCGTTCTCCTGATTGAGGAGCTGGGGACACACTTAGAGGCAGGGCTGGGAGAGAGGAGACACCAGGGATCAGGAGAGGTGGCTGGTGCTGGAGAGGGGTAAAGCATCTGAGGAGGCGGGAGGAGGGAGGGGACAATGGGTAGGGAGAAGAGTTGACCTCTGACAAGCCAGGACTCCACTTCTTCTCTGAAGATTGTAGGGCAGGAAGAAAGGGAGGGGAGGGATTGAGAAATGACCTGGAGATTCTCGGCAGAACAGGTCTGCTGGGAGAAGTCCCTGGAGAGGCCTGGGGTGGGGGTGTCGGCTGCTGTTGGGATGGAGAAAAGGGCTGGGGACAGCAGTGACTTCCACGGGAGAGGACTGGGGAGCACCAGCATACTCACAGGGGACCAGAAAGCCCCGGGGCAGCTTCGGCTCAGTCCTGGCTCAGTCCTGGAAAGGCGTCTGGATCTGATGGGACCCACAGCCCGTGTTCTTCTGTGGAACAACTCTCTGGGCAAGTAAATGACGATGGGTCCCTGTAGGGGACAGTTAGGGAATGGTGCTCTCCCGGGTGGGCATAGCCTCTCTCGGAGATGCGCACTGGTGCCGTGAGTAGACCTCTGCCAGGTGCCCTTGCGCGGTGAACACACTGCACAACTGTGCATGATTTCCTCGTGCTCCACTGTCCCTAGTGTTCTAATACGATCCACTGGATCCCCAGGGCAGAGGGTCTCTGCTGGTCACAGACACGCCTGCAGTGGAAAACCACAGGGTCGGTGCCCACGGTAGTGTGGCTGTGTGCCACGTCATACCCCCCTGCCAGCAGCTGGGTCCTGGCCAAGCCCCAGGTCGCATCACCCCCTCCGCAGGTGGCAAGCCCCTCATCAGACGTCGGAGACAGATCTTTCCTGCCACCGCGACAGACAGGCCCCCTTTGCAGGGCACCCCGCGTGGCAGGGCCGGAGGTCCAGGACGCCGTCGGAGCCGCACACGGGGCTCGGGCACGAGGCTGCAGGGGGAGCCCAGGGCGCTGGGAGCGGCCGGAGCCAGGCGGGCGCGGCCGGCGCGGGGACGGGCTCGGGGCTCGTGCCCACCTGCCTGCCCTGCCCTTCGGGTCCGACGACGGGGCCGTGTGTGCGCGCCCGCCTCGCCGACCCACCTCGCGGGCGACGCTCGCGCTCGTCTGTCTGCTCGGTCCGTTCGCTTCTGGGGCCGGATGGAGCCTTCCTGGGGCTCAAAACACTCAAAATGCCGACACCGTGGGAGCGCGGGAAAGACGCCGGCCCGGCCCCGCCCCCGCCCCGCCCTCCGCGCCCGCCCATTGGCCGCCGCCGCGCCTCCCGCCCAATCACCGGGCTCGGCGCCAGAATTCGAATCTCCGTCTTCGTTTGAATCTGGCGGATGCGGCGAGCGGCGACGTGGGACGACCGGCGGCCTCTGCGCGACAGCCGCGGACGCCGGGCCTGCGGGGACGCGACTCGCTGTGAAGTTCAAGATCATCTACTTGTCGTTTCCACAGCACTGCTATGCCTTCAAAATAGGATTTTTATGCTTTATCTGGCTTTTTCCTGGTCGTTGTGCTGGGCATTGGGCTGTTGCAACATCTATATCCTAAGGAGAAGCGGAAGTCACAGCACGTTTGTTGTTTTTGCTTTCAAAAGATGACCGGAAAGGGGATCTTAACCCTTGACTCGGTGTTGTCAGCACCTCGCTCTCCCAAGTGAGCCATGGGCCAGCCCTATATAGGGATCCGAACCTGTGGCATTGGTGTTGTCAGCACCACACTCTCCCGAGTGAGCCACGGGGCGGCCCCCACATTTGTTTGTGAACAGCTTTTATTGAGATGTAATGTCCATGCCATACAACTCACCCATTTAAAGTGTATGATTCGATGGATTTGAGCACACTCAGAGTTTTGCAATCATCACAGCAATTGTACAACACTTTCATTACTCCAAAACGAAATCCCTTAACCATCGTCCCCAATTATTCCATCCCCTCCAACCCTAGGCAACCATTAATATGCTTTAGTTTCCTACAAATCTCCTCATTTTGAACATTTAATAAAAAGGGTATCGTACATTATGAGGTCCTTTGTGACTGGCCTCTCTCACTTAGCATAATGTTTTCAAGGTTCATGTGAAGTTGTAGCACGCGTCAGCACCCCAATGCTTTTTATGACTGAATAATGTTTATTTACACGGATATCCCACACTTTGTTTATTCATTCATCAGTTCATGGACACTTGGCTAGTTCCACCTTTGGACTATTGTGAATAATGTTGTTATGACCATTTATATTCAAGGTTTTGTGTGGATGCATAGTTTTATTTCTCTTGCCATATACCTAGAAGTGGAACTGCTGGATCATATGGTAACTCTACACTGAATCCTTTGAGGAACTTTCAGGCCTTTTCCAAAGTGGCTGCACCACTGTACAGTTTTCCCAGCCGTGTGTGAGGGTTTTAATTTCTCCATAATTTTACAACACTGTTTTGATGCATCTTTGTGACTATAGCCATGGTAGTGGGTGTGAAGTGATATCTCACTGTGGATTTGATTTGCATTTCTCTGATGTCTACTGATGTCAAACATCTTTTTATGTGCTTATTGGTCATTTGTATATTTTCTTTAGAAAACTATGTATTCAGATTTTTCGCCAATTTAAAAGAATGGGATATTTATCTTTTTATTATCAAGTTCTAATCTTTTTTTATATATTCTGGATACAAGCTCCTTCTAAGATATAAGATTGGGCCAGCCCGTGGCTCACTAGGGAAAGTGCGGTGCTGATAACACCAAGGCCACAGGTTCAGATCCCTATTTAGGGATGGCCGGTTAGCTCACTTGGTAGAGCGTGGTGCTGACAACACCAAGTCAAGGGTTAAGATCCCCTTACCGGTCATCTTTAAAAAAAGAAAAACTGATAAGATATAAGATTTGTAAAATTTTTCTCCAATTCTGTGGTTTTCTTTTCACTTTCTTTCACGTTTCTTTTCACTTTCTCTGTGGCATTCTTTGAGTGACAAAAGTTTTTAACTTTGATAATGTTCAGTTTATCCATTTTTTTCTCTCGTTGCTTGTGCTTTTGATGTCACGCCTAGAAAACCATTGCCTAATATAAGATCATGAAGATTTACACTTGTGTGTTCTTCTGAGAGTTTTACAGTTTTACCTCCCTAGTTTGGTCTTGAGGCACCCAAGGGGAACGGCTGATGGGACCGAGAGCCCGTGCTGGGAGGAAGGGGGTGCTGTGCGGTGTGAGAGGAAGAGCATCTGGCAAGCAGGAGTGACCTGGATAGGACCCAGCTGGGAAGGGGCAGCTACGCTCCCGGGATCAGTGAAGGGACCTTCGAGGAAGGGGGCAAGTGGAGAAGCACCTGGAGGACTGGATGGGGGTCTTTGGAGGTGGTTTCTGGGATAAGAAGGTCTGGGGCAGAGCTGTGAGGAGTCTGGAAAGGGACTGTGAAGTGATACACTCTCCCCTGCTGTCCTTTCCTCACCCACCTCCTGAGCCCTGGGGTCCTACGTCCCGGGTCAGGGGTTGAACTGGCACATGGAGGGCCAGGGCTGGGGCTGGACAGTGGCCTCTCTGCTCTGCCAGGTGCCTTGAGTTCTCTGACAACTGCCATGAAGGGTCACACAGGTGCTGCATGGACACCAAGCGAGAGCCCCACCCATTTCCCCAAGGGGGGTCTCTCCCCGGGGTAGGTGGGGTCAGTGACCCACAACTTTCATTGTGACTCCATCCTTCCCTGTGTCCAGGCCATGCCCCCATTTGTTTCATCTTTTTCATTCACCAATGAGCTGTGAGCATTGAGGACACGCCTACTTCAGTGTTGCCTGGCACCGCCCGCTCCCACCAGCTCTGGCTCAGTTGCACATCTGCGTTGTCAGCTGAAGGAACCAAGTCCCCAGTGCCTGGATGGTGGTGACACGGCCCCCCTTACCTTTTCCCTGCCTCGAGACATCAGAGGAAACCTGACAGAGGAAATTGACTGTGGCCAAGAATAAGGTATAGCATGTTGGGTTGCAGGCCCCAGACCCAGCCTGAGGCCCCTCTGATGGTGGGACAGGGGCAGGACTCGGTGTCACTTCTGAGGCACATAGGGCTTATCCCTCTGAGCCTATTGACTCCCGTCACCAAAGTCTTCTCAGCCATCCCAGCCCCTGCCCTCGCCAGCTGTCCCTTGTCATTACTGCCTGGAGCCCAGACTTTGACCTGATGGCCCAGTCCCCTAAGTGTTTTCACCCTCATTCCAGCTTCTCTGGTCATGGCACAAATTTCCATTTGGAAGGGCACTCAGAACTAGGGGAAGCAGGACCGAGAGGTTTCTGTCTCCCTCACTCCCTTTACTTAGACATTTACTACCTGAAAAGCCTACATATCACCAGTGAGCTTGAAATGTTGACAATATCTTTGGGTGACAATTGGGAGAATGGGTTTGGTTTAGTTTTCTCCCAAGTTTCTACTCTCTAGAGACAATTTAGATCCTATTTCTGAGTCTGTATCTCACATTAGAGTTCCCTAGGATTCTGGGACCAGAGCACCTTTCAGTCAGGGCCCTCTGGAGGGAGATGTGCTTATCTTCTGTGGAACAAATCCTGGGCAACTGAACTTCACAGCTTGAATCTTGCCCAGATCATCTCAATCTGGGGTGCCACAGGATTCATAGGGGGCATCTTTCTAACAAATGAGATTTGCTCGATTCTTTTGAGAGAAGAAAAATCGATTAATGAACTCAGGTGTGACATTCATCTAGATTTGTAAGATCGTAACAGACTTCTCTCTGAAATGATGCCTGAGTTGTCCTCTTTTTATTAGGTCCCCAGATCCCTAGGGGTGTGCCCTCACGACTTCTGCCATTAGGATACATTGATATAAATGTTTGAAAAGTACTGGTGTGCAGCTCTCACAGCTCTGTAAGGGAGGACCCCAATGTCTGATTTGTACTTTGCCAACTGGCAGCTGCTGATTCTTGACAAAGCCCCAGAAGACTGAAGTTAAATTCCATTCTTGCCTTTTTTCAGTCATGTTATCGGTCCATTCCTTCAACCATTTAATGATCATTACAACACCGTGTAAGGTTGCTGGTGGCATTAAATCAGATGGTATAAGGAAGAATATTTTGGAAAAACTGTAAAGTAGGATGGAAGTATAGGGGCTTATCGGTCTCCTGAATATTACTGCTTTTCCCTTTCACAGTTAAGAGGTTATCAATGGAGAAACAGCCCTGGTGGTCCTCCAGAGCAAAGAACAAAATGAAAACTGGCAGTAGCCCTGATCTAGCAACCTCTGGGGGTTGCCATTTGCCTAAGGAGGTGAGTCTCGGCTGGTCAGGCTCCTGGAAACAGGGGGTTCAAGAGACAGTAGGGGGTAATGGTAAGGATCATGGAAGAAATGTCAGGGACTGGTTAAGTCTGGGTTTGAATCCTGCATCTCCCTCTGCAAGGGTTATGATTTAGGACTCGTCCCTGAGTCTTCTCCCTTGAAGCTGTGCACACAAAGACAGACCACGAGCTTGGCTCTCATCGGGTCCAGCTGCAGGAAGCACAGGTTGATGTTGATAACACCAAGATCCAGGGCTCAATCCCTATACTGGCCACCAAAAGAAAAAAATAAAAAACAAAAGTACAGGATAAGAGCTGTTCAGGAGGGGAGGGTCGATGGGGGAGAGAGACCTTCAGAAGTGGGCACAGAGGGGCTACAGGAAGAGGCCTGGTCCAGGTCAGACAGGAAAGAGACTTTTGCCAGCTGATGGGGAAGAAACGACAGCAGAGGGCTTAGCCACTGAGGGGGACAGAGCGTCTCCATGTGCACTCTCATCTCTTCTAGCCCACATCATACATCAGTGGGGAGGCCTTTGTGACATCAATGGGGAGGCTTCTGTGACATTAGTTTACATGAAGGAGCTGGAGGTAAGTGCCCTGCGGGCCAGCCTCTTGACCACCTCTCATGGTGGGGGCACCCAGCCCCTCTCTGCCAGCTGAGACAGCCCCCACCCCACCCCTAATGATCGCTCTCTCTACCTCTCCCCCAGAACTCCTCCACCTCCTCCTCTCTGCACGTGCCTCAGAGCAGATGCCTAGATCTAGCAGTAGCCTGATACTACAGCTACATAGAAAACAAACGTTGAAGGAGCATGATCCAGGAGTTGGTAAGAGTCCAGTGGGGTCCCCTGATTCCACACTGCCAATCCTGGGCTCCAATTTCCCCTGGGGGATCTAAAGAAAAGGGGCTGGGGGTTCCTGTGCCAAGGGAGAATGGGGTGCTCAGGGGCCTAGCAGGAGGGGCCCCAGACCATGCGGCATGGCTCTTTCCGTTGCTGCCCTGTCTGCCCACTCTCTCTTCTCCAGACACCCCTGCTTGACTCCTCGCCACACGTGCCCTTGGCTGTCCCTTTGCTGGAAACACTAGGCTGACTGTTGTCTGAAGTCCTATGTTCCCACCCTGACTTAGTTCCTGCTTTGCTCTGTCTTTGGTTTTGGACAAGCCACCTCTCCTTCCAGGGCTTGAGTGTCTTGAGATAGAACTAGAGGGTATCAAAGGCCCCTTTCAGCTCTAAGAATGAAAGATTTCTAGACACACATGAGACATCAGGGAGACAGGGATCTTGCCTGTCCTTTTCATACCTGGATCCCTGCTGTTAAGAGCAGTTCCAGTCCCATAGTGTGTGGTTCATGGTGAATACATGCACCGTTGTAAATCACAAGCTGGGAGAAGGGTAGTCTTTCCTTTCTCAGCCTCCATTTCTAGAAGTTTCTGTGGCTGTCCTTTAAAGAGAATCCAGATTCAGATGTTCAGCTCTGTAGCTGTGAGTGAAAGCCAACAAAGATCCAAATTCTCTTTCCTTGGGAGTTCGAGGAGAGTTTGTCAATTTGCGTCCCCATAGGGTCTGAGAGCTTTTCCTTGAAAATCCCTTCCTGTCCCCTGCCCACCACTCTGGTCTGGGGAATGGAGCTGAGGGGACAACCTCGGTCACTTTCCTGTGATGCTCCACACAGAAAAAACAGCACCAGGAAACTCTGGACCAACAGGAAAGAGGAACATGATTTCTTTGTTCGCTCATTCCATGTCTGATGGGTTTGGGGAAAGACTCAGATGGGGAGCTGCAGGCTTGTTCTGTCCACCCCCAACCTGGAGAAGGCTCAACCCCTGCACCCCACCCTCGGCCCCACAAGGTCACTGAGAATCTGGCCTCATTGGTGGGCCTGTCCTGGGCCATTGGTGGCATTCTGGGGTCCTGTCCCTTGCTGCTGCATCTCTGCCTCCCTGGTAAAAGATGTTTCTTTCCTCTTCCTACCACAGGAGAGTAGGTGTCAGCAGGTGAACTCCCTGCAGGAACAACTGCAGGTGAGTGGACTCTGTGGCACCCCTCATGTCCCCTGGAGAACCTTCCTTTCCCTCTCTCAGCATCCATTTGGCTTTTCTCCCAAAGGCTCAGATTCGGACCACTGACGTCTTTATGTTTGAAAAGGCACAGTTAGAGAGAGCCCTGGCTGACACTCACCATGCGGTCTGGCAGAAAGCAGGTATGAATCTGGGCACCCTTTCCCCCTCAACCTGGTGCCTTGGCAGGCCTTTGGGGGAGTCCTTTGGGCTCCGTTCCTGACCTCTGTCATTCCAGGGGAGTGTGAACATCTGGCGAGCTGCCTGTGCTCACTTGAGTGCAGATAAAAGAGCTGCAGTGGAGTCTGACCACTGTCTCTGTACAACAGAAGGAGGCAGAGAGGGTGAGTCCAGCCACCTGCCCTCACGCTTGCACCTCCACCCCCGGCGGAAAAAATGGCCTTAGAGAATTAGATAGACCTGGATGTTCACGTCCCAGCTGTAAGTGATGTTAGCAGTTAACCGCTAATACTTTATTTCATCTACAAAATGGAGATAGTAATAGTAACTGCCTCTATGGTGGTTGTGAGGATTCAGTGCATTGTTAGCATGGTGCCTGGTGACGCACTCAATACAGAGTCAAATGATGGTGATGACAGTCATAACAATGGCAACATGACCCGATATCCCTGGGCCTCGGTCAGCCGGCTGTAAATCAGATCTCTTTCCCTGCCTCTTCCACCCTTACTGAGTTCTTAGTAAGACCAACTGAGAACATGGGCTTGGAAATGCTTGAAAAAGATGTCAAGTGTGATTCAGGGGAGCAAATGTCACTGCGGAATGGTTGCTGTGTCAGTGTTCGTGTGCCCCGACTACATCTTCTTCCTGCCGAATCCTGACTTCGCCTTTCTGCATTTGCAGTCCTACCGCGACCTGAAGAAAGAGCGAGATGCTCTCCACCTGCACTTGGAGGACAAGAAGTAGGAGGGGGACAGTGGATGGCAGGTCTGGGGGCCTCAGCGCAGTCAATGTGGTGGGAGGTAGGAGGGTACAGGTGAGCACAATGAGGGGGACATACAGGTTTCAGCATGTACAGAGCCAAGCTCTGGCCCCAGCTGTGCCAGTGACTCACGTGTGGCCTCAGGCAATTCATGTCCACTCTCTGGACTGGCACTTGTGACTTGGTTCCTGGAATCCCCTTCTCATGCCATGGTCCTCTGGTTGTGTGGCAAAGTCAGTGCATGATCACCAAAGTGGTCTTTTCTGTTCCTCGTTCTTTCCATTCTCCTCCACCTCTGGCCACAGGAACAGCAATGAGGACCACAAGTGTCACCAGTCCCAACTGAAGAGGAAGCTTCAGGTCCTTGTGATGGAGAAGGCGGCCTTGCAGCTCCAGATGAAGAAGCTTGAGGCATCCAAGCTCCTGCCACGACAGGTGAGCGGCTGCAGCACAGGGTTTTGGTTTTATGGGGGTGGGGTAGAGAGGGAGGTGACAGCTTGTCCCTTCTGCAGCCGCTCCCTCCATGGCTCAGCCCCTATGCTCTGGGCAGGTGCACGCTTCAAGGGAGAAGCATGGCGTGAGTCAGGTCCAGGAGCCAGTGACCTGTGAGGCCGATGTAAGCAGGTGGACAGGTAAGCTGGGGCTGGGGTGGCCTGGCAGCGGGCGGGGGGAAGAGAAAGAGGTGTGCACCAGCAGACGGCAAGTCTGCTCACCTGAGCCTCAGTGTCCCCATCTGCAAAGAGGGGTGGGGTGCCCATCGTCAGCCACCCACAGTTGTCTTGAGCATAAGAATGTGAAGAACTCTATTTGAAAGTGGTTTGAATGATTGACCATCATCTGGGCATGAGGAATGATTAGACAAGAAGCCATGGTCTGGGCGAGGCTGAATTAGGAGCTGTGGGTCGAGAAGAGAGTTTTGTGCAACTCCAGAGGCCAGAATCCCTCATCATCTGATTCATTTCTCAGCTGAGCCTCCACCACCGGAGCCACCAGCAGGGCTCAGCGAGGAAGAACAGGGGCTGCAGGTGGAGGCGGAGCAGCTGCAGAAGCAGCCGGAGAGCCTGGCGTGTCAGCTACGGCTCAGGTAAAGGACAATGAGGATCTGAGCCACCTGAACCGGGAGCAGGAGGAGCGGCTGCTGGAGCTGGGGCAGCTGCTGGGCTCTGAGGCAAGCAGCACAGGCAAGTGCTGGAGGGCACGCAGTGCCACCATGCCACCACCAGCTCGTGCTGTCCCAGGCCCGTGAGCTCCAGGAGCAGCTCTGGCTGAGCTGTACTGGCTTCCTCAGCCTGGTGTGTCACCTGCCCTGCCGGCCTGCCCTCCACACTCACCCCCTGGGACTTTGTTTCCCTACCTGTGAACTGGGGTGCTGGAGACCTCACAGGAAATGGTACCCGGGAAGGCACCTGTGAGCCAGTGACCTGTGCCCCCTTCCCTGTGCCGTGGGTCTCCAGCAGCATCAGGGGCCGCCAATTGCTTCTCTCCATCCAGACCAATTAGAACATGGAGGTCTCCAGTGCTGCAGTCGGGGCAGCATGAGAAGATGGAGCTGGCTGAGAAGTTGGGCCAGAAAAGAAAAAAAACTGAAAATCAGAAAACAAACAAAAAAAGACAAGAAACTATGAAGAAGAAAGAGAAAACTCCAAGATAAAAGAATAAACACCCAAAAGAACAAAACAACCATAAATGAAGAAAATACCCAACATAGGAAGAAAACACCCGGAAAAAGGAGAAAACAACCCCCAAAAGGAAGAAAACTCCAAGCAGAAGAAAACACACCAAATAGGAAAACACCCCAAAGAGGAAATCACCCAGAAGAAGAAAACACCTCAAAAATAAGAAGAGAATCACAACAAAAAGAAGAAACCTCCATAAAAGAAGAAAAAACAAACAAACAAACAAAATAGAACAAACGCCTAACAAAAAGAAAACTCCAGTTCCGGCCCGTGGCTCACTGGGGAGAGCGTGGTGCTGACCACACCAAGTCAAGGGTTAAGATCCCCTTACCAGTCATCTTTTTAGAAAAAAAAACTTTTTAAAAAGAAAAAATAAAGAAAACTCCAACAGAAAGAAGAAAACTACCCATTAAAAGAAGAAACCCCCCCCAAAGAAAAATAGACCCCCACGAAACAAGAAAACATCCCCAAAAGCCCCAAAAGAAAACCCTCACAAAACAAAACACCAACAAAAAGAAGAAAACCAAAATAAGAGTGCCAAAAAAAAGGAAGAATACAAACAAACAAAAAAACCACAAAAAATGCAACAAAGAAAAATAGAAAAAAAAAAAAAAAGGAAATGAGAAAAAAGAAAGAAAAAATACCATAAAAGAGAAACCAAAAAAAAAGAAGACAACAACGGGCCGGCGCGTGGCTCACTCGGGAGTGTGTGATGCTGATAACACCAAGGCCACGGGTTCAGATCCCATATAGGGCTGGCTGGTTGGCCCACTGGGAGAGCATGGTGCTGACAACACCAAGTCAAGGGTTAAGATCCCCTTACCGGTCATCTTAAAAAAAAAAAGAAAAAGAAAAGAATAATCAACAACAACAAAAAAAAAAGAGAGAGAGAAAAGAAAGCAGCAGGGTGCCCTTACCAGTAGTCCAGTCTCAGGGGCCTGCAGAGGAAGACCACTGCAATTGGTCCCTTGGGCAGGGCAGGCCAGGAGGTCCTAGGGTCAGGCCACGGCAGGGGGCCTTTAGTGCCAGAGCAGGCCAAGGAAGCACTTACGGCAGGCCTGCCAGGCCAGGCAAAGCCAGCGTAGTCTTAGAGCCAGGGCAGGCCAGGGGGACCCTTAGCATGAAGACAGGCCAAATGGTCCCTGGACAGACCAGTCAAGGGGGCACTTAGGGCATGTAGGACTGCCCTTAGTGGCAGGGTGACCCTTATGGCAGTGGTCCCCTAGGGGCAGAACAGTAAAGGGGGGCCATGTGGCAGGTTAGGCCAGTGGGTTCCTTGGGCAGGACAGGCCAGTCTGCCCCTTAGCGGTAGGAGTCCCTTGGCAGCATGCTTGGCCAGGGCAGCCCTCAGTGGCAGGAGAGGGCACAGGGGCCCTAGGGTCAGGTCAGGCCATGGGAACAATTAGTGGAAGGCACGCCCAGGCAGGGGCACCCAAAGCAGGCCAGGACAGAAGTGGCCCATACTTCCAGGCCAGGACAGGCCAGAAGGGCCCTGGGGACAATCCAGGACAGGCCAGGGTGGTCCTTGGATCTAGGCCAGGCTGGGCCAGACAGGCCCATAGTGCCAGGCCGGGTCAGGCCTGCAGGATCCTAAGGGGGATCCCAGGGGGGCTCTTAGCACCAAGACAGGCCAAGGTAGCCCAGGGACAGGCCAGTCAAGTGGGGCACTAAGTGGCAGGGTTGCCCTTAGTGGCAAGATGGCCCTCATGGCTGTGGTCTGCTAAGGGCAGACTAGTAAAGGGGGGCCATATAGCAGAACAAGCATTGGATTCCTTGGGCAGGACAGGCCAGGCTGGCCCATAGCAGTAGAACGCCCTTGGCAGCCCTGGAGCCAGGGCAGCCCTTAGTGGCAGGTGAGGGCACAGTAGACCTAGGGTCAGGCCAGGCCATGGGAGCACCTAGTGGAAGGCAAGACCTGGCAGGGGTGCCCATAGCACCAGGCCAGGACAGAGGTGGCCCATAGTGCTGGGCCAGGACTGGCCAGAAGGGCCCTGGGGACAACCCAGGACAGGCCAGGGTAGTCCTTGGCTCTGGGCCAGGCTGGGCCAGACAGGCCCATAGTGCCAGGCCAGGTCAGGCCTGCAGGATCCTAGGATAGGCCAGGCCAGACCAGGGTGGCTCTGAGACAGTGGGTCTCTGGTGCAGGCCTGGCTAGGCCCGCCCTTAGTGGCAATGGGGCCATCAAAAGGCCTGGCCAGGGAAGCCCTTAGTGGCAGGCCAGGAAACGCCAGAGGTGCCTTTAGTGGCAGGACAGGTGAGGCCAGGGGCTCTCTTAGAGGAAGACCAGGCCAGGCCAAGGGGACCCTAGGGGGGCTCTTTCTTTCTTTTTCTTCCTTCCTCTCTCCCTCCTCCCTCCACTAACCTTCACTAACCTTTGCTAACCTTCCCTTAACCTTCCCTTCACCTTCCCCTTACCTTCCCTTAACATTCCCTTAACCTTCCCCAACCTTCCCTTCACCTTCCCATAACCTTCCCTTAACGTTCCCTTAACCTTCCCTTAACCTTCCATTAACCTTCTGTTAACCTTGCCTAACGTTCCCTTAACCTTCCCTAACCTTCCCTTAACATTCCCCTAACCTTCCCCTAACCTTCCCTTAACATTCCCCGAACCTTCCCCTAACCTTCCCTTAACCTTCCCTTAACCTTCCCCACTTTCCCTTAACCTTCCCCTAACCTTTCCTTAACCTTCCCTTAACATTCCCCTAACCTTCCCCTAACCTTCCCTTAACATTCCCTAACCTTCCCCTAACCTTCCCTTAACATTCCCCTAACCTTCCCCTAACCTTCCCTTAACCTTCCCTTAACCTTCCCCAACTTTCCCCTAATCTTCCCCTAACCTTCCCTTAACCTTCCCCAACTTTCCCTTAACCTTCCCCTAACCTTGCCCTAACCTTCCCCAACCTTCCCTTAACCTTCCCCTAACCTTCCCCTAATCTTCCCTCCCCTCCCCTCCCCTCCCCTCTTTCCTTCCCTCTTTCCTTCTTTATTTATTTAGGGGCTCGTTTTTCCTTCCTTCCTTCCCTCCTTCCTTCCTTCCTTCCTTCCTTCCTTCCTTCCTTCCTTCCTTCCTTTCTTTCTTTCTTTCTTTCTTTCTTTCTTTCTTTCTTTCTTTCTAGTCCTAGGGGACAGCAGGCCAGAACAGGGGGCCACTTAGAGGCAGGTCAGTCCAGGCCAGGGGGCACTAGGGGGGCTCTTTTCTTCCTTCCCTCCTTCCTTCCTGCTTGCCTTTTCTTTCTTTCCTTCCTTCCTTCCTTCTTTCTTTCTTAGGGGTCTGTTTCTCTCTCTCTCTCTCTCTCTCCTTCCTTTCTTTGTTTCCTTCTTTCTTCTAGCCCACCTATGTCCCTCCTGGCCTGCCCTGCCACTAACAGGCAGGATGCCCTGGCCTGACCTCCCCTTGGGCCCCCAAGAATGAAAGAAAGCCCCCCCCAGGGCACCCCCAGGCTGGCCTGCCTCTAAGAGACACCCTGGCCTCACTTGACCTGTCCTACCACTAACGGTGCTCCTGGACTTTCCTACCCTGCCACTAACGGTCCCTAGCCAGGCCTGCTAAGGGCCCCACTGCCACTATGGGTGGGCCTGACCAGGTGTAGAGAAGAGACCCACTGGTTGGGCCTGCCTCAGGTCTGTCCTGGCCTGCCTGTAAGAGACTCCCAGGGCAGGCCAGGCTAGTCCAGGGGTTCTCTTACATGCAGGCAGGTGAGGCCAGAAGGGCCATAGCAGTAAGGAGGCCAAGGGGGCCATGGGCCAGACCATTCGAAGAGGGCCCTTAGTGGCATGGCAGGGCATGCCAGGTGATCTCTTAGAGGCAAGCCGAGGGCCTCTTACCACCAAGACAGGCCAAGGTGGCCCAGGGACAGGCCAGTCAAGTGGGGCACTAAGTGGCAGGGTGGCCCTTATGGCTGTGGTCTGCTAGGGGCAGACTAGTAAAGGGGGGGCCATATAGCAGAACAAACATGGGATTCCTTGGGCAGGACAGGCCAGGCTGGCCCATAGCATAGGAGGTCATTGGCAGCCTAGGAGCCAAGGCAGCCCTTAGTGGCAGGCAAGGGCACAGGGGCCCTAGGGTCAGCGCAGGCCATGGGAGCACCTAGTGGAAGGCAAGGCCAGACACGGGCACCCGTAGGACCAGGCCAGGACATTGGTGGCCCATACTTCCAGGCCAGGACAGGCCAGAAGGGCTCTGGGGACAACCCAGGACAGGCCAGGGTAGTCCTTGGCTCTGGGCCAGGCTGGGCCAGACAGGCCCATAGTGCCAGGCCAGGTCAGGCCTGCAGGATCCTAAGGGGGATCCCAGGGGGGCTCTTAGCATCAAGATAGGCCAAGGTAGCCCAGGGACAGGCCAGTCAAGTGGGGCGCAAAGTGGCAGAGTTGCCCTCAGTGGCAGGATGGCCCTCATGGCTGCGTTCTGCTAGGGGCAGACTAGTAAAGGGGACTGTATGGCACAACAACTACTGGGTTCCTTGGGCAGGACAGGCCAGGCTGGCCCATACCAGTAGAAGGCTCTTGGCAGCCTAGGAGCCAGGGCAGCCCTTAGTGGCAGGTGAGGGCACAGTAGACCTAGGGTCAGGCCAGGCCATGGGAGCACCTAGTGGAAGGCAAGACCTGGCAAGGGTGCCCATAGCACCAGGCCAGGACAGAGGTGGCCCATAGTGCTGGGCCAGGACTGGCCAGAAGGGCCCTGGGGACAACCCAGGACAGGCCAGGGTAGTCCTTGGCTCTGGGCCAGGCTGGGCCAGACAGGCCCATAGTGCCAGGCCAGGTCAGGCCTGCAGGATCCTAAGGATAGGCCAGGCCAGACCAGGGTGGCTCTGAGACAGTGGGTCTCTGGTGCAGGCCTGGCTAGGCCCGCCCTTAGTGGCAATGGGGCCATCAAAAGGCCTGGCCAGGGAAGCCCTTAGTGGCAGGCCAGGAAACGCCAGAGGTGCCCTTAGTGGCAGGACAGGTGAGGCCAGGGGCTCTCTTAGAGGAAGACCAGGCCAGGCCAAGGGGACCCTAGGGGGGCTCTTTCTTTCTTTTTCTTCCTTCCTCTCTCCCTCCTCCCTCCACTAACCTTCACTAAACTTTGCTAACCTTCCCCAACCTTCCCTTCCCCTTCCCTTAACCTTCCCTTAACCTTCCCTAACCTTAACCTTCCCTTAACCTTCCCTAACCTTAACCTTCCCTTAACCTACCCTAATCTTCCCTTAACCTTCCCCTAACCTTCCCTTAACCTTCCATAACCTTCCGTAACCTTCCCTTAACCTTCCCTTAACCTTCCCCTAACCTTCCCTTAACCTTCCGTAACCTTCCCTTAACCTTCCCTTAACCTTCCCTTAACCTTCCTTAATCTTCCCTCCCTTGCCCTCCCCTCCCCTCTTACCTTCTCTCTTTCCTTCTTTATTTATTTAGGGGCTCTTTTTTCTTTCTTTGCTTCCTTCTTTCCTTCTTTCTTCTTTTCTTTCTTTCTTTCTTTCTTTCTTTCTTTCTTTCTTTCTTTCTTTCTTTCTTTCTTTCTTTCTTTCTTTCTTTCTTTCTTTCTTTCTTTCTTTCTTTCTTTCTTTCTTTCTCTCTTCTTTCTTTCTTTCTTTCTTTCTTCTTCTTCTTTCTTTCTTTCTTTCTCTTTCTTTCGAGTCCTAGGGGACAGCAGGCCAGGAGAGCCCTTACTGGAGGCCAGGCTAGGCCAGGCCAGAACAGGGGGCCACTTAGAGGCAGGTCAGTCCAGGCCAGGGGGCACTAGGGGGGCTCTTTTCTTCCTTTCCTCCTCCTTCCTGCCATCCCTTCCCTCCCTCCCTGTCTTTCCTCCCTTCTATTCCTGCCTTTTCTTCATTTCTTTCCTTCCTTCCTTCGTTTTATCCTTCTTTCTCTCTTTCTTCCCTTCCTTCTTTTTTTCATTGGGATCTCTTTCTTTCCTTCTTTCTTTCTTTGGGGTCTGTTTCTCTCTCTCTCTCTCTCTCTCTCTCTCTCTCTGCTTTCTTTCTTTGTTTCCTTCTTTCTTCTAGCCCACCTATGTCCCTCCTGGCCTGCCCTGCCACTAACAGGCAGGATGCCCTGGCCTGACCTCCCCTTGGGCCCCCAAGAATGAAAGTAAGCCCCCCCCAGGGCACCCCCAGGCTGGCCTGCCTCTAAGAGACACCCTGGCCTCACTTGGCCTGTCCTACCACTAACGGTGCTCCTGGACTTTCCTGGCCTGCCACTAACGGTCCCTAGCCAGGCCTGCTAAGGGCCCCACTGCCACTATGGGTGGGCCTGACCAGGTGTAGAGAAGAGACCCACTGGTTGGGCCTGCCTCAGGTCTGTCCTGGCCTGCCTGTAAGAGACTCCCAGAGCAAACCAGGCCAGTCCAGGGGTTCTCTTACATGCAGGCAGGTGAGGCCAGAAGGGCCATAGCAGTAAGGAGGCCAAGGGGGCCATGGGCCAGGCCATTCGAAGAGGGCCCTTAGTGGCATGGCAGGGCATGCCAGGTGATCTCTTAGAGGCAAGCCGAGGGCCTCTTACCACCAAGACAGGCCAAGGTGGCCCAGGGACAGGCCAGTCAAGTGGGGCACTTAATGGCAGGGTGGCCCTTATGGCTGTGGTCTGCTAGGGGCAGACTAGTAAAGGGGGGCCATATAGCAGAACAAGCATTGGATTCCTTGGGCAGGACAGGCCAGGCTGGCCCATAGCAGTAGAAGGCTCTTGGCAGCCTAGAGCCAGGGCAGCCCTTAGTGGCAGGTGAGGGCACAGTAGACCTAGGGTCAGGCCAGGCCATGGGAGCACCTAGTGGAAGGCAAGACCTGGCAAGGGTGCCCATAGCACCAGGCCAGGACAGAGGTGGCCCATAGTGCTGGGCCAGGACTGGCCAGAAGGGCCCTGGGGACAACCCAGGACAGGCCAGGGTAGTCCTTGGCTCTGGGCCAGGCTGGGCCAGACAGGTACATAGTGCCAGGCCAGGTCAGGCCTGCAGGATCCTAAGGATAGGCCAGGCCAGACCAGGGTGGCTCTGAGATAGTGGGTCTCTGGTGCAGGCCTGGCTAGGCCCGCCCTTAGTGGCAATGGGGCCATCAAAAGGCCTGGCCAGGGAAGCCCTTAGTGGCAGGCCAGGAAACGCCAGAGGTGCCCTTAGTGGCAGGACAGGTGAGGCCAGGGGCTCTCTTAGAGGAAAACCAGGCCAGGCCAAGGGGACCCTAGGGGGGCTCTTTCTTTCTTTTTCTTCCTTCCTCTCTCCCTCTTCTCTCCACTAACCTTCACTAACCTTTGCTAACCTTCCCTTAACCTTCCCTTCACCTTCCCCTAACCTTCCCTTAACATTCCCTTAACCTTCCCCAACCTTCTCCTAACCTTCCCTTAACGTTCCCTTAACGTTCCCTTAACCTTCCATTAACCTTCCGTTAACCTTGCCTAACCTTCCCTTAACATTCCCCTAACCTTCCCCTAACCTTCCCTTAACATTCCCCTAACCTTCCCCTAACCTTCCCTTAACCTTCCCTTAACCTTCCCCAACTTTCCCTTAACCTTCACCTAACCTTCCCCTAACCTTCCCCAACCTTCCCCTAACCTTCCCCTAACCTTCCCTTAACATTCCCCTAACCTTCCCCTAACCTTCCCTTAACCTTCCCTTAACCTTCCCCAACTTTCCCTTAACCTTCACCTAACCTTGCCCTAACCTTCCCCAACCTTCCCTTAACCTTCCCCTAACCTTCCCTTAACGTTCCCTTAACCTTCCCTTAACCTTCCATTAACCTTCCGTTAACCTTCCCCTAACCTTCCCTTAACCTTCCCTAACCTTCCCCTAACCTTCCCTTAACATACCCCTAACCTTCCCCTAACCTTCCCTTAACATTCCCCTAACCTTCCCCTAACCTTGCCTTAACCTTCCCTTAACCTTCCCCAACTTTCCCTTAACCTTCCCCTACCTTGCCCTAACCTTCCCCAACCTTCCCTTAACCTTCCCCTAACCTTCCCCTAATCTTCCCTCCCCTCCCCTCCCCTCCCCTCTTTCCTTCCCTCTTTCCTTCTTTATTTATTTAGGGGCTCGTTTTTCCTTCCTTCCTTCCTTCCTTCCTTCCTTCCTTCCTTCCTTCCTTCCTTCCTTCCTTCCTTCCTTCCTTCCTTCCTTCCTTCCTTCCTTTCTTTCTTTCTTTCTTTCTTTCTTTCTAGTCCTAGGGGACAGCAGGCCAGAACAGGGGGCCACTTAGAGGCAGGTCAGTCCAGGCCAGGGGGCACTAGGGGGGCTCTTTTCTTCCTTCCCTCCTTCCTTCCTGCTTGCCTTTTCTTTCTTTCCTTCTTTCCTTCCTTCTTTCTTTCTTAGGGGTCTGTTTCTCTCTCTCTCTCTCTCTCTCTCTCTCTCTCTCTCTCCTTTCTTTCTTTGTTTCCTTCTATCTTCTAGCCCACCTATGTCCCTCCTGGCCTGCCCTGCCACTAACAGGCAGGATGCCCTGGCCTGACCTCCCCTTGGGCCCCCAAGAATGAAAGAAAGCCCCCCCAAGGGCACCCCCAGGCTGGCCTGCCTCTAAGAGACACCCTGGCCTCACTTGGCCTGTCCTACCACTAACGGTACTCCTGGACTTTCCTGGCCTGCCACTAACGGTCCCTAGCCAGGCCTGCTAAGGGCCCCACTGCCACTATGGGTGGGCCTGACCAGGTGTAGAGAAGAGACCCACTGGTTGGGCCTGCCTCAGGTCTGTCCTGGCCTGACCTGGCCTGCCTGTAAGAGACTCCCAGGGCAGGCCAGGCCAGTCCAGGGGTTCTCTTACATGCAGGCAGGTGAGGCCAGAAGGGCCATAGCAGTAAGGAGGCCAAGGGGGCCATGGGCCAGGCCATTCGAAGAGGGCCCTTAGTGGCATGGCAGGGCATGCCAGGTGATCTCTTAGAGGCAAGCCGAGGGCCTCTTACCACCAAGACAGGCCAAGGTGGCCCAGGGACAGGCCAGTCAAGTGGGGCACTAAGTGGCAGGGTGGTCCTTATGGCTGTGGTCTGCTAAGGGCAGACTAGTAAAGGGGGGGCCATATAACAGAACAAGCATTGGATTCCTTGGGCAGGACAGGCCAGGCTGGCCCATAGCAGTAGGAGGTCGTTGGCAGCCTAGGAGCCAAGGCAGTCCTTAGTGGCAGGCAAGGGCACAGGAGCCCTAGGGTCAGGCCAGGCCATGGGAGCACCTAGTGGAAGGCAAGGCCAGACACGGGCACCCGTAGGACCAGGCCAGGACAAGGGGGCCCATACTTCCAGGCCAGGACAGGCCAGAAGGGCTCTGGGGACAACCCAGGACAGGCCAGGGTAGTCCTTGGCTCTGGGCCAGGCTGGGCCAGACAGGCCCATAGTGCCAGGCCAGGTCAGGCCTGCAGGATCCTAAGGGGGATCCCAGGGGGGCTCTTAGCATCAAGATAGGCCAAGGTAGCCCAGGGACAGGCCAGTCAAGTGGGGCACAAAGTGGCAGAGTTGCCTTCAGTGGCAGGATGGCCCTCATGGCTGTGTTCTGCTAGGGGCAGACTAGTAAAGGGGACTGTATGGCAGAACAACCACTGGGTTCCTTGGGCAGGACAGGCCAGGCTGGCCCATACCAGTAGAAGGCTCTTGGCAGCCTAGGAGCCAGGGCAGCCCTTAGTGGCAGGTGAGGGCACAGTAGACCTAGGGTCAGGCCAGGCCATGGGAGCACCTAGTGGAAGGCAAGACCTGGCAAGGGTGCCCATAGCACCAGGCCAGGACAGAGGTGGCCCATAGTGCTGGGCCAGGACTGGCCAGAAGGGCCCTGGGGACAACCCAGGACAGGCCAGGGTAGTCCTTGGCTCTGGGCCTGGCTGGGCCAGACAGGTACATAGTGCCAGGCCAGGTCAGGCCTGCAGGATCCTAAGGATAGGCCAGGCCAGACCAGGGTGGCTCTGAGACAGTGAGTCTCTGGTGCAGGCCTGGCTAGGCCCACCCTTAATGGCAATGGGGCCATCAAAAGGCCTGGTCAGGGAAGCCCTTAGTGGCAGGCCAGGAAACGCCAGAGGTGCCCTTAGTGGCAGGACAGGTGAGGCCAGGGGCTCTCTTAGAGGAAGACCAGGCCAGGCCAAGGGGACCCTAGGGGGGCTCTTTCTTTCTTTTTCTTCCTTCCTCTCTCCCTCCTCTCTCCACTAACCTTCACTAACCTTTGCTAACCTTCCCTTAACCTTCCCTTCACCTTCCCTTAACCTTCCCTAACCTTAACCTTCCCTTAACCTTCCCTAACCTTAACCTTCCGTTAACCTTCCCTAACCTTAACCTTCCCTTAACCTACCCTAATCTTCCCTTAACCTTCCCCTAACCTTCCCTTAACCTTCCCTTAACCTTAACTTAACCTTCACTTAACCTTCCCCTAACCTTCCCTTAACCTTCCATAACCTTCCCCTAATCTTCCCTTAACCTTCCCGAACCTTCCCTTAACCTTCCCTTAACCTTCCTTAATCTTCCCTCCCTTCCCCTCCCCTCCCATCTTACCTTCTCTCTTTCCTTCTTTATTTATTTAGGGGCTCTTTTTTCTTTCTTTGCTTCCTTCCTTCCTTCTTTCCTTCCTTCTTTCTTTCTTTCTTTCTTTCTTTCTTTCTTTCTTTCTTTCTTTCTTTCTTTCTTTCTTTCTTTCTTTCTTTCTTTCTTTCTTTCTTTCTTTCTCTCTCTCTCTCTCTCTCTCTCTCTCTTTCTTTCTTTCTTTCTTTCTTTCTTTCTTTCTTTCGAGTCCTAGGGGACAGCAGGCCAGGAGAGCCCTTACTGGAGGCCAGGCTAGGCCAGGCCAGAACAGGGGGCCACTTAGAGGCAGGTCAGTCCAGGCCAGGGGGCACTAGGGGGGCTCTTTTCTTCCTTTCCTCCTCCTTCCTGCCATCCCTTCCCTCCCTCCCTGTCTTTCCTCCCTTCTATTCCTGCCTTTTCTTCATTTCTTTCCTTCCTTCCTTCGTTTTATCCTTCTTTCTCTCTTTCTTACCTTCCTTCTTTCTTTTTTTCATTGGGATCTCTTTCTTTCCTTCTTTCTTTCTTTGGGGTCTGTTTCTCTCTCTCTCTCTCTCTCTCTCTCTCTCTCTGCTTTCTTTCTTTGTTTCCTTCTTTCTTCTAGCCCACCTATGTCCCTCCTGGCCTGCCCTGCCACTAACAGGCAGGATGCCCTGGCCTGACCTCCCCTTGGGCCCCCAAGTATGAAAGAAAGCCCCCCCAAGGGCACCCCCAGGCTGGCCTGCCTCTAAGAGACACCCTGGCCTCACTTGGCCTGTCCTACCACTAACGGTGCTCCTGGACTTTCCTGGCCTGCCACTAACGGTCCCTAGCCAGGCCTGCTAAGGGCCCCACTGCCACTATGGGTGGGCCTGACCAGGTGTAGAGAAGAGACCCACTGGTAGGGCCCGCCTCAGGTCTGTCCTGGCCTGACCTGGCCTGCCTGTAAGAGACTCCCAGGGCAGGCTAGGCCAGTCCAGGTGGTCTCTTACAGGCCGGCGAGGCCAGGGGTCCATAGCAGTAAGGAGGCCAAGGGGGCCATGGGCCAGGCCATTCGAAGAGGGCCCTTAGTGGCATGGCAGGGCATGCCAGGTGATCTCTTAGAGGCAAGCCGAGGGCCTCTTACCACCAAGACAGGCCAAGGTGGCCCAGGGACAGGCCAGTCAAGTGGGGCACTAAGTGGCAGGGTGGTCCTTATGGCTGTGGTCTGCTAAGGGCAGACTAGTAAAGGGGGGGCCATATAACAGAACAAGCATTGGATTCCTTGGGCAGGACAGGCCAGGCTGGCCCATAGCAGTAGGAGGTCGTTGGCAGCCTAGGAGCCAAGGCAGTCCTTAGTGGCAGGCAAGGGCACAGGAGCCCTAGGGTCAGGCCAGGCCATGGGAGCACCTAGTGGAAGGCAAGGCCAGACACGGGCACCCGTAGGACCAGGCCAGGACAAGGGGGCCCATACTTCCAGGCCAGGACAGGCCAGAAGGGCTCTGGGGACAACCCAGGACAGGCCAGGGTAGTCCTTGGCTCTGGGCCAGGCTGGGCCAGACAGGCCCATAGTGCCAGGCCAGGTCAGGCCTGCAGGATCCTAAGGGGGATCCCAGGGGGGCTCTTAGCATCAAGATAGGCCAAGGTAGCCCAGGGACAGGCCAGTCAAGTGGGGCGCAAAGTGGCAGAGTTGCCTTCAGTGGCAGGATGGCCCTCATGGCTGTGTTCTGCTAGGGGCAGACTAGTAAAGGGGACTGTATGGCAGAACAACCACTGGGTTCCTTGGGCAGGACAGGCCAGGCTGGCCCATACCAGTAGAAGGCTCTTGGCAGCCTAGGAGCCAGGGCAGCCCTTAGTGGCAGGTGAGGGCACAGTAGACCTAGGGTCAGGCCAGGCCATGGGAGCACCTAGTGGAAGGCAAGACCTGGCAAGGGTGCCCATAGCACCAGGTCAGGACAGAGGTGGCCCATAGTGCTGGGCCAGGACTGGCCAGAAGGGCCCTGGGGACAACCCAGGACAGGCCAGGGTAGTCCTTGGCTCTGGGCCAGGCTGGGCCAGACAGGCCCATAGTGCCAGGCCATGTCAGGCCTGCAGGATCCTAAGGATAGGCCAGGCCAGACCAGGGTGGCTCTGAGACAGTGGGTCTCTGGTGCAGGCCTGGCTAGGCCCGCCCTTAGTGGCAATGGGGCCATCAAAAGGCCTGGCCAGGGAAGCCCTTAGTGGCAGGCCAGGAAACGCCAGAGGTGCCCTTAGTGGCAGGACAGGTGAGGCCAGGGGCTCTCTTAGAGGAAGACCAGGCCAGGCCAAGGGGACCCTAGGGGGGCTCTTTCTTTCTTTTTCTTCCTTCCTCTCTCCCTCCTCTCTCCACTAACCTTCACTAACCTTTGCTAACCTTCCCTTAACCTTCCCTTAACCTTCCCTAACCTTAACCTTCCCTTAACCTTCCCTAACCTTAACCTTCCCTTAACCTTCCCTAATCTTCCCTTAACCTTCCCCTAACCTTCCCTAACCTTCCCTTAACCTTCCCTTAACCTTCCCTTAACCTTCACTTAACCTTCCCCTAACCTTCCCTTAACCTTCCCTAACCTTCCCTAACCTTCCCTTAACCTTCCCTTAACCTTCCCCTAACCTTCCCTTAACCTTCCCTAACCTTCCCTTAACCTTCCCCTAACCTTCCCTTAACCTTCCGTAACCTTCCCTTAACCTTCCCTAATCTTCCCTTAACCTTCCCCTAACCTTCCCTAACCTTCCCTTAACCTTCCCTTAACCTTCCCTTAACCTTCCCCTAACCTTCCCTTAACCTTCCCTAACCTTCCCTAACCTTCCCTTAACCTTCCCTTAACCTTCCCCTAACCTTCCCTTAACCTTCCCTAACCTTCCCTTAACCTTCCCTTAACCTTCCCCTAACCTTCCCTTAACCTTCCGTAACCTTCCCTTAACCTTCCCTATCCTTCCCTTAACCTTCCCTTAACCTTCCTTAGTCTTTCCTCCCTTCCCCTCCCCTCCCCTCTTTCCTTCTCTCTTTCCTTCTTTATTTATTTAGGGGCTCTTTTTTCTTTCTTTTCTTCCTTCCTTCCTTCTTTCCTTCTTTCTTTCTTTCTTTTCTTTCTTTCTTCTTTCTTTCTTTCTTTCTTTCTTTCTTTCTAGGGGCTCTTTTTTCTTTTCTTCCTTCCTTCTTTCCTTCTTTCTTTCTTTTCTTTCTTTCTTTCTTTCTTTCTTTCTTTCTTTCTTTCTTTCTTTCTTTCTTTCTTTCTTTCTTTCTTTCTTTTTCTTTCTTTCTTTCTTTCGAGTCCTAGGGGACAGCAGGCCAGGAGAGCCCTTACTGGAGGCCAGGCTAGGCCAGGCCAGAACAGGGGGCCACTTAGAGGCAGGTCAGTCCAGGCCAGGGGGCACTAGGGGGGCTCTTTTCTTCCTTTCCTTCTCCTTCCTGCCATCCTTTCCCTCCCTCCCTGTCTTTCCTCCCTTCTATTCCTGCCTTTTCTTCATTTCTTTCCTTCCTTCCTTCTTTTTATCCTTCTTTCTCTCTTTCTTACCTTCCTTCTTTCTTTTTTTCATTGGGATCTCTTTCTTTCCTTCTTTCTTTCTTTGGGGTCTGTTTCTCTCTCTCTCTCTCTCTCTCTCTCTCTCTACTTTCTTTCTTTGTTTCCTTCTTTCTTCTAGCCCACCTATGTCCCTCCTGGCCTGCCCTGCCACTAACAGGCAGGATGCCCTGGCCTGACCTCCCCTTGGGCCCCCAAGAATGAAAGAAAGCCCCCCCCAGGGCACCCCTAGGCTGGCCTGCCTCTAAGAGACACCCTGGCCTCACTTGGCCTGTCCTACCACTAACGGTGCTCCTGGACTTTCCTGGCCTGCCACTAACGGTCCCTAGCCAGGCCTGCTAAGGGCCCCACTGCCACTATGGGTGGGCCTGACCAGGTGTAGAGAAGAGACCCACTGGTTGGGCCTGCCTCAGGTCTGTCCTGGCTTGACCTGGCCTGCCTGTAAGAGACTCCCAGGGCAGGCCAGGCCAGTCCAGGTGGTCTCTTACAGGCCGGCGAGGCCAGGGGTCCATAGCACTAAGCAGGCCAAGGGGGCCATGGTGACAGGGCAATCCATGCCTGTGATCTCTTAGAGGCAGGTCAGGGGGCTCTTAGCACCATGATAGACCAAGGTGGCCCAGGGACAGGCCAGTCAAGTGGAGCACTTAGTGGCAGGGGTGCCCTTAGTGGCAGGGTGGCCCTTATGGCTGTGGTCTGATAGGGGCAGCCTAGTCAAGGGGGGGTCCCTATGGCCAAACAACCAGTGGGTTCCTTGGACAGGACAGGCCTGGCCCACCCTTAGCGGTAGGAGGCCCTTGGCAGCATGTCTGGCCAGGGCAGCCCTTAGTGGCAGGCGAGGGCACAGGAGCCCTAGGGGCACACCAGGCAATGCATGCCCTTAGTGGCAGACCAGGCCAGGATAGAGGTGGCCCAAAGTGCTAGCCCAGGACAGGCCAGCAGTTCCCTTGGGACAGCCCAGGAGTGGTCAGGGGTGTCCTTGGCTCTGAGCCAGACTGGGCCAGGCCAGCAGTGTCCTAGGGACAGTCCAGACCAGGCTAGGGAAGCCTTAGGGGTAGGCCAGGCAGGGCCAGGGCTTCCTTGGGAGCAGGCCATGCCAGGGTAGGGGGCACTTTGGGTTGGCCTTCCAGGCCAAGGGAGCCCTAGTGGCAGGCCAGGCCACTCTAGGGGGTCCATAGAGGCCAGCCAGGGCCAGGGTCCCTAGGGACAAGCAAGGCCACTGGGGCTTTTAGATCCAGGCCAGGCCAGGGAGGCTCTAGGGGCAGGCCATCCAGGGGACTCCTTAGTGCCAGGCCAGGCCAAGGAAGCACTTGGGGCAGGCCTGGCAGGCCCTAGGGGGGCCGTTAGCAGCAGGGGGGCCATGAATAGTAGGCCTGGCAATGGAGGCCCTTAGTGCCAAGTATTCTGTTAAAGCCACACCAAATGGACTAAAACAGAAAACTGGTACCAGGAGTGGGTGTTGCTCATACCAGATACTTGAAAATGTGGAAATGGCTTTGGAACTGGGGGTTGAGAGTTTGGAGGAGTTTGGAGGACTTAGAAGAAGACAAAAAGATGAGAGAAAGTTTGGAATGGCTTAGAGACCGGTTACATGGTGGTGAGCAGAATATTCATGGAAATATGGACTGTAAAGACCATTCGAAGGAGGTCTTAGACAGAAATAAGGAGTTTATTGGAAACTGGGGCAAAGATCACCCTTGCTGTGAACTGGCAAAGAACTCAGCTGCATTGTGTCCGTGCCCTAGGACTGTGTGGAAGTTGGAAGTTAAGAGTTGTGAACCGGAGTATTGGGTGGAAGAAATGTCTAAGCAGCAAAGCATTAAGGGAGCTGCATGGCTACTCGTAAGAGCCTGCTCTGAGTTATGGAGGCAAAGGCATGACATAAAGCCAGAACTTCAAAGGGAAGCAGAGTGTGAAGATTTGGAAAATTTGCACCCTGGCCATGTGGTAGAGAAGCAGAGAGCATTTTCAGAAGGAAAATTTAATGGTACTAAGAAGATTAACACAAAAGAACGGGATTATCAAGAGAAGAAAAAGGCCCTGAAGGCATTGCAGAAGACTCTGGGGCCACCTCTTCCATTTCAGGCCCAAAGATCTGGGGACACAAAATGGTCTTGGGGAACAGGCTTGAGGAGCCCTCCACAGGCTCACTGCTCAGGGCCACCTTGGGAAACTGCTTCTAGCACCAGAACCCTGGCTGCTTTGGCTGCTCCAGCTGTGGCTAAATTGACCCCAGGTGTGGCTGGACCTGCAGATTTGGAAAATATAAGCCAGAAGCCTTGGTGGAGTCTACGTGGTGTTAGGTCTTCAGGTTCACGGAATGCCAGAGCTCAGAAGGCTTGGGAGTCTCCACCCAGATTTCAAAGGATGTATGGAAAAGTCTGGGGGCCCAGGAAGAGATCTGTCAGAGGGGCAGAGTCACTGCAGAAAGCACCCCCTAGAGCAATGCCAAGTGGAAATGTGGGGTCGGAGTTGCAGCAGAGAAACCCCACTAGCACCATGTCTAGTGGAGCCATGAGAACAGGACCGCCATGGAGACCCCAGACCTGTGGAAGAAAGGACTCATAAGATTGCTAAATCAGGCACAACACCGGGCTGAGCCTTTCTACCAGGCAGACGAGAATCTTTGCACCTTATCACCTGTTTATGAATTAGTCTCAACTTCACAGAGTGTAAAAGACCTGACCCCTAACCGGCAGCAATTAGAAAGTGGAAGGAATTACAGCTCCTGGGAGGAGCAGCTGACCCTCAGCCTGGCTTGTTAGAATGTTCTAGAGTGGCATGATAAGGATGCCCAGCCCTCTTCCTGCCTCATTTCCACTTTTTGAACGTTTTCTAAACACACGCAGGGCAATGGTGATGGCTCTGAGTTGGATGTGCCCCCAAACTCATTGAAGCTTGATCCCTCCTGAGACTGCTAAGAGGGTGGGAAACTCTGTTATGGTAACTGAGACCTGGGGCCTTGAAGAGGTGATGAGATTGTGAGGACCATGCCCTAGTGAATGCATTAATCCATTGATGGTTTCATGGGGGTCATGGGCGTGGTTCTGATGGCTTTAAAAGGACAGCATGTGAGAAGCTCTCTCTCCCTGCTCGAGCCATCTGCCATTTTGACATGTGACACCCTGAACAGCTATAGAATCACCACCAAGAACAAGGCCCTCACCAGACCTGTTCCCTGGACTTCCCAGCCTCTGAAGCTGTAAGCAATAAAAATTGCTTCTTTATAAATTACCCCATTTCAGGTATTTCTTTTATAAGCAACAGAGACATAATAATACAGTAATTATGATTGTTATTTTCATAACACTCAGTGAACACAATGTAGCCACATTTTTTAACATATCCATAATTATTTTCAATGGAAAATTTTCTGTAAGTAGATTTCTGAGTCGAAGAATGCATATATTTATGGTTTTTGATATATGTTGTAAATTGCCCTTTAAAAAAGTCTGCACCAAGGGCCGGCCTGTGGCTCACTTGGGAGAGAGTGTGGTGCTGATGACACCAAGGCCATGGGTTTGGATCCCTATATAGGGATGGCCTGTGGCTCACTTAGGAGAGCGTGGTGCTGACAACACCAAGTCAAGGGTTAAGATCCCCTTACTGGTCATCTTTAAAAAAAAAAAAAAAAAAGTCTGTACCAATATATCCTTCTACCTGCAATGAGCCTACAGTTTCCGTAATATTGACTATTATTTTTAAAATCTTTACCAATATGGTGTTTGAAATGTTTTGTATGTATCTCTTAGTTTATTAATGAAGTGGAGCATTTTCAACATACTGGCCATGAAAATAGGGTTTTTAAAAATATATAAAATATCTATAAAGAGTCCAAGTGTAATGTGAATACTCATGCACTCAGCCTCTCTGAGCCTCCATTTTCTCATCTGTGGAATGGGCACAATGATACCCACCTGCTAGGTTGCTGTTGTCGGTTCCCCAGGGTCACCTCCCAAATTAACCCTTGCCCTTGAATCCTTGACTCTGGTCCTGCTTCTGGTGGATCTGAAATTAAGGCAGGGACAGAAGTGAACACGGGTGGTGGCCACCCAGCACAGTCCAGGGAGAGAAAACTTCAGCCTTTAGACCTGGAGTATTCCTGGGTCTGCAGGCCACTGTCCCCAGGATGGAACTTTAGCCTCTCGCCCTTAGCGTTCATCAAGTCAAGGGCCTTCTGACGACAGCGGGCTTCCTGTGGACGTCTGCATGGGGGAGGAACGGCGATGGGAACCACGTGTCATTTGTTAAGTGTTTCCTGCATGCAGATGCTTTCTGCACATCCTCCCATGTGAGACTCACAATGACCCCGGGAGACAGGTCCTACCGTGATCCCCACTTTGCACACGAACAGAGGAGAGCGTGCTGACCCTGCAGAAACGAGGATTCTGTGTGTGACTTTCTATTCCACACCACGCAGCACAGCGGGGCAGTCTGATGTCAGCCTCAACTTCACCTGCACTCTCCTGGCCACTTGGGGCATGGACAGGAGGCACTGGGAGAGTCTGTCCTTAGCCCTGCTGTGGACAGGAGCTTCCTTTCCATCCACCGCATCTGTATGGGCTTGGTCACCCTGAGGTGGAGGTGTCTGTGCATGGTGAGTGGGTGCCCGGGGTTCTGGGGCCATGGGCTGCCCTAGATGCCAGGGGTGGGTGGAGCCAGAGGGCTGTGGCCATCTGGGCCTGTGTCAGGCCTGGTGGACCTGGGAAGGACATAGTGCTGGTCACCTCTAGACAGCATTTGTGGGCTGGACTTCCCAGTTCCCCCAATGGACGTGGGTGTGAGAGGCTGGTCTCGGCGGCTTATTGGACTTGTCATCTGTCCTGTCCAGCCCCCAGGCCTCCCTTCCTGTCCTGCCCTCCTCTCTGCACTCGCTGTCTTTATGCTGACCACTTGGAGTTCATTCGATCCTTTCTGTACATCAACGTTTTTGCTGTCTCATCTGAGTCTGCGTGTGCTGTTCCCTCTGCCTGGAACTTTCTCCCTCTTCTTTAGCTGCCTAGCTCCTCCCTACCTCTCAGGTCTGTCCTAAAACATCCCTTCCTCGAGGAAGCCTTCCTAGTCCACCATGTTTCTAGTCTGCCCCTGAGATTGCTTGTTTGCTTCTCCATCTCTGCTGTCCAGCTCTGTGAGCTCTGAGAGGGCAGTACGGTGGCCTCCTTTCTCTGCTGTGTCCAGGGGCTAATACAGTTTTGGGCACAGAGTATATGTTCAGTGTACATATGGATGCATAGATGGATGGATGGATAGATAGACAGACAAGTGGATGGGTGGGTGGATGGGTAGGTGGGTGGATGGGAGAATCCTTTTTCGTGTATGTGCTCACGATTGTATGGATGGGAGAACTTTTAAAGGGGAAGGCCTGCTCTTCTGGCTCCCAGTCTGGAGCTCTTTCCCCTACGCCAGGTGTCTGGGGGGTAGGGTGGAGGGAAGCCCGTGCTCAGTGCCCTGAAGAACAGGATGTGGCCGGCAGGTTTGTTGGCATAGATAGACCCAGCCTTGCTCCTGGAGGAAGCAGTTTGGCAATATGTGTTTTTTGGACCCGCTATTTCCATAGGTGACAGTGGCCTTTGGCAGGTCCCTTCTGCTGCATGTCTCTGATTACTTTTGCTACTCCCTCTCCATTTTTCCCCTTAACAAACGAGTGCTCAGGGCTCCTGCTCCAAGCTCACACCACAAGGCCGCCCGCCCTGCATTCCCTGACGGGGGAAATGTTTGGTCCTTTCCCTCAGAATGGTGCTCATCCCCCCTGAGGCTCCGGCAAGCTGGGGACACAGAATTTACTTGGCAGGTGGAACAGACAAGAGAGAAAAATGAATAGATGCCTTTGTTTTTCATAAACCACATGAGAATCTGGGAAATGCCTCCTCTAAATTAGCAGTTTTGAACTTTTGTGCGCACAGGAATCAGCGGCAGAGTGAGGGAGCAAGGGCTGTAAAAATGCAGAGTTCCAGGTCCCGGGCCCCAGCCCAGCCCCGATACCATGACACAGCCGGTCCAAGGAAGGGCCCAGCAATCTCCACAGTGAACTATGGGTGACGGGTTGCCACACACTCACTCTGAACAGCACAGTGAGACATAGCTCTTGGGACACAGGGTGACCATGACTCTTGGGACAGGAAAGCTCCTTGACACCACCACCCCGTCCCTGCAGCCCACCTTCTTTGGCTGAGGTGGAGCCCTGGGAGGCAGAGGCGGCCTGGGTCTGCTCATAGATGGACAGCAGGGCCTTGTTTTCCATGGCAAAGTACATGGGCACAAGGGTCTCCATGGCCAGCCATGTCAGGTTCAATCTCCATGAATTGTTGTGGACAAGATAAACATTCAGGGGCCTCTGGCCAGGGTATGGGAGGGCAGGGTGCCCCCCAGCTGTCCTTGGAGGGCAGGCAGGCCCCAGTGAACCACCTGCACAAAGCCGGCCTCAGGAGAGCGTGAGCTTCCCCCACCGCAAGCCCGTCATCTGCAAGAGCGTCCCCACCCGGGGTCTCCTGTGCGATCCTATCAGCCTGTTCATTCAGAGCAGCCTCTCTCCTGCTTGGCACCATTGATATTTGGACCAGCTCCTTCTATGTGGTGGGCGTCCTGAGCACCGTAGGTGCTAAGCAGCGTCGCTGGCCTCCACCTACTCCATGCCACAGCACCATGTACTAGTCTGTTTGTGTTGCTTATAACAGAATACACAGAACTGGGTGACTTATACAGAAAAAAAAAATTATTGCTTAGTTTCTGAGGCTTGGAAGTCCAAAGTCCATCTGGTGGTGGCAAGAGCGACCCAGGGGTCTCACATTGCAAGATGGTGGAAGCAGAGAGAGCAGAGAGAGCAGAGAGAGAGAGAGAGACACACACACACACACACACACACACACACACACACACAGACTCTTCTTTTAAAGCCCTCAGAACCCTGCCACTGACCACCATTTTTAATCCATTCACTACTGCACAGATCCTACAATCCAATCACCCCTTCAAGGCCCCACCTTTCATTTACCATGATAGGATCTCCCACCCTCTTAACAGTCACAGTGAGGGCTAAGTTTCTAATTCATAAAAGTCGGGGGACACAATTTAAGCTTCAGAGAGTTTGGGGAGAATTCTCTATATTCTGCCCCTGGCCCCCCAAAACTCATGTCCTTTTCACATGCAAATGCATTTATTTCATCCCCAAAGTCTTAAGTTTGTTTCAACTCAAGAGTCCAATGCTCAAAGTCCCATCTGTGAAATCAGTACCAGTTATCTACTTCCAAGATACAGCGGTGGGACAAACATAGGGTACATATTCCCATTCCAAAGGGAGAAATAGGCCAAAGGAAAGGTGTAACTGGTCCCAAACAAGTCTGAAACCCAGCAGCACATGCATTGAATCTTAAAGCTGATGAATATTGTAACTTGACTCTATGTCCAACGTCCTCTGCACACTGGTGTGGGGGTTGGGTCCCCAAGTCCTTGGGCAGCTCTGCTCCTATGGCTTTCCTGGTCTCAGGTGATGCTTTAGCTCTCACAAGCTGCCGTTGCACTCTGGTAGCTCCACAGGCCTGGGTTCTCCATGGTGGTCCCGCTCTCACGGCTCCACTATACATTGCGCTGATGGGGTTTCTCTGCTGTGCCTCAGAACCCATGTTTCTACTCGCCATTGCTCTAGCAAAGGCTGTCTGTGGTGACTCTGCCCCTGCAACAGATCTCTTCCTGGGACCCCAGACTTTTCCATACATCCTCTGAAATCGGGGTGGAGGTTTGCAAGCCTCCACAGCTCTGGCATTCTGCGAACCTGCAGACCTAACACCATGTGGATGCTGCCAAGGCTTCTGGCTTGCATCTTCCAAAGCTGCAGGTCCAGCCACACCTGGAACCAATTTAGCCACAGCTGGAGCAGCAAAAGTAGCCGGGGTGCTGGTGCTGGAAGCAGTTTCTCGAGGTGGCCCTGGGCAGCGAGCCCATGGAGGGCGCCTCAGGTCTGTTCCCCAAGACCATTCTGTCTCCCTAGGCCTTCGGGCCTGAAATGGAAGGGCTGGCCCTAGAGGCTTCTGCAATGTCTTCAGGGCCTTTCCCCCTTCTGTTGATTGTCCCTTTTCTTTTGTGCTAATCTTCTTAGCTAACGGTCGCTGGGCTGCACCATTGCATGCTCTCTGCTTCTCTACTGCATGGCCGTGCTGCAAATTTTCCAAATCTTTACACTCTGCTTCCCTTTTAATTTCTGGCTTTACATCATGTCTTTGCCACCATAACTCATAGTAGGCTGTTAGAAGTAACCATGCAGCTTCCTTAATGCTTTGCTGCTTAGAAATTTCTTCCACCAAATACTCTGGTTCACAAATCCTAAGTTCTGACTTCCACAAAGTCCTAGGGCACGGACACAATGCATCCAGGTTCCTCACCAGTTCACAGCAAGTGTAATCTTTGCCCCAGTTTCCAATAAACTCCTTTTTGTTTCTATCTGAGACCTCCTTAGAATGGTCTCTACAGTCCATATGTCTATCAGCATTCTGCCCACCACCACGTAACTAGTCTCTAAGACATTCCAAACTTTCCCTGGTCTTTTTGTCTTCTGAGTCCTCCAAACTCCTCCAACCTTTGCCTAACACCCAATTCCAAAGCTGCTAGCACATTTTCAGGTATCTGTTACAAGCAACACGTCACTTCTCTGGTACCAATTTTCTGTATTAGTCTGTTCGTGTTGCTTATAACAGAATACAGAACTGGGTGATTTATAAAGAAAAACGAAATTTATTGCTTACACTTTCTAAGGCTGGGAAATCCAAAGTTCATCTGGTGGTGGCGACAGTGACCCAGGGGTCTCACATTGCAAGATGGTGGAAGCAGAAAGAGGACAGAGAGAGAGAGAGAAGACAGACTCTTTCCTTCTTTTAAAGCCCTCAGAATCATACCCTTCCCCCCATTTTTAATCCAATCACCTCTTCAAGGCCAGACCTTTCAGTTACCATAATAGGATTTCCCACCCTCTTAACAGTCACAGTGGGGGCTAAGTTACTAATATATAAAACTTGAGGGACACAATTCAAGCCTCAGGGAGTTTGGGGGGACATAATTCATTCCACTACGCACCCCCACCCCAAATGCCCCTCTGGGGACAGAATCACCCCCTGAAGATGACCACTGATGATAGGGAACAACCATCCCACTTTCTGAAGGGCTTAGAGAGGTCCAGCAACCTGCCCAAGGTCACACAGCTGACTTCAAATCCAACACGAGCTTCTGGACCTGAGCCGGGGGGTCCCCAACCTGTGTGGGGAGGGTCAGGGGCTCACCCTGATGACGTCCTGGGGCATGGCAGCTATGGCCCACAGCAGGATGATGACAACGGCACCCGCCAGCTGCCGCAGGGCCTTCTGGTACTGCTTGTAGGAGAAGTCCACCAGCCGCATGAGGACGCAGCGCTGGCTCAGCACATCTGCATCTATGGTGCACGCCTCTGTGTTCAGCACCATGTTCTGAGTGCCTGTGGGGAGGGACAGGGTCACCCTCAGCAGAGGGGCAGGCCAGACAGGGGAGTGGCATATCCGGGACCAAGTATCCAACTGGCTTTGGCCTCAGCCCCAGATCAAGACATGGGCCTTCCCTGGACACCGGGACCTCACCTGGGGGACCACATACTCGGGAACCTCCCAGGTACACCCAGCCTGTCACCTGTATGTCCTGTTACAGCCCACACACCCCACTCCCACACACCCCACTGCCCCATGGGTCTAACGACACTTTAACCCTGATGAGTCACAGACCTTATGGAGAAATCACACTCCCCCTGACCCATGCAAAAGCCCACTTGCAATCCTATACCAGGGCAGCAAACTTTCTCTGTAAAGGGCCAGAGAGCAAATATCTCCAGCTTTGCAGGACACGAGCAGCCACGGACAGCAGGTAAGCTGACAGGTGTGGCCATGTGCCAATAACACTTGATTTATAAAGACAGGAGAGGGCTGGATTTGCACCCAGGCTGCACTTGGTCTGTGGCCCTTGTTCTAGAGTGTTCTCAGCCTGTGAAGTCCCCTCCAAAGCCTGCTCCTGGACCCCAAGTTAAAACCCCTGCACTAAGCCACCACATCACAATGGAGCCCCCTTGGACCTATTCTCGCTGACACCACCCTAATGACCTTGGAAATTGAAGTTTTCTAGAAATCCAGGGGCAGCACAAGCCCAGTAGCCCCCACAGTGATGTGTCTCTGGGGTAGGGACGGGGGGCAGAGTCGCAGGGTAAAGCCCCGGGTGCCACTCCCTCGCTGTGTGGAAATGGCCCACCCCGGCCAGCCGCAGCTCTGCAAACCAGTGCGGGGCTCCCGCTTTCCTTGCTGTGGCGTTTCCCCTGGAATGCTGGTCCCCAATTTCTTGGTGTGCAGGACACTGCTCAGGTGCACTTGGGCTGCCCCCTGCCACTTCTCCCCTGCAAAAGCCATCATCCCTCACGCGTGTCTGTCCCCGTCCGTCTTGGCACTGTGCGAGAGTCCACCGGCTGCTGCTGGCTCTGGGTGCTGTGGGGCGCTGGCTTCACCGGCATGACTCCCCTCTGAGAGAGACAGGACGTGGCAGCTTTGGAGCCAAGTTCTTTATTGGTGACCAGCTGCTCTCGTTTCTCTCTAGGGGGCTGCTACCGTCACCCACACACTTGAGCCACATGTGATGCGTAGAATGTCAGTAGTGGGCAGCACAGGGACTGGAAGGCCGTGGTCAGCTGCGACCACCTCCTCCTCTCTCTCTATCAGAGTCTTCCAGGCTCCCGGACACAGGGCCTGGCGTGGCATCAGCCCCACGGCATCCAGCTGACCAAATCCCAGCCCTCCTCCCTGTCCAGGCTGCATGTGGTCCCCAGCATGGCCCCAGGCACCATGCAGACACCTGGCGTGTCCTCCCCCACCAGCAGCGCTTGCTCAGACTGTTCACCTCCTCGGCCAGTCTCAGCACCATCTAGAACAAGTTTGTTTCCTTGGTGTTAACCTCCCTAACTAGACTGGGGGCTCCTGTGAGCAGGGAATCTATTCCCGGCTGTGTATCGCCAGCAGCACCACGGGCTGAGCAAATGAGCAAACTCCAAAGCCCCTCCCATTGCCCCTCAGAAAGCTCCAAACACACCAGGGTCTCCCCCTTGGCACTGTGGATGTTCGAGGTCGGATCATACTCTATAATGGGGCCGTCCTGGGTACCATAGGTGCTGAGCAGAGTCCCTGACCTCCACTGCTCCATGCCAGGAGCTCCCCCCAGTTGTGACAACCACAGATGTCCCCAAACATAGCCCAGTGTCCCCCAGGAACAGAATGACCCCAGGTGAGACCCACCACCCTATGCCCAAGCGCCGTCCCCCGCCTCTCTCCTAAGAATGACATGGATGATCAGAGGGGAGCAATAGGCTGGTGGACCCCCCTGGCTCACCGACTGTTCCAGTTGTGAGCTGAGGCCCCCACCCAGAAAGAAGGGGCAGGCTGGAATCAGAACTACACAAAGGACTTTTCTCTGTAAGGACGGCAGGACACAGAGCATGTGAGCACTGGCTGCCTGAGAGATTTCCTTGGGGACAAAAAAGAGGACACCGCGCTAGAGAAAGTCACCTGGAAGATGCCACGCTGAATGCCGAATACAAGAGCCACGAGAGAAGAGCCAAAACCTACAAGTATGTGACGTCTTTTGTTTCCTTCTCTTTATTTTATTTTTTTGTTAAAGTACGTGACATCTTGAAGGGGTGCCAGCGACTGGCCCTCAGGGGCCATTTGTCCCCACGGACTGGTGGGAAATGGGGCTCAGGCAGCCCCCCAATGCCAGGGCAGGGAACGCCTGGCTGTTTCAGAATAACAACCTCCCGTTCAGGTGGTTAGAAGTGCAGTGTTACAACACCAAGATCAAGGGTCTGGATCCCCATACCTACCCGCTGCAAGGAAAAAAAAAAAGAAAGATAGTTCTTTGTTCTGGGGCCTATTCTGCATACTGTAGGATGTCTACCAGTGTTCCTCTCCCTTCCCTTCCCTTCCCGTACCTCCCCTTCCCTCCCCTCCCAGTCTACCAGTATTCCTGGTGTCTCCTCTCCAGATGCCTGTGGCATGCCCTCTTCCCATAACACTTCACACATTTTATAACTAATTTATTGTGTTCATTTATTTATTGCCCATCCCCCTCCCCTGCCCCCAACACCAAAGCATAAGCCCCAAGAGAACAGAGACCTTTAAGTGTCTGGTTTGACAAAGCGTCCTCAGTACCCTGGAGAGGGCCTGACACAGGGTAGGTGCTCGGTAAGGATTCACTGAGTAAACAAGAAAGCCTAGGCCACCGCTCTGGGTCTCAAGCCAGCTAACAAGAGCCTATGCTCCTCACCACTAGGCTACACTTCCCTCACATTCCTTTCTTCTTGGACCCTGATCACCCTCATCTCTTTATCTGCCTATATTTCTCTCCCGTTTTCTCCTTCCCCTCCTCTGGGTCCCATTTTCCAATGAAACGCAGAGAAGCTCTCCCTGCTGTGGAAACCTGCAGGCTGATGGGCACTTCTGCGACATGTGCTAAAACGCAGGCGGCAGATGGGCAGACAGCCCCAGCTCTGCACACTGTCCCAGGGGTCACTGGCTGCTGAACTCAGTGCCCACCACTCCAAGCCAGCTGATGGAACTGAAGTTTGTACAAAGCCATCTACACATTTCCTTACCTCCAAGATGGGCTGTTCGAACCAGCCCACACACAGGTGTCTGTGCTTTGGCTAAAGCCTTCTGGATAGTGAGATTTTGTTCAAGGAGGGACAAATACCCCTTTAAATCACAAAAGGTCACCCTTATGCTTTATGACTCTTTAGCAGGTCAGCCACTTGAGGCAAGGGTGGTATCGCAATCACTCTGAGAGGCCCCAGAAGACAGGGGACCCTTAGTCCTCAGCCGAGCAAGTGGATGAGCTCTGCTCAAACCCACCTGCAGCTCCGAAGCAGGCTCAGTACTGGAGGAGAAACCCCAGGAGCTCAGGTAAGAGCTGTACAGCTGCTTTGCTGTGAGCAGAGGGGCTGGGGTATTGCAGGAGCAGGCAGTTGAGAAGGGCGGCAGGGTTGACAAGTTAGGAGGCCCAGGAACAAAATCCGACACTCCGAGGGGAGAGGACACTCTCCAAGGCCCGGTGGCTCCTCTGGAGTCCTGTTCCTCACCTAGTTTGCCCAGCAGCGCCTGCCCCATGTCCTTGATGTCATTATGCTCGTGGAGCTGGGAGATGTGGTCCCCCAGTTCATCCACACTGTAGCTCCTGGGATGAGGATGGAGAGAGGGAAACACAGACTGTTAAGAAAGCTGATGAGGACCCTTGGCTCAGACAGCAATGAGGCATCTTGGGCTGGCCAGTGAGCTCACTTGATAAGAGCATGGTGCTGACAACTCCAAGGTCAAGGGTTCAGATCCCTGTACCGGCCAGCCACAAACAAACAAACAAACAAAAAACCCAGTAATGATGCATCTGTTCAACAAATGTTCAGTAAGGGCCTACTAGGTGCCAGGCACTGGGGATGTAGTGATGGCAAAATAGATCCAGTCCTCATGAAGGTCCCAGCAGGGCAGGGGATCTGCCCAGCTCCTCATGCCTGGAAAATGCGCCCTGTCCCCTTAGTGAGGGGTCTGCAGCCACATTGGTTCTATGTGACCCTAGCCACAGCTAAGGGACTCAGGGATGGGCACATGATCCAAGCAGCCAGGTAATGTCCCTCAAGTGTTTCCTTAGGCTGAATGTCCCCCCAAACTTAATTCCCATTGTAACTGCTGAGGGTGGGAAGTCCTATTACGGTAATTGAAAGGGGGCCTTGAAGAGGTGATTAGGTTGTAGGACTGTGCCGTAGTGAATGGATTAATAATGGTAGTCAGGGGCGTGCTTTTAAGGGCTTTAAAGGGGAACACCGAGAGTCTCTCTGCTCTCTCTGCTTTACCGTGTTGCGACGTGAGGGGTCACTGTCACCACCACCAGACGTGTTCCTTGGACTTTGGAATTCCCAGCCTCAGAAACCGTAAGCAACAAATTTCATTTTTCTTATAAATTACCCAGTTCTGTGTATTTTGTCAAAAGCAACAGAAACAGACTAATACAAGTGTGAAATGCACATTCAAAGGCTGCTCAGTCTCAGCCATGTGGCTGGAACGAGGGGCATGGGGAACTCGGGAGCTGTGGAAAAGCCAGCTTCCCCTACACAATGACGCCCCATCTGCAGAGAGAAGGGAGTCTGTGTGCAGATGAGAGCAGAGGCAGAGAGCGTGGCTCCGGAGAGAGACGGGGACAGCGACAGCTTCCCTTCCCAACAGCTTTCCAGTTCCTAGTTCTAGGCCCTCCCCAGGCTGACCACCTCCCTGCCCGAGAGGCTGCTCAGGCACCTGAATCTGACAGCACAGTCCTGTTTTGATGTAAAGCTAGTGCGACTGGGTTTCAGTCACTGGGCACTAGGTAAATGTTAACCACGCCAACGAACCCAAGGGAACTTACTCAAATATGAATCGGGAGATCTCCCTGTCCAGCATGTCCCTCTCCTCCTTCAGTTTCTGAATGTCAAGGTGCAGATTCTCCTCGCTGGTCCCATCCGCCTGGCCAGACTTGGGAGATGGCTGCTGAGTGGCAGGAAAGGGCATCTGCTGGACTGACCAGTTAGCTACAATCACAGCCTACCTGTTGTCCCCCAATTGGCACTCCCTGCTTCTGCTTGGTCATGGGCCCCCCACCCCACAGAATAAGATGATATTTCCCAGCTTCCCTTGGACCTGGGTGTGGCCCTCTGAGTAAGTTCTGGCAAGGGAACTTAGAAACAGTGTATGAACGTGTGAAAACTGTCCTTCCAGGGACAGGGCATGCCTTTCTCTGGCCTTCCCCCTTTCTGCTGGCAGGAACGTGGATGTGACACTGGAGCTGAACAGCTGTCTTGGATGATGAGGCATAAGCCACACGCCAAGGAGGTGGTGGGACGAGATGGAGGCCTGGGTCGCTGAGGACTGTTTAAACCACTATTATTTGGGGTTTTCTTTCACTCTCAGCCAAACCCAGTCCTACCTAACAGCCCAGCCCTGGCCCCCAACCTGACCCCAGAGAGTCCACCACAGGTGTCCTTCTCGCACTCTCCCCTCAGGTCTGTGATGTCCCTGGGAGACTCTTCATCTCTCTGGAACTCGGAGGCCTCACCTGTGAAAGTGGATGATAACGTGTCTGCCTCCAAGGTTGCTGGAAGGATTCAGCAAGATGACCAGGAGAAATCAAGTGCCCAACAAAGCCTGTGTTTAAAAAGGGAAGGAATGAATGAGCATGAGTGAGAAAGGCCTGATCTGTACAGTCAGACGCCACAGGAGGGGCGAGGACAGCGGGTGCTGAATTTCTCGGAGAGAAAGCAATCCCAACGCATTCTCAGAGAGAAGCCCGATCCACCAGGTCCTTTGGCAAACTTGCGGCTTCCCACCCGCATCATCTGGGCTCACTGTGGCTTATGCATCACCTTGCCTGCGACCTTACCACCTCTGGGGGGCCCTTCTTGTACCCCCAAGTCTGGAATCCCCTCTCCCCCTCATAGAACTGTGCTCATACTGTCCTGGATTTTTTTCTTGCCTGTTCATCCCCTCGGCCTGGGCCCCTGGAGGGCAGGGCCTTTCTGGCACATGCTGCATCCTAGTGCCTGGCTCTGAGCAGGTGCTCAGTCCATGGACAAATGAATACACTTGTTTCACCATCTCACTGAACGCTGCTGCTGCTGCTGCTGGTGGCAACCCTGCCATTGGGATGAGAGTTTTTCTCGGGCAGCTTGCCAGAGAAGAGACACTATTAGCAGGTAAAGTAGTGCACAGTGGGAAGCCGAGCGTTCTCCTGATTGAGGAGCTGGGGACACACTTAGAGGCAGGGCTGGGAGAGAGGAGACACCAGGGAGCAGGAGAGGTGGCTGGTGCTGGAGAGGGGTAAAGCATCTGAGGAGGCGGGAGGAGGGAGGGGACAATGGGTAGGGAGAAGAGCTGACCTCTGACAAGCCAGGACGCCACTTCTTCTCTGAAGATTGTAGGGCAGGAAGAAAGGGAGGGGAGGGATTGAGAAATGACCTGGAGATTCTCGGCAGAACAGGTCTGCTGAGAGAAGTCCCTGGAGAGGCCTGGGGTGGGGGTGTCGGCTGCTGTTGGGATGGAGAAAAGGGCTGGGGACAGCAGTGACTTCCACGGGAGAGGACTGGGGAGCACCAGCATACTCACAGGGGACCAGAAAGCCCCGGGGCAGCTTCGGCTAAGTCCTGGCTCAGTCCTGGAGAGGCGTCTGGATCTGATGGGACCCACAGCCCGTGTTCTTCTGTGGAACAACTCTCTGGGCAAGTAAATGACGATGGGTCCCTGTAGGGGACAGTTAGGGAATGGTGCTCTCCCGGGTGGGCATAGCCTCTCTCGGAGATGCGCACTGGTGCCGTGAGTAGACCCCTGCCAGGTGCCCTTGCGCGGCGAACACACTGCACAACTGTGCATGATTTCCTCCTGCTCCACTGTCCCTAGTGTTCTAATACGATCCACTGGATCCCCAGGGCAGAGGGTCTCTGCTGGTCACAGACACGCCTGCAGTGGAAAACCACAGGGTCGGTGCCCACGGTAGTGTGGCTGTGTGTCACGTCATACCCCCCTGCCAGCAGCTGGGTCCTGGCCAAGCCCCAGGTCGCATCACCCCCTCCACAGGTGGCAAGCCCCTCACCAGACGTCGGAGACATCTCTTTCCTGCCACCGCGACAGACAGGCCCCCTTTGCAGGGCACCCCGCGTGGCAGGGCCGGAGGTCCAGGACGCCGTCGGAGCCGCACACGGGGCTCGGGCACGAGGCTGCAGGGGGAGCCCAGGGCGCTGGGAGCGGCCGGAGCCAGGCGGGCGCGGCCGGCGCGGGGACGGGCTCGGGGCTCGTGCCCACCTGCCTGCCCTGCCCTTCGGGTCCGACGACGGGGCCGTGTGTGCGCGCCCGCCTCGCCGACCCACCTCGCGGGCGACGCTCGCGCTCGTCTGTCTGCTCGGTCCGTTCGCTTCTGGGGCCGGATGGAGCCTTCCTGGGGCTCAAAACACTCAAAATGCCGACACTGTGGGAGCGCGGGAAAGACGCCGGCCCGGCCCCGCCCCCGCCCCGCCCTCCGCGCCCGCCCATTGGCCGCCGCCGCGCCTCCCGCCCAATCACCGGGCTCGGCGCCAGAATTCGAATCTCCGTCTTCGTTTGAATCTGGCGGATGCGGCGAGCGGCGACGTGGGACGACCGGCGGCCTCTGCGCGACAGCCGCGGACGCCGGGCCTGCGGGGACGCGACTCGCTGTGAAGTTCAAGATCATCTACTTGTCGTTTCCACAGCACTGCTATGCCTTCAAAATAGGATTTTTATGCTTTATCTGGCTTTTTCCTGGTCATTGTGCTGGGCATTGGGCTGTTGCAACATCTATATCCTAAGGAGAAGCGGAAGTCACAGCACGTTTGTTGTTTTTGCTTTCAAAAGATGACCGGAAAGGGGATCTTAACCCTTGACTCGGTGTTGTCAGCACCTCGCTCTCCCAAGTGAGCCATGGGCCAGCCCTATATAGGGATCCGAACCTGTGGCATTGGTGTTGTCAGCACCACACTCTCCCGAGTGAGCCACGGGGCGGCCCCCACATTTGTTTGTGAACAGCTTTTATTGAGATGTAATGTCCATGCCATACAACTCACCCATTTAAAGTGTATGATTCGATGGATTTGAGCACACTCAGAGTTTTGCAATCATCACAGCAATTGTACAACACTTTCATTACTCCAAAACGAAATCCCTTAACCATCGTCCCCAATTATTCCATCCCCTCCAACCCTAGGCAACCATTAATATGCTTTAGTTTCCTACAAATCTCCTCATTTTGAACATTTAATAAAAAGGGTATCGTACATTATGAGGTCCTTTGTGACTGGCCTCTCTCACTTAGCATAATGTTTTCAAGGTTCATGTGAAGTTGTAGCATGCGTCAGCACCCCAATGCTTTTTATGACTGAATAATGTTTATTTACACGGATATCCCACACTTTGTTTATTCATTCATCAGTTCATGGACACTTGGCTAGTTCCACCTTTGGACTATTGTGAATAATGTTGTTATGACCATTTATATTCAAGGTTTTGTGTGGATGCATAGTTTTATTTCTCTTGCCATATACCTAGAAGTGGAACTGCTGGATCATATGGTAACTCTACACTGAATCCTTTGAGGAACTTTCAGGCCTTTTCCAAAGTGGCTGCACCACTGTACAGTTTTCCCAGCCGTGTGTGAGGGTTTTAATTTCTCCATAATTTTACAACACTGTTTTGATGCATCTTTGTGACTATAGCCATGGTAGTGGGTGTGAAGTGATATCTCACTGTGGATTTGATTTGCATTTCTCTGATGTCTACTGATGTCAAACATCTTTTTATGTGCTTATTGGTCATTTGTATATTTTCTTTAGAAAACTATGTATTCAGATTTTTCGCCAATTTAAAAGAATGGGATATTTATCTTTTTATTATCAAGTTCTAATCTTTTTTTATATATTCTGGATACAAGCTCCTTCTAAGATATAAGATTGGGCCAGCCCGTGGCTCACTAGGGAAAGTGCGGTGCTGATAACACCAAGGCCACAGGTTCAGATCCCTATTTAGGGATGGCCGGTTAGCTCACTTGGTAGAGCGTGGTGCTGACAACACCAAGTCAAGGGTTAAGATCCCCTTACCGGTCATCTTTAAAAAAAGAAAAACTGATAAGATATAAGATTTGTAAAATTTTTCTCCAATTCTGTGGTTTTCTTTTCACTTTCTTTCACGTTTCTTTTCACTTTCTCTGTGGCATTCTTTGAGTGACAAAAGTTTTTATCTTTGATAATGTTCAGTTTATCCATTTTTTTCTCTCGTTGCTTGTGCTTTTGATGTCACGCCTAGAAAACCATTGCCTACTATAAGATCATGAAGATTTACACTTGTGTGTTCTTCTGAGAGTTTTACAGTTTTACCTCCCTAGTTTGGTCTTGAGGCACCCAAGGGGAACGGCTGATGGGACCGAGAGCCCGTGCTGGGAGGAAGGGGGTGCTGTGCGGTGTGAGAGGAAGAGCATCTGGCAAGCAGGAGTGACCTGGATAGGACCCAGCTGGGAAGGGGCAGCTACGCTCCCGGGATCAGTGAAGGGACCTTCGAGGAAGGGGGCAAGTGGAGAAGCACCTGGAGGACTGGATGGGGGTCTTTGGAGGTGGTTTCTGGGATAAGAAGGTCTGGGGCAGAGCTGTGAGGAGTCTGGAAAGGGACTGTGAAGTGATACACTCTCCCCTGCTGTCCTTTCCTCACCCACCTCCTGAGCCCTGGGGTCCTACGTCCCGGGTCAGGGGTTGAACTGGCACATGGAGGGCCAGGGCTGGGGCTGGACAGTGGCCTCTCTGCTCTGCCAGGTGCCTTGAGTTCTCTGACAACTGCCATGAAGGGTCACACAGGTGCTGCATGGACACCAAGCGAGAGCCCCACCCATTTCCCCAAGGGGGGGTCTCTCCCCGGGGTAGGTGGGGTCAGTGACCCACAACTTTCATTGTGACTCCATCCTTCCCTGTGTCCAGGCCATGCCCCCATTTGTTTCATCTTTTTCATTCACCAATGAGCTGTGAGCATTGAGGACACGCCTACTTCAGTGTTGCCTGGCACCGCCCGCTCCCACCAGCTCTGGCTCAGTTGCACATCTGCGTTGTCAGCTGAAGGAACCAAGTCCCCAGTGCCTGGATGGTGGTGACACGGCCCCCCTTACCTTTTCCCTGCCTCGAGACATCAGAGGAAACCCGACAGAGGAAATTGACTGTGGCCAAGAATAAGGTATAGCATGTTGGGTTGCAGGCCCCAGACCCAGCCTGAGGCCCCTCTGATGGTGGGACAGGGGCAGGACTCGGTGTCACTTCTGAGGCACATAGGGCTTATCCCTCTGAGCCTATTGACTCCCATCACCAAAGTCTTCTCAGCCATCCCAGCCCCTGCCCTCGCCAGCTGTCCCTTGTCATTACTGCCTGGAGCCCAGACTTTGACCTGATGGCCCAGTCCCCTAAGTGTTTTCACCCTCATTCCAGCTTCTCTGGTCATGGCACAAATTTCCATTTGGAAGGGCACTCAGAACTAGGGGAAGCAGGACCGAGAGGTTTCTGTCTCCCTCACTCCCTTTACTTAGACATTTACTACCTGAAAAGCCTACATATCACCAGTGAGCTTGAAATGTTGACAATATCTTTGGGTGACAATTGGGAGAATGGGTTTGGTTTGGTTTTCTCCCAGGTTTCTACTCTCTAGAGACAATTTAGATCCTATTTCTGAGTCTGTATCTCACATTAGAGTTCCCTAGGATTCTGGGACCAGAGCGCCTTTCAGTCAGGGCCCTCTGGTGGGAGGTGTGCTTATCTTCTGTGGAACAAATCCTGGGCAACTGAACTTCACAGCTTGAATCTTGCCCAGATTATCTCAATCTGGGGTGCCACAGGATTCATAGGGGGCATCTTTCTAACAAATGAGATTTGCTCGATTCTTTTGAGAGAGGAAAAATCGATTAATGAACTCAGGTGTGACATTCATCTAGATTTGTAAGATCGTAACAGACTTCTCTCTGAAATGATGCCTGAGTTGTCCTCTTTTTATTAGGTCCCCAGATCCCTAGGGGTGTGCCCTCACGACTTCTGCCATTAGGATACATTGATATAAATGTTTGAAAAGTACTGGTGTGCAGCTCTCACAGCTCTGTAAGGGAGGACCCCAATGTCTGATTTGTACTTTGCCAACTGGCAGCTGCTGATTCTTGACAAAGCCCCAGAAGACTGAAGTTAAATTCCATTCTTGCCTTTTTTCAGTCATGTTATCGGTCCATTCCTTCAACCATTTAATGATCATTACAACACCGTGTAAGGTTGCTGGTGGCATTAAATCAGATGGTATAAGGAAGAATATTTTGGAAAAACTGTAAAGTAGGATGGAAGTATAGGGGCTTATCGGTCTCCTGAATATTACTGCTTTTCCCTTTCACAGTTAAGAGGTTATCAATGGAGAAACAGCCCTGGTGGTCCTCCAGAGCAAAGAACAAAATGAAAACTGGCAGTAGCCCTGATCTAGCAACCTCTGGGGGTTGCCATTTGCCTAAGGAGGTGAGTCTCGGCTGGTCAGGCTCCTGGAAACAGGGGGCTCAAGAGACAGTAGGGGGTAATGGTAAGGATCATGGAAGAAATGTCAGGGACTGGTTAAGTCTGGGTTTGAATCCTGCATCTCCCTCTGCAAGGGTTATGATTTAGGACTCGTCCCTGAGTCTTCTCCCTTGAAGCTGTGCACACAAAGACAGACCACGAGCTTGGCTCTCATCGGGTCCAGCTGCAGGAAGCACAGGTTGATGTTGATAACACCAAGATCCAGGGCTCAATCCCTGTACTGGCCACCAAAAGAAAAAAATAAAAAACAAAAGTACAGGATAAGAGCTGTTCAGGAGGGGAGGGTCGATGGGGGAGAGAGACCTTCAGAAGTGGGCACAGAGGGGCTACAGGAAGAGGCCTGGTCCAGGTCAGACAGGAAAGAGACTTTTGCCAGCTGATGGGGAAGAAACGACAGCAGAGGGCTTAGCCACTGAGGGGGACAGAGCGTCTCCATGTGCACTCTCATCTCTTCTAGCCCACATCATACATCAGTGGGGAGGCCTTTGTGACATCAATGGGGAGGCTTCTGTGACATTAGTTTACATGAAGGAGCTGGAGGTAAGTGCCCTGCGGGCCAGCCTCTTGACCACCTCCCATGGTGGGGACACCCAGCCCCTCTCTGCCAGCTGAGACAGCCCCCACCCCACCCCTAATGATCACTCTCTCTACCTCTCCCCCAGAACTCCTCCACCTCCTCCTCTCTGCACGTGCCTCAGAGCAGATGCCTAGATCTAGCAGTAGCCTGATACTACAGCTACGTAGAAAACAAACGTTGAAGGAGCATGATCCAGGAGTTGGTAAGAGTCCAGTGGGGTCCCCTGATTCCACACTGCCAATCCTGGGCTCCAATTTCCCCTTGGGGATCTAAAGAAAAGGGGCTGGGGGTTCCTGTGCCAAGGGAGAATGGGGTGCTCAGGGGCCTAGCAGGAGGGGCCCCAGACCATGCGGCATGGCTCTTTCCGTTGCTGCCCTGTCTGCCCACTCTCTCTTCTCCAGACACCCCTGCTTGACTCCTCGCCATACGTGCCCTCGGCTGTCCCTTTGCTGGAAACACTAGGCTGACTGTTGTCTGAAGTCCTGTGTTCCCACCCTGACTTAGTTCCTGCTTTGCTCTGTCTTTGGTTTTGGACAAGCCACCTCTCCTTCCAGGGCTTGAGTGTCTTGAGATAGAACTAGAGGGTATCAAAGGCCCCTTTCAGCTCTAAGAATGAAAGATTTCTAGGCACACATGAGACATCAGGGAGACAGGGATCTTGCCTGTCCTTTTCATACCTGGATCCCTGCTGTTAAGAGCAGTTCCAGTCCCATAGTGTGTGGTTCATGGTGAATACATGCACCGTTGTAAATCACAAGCTGGGAGAAGGGTAGTCTTTCCTTTCTCAGCCTCCATTTCTAGAAGTTTCTGTGGCTGTCCTTTAAAGAGAATCCAGATTCAGATGTTCAGCTCTGTAGCTGTGAGTGAAAAGCAACAAAGATCCAAATTCTCTTTCCTTGGGAGTTCGAGGAGAGTTTGTCAATTTGCGTCCCCATAGGGTCTGAGAGCTTTTCCTTGAAAATCCCTTCCTGTCCCCTGCCCACCACTCTGGTCTGGGGAATGGAGCTGAGGGGACAACCTCGGTCACTTTCCTGTGATGCTCCACACAGAAAAAACAGCACCAGGAAACTCTGGACCAACAGGAAAGAGGAACATGATTTCTTTGTTCGCTCATTCCATGTCTGATGGGTTTGGGGAAAGACTCACATGGGGAGCTGCAGGCTTGTTCTGCCCACCTCCAACCTGGAGAAGGCTCACCCCCTGCACCCCACCCTCGGCCCCACAAGGTCACTGAGAATCTGGCCTCATTGGTGGGTCTGTCCTGGGCCATTGGTGGCATTCTGGGGTCCTGTCCCTTGCTGCTGCATCTCTGCCTCCCTGGTAAAAGATGTTTCTTTCCTCTTCCTACCACAGGAGAGTAGGTGTCAGCAGGTGAACTCCCTGCAGGAACAACTGCAGGTGAGTGGACTCTGTGGTACCCCTCATGTCCCCTGGAGAACCTTCCTTTCCCTCTCTCAGCATCCATTTGGCTTTTCTCCCAAATGCTCAGATTCAGACCACTGACGTCCTTATGTTTGAAAAGGCACAGTTAGAGAGAGCCCTGGCTGACACTCACCATGCGGTCTGGCAGAAAGCAGGTATGAATCTGGGCACCCTTTCCCCCTCAACCTGGTGCCTTGGCAGGCCTTTGGGGGAGTCCTTTGGGCTCCATCCTGACCTCTGTCATTCCAGGGGAGTGTGAACATCTGGCGAGCTGCCTGTGCTCACTTGAGTGCAGATAAAAGAGCTGCAGTGGGGTCTGACCACTGTCTGCACAACAGAAGGAGGCAGAGAGGGTGAGTCCAGCAACCTGCCCTCACGCTTGCACCTCCACCCCCGGGGGAAAAAATGGCCTTAGAGAATTAGATAGACCTGGATGTTCACATCCCAGCTGTAAGTGATGTTAGCAGTTAACTGCTAATACTTTATTTCATCTACAAAATGGAGATAGTAATAGTAACTGCCTCTATGGTGGTTGTGAGGATTCAGTGCATTGTTAGCATGGTGCCTGGTGACGCACTCAATACAGAGTCAAATGATGGTGATGACAGTCATAACAATGGCAACATGACCCGATATCCCTGGGCCTCGGCCAGCCGGCTGTAAATCAGATCTCTTTCCCTGCCTCTTCCACCCTTACTGAGTTCTTAGTAAGACCAACTGAGAACATGGGCTTGGAAATGCTTGAAAAAGATGTCAAGTGTGATTCAGGGGAGCAAATGTCACTGCGGAATGGTTGCTGTAGGTGTCAGTGTTCGTGTGCCCCGACTACATCTTCTTCCTGCCGAATCCTGACTTCGCCTTTCTGCATTTGCAGTCCTACCGTGACCTGAAGAAAGAGCGAGATGCTCTCCACCTGCACTTGGAGGACAAGAAGTAGGAGGGGGACAGTGGATGGCAGGTCTGGGGGCCTCAGCGCAGTCAATGTGGTGGGAGGTAGGAGGGTACAGGTGAGCACAATGAGGGGGACATACAGGTTTCAGCATGTACAGAGCCAAGCTCTGGCCCCAGCTGTGCCAGTGACTCACGTGTGGCCTCAGGCAATTCATGTCCACTCTCTGGACTGGCACTTGTGACTTGGTTCCTGGAATCCCCTTCTCATGCCATGGTCCTCTGGTTGTGTGGCAAAGTCAGTGCATGATCACCAAAGTGGTCTTTTCTGTTCCTCGTTCTTTCCATTCTCCTCCACCTCTGGCCACAGGAACAGCAATGAGGACCACAAGTGTCACCAGCCCCAACTGAAGAGGAAGCTTCAGGTCCTTGTGATGGAGAAGGCGGCCTTGCAGCTTCAGATGAAGAAGCTTGAGGCATCCAAGCTCCTGCCACGACAGGTGAGTGGCTGCAGCACAGGGTTTTGGTTTTATGGGGGTGGGGTAGAGAGGGAGGTGACAGCTTGTCCCTTCTGCAGCCATGGCTCAGCCCCTGTGCTCTGGGCAGGTGCACGCTTCAAGGGAGAAGCATGGCGTGAGTCAGGTCCAGGAGCCAGTGACCTGTGAGGCCGATGTAAGCAGGTGGACAGGTAAGCTGGGGCTGGGGTGGCCTGGCAGCGGGCGGGGGGAAGAGAAAGAGGTGTGCACCAGCAGACGGCAAGTCTGCTCACCTGAGCCTCAGTGTCCCTACTGCAAACAGGGGTGGGGTGCCCATCGTCAGCCACCCACAGTTGTCTTGAGCATAAGAATGTGAAGAACTCTATTTGAAAGATGCTGGTTCCACTGTAGGTATAATTATGCAAAGCTGAGAATCCAGCAAAGAATTGCCAGAGAAGGAATTAAAAATAAGATATTATATGAAAGCACCCACCTTGATCCTGAAAGAAAACCAACCAACGGCAACCACAGCAACTGAGCATTCTTGAGTGTAGAAAACCAAAATACAACTCCCTGAAGTCAGTGTGAACAAAGCTAAGACCAACCAGATAAAGCATTCTGTGTACATTAAGAAAGCTCTTAATCAAGTAAATAAAAATATGTGTAAAAAAAAAAAAAAAAAAAAAAAAAAAAAAAAAAAAAAAAAAAGAAAGTGGTTTGAATGATTGATCATCATCTGGGCATGAGGAATGATTAAACAAGAAGCCATGGTCTGGGCGAGGCTGAATTAGGAGCTGTGGGTCGAGAAGAGAGTTTTGTGCAACTCCAGAGGCCAGAATCCCTCATTATCTGATTCCTTTCTCAGCTGAGCCTCCACCACCGGAGCCACCAGCAGGGCTCAGCGAGGAAGAACAGGGGCTGCAGGTGGAGGCGGAGCAGCTGCAGAAGCAGCCGGAGAGCCTGGCGTGTCAGCTACGGCTCAGGTAAAGGATAATGAGGATCTGAGCCACCTGAACCGGGAGCAGGAGGAGCGGCTGCTGGAGCTGGGGCAGCTGCTGGGCTCTGAGGCAAGCAGCACAGGCAAGTGCTGGAGGGCACGCAGTGCCACCATGCCACCACCAGCTCGTGCTGTCCCAGGCCCGTGAGCTCCAGGAGCAGCTGGCTGAGCTGTACTGGCTTCCTCAGCCTGGTGTGTCACCTGCCCTGCCGGCCTGCCCTCCACACTCACCCCCTGGGACTTTGTTTCCCTACCTGTGAACTGGGGTGCTGGAGACCTCACAGGAAATGGTACCCGGGAAGGCACCTGTGAGCCAGTGACCTGTGTCCCCTTCCCTGTGCCGTGGGTCTCCAGCAGCATCAGGGGCCGCCAATTGCTTCTCTCCATCCAGACCAATTAGAACATGGAGGTCCCCAGTGCTGCAGTCGGGGCAGCATGAGAAGATGGAGCTGGCTGAGAAGTTGGGCCAGAAAAGAAAACTGAAAATCAGAAAACAAACAAAAAAAGACAAGAAACTATGAAGAAGAAAGAGAAAACACCAAGATAAAAGAGAAAACACCCAAAAGAACAAAACACCCATAAATGAAGAAAATACCCAACATAGGAAGAAAACACCCGGAAAAAGGAGAAAACAACCCCCAAAAGGAAGAAAACTCCAAGCAGAAGAAAACACACCAAATAGGAAAACACCCCAAAGAGGAAATCACCCAGAAGAAGAAAACACCTCAAAAATAAGAAGAGAATCACAACAAAAAGAAGAAACCTCCATAAAAGAAGAAAAAACAAACAAACAAAAAAAATAGAACAAACGCCTAACAAAAAGGAAACTCCAGTTCCGGCCCGTGGCTCACTGGGGAGAGCGTGGTGCTGACCACACCAAGTCAAGGGTTAAGATCCCCTTACCAGTCATCTTTTTAGAACAAAAAACTTTTTAAAAAGAAAAAATAAAGAAAACTCCAACAGAAAGAAGAAAACTACCCATTAAAAGAAGAAAACCCCCCCAAAGAAAAATAGACCCCCACGAAACAAGAAAACATCCCCAAAAGCCCCAAAAGAAAACCCTCACAAAACAAAACACCAACAAAAAGAAGAAAACCAAAATAAGAGTGCCAAAAAAAAAGGGAGAATACAAACAAACAAAAAAACCACAAAAAATGCAACAAAGAAAAATAGAAAAAAAAAAAAAAAGGAAATGAGAAAAAAGAAAGAAAAAATACCATAAAAGAGAAACCAAAAAAAAAGAAGACAACAACGGGCCGGCGCGTGGCTCACTCGGGAGTGTGTGATGCTGATAACACCAAGGCCATGGGTTCAGATCCCATATAGGGCTGGCTGGTTGGCCCACTGGGAGAGCATGGTGCTGACAACACCAAGTCAAGGGTTAAGATCCCCTTACCGGTCATCTTAAAAAAAAAAAAAAAAAGAAAAGAATAATCAACAACAACAAAAAAAAAAGAGAGAGAGAGAGAAAAGAAAGCAGCAGGGTGCCCTTACCAGTAGTCCAGTCTCAGGGGCCTGCAGAGGAAGACCACTGCAATTGGTCCCTTGGGCAGGGCAGGCCAGGAGGCCCTAGGGTCAGGCCAGGGCAGGGGGCCTTTAGTGCCAGAGCAGGCCAAGGAAGCACTTACGGCAGGCCTGCCAGGCCAGGCAAAGCCAGCGTAGTCTTAGAGCCAGGGCAGGCCAGGGGGACCCTTAGCATGAAGACAGGCCAAATGGTCCCTGGACAGACCAGTCAAGGGGGCACTTAGGGCATGTAGGACTGTCCTTAGTGGCAGGGTGACCCTTATGGCAGTGGTCCCCTAGGGGCAGAACAGTAAAGGGGGGCCATGTGGCAGGTTAGGCCAGTGGGTTCCTTGGGCAGGACAGGCCAGTCTGGCCCTTAGCGGTAGGAGTCCCTTGGCAGCATGCTTGGCCAGGGCAGCCCTCAGTGGCAGGAGAGGGCACAGGGGCCCTAGGGTCAGGTCAGGCCATGGGAACAATTAGTGGAAGGCACGCCCAGGCAGGGGCACCCAAAGCAGGTCAGGACAGAAGTGGCCCATACTTCCAGGCCAGGACAGGCCAGAAGGGCCCTGGGGACAATCCAGGACAGGCCAGGGTGGTCCTTGGATCTAGGCCAGGCTGGGCCAGACAGGCCCATAGTGCCAGGCCGGGTCAGGCCTGCAGGATCCTAAGGGGGATCCCAGGGGGGCTCTTAGCACCAAGACAGGCCAAGGTAGCCCAGGGACAGGCCAGTCAAGTGGGGCACTAAGTGGCAGGGTTGCCCTTAGTGGCAAGATGGCCCTCATGGTTGTGGTCTGCTAGGGGCAGACTAGTAAAGGGGGGCCATATAGCAGAACAAGCATTGGATTCCTTGGGCAGGACAGGCCAGGCTGGCCCATAGCAGTAGAACGCCCTTGGCAGCCCTGGAGCCAGGGCAGCCCTTAGTGGCAGGTGAGGGCACAGTAGACCTAGGGTCAGGCCAGGCCATGGGAGCACCTAGTGGAAGGCAAGACCGGGCAGGGGTGCCCATAGCACCAGGCCAGGACAGAGGTGGCCCATAGTGCTGGGCCAGGACTGGCCAGAAGGGCCCTGGGGACAACCCAGGACAGGCCAGGGTAGTCCTTGGCTCTGGGCCAGGCTGGGCCAGACAGGCCCATAGTGCCAGGCCAGGTCAGGCCTGCAGGATCCTAGGATAGGCCAGGCCAGACCAGGGTGGCTCTGAGACAGTGGGTCTCTGGTGCAGGCCTGGCTAGGCCCGCCCTTAGTGGCAATGGGGCCATCAAAAGGCCTGGCCAGGGAAGCCCTCAGTGGCAGGCCAGGAAACGCCAGAGGTGCCCTTAGTGGCAGGACAGGTGAGGCCAGGGGCTCTCTTAGAGGAAGACCAGGCCAGGCCAAGGGGACCCTAGGGGGGCTCTTTCTTTCTTTTTCTTCCTTCCTCTCTCCCTCCTCCCTCCACGAACCTTCACTAACCTTTGCTAACCTTCCCTTAACCTTCCCTTCACCTTCCCCTAACCTTCCCTTAACATTCCCTTAACCTTCCCCAACCTTCCTTCACCTTCCCCTAACCTTCCCTTAACGTTCCCTTAACCTTCCCTTAACCTTCCATTAACCTTCTGTTAACCTTGCCTAACGTTCCCTTAACCTTCCCTAACCTTCCCTTAACATTCCCCTAACCTTCCCCTAACCTTCCCTTAACATTCCCCTAACCTTCCCCTAACCTTCCCTTAACATTCCCCTAACCTTGCCCTAACCTTCCCTTAACATTCCCCTAACCTTCCCCTAACCTTCCCTTAACCTTCCCTTAACCTTCCCCAACGTTCCCTTAACCTTCCCCTAACCTTCCCTTAACCTTCCCTTAACATTCCCCTAACCTTCCCCTAACCTTCCCTTAACATTCCCCTGACCTTCCCCTAACCTTCCCTTAACCTTCCCTTAACCTTCCCCAACTTTGCCCTAATCTTCCCCTAACCTTCCCTTAACCTTCCCCAACTTTCCCTTAACCTTCCCCTAACCTTGCCCTAACCTTCCCCAACCTTCCCTTAACCTTCCCCTAACCTTCCCCTAATCTTCCCTCCCCTCCCCTCCCCTCCCCTCTTTCCTTCCCTCTTTCCTTCTTTATTTATTTAGGGGCTCGTTCCTTCCTTCCTTCCTTCCTTCCTTCCTTCCTTCCTTCCTTCCTTCCTTCTTTCTTTCTTTCTTTCCCTTCCTTCCTTCCTTCCTTCCTTCCTTCCTTCCTTCCTTCCTTCCTTCCTTCCTTCCTTCCTTCCTTCCTTCCTTCCTTCCTTCCTTCTTTCTTTCTTTCTTTCTTTCTTTCTTTCTTTCTTTCTTTCTTTCTTTCTTTCTTTCTTTCTTTCTTTCTTTTGTCCTAGGGGACAGCAGGCCAGAACAGGGGGCCACTTAGAGGCAGGTCAGTCCAGGCCAGGGGGCACTAGGGGGGGCTCTTTTCTTCCTTCCCTCCTTCCTTCCTGCTTGCCTTTTCTTTCTTTCCTTCCTTCCTTCCTTCTTTCTTTCTTAGGGGTCTGTTTCTCTCTCTCTCTCCTTTCTTTCTTTGTTTCCTTCTTTCTTCTAGCCCACCTATGTCCCTCCTGGCCTGCCCTGCCACTAACAGGCAGGATGCCCTGGCCTGACCTCCCCTTGGGCCCCCAAGAATGAAAGAAAGCCCCCCCCAGGGCACCCCCAGGCTGGCCTGCCTCTAAGAGACACCCTGGCCTCACTTGACCTGTCCTACCACTAACGGTGCTCCTGGACTTTCCTGGCCTGCCACTAACGGTCCCTAGCCAGGCCTGCTAAGGGCCCCACTGCCACTATGGGTGGGCCTGACCAGGTGTACAGAAGAGACCCACTGGTTGGGCCTGCCTCAGGTCTGTCCTGGCCTGCCTGTAAGAGACTCCCAGGGCAGGCCAGGCTAGTCCAGGGGTTCTCTTACATGCAGGCAGGTGAGGCCAGAAGGGCCATAGCAGTAAGGAGGCCAAGGGGGCCATGGGCCAGACCATTCGAAGAGGGCCCTTAGTGGCATGGCAGGGCATGCCAGGTGATCTCTTAGAGGCAAGCCGAGGGCCTCTTACCACCAAGACAGGCCAAGGTGGCCCAGGGACAGGCCAGTCAAGTGGGGCACTAAGTGGCAGGGTGGCCCTTATGGCTGTGGTCTGCTAGGGGCAGACTAGTAAAGGGGGGGCCATATAGCAGAACAAACATTGGATTCCTTGGGCAGGACAGGCCAGGCTGGCCCATAGCATAGGAGGTCATTGGCAGCCTAGGAGCCAAGGCAGCCCTTAGTGGCAGGCAAGGGCACAGGAGCCCTAGGGTCAGCCCAGGCCATGGGAGCACCTAGTGGAAGGCAAGGCCAGACACGGGCACCCGTAGGACCAGGCCAGGACATTGGTGGCCCATACTTCCAGGCCAGGACAGGCCAGAAGGGCTCTGGGACAACCCAGGACAGGCCAGGGTAGTCCTTGGCTCTGGGCCAGGCTGGGCCAGACAGGCCCATAGTGCCAGGCCAGGTCAGGCCTGCAGGATCCTAAGGGGGATCCCAGGGGGGCTCTTAGCATCAAGATAGGCCAAGGTAGCCCAGGGACAGGCCAGTCAAGTGGGGCGCAAAGTGGCAGAGTTGCCCTCAGTGGCAGGATGGCCCTCATGGCTGTGTTCTGCTAGGGGCAGACTAGTAAAGGGGACTGTATGGCACAACAACCACTGGGTTCCTTGGGCAGGACAGGACAGGCTGGCCCATACCAGTAGAAGGCTCTTGGCAGCCTAGGAGCCAGGGCAGCCCTTAGTGGCAGGTGAGGGCACAGTAGACCTAGGGTCAGGCCAGGCCATGGGAGCACCTAGTGGAAGGCAAGACCTGGCAAGGGTGCCCATAGCACCAGGCCAGGACAGAGGTGGCCCATAGTGCTGGGCCAGGACTGGCCAGAAGGGCCCTGGGGACAACCCAGGACAGGCCAGGGTAGTCCTTGGCTCTGGGCCAGGCTGGGCCAGACAGGCCCATAGTGCCAGGCCAGGTCAGGCCTGCAGGATCCTAAGGATAGGCCAGGCCAGACCAGGGTGGCTCTGAGACAGTGGGTCTCTGGTGCAGGCCTGGCTAGGCCCACCCTTAATGGCAATGGGGCCATCAAAAGGCCTGGCCAGGGAAGCCCTTAGTGGCAGGCCAGGAAACGCCAGAGGTGCCCTTAGTGGCAGGACAGGTGAGGCCAGGGGCTCTCTTAGAGGAAGACCAGGCCAGGCCAAGGGGACCCTAGGGGGGCTCTTTCTTTCTTTTTCTTCCTTCCTCTCTCCCTCCTCCCTCCACTAACCTTCACTAAACTTTGCTAACCTTCCCTTAACCTTCCCTTAACCTTCCCTAACCTTAACCTTCCCTTAACCTTCCCTAACCTTAACCTTCCCTTAACCTACCCTAATCTTCCCTTAACCTTCCCCTAACCTTCCCTTAACCTTCCCTAACCTTCCCTTAACCTTCCCTTAACCTTAACTTAACCTTCACTTAACCTTCCCCTAACCTTCCCTTAACCTTCCATAACCTTCCCTAACCTTCCCTTAACCTTCCCTTAACCTTCCCCTAACCTTCCCTTAACCTTCCGTAACCTTCCCTTAACCTTCCCTTAACCTTCCCTTAACCTTCCTTAATCTTCCCTCCCTTCCCCTCCCCTCCCCTCTTACCTTCTCTCTTTCCTTCTTTATTTATTTAGGGGCTCTTTTTTCTTTCTTTGCTTCCTTCCTTCCTTCTTTCCTTCTTTCTTCTTTCCTTCTTTCTTTCTTTCTTTCTTTCTTTCTACCTTTCTTTCTTTCTTTCTTTCTTTCTTTCTTTCTTTCTTTCTACTTCTTCTTTCTTTCTTTCTTTCTTTCTTTCTTTCTTTCTTTCTTTCTTTCTTTCTTTCTTTCTTTCTTTCTTTCTTCTTCTTTCTTCTTTCTTTCTTTCTTTCTTTTCTTTCGAGTCCTAGGGGACAGCAGGCCAGGAGAGCCCTTACTGGAGGCCAGGCTAGGCCAGGCCAGAACAGGGGGCCACTTAGAGGCAGGTCAGTCCAGGGCAGGGGGCACTAGGGGGGCTCTTTTCTTCCTTTCCTCCTCCTTCCTGCCATCCTTTCCCTCCCTCCCTGTCTTTCCTCCCTTCTATTCCTGCCTTTTCTTCATTTCTTTCCTTCCTTCCTTCGTTTTATCCTTCTTTCTCTCTTTCTTACCTTCCTTCTTTTTTTCATTGGGATCTCTTTCTTTCCTTCTTTCTTTCTTTGGGGTCTGTTTCTCTCTCTCTCTCTCTCTCTCTCTCTCTCTCTCTCTGCTTTCTTTCTTTGTTTCCTTCTTTCTTCTAGCCCACCTATGTCCCTCCTGGCCTGCCCTGCCACTAACAGGCAGGATGCCCTGGCCTGACCTCCCCTTGGGCCCCCAAGAATGAAAGAAAGCCCCCCCCAGGGCACCCCCAGGCTGGCCTGCCTCTAAGAGACACCCTGGCCTCACTTGGCCTGTCCTACCACTAACGGTGCTCCTGGATTTTCCTGGCCTGCCACTAACGGTCCCTAGCCAGGCCTGCTAAGGGCCCCACTGCCACTATGGGTGGGCCTGACCAGGTGTAGAGAAGAGACCCACTGGTGGGGCCTGCCTCAGGTCTGTCCTGGCCTGCCTGTAAGAGACTCCCAGAGCAAACCAGGCCAGTCCAGGGGTTCTCTTACATGCAGGCAGGTGAGGCCAGAAGGGCCATAGCAGTAAGGAGGCCAAGGGGGCCATGGGCCAGACCATTCGAAGAGGGCCCTTAGTGGCATGGCAGGGCATGCAAGGTGATCTCTTAGAGGCAAGCCAAGGGCCTCTTACCACCAAGACAGGCCAAGGTGGCCCAGGGACAGGCCAGTCAAGTGGGGCACTTAGTGGCAGGGTGGCCCTTATGGCTGTGGTCTGCTAGGGGCAGACTAGTAAAGGGGGGCCATATAGCAGAACAAGCATTGGATTCCTTGGGCAGGACAGGCCAGGCTGGCCCATACCAGTAGAAGGCTCTTGGCAGCCTAGAGCCAGGGCAGCCCTTAGTGGCAGGTGAGGGCACAGTGGACCTAGGGTCAGGCCAGGCCATGGGAGCACCTAGTGGAAGGCAAGACCTGGCAAGGGTGCCCATAGCACCAGGCCAGGACAGAGGTGGCCCATAGTGCTGGGCCAGGACTGGCCAGAAGGGCCCTGGGGACAACCCAGGACAGGCCAGGGTAGTCCTTGGCTCTGGGCCAGGCTGGGCCAGACAGGCCCATAGTGCCAGGCCAGGTCAGGCCTGCAGGATCCTAAGGATAGGCCAGGCCAGACCAGGGTGGCTCTGAGACAGTGGGTCTCTGGTGCAGGCCTGGCTAGGCCCGCCCTTAGTGGCAATGGGGCCATCAAAAGGCCTGGCCAGGGAAGCCCTTAGTGGCAGGCCAGGAAACGCCAGAGGTGCCCTTAGTGGCAGGACAGGTGAGGCCAGGGGCTCTCTTAGAGGAAGACCAGGCCAGGCCAAGGGGACCCTAGGGGGGCTCTTTCTTTCTTTTTCTTCCTTCCTCTCTCCCTCCTCTCTCCACTAACCTTCACTAACCTTTGCTAACCTTCCCTTAACCTTCCCTTCACCTTCCCCTAACCTTCCCTTAACATTCCCTTAACCTTCCCCAACCTTCTCCTAACCTTCCCTTAACGTTCCCTTAACGTTCCCTTAACCTTCCATTAACCTTCCGTTAACCTTGCCTAACCTTCCCTTAACAATCCCCTTACCTTCCCCTAACCTTCCCTTAACATTCCCCTAACCTTCCCCTAACCTTCCCTTAACATTCCCCTAACCTTCCCCTAACCTTCCCTTAACCTTCCCTTAACCTTCCCCAACTTTCCCTTAACCTTCACCTAACCTTGCCCTAACCTTCCCCAACCTTCCCTTAACCTTCCCCTAACCTTCCCTTAACGTTCCCTTAACCTTCCCTTAACCTTCCATTAACCTTCCGTTAACCTTCCCCTAACCTTCCCTTAACCTTCCCTAACCTTCCCCTAACCTTCCCTTAACATTCCCCTAACCTTCCCCTAACCTTCCCCTAACATTCCCCTAACCTTCCCCTAACCTTCCCCTAACCTTCCCTTAACCTTCCCCAACTTTCCCTTAACCTTCCCCTAACCTTGCCCTAACCTTCCCCAACCTTCCCTTAACCTTCCCCTAACCTTCCCCTAATCTTCCCTCCCCTCCCCTCCCCTCCCCTCTTTCCTTCCCTCTTTCCTTCTTTATTTATTTAGGGGCTCGTTTTTCCTTCCTTCCTTCCTTCCTTCCTTCCTTCCTTCCTTCCTTCCTTCCTTCCTTCCTTCCTTCCTTCCTTCCTTCCTTCCTTTCTTTCTTTCTTTCTTTCTTTCTTTCTTTCTTTCTTTCGAGTCCTAGGGGACAGCAGGCCAGAAAAGGGGGCCACTTAGAGGCAGGTTAGTCCAGGCCAGGGGGCACTAGGGGGGCACTTTTCTTCCTTCCCTCTTTCCTTCCTGCTTGCCTTTTCTTTCTTTCCTTCCTTCCTTCCTTCTTTCTTTCTTAGGGGTCTGTTTCTCTCTCTCTCTCTCTCTCTCCTTTCTTTCTTTGTTTCCTTCTATCTTCTAGCCCACCTATGTCCCTCCTGGCCTGCCCTGCCACTAACAGGCAGGATGCCCTGGCCTGACCTCCCCTTGGGCCCCCAAGAATGAAAGAAAGCCCCCCCCCAGGGCACCCCCAGGCTGGCCTGCCTCTAAGAGACACCCTGGCCCCACTTGGCCTGTCCTACCACTAACGGTGCTCCTGGACTTTCCTGGCCTGCCACTAACGGTCCCTAGCCAGGCCTGCTAAGGGCCCCACTGCCACTATGGGTGGGCCTGACCAGGTGTAGAGAAGAGACCCACTGGTTGGGCCTGCCTCAGGTCTGTCCTGGCCTGACCTGGCCTGCCTGTAAGAGACTCCCAGGGCAGGCCAGGCCAGTCCAGGGGTTCTCTTACATGCAGGCAGGTGAGGCCAGAAGGGCCATAGCAGTAAGGAGGCCAAGGGGGCCATGGGCCAGGCAATTCGAAGAGGGCACTTAGTGGCATGGCAGGGCATGCCAGGTGATCTCTTAGAGGCAAGCCGAGGGCCTCTTACCACCAAGACAGGCCAAGGTGGCCCAGGGACAGGCCAGTCAAGTGGGGCACTAAGTGGCAGGGTGGTCCTTATGGCTGTGGTCTGCTAAGGGCAGACTAGTAAAGGGGGGGCCATATAACAGAACAAGCATTGGATTCCTTGGGCAGGACAGGCCAGGCTGGCCCATAGCAGTAGGAGGTCGTTGGCAGCCTAGGAGCCAAGGCAGCCCTTAGTGGCAGGCAAGGGCACAGGAGCCCTAGGGTCAGGCCAGGCCATGGGAGCACCTAGTGGAAGGCAAGACCTGGCAGGGGTGCCCGTAGCACCAGGCCAGGACAGAGGTGGCCCATAGTGCTGGGCCAGGACTGGCCAGAAGGGCCCTGGGGACAACCCAGGACAGGCCAGGGTAGTCCTTGGCTCTGGGCCAGGCTGGGCCAGACAGGCCCATAGTGCCAGGCCAGGTCAGGCCTGCAGGATCCTAGGATAGGCCAGGCCAGACCAGGGTGGCTCTGAGACAGTGGGTCTCTGGTGCAGGCCTGGCTAGGCCCGCCCTTAGTGGCAATGGGGCCATCAAAAGGCCTGGCCAGGGAAGCCCTTAGTGGCAGGCCAGGAAACGCCAGAGGTGCCCTTAGTGGCAGGACAGGTGAGGCCAGGGGCTCTCTTAGAGGAAGACCAGGCCAGGCCAAGGGGACCCTAGGGGGGCTCTTTCTTTCTTTTTCTTCCTTCCTCTCTCCCTCCTCTCTCCACTAACCTTCACTAACCTTTGCTAACCTTCCCTTAACCTTCCCTTAACCTTCCCTTAACCTTCCCTTAACCTTCCCTAACCTTAACTTTCCCTTAACCTTCCCTAACCTTAACCTTCCCTTAACCTTCCCTAACCTTAACCTTCCCTTAACCTTCCCTAACCTTAACCTTCCCTTAACCTTCCCTAATCTTCCCTTAACCTTCCCCTAACCTTTCCTAACCTTCCCTTAACCTTCCCTTAACCTTCCCTTAACCTCCACTTAACCTTCCCCTAACCTTCCCTTAACCTTCCATAACCTTCCCTAACCTTCCCTTAACCTTCCCTTAACCTTCCCCTAACCTTCCCTTAACCTTCCCTAACCTTCCCTTAACCTTCCCCTAACCTTCCCTTAACCTTCCGTAACCTTCCCTTAACCTTCCCCTAACCTTCCCTTAACCTTCTCCTAACCTTCCCTAACCTTCCCTTAACCTTCCCTTAACCTTCCCCTAACCTTCCCTTAACCTTCCGTAACCTTCCCTTAACCTTCCCCTAACCTTCCCTTAACCTTCCCCTAACCTTCCCTAACCTTCCCTTAACCTTCCCTTAACCTTCCCCTAACCTTCCCTTAACCTTCCGTAACCTTCCCTTAACCTTCCCTATCCTTCCCTTAACCTTCCCTTAACCTTCCTTAATCTTTCCTCCCTTCCCCTCCCCTCCCCTCTTTCCTTCTCTCTTTCCTTCTTTATTTATTTAGGGGCTCTTTTTTCTTTCTTTTCTTCCTTCCTTCCTTCTTTCCTTCTTTCTTTCTTTCTTTTCTTTCTTTCTTCTTTCTTTCTTTCTTTCTTTCTTTCTTTTTCTTTCTTTCTTTCTTTCTAGGGGCTCTTTTTTCTTTTCTTCCTTCATTCTTTCCTTCTTTCTTTTCTTTCTTTCTTTCTTTCTTTCTTTCTTTCTTTCTTTCTTTCTTTCTTTCTTTCTTTCTCTCTCTCTCTCTCTTTCTTTCTTTCTTTCTTTCGAGTCCTAGGGGACAGCAGGCCAGGAGAGCCCTTACTGGAGGCCAGGCTAGGCCAGGCCAGAACAGGGGGCCACTTAGAGGCAGGTCAGTCCAGGGCAGGGGGCACTAGGGGGGCTCTTTTCTTCCTTTCCTCCTCCTTCCTGCCATCCTTTCCCTCCCTCCCTGTCTTTCCTCCCTTCTATTCCTGCCTTTTCTTCATTTCTTTCCTTCCTTCCTTCTTTTTATCCTTCTTTCTCTCTTTCTTACCTTCCTTCTTTCTTTTTTTCATTGGGATCTCTTTCTTTCCTTCTTTCTTTCTTTGGGGTCTGTTTCTCTCTCTCTCTCTCTCTCTCTCTGCTTTCTTTCTTTGTTTCCTTCTTTCTTCTAGCCCACCTATGTCCCTCCTGGCCTGCCCTGCCACTAACAGGCAGGATGCCCTGGCCTGACCTCCCCTTGGGCCCCCAAGAATGAAAGAAAGCCCCCCCCAGGGCACCCCCAGGCTGGCCTGCCTCTAAGAGACACCCTGGCCTCACTTGGCCTGTCCTACCACTAACGGTGCTCCTGGATTTTCCTGGCCTGCCACTAACGGTCCCTAGCCAGGCCTGCTAAGGGCCCCACTGCCACTATAGGTGGGCCTGACCAGGTGTAGAGAAGAGACCCACTGGTTGGGCCTGCCTCAGGTCTGTCCTGGCCTGACCTGGCCTGCCTGTAAGAGACTCCCAGGGCAGGCCAGGCCAGTCCAGGTGGTCTCTTACAGGCCGGCGAGGCCAGGGGTCCATAGCACTAAGCAGGCCAAGGGGGCCATGGTGACAGGGCAATCCATGCCTGTGATCTCTCAGGGGGCTCTTAGCACCATGATAGACCAAGGTGGCCCAGGGACAGGCCAGTCAAGTGGAGCACTTAGTGGCAGGGGTGCCCTTAGTGGCAGGGTGGCCCTTATGGCTGTGGTCTGTTAGGGGCAGCCTAGTCAAGGGGGGGTCCCTATGGCCAAACAACCAGTGGGTTCCTTGGACAGGACAGGCCTGGCCCACCCTTAGCGGTAGGACGCCCTTGGCAGCATGTCTGGCCAGGGCAGCCCTTAGTGGCAGGCGAGGGCACAGGAGCCCTAGGGGCACACCAGGCAATGCATGCCCTTAGTGGCAGACCAGGCCAGGATAGAGGTGGCCCAAAGTGCTAGCCCAGGACAGGCCAGCAGTTCCCTTGGGACAGCCCAGGAGTGGTCGGGGGTGTCCTTAGCTCTGAGCCAGACTGGGCCAGGCCAGCAGTGTCCTAGGGACAGTCCAGACTAGGCTAGGGAAGCCTTAGGGGTAGGCCAGGCAGGGCCAGGGCTTCCTTGGGAGCAGGCCATGCCAGGGTAGGGGGCACTTTGGGTTGGCCTTCCAGGCCAAGGGAGCCCTAGTGGCAGGCCAGGCCACTCTAGGGGGCCCATAGAGGCCAGCCAGGGCCGGGGTCCCTAGGGACAAGCAAGGCCACTGGGGCTTTTAGATCCAGGCCAGGCCAGGGAGGCTCTAGGGGCAGGCCATCCAGGGGACTCCTTATTGCCAGGCCAGGCCAAGGAAGCACTTGGGGCAGGCCTGGCAGGCCCTAGGGGGGCCGTTAGCAGCAGGGGGGCCATGAATAGTAGGCCTGGCAATGGAGGCCCTTAGTGCCAAGTATTCTGTTAAAGCCACACCAAATGGACTAAAACAGAAAACTGGTACCAGGAGTGGGTGTTGCTCATACCAGATACTTGAAAATGTGGAAATGGCTTTGGAACTGGGGGTTGAGAGTTTGGAGGAGTTTGGAGGACTTAGAAGAAGACAAAAAGATGAGAGAAAGTTTGGAATGGCTTAGAGACCGGTTACATGGTGGTGAGCAGAATATTCATGGAAATATGGACTGTAAAGACCATTCGAAGGAGGTCTTAGACAGAAATAAGGAGTTTATTGGAAACTGGGGCAAAGATCACCCTTGCTGTGAACTGGCAAAGGACTCAGCTGCATTGTGTCCGTGCCCTAGGACTGTGTGGAAGTTGGAAGTTAAGAGTTGTGAACCGGAGTATTGGGTGGAAGAAATGTCTAAGCAGCAAAGCATTAAGGGAGCTGCATGGCTACTCGTAAGAGCCTGCTCTGAGTTATGGAGGCAAAGGCATGACATAAAGCCAGAACTTCAAAGGGAAGCAGAGTGTAAAGATTTGGAAAATTTGCACCCTGGCCATGTGGTAGAGAAGCAGAGAGCATTTTCAGAAGGAAAATTTAATGGTACTAAGAAGATTAACACAAAAGAACGGGATTATCAAGAGAAGAAAAAGGCCCTGAAGGCATTGCAGAAGACTCTGGGGCCACCTCTTCCATTTCAGGCCCAAAGATCTGGGGACACAAAATGGTCTTGGGGAACAGGCTTGAGGAGCCCTCCACAGGCTCACTGCTCAGGGCTACCTTGGGAAACTGCTTCTAGCACCAGAACCCTGGCTGCTTTGGCTGCTCCAGCTGTGGCTAAATTGACCCCAGGCGTGGCTGGACCTGCAGATTTGGAAAATATAAGCCAGAAGCCTTGGTGGAGTCTACGTGGTGTTAGGTCTTCAGGTTCACGGAATGCCAGAGCTCAGAAGGCTTGGGAGCCTCCACCTAGATTTCAAAGGATGTATGGAAAAGTCTGGGGGCCCAGAAAGAGATCTGTCAGAGGGGCAGAGTCACTGCAGAAAGCACCCCCTAGAGCAATGCCAAGTGGAAATGTGGGGTCGGAGTTGCAGCAGAGAAACCCCACTAGCACCATGTCTAGTGGAGCCATGAGAACAGGACCGCCATGGAGACCCCAGACCTGTGGAAGAAAGGACTCATAAGATTGCTAAATCAGGCACAACACCGGGCTGAGCCTTTCTACCAGGCAGACGAGAATCTTTGCACCTTATCACCTGTTTATGAATTAGTCTCAACTTCACAGAGTGTAAAAGACCTGACCCCTAACCGGCAGCAATTAGAAAGTGGAAGGAATTACAGCTCCTGGGAGGAGCAGCTGACCCTCAGCCTGGCTTGTTAGAATGTTCTAGAGTGGCATGATAAGGATGCCCAGCCCTCTTCCTGCCTCATTTCCACTTTTTGAACGTTTTCTAAACACACGCAGGGCAATGGTGATGGCTCTGAGTTGGATGTGCCCCCAAACTCATTGAAGCTTGATCCCTCCTGAGACTGCTAAGAGGGTGGGAAACTCTGTTATGGTAACTGAGACCTGGGGCCTTGAAGAGGTGATGAGATTGTGAGGACCATGCCCTAGTGAATGCATTAATCCACTGATGGTTTCATGGGGGTCATGGGCGTGGTTCTGATGGCTTTAAAAGGACAGCGTGTGAGAAGCTCTCTCTCCCTGCTCGAGCCATCTGCCATTTTGACATGTGACACCCTGAACAGCTTTAGAATCACCACCAAGAACAAGGCCCTCACCAGACCTGTTCCCTGGACTTCCCAGCCTCTGAAGCTGTAAGCAATAAAAATTGCTTCTTTATAAATTACCCCATTTCAGGTATTTCTTTTATAAGCAACAGAGACATAATAATACAGTAATTATGACTGTTATTTTCATAACACTCAGTGAACAAAATGTAGAAAATTTTTTAACATATCCATAATTATTTTCAATGGAAAATTTTCTGTAAGTAGATTTCTGAGTCGAAGAATGCATGTATTTATGGTTTTTGATATATGTTGTAAATTGCCCTTTAAAAAAGTCTGCACCAAGGGCCGGCCTGTGGCTCACTTGGGAGAGAGTGTGGTGCTGATGACACCAAGGCCATGGGTTTGGATCCCTATATAGGGATGGCCTGTGGCTCACTTAGGAGAGCGTGGTGCTGACAACACCAAGTCAAGGGTTAAGATCCCCTTACTGGTCATCTTTAAAAAAAAAAAAAAAAAGTCTGTACCAATATATCCTTCTACCTGCAATGAGCCTACAGTTTCCGTAATATTGACTATTATTTTTAAAATCTTTACCAATATGGTGTTTGAAATGTTTTATATGTATCTCTTAGTTTATTAATGAAGTGGAGCATTTTCAACATACTGGCCATGAAAATAGGGTTTTTAAAAATATATAAAATATCTATAAAGAGTCCAAGTGTAATGTGAATACTCATGCACTCAGCCTCTCTGAGCCTCCATTTTCTCATCTGTGGAATGGGCACAATGATACCCACCTGCTAGGTTGCTGTTGTCGGTTCCCCAGGGTCACCTCCCAAATTAACCCTTGCCCTTGAATCCTTGACTCGGGTCTTGCTTCTGGCGGATCTGAAATTAAGGCAGGGACAGAAGTGAACACGGGTGGTGGCCACCCAGCACAGTCCAGGGAGAGAAAACTTCAGCCTTTAGACCTGGAGTATTCCTGGGTCTGCAGGCCACTGTCTCCAGGATGGAACTTTAGCCTCTTGCCCTTAGCGTTCATCAAGTCAAGGGCCTTCTGACGACAGCGGGCTTCCTGTGGGCATCTGCGTGGGGGAGGAACGGCGATGGGAACCACGTGTCATTTGTTAAGTGTTTCCTGCATGCAGATGCTTTCTGCACATCCTCCCATGTGAGACTCACAATGACCCCGGGAGACAGGTCCTGCCGTGATCCCCACTTTGCACACGAACAGAGGAGAGCGTGCTGACCCTGCAGAAACGAGGATTCTGTGTGTGACCTTCTATTCCTCACCATGCAGATTGTAGGTGGTCATGGGTGTGCTTCTGAGGGCTTTAAAAGGGGAGTGCATAAGGAGCTCTCTCTGCTCCACTTTCTGCCATGAGAGACCCCTGCATTGCTGTAAAGCCACCACAAAGAAACCCCCACCAGATGTATTTCCTTATCTTTGGACCTCCCAACCTCCACAACTGTAACCAATAAAGTTTGTTTTCTTATAAATCATCCAGTTCCAGGCATTGTGTTATAAGCAACAAAAGTGGACTAATACAGAGGGTCAGGAGGATAAGGATGGGGGCTGCACGCTCATGGGTCTCAGGGGTGGTGGGCGTGGCCAGCTCATCCCCTTCCTTTGTGTCTTGGAGAGTATGGGGCACGGAGATCCCAGATCCCAGCCAAGGACACCCAGCTGCCCGGTGGCCACTGGGATGAGCAGTTCCAGGGAGCCAAGGAGCTGATTTATCTTTGCATCAAGAAGGTGGCATTTCCTCATATTGATGGCTCAGCTCCGTGGCCTGGTGGAAAATTCCAGACTCTGGGATGCGCCAAGTGTAAGCAACCCAAGGGAGAGGACATCAGGCCAAAGGTGATGAATCACAGTGGTGGTCATGGGTTTTGTGTCCAGTAGGCCTGGCCTCAAATCCCAGCTCTGCCATTTATAAGCTGTGTGACCCCAGGCAAGATACTGAACCTCTCTGGGACTCAATTTTCTCATCTGAAAATAAGGATAATGACAGTAGCTACCTCACTGCGCATAAGAGGATGACACACACGTGTAGCAGGGGCAGCGCGGCAGCACACAGGTGACGAGGGGCTGAGAGCCAGCTGTGAGCACGAGCAATAACCACCACAGCAGCAGCCAAGGGCTCTGTGTTCTCTCTGTCAGGTGATGCTGTGCAAGGTGAGTCCCATGATCGCCCCCATTTGCAGCTCCACGGGTGCCCAGGAGGGGCCCTGGGACCTTGCTTGCCCAGGCTTACCACCTCCACTCCTGCATCCTTGGGTCCCCTCTCTGGGGTACAACCTCCCTTCCTCTAACCCCCAACCTCAGGCTCCCATCCCAACCACAGTTCATATGTGAGTGACTGTCCAGCTAGGGATGGGGCTCTAATGGCTCAGGCACTCTCAGGATCCAGTGCCTCCAGTGCCCAGCAGGTTGTGAGCAGGACCCTCCTCCCTGGGACCAGCCCCTGTCCCTGCCCTGTCCCCCTGCTTCTCCCTCCAGATGCAGGACCCCCATCCCCACAGACCCTGCCTCCCTGTATGACAAACATCCGGGAGAGATCAGGGGCGGGGTGACGGGCAACTGCCCAAATCTGGGCTTAACAGGAGCTGCCTCCCCTGATCCCTTGCCTCTGGCCAAAAACAGTTTGATGGGAACCTGGAGTCCCTTACAGACTGGACAAGCCTCTCGCCCCTGGGATTCCGCAGCCTGGTTTGTAAAATGCGAGGTGGTAATACTGGTACTAGCCTCAAGGGGGCGGTGCTGTAAGCGTTAAATGTGAAAGTGCATGAACATACAACACAGCAAGTGCCCAGTGTTAGCTACTGTTAATCATAATCATCGCTGTATTACTTTGTTAATCGTTCAAATGGGCGGAGTTACAGAGAAGAGCTATTCTTTCCAAAAGCACAGGCTTTCCAAATGCACAGAAAGGAGGGCCTCGGGGCTATGGGCCCAGAGTGCCAGTGCCAGCTCCTGAAAGACAACCTCGTGTCTCTTCTTCCTGTGTGGATTCATCTGCTAGAACAATCTGATGTTTCTCATTGCCACAGAGGCGCCAGCTGTTAACTCCATTTGCATACCTCTCTACCCCCGCTTGTCTGTTTCCTACCATCCTACCTCCACGTTTGCTCCTGCCGTTGCCTGCCTGGGACACCCTTCCCTCTCCTCTTCACTCACCTAGATCCTGTTGTCCTTTATGGGCAGCTCAGCTCCAGGAAGCCCCCTGGGGACCGCAGGGGGAGAAGAGCTCCACCCCACCACATAGGGGATCACTGGGTTGGCACTGCCCATCTGTGGCTGGGGTTCATAACCTTTCTACATGTGTGCCACTTCTTGAACCAGGCTGCTTGTTCATCAAAGGCTGTGGCCAAAGCCTGGCATTGCGGCTGCCCAGCATATACATAACCAGACTCTCGTTTGCCTCTGGTGAAACTGGTGAAGGCCTCTGGTTAGCTTCAGTCTTCTGCCTAGAAGTTGCTTAGTCAGCATCCAGCCTTGCGTTAGTTGATTTGATGTGTGAAGTTTGGTGTAGAACCCAAGTCTCGGGGTGAGCCTGAGACTTTCTCAGGTGATGATTCCTCTCCATTGACGGGGAGCTCCCTCCCTCCCAGGCCACAGGTCCCAGCTCTGGCCTCTGATGTTGCACAAATCTGTCCCTTCTGAAGCAAGGGGCCTTTTGACACACATCATATTGAGTCTTCAGAAGCCTCAGAGATTCAAGTGGGCCCTCCACAATATCACAGAACCATCCCCTCACCTCTGGGGCCACCAGCAGACCAGGGGCTAGGAGGTCCTGCCCTCAGTCATAGGACAATGGTACCCAAGCAACTACTCCACCCCTTCTTCCTGACTCTGTTTTTTTCCTGAAAAAAGCTGTTTTATTCTTCATATTTTTTATCTCTAAGATCTGCTTATGTGGATGGCTTACTTTGGATTTCTGAAGAAAGGGCACTATTTCTGAGGCAAGAAATTTGAGACCATGAGGAGGTCTGGTCCCCAAGTCCTGAGGCTTGAGACCAACATGAGGCCAGCCTGCCCAGTCCCCTCCCTGTGGTTTCAGTGAAAAACTCAAATGGCCTCCCTTGGCTCCCAGCTAATCCAGGATCTCTGGGTCCCTAGCCCTTTAGCAGAAGAAAGCCTTTTCCCCAGGAGCCCTTCCAGCTGGGACCTTCAGTCCCCTGAGCCCTTGGAGGAGGCACGCACAATGGGAAAGGAATAGGACAAAGGAAGAAGAGGGGATGGGAAGTCACTAGTGCGAATCAGCAACAGGAGCACATCACACTGTGCAGTTTTTTAAAAATCACCGTGACAGACATTGAGAGTTTAGGTGCAAACATTTGCAGGTGGCATCAGATCATCTAAAGTGGCCAAGCGGAGGCTGGCCAGTTAGCTCAGTTGGTTAGAGCATGGAGCTGATAACCATGGTCCAGGGTCTGATCCCTGTATCAGCCAACCACAAAAACAAAATAAACAAAGTGATCCGGCAGATCACTCAGTATGTTAGGGAGACTATAAATTGTCAATATAAATTGACACAGAGACCCAGGAGGGCTAAATCAAGATAGAGGTATGTTTCTCTTCCTCTTAACAGTCCCAGTGCAAATGGCCCGGGGCTGGTGTGGTGGCTCCACTGGGCCAGGGACCCAGTTCCAGGAGAGAGCTCCTTGGTCCAGCCAGCAGGGAAGGGCGGGGGAAGGATATTGTGCTCATCACCCTCGTCCCATTGGCCAGAACCAAGTCACATGGCCACATGCAGCTGCAAGGGAGGTTGGGAAATGTAGTCCTTTGGGCCTGTGCCCCACTAAAGAGATACACTGTGCCACACCTTACCTTTACCCAAGCTCAGGTGGCCTTCAAAGTCCCCTTTCATGCCCACTGCCCTGACCAGGAATCACATGGTGTTTACCACCCCCATCCCACTGCTCCTCCTGCTCTTCATCATGTCCTCTCTATGCCTGGTGATGCCCTGGGCTAGGCTTTGGCAAGTAAGATTTAGGGAGATATTTCCTAACATGCAGATGTGAGTTTGGGCTTTGGGAAGGCCAGGGGGATCGGGGTGGAAGCCCCAAAGTGGGGAGCAATGGGCCATCCTGGAGGATCCAATGTGCTGTCCCACCCAGAGAGTGGCAGCTGGTCTGGACCATCCTGGTAAAGCAGGGGAGGAGGGGCCCAGGTCTGTGCCTCCCCTGGGCCCAGGGTAGGCTAGGCCAGGGGAGAGTCAGCACAGGCCTTAGCCTGACCAGAGCAGAGCAAGGGACTGTGACCCATCGAGTGCCCTCCGTAGCAGGGGCTCAGCACCAAGGTCCCCACAGATGCCTCCCAAGGCTGCCTGGAAAAGACCCAAACGACCTCCAGCAACAGCTCACCCACTACAAGCTTACCACATGTGGGAAACACAGCCCCGACTACCCTCACAACGTTCCTCAGAGCCTGAGAAAGGTACCCATGGATGAATTTATTCTCAATGCTTTGGTGGAGGTGGTGCATTGTGTGGGCATGTAAATTACTTCCAATCCCCACCTTGGGGACAGTCTCTTTAGTATGTGAAACACTCTAGTCTGGAGTCAGCTCTCCAGAGGGCCTCACATTAGCATTTTAAATATGTACTGTTATTAAAACCTATATCACAGAGTTTATTAGCACAAAGGATGTTAGAAATCTTTTTTCATAGAGGAAGTGTATGTGATGAAGATAAATGTTTGGCTAGAAAGATTCCTGGGAGCTCAGCGTCTTTGCAGCCAGAAGCCTTCAGAGCTGGGCTCTGGGGGGTCCCTACTCCTTGATGGACAGGTGCAGGTGGATGGCTGTTTCTGTACCTGCTTGCTAGTGAATATTTGGACATTTGGCAGAATTTAATCTAAGATCCGCTTTTATTATAACCTTTAACCTGGTAGCAAGGATGTGGGGTGAGGCTGTCAAGCCATGGCCTGCCCCTCCCTGGGAGTCCACATTTTTACCAGAAGACCATGTTAGTTAGAACTCACGCCCGATGTCAAGTGGTAGAGCCTGGCTGGGAACCAGAACTGATTCTAGAACCTGTGCCCCTAACCACTGTCCCACACTGCCCTTCCACAACACCTTTCATTCACTCCCACGGGCGTGCAGGAGTTCTGGCATCTTCACGCCAGCCCTGCCAGAGCAATGCACGGTGCAGGGTGCCCAGTGTGGCCACAGAGGGCGACATCGCTGCCTCCCTTTCTCAGCGGCTGCTTCAACCCGAAAGTGGAATTACGCTGGGCCCTTCAGCTTTGTCTCCAAGGTGGTGTTGGTCTGATGATTCTTTTCACGAAACCGACTCTGAAACGCAGCCAGTTTTTGCAGACAGTGGCTCATTCTAATGCTGGCTGCTTGATCTTATCAACCTACACGCTTCACACATCTTTGGCCAAGAGCAATCTATTTCTAACCAGCAGTTTCGCTCTTGATTCGACATTTCCTTTTATTCTCGGAATTAATGTTGCCTCAACAAGCTCCGGAAAGCGAAGACCATCGCCTTCTCCAAGTCCCCCCTCTCTCCAGCAGGGCAGGGCCTATGCATATTGAGCAAACATCTGGTTACTTGACTTGGAGATGGGGACCCTCCGAGATCCCAGGGTCCAGACAGAGGAGGACCTTTGTGCAGGGCAGCCACACCGACTGCCGTGTCTTGGGTGTCTTTCTGAGAGCTTCCATGGGGTTACTCATCTGCCTACCACCCTTCCCAAAGCAGCCCTCCATGTGGCCAGCGATCAGTCTCTGGGCCCTCAGCGCCTAGCCCATCACAGGTGCAAGAGTCACATCGAGGTGAATGAATGAAGAGCCTGAGCCCTGGGCCAGCGGAGGCAGGACACCTCTCTAGGACCCAAGCAGACATCCTGCAGTGTGAACATGTCACCAGGGATTCTCAGAGTGTGGGCCCCAGACCAGCAGCATCAGCCCAGCCTGGGCTCTTGTTAGAAATGCAGGTTCTCAGGTCTCAGCCCAGACCTACCTAATCAGAAACTCTGGGGAGAGGGCCAGCAATCTGGGTTTTAACAAGCCTCAGGTGATTCTGATACACCCTCAACTTTGAGAACCTGGGTCTAGACCAACTATTTTCAAACATTTTTAAAGCAGTAGACTGGCCATTAGCTCACTTGGGAGAACACGGTGCTGATAAAACCAAGATCAAGGGTTTGGCTTCCCATACCAGCCAGACCCCGCCCCCTGCTCCCCCCAAAAGCAGCAGAAGCCCTTTTGAGAACCCCAATAGATGAAACAGGCAGGAATGGAGATTCTGTGGGTGACATATGGGAGGGGCCCACCCTGCTGAAGTCTGGGCCTCCCAGAAACACGCCTTGAGATTTTCTGGCTTAATCATCACACGTGAGATTCTCACTTCGCACACTCTTTCCCTTGGGAAAACTGGGCAGACAACACCCCAAGCAAGAGAAAGGGTGTCACAGGACGGAGAAGGACCCTAAAACGGAACGGGAAAGAACAGAAACAGACAAAGCAACAGGCCCACACGAGGGAGCGCAGACAAGTCCAGGAAGCGTGTTTAATTACGTGACAGGGACGACATACAGCAGGAGCGTGGAGGCCTGGGCATGCTACACGGGCCCTGCCCATCCCGGCCACGCCGACCCCGGCCCACACCGCCAGGGCCAGAGACACACACCAGCAGGTTCAGACAGGACAGCACCCCAGCAGGACTCACGGGGGGCTGGGCAGGCAAGTGGGAAAGGAAACACAACCATAGCCAGGAAACAGTGCTCTCTCTTTTTGCAAGTTACCCAAATTCCTTTCCAAAGTGGCAGGCTCCCGGTGGGCGCGGGGGCGCTGGCCTTTCACCTCTGCACGTGCTTGACGATGACACTCACATTCAGTCCTCACCACGGCCCTGCGAGGGGCTGAGCAGAGACTCTTGCTCCCATCTGAGGGATGGACAGACTCAGACCCAGTGAGCGGAAGTGACTTGCCCAAAGTCCCAGAGGAAGCTGGTCACTGTGTCAGACTGGGAGTGAGGTGGCCCTCCCTGGGACCACAGGCCACTGCAAAGACATGGGGGAGACAGCGCCCTGTGCAGGCTGGAGGGAAGAGGATTCTGGGCTTATCCCAGTCCTGGGGAGGAGACAGAGCTTGAGCCTACATGCCAAGATGCCAAAACACAAGATGTGACCAGCTGTTTATTCAACAAAAGCCTTTTATTCATTCAAAAATTAACCATTGGGTTTATTCCGCAGATATTAAAAAAAAAAAGTGGGGGGACAAGGCTTCCCATCACAGTGCCCTTATGCTGATTAACTTGCTATCCCTGGGAGTGACCTAGCAGAGGGGCATCTGGGAGACATACTGTCAATACTGTGGGGCTGGAGGCCCAGGGCCCCTCCTCGCCTCCACCTCTAGCCTCCCTCTCTAGCCTCCCTTTGGACCACCTGATGCTGGGGTGGAAGCCCCCCTTACATGCCTTCATCACTCACCACCACCAGGGAGCCCCCCGCGCTTCCTTGGATCCCTTAAACGCTGAATCTGCGCTGGGAAGAGAGTGGCTTTCCCCTTGTGGGCAGTGGGGGCTTTCTCCAGAGAGAGGCCACCTCCCTGGGGAGGGAGCCCCAGGCATCCTGACCTTCCCCCAGTCCCTCCCCAAAGAAGAGACAATGTCACTGAAAGCCCAGGTGTCTAGGAGATTGGCTGTCAAATGAAAAGCATTTCAGGGGAAGAGATGTCAGCACAGAGGATGACACATACGTTTGCCTTGATGTTATTTTAAACGCTGCCTGTCAAATATTGAATAATCGTGACATTCTCCGAAGTCACCATCAACACAGAGTGGGGAGCTGATGCTGTGAGGAAAAGTCCTGGCTGTGGCGCTGGTCCCTGCCCTGGCCCCAGAGTGAGGCTCTGCAGAGGGACCAAGGGCCTGGCCACTGGGCTGGAAGCCCCAAAGAGCAGCATCCGATGGGGCTGAAAAATGGGGGTGCTGATGCAGCTAGGGGAGGAAGGGACAAAAATCGTTCCCTGACTGGCAACCTCGAGCAAAAATGGCCAGTGTCCAGCACCCTGCCAGGAAGAAGGGTGGCCCTTCCGGCAGCTCTGGGTGGTCTTGGGGAATGGAGCAAAAGTGTACTCGAGGCATGGACCCACAGGCACACTGGGCTGCAGTGCCCAAGGACACTGCCTGCTAAGGCCAAAGGCCACACCGTGGCTCCTAACCAAAAGGCCAGAGGGCAGGATGATGGGACAAGGCCTGGCACACCAGTGCTCAATGGCTGTCTCGAGGTTGGATGCCTCAGCTGGAGGCGTCCACATGCTCAACCCCGGACAATTTGCAGCCACAGGTGACTCCCCTGACGCCTCCAGAAGAGGCTGCATGACCAGAGGCCAATTGAGGCTCTGGCAGAGGCCAGAGAGAAGCAATCTGACCCAGGAAAAGGCCCCACTGTCATCCCCTCAACTCCAAGTCACCAAGTCCATCCCCTGCACTGGGTTCCAGGTCAGAGCTGGGCTGAGCAACTGCGACAGTTGGTGGCAAGCGCCAGGCCTCCTGGCCAGTGGCTGAGCAGGAAGCCGACCCACGGGGACCAGGAAGAGTCCACGTGCCAAGTCATCTGTGAAGGGAGAACCACTGCTCCCACCCCTGCAGGACCTGCGGAGCTTACAGTGGGGCTATGGTGCAGCCCAAGGGTCTGCCAGTGCAAGAGCACTGAAGAACACTTCAGCCAGCAGGAAAGGACATGCAAGCCCTGCACGGTAAAGCTGCTTTTTGGTGGAGGGCGTTCGTGGGCTGAAAGTCTGCTGCGGAGGGTTAATTAGCAGGAGAATCTGGCTTCCTGGAAGTGCAAAGTGGACACCAAGAATGACCCAGAGTGGGAACCAAGGGCCAGCTTTTCCCCTCTTGGGGATGGGATGACAGGCTGTAGACTTTGCAAAGAAGAAGCAAGAACTCTAGACCCAGGCCCGGCCCTAGACAGCTGGGAGGCTGCTCCCCCACCCAGAAGGCTTCCCTTGGTGAGGACCAGTTCTGGGCCCAAAAGGGAGCCCAAGTGTCCAGGAAACACTGCATAAAGGGACAAGGTGTCATCTGACATATTCAGCTACTGGGACAGACCCCACACACAAGCAACCAAGGCTGCTGTGTGCCTGAAGACTTGTGCAGGAGACAAAGTGGGGGCTGTGCTATGACTCAGACAGTCCCCGTGTCTGCTAGGGTCTGGCAAACTTAGCCACAGGCCACAGAATCACAAATGGTAGAAAATGGAATTCCAGGCTCATACAATGTCAGCACAGAAAAGGGCCTTCAAGATCGATCAGCCAGCGCCTCCTGGCTCCGCAGACGGGGCAAGTGAGACCCAGAGACGGCAGGGGGTTGCCTGCCATTATGGAGCAAGGGCCAACCTCGGGCTCCTGACCACCAGTCTAGGGTCGCCTGATGATCCTGGTGACAGTTCTGGGGCTGTCCCTGGTCTCGGTAGCAGGCAGAGCTAGAAGTCTCCTGTGAGGGAGTGTGGGCCACAGCTCTGAGGAGCAAGAGCCACCCCAACAGGACTGCCCGGACCCCTTCTCTCCTCCCCTCCCTCCCCGCATCTGAGCTAAGACAGGGACAGGGAAGAACACCGTGTAGTCTACATGGACAGGCAGATAGGAAGGCGGAAAAGCAGAGGGAAGAGCTCGTGCGCTGCTCTCAGCTCCGCCCCGCCCCCACGGAGGTGGAGGTGTCCCTCCCTGCTGCTAGCTTGCAAGCCCCCCTCCTACTCCTGCCTCTGCACCCAACCCCACCTTTCCTGCTTCCTGCTCTTAGGAAAAGGCTCTCCACTTTCCATGCTGCTGCAAACACCAAAGCAGGAGCTGAGAGACTGAAAGACGTCCCCTGTTCGTCCTCAGAAAAAATGTTGTGGACCCAGAGGAGGACAGAGGGTGGGGACAGGTGGGGAGGCAGCGGGGAGAAGGGATTTGGAAGGAGGCATTGGGCTGGAGAGAACAGCGCAGTAGCCATTTAGGAATTCCCGCCTTTCCCCTCCCCAGATATCAAGCACAGTATTGAAAAAAAAAAAAAAAAGTTTGTTTTTGGCTTCTTGGCCGCTGCAGGCCACCCTCCTCCCAGGCGAGTGTGGGCAGGTGGGTGAGGCTGCACGTGTAAACGTAGGCCCCGCAGCCCTGGGAGCTCGGACACACGAGGCAGCAGCAACAGTTAACAACCAATAAATAAAAGAGATCCATTGTATATGTATGTAAAAAAAAAAAACACCTCACTTTCCCCACGAAAAGCACAATACTGTTATCACAAAAAATCACCATCATCACCATCGATTATCCTTGCCACACGGGTGGCTTTGCTGCTGAGGATGGGATGACAGGTAACGCCCATCAGGCAGGCCCCCCCAGACACCCCTGGGCTCCCCACGGGCTCCTCGGCTGCCGAGGGCCCAGGCGGAGGCAGAGTTCTCTGAGGTCCCCAGGCCTTCTCCCCATCGGTCAGTCTGTATCTTCTAGGACAGAAGGTAGTTTGTTATTTTTTCTTTTAAAATGTCTGTTGGAAATAAAAAACAAAAGCACGCGCGCGAGAGAGCAGGAGGAACCGAGAGGCTGCCCGCCAAGCAGCCGTGTCCTTGGTTTTGCAGAGGGCTGTAGCCTTTTCCGTTGTGTTTATCATTTTCTGGACAAGCAGAGGTGGCTGGCGACTGGAGTCAGTGGCTTCAGGCGGTGGCTGGGTGCAGGGCAGGTGGGGGGAGAGCCGGGGCCTCGCGGTCCAAGGGCCCGGCTGTGTGTGGCTGCGGAGGGACGCTGGGGGGACACACGGGGTGGTGTCAGGGCTGAGGTGGCCTCATGGCACGGGAGGAGGCGATGGTTCCCAGGCATCTGGAAGACACAAGGAGGTGGGCAGGTTAAGAGCGGGCTGCCAGGGACAGGCGTGCAGAGTTGACGGGAAGGTCAACTAGAGGGTAGGGTGGCAGTCCACGTCGCAAGTCCAAAAACCACGCACAACCTGATCCCCCCATGGGACGCTTCGTATTTATCCTTAAGAAATAAAAAAGATGTTCACCACCGTTTCATCTGTAATAGGAAAGCAAAACAAAACAAAAACGAGACGGGGGACAACCTAAGTGTCCAATATCAGGGGACTGGTTGAAGAAATTGGGACATAGCCATGGGATAAAATAGTTTACAACCATTAAAAACAGTGCACGGAATGGCAAATAAGCTCATGAAAAGATGCTCAACGCCATCAGTTATTAGGGACATGCAGATCAAAAGCACAATGGGACAGCACATCACACCCGTCAGCATGGCTATCGTCCAAAAATAAAAAAGGAAAATCGCAGGTGTCGACAAGAGTGCGGAGACACGGGAACGCTTGTGCACAGCCGGGGGGGATGGAAAACGGCACAGCCACCATGGAAAACGGTGTAGTGGTTCCTCAAAAAGTTAAACACGGAGCTGCCATATGACCAGCAATTGCACTCCTAGGCACGGACTCGAAACACTTGAAAAGGGGTACTCGAGAAATGCACGTCCATGCTGTTCACAGCAGCACTCTCGGGAATGGCCAAAAGACGGAAACAGCCCACGTGTCCATCGGCCCATGCAAGGCCATGTTTTCCAGCCATGAAAAGGAATGAAGCACTGACACATGCCAAAGGAGATGAACTTCACAAACACCGTACAAGGGGAAAGACGCCAGACATACAGCGTCACATGTGATATGACCCCGTTTGTATGAAATGTGCAGAATAGGTCAATCCAGAGACAGAAAGTGGACGGAGGCTGCCAGAGACTGGGGAGGTGTGGTTGGGGGATGTGGGGGGGTGGGGGCAGGGGGAGAAGCTGCTTAATGAATATGGAGTTTTATTTGGGTGTGATGCAAATGTTCTGGAACTAGATAGAGACGGTAATTGCACAACACAGTGAATGCAGTAAATGCCGCTGAACTGTTCCCTTTAAAATGGTTAATTTTCTGTTATGTGAGTTTTACCTCAATAAATTTAAAAGGATAAAGAGCACGTGGGTATCGTCATGTCTGTTGCTGTCGGTGCCACACACAGAACTTCCCCGTAACCCGCTCCACGGCCACGTTTCGGGCCACGTTTCCATCCACATCGCTGCTCCCGTCACTGGACAGGGGGCAGCATCTGACCCGAGGGGGAGTGTTTTCCTGATGGGTGTGAGGTGATTTGAAACATTATCTGGGCCAATCAGGTTCCTCTCTTAGAAATTAGAACTAAGGAAATTGTTAGGAGGTATGGGGTGGCAGCCCTGGAGGAAGCAGGGAAGCCCTGTAGGACGAGGCTTGGTGTGGCCATTGCAGTCCAGGGACAAAGGGGGGAGCAGAGAAGCTCATGGGAGAGAGAGAACAGAGCAGCTGCCCAGAAGGAGGCCAGCGCACCCCAGGGGAGAACCCGTGTCCTCTCAGAAAGTGACCCGCCATCCTTGTAGTGCCCCACGCCTGCCCTGGGAGGCCGGCTGCATGCCATCGTGTTCTTCACCTCTGGCAGTGAACCTTTGTGGTCTGCCCTGCTCTACTTGTGACAGCTTAAGGTGGGGATGGAGGGTCTCTGTCCCCCGTACTTTAAAGAGCATTGACTGACATGACTGAAAGCTCATGTGAAAGAATGTTCAACACAGGATTGTATCTGCTGGTTAAAAACTGCGAACACGAAGCTCATCAAATGCATTTAAATGCATCAATTCATAATGACGATTTTTAACTTCATTGGTCACCCCTAGAGGTTGTTAGAAAACCAACTCATTTTGCAAACAGATAAAGAAAGAGAGTCAAGCATCTATCCTGCCTTTCCTATTACAAGCCAGGCCTCGGGGTCACTGAAGAGTTAATGAGGGGAAGTTTCCTTTGTCCAATTAAGCCAGCTAACAAATGAAGGAAGAAAGGTAGCATCGGAACATCACCATGTTGCATGTCTGATGAATGAATCAATCTACACAACATCAGCAATGGCTGCTAACAGCACCGGAGGCTGCACAACACTGCTCGTGAGCTGTTCTTTCCAGAAACAGATGGAACCAAATCCCAAACAAGCCTGTAGACCCACCTGCCCATTCTCAGGAAGAGCAAGGAACAGGGGGGCATGTTAAAAACACCTTGGGAAGAGGGAAACTGCCCGACGGTGCAAACTATCCGACGGTGGGAAAACCCTGCAGAGTGTGTTTATCAACAGTGTGTGCACCAACAAGGAGCAAGGAAAAAAAGGAAAGGGGAAATCTGACAGACTTAAATAAATGTAAGAAACCTATCAGCTAATGCAGCAGGCAAACTTTATTCAGATTCCGATTTCAGTAAACAAAGTGGAAAAAATGGTGAGATAACAGAAAACTAGAAGTGCAAGCGGAGATTGGAAAGTATTAAGGAATTATTGATTTTTTCAGTTTTAAGGATTTTTTTTAAAAAGAATCTTTATCTTTTAGAAATGCATTTTGAGATATTTATGTTTTAACAATGTTTTGAATTTGCTTCAAAATAACCCAATGTGGGGGTGGCAGGGACAGGGTACATATAGATGGTACAAGATGGGCTGGTGGACTTGTGAGCGGAAGCCGGCTATGCGTACAAAGAATCACACTACTCTCTCTACACTTGTATGTGAATGTTTCCATAAGAAATATTTTTAAATCCCTTCCCAAAATTTCCAACAACTTAGGTGTCCAGCACCAAAGGACTGGTTCAATTATGGCCCAGCCATATCGTGAAATACTATGCAGCTATTAAAAATGAAGGTCTCAAATAGCATTTAATGATGTAGAAAATAAGCATAATCTCAGCTCCTGAAGAGGTCAATGAATTATATTACGGTAATTTATTTAAGGACTATGATACATCAGGAATCTGAAGAGGCAAATAAATCACACAAATGATAGAACACGACTTGGATGTAATTACTGTGGAGTAGGCTCCAGGAAAAGCCTCAGAGAAGGAGGAAGATAAGAGCCATGGAAAGGTGGATTATGTCACGTGCGGGCCCTTGTTACTCTGAAAAGCTCGTCCTGGAAATAATGTGACATGGTGATTTGCAAAAGGAGACTGAAAAATTAGACAACAGATCAGGGTTCATGGTGGGACCCAGGGCTGTATATTGAGCTTTTTTAAAAATTTTTGTATATCAAGGATTTCTAAGATAGAAATAAGGGTAACAGTCCCTTGACACATAGGTTTTAATTATATATCCCTATGTGACCTAGTTACTGAGTACTGTATTAAGTTTTTTAAGTGTTCAATTTGTTTTAAATCATTTAGTGGACACTAAAATGTTCACTGTGCTATCTGGCTTGTATGTGAGGGTATTTTTAAATAAACTTTTAAATTGAGCTTTTCTTTTTAAACATATTTTCTAATGTCTCTTCGATGAAAAAGGATTTCTTACATAAAATAATAGTCATCATAGAAGCTTCAAAATGATGTAGCCCTCTGAAACAAAAAATCAGCAAATCAAATCCGATGATACATAAAAAGGGTAACACACCACAGCTAAGTGGAGTTTATTCTAAGAACGCGAGGTGGCTTAACATTCAAAAATCAATCTGTCAGGGCTGGCCAGTTAGCCCAGTTGGTTGGAGCACAGTATTAGAACACCAAGTTCAAGGGTTTGAATTCCTGAACTGGCCAGCTGCCAAAAAACAATTGTCCTTGCTGCTTCTGGGGACAGCATCTAGAGGGTACTCAGAATGGTCCAGCGTCTGAAATACCATCATAGGCGTTCCTACTATACAGCCTCTAACAAAACTAGGCTGTCCTGAACCCCGGTGACAGAATTATCTTTTTTTTTACCAAGAAGCTTGGGAAAGCACCAAAATTTGCATGTGGCATGCGTCCAGCAGACTTCAAGGGGTTCATGCTGTGAGACCTGAGGTTCTTCTGAGGTTGTACAAAATGAAAAAACACGCCAGCAGGACCTACGGTGGTTCTGCGTGTGCTAAATATGTCCATGACAGCACTGAGCATGCTTTCCTTACTGAGGAGCAGAAAATCATTACGAAAGTATCAAAGGCATGAGCACAGAGTCAAAAAGTTAAATTAAATAAGGAAGCTTCTTTGAGTAATAAAACAATCAAAAGGAAAAAAATCAACCTGTGTAATCATATTAACAATAAGAAAGGAGAAAAGGTTATATAAGCATCCTGATAAATGCAGAAAAAGCATTGGATAAACAGGTAACTCAGCAAACTAAAAAAGAAGGAAACTTCCTAAATCTCTCTGTCTACAGAAATCTATCTACAAAAAGACAGAAGCAAACATCATAACTAATGGTAAATTCTTCTCCCCAGATCAAGAGGGAAACGAGATGGGCCCATCACTAGTCCTATCCAACAGTGCACTGGCAGTCCCAGGGTCTTGGATATACGGTCAAAAACCAGAAACCAAATTTCTATAAACCAGAAACAAACAGAAAAAACAATTTAAAAATTACTATTTATAATGCCATCAAAAACATCAAATATCTAGGAATAAATCACCAAAAGATGTGAAAGACCTTTTAGCTGAAAACACTAAAATATTATAGAGAAAAAATTTTAAAAACCTAAGTAAATAGAGGGATATACTATTTTTGTGGATTGGAAGACTCAACATTATAAAGATGCCAATTTTCCCCACACTGATCTGTAGATTCAATGAAAATCTCAGTTTGTGTGTGGAGACAAGTGGATTCTAAAATTTATACAAAAATGCAAATAGCCAAAAGTAGTCAAGGTATTCTTAAAAAGTGATGGGATGTCACTTTCAAGATTAGGTTATAAAAAGACTGTGGCTTTTGTCTTGGGTTCTTTCTACCCCCCTCTTGGAAAGCTCACCCTGAGCAAAGCCAGCAGCCTTGTGAGGCAGCCCCGTGCAGATGTCCACAGGGTGCATGATTGAGGCTGCTAAACCACAAGGGCGCTGGCAAGCTGTTCACCTCCAGCCAAGCCTTCAGATGAGACCACAGCCCTGGCCAACAGCTGATCACTATCCCAGTTTGCTTGGGACTGAAGGGTTTCCTAGGACATGGGACTTTCACTGCTAAATCTGGGATAGACCTGGGATGGTTGGTCACCCTACTGACAGCTGGACTGCATAGTCATGAGATGTTGAGCCAGAAGCCCCCAGCTTAGCTGTGCCCAAATTCCTGCTGCCTGTTCTTTTAAGCTGCTGTTTTGTGGTAACATAGTAGGTAGCAAAGGATACTACAGCACTTTGCAGAAGAGGATATTAAGACGGATGGTACACATGTTATGTGCTCAACTTCACTGCTCATTAGAGAACCACAAATTAAAATTACAATAAGCTATCACCACACTCCAACCAAAAAGGCTAAAGTTAAAGAGACAGTAAATATGCAATGCTGGCCAGGACGTGAAGCAACGAGAACTCTCATACACTGCTAGTGGGAGTATTCAATGGCACAACCACTTTGGAAAACTGTTTGGTGGCACCCACTAAAGCAAAATGTACGCAGATCTCATGTCCTAGCAATTGTGCTCTTAGGTATCTACCCAGGGAATGTGCACATCTGTTCACCAAAAGACAAGCACGAGAATGTTATAGTTGGACAGGACCCTGGGGGCCCTTCACTCCCCCCACCAAGTCAACAAGGAGGTGGCAGCAGAGAAGAGGCAGAAGAGGTGAGGGACGATGAGAAAGAGAAAGGAAGACAGTTCCCCACCCCTGAGGCCTCTGCTGGGACACGCTATCACCCCACACTGACCACAGACCCAACCAGAGAAAAAGAGAAACCACATCGGAGCTGTTGATCAAGACAGCCGGGAGCTTAGGTCAGAGAGGGGACAAGGAATTCCTGCTCCCCAGACCCCTGGCCCTGGCTGAGAACTGTGATTTCCAACGTGTCTTCAGCCCACGGAAAGTTGTATTCAAGCAAACTCACAAGGATGAAAGCAGAGGGGCCTGGCCCTGCTTCCTAGGCCTCCCGTCCCAGACTGGAAACCTGGGTACTTACCTGCCGACCCCAAGTGTCCTGGGGCTGAATCCTCATCCCTGCCCCCACCCAGGCCCCGAGTCCCCAACACTCACCCAGCTCTGGGCCCTGGACTATACCAGCCCATCATAGAGGGACAGTGCCTGCACGATGGAGGGGTCCGCCTTGGACCCTTCCTGAAACTCCTGCAGCGTCAGCTTCCCGTCGGCATTCTGCAAGCAAAGAGAGGAGCCACAGGTGGAGGGACCGACCAGCAGCCTCCCAAGTTGGGGGCCTCTGATCAGGAGGGAGGCTGTGTGGCTCAGCAGGTAAGCAGGGCCAGCACAACACAGACCCAGGCACTCACCAGCTGGGTGACCTCGAGCCCATGGCCTACCTCTCTGGGCCTCAGTTTCCTCGTCTGGGGACTGGGGGTAATTGCTGGCTTCCTCAGGACACTTGGCAAACTGGAAGTGCCCCGTAGCTCCATACTCATCATAATCACCACTATGAATTCCTGTAATGGTGCTTAATCCAAAAGGGCTAAGAGCCCCATGCATTGCTCTGGGGTCACTCTTGGGAGGGGATTTAAACCATCTCTGAAACAGCCCACACTGGACCCCAGGCGGGGGCCAGGCAGAGCTCCACAAAGGCATAGAGGGGTGTGGGGGGGTCACTTGGGGAGGGTATGGTTTGGGCCAGAATCCCTCCCGCTGAAGCATCTCTCTAGGCAACCTGTGAGAACGCAAGAAAAAGGCCTTGGAGACCACCTTGTCCACCCTGTGCACCCAGAAAGGACAGGTGGGGACAAAGGTTCGGACAGGCACAGCATAGCCGTTCTTGTGGGTCGCTCACCGTGCATCTGGCACGTGCTAAGCACAACCCAGCTCGATCTCATGGTACCCTCGCGGCCACTCTGAGAAGAGGGTGCGGCTTCTGTCCCCGTTTACCAGTGAGGAAACTGAGGCTCAGTCACCTGTCCAGGGTCCCATGGCTGGTAATCGGGCAAATCAGATTTACACCCCAGTCAGTTGGACTCCAGGGTGTGCACTGTTTCCCAAAATAAGGGAGGTATGAATGGGGAAATTTAAAGAGTGCATAGTCTTGGCATTAAATAACATCAAATCACACCATGAGGAAGTTATTATTCCTCACTCCGCACTCTGTGGATAAACCTTTTGATTATTACCAAAAGACCAGCTCAGTCTGACGCTAGTGCGTCTTTAACACCCCTGTAAAATGCGCTAATCTCGCTTTTTTAATTAAGAAAATACAAGCCTTAGGCTCAAGGTTTTTAGGACAAGCAAATGTACCCAGCCAGAATGTCCTGAGAAGCCCCACATCACCGTAATTTGTATATTTTTATTGAAGGCAAGCCAGACTGGGTTTGCTTACCATCATGATTTCAAATTTCCAATTAAAATAAAGTTATCTTAGTTTAAAGAAAAAAGAAAGGTTTGATTTAAAGAAGGGTTTCTTAACCTGGGGTCTGTGGACAGAATTTAGCAGGTCTGTGCACTCACATGGGGAAAAATTCAGTCTTTCTTTTCACTAACCTCTAACTGAACAGTAGCGTCTCCTTCAATGATGAATCTAGGTAATGACCCCCAATAGAACCAGCAGTGCCTGTGACTTTGTCAACAACGGGGATCACAGGTATTTTCATAGCACATCACGGTTGCTGCAGATAGGGCAGGTTTTGAAATGACGGGGTCCTTAGACCCACCACTGCATCTTATCATTTAATGTGTTAATAAAGAAGCTCATATAATACTATATCACGGATTCTTTCTTAAAAAATACTTTGATAGCTGTATTCAAAATAACTGGCTTCCTTTTTGATCCTGTGGATTTTATTTCATGCACTTAAAGCCACTATTCTGAGAAGTCCCTCAACTTCTCCAGAATGCTAAAGGGGCCACGGCAGGAAAAAAAAAAAAAAAAGGGAAAAGACCTTCACTGATTGAAGAAAACATGTGGGGTAAACTTCCTTAAAACTCTGGACATTTGGTGGGAATGGCTGCCGACGGTGGACATGGCCCCAGGCCATACTACCTGCTCCGCAGCCAGTCCCCTAGGTGGTCAGGGCAAAGCCAGGCTCCGGTGTCTCCAGCCCTGCCCACTGGGGCCCAGGCCTGCCCCCCATCTTCCCTCCCTGGTCAAGGCCCAGCCTCACCTTGTCCATCATGGCAAAGATCCGATCCACCCTCTTCTCAGGGGTGTTCTCCTCCTCGGGGAGCTCCACAGTGTTCCCCTGCCAGGGACAGACAGGCGGGGCTGGGTCCTGGCGCTCTGGGCTCGAGGCCAAACATGTGCCCCCCAGACCTAGGCTGGTTCCAGATGAGGCCCGCCCCTCCCTCCCAGTCCCCTTCTCTGACGTTCTGCCCTGGAACATCTCCCCCACCCCAGCCCCACCATCCGCCCAGCCCCTGCCTGCCTCCCCAGGTGCAGATGCACAGAGGGACCCTAGGCACGAGAGTGGCCAGGCCCAGCCTTTAACCTCAGTGCCCCTCTGGCCACCCCCACCCCACAGGACCAGCCTCTCACCACCATCTGGTAGATGGCATCCACGATATCCAGCATTTCATTCCTGGTGATATAGCCGTCGTTGTCCAAGTCATAGAGCTTGAAGGCCCCTGTGATCAACCAGCCAGGGCTGAGTCACCCCTGCCCAGGGAAGGGGGGCTCTCCAACTCCCCCTACCCTCTGCACCTCAACACAAAGTCAGGGATCGAGCGGCCCCATTACTCATTAGGTTAACCGATATCTACATCAGGATAGAGGGACGGTCACACACACACCATTGCAACTAGGGCTAAAAAATAAATAAATAAAAATAGAGGGTGGGGGGCATTGGGTCTGCCAGGGCTGAGGCCTCAGTGGCTGGAGTTGAGTGGGTGGGGGGAGCAGGGTGCCCAGGATGAGGAGCCCCCCCCTTCCCCCTGCTCCAGCCGCAGCCCCCTCAGTCCACTCCCTCCCCCAATTATGATGTACCCTGCTATGGCCAACAGTAGAAAACAAAATAATACATCCAGGAGGGAGAACTTTTGCATAAATATAATTATCTTTTATTCCTAAAAGCAGAAAAAGAAACTGCAGGGTTTTTTCACTGCTGATGGAATAAAGTGTAAGAGTCTTAGCGAGCAGTGAGTTTTTCACCTTCTCCTCCTCAGATTGCTTTTCCAGCGCCCTGCGTTGCAGCTGAGCCGCCCAGGGCCTGCGCACCTCTGCTCTGCAGTGCCCTCCCAGCCTCCCCCACCTGGGGCCCCTTCCCTCCGTCTGCCGCCTGCTGTCCCCCAGCAGCCCAGCTCCCGACTCTAACAAGAGTTCCTCTCCTGCCGGCCCCCACCTCCCTCTCTCTTCCTCGGCTGCAGTGTTACAGGATTTTTCCAATTGTGCCACCGCCGTTCTAGACTGACAGCCCTGAGAGCCCCCAGTGGATTCCCAGCTTCCCGCTTGGTATCACCATGTGACAGTGTCAGCCAGGATTGGTTGAATGAATGAGTGAATCAGTGAATGAGTGGCCACTGAAAGGTGGGTCCAGCACTGGAACCAGGTCCTTTGAGTCCACCCTGCAGCGCCCATTGCCCAGGCCTGTACCTGCTGAAATGCCACCGAGGCACCTGCCAGCCACCTGCCCCCCATCCCTCCCCATCCCCCCTGCCTAAAGACACCTCATTCCTCTTGCACAACTTGCACAAGGCTTCCAGGAAGACTCCTGTGACCTAGAAGGGCAGGGTGTCTGCGCCAGTCTCGTAGCCCTGGACAGATGGCCTGGCCCAGTTATCCAGCCATGTGAGGCCCACCTGCCTGGGGTCCTCTGCCCTACCTCTATGGAGCAGGGACACCACCAGCAGTCATTGCCGTGGGTATCTGGCACCCCTGCCTGGTGAGGGCTGAGGCTGCCTCCCTCTGACCTGGGACCACCCAGCTGCTGCCCGACAGGGCTGGGGGCAGGACTCACACCGCAGCTTCTCATCCAGGGTTCCCCGCGAGGTCACCGACAGCGCCTGGATGAACTCAGAGAACTCGATCCGTCCGTCCTGATGGGAGAAACAGGGGTGGCCTCGGTCAGCTCCAGGCACCTGGTCAGGCCAGACCTTGGAGGGTGGTGACAGGCAGCAGCAGACACCGACACCCATGGCCACTGGACACCCAAGTGGAGAGGGCAGGAGCCGACCAAAATGAGCAGATCAGAGAGGAAGAGGGAAGGGGAAGGGGAGGAAAGGGAGACAGAGGCTGGGGAAGGGGGTGGGATAGGGTTAGACATGGGACAGGTTGGGCAGGAGGGACAGGAAAAAGGGGTGAGGCTGCAAGGAGAGGCTGACTCCACTTCTAACGGGAGAAAGAACCAGAAGCACCAACACACACACCCTCTCTCGGCAAGAGCAGCCCAGAAGCCCCTCAGCCTAAAACCACAGGCTCAGGGGCTTTTAAAGAGGAGAAGGCTCTGCAGATTGTTTAATCCTACCTGTTTGTTTTGCAAAGGAGGAAACTGAGGCCCGGAGAGAGTAGAGCCCTTCCCAGGCCCAGGGAGTGCGACTCCCAGCCTGGGGGCACCTGGGGAGAAAGTTGGGGCATGACAAAATGGAGCCACTTGAGCACCTAACAGCAGGGAGTGCTGTGGAGCTGGGAAAATGCCAATGTGGGGCGAAGTCTAGAAGGCTGTGACACCCCAACAGTGGGTACACCAACTGTCAGTGTGGCCATCGCCAAGAGGGGACACATGCTACAGCTCAGATAAGTCTTGAAAACATAATGCTCAGTGAAAGAAGCCGGGCACAAATGATCCCATACCATGTAATCCCCAGAGCCTCAGTTTCCTCATCTGCAAATTGGGGTATTAGAATTACCTATCCCACAAGTGGTTGTAAGGCCTCACTAAAAATAATCTGTGTGAAGGGCTTATCACATAGCGTTTAGTAAATGTCAGTTGTGATTATTAATACTATTATTATCCCTGGAGGCATTTGCCTTTTGTGCTTACAGGAGAAAAATTAGGGTATGCATGTGCATCAGGGTGTATATGTGTGCATGTGTGGCCATGTGTCTCTGTGAGCATGTGTGCGTGTGCATTGTGTGAGCATGCATGTGTGTTCATGCATGTGTGCATCTGTATGTGTGCATGCATGCGTGCACAGTATATGTGTGTATGTGTGCATGTATCTGTGTGCACGCATGTGTGTGCATGTGTATGTGCATGTGACCGAATATGTTTGGTTGTGCAGGGTCTGCATGCATGTTTGTGCATGCATTTGTGTGCATCTGTGTTTGTGTGTGGTGCTATGTGTCTGTGCATGTGTGCATGTGTATGCACTTGTGTGCATCTGTGTATGTGTGCATGTGAGTGTGTACACGTATGTGTGTTCCTTCTCCAAAAGGGAATGGCAGCAGGAAAGAGTGGGTGTGCAGAGGCTGCAGGTGCCCGGAGGAGCTGAGCAGCTGCCGCAGGAGGGAAGAGACTCCAGACTGGCACAGGTCCCATCAATCCCCAGCTCACCTTGTTTTCGTCAAAGACGTTGAAAACAAATGTGGCAAACTTGGTGGGGTCTCCAAATGGGAAGAACTGCTTGTAGATCTTCTGGAAGCCTGCTGCATCCAACTGCCCGCTAGGGCAGTCCTTGATGAAGCCTTTGTACCTGGAAGTAGAAGACCAGACAAGAGAGAGTAAAAGAGATGCCAACACCACCCAACCACCAGGAGCTCTTGCCCAGGCCCCAGGGGAGCCGTGCATCCCTGTTGAAAGAGATGGTGCCACATGGGGTTATGGGCACAGACTGGACCTCCTAGGCATGTGCTCAATCCCATCCTGCCTCTCACTAGCTGAGTGAGTTTGGACAAGTGACTTCATCTCTCTGAGCTTCGTGTGCACAGCAGGTATAAAAGCTGACCTGATGCTGCACACAGAGCACTTGGCCACACAGCCACACAGGGAGGCTGAAACAAGAGTCATACGAATAATCTCCCCGAAGATGCGCTCCTGCATGAGCGCCTCCCACCTTCTCCGTTGAGCCCCTCCCGGCACCACGCACCAGAGCTGGGCTGGCTGGTGGTGCTGGTGGGCAGAACCACCATATGGATCCAGCAGCTGGCTCCTCCCACATGCCTGCACCCCCCCATATGCACACACACCCCTCCCCCAGCCTCTGTTCCCACGGCACTGGGAAAACAGACACCGGAGCAGCACAGGGAGCTCAGAGGGGACCCTGGTCTGCTCCAACTGGACTTGTCCACCCTGTAGTCACAATGCCCAGCATAGGACCCTCCAGATAACAAGGCAGCTGATTGTTGCATAGCTTTGTGGTCCAAACCCCCATCCAAATCTCTGCTGTTCACTAGCTGTACAACCTCAGGCAAATGCCCTCACCTCTCTGGGATTCAATTTCCTCAAAGGTGCAAGTAACTGCAGGGCTGGACATAAAAAAATAATGAATAGTATGATCTTCAGCATTGTGAACTTAAATATGCATTGTTTTAAACCAATTCACGAACTGTCCCCTGTGTGTAGCTTAGCTGCCCCCTCCCCCAAGTGGGACATCCGCTCCTCTGAGAACAAGTCCTATCACAGTGGGGAGCCAGAGAGGGGTACCAACTCTCATTGCACCAGCTACTACCTCTGCTGGGAACCTTGCAAACCCCATTCTCCTCGAATGCCACAATAGCCCAATGAGCAAGGTGCTATGCTGAAGCCATTCCAAAGATGAGGAAACTGAGGCTCAGAGAGGGGAAGTCATCTGCAAATCCTCACAGCCCAGTCTGGAGCTGAGATGGGATAGACGGTGAATGCTGAAGAGGCCCGATGCTCAGAGAAACCGGATCCCTGCAGCTCCCACATGTCCCAGCGCTCTCTATTCTCATGGCCATCGGATGAAGACGCCATTCCCCCCTTGCACATTGAAGGAGGGGACTCTGGGAGTGTTGTGCTTCAAGCTGCTTGCAGTACTGTGATTGGAGTCCCCAGATAGAGGGAGCATGTGGAGAAGCCACCGTCCCCCTACCCATGAGAGCAATCTAAGAAGGGGCCAGGATGGGGGCAGGGCACCCTCAAGTGGTTGTAAGTGCATGCGTGTATATGCGTGCCGGGCACTGGGGCGGGAACCTCAGAATTCTACAGCCCAAACGATTGGGGTCAGATGTCAAGAGTAAACCAGGCAAGACTCTTGCTGGCAGTGCAGCCGTTCCTTATGGGATGGGCTTGTTGGGGTGAGGATGAGGGATGAGGCTGGAGGGACCACAGGAGATGGAGTGGGAGGTGGGAGGGAAGCTTCCTCCTGGAGTTGGGACAGAGCAGACACATGGTGCCCCAACAGTGCCCGCAGCCAGTGTGAGGCCATGGATAGGCTAAGCCTCCGCACTCTCCCTGCCCTCCTTGAAGGACACCTTGAGGGGCAGAGGCGCAGGGAGGCAGGTCCCAACTCAGCAAGCATGGGCCTTTAGCCACATCGTCACAACAGCAGCCAAGGCTGGGCACTGTGCTGAGCCTTTGCAGACACTTCCTCGTTCAATCGTCACCCCAGCCCTTGGCAGAGAGGTTCAGTGATTTCATTTCGCAGATGAAGGCATTGAGGCACAGAGAGGTCAGGCTCTAACCACCAGCCTACCCCGCCTCTCCCATCCTCCACCCTGCTGGTCAGCCTGTGACACCAGCATCAGCCTCTCCCTGGCATGTGATGTCTCCAGGCCCACCCAGAACCCTTGCATCCTGCCCTGCAAGGACCCTTGGACTGGCCAAGCCAGAAGGAAGCAAAGCAGGACAGTCAGGACACTGACACCAAGTGGTGCAGCTTTGAGCCCCTTCCCACAGCAGAGGAAGGGACACAGCCCCCTCCAACTCCCTGCCCGTAAAGCTGCCTTCTCCTGGCCTCCTTCCCAGGCCAGGATGCAGAAAGAGAGTTTCAGGGACAAGAAATGGTCTGTGACCCCAGGACCCCAGACCAGAATGGGTCCTTGGGCAGCAGGAGGGAATATGCCTGGAGCAGGACTTAATGGTCCACGAGGGGCATCCGGCTGTCGCCAGACCTCTCTGAATACAGGGATGCCAGGTGGTCACTTCTTTGCACTCCTGCAGACCTTTTAACTTCCCCACAATGGGTGTGTGTTACTTAGTGGTTCTAAAAGATTATTAAAAACAGTAAGGATCAAACAAAAGGCACCCAAAGGCATCTCCTGGTCCGTCCCTGCAGATGGCTCACAGGGGGCTGGATCTCGGGAGTGGGGAAGGCGGCACACAGCACCCGCAAGAGCCGTCAGCGTGGTGAGCAGCTGCGGGGGCTGGCAGTCGGAGCCTGCTGGGAGGGGCCGTGGGGAGGTGGCCTCAGTGGGGAGCCTTCGGGGGCCTGTCTGGTTACCCCTGCAGAGGCTGTCACTGTGGGGTCCCAGCTGCCTTTGGTGCCAGTAGCAGGGGCCTCAGGAAGTCCCCCCCCACGGCCATGCCCATGAGGGGTGCCCAGCTAATGCTTCCTCTTGCCAACCCTCCATACGCCACACCCAAACCTCAGTCAGGCTTCTCCGGGCCCTCTTCTCAACTAGGCGGAGACCTGCCCCCACACCCGTCTCAGCCTGCCTAGCCCAGTTGCAGCAAGAATCCTGCTAAGTCACTTTAGCCAGAATCCCCCCATCCTTGATATCTGGTCAAGTTCCTCATCCCCACCCCCTTTGATGTATTAGTCCTGTCCTGCCTCCAGCAAGCAGCCTGAGTCGGTTTAGCAAGAATCCCCTGCCCCTGATGGCCTCTTAGCAATTTCCATCCCTGACCCCCTCACTCTGTTCATTGGCTGTAAATCCCCATTTGTCCGTGTTGTATTTAGAGACGAGCCTGATCTCTCCTGTTGCGACAGTCTGACACTTACTGCTATAGTCCTGAATAAAGACTTCCTTACCACTTTAACTAGTGTCAGAATTTTTTCTTTAATCATTTTTTTCTGGATGAGCCAATGGATGCTGGCCCATCCACTCACAGGCCAGGTCCCAGCTTAGATGTGGCTTCCTCCAGGAAGTCCGCCCAGATCCCCGGTCTGAGGCCACAGGGTCTCCTCTGCTCCCGTGTCCCCTGTGGATCCCCAGCATAGCACAGACCACGCTGCATCACATTTGCTCCAGGCCGTGTCCCCCACTGGAACACAAGTTCCCCACACCGCGGTGTTCCGATGCACTGTACAGGGCCTGGTGTGTGCGTAACATGATGAGGTGAATGAATGAGCACACACGCTGCCAGGCAGGGGCAGAGAGAGCAAGAGCCCAGGTGTCTGGCTTCTCCTTCTCTGGAACCTCCAGAGACCCTGGCCAGACCCTAAGAGCTCCATGGGGATGGTTTAAAAACCACTGATGTGCTTCCACCACTCTGTGTATTGATGGGGAACTGGGGGCCCAGAGAGGGAGAGAGACTGGCCCAAGGTCACACAGCAAGTCAGCAACAGAAGCAGGGCCCAGACTCAGGCTCCTGCATCCCAGGCTCCCCGCCTCACCCGCCCCTCTGGCACACCAGGCTGCACTGCCCCCCTGCAACACATGGGTAAAGCGGCTGCTACCCAAACATGACATAACCCCATTGTTATAACCCCAGGACAGGAGGTGGAGGAGACACCAGCCTTGGCTGGAGCGGAGAGAGAGGGAAGGTCTGAGCTCTCCCACACAGCCCAGCTGCCCCTGCCTGGCAGTAGGTGCCCCTCATCACCCTGCAAATCGTGACAGCTCTGAGCCAGGATTTCCTGCCACAGTCTAGTCCTGAGGTGTAGCCCACCACCACTGGCTGGCTGAGTCAGGACACCCCCAACCAGGCATGCAGCACACCCCTTCCCCACAGTCGGCACCCGAGCAAGCTGCTTTCTCCTAATATAGATCATGCCCGGGAATTCATCCCAGCATGGCTGAGAGACGTGACTCCATCCCCCATCCTGGCCCAGGGTCAGGTCCCTACAGGCCCACGCCTCCTCCCGCCAGCCCCTCCCTCTCTCCTTCAGACAAGCTGCCGCCAAGAGACCTGCTCCAGCTCCCAGGGACGTGGGCCTATGCTCCAGCCCTGGCCCTAACCTGTCACGCTAGGGGGAAAACCCCAGGCAGACCCCTTCCCCACACACCTCTCGGTTTCCCTGCGGGTAACACAAGTGGCTCAGACTATACCAGGGTCTCCCCACCCTGGCATTCTTGACATTTTGGGCCAGAACATTCTTTGTCTTGGGGACCTGTCCTGAGCATTGTAGGAAGTTTAGAAGCATCCCTGGCCTCCACCAATAGATGCCAGTAGCACCCCCTCCTCAAGTTATGACAACTGGAAGTGTCTCCAGACAGTGCCAAATAGCCCCTGGGGGGCAGAACCACTCTGGTTGAGAACTGCTGGACTAGAGGTCTCTGGGGACCCCACAAGCTTGGAGGACCTGCCACAAATATCTGCCTTTCCAGTGGTCTGTGATTCTAAACCCTCTGAATAGCAGCTACCTCTAGGGAGCCCCTACTCAGAGCTGGGCACTGTTCTATGTGCTTTCCAGGCACGACTTTGCCAAATTGTCCCCACGAGCCCAGGAGGTGACACTGGCCATGTTACAGATGGAGAAACTGAGGCTTATGAAGGTTACGTCCCCGGCTCAAGTCCTTCACACAGATTTCTTCTGGTTGGCTCCTCTCTTTCCCTTCCTCCACACCCAGCTGACTCCTGCTCACCTTTTTGACCTCAGCTTCAGTGCCTTGGTTTCCCCATCTGTGAGGTGGGAACCAATCTCACACCTGCCTTTAAGGCCCCTGAGTGAGCCCGGACAAATGGGAGCTGATATTGTAACCAATGAAGGATGCCCTGAGCCCTGGCCATGCACCAAGCCCTAGACCTAGGATGTCCCTGACACACCAGAGCTGGGATGCCATGGACGGCCCACCCCAGCTGCCCTGTCCTGCCAGCTGTGCCAAGAAGGAGGTTCCAGCACACCCTCTAGAGGCTCCAACTCTGGCCCCAGGAAGCCCTTCCTGATACCTGACCTCCTTGTACATGGGCAGGAGGTACTTTCAGGGAAATGCCAAGACCCCTCACAGCCCCCTCCCCACCTCAGACAATGAGACGTGTATATGGAGGCTGCACTTCACACAACCATGCTCAAGAACAGGTCTTAACTCTTTGGGACCCCTGTTGTGAATCAGAGCAAAAGCTCTGGATGAGCCTCAGTCCATGACACTGTGCGTAGTTTCCAGCCACGTGAAACAGAGGTTTTTGACATGGTTGACTGTGTTTGGGAACCACTCTTTGAGACAGGGTGGAGATGAGAAAAGAAAATCCCAGATCCAACAACTGCACTCTTACGCTTCTTTAAAAGGGAAGTGGGGAAAGAAATCTGTCATTTCATAAAAATACTGAAGGCTGACGGCCACTTGCAAAGCACTGCCCAACTCGGTGCTGGGACTCCCCTCCCCACACCTCCACCCTCTCTTCCGCCCCCCAGCAGCAGCAGCCTGGGTGGATGCCCACGTTCCCCAGGAGACTCCCCAGCAACCGGCACTGGCCTGGCACATAGTAGGTGCTCAGTAAAGAGGTACTGAATGAACGAATGAGTCAGTGGGCGAATGAATGAACACTCACCATGACACATGTTCTAATTCCAGTTTAGCCTCCCGTTCTCCGAGGGCCCTGAGCAAGCTCCAGCACTGCCAGGGCCTCGGCCTCCCAAGAGCCCCAGCTGCTAGGACTTTCTAGAATTTACTGCTCTCAGTTCGCACAGAACCTTGTCCTCTGGGACCCTGCTGGAGGGCAAGCCCCACCTCTCCCTCCATGCCAAGCATATCGCAGCAGCTGCTTTCCACAGTGCAGGAGGTGGGAAATAAATAGATAGATGGATAAATAATAAAGCATAACCCCAAGCTGCAATCAGCCAAGCGCAGCTGGGAAGCGTGCAGCGGCAGCCTCGGGGAACTGTTCTGCCATTACCTTCTTAAACGACTCCCTGCCCATGGCGCTCCCTGGAGACCTGGAGGAGGGTCCAGCACGCGCGCGCGCGCGCACACACACACACACACACACACACACACACACACTCTCTCTCTCTCTCTCTCTCTCTCTCACACACACACACACACACACACACACACTCTCACAAAAGCACAAGGATGATTCCTCTTCCTTTCCCCTCCCGCTGTGGCCTTTGGTTTTATGGGTTTTCCAGAGCAAGAAATCAGCGGGTCTGAGCCCTAATAGCCTGGGCCGTGAAGGCAGAACAAGCTAGACCCAGACCACACACACATACACACACACACACACACACACGCGCACGCATGCACAAACGTGCACACACATGCACACGTGCAGAGCTGTGTGACCTAGGGAAGTGTCTCCACCCCTCTGAGCCTCAATTCTTCATCTGTAAAATGGGCTCCTCCTCGGACTCACTTGTGGCACTAAGCATCGGCACAGTGCCCGGCCCTCCGGAGAGCCCAGCGGACGTTAACAGAGGTTTCTCCCCACCCACGTCCACGTAGGATGGTCCAGAACTGACAGCTGGCCCTGGTGAGGCAATGCAGAATTCCTCCTGCTTCCACCCACAATTTTTGTTACAACATCGCTGGGATATTTGGTTATTATAGCAGTAACAAAACCATTACAGAAAATTTGGAAAACAGGAAATATAAGGGAAAAAAAAGATCCAAATCCACCATCCCCCCGCCCAACACCTCACTACCAGCCCCTGCCTGGCATCCTTCCCACCTTTCTTTGCCTCCTCCATTTTTCCATCATGGAATTGTGTTGGACGTACCACGTGTGCTCTGCTGTTTCAACTCAGGATGGCGTCGTCATCACTTCCCAGGTGATCACAATGTTTACAGTCACCTTTAGGGCCTGGAACCTGCAATGTGTCTTAGCCAGCCCCCATGTGGTCCCCGATCTCCCAAGATGCTGAATTGGGCTCAAGTGAGTGGCGGCAGAGGGGTCAGGGGCAAGGGAACTAGGGGCACCCGGCTGGCTGCAGACTCCAAAGCTGGCTCCACCTCTTGACGCCTTCAGCCTTCTCCCTCTGCCAAATGCAGACAACTGCACCAGCAGCCCAGGCTGGGAGGAGCTAAGTTCACAACACCATGGGCGCCTGGCCAGGAGCCGGGTACAGGGGGAGTGTACCCAGCAGGCCTGGCCCAGCCATCACATCGCCGTGCGTGGCCTGTGCTCCTGACGTCCTAGAACCCAACCAGCCCCAGGGCCTGAGTTCTAGTCCGGGCTCTGCTTCTACTCTGCATGGCCCAGGACAAATCACAGAATCCCACAGAGCCCTGTTACAGCAGCTGCTAGACGCCAGCACAAAATACTCCTATATCATGCTGGAGAGACAGGGACCTCCTCTCTGAGAAGGTAACATTGGAGCGAAGATGTGACTAATGAAATGCAGCCAGACATGCCGAGATTCTGGGGGCCGAGGGAGTAGCGAGGAAGGAGGCTCAGAGGTGGGGACGAGAGGACCGCGAGGGTGGCTGGTGCTGCTGAGCCAGGGCCGAGGGTGAGGTCAGAGACCTCGGAGGCCCTGAGGGCCAGGCATGGAGTTGGGCCTTCATCCTAAGTGCAGTGGGAAGTCACGAAGGGGCTTTAGACAGGAGAGCAGTATGCCCTGGTCCCATTTTCCAGAGCTCCCTGGATGCTGCGTGGCGAGTGGCGGGAAGCAGAGCGAGCGTGGGGACAGGAGCCCGGCAGGGCAGCGACCACGACACCGACTGCGGACCAGGCGCTTGGACCGCTCTGGGGAAGAGCCAGGGTCAGGTTCAGGATCTGTTGTCGGGGGAGGTAACTTGGCTGGGCAGAGCAGCTGGACCCGAGGCAAGGGAAGCAAGGGGCTCACGGACGTGTGCAGAGGCGTAAGAAGCCACACGCGGGTGACAAAGAGAGAAAGAAAGAGAGAGACACAGAGAGAGACGGGGAGCAAGCCAAAGCCACCTCCCTGGCTGAAACCATCCCAGCACTGCTCAGGTGGGGGAGGTGAGCCATGTCCACTTTGGCCCGCTGCACTCTGCATGTCCCTCCCATTTCTCCACTCCCACCCGGATGGCTTGGCCCTGAACCACTTGCTGCCCTGGAGGGCTGGGATCAGGAACCCCGCGTCCTCCCAAGGGAGCGGCAGGCATCCGCAGATTCACCAGGTGTCGGTGCCCTGAGAGCTGTTCAGAACGTGCACGGCACTGGCTGGAGGCCACGGGGAGAAAGGGTCCTCTGAAATAGGCCAGGGTGTTTGGGTGGCAGGGCTCATCCCATTTGCCTCCTGTGCAAAGGACAGAGGGGACAGGAGCCCCCAGGGATCTAGCCTCTGATCCAACGGGCTCATGTTACAGTCCCAGGTTAACCAGTGAGATTTAGGCCAATCGGGGTGGGGAGGGGGGTAATAAACTGGTTCGTTTTGTGTGGTAACAATTCCATGGGCTGCCGAGAGCACTGGGGAGACTGATCCAGAGCACCATAATCTGTGATCCACTACCAATGTCTGCCATGGGCACAGGAGGGGAGAGAGGTGGCACGAGAGTTGCTATTTAGCCGTCCCAGGTCTAACATCGCCCTGAGGGGATATGGCTATTCTGGAACACGACAGCGAGACGGGTGGTGGCTCACCCAGGAGGTCCAGAGAAAGGCGTCAGTCCTACCCTTGAAGTTACCACCAAATGAACCAAAGGATATTTACTTGAGGTCCACGGAATCTTCTGGCAAAGAAAAGATCACTTATTTCCTTTATATGCTCTCTTAGAGAAAGTGCCGCTACAGTAAGGATGGACTGTCACAAGGCCTAGGGCCCCAGTTTTGATGTGGGGGCATCCACATGCCAGGCTGGTCTCCCCGGCCTCCCCGCTGTCCTCACACACTCCAGGCTGTTCCCATCTGTGCCTGGGCCAGCAGGACCCAGGTTCCACCGTGAGTCCTTCTCCTCTAGGTTGTGGCCCAAACGTCGGCATCTCAGAGAAGCCTCACCTGGCCTCTCCGTCTCCAGCAGCCCCTCCCATCTTGATCACGTTTTAATCTTCCACACGGTGCGTCTGTCAGCCCGTGATGATCTCAATTCCTACTTATGATTATGTCGAGGGCCGGGGTTTCGTCGGTTCATGACGTGTCCCAGTGCCTGGCACAGCACTTGGCACAGAATGCAGGCTCTAGCAATGTTCGATGAGTGAATGACAGTCACTTTGCCTGTCTGGGCCTCAGTTTCCCCATCTACCTAATGAGGAGGGAATCCTCGATCTCAGGCTGCTCCATGGGGTGTCCTGATGAGGAGATCGGTGCTGTGATTGTTATGGTTATTAACACCCACAGAGAGAACATTTACCAGGCTCTGTTCCAAACGTTTTCTATAAGTCTGTGCACTTATTTGTCACAACATTCATCTAAAGTTTGACTATCATTACCCTCACTTTCCAGATGGGGAAACTGAGGCCCTGAGAAGTCCAGTCACTTGTCCAAGGTCGCCCGAGCCCATGTCCCTGGCCACTCTGCCACCTGCCTTTCAGGAGAAGGCCTAGGTGTGGGCAGGGGAGGATGTTTGGGGAGCTCGGGCAGGTCTCAGCGTCCTTGTCTACAAGATGCTGAGACAGGACCTTCTCCTCTGGGTGATTTTGAGGAGGAAACGAACGAGGCTGGTCTGAGTCCTGCCTGCCACACAGCGGTGCCCGGGAGGTGTCTGCATCTCTCAAGGACAAAGCTCCCCCCCATTGCCCTGGACCAGGCCCAGGCGGACAGCTCCTGGTGCCCCCTCCCCAGCCCCCAGTGCCGAGCACCCAGGGGCAGTGCCACTGTCAGGAGCAGCCACAGTAGTGGCTGGTGCAAGGAGGTAGCAGGGGTGGGGTGGGGTGGGCCATGTGCAACAGCCCACATCTGTCCTTTAATGCCCACCCAGCGGCTCTAACCACTGCCCTCCACTGCCCTGGCCCCCTCAGGGGGTGCTGGGCTTCCTCACCGTCCCAAGAGACCCCCTGGCTGTGCCCTCACTCGTGCCTCGTTCAAACCCTCACACCTGAGGCGAGCACTCAGTCTCTGGGGTCTCGCTGCCTACATTTCACCCCAACCCTGCTGCCTCCCAGATGTGGCCCCGGGACCTTCTCTGAGCCTCAGTTTCCCCATCTGCCACATGGAGTGATAAGTATGTCAACCCCCAGGACTGCTCCCAGGAGTCAACGGCAGCATATACTTGAAGCACAGAGGGCAGTGCCTGCTGGGTCTGAGAACCCACGACGGCCAGGCCATGGGGACACAGCAACATACAGGACAAAAAGCTGGCCAGCCTTCTAGGCTAGGGGAAGAGGTGAGAGGGTCAGAAATGCTTAGCTGCTGCCCGCGTGTCACAGGCTGTCACGGGGATGTGTGGGGCGGTGGTAGTCAGAGGGTCCTGGGAGGAAGGTGGTGGCCCGGCAGAGAGGAGGGAGGGTGTTCCAAGTGGGGGAACAGCCTGGGCAAAGACTCGGGAGCCTGGAGAGTAAGGTGAGTTCAAGGAATAAAGAGCAATTCAGGCTGGCCAGAGGGCAGAGGTCAAAGGGCAAAAAGAGATGAAAGTGAGACTGGAGAGGTCAGCAGGGCCAGCCCAAGCCAGGCCTCGTAACCGCACAACCACGCTGAGGGTGAGGACTTCACCCTGAGGTCCAGGGAGGGTTTCAGCAGAAGCCTGGCATTTGGGTTTTTCATTGGAGAAAGACCTCTCTGGCTGCCCTGTGGCTGGGGCAGGGGCGGGGCACAGAAATGCACAGATGGGGAATCTAGGAAGGTTTCCTGGAGGAGGAGGCTTAGGCTGGGCCTGGGGACGGGTAGTGCTCAGATGGCCTAGGAAGGAAGGGTGGGCATTCCAGGAGGGAGCAGTGAGAAAGCAGAAGGCCCAGGAAGAGCAGGACATCCAGGAAGGGAGAACCGCAGGGTAAAGAAAGATCTAGAAGCAGGGACGTTTCTGGAACATTCAGTGGGGGGAGTGAGAAAGTGGAAAATGAGGTTGGAGACAGGTCGGAGTGGGTAGGGGAGGGGGGGCCGGGTGCTCCCCCACATCCACTCCCGCTGCAGGGCTTGGCCAGCTCACCATCCAGGTCCTGTGCACCCCGGCCAGGGGTACCCAGCAAGGGGTCAGCAGAGCGGGGCAGGCCAAATGTAGCTCGCAGCTAGGCACCTTCTGCAGCTTGGACCAGAGACATGGAGGTGCAGAAAGCGGCCCCCAGGGGACCCCAGCCCTGCCCCCAAACTTTACTGGAAGGTCTCCGAGCTCGCCTCCTACTCCCCTACCCGTCCCCCAGTGCAGGCTCGCCTTGCAGTGTGAGTCTCTCTCTGCTCCATGTTCCACGATGACAGACAATATGCTGCTCTCCTACCCCAGTCCAGGGCAGGCATCACTAACCCATCACAGACCTCATGGATCCCTCACTGCAATACCTTCCATTTGCTCCATGACATCTAGCCTCAGAATCCTTCTTAACACAGCACTCCAGGCAGCCACTACAGATTGAATAGAGCTGGCATCCAAGAGGAAACCTATTTGCCATCCTTGATCCAGTCTAATCAATCATTTTATAGAAGGGACAACTGAGCCCCAGAGAGGAAAGGAGACTTCTCAAGACCAGAGTGATTTAGTGACAAAGCCCAGCTCTGGATCAGTCTCCTGACTTGTTCCTCATCCAAACCCCTCCCTTTGGTGAGCAGGGCCTGGAATTAATCCTTCAGGGCCTGGTGGTCCTAAATGATGTCACACAAGCCAAGGAATCACCAACACCCCAACATCACCCCCTAACCCAGTTCATCAAAACCGCGTCAGTCCCACGTGAACAAAGGCTGCCTGAACTGGGGTGTGGATAAGCCACTCTCAGAGGCTCCTCCATGTGCCTGTCCTGCGCAGCTGGACTGCTGTCCCCACCACCACAAAGCCAATACCCCCCACCCCCAAATAGTTTGGGAAAAAGCAGCTACTCACCACTGCTGGACTTCCTTCTCAGTAACTGCAAGAGAAAACAGAAAAGTAGACTTTTAGCTCAGGACAGGCAGACATTCACTGGGGGCCTCCCTTCCTGCCCTCCCCACCCCATAGCACACCTGCCCATGTCGGGGCATGGACCTGCTCTGAGCAAGAAAATGCACCCTTGGTAAACAGTCCCAGTCAGGGGCTCTGTTGCCGGCCACCCCAGCAAGGGACAACATTGGTCCCATCCCCTCCGGATGCCCACTGTGCTGCTGCTGCTGTGAGGATTCAAGGGTTTGCTTCTCCCTGAGGCCAAGGGGCAGGCAGGACTGTTGCTCCCAGACCTACGAAGAAGTCTGTGTTTAAGATACATTGTTTCCCACCTCTCCACCCCTGGGGACAGATGACCAGAGAAGGCGCTGGCTCCCCTGGGCCACTCAGCTACCTCCGCCTGCATGTGGGGCTGGGCCGAGCAGGGGCAGCTCGCAGCAGAAAGGCAGAGCCCCTCCCCAGCCCAGCAGCGCCCACCCAACCCTCCCCCAGCCCATCCTCGGCCCCTCTCAGCGGTCGATCCAGATTCTTTTACTGGCAAGACATGAACGGAGCCATGAATCAAAAGCTGGAAGGAGCCACATAAAGTGGCCAAGCCCTGAGCCAAGCCCAAACAGCCATTCTTTACTGACCCATGAAACAAACCAAAAAATGGTTTTTCTGAAAAGCACTGCATCACTTCAGGTTGGAACTAAACCAGTGTTCTCTCTAAAGTCACTGAACAAGAACGTCAAGCCATCTCCAAGGCCACACTCACTCCCTGCCTGTGTGACCACAGGAGAGCTCCTCAAGGCGCCCGTGCCTCAGTTTCCTCGTCTGTAAAGTGGGCAAAATAATAACAGTACTTGCCACATGGAGCTGTCCTGGGGATTCAATCATAACAGGTATGGAAGCTACTGGATCCCCAGCACGGGCTGGGCACTCAGATGCGCTCAGTACAGCCTGGTGGAATGACAAGCAGGCAGGCAGGGGGTGTTAGGTGGAGGTCAGATGAGTCAAGGAACTGGAATCGCTTCCTAGGGAAGTGGAACGGGAGGTCCAAGGGGGTGTCTCTGAATTGTTTGTGCCTGATCAGACTTGAAGAAACCACTTCTCAAAAACACTCAAAGCAAGTTCATAACAACCGCCAAACCCCAAGTGGCCACTGCAAGCCAGCTCTGTGCCCAGGGAAGTCTCTATGCTTTGGCTCAGCCATCCTCACTGAGGGAAGATGGCATTACTCCGCCCTGGCTCCAAATGGGGAAACTGAGGCACAAAGCAGCCAGGAAGTGGCAGGGCAAGGGTCTGAACTCAGGTCTGGGGCTCATAACCTGGTGGTCAGACTCCTGGGCGGGCTGGAAGCTTCCATCCCCTTGTTATCCACACTCTGCTCCCACAAGCCCAAATCGGAGACTGAGGAAGAGACCTGTCTGCCAGCAGGCCACTGATGAAGACAGACACAACCGTGGGAGATGCCGGTTACCCGGAGAGGCCAGACCGGGCGTAAAGGAATGCAGCTCTGCAGGAGAAAGCTTTGGCAAAGGGCATGGGGAGGGAAGGGGGTGAAGCATGGGGGTGGAGGCGGAAGGTGTCCTGGTCTAACCCAGGCTGGGCTGCCCCGGACCTGCCACCCACACCAGCTGTGAAGGGCAACTGGGGCCAAAGGGCAGACACTGAAAACTGGAACCTGGAGACACAGGCCACCCACCACAGCAAAGCCAGGAGCTTAGGGCGCAGACTCTGGAGCCAGACTAGACCGCCTGAGTTCAAACCCAGCTCCAGAGCTATGTGTCCTTGGGCAAATTGCTTCCCCTCTCTGAGCCTCAGTTTCCTCATCTGTAAAATGAACGTGTTGCAAAGATTAAAGTGCTTGCTGCTCCTTACCTTCACAAAAGTCCCACTGGTAGATGTGATCCATTTCCCCAGTGAGGAAACTGAGGTTCAGCTGGGTCTGCTTACTAGTCCAAGATCACCTAAGGTCACCCTGCCAGAAAACAGCAGGGCCAGGACTGTGCCTCTGCAGCCCAGGATGGATGCCCCACCCATGTCACAAACCCCACCCACCTTGAGTCTGCCAATGAGCTGCATGACCTCGTGTGACTTTGGCAACAGGTGGCATCATGTGACATAGACAGCAGGAGCTGGGTGGCAGGGCCACTGCCTCACGGGGCCAGAGGGGGCTTCCCTGTAACCGCCCACTCAGAAGTCCCAGCTCCCACTTGACGTCCCTCTGCAGCCTCCCAGCAGGGAGCTTCTTTGCCCCCTGCCTCCTTATCCTCCCTCACCCCCCACCGAGTCCCCAGGATGCATCAGCCATGGGAGCTGGAAGGAGGGAACACAGTTGGCTGCCCCCTACCCCGTTAGAGTTGTCACCAACACAGAATACTGGGTGACCAGCAGGTGGCCAAGCCCCGGGGGACCTGAGCTGGGGTGAGGGAGATAAGCCCTTCCTGATGCTTTAATGGCTAATTAACCTTTAGGAAATAGTGAAGGCCTTCAGGTGTCCCATGGCACCTGGCCAGGGTCAGCAATCTTAACTCCTTTACTGTCTGGAGTCTTGATGGGTTTTAGAGGGTGACAGGCAGGGTCACCTCTCTGGGTGCCACCTGCCCCCAGCCCTTCTGCCAGCCAGGGAGCTCCAGCACACCTGTGTCCAAACCCCGGCCCCTGCTTGCCTGCCACTACCCCAGCCCAGGGCTGAGAACTAAGAGACTCGCTGCTCAGGTGAGGAAGCTGAGCCCGGGGAGGCCACCTGAGGAACGTACCCAAGGTCACTGCCAACAGCTGGCCCCTCAGCCTGGATTTGCCAACACTGAGGCCTGTGTTCTTAACCATCCTGACTGGGTTTCCAGAAGCTCGGCCATTTTTACACCACCTTCAAGAATCTTCCCTATCCACCTGCCTGCTGATTCACTCGGGATTTTTCTTTAAACCACCTCTTTCTGTTTTTACTCACTTGCCTAATCTAGCTTCCGTCTGGGCAATAATATCCATAAAATGCCAGTGAAGTGACTTTGCTAGTTTGATCTTTTCTCATACACAATAAAAATATCACTATTGAAATAAGAAGTGATTGTCTTTGATCAACCTGGCCTCCCTGACATCATATGCCCGTCACTTGCACGTGGAGCTCTCCTGCCAAAAATAGGTAGCCCGGTTCTAATCGTGAGGATGTATCAGACAAGCCAGAACGCAGGGCATTCTACAGGACAACTGGCCAGGGCGCTTCAACAAGTCAGCGCCACGTAAGGGAAAACTAGCCTGAAGATTGTTCTGCAAAATGACACTAAAGACATGAGCAACCCAACTTGCGATGCCTGGGTGGATCCTGGGTCGGGAGGGAAAAAGCAGCAATGCAGCTGCTCCTGGGGCAGCTGGAGAACCGGACTGTGGGCAATCAGATGCTGCAAGCGACTCACTGCAGGGGGCTCAGGGTGGCACCAGTGCTGAGGCCATGTGGATGAGCCCTGAAGTCTTTAGGGGTGAGGGTCAGGCCGCCTGCAGCTCCTTGTAAAGTTTGCATATTTAGAAGGAGAGGGAGCAATGTGGCCAAGCTGGTGGATCTGCAGGAAGGTGTTCACTGCACTATTATTTCAATTTTCTCGTGATTCTTCAAGATAAAAAGTTGTCTTCTTCACCGCACAACCAGTGTGCCCCCCTCCACAACGCCATGAGGGCTGGGGGGTCCTGCCTCTGAGTAGCTCCAACCACAAAAAGCATTGATAGGGAGGAGGGGGATGAGAGACAATTTTGGGGTCCAGCTTCCCTCCACCCAGATACCAGAGTGACCTTCCCAGGCTCCAGCTCCCAACCGTCCCATCCCCCTTCTCCCAGAGCCTCCAGCCAAGCGTGAAATTAACAGGGCCTCCGTCTGCCTCCCTCTTTTCTCAGTGGATCCAAGCTCAGGGCTCAAGGCAGGGCAGGAACCCATGCCATCCTCCTGCAGCCAGTCCCCTGAGTTCCCTGCCCACATTCCAACCTGGTGATGCCACTCAAGCTCCTCTGACTGTTCCGGCCTCCAGGCCTTTGTACCCCTCACCTCTTTCCCCTGGGTATCCCCTATTCATCTTTCAAAGCCCGGCTGGGATGCCCCTTTTCTGGGAAGCCCTCCTGACCCTGCCACAGTCCTCTCTGGAAAACCCCCCCTTCACATGTAGTCTGTCTCCCACCAGCTCCACACAGAGGGTCGGATGGGGGTCTGACCAAGCAGGGACGGAACAGGGTAGGGAGACAGTGGTCAAGAAGCATGGTCTAGAGAGAGGACTCTGGGGCCAGCCCAGCCAGCACCCCAGGCCTGGGCTCCCTGCTCTTTCTAGTTCGATGGCCTTGGACAAATGACTCCACATCTCTGAGCCTTGGTTTGCTCATCTGTAAAATGGGACAAATGGCCCATATCTTACAGGAAAAGGATGTACTTAAAGTGCCTGCGTAATGACTAGCACCTGGCAAGTGCTCACTAGAAACACATTTGCCCTTATCTCCCCAGCTGGATGTTAAGCCTCCAGAGGCCTCGGTGCTCCTCCTGGCTAGTCCTAGCCTCACCTGCAGAGCCCGGCCCAGTGTTCTGCACGCAGGAGGCAGAGAATAACGCCCATGGATCCCCCATCGTCATCAAGCCTCCGGGCTGGGTTTAGAACACCTCCCACAACATGCTAACCTTCTGTTAGATCTGGCTCAGGCCAGCTCTTAAAACGAGCTCCCTTTCTCCAGCACACTCCTGCCTCCAGGCCTGTGCACCAAGCTCATAACAAAACCAGGATTTAAAACTGGATGCGGGCAACCCTCAAGCAATGGGCCCTGCTCTCCATGTGGCCAGAGTAGTGGGAGGATCTGGGTCGTCGTCCTGCTGTGGCCACTTGTAGGCTGGATTACTCCGAACAAGTTACTTAACCTCTCTGAACCTCAGAGTCCTCATCTGTGGAATGGGGTATAAACTCCTACCAGGCAGAGCCACTGCAAAGGGATCTTGAGACGCGGACAGAGAATTCCGCAGCTCAGAGCTGGCACAGAGCCAAGAGGAGAGAGTGGGGCTGGGCATCTGCTCCACTCCCTCCCCCTGACCCCCTGAGAACCGGGGCTGCACAGGGGGAGGAGGAAGGACACCCGCAGTGCCCACGGCCTCCTCGCCATCCCCCACGGAGTGGTGCTCCCGAGACTCCTCCAGCTCCTCCTTCCATGCAGCTCAGCCTCATCCCCAGCAGGGCTCCCGAGGCGGCTCCAGCTCCTGCTTCCAGCAGCTCTTGTCTGCCAGGAATGAACACAGGAGCCGGTCCCAGGAGCCCAGGATAAATGTCGAGTCTGATTTTGATTTCCCTAAAGCAAAATACCTCTCTCCTGACTGAAGCTCAGCTCAAACATGGTGGGAACAGAAAGCAGGGCTGGTGGCCCCCACGGAGGCGCCAGCTGCAGCAGGAGGGACCGAGGGCAGACTGCGGGCTATTCCGGCCTCTCCGGCCACCCCTCCTGTGGCTGACCCAGGCCCCGCTTCCATCTCCAGGGACGAGAGTCGTCTTGGCCTGCCCCCACCCTCTCCCCACCGCAGCTGAAGGAAACCCTGGCAGCACAGGGGTTTCAGGTTTGAGTGACAAAAAAAGAGAAAAAGGTGGCACTTGGGCCTGGCCGCGAGTGACCCCACTCACTAAATCCGACAGTCCCTTCAGTCCTGAGGCCTTTGACCACAGACTGTCCTTCCTGTCCTTCCCGAAGTGCGTCTCCTCCCAGGCCCCAGCCTCTCACTGCGGGGCTCCTCTCCAGGGGTGCGTCTGCCCCTGACCCCCTCAGCCCCAGCTCCATCCCTGCTCCTCTCAGACAGCTCAGGGGCCACTCGGACTCTATGTGGCCCAACGGGACTCCCTGCCTAGACTGGACCTCCCCCTAGGTCCCCACCCCGAGAGTGCCCTCTTCCTGCTTTACGGGCCATCCTGTGCCAACTACAAACAAGTCCCACCCATCCTGGTGTCTCGACACCCCCAAGGCTGGCCTGGTGTCACCTCCCACACCACCCAAGTCACCATGCTGTCCTCTATCCCGCTCGCCTATCTGTGCCCCCCCCAGCAGCTGTCATATCTCTAACATGGCCCTGTCCCTCCCCTCTTAGACCCTCTTCCTACACCCGCAGCTAAAGTTCAAAGGTCAGTGTACGCCCAGCCTCTCCAGCCTCCTTCAGGCCCCTCCCCGCAAGGCCCCCCTCAGCTGCGTTCTGCCTTCAACACCCTGCAAGGCCTTGTAGTTCTGTCCCCTCAGAATGAAAGGCTCTGCCTAACCCCCCTGGGCTGGACACACCCTCCTGCACCCTAAGGACAGTTGCGCCCCTGAGGGAAGGCAGTAGTGGACTCTCTGGGACCTGGATTCCAGGAGTCTGCCACCCCTTTGCTGTGTGACCTGTCCCTTCCCCTGTCTGGGCCTCAGTTTCCCCATCTGTAAAAGAGGGGAATCCTGCTCACAGCAGATTTAACTGGCTGTGCCAACTGCAGAGCGTGCACAGGAGAGTCAAGGGGACAGGAAAGAAAGTTAAATGCCTGTGGGGCTGGGTGGCCAGCCACCTGCACTTTCCAAACCTCCACAAGCCTGGAGCGCCCCTGCCCCAAAGCACTCCCCACATCAGGTGCAGAACAGACCCCCTGAGTCTCCCAGCACCCCCCTGAGTCTCCCAGCACCGCCCTGAGGTCAGATGCACCTGTCAGGCACAGAAGGCCCTGAGCAAATGCACAGGTGTTCCAGGGAGGGGCAGGGGCCTCCCAGCTTCCCACCTTCACTTTGACCCTCTGCGTGTCACAGCCCCAACAGGACAGAGCCCCAACAGGTCTGGATCCCAGGAAGAGCAGCCCCAGGAGGGACGTGTGGGGACAGGAAGGTGGGCACAGTCTTGGGGCCGGCGCCCAGAATCCACTAACCCACTGGTGACCTTGGATGAGGGTGGCAGCCTCTTCTCAAAACGGAGCACTCGGTAGTGCTGTCTTGTAGCTCAGAGATAACAAGATGGCACACGCAGAAGCCACCTGGCACAGAGTAGCTAGTACAATTGCCACTGTGGCTGTGATCTTCATTCCATGCCTCTGCCAGGGTGAGATGGGAGACAAACCACCCCTCCGCCCAACCCAGGCCTGTTTTCCCAAAATGCCCAGCTGGATGGGAGCTGGGCCCCAGCGCCAGGCCCGAGTTTCATCAGAGAGGAGCCTGGCCTCCTGCCAGAACTCCCCGGCACTGTTGGCTGAGCTGAGGCTCTGCAGGAGCCCCTTGCCATGGACCAAAAGGGGTGAGGTCCCCATAGCCCCAGAGCCCCAGCCCACCCCCTACCAGCTCTCCCCTCAGGGCTCCAGACCCCCCTCTTCCCACCACAGGGGTGGCTGTGGCCGAGCCTCTGTGGCAGGGCCAGTTCCACCCACGCTCACTGAGCGCCAGGCAGGGCTGGCCCCGTGCTGGGCCCGGGCACACAGCAGTCAACAGGAAAGACGGCAGCCCAGCCTGCCCTGCACTCCTGCCCCATACCACAGGCCAGACCGCTGGGAACAAGGCCCTCGGCTGCCCACAGACAGTGAGCTACTGCTGCTGCTGCTGCTGCCCCTGAGTGCGGGCTGCAGTCTGCCCTGCACCAAGCCCTTCCCCGCACGGTTTTGTCAGAGCCTCGCAAGACTCAGGGGGTCACGGGCTGTTGCTGAGGCACCCCGGCTCATCAGGGGAGCCCCATGCCCTATATCCTCCAGCCGACCAGGCTCTGACCACCCCCAGCCCTGCCTCTGACCCCCACACACACAGCCTCCCCACTCCTCTCCTTCTGCTCCCAAACAACGTCGCCTCCATGCTAAGAGGGGCCAGAATGCCAGGTGGCAGGAGGATAGCCGAACATTCCTGGGGTGTTTCAGCAGCAGAAGAGCCAGCCTCGGGCTTGGGGGCATCTTCCAGCCCATGGGGCCTGACTTCAGGAGTGGATGGTGCTTCCCTGATCCTGGAGTACAGACTCGGGCCCGGGCTGGGCAAGCTTTGCCCCTGGCTCCTGGCGAGACTGCTCTCACCAGTCTGAGCTCAGGCCTGGCTGACCTGCCTGTGGCTTCCAGAAGCTGAGCTCTCTCCCACCAGGGCCTTTGCACAGATGGGTCCACCTGCCATCTAGTCACTGCGTGACCTTGGTCAATGCACCCCTGTCTCTGAGCCTTGGTTTCCTCCTCCTCTGTCATGGGGCTGCTGTCATGAGAGGAGGCCGATCGTAAGCACTGAGCCCAGCACACAGCAAACACTGGACACGGGGATGATGCTGTTATTATCACGATGACAAGTCTGTTGTTAGAATAAAATGTCAGGGGTCTCACTGCCTTTGGGGTGGAAGATGCAGCTGGCAAAGCTGGGCCGTGAGGCGAATGCTAAGGTGGGAGGCTTCCCGCAGCCATCAGGGAGAGGCGCAGGTGTCGGAGGCTACTCAGAGCCACTCAGATCCCGAATCAAATCCCGGTTTCCCTCTTGACCACTCAGGAGGCTGAGCTCTTGTGCTATACCAGGCCCTGTGTTGACAGGTGGGGGTCCCCATCAGCCCGCTTTGCTGATGGAGAAACTGAGGCTTCCCAGCGAGGTAAAGGCACTCAACTGAGACCACATGTCCAGTGGTGGAGGAGAGGAGATCAGAGGCCAGGTCCATCTGACTCTGCAATCAGGGCTCAAAAGCCTTGAGCCTGGAAATGGCCATCCCAAGGAGGGGCCACGCACTAGGCCCCCCAGATTGTGGCACGCACACACCAAGCAGCTGCTGTTCCAGGCGCTGGGGAGAATGAGACTTGGACACACAGTCTGGCAGGGAGCACTGGCTCCTGCCCAAAGCACCCTTCATGGTGCCTCCCTGGGAGAGCCTGGCCCTGGCTCCATCTTCCTCCTGCATGATCTGGCCTGTCTCACTTTTAGATTTACCAAAATAAAGCTTGAATCTTTGTGATTCATTTCCCTCCCCCCCACCCCCAAGCCTCGATTTCCTCATCTGATACATAGGGGAAAAATTCATTCCAATTAGCTCATGTAGCAGGGCCACATGGTCAAGGGAGTTCAAGGGCTCCCCAAAGGTGCCCTCGGCAGGGACCTTGAGGGGAGAGGGCCGGTGACCCCTGGGAGTGGGGTTAGACTCCCAGGCAGCCACAGAAAGCAAGGTTTGGTTCAAAGCTTGTGCTCTAGCTCAGATATTTCTGCAAATTTGCATTCTGCCTCATCATTTATGGGTGTTTATTTTACTCTAAAAATAAGGTTATAAAACATATTGATGTTAATTTCTATGTAAGTTAAATAACTTTGCCCCCAAAATTGTCAAGTGAAATTGCAACAAGATGTATTTTGCCTTGTGGCTTCCAAGAATAACAAGAAGAAAAAGCTGGCATTTATTAGGCACTTACTGTGTGCCAGTCCTGGGCTGAGCATTCCACATGCATTTATCTCATTCAGTGCCTGAACGGTGCTTGCTGTGAAGCAAGGATGTTGATTGTCTCCATTACACTGATTATCTCCATTATACAGATTAGGAAACTGAGGCTCCCAGAGGTAAAGCCACCTGCTGAAGGCCCAAATCGAGTCTGCAATGGAGCTGCAACCAGAACCAGGGTCTGTGTCACTCCAGAACCTGTTGGGAAAGTGTGGTGCTTAAAACATCACACAAATGCTTTCTGGGAGTTGACCTACTTTATATTCTGCCCAATCCTCTAGCCCCTCAAAGAGGTCCCGAATCTTCAGCTTCTCTGACTCCCCAACAAAGCGTTGCTGGTGGTGGGAACCAAAGATCTTCAATATCTGCTGATCTATTAACCACTTTGACTGTGACTGAGTGACCCAAACCAAATCACACTGACATAGGTTCAAATCCCAGATCTACCACATTCCAGCTGTGTGACTGAAAGCCTCTGTTTCCTCATCAGAAAACTGAAAATGATAAAACCTACCACATAAAAAACTGAGAGTGATAAAACCACATACATAGAAATGACTGGAGGGCTGGCCGGTTAGCTCAGTTGGTTAAGAGTGTGGTGCTCGTAACACCAAGGTCCAGGGTTGGATCCCTGTGCTGGCCAGCCACCAAAAACAAAGAAAAAACAGAAAGAGGACTGGAGGAACTGGGTGAAAATGTTAACAGTGGCCTCAGAGAAGCAGCATGAGGAATGGTTTTGTTCTCGTATTTGGGATCACCTGTCCCTTCCAATTTTGTCCTTCACCAATAGCTGGGAGCTCCCAGGGGCAGGATCTGTGTCTGCCTAAGTTGCAGCTGAATAATTGCATCTGGCAGATAGTAGGTGCTCAGGGTGCGTGTATGTGTTCTTGCAGAATGCAAGTGTCATGCTTGGTTCAGGTGGGTAAGTCGGAAAGTAGACAAGGTTACTTTTATCCTCCAAAATACAAAAAAAATTATTCCTGGCTAATAAACAGACTTGCTCTGATGGATACTCTCTCTCTCTCTCTCTCTCTCTCTCTCGCACACACACACACACACACACACACACACACACACACACACCTGCCCAGTGCAGAGCCCCAAGAACTGCCCCCTGGTTCAGGCATCTCTGCTGCCAGACTGGACTCTTCCCACAGGATGGGTCCCAAAGGGGGTGAAGCATAACTTCTGCTTCCTCGGGGCCAGCAAGACCTTGGGGAAATGTGGGTGTGTGAGGTTTTGTCAAGAGCCCTGGTGGTGAACCTCTCTAACATTTCAGAGCTGAGCCAGGTGCTCAGGGATTCGGTTCAGCCCAATTCCACAAGCATTTTCCAAATGCTGCCAAGGTCAGACATTGTGGGAGGCACTGACCTGCTCAACAGGAAGGTCTTTTTCTAAACAGAGTCATTCTTTAGCCCGTGTGACCTTGGGCAATTGAAGTCACCTCTGAGCCTCAGTTTCCTCATCTGTAAAATGGGGCTGGTGGTAGCGATGATAACTTCCTTACAGGTTGGTTAGGTGGAACAAACAGGACTTTTCACCCCTTCAGTCATCCAACAAAATTCCTGAGCACTCTCAATGGGCCAGAACCTGAGCTGGGCTGTGGGGACACAGCAGTGCCCCAGACACAGGTCCTTGTCTTCCGAGTCCCTGAGATAAGAGGGGAGACAGAACATAAGCACACAGCTACACAGCTGTCTAATTATCTATTGTAATAAGAAGGGAAGTTCAGGGTTGATAAAGCAGGAACTCAACCGGTCTTGGGGGTCAGGGCATGCTCCCTGGGGAAGAGGATGCGCAGACCTTAGCCAGGCAAAGAGGAAGGGAGAGAGTTTTCCAGGAGGGGCCACACATCCAAGGCTCAGAGACCATAAAGGGCATGGTGAATTCAAGGGACCACAGGAAGCCATGTTTTGCTGGAACAAAGCATCATCCAGAGGAAGCGAGGCGTGGTCCAGGCAGAAAGAACCATGCAAGTGCCCCAAAATGTCAACAATTGCTACCATTACTAATGAAGGTGTCACAGCACCCAAAGACAAGGCAGGGTGACCAAGGCCAATAACATGGGCACCCAGGAGGGGAGGGCGCCTCAAGAAGCCGTGGGCAGGCAGCCTTCCTCCTGCCCACCCATCCTGGAGTAGACAGCCTCTGCCTCCCCCACCCTGGCCCCACATTCCTGCTCAGTCCTCACCCTGCAGAGCCCCCCTGCCCCAGCTCTGGGAGGAGGTGGGAGATGCTGGGCTGGTCTCCATTACAGCTCAGGCAGAAGCCAAATTGGTCACAGTCCCTGATGTCACAACCAATATAGCAAGGAAACCTCTGAATGGAAAAGGAAGAGGGCACTGAGAGAGTCCCAAGATGGAGCAGAGAGGAGAGGTGGAGAGACCCCCAGGCAAGGGAGCACACGGAGAGAGACAAGACAACACTGACAGGGACCCGAAACTAAGCAGGGGCGGCCCCTAGAGAGGGGAGCAGCCCCCACCCCCACCGCCAGCACCTCCTCTGCCCGCTCTGCCCAGGAAGCTACAACTCTGCTCCTGAAATGCTGAGGTACTATCCGTGCACTGTTCCAGCAGGGACCCTGGAAGGTCCTAGGGCATGAATTCCAGGGTGTCTGGCTGGTAGGGGGGAGCGGGGGCTGGAGCCCAGGCAGCCCCATCCAGCAGCAGCAGCAGTGCTGGCTCCGGCTCTGGCCCTTTAAGAGCCGAGGTAGAGGCGCAGAGTGACTCATCAAGGTCCCGTCATGGTCCTAGGGAGCAGGAGGCTCCCCAGGGATGGCCCTGCGGGGGCGGGGGGAGGAAGGGTGCTGCCAGGGACTCCAAGTGGTAATGAGGCATGAAGAAGCACAGGCACCCAGTCAGCTGGCCAATGCCCCCCAGAGGCCGGACAGTGACCTTGACCATGAGGCCTGCTGGTACCTCCTCCAGCCCAGGTCCCATCTCCCCAGTGTGCCCTGTGGCCTCACATCACTCACCTCTTTTCCATGCTGCCCCCTCCAGGTGGGGTCCCCTGCCCTGCCAGGATGGGCTGCCGCTCTGAGGGGTTGACCTGCAGCCCCTCGCACTCACCAGGCACCTCCTGAAGCAGGGACTACCAGCACCCCAGTCTGCAGCCGAGGAAACCGCAGCTCAGACAGTCCAAGGGATGTGCCCAGAGCCATGTGGAGGCAAGGTTTAAGCCAGATCTGTTTCTGGCCACATAAGCTCACCTCCAGGAGCTGGGGGTGGACCCAGTGCACACTATCCACCATCAGGAGCAAACCCTGCGTGCTCTGGCCACGACACACTTTCCGAGTCCTCAGAGCTGTACCTTCATGCCTCCAGACCTGGCACAGGCCCTTCCTTCTGCTTGAAACATTCTCGATATTCCCCCATTCAAAACCTCACCCACAATCCTCTTTGTGGCTTCTCAACTCCCTCAGGTTGGGCTGCCAAATTTAGCAAACAAAAATATAGGACGCCCAGTTAAATTCAAATTTCAGATAAACACTGAATCATTTATCAGCGTGTCTAGCAACCCTACCCTCAGGTCACAACTGAAATATCATCTCCTCCAGGAAGTCCTCCCAGATGCACCCCAGACCAGGTGGACTCCCGTCACATCATGCAATGCAGTCTGGACGCTTATCCTAGCCTGACATCTGCTTCCCCTCCAAACTGTGACTGACAGGAGGGCCAGATATCCATCTGTGCAACCTGCCCCATGTCCCAGCATCCACAGGGCCTGGCATGAGGCAGCTGTTCCATAAATGCTTTCTGAATCAGGGAGTAAAAGGTGGCAAGGCAGTCCTGGGACCCCCTCGGCCACACTGGCCTCACAAGGGGCCCGGGGCCTCCAGCCCTTCTCCCACAAGGAGAGGGATGGGGCCTCCTTCCCCAAAATGTACCAAGAACACTTCTTATAGCCGCCCCCAGCTCCACAGAGCCGGAGCCAAGGAACACGAGAATGGAGGCCAGGGCACCTAAGCAGCTTCCTCTCGTTTATTTTGACGGCTGCTGTTAATTTTAATTAAGATCATGTTCCACTCGGGCCCAGCAAGGGCCTCATCACAGGCAGTCTGGAGACAATAATCGACAGTGTGGCTGCGTGGGCTGCTGAACCCCGGAGAGGAAGGTGGGACCACGGGCCAGGGGCAGGGCCCGCAAGCACAAGCTTTGAGCTCTCTCGAGCTCCTGTCTGCCCAGCACATGCACCGTGTATTTTTGCACAGAAGGAAAGCATTTGCTTTTTCCCCCACAGTGCCAAAAATAGCCCCATCTCCTGCCTTTGAACAGAAATCTTTTGGTTGCTACAAAGAGACAGGAGGAGAAGGGCCTGGAAGGAGGGGCCCTGCTGGCTGGTGGCTTGGACCCCTCCTCATCTCCCCAGCCGCCGAAGGGGAGGAGAGCCTGGGGTCCTCGCCAGGCCTGGCCTGCTGAAGCGCAGCCTCCCCCCACTGACCTCCCAGGATCCCCCAAACACGAGAAAACCCCATCACCCAGCCCAGGAGGTAGGAGGGGCTGCAAGGAACAGAAAGCAGAGACCCAAGGTGGAGGGGAAGAAGCTTGGTTCATTCATTGGCTTGTTCGTTTAGGTATTTGTTTTTTCATTCATCCCACCAAATAGGCTCCAGGCTGTTCTGAGAGCCGAGGATACAAAGCAAACCACACCACGAGACACGGTCCCATCCTCATGGTGCCCACAGCTGATGGAGGGAGAGTTAAATACATGGTCACCACCAGACCTGAGGAGGACACTGGCTGGGCCTGGGGCACCTCTGTGGAAGGAGCTGTTGGGCTTTGGTGCAAGGTGAGGGTGGGCAAGGGGGTCCCACCCAGCGTCTGTGGAGGCGGCAAAGGGAAGGGTCAGGTGACAAGCTGCTTCTGAGCTGCCCCTAAGCACAGTGCCTGGATCACCCGCCCCACCGAAGCAAGTCTGCAAGAGGCACAGTCTCCCATTTTCCATGTGAAGCCACCAGGACGCAGATGGAGGGATTCGAAAGCCTGGGATGTTCCAGGCCCTTTCACCAGTATTTTCACATTCATTCCATCCACACTCCTGGGAGGCTGGATTATCATCGTCTGCCCATTTTACAGACGGAGTAAGAAGGCTCGGTGGGAAAGGGCTTGGCCAAGGTCCCAGAGCTGAGATGTAGGGGAGCTGGGATCTGAACCCAGGCCTGGCGGGTGCCTGAGCAGGTGCTCCTGACCCCAGACTGCCAGATAAGCCGTCTCAGCTCAACGTCCCACTCCCCTAGCCCTAGAAGAGAGAACAGAGGTTCAGAGAAGGAAGTGGTCACAGGGCTGGGAAGTGCAGATCAAGGGATCTGAACCCAGCTCTGTCTGGTTCCAAATCCAGGGCTCCTTCTGTTTCCTACGGTGGTTTCTTGGTAATAAAAGAAAAAAAGAAAATGAGGCCATTTTCTGTCCCCAAAAGGCCAGAGCTGTGGGGGGAGCTGGGGGAGCCGTGGCCCCGAGGCTGGAGAGAGAGAATGTCACTTTGAGCCCACTTCCCTGCTGAAAACCAAGCCTGAAATAAAAAAAGCAGAATGCTATTTCTGCCCTGGGTTCAACATTCCTCAAAGCCACATTCCTGCCTCCCTCCCCCTCCTTGCCTGCCAGCGAATCCAGAGCACAGTTGCCTGGACCTCTGCCAGCTTCCTGGGGCCACCCCAAGAGTCCAGAAGCGTCAGAGCCAGCAGCTGCCCTGCACACCTTCCTGGCACCCCCAACTTGGGCTCCCTAGGCAGGCACCACCTCCTGCAGCTGAGAAAAAGCGACATCTCATCTCACAGAGGGCGGGACAGATGAGGAGACTGAGACCCTGCAAGGGGCAGCCAAAGACCACAGCAAGTTGGGCTGTAACCAGGACCCCAGACTCTGGACTCCCATCGGATTGCAGGCCAGGAACACAGGTGGGCCCTGCCCTGGTCTGCGTGGCCAGCAGGAGGAGGCAAACACAGCAGTACACGGAAAAGCACCTGGGAAGCTCAATGACAGCCACAAGATGTGGCCCAGCCCTCAGGGAGCTTACAGTCGCCCAGAGTCCCCACAGTCACTGTGCCCCTGAGCCCACATTGCACCTGTGAGGCTAGGTCTCCTCCTTCATTGGGCAACACTTCCTGAGGCACCTGGGCTGTGCTGGGCACTGGGTAGGGCAGGGCCCGGGGCCCAGGACTCAGTCTCCACCACCTCATCCCCGGGCTATGTCCTGCTTCCAGCCACAGCTTCAGGCTCCCCAAGAGCAGGGCTGCTGGCAACAGCTGTAAGAAGAGGGTGCAGTGCTCCTGAGCTCACAGGTTGCAGGGATTCCGTGAGATCAGCACATGCCAGGCACGTGGTCATCACCTGAGCTGCACTGGGATGGGCCCAGGCTGAGGAAGCCTCTGAGGGCCAGGGCAGGGGGCGGCAGCTCCATGCACATTCCTATCCACGCTCCCTGGTCATCCTCCAACACTTCCCCTCCTGCCACCTTTCCACAGGCCTCAGCTCTGACTCCCTCCTGGAGAAAGCCAAGACAGAGTCTGCCCCAAATGCCCTGCAGGAAGCAGAACATCTGGAACCAGTAGGGCAGCATGTTCACAGCTGGAAGGATCCTATCCACATCAGCCCAGGAACCTGGGACACCTGGCCAGTGCCTAATGCTCCAGCTTGCATGTCTTACATGCCTCCAGTGATGGGGCACTCACTACCCTACATAGGCAGCTCTAAGGTACAAGGCTCACAGAGACCATGGGAGGCAGGCACAGGAGGGAAGGGTGTGGCTTTGGCAACTCAAAGATCTGAGCCTGAGACCCAGAGATTGGCTACTGACTGGCAGGAAGGCCTTGGGCATGTCCCTGAACCTGCATGAGCCTCCTTTTCCTCATGTATAAAATGGGCATAACAGTCCCTACTCCTAAGGCCATGGACAGACTGCAAGGGTGTGACACCTGCACTCAGTACTCCTGGCACCGAGTACCCACTTGGTAAACGGTGGTCGTCATTTCTGTCACTTCTCCCAATGATACTCCCCCACGGCCCTTGGGCAGCTGGGCTCCTGGGTCATCATGGCCTGGGCAGAAGGGGCCTGAGAAGCGTCAGCCGTGTGGCTGGTCCCAGCTGCTGATGTGGGCTCCCAGCCTGTCTGTGCCTCCCTCCCAAGCGCTCTCCACCCCCAGGCACATCCACACTTACAACCTGCACAGGCTGCCCTCACACGCCAACATGCGTGTGCATGCACAGACGTGCCGGCTCACCCACTCCTGACACAAGCATGACCCCATCACTCACACTCAGAGCGTGCACATGTGGATCAGGACTCGCACACGTGATGCTCAGTACCCACCCTGCCTGCAATGCCCACACCAGGCACCCATGCTGGCTCATGCTCACCCATATATGTCCACACGGCTTCCTGGCACCTCCCACAAGCACAGGGCCCTTCACCATGGCCCAGGGGCTAAGTGTGTGGGCTCCAGGGTCAGAAAGGATGGAGGTCAAACCTCAGCTACACCAGTGACCAGTGGTGTGGCCACGAGCCAGCTTTTGTCCCTCTGAATCTCTGCTTCTTCATCTATAAAATGGGACCATACAGGGCTCCTAGGAGAAGTTGGTGATGAATGCACATGAACCCCGAGCACACGCTTGGGTCACACAGAACATGCTTAGTACTTGGACTCTCACTGCGGTGACAGTCTCTGATCATCACCATTGATGAGCAAATGGGAGCGCCTGAGATGAGCCACCAAGGTCGAAGTCTATTATTCCTAATTTCACACGCAGTCCTGTGTTGTAGAGGTGTCATTATCCCCAACACGCAGGCGAGAAAACTGAGGTGTCAGGAGAACCACACTGAGGCTCAGACAATCCAAGGGCCCAGGCCATCTGACACCAGAGCCCAAGATGCTCTGTCCCTGGGGCCCTGGCATAGCTTCCCCAAGGGGTTTCACCGTCGGGCAATCTGAACATTGTACAGAAAGGGAAACTGAGTCCCAGGAGGGACTAGTGATTCTAAAGTCACTGTCCAAGCCACAATGGCTCTGGGACCGAAGCCCAGGCAGGCTGCTCTCCGTCCTCCGAGCCCATGCACATACTGGATCCTAAAACCCAGCATTCCAGAGCAGGCCCTTCCTCCCCAACTCATCGGGCTAGAGCCTGGTGCAGAACAATCGAGCCACCAACCCAGCCAGGCCAAACACAGAGGCTGTCCATGTTTTCCACACACTCCCAGCTGAGCAGAGGGCCTGTGCAGCTCACCCTGTGACCGCCCATGGGGAGTGGCCAAGAACTGCCGTCCCTTGATGCCAACGGCCAGCCGAGCAGCCTCTTTCCTGGCAGGGCATTTACTGGGCACCTACTACATGGCAGTCTCTGTGCCTGCCTGTGGGAAAGGCAGGGCTGTCCATCCCCATCTCGTGCACGATGTACCCAGAGCTCAGACAGGTGAGGGACTCACCAGGGTCACGTGGCCAGAAAACAGCAGAGTGACCTTCAAGCCCTCAATGCTCTGCTGTCCTGCCCTCAGCCGTGACATGACCCCAATTTCAAGTTACCGAGAAACTCTGCAAGTGAACCTACGACATTCTCTGCCCTATTAAATAGATCACACACGGGATGTGCAGATGTTTTCATCTCGTAATGACAGTAATGAGGATGTTCTTTTCAATTTATACTGGATTTTTCCCTACCAGAGTGCTAGAGATATTTAGGACAAGATGAACCATATCAAAAGACTTCAATGAAGAAAAGTAAGACATCCCTATCTCGACCCCAACAGCCATCATGGCACGTGGGAGGCACCCTGACAAAAGTCAAGGGTCCTAGGTCCATGCCATGTATTTGTTGTGTGGCCTTGAGGGAGACACTTCACCTCTCCAGTACTCAATTTGTCCATTTGTAAAATGAGGGCACTGGACTACATGACCCCAAGAGTCTCCTCCAGCTCAAAGATTCTAAGATTCCATTTAATAGTAATCAAAGAAATGAATATTGAAACAGTGAGCTACCTTTTTGCTTCTCCATAAAATTGGCAATAATTAAGAAAAATAGAATACCCAGTGCTGGCAAGGATGCAAGGAAATAGACACTCTCTCATCCGCTTTTGCTGAAAATATAAATTGGAACATCCTTTCTGGACAGCAATTTAGCAATTTTTAATAAAAAATCTTTTAAAAATGTCCCTAGCCTTTAACTCTATAATCCCATTTTTAGTCATGTATCTCAAGAGGAGACATATGCAAAAATTTGGTACAGAGACATTTGTGCAAAGATTTAATACAAAGATGCTCATCCCAGCACTATTCATAGTGGGGAGGGGGAAGCAACCTAACTGTCCAGTGACAGAAGATTAAATAAAATATGTTGCACTCATACAATGCACCATTAAAAAATCATGTTTTAGAAGAAGAGTTAATGATGTGGACAAATATTCACAATTGTCAGGTTTTAAAAAGTTAGAAAAATAAAAAGTAAATAATCCCAGACTTGCAAGGCAGTGAAAACTAGTTGCCAAGTCCTACTAGTCTTCCTCCTAAACATATATTGACTCTGCCCTTCACGTCATCGCCACTGACACCCCTGTTCATCACCATGACCACCCTCGGTCTTGATTACCAGCCCCGCCCACCCCTGACAATCTATTCTTTGGACTGTAGCCAGGAACAATCTTTCTAGACCCACATCTAATGTGTCCCCATCACCTCCCTTTCATGGCTCCCCACCCATCTCGGAAATGTCCAAATCCCTTCCCTGGCCTTCCAGGGTTGAGGGGACCCTGACCCACTGGCCAGCAGAGTCTCCCACTGCCCACGTCCTCCCCCAAAGGGGTTCAAGCTCGGCCTTAGGAGCAGAGGAAGCTGGGTCCTATCCCAAGGCCTTGCCAGGAGAAAGGATTGTCACCTGACAAGGTGAGATCGAGAATCCTCTGGGGTGGGGGTGGGGACGGGAAGAACTGTCACATTTAACACAGAGCCCAAGGAAGCAGAGAGAGCAGGAACAGGCCGTGAGGAGGACGGGCATGCAACCCCAGTCTCCCCTTCTCTCTCTGTACAATGTGGCAGGTGGGGGGTGGGCATAGACCCTCTTGGCCCCTCCTGCTGTAGAAGTTGGAAGACTTGCACCCCTAGGGTCAGCCACTGCCAGGAGCGGTTTGAAGGGTCCCCTCTGAACCAGGAACTGTGCTAAACCCTTAAGGTGCCCTGAATCCTCTCCAGCTCTGGGCCTCCCATGATGCCCATTTTCCAGAAGAGGAAAGTGAAGCTCCGTGAGATGGGGCTTGCCCAAGCAAAGGGCCAGACCCCCAGAACATCCGGCCCCCGAGCCCTACTTCCCTCCCAGAGACTCTGCTTCCAAACAGCCCCCATCCCCTTTCTGGCCTTTTCTCTGGAGCTCAAAGCATTCTTCCATTTGGATCCACAGGGTCTTGTGAGCAGGCATTACAGATGTGCAAACTGGGGCTCAGAGAGGGCAAGCAACTTGCCCAAGGTCACAGAGCCTGAGTGGGGATGCAGCCCCGTTCTCCAGGATAGTGAGTCCCTTCCTAAAAACTGAGGTGATATTTCTTGCCCAGATGCCCATTCCAGTATTAGGAGTCCAGCCTCAGTTTCTCTCACAGCTGCATTGTGCAGCCTTCAGAGGAGAAAGGAAGGGCCTCCTTGGTTTAACCCCTGCGTACAGGATGCACAGGGACTGCAGAAGACACCTCCCTTCCTCTGGCCTCTCCTTCTCCTTGGTGGCTGGTCCCTTGCCTGGCTGTGGAGGGCCCCATCACCCCACCTCCCATATTTGTCCCCAGATGGTGCCAGAGTCTGCCTCCACCAGGCAATGCCTTGCCCCGTCTGGATGAGTGGAGTTGGGTGGCGGGAGTGATGATCAAAGAATATTCCTTATTATAGGAAAGGACCCCCATGAGTCCCAGGACAGTCCCAAACCAGAGAGACCCAAGAGCCCAACTGGTGACACCCAGCACGTCTCAACCTCAGACCCCACCCGGAGCCAGAAGCCCCTTCTCTGCTGTGGTCACGAGGCGTTGGCTGCTGGCCGCCCACGCCTCTCAGCAGCTCCTCCACTCCATGAGCTGCTGCGTGCTGGGCACCGTTCTGGACATCTAGAAAAAGGCGGAAGAGACTCCAGTTGGGCAGGCAAGGTCAAGGCAGAGCCTGGGCTGACCAAGAGCAACAGGAGGAGGTGACCCCCTGAGCCCTGGACAGAGGGTCCCTGGGGAGTGCCTGCAAGCCTCATGGGGAAGGTTGGAGAGGGGTAGGGTAGAGGCACTGCTTCTTGGGCCTCGCTGGCTTGGGCCTGGTGTGGCCCCGAGAAGCCCTTAAACTGATGCGGCTCAGACCACAACAAATGCCCTGAGCCCATGTGCTCGGTCTTTCAGACCACCTGGCTGGCTTCCACCCGCGGGCAGGAATTCCATCTCTCTCATTCACATCCCTATCTCTGTGCCTGGCACAGAGTGAACACTCAATGAGTGGCAGATCAGGGCAGCCTAAAAATGAATAAGTGGCGATGGAGGAGCCTGCTGCTACACGTAAAAGCAAGCCCCTGCTAAGATCCGAGCAAACCAAAGATCCCACCTTCCTATGCCTTCTGTGTGCCAGGCACAAAGGCCAGGGTTGGATGAAGATTCCTCTAGGGAGAGATGAAACTCACCCACAAAATATATTTAAGACCAGTTCAGGATGAAACCGAATTGTATGGTCTAAACAACAATATTAATAATGATCAATTAGAGTGTGGTGTTACAACACCAAGGTCAAGGGTTCGGGTCCCTGTGCCGGCCAGCCACCAAAAAATAAAATAAAGATCACTAACATCTACTGGCCACTCACCACATGCCACATATAGGCCCAGCGCTGTGCACAAGTTAACCTGTTCACTTCTCACATCCCGTCAGAGTCAGGTGCCTGGGCACACCCATTTTGCAGATGAGGAAACTGAGGCTCAGTAAGGTGAGGGGACTGGACTGTCCTACAGCCTGGGCACACAGGGATGCCAGCAGCCTCATCAATAAGCTGGAAGAGAGCAGGGCAGACCTCAATGACACCAGGCCACTGGCAACGCTGACCACTGCTCTATGTCCCAGCTGAGTGGGAGCCTGGTCCATCTCTTGCCAACCTGCTTCTGCTGGACATGAACTACACCAGGAAGGCTAAACGTTGGGTTATGGGAGCACTGACGACTTAAATAATCTCACCTGCAGAGGAGGAAAGAAACCTGCTCTGCGGTGTTAAGCCTGAAAGACGGAGGGTTTGGGCCGGGCTAAATCCAGATGTATCTAGTGAGGGCCACACAGCTGGAGCCTTTATTTAGACCTTCTCCTGCTTCCTTACACACACACAGGTCACCACAGGTACAGCAGGAGCCGGATAGTCACCACCAGGGACAGTACCCAGCACCGACTCAGGTATGAGCAGCTGGCATTCCCCTATGGGCCTCACTTGGCATTGTAGCCAGCTGGGCACAAGGTGGCCTAGGACCCCCAGCATGGACCAGAACGTGGTTCTTCAACTGGGGCTCCCCAGAACCAAGACCCACACAACAAACACTTGTCAAGGATGCAAATTCCTGGGCCCCAACCCAGACCTATAGAATCGGAAATCTGGGAGGTGACCTTGGTATTTAAACAAGCTCTCCTGGAGATTCTGACATTTGAGACTCCTCCTCCCTAGGTGGCTCTTCTCTTGACCCCAAACACAGAATCTCCCGGAACAAAGAGCAGATAGCTGCACTCCCCACCAGAAAAAAGCCCATCTGGGGGTCTGAGAACAAGCTGGAGCTTTCTCTGCTTTTCCTGTTGGGAGACTTTTCATTCAACAAATACCTGTGGACCTACTAAGTGCCAACACATGGGCAGATACAGCTGTTAGCCTCGCGGACAAGGGCCCGCACTAGAGAGCCCACATCAGAGGGAGACAGACAGGAGGCAAATAACCCACCACCACCTCCACCGGCCCACCCCTAATAAGGGCTCCAACAGCGGAAAAGTACCCAGGCTAACTCTCTCCGCGACCAAAACTGTTCCATGTCTCCAAAGGCCTTTAAAAATAGCCCAGCCCAGCACCACAGGGGTAGTTCCCACAAAACCTTGTTGGCTCCACTTCTCTCCAGGCGGAGAGAGCTGCCAGAGAGAGGGGGCTGGACAAATGACCACCCCAGGGCCCTTCCCATCCAAAATCCACCAACATGGTGTACAGCAGAAGCCAGAAAGGGACACGCAGAGTGCCCTGAGGTCCCTCGCTGGGCACACCTGAGGACAAGCCTGGGCACCCTGGTGACTGGCCGTGGGATCTTGGGAATGCCACTTTGCCTCTCTGGGCCTTCGTTTCCCTCTGTAAGTGGAGATAGTAACAATACCCGCCATATGCAGGGCTGTTGGGGAGCCGACATGCACACAGTGCGTGGTGTGCTCAAGCAGCGGGCAGCCTGGCTTCCCTTCTCTCACTGGTGGCTCCCCTGCCCAACCACAATGGAGACACCCCAGTGCAGCCCATGCCTGTCACTCCTGGCAAGGCCCATGGTGCCCTCAGCCTCCCCAGGCACAGGGACCCAGGAAGCCCCACCTGCAGCCTGCCTGTTGGTGGCTGTGGGCCATATCTGGACTGAGCTTGGAGGAGGGCTCAGCAAATCTCACAAAACAGCAGCCAGACTGGAAACGGCCACCCACCCCCTTTGGAAGGAGGGTGAGAGCAGCCCCCAGGCCTGGGAACTGCACCCCTTCGAGAAGCAGCTATTGAGTTGTGAGCTCCTTGCTGCACAATTCCACCGGAGAAGGGCCAGTTCCTCTCAGTGGACTAGTGCCCACTCAGGAAAGCCCCCTTTGTTCCAAGCACATAGGGGTAAGGGGCCTGGAGCTGGAGCGTGGGCTTGGACAGACCTGCAAACGTGCCCAGAAGACCGATGGGGGTGTGGGGGAACAGAGGTTGTGCAATGCACCAGCAGAAGCCGCCTCCCGTGCCTCCATCCACACATGGGGCTGGCAGTCAGTCTGCTGCCTCCAGGGGTGGTGCAGAGGGGCTGGGCCCATGCAGCTGCCCGGGTCTGGGTTCTGCATTCCACCCAAGCCTGGGGCCACTCCCCCTTCCAAGTCAAACACCCAGGCAGAGGCTCTTCCAGACCACGCAGCTGTTCCTCTCCCCATCCCCAAAAAGAGACAGGCTGGGTCAGGATCCAGTGCCATTAACCCCTGGCATGCCGGGGCACCTCCAGAGAGGCTGCAGGGGAGGGGAAGCCTGGTATGGAGAAACCGGAGATGCAAGGGGACTGCAGAGTTGTGAAGTTGGCAAGTAGGGAGAGACTCTCTGGACTGATCTAGAGAAGTCCGGAACGGACAGACCCCCCTCTTCCTGGCTGCCCCATTAGGTGAAATGATCAGACCCACCAGATCACCCTGGGCTGTATAAACCCACTTCCCGGTGTGGCAGATCAAGGAGGAGAGACGTGAGATGGGGCCGGAGGAGAATTCAGCCTGGAAATGCTGAAACCCACAGGGCACCCAGGACCCTTCGCCGTCGCCGCCACGAGCTCTCTGACAAGTCTTACCCCCCGCCCCCCACCACACGATCGGGGCCAGGGAGGGGGCGACAGGCCAACCTCGCAGCAGCGGCGGCGGCGGCGGCGGCGGCATCGTGATGCATGAATCACCCACCCCGCCGCGCTCGTGCCAGGCGGCTGCGCGCAGCCCGAGCCCCACCGCACCGGCGCCCCCTCGGGACAGCTCCGCGGAGAGGGGGCCGCGGGGGGCTGGGCTGGCCCTCCCGGCCCGAGGGTGGCCGGGCCCACGCTGACAGGCGGCGCCAGAACAATGGGGCCAGGTGCGGGGTGGGGGCGCGGCCGGGAGCCTCCGAGGCGCGGGCGGGGTCCCGGCGCGCGCACTCACAGTAGGTTTTCCTGGTCAGCTCCTCCACGACTTCGGGCTTCAACTTGCTGTTGGATTTCCCCATCCTCGGCGGCCGCGGCCCCCGCCCCCCGGGCCGGACCCGGTCGGGGGCGCCCAGCGGGAGCGGCCGGGCCGGGGCCGCGCCTTTGTCTGCGCCGTGTCCGCGCTGCGCGGAGCGGCTGGCGGCGCCGGGGCGCCCGGGGCGCGGCGCGGGGCCCGGGGCGCGGGGCGGCCGCTCGGCAGGCCCGGAGCTGCGCTGGGCCGGTGGCCGCGGTCGTCCCTGGTTACTGGGCTCCGCGGCACATGCTCGCTGCTGCGCTGCCGCTCGCCGCCGCCCCTGCACTCCCCGCCTCCCGCCTCCCGCCCGCACCGGCGCGCCAGGGGTGGACCCGGAGCCGCCACTCAGCGCCCGGCGCCACCTCCCGCCCCGCACCCGCCCGGCCGGGCCCTGCGCCCGCGGACCCGGGGCCCCGCGCGCCGCCGGCCGGGCCCGCCCGAGGCCGGGGGAGGGGCACCCGCCGCCCCCTCCTCGAATCGATCCCCGGCGAAGCGGGGTGGGGAGGGCCGGGAAGGTCGGACGCGAATGAGGCCCTGTTCCGACCAGGAGAAATTCATTCATTCGACACGATTTGTCGGGCGCTGGGGACACGGTGGCCAACAGGACGAGCGCCGTCCCAGCCCTCTCCGGGCGCCACTGCTGTGCACGATGCCCCATGTTGCTGGGGGGGCACCTAGCCATGGCCTGGGGGAAGGTGACCTCCAAACCCAGGGCGAGGAAGGGAGGGTGGCTGGGAAACGGTGGGGACCAACCATACGCCCTGGAGGCGGAAGGAGGCCCGAGTGCCGGCGGGGAGCTCCCTTCCACGCAGGCCTGGCAACCCCGCGTCTCCAAGGAGCTGGGTCTCAGCAGGGGTGACAGGGTTACTTAGATCTGCCTTCTCCTCTTCTCTGGCCTCTGTGTGGAGGGGCTCTCAGAGCAGGACTTGAGGCTTGGGTGGCTGGCCAGGCCTCCACCTGGATGGACAGACGCAAGTGGGTTGGAGTGGGGGGTCTAGGAAGAGAGTCCAGCACGGCCTTCCCTGGCCGCCCCATCTAAAAATGGGGACACATTTGAGACCTTTCCTATCCTCCTTCCCAGCTTTGTTTTTTCTCCTTAGCATCTACCTCAGACTTAACCTAGTTTTATTTATTGTGTTTTGCCTTCTCCTTCCCTAGAGTATAAGCTGCCTGAGGGCAGAGAGAGCTTCCTCACCGAGAGCCACCGAGGCACAGCAGCTGCGCAGCCAACCTCCGTGAATGAGCGCGGGACTGAGGAAGGACAGACACCCGGAGCTGGGGGCCTGGAGGAGTGCAGGGAAGGACGTGGCAGCCCTCTCTCAGGGCCACAGGGGCCCCACGTTTGCACAGTGTTCAGACCTCAAGAGTCCGGGAAGCTCAGAGGAAGGGGGAAGACAGAGAAACCCCAACCAGGGCCCAGTGCCTTTCTGCCCCCAAATGCCTCTCTACCTCCATGCCAGCTCTGCCCTGGAAGGCCTGGCCCAGGCCGAGCCCCAGGAACTCTCCAGATGGGCATGTACTTGCTGGCCTGAGGGAGCTCATTCTGCAGAGGAAGTTGTGGGGGAGCAGACATGAACCCCAAGGGCTGGATCTGGGCCCACTGCTGGAGGTATGTGGTTTAGACTTGGGAGCAGGATGTCCCAAACTTGAGGACCAGCTCAGAATAGACACCTGTGAAGGACCCATAGGGAGGGGCTCAGAGTTGACCAGCTTGGCCTGAGCATCCGGCCTAGGAGGAGACACGGGGACCAGGAGCTCTCCAGATGACAGTAACAGCAGGAGCAATTAGAGACCTATAGAAATCCAGGTGTTCCTCCTGTGAGTATTCCTTGCTCACTGCCCATGTGCCAGGCACTGTCCTGGGCACCAGGGCACTGCCGCGACCAATGCGGGAGCTCCTGGACCTGACCCAATCTGCCCACGGTGACCACAGAATCACAGAGAGACAGACACCACGCAAGGAACAGGGATCTGGGAACGTACATGTAAACACCTGCCAGGGAGTCAGAGAGGTTTCCGGGGGCTTCACAGAGTCATCCATCATTCAGCAAATATTAACTGAGCACCTGCTATGTGCCAGGTCCCTGGGGACACAGACAAAATTCCTGCTGCCATGGACTTACGATTTAGTGAGGGGAGAGAGATATAAACAATAAGCAATGTGTATAAGCAAGGTATTTAGTACGTCGTATGAACCATAAACAAAATGCTTGAGTAAAACAGAGTATCTCAGAGGTGAAAAAGTAAAACCAAGTCAGGAGAGGACTGGGAAGCGCTGAGATCGGGAGACGTGAGATTTTTAACGCAGAGGGAGCCTCGCTGAGAGGACAATATTTGAACAACGACCCGAAGAGGATCAGGAGGGGAGCCCAGGGGGACGCATTGCCCAGGCCCTGCTCAGGGCCTTCCAGGGGTGGAGTTTAGAGGGCAAGGCAGAGAGTTGGCAGACGGGGTCAGACTGAGGGATCTGATTGAATTTAGTCGGAACCCGCAGTTGCTGCTGCACAGAGTCCAGGCAGGCAGGGGTGGAAACGGACCTGCCAGAGATCACTGCACCATCAGTCAGGAGGGAGTGGTGGCCGGCCCGATGTGGCAGGGGCAGACATGGAGAGAACTGGTGAGACTCTGTTCTATTTTGAAGGTAAGGATGGCAGGATTGCCTAATGGATTGGGTGGGGCACATGAGACAGAGACGGAGTGAAGGTCATACCCAAGGTTGTCGACCTGAGCAGCTGGAAGAATGGGGTTTCCTTTTGCTCAAATGGGGAGTGGACAGGGTTGGAGGCAGGAAGAGCAGGAGTCTGATTCTGGACAGGTGTAGTAGGAGATGCTTATTAGACCTCCAAGTGGAGATGCGGAGGAAGCAGGTGATACAGGAGCCTGGAGTTCATGGTCACGTCCAGGCTGCAGGCACAAGCAGAGTGTCTCCCTGGTAGAGATGGAATTTGAAGTCCTGAGACAGGATGAGATCACTGAGGGAGCGAGTGTAGACTGAGAAGGCTGGATCAGGTCAGGGAGACAACAGGTTGCCAGTGGGCGGAGAGGCAGGAAAACCACCAAGAGGGGGCTGGGTGTCCCGGAAGTCACAGAAGAACGCATTTTAGGAAGGAGGGGAGAAGCATGGGAGCTGGCCAGCCAAGGGTGGGGACAGCATGTGGGAAGGTGCTGAGCCTGGAGACCAGCCAAACCCTCTTTCCTGACCTGGTTTTCAGCCCAAAGAGCCCCTGCTCACATCAGCAGCCCAAGTGCCCAGACAAAGGGCCCAGATCAACTCTCTCTGACACCCTTGGTCACTCTCTGAGAGCAGAGGTTCCAGCTCTTTCTGCCACCAGAGTTTGATGTTTAAGTGAAGAAAAATGCGCAGCCCATCTTCAGGTTGGGTGTCATGACCATGACCGGATGGGAAGATTAAGAGGATCATTCTGGCTGCGGTGCCGGTTGTGGGGAGGGTGCAGGGCAAAGGCAGAGATGCCATTGAAGAGCCGGGGAATTTGAGTGGCAATTGATTAGATAGGCATGGGGGTAGAATAAGAGAGAGGAAGAAATGAAAATGGATCTGGGGTAGTGGGGTCAAGCGTGGCCCCTGCAGCTGCTGGAAGCACCTGAGGGAGGCATACATGTCTTAAGATGGGGCCCCCTGAGGAGGACCAGGTTTGAAGGGGAGGGTCATGAACTCAAATGTTGGATCTGAGATGTCTGTGAGACATTCAAGTGAGGGTGGTGAGTTCCATGTTAAAAAAAAAAAACAAAAACAGCAGCTTATAAACCTGTGTGTATACAGTGATCAAATTAAATACATGTACCTGTGTAGGAAACAGTCTGAAGGCTGTATTTCCAATGTGTTAAATCAGTCATCATTATAGGTGAGATTATGAGTCATTTTTATCTTTTTCTCTCATCTGCATTTTTCCTTGCATTTTTAATTGAGATATAATTCACACAAAATTCATTATTTTCAAGTGTATTGCTATCTTCTGCAACTATCACCACTGTCTAGTTCCAGAATCTCATGTGTATTTTATAAGATTGTTTTCTACCATTAGAGGCACTGCTTTTGAATAAGAAAAATATTTTGTCAAGTCATTTCACTCATCTGCAGATAGCTCAAGAAGAGGCCTTCCTGGGTCACTGAGGCTTTCACAGAGATCTTGTCAGTGACCCTGATGCCCAGGCCCTGCTGCAGACCCAATGAATCTGAATGAGGTGGGGTAGGCCTGGGGATCTGCATTTTAGATTAGCTGATAGTCCTCACCCTTACTTTTCAGCAAGGTTTCTTCTCTTGTTTTACAAGTTCACCTGGAAGCAAGACTCCAGAAGCTCAGTAGTTCTTCCAGAAACACTTGGGCAGGGGGATTACGTACATGGGTGCACACAGTCTGGATTATACATTCCCCTGGGTGGCTGCATTCTGGGCTGGGGTTACCTCCCCTGCCCTATCAACAGCTCTAGACTGATCTCTCTTCCCAGATCTTAGTCCCTGTATCCAGTGCCTTATCGGGTGTGTCCATTTGGGGGTCCTATAGGCACCTCAAACTCATCAGGCCCAAAGCATAACTCATCATAGCCCCCACCACCAAAAAATCCTTTTTCTAACAAATGGTCCCTCCCATATCCAAAAGTTCCAGCCAGAAATCTGAAACATCCTCGGCCCCTCACTCTCTCCAGGACCCCGCCCCCCATATCCAATCAACCACACCTAGTTAATTGGATTTCACTCCCTCAACAGCCTTCAAGGCTGAGCACTTTTCTGGATCCCACCACAACCATTTTAATCCAACCACAGCCATCTCCCAACCATTGCAGCAGCCACCTAAGGGTCTCCCCTGAGCCTTTCTTGTACCTTCTCAAGTCCCCATACTTCAGCCACAGTGAGATTTCCCTGTGCAAACCTGCTATGTCAGTGCCCTAGCTAAGCTTCTCACTGTTCTCGTGGAAAGCTCTGTAAGGCTTACGAGGCCCTGCCTGGCCTGGCAGCGGCCCCCTCCTCTCCTGCCTCATCCTGGACGACTCTAACAAGCCAAACTCTTGGCCTCCAGGCATTCGCAGATGCCGTTTCCTCCGCCACATGTGGCCATAGAACACTTGCAATGTTGCCAGTCCAAATTAATGTCACAGGGCACAGGTCTGGCTGCCTACCTCCTTCCAAAAGCAAACGACTCAAAAGCCATATGTTGGTGAAAATGGAAGTCAGCTTTTATTCAGGCATACCGGTGACCTGAGGAGAGATGTTAGGCTAACCCATCTCTCCAGTAAACCCAAAGGAGAAAGGCCAGACCAAAGCCATCTCTGAGGGGGTTTTAAAGAGGGGGCTGAGGGAATGGAAAGTGGGAAATGAAAAGCAGGAAGGAAGGGGATGTGCCAGGGGCCAGGTGCAAAGACTTGCCAAGACTCTGGTTTCTGCTCCTGTCCTTGCTGTTCTCTCAAGGTCCCGCTGGAGGGGTGGAATCAGCACAGCTTTATTGATGTCTTCCTTGATTTCTCAGGGTCTGCAAGTTTACAACTTCAGGCTGGCTAGAAAACAGCTTTACGTTTATGTAAATAATGCCACCTTGCCCCATAACCAAGGTTCAAAATATCAAATAATTGTGGAAAAAGAGGGAACTCAGAGAAATGCATGCTAACAAGGAAAACTGAGTCCTTTTAAAATCTTTTACAGCCCATGCAATTTTAGGTCCCAACATGGCTTCAGTCCTGCTCACTCCAACATTAAGATGTGCTGTAACACTGGGTGTCAGAAAATGGGTGTCCAGATACTGCCAGGCAGGGTGTGCGTTGGTACAAGCGTTCTGAAGAACAATTTGGCAATACATATCCACACTTTCTGACTCAGCAATTCCACTTCTAGGAATCTATCCTAAGGCAACAATCAGAGATCTTTGCAAATGTTTAGAGACTCACTGATGTTATTGCTGCAGCATTTACTACAATAACAGAAAAGGAAGCAACCTACATATTCAAATATAAGAGACTGGCCTATCCATATCATGGAATCCTGTACAATAATGCTGAATTATAGCATGGATGGAAATCTGTCCACATGCTGTAGATCTGTTTACAACACAGTAAGTACAGAAAGGTTTCAAAAACCTGTAGGATGATCCTAACTGTGTCAAGAAAAGCATCTTTGTACATCATTGTATATTTTAATGAAGTGGTTTTAATCTTATTTTGTTCTCTAAATTTTAAAAAAATTGTCAAAAGTATATAATCTAATATCACCTGAAGAGAAACAAGTTGCTGTGGTATATGTGTCCTATGGGAAAAAGAATTCTTTGATCAAATGCTTTTGGGGAACATCCCATGCTATAATCACCCTTAGGAGTTACAGTGCATGTTAGCAAAATAAAGGCTCTGAGAAGTCCTGCAGGAAAGAATTTTTTTAAATTTAAATAAATATTTTCTACACCTATTTGGCTGTGGAACATTTTTTAAAAACTCCTATTAGCATTCTGAAGAGCCAGTGTCCCGTGGAATAAATAACCATGAGGAACCCACTGTTTTATCTACTCCCCTGGGAGAAATGACATGGGGTAGCAATATTTCCTGAAGGCGAGTGGGATACACTGAACCCTGACGTGAGGGTTAAATGGCTAAAGGGAAGCAGCTAGGCTTTAGGAGGTGCAGCGTAAGGTAGGGATATTCACAGGGCAGGTGGTTCTGGAAGGAGCCTGCCCAGCAACCAGCTCCTTCACCATCTCAGATGTCACATCCAGCAGGTGCCTGGTACTCAGTGGAGGCTCAACCATGCTCAGCTGAGATGATTCTCCTTGTTCCCACAACATGCTTCAGCGGGCCACCAACTCCAGCCCATGGATAGTGGCTGCTAGAGCATCGTGTTGGGAGGAACCGAGGCAGGCAGGGGCTCAGCTGGAGAGAGTGGCATGAACCATTATGCAGCTGGCCATGGTCACCAGGAGGAGAGTCAGCCTGGGCACCAGGTATCTCAGTGTTCCCTGAGGAGTCCTCTAGTCTTTCCCACCCATCTTACCTGCCAGGTAGCAGGTCTTACATTCACCTGGAGTAAATCACCACCCACTTGGGATAAATAGTGCTTTGCAACGCTGGGTTTGGAGAAGAGCTGGTCACCCCTCCACATCAGAGCTGTCTCCCACAGCCACACCCTCAGGCTAGTCTGTTTTTTAGAGGCCTGTGCAAGTAGCCAATCACTTCCTCCCTCTCGAGGAAAGCAGGTTGGAACAGTGGTTAGCACAGGCCCTAGAGCTGGACTGAACTTGCTGGTTGTGTGGCCCTGGGCAAGTTACTTAAACACCTTAAGCCTCAGTTTCCTCATCTGTAAAGTGGAGATAATAAAAACACCACCTCCCCTTACAAAAATTCTCATAAGGGGCGTTATGAGAATAAAGTGACGTGTAGAATACTTAGCACTATTCAGTAAAGGTTGACTATTATTATTACTGACAAATAATAATATATTTGCTTTAACAATATTACTGTTATGGTTATTATTGGCAAAGGAAAAAGGAAATCATTTAATTACACTTTCTGTGGAAAGGACCCTACATCCTGCAGGAATCTGGGCATTAGTACTGGCTGTGGGACTTGGGGCCAGGCATTGGGCCTCAGTTTCCTCCATTGTAAGTTGGGATGGTGGTACCCTGGGTGCCTGCTCCCATGCAGGGCTGTTTAGGGGCCCTGAAAAGCCTTCCCCTGTTGCAGGAGATGCGGTCATTATGCAGAGTCGCTGATCTGGGTGGATCTGTGGATGAACATGTGGCCAGCTTGCTAAAGAACAGGTGCAAGGCTCATCTGGCCTGGGGACAAGGCCCCCTCCTCAGTTCTCCTGGGCACCCTTCATGTGAGAAGGGACCTCTTCACTGTCTTTCCTGAGAGCCCATGACCACTGGGCCATAGGACAACAATTACCAGATGGACTGTTATGGTCCTCAAAGCCTCTGGCTGCCCAGGGAGCCTGGGGAAGACGTACTCTCTCTGAATTTCAACCCTGCTCGTAGGTATCAAGACCTCAGTGAGGACCTCAAGTGAGGTTGGCCTTGAAAATGGCCACTGGCCATAGCCTCCTGGAGTCCCAGCGAGAAGGTGGGGGCTGAGCTAAAGCCTCCCCCAAGGCAAGGTTGGAAAGGAGAGCACAGCCGTGTTCTCTAGTGATCTGCATCCGAGGGAAGGTCAGGAAATCCTCCAGCAAGGCTAGCAGGCCAGTGAAGCAAAACAGGGGGTCTGCTAGGAGGGCGGGAGAGGCAGCCAGGGCTCCGCGTGTAAGGACAGCCACGGGGTGGGCGTTGCATCCTCTCTGACATGAAGGTTCCAGGGTTCCCACAACAGAGACCAAAGGTGGCTCGTGGCAGCAGAATTGACAACGTACACATGGAAACACTCAGGATGGGCACTGAAGGAGTAGGTGGAGGACAGCTGAGGAGAGACAGGACCCAGGAGTCCCCAGGATCTGGGAGCTACAGGGCAGGGACAAGGGAACGGCGTCTTCAGGCTGTGTCCATCGTAGGACATAGCCATCGGCTCTGGCCACTCTCCCCTCTCTTCAGCCCTTTGTTCAAAATTCAGACCTGGGAGACGGATGGGCCATGCAGGGGTCACAGGACCACACGGGGCAGGGGGCAGGCAGGGCAGCTGGCTGGACAGTCCCACCAAGGCTGCTCCCTGTGGGGGAGGGGGAGTGTCCTCAAAGTAAATTGGGTGCTTTTTCCAGAAGAATGGGGAATGAATGCTGCTTGGTGAGGGGTTAGGAGAAAACTCCCAGGCCCCTGCCTCTCTGGGGCAGATTCTATCTTGGCAGACAGCTTCCCCTGCACCTCCTAGGCCAGCCCAAGTCTTACATTCCTTCCAGCTCACCTGCCCACAGACCGACTAGGGAGCCATAAACTCCAAATCTGGGAGAAAGGATCTGATTGGTCCATGTGAGCCAGGTGCTTGCCCCAGTCCAATCAGCCATGGCCAGCGAGGGTGGGGTCATGTAATTATGGCTTCAGAGGTCCACCCTCAGGAAAGGGGGGCTGAGCAGACACTCTAAATACCACCTATCACAGAATTCCAGAAACCTCAAAGTTGGGAGCCACCCTTTGAAGACACTGGGTCCAACGCACTCACCTTACAGATGGGAAAAAGGAGGACTGAGGCTTGTTTCTCCCCATGGGGAGAGGATTCTCTGTTCTGCAACTTGGGCCGGGTTCATAGCTGAGCCTCCAGCAACCAGTGGGCTGTCCCAGGACCAAGCTCAGAGATGCTCAGAGGAGGAGCCCATCAGCATTCTGGGTTCCAGGGAGCTGCGCCCAGCTTGTCAGCATGATGCCTGCTGATATTCCTGATGGTTCCCCAAGTCAGGCCAAGCCCTTTCTCATGCCAGGGAGTGCCCAGGCCAGGGCCAGGACATGGACTCCTCTGGGTAGATCCAAGGGTAGGTCCTAGGAGAGCCCCAGATGGCCTCTAGGGCTTGGCCCAGCTCTCCTGGGGTCCAGACCCCCTATACATCTGTTATCTCCGAGCCAAACCAGGGGCCCCGTGAGGGCAGGGCTGCATGTGTCTTGCCACTGCTGCCTGCCCAGTGCCCAACCCAAGGCAAAAGCTTGAACAATACCACTGAATGGGTGAATGTTGACTCCAGACCCCCCCTCACCCCCCACCCGCTCTTTGGCCATGACATTAATTCCATCAGTCATCTTGAGGTCAGCCACACACTGAATCCAATAATGCCTAGTCCACTATTCTCGGCTCCAGGCCCACTAACTTCTGGTGCAGACTTGGACAGTCACTCTCATTCTCAGGGCCTCAGTTTCCCTGCCTGTACAATGAGGAGCTTCCAGGTTTCTTCCAGCTGGGACACTATGTGCTGTAACAGTTCTAAACTGGGGTCCAGTCTTGAGGCATCAGAGCTGACTGGGATAGAAACAGAACACACTGCCTTCTCTGGAGTCCTTCAGCTGCTCTTGCTTTCAGACTTGAACTTGGTGTAGCCTTGGTAAGTGAGAAGTCCAGCAGTAGCAGTGGCAGCTACCACTTACTGCACCTCGGCAGTGCACCAAATGCTTCCCATGCATCAGTTCACTGGGCCTTCTCATGACCCCGTGAATTAGGTAGCAGGGCCCAGGGAGATCAAGGAGCTGGGCCTGGGTCACACAGCTGCTGACTGGCCATAGGGGATTCAAATCAGGCTTGTCCGACCCCCCGCCCCCAGTCTGCGCATGCTTGCCACTTGCTGGGCTCACTTTGTGGTGCAAAAATGTCCCTGAATCTAGCTGCAGAGATTGTGCTCTGCATGTCATTCTGCCCAGCGTCACCACTCACCAGTGCTGACAGAAGGCAGAGGGGTCCACATAACTTGGGGCTACCAAGCAGTCACTGAGTGGATAAGAGACACTCTTCTTACCTGCTCCCCTCTCCCACAGCCTCTTCTTCCAAGTGGCTCTGGGAGGGCCCGTGGGGACCCCACCAGCGAGGCTTCTGAAGTTTCACAGATGGAGCTTGACGGCTCCCTTTCTGGGCTCTAGCAACCAGTGGAGGACCTTCAATTGCAGCTGATCCTTAAAGGCCTCATTCTCAATCACCTCTGAGGCATCACCCATATGCTGTTGTGCCAAAGGCAGCACCTGGCTCCCAACACTCTGGCCTGGGGAAGTCCACAATTGGATGCGGCTGGCCATTGAGTGCCCTGGCTTGGGGTTCTGCACTCAGTCCAGGATTCCTGCCCAGCCTTCAAAGACCCACCCACAGGGCTTCATGTGGATTCTGGGGAACAGAGAGGCAGCACTAACACTCAAAAGTTACAAAGGCCCAGGGAGGCAGCCCACACCTCCTTGGAGCTTCCTTTTGTAAAAGAATGGCATCTGCTCCCTCAGGTTGTGAAATGCATCTGGAGTGCGGAGCAGCCCCTTCCACCCCTATCCTGTGCTTCCTGTGCAGCTGTGCCAGGTCAGGTCATTGCCCAGAGCTGGCTCCCAGGTGCTGGGGCAGGAAGCGGGGACAGGGCAGAAATGGGGGAAAGTCCATGGAGATTGGACTCTCCCAGCTCCTTGTGATTCTCAGCCCTGCTCCACTTGAAGGAAACATGCTGCTATGGACTGAATGTTTTTGTCCCCTCCAAATTTGTATGTTGACATCCTAACTCCCAATATAATAGTATTAGGAGGTAGGGCCTCTGGCAAGCAATTTAGTCTTGAAGGTGGAGCCCTCATGAATGGGATTAGTGACCTTATAAAAGAGACCCTGGAGAGTTGCTACCATGGGAGGTTACACAAGAGATGACTGTGAGGAGGGGTCCTCACCAGACACTGCATCTGCCAATGCCTTGATCTTGGACTTCCAGGCTCCAGAAGTGTGAGAAACAAATTTCTGTGGTTATTAGGCCAACCCAGTTTATGGTATTTTGTTATCACAGCTGGAACAGACTAAGACACCCTTCAACACCAAGCTTATTGCAGGGCCCTGCAGGCTATAGGGTGCCCTTGCAGGGGATAGATGAAAATAAGAAAAAGGGATGTGTAGGTTTTGGGCTCCTTCTAATGGGCTGGTGGCTTGGAGGTAACTTAAGGGCCAGTTGTTCCAACTTGTCTCTGTCAGTCCACAGCTTAGCCTGGAAGGCAGTAGGGTGGGGGAGGCCCTGCAACTACCAGGCCCTTTGCTGCCTGAGTGGCCCTGGACTCTCTCCTCTTTGCTGCGTGGTCAGGGCTCCCAGGAGACCCCTCCAGAGGAATAAATACAGCCTTGTTAATAATTCTGTCTGAATCAGCCCAGCACAAGAGGCTCTGGAGGCTTAATGTTAAAAGTGGCTCCCCAAAAGGCCCAGAGAGACTCATTACATGGAGGTAAAACATGATTAAAAATCAATGCAGCCAGCCGCTGATGGATTTTTTAAGGGCTGGACAACGAAAAGGCAGGAGACAGAGTCAGACTCACCGAAAAGCAGGGAGGGCAAAGGAGCCCGGGTGAAAATTCAAAATGGGGTCAGTGAGTTTTTTCTCAAAAGCAACAAAACCAGCCTTACCCCAGGCTCAGGCCTGGAAGGTTTATTGCTTCTAGTCACGGTCCAGGAGGCAGCACCCAGGCTCCTGGTCCAGGACTTCTGGATAGCTACGGGCAAGTCAGTTGTCCCTCAGACTTCGCCTTAGAACAAGGTGTTGCCTCATCCATGGGGCAGCACCAACTCAGTCCCCTCTCATGCTGTCAGTGGTGGTCTGGGGTCAGGGCCCCTCTCTGTGACAGGCTGAAGTTCCACCTGGCTGCCTGCCCTGACAGCATTCTCCAGCCACTGATGATGAATGAATGTCATCAGCAGATCCTCAGGCAGGACACTTTGTATCAATCATCCTCCCCGTGACAGCCCTTTCCCTTCCTTTGCTAACTATCCACTACTCTTCTTTCAGAATTCTGCCCATTTTCTAGGGAGCCTTCCCAGATGCTCCAGGGAGACTGTGAAGCCTGCTCAGGCTCTCTGATGCCTTGTGCATTCCTTTTGGCAGAGTGGTGGTCTGCTGAACCGCTTCACAGTAACACAAAACCTGACTCCAACTGGCTGAAGCAAAAGGGAATTTTTGACTCATGTAAGTAACTCAAGAGTCCAGCAGCATCTGCCTTCAGGCAAGGCTTGATCCAGGACTCACAGCCTATGTAGGTTCTGGTTTTCCCGTCTGTCTCTGCTTCTTCAGTGTTGGGGCCATTCTCAGGCAGGCTCTCCAACTGGGCTGCAGGCAGCAGTTTAGGGCTTCCTACTCGGTATTCAGATCTTGCTGAAAGTGACCCACTTTCTCACCCACCCCCATCCTGCCAACCAAGACTCCAGAACTGGGTCTCATTGGCCCAGGTTTGCCTGAATGGAATCATTTGTCTGTTCTTGAACCAATCAGTGTAGGAGGTGGAGAGGCAAGAAATATGCTGATCAGCTTAAACCAAACAAGGCCCAAGCCTAGAGCTAGGAGTGGAGTCCATCCTACCTAAACCACGACCTGAGAAAACTGAGGTCTAGTCTGGAATAGGGAAAACGGGATGAAGGCCAGAGAGGCAGCCAGAGATGTCCCCCACAACACTCTTCTCATCACTGACCTTAGCACATGCCTTTCTCCCTGCCCAGATACCTTCTCACCACCACCTGCTTCCTCAAGCTAATGCATCCTATACAGGATGGTTTGGATGGTACTTCCTCCATGAAGCCCTCCTGGACCATACCTAGCTCGGGTTGGGTGCGCCAGTTCTGTGTTCCCACAGACACCTCTCAGCTCAGATCACTCTATGTCTTATGTACTTTCCTTGATCTATTATTGAAAACTCCTTTAGGAAAATATAATTCACATACCATATAATTTGCCCATTTAAAGCATACATTTCAACGATTTTTAGTATATTCACAGTTGTGCAACCATCACAATTTTAGAACATTTTTATCACCCCAAAAGAAACCTCATACTCCTTAGCATTCACCCCTCACAACCCCTATCCCCCTAACCCTAAGCAACCACTAATCTACTCTGTCTCTATAGATGTGTCTATTCTAAACGTGTATAAACTTGGATTTTATATGGACAAGTGGACATTGGACATTGTATGGAAACAGAATCATACAATAAGTGACCTTTTGTGTCTGGCTTCTTTCTCTTAGCATAATGTTTTCAAGTTTCATCCGTGTTGTAGAATGTATAACTACTTTATTCCTTTTCATTGCTGAATAATATTCCATTGTATGGCTATACCATGTTTTTTGTTTATTTTTTTTGCAGCTGGCCAGTAGGGGGTCTGAACCCATGACCTTAGTGTTATAAGGCTGTGCTCTACTATGTTTTATTTATCTATTCATCAGGTGATGGGCATTTGGGTTGTTTCCACTTTTTGTCTATTATGAATAATGCTGCCATAGACGTCTGTATACAAGTTTTTGTGTATACACGTCTTCATTTCTCTTGGTTATACATGTAGGAATGGAATTGCTGAGTCATGTGGTAAGTACACTTAATCTCTAGAGGAGCTGCCAAACTTTTCCAAAGCAGCTGTCCCATTTTACATTCCCACCAGTGGTGTACGAGGATTCCAATTCCTCTGGTCCTCACCAACAGTTGTTATGATCTGTCTTTCTGATTCTAGCCATCCTAGTGGGTGTGAAGTGGTATCTGACAGTTTGCTTTACATTCCCTTGATGACAAATAATGTTGACATCTTTTCCTGTGCTTGCTGGCCATCTGTATATCCTCTTTGTAGAAATGCCTATTCAGGTGCCCAGGCTATTCAATGAGGAAAGGACAGTCTTTTCAACTAATGGTACTGGAAAAACTGGATATCCACATGCAAAAGAACGAAAGTGGACCTTTACCTTACACTGTATACAAAAATAACTCAAAACGGATAAAAGACCTAAATGTAAGAGCTAAAACTATAAAGCTCTTAGGGGAAAACATAGAGGAAAAGCTTCATGACACTGGATTTGGCAATAATGTTTTGGATACGACACCAAAAGCATAAACAAGAAAAAAATCAGTAAGTTGGACTTCAGAAAAATTAAGCACTTCTGGGCATCAAAGGACACTATCAACATTGTGAAGAGGCAACCCACAGAATAGGAGAAAAACCTGCACATCATATATTTGAAACGGATTAATGTCCAGAATATATAAAAACTTTTACAACTCAACAACAAAACAAATGCCCAGTTCAGAAACAGGCAAAGGGGAGACTGGATGGTTAGCTCACCTGGGAGAGCCTGATGCTGATAACCATGGTCAAGGGTTCAGATCCCCGTACTAGCCACACACAACAAACACACACACACACATACACACACACACTAATCTTTCCATTTATTTAGTTCTATAATTTCTTTCAACATTTCATAGTTTTCAGAGTGTAAGTTTTGCCCTTCTGTTAAATTTATTCCTGAGTATTTTGATGCTCTTGTAAATGAAATTGTTTTCTTATTTTTGGACTGTTCATTCCAAGTACATAGAAATGCAATTGATTTTCATATATTGATCTTGTATCCTCCTTGCTCACTTTTGTACTTCTGTGCTGAATACAGTGGGCAGGAACTTTTGAAAAGTCACTCTGGCTAACACATGCCAAATAGACTGGAAGCGGGGCCAGACTGGAGGTCAGGTTGCCAGCTGGAAGGCAGCTAATGCTGTAATCCAGATGAGGGGTGAGGGTGGCCTGGGCACTAGCAGTGGGTGGACTGGAATCACAGGACTAGAATGGGGGTGAGGAAAGGGAAGCATCAAGGACAAGGGCCAGGTTTTGGACCTAGATCACATTTACCAGGATTGGGGAGGGGTGTGGCAATTTCATTTTGGAGGTGTGGCTTTGACATGCCTTTAATACAGTCCAGGAGGCAGCAGTGGAAGATATCAGGAACTCTGAACAGCTCTAGGCTGAAATAAAATCCTGGTGTCAGACAGAATGGTGACTGCCCAGAGTGAATCTGGGGCAGAGCTCCAGGAACCCAGCACTGAAGGGATGGACACAGGAAGTGGACTCTGACTAAGCAGCTGCAGACAGAGAAGCACTACAGGAAGTCCAATTTGGTTAGTGAAGACCGTGAGGAGGGGTGGTGGCAGACATCTCAAGAGGGGAAGACTGTTCCCATGTCACAAGCTGCTAAGTCAAGAGAGAAAATAACCAAGCCCCCAAAGGTTGCAGGTGACGTTGGCCAGACTGCAGTGAGTGGGGGTAGCTAGAAGGTAAAGTAGACCTGAGAGAGGTCTGGCCTGGAAGTGAGAGGCTGCTGCTGTCAAGGGAAGCTTCTTTTCTTAATGGGAAAAACTTGATCAAGCTTTCTTGCTGATGGGAGGGGTCAGGTGAAATGGAAAGGGTGAAGGTGTGGAGTCGGGGATCAAGTGACACCAAAGAAAGGTGGGGATGGGGATGGGGTTGGGAGGGTGGGAAGAAGCCAGGCGCAGCAGTTGACGATTACGTTTTTCCGCCAAAGACAGCTGCCAACCTGAGTGCACCAGCCTGAGACGACCAATGTTGTGACAAGATTCCTGCACAGGGAAGAAATGAGATACTGGAGCAGACCAGCGCAGCCTCCCAGGAAGCATCTGCTCACCAAAAGTTCATGTAAAGTTTAGTATTACCTTTCAATTCTATTTTTCCACAAACTTTTTGAAGTACCCTCGTATGTCAATAGTGGAGCTGGTTCTGTGTGCCTTGCTGGGGAATCTGTGGAGACTCAAGCACCCAGTCAGCATTTACTGAGTACTTACCACACCCAGGCCTGCTCCAGTGCTAGCACAGAGTAAGTACTCAATAACCTCAATAAGCAGGGTTGATATGCCCCCGTCTTCTGGGCCAGCAGGCCATGTTGGTCTCCTTGGCTTCACACTGGAGTTATGGCAGTCAACGCCCTAGTGATGGAAAGCTCAACAAACAACAGAAGGCAGAGGGGCCGTCCCGAGACCACCTACCCCTCAGAAGCAGTCTTGCTGAGCGAGGCCCAGCCCAAGGGGCAGGCACCTGCTCCTGAGGGCTCGTAGTTGCTGAACACTCACCTCATGCCAGGTGGCTCTTCCCATGACGAGACAGAGCAAATGAAGATGCGAGGCTCAGCCAGTGAGGCTGTGCTAGACGCCCAGGCCCAGGCTTTTCCAAGGCCAAATCCACATCTTGAGTGTCAGGAACCAGGGCTCCTTAAGCTCACCTCTAGGCAGCCTGGGCAGCTGCATTTCTGAGAAAGCTCTAGGCTGGCTGTGGAGAAGGGAGCAGCCAGTGAGACCTGGGAACAGCAGCGGGGCTGGGGGCCCATTTAGGACAGCTCAGGGGAGCAGTAGTACAGCCAGGTGCCTGCCTCTGACCTCTCACCCAGTCACCACTGCAACCCCACCAGGCAGGTACGGAGCTGCTGTTGGCATGTCCAGCAGGAGCTCTGTGCAAGGTGGGCACTCATACACATGCCAGCTGAAGGACTGACATATGACTCAAGAAAGGAGCTGGGTCAAATCTGTTCTCAAAGTGTGGCCCAGAACAGCCATGTCAGCACCATCTGGAACTTGTTAGCAAAGCAAGTTCTCAGGGCCCACAGGCAACCTACTGAATCAGAAACTCCGGGCCCCGCAGAGGATTCAGCTGCTCACTAAAGCTTGAGAACCCCTGAATTAGATAATCCCCGAGGTCCACATCTTTTCTCAGTTGTCCCCTTCCTGAGTTGCCTCAGTAGCTTTCATCCTGGATTCCGGATCCTGGGCTCCCCACTCTCAGAATGCGCACCCCTCCATGCTTTGTTCCACAGACACCTTTATAATCCAAGGCCTCTGGGGCGTCAGGGACAAGAGCTGTAGGTGTGAGGCATGACCATTAACTGGAAAACCCTGGTCAACTGACATGGATTCCAAGATTCCTTTTCATTCTCAATTACAACATGGTGAACTGAGGATCACTCTGTAAACACAACAGCAGGAACCAACAGAGCCATTTCCTCAGCTCTTACTGTGCTGGGCACTGAGCCAAGCCCTTCACTTAATCCTCGTCACTCCAATGAGGTCAGAGTCAGGAAACCTGGGTTCTCACCTCAGCTTTGACATTTATTAAATTGGGGGTAAGGGGGTGGAGACAGTGGTATAATCACCTTTAGGTCCAAACTTTTATAGCTTTAAAGGCAGGGCTTTAAAAGGATGAATCACCATCAGTACACTCTGTGAACACAGCCAGACACAAGAGAGGACAAACTGTACGATTCCATTCATATGAAGTTCTAGGACAGGCAAACTTATCAATGGTGTCGATATCAGAGCAGTGATTGTGGTAGTTTCAGAAAGTGGCAGTTTTGACTGGGAAATGGCAAAGGGAACTTTATGGGGTGAGGGAAATGTGTTCTATCTTGACCAGGTAGAGACTACAAAACTGTATGTACATTTGTCAAAACTCATTGAACTGTATGCTTAAAAATAGGTGAATTATACTATATGTAAATATACCTCAATTTAAAATAATTTTAGTAAAATAAGGGCTTTGGGGCTGAATGATTCTAAAAATGCTTTGGGTCTAAAATCCTGAGTTTCTCTGATTGCGATGTGGGATAACCCGCAGAGCTATCTGGTAACCGACGTTAGGAGGAGGTGCACTTAAGCCTGTTGCAGTGAGGGCTTCGACCAAGTCTCTGCTGTCCTCTCCCCTCACATGGCAGCAGTGCGTACGTCCTGCTTCAGAAGGCATCCGCCTGCTCCAGTGTAGGCAGGACATCGGTAGCCTACGATTGGTTGTCAGCCATTTGAGTTTTAATGGTGGCTGCCACAGACCTGCCAAGATACCTGGAACTTGTCTAGTGGGTGTCACTACTGTCAGTGGGAGCAGGTGGAAGGCAGTTAACTAATTTAATGAACAAAAATCACAAAGAAAACAATGATGAGAGGGAGGTGGAGAAGAGAAAGCACCAAGGAGTCAGTGACTACCCGGAATTACAAACATGCATTCTGTCACAGAATCTTTATTTTACACATTTGCATCACAGCGAGAGGATTTATCCCACACATCACCCTGGTCTGAGCCCCCGCCCGTTACATGTTTACATAAATACTCTTCAATGGTCATTAGTGTTAATAAAAAAAAAAAATACTGAAAACTCCTTCTGCATCCCAATCTAACAAGGAAAGCAAATGATATTTACACACCTGCAAGCCCTCCCTCAAATGAAACTTACTTCTGGATTAAATATGTCTGACTTCTTTCAAGGTCACATGACTAGGCAAATGCAATCTACAATCTGCAAAAGCTGCTTAAGGAGCCAAGAACCCCCCGCTTGTGGGGACAGGATTTCTGGATCCTGTAATAGTAAGTAAATGCTAAGAAGGTTGACCCTCTGGCTCCCACGTCTGATTTGGCTGCCTACTGCAAAACCTCAAACAATTGCCTCAAAATAAACTTAGAGTCTTGAGGGTAAGTTAGTTTTTCTGTTTCACTTTGACATTTACTGACTTCATCCAGAATTCCTCCTTCCCAAATGGCCTGTCTACAGACTTCCTGCCACCAGAATTCCAACAGGTCCCTGACAACACAACGAAGTCCTCATGCCTCACTTGTCCCCTCCCTCACTGTGCTTTCTCACACAGTATCTCAGGGGATGTGCATGTCCCATGCCCTAGCAGTGAGCCATCTGAAGGCATTTATCTCTTTTTTAAGCATAAACCATGCAGAGAGGACACAGATACATCGCCAGACTACAAAAGAGGCCCCTAGGGAATATGGGGAGTGTTCAGCTTGCCAACCAAGAACTACATTCCAGGTGGTGACGAGTATTAGCATCAACTTAGGTAGATGTCTTTTAAAGACTCCCCGCCAGAAACACCCTAGGGAAAACTGGAATAAAGAGGAGATCTTTTAGAACATTTGCTATGTTCCAGATGAATACCTTCTTGATATACCAAGAGGTACTGAGTCCAAAGTCTAACTTCTTTAGTGTGGGAACCATTAACTTACTGAATCCTAAAGGGGAAAGCAAAGCATAGCAGGCCATGGGCTTCCTGGGCTTAGTGCATGTGAATCTGTTATAAGGCCAGGAGCAGGTCAGAGAAAGCAAAGGTGAGGTGTGGAGTGTGGACACAGGGGTGGAGGAGTGGGCTAGGATCTGTGTCCTTTGAAATTCAGCAGCTTGGCAGCATGAAGTATGAACCATTCTGCTGTTTTACTGGGTGTATGGAGCGGGGCCAACAACCCATCAGACTGTCTAATGTTCTAAGAGCCTTCCTCGAAGAAAATGCTTCAAGATGGGGGAGAGATGGCCAGAATGCTATTTGTAATTAAAACAAGCACCTTTTACTTTTCCTTTGCCTGTAAGGACTGTCTCCTTGCAACAGACTCTTGTAAGTACTAAAGCAAGACATACATTTTAGTGTGGGTGAAGACCATCACATACAGTCCAAAGCAATAATATACGGTATTAGCATGCACTCTCTTGATGAAATTCTCCTTAGCTTAGGAAATACACCCTTCACAAAGCTGCTGGGAGAAAATGCTGCAATGCACCAAAGCCTTCAGCCCGTATTCCCAGAGTAAGCCTATGTGGAATCAACAGCACGAGCAGAAGCAGGGTGGAGGAGGAGGAAGAAAGAAGGGAAGAAAGATGGAAGGAAAGAAGGAGGGAGGGCGGGCAGGTTGTGGAACAAGACAAGAGCAGAGATCCTGATGAGATCATAAAGCAGGAGTGGAAATCTTGCCATAACTGTCACGTGGGGTAGACTTACGAGGCTGTGTGCTGCTTTGGCTGGCTGGACATGTCCAGGAGGAAAAAACCCTGGATATTTTACTCTAAAGTGGTTTCCTGGAAGAAAACTGAACTGACTCATGCCATAGTCTGAGAAACCATCTTTTACACTGGAGCAAGCTTCACCTTACAGGAAAATGAGCCAACAATTCACCAGAGTCGTATTCAGCATTATCAAATCCATTGCTACTTAAATTTTAAAGCATTGAGGGACCAAGAAATAGGCTGATGGCCCTTGGCCACTGTTAGGAGCCAGGATTAACAGATCAATGATTGTTCTTATTGCCCAAGAAATAATTTTCTAGCAAAATACACACACTTTATTAAATTTCACAGCCAGCAGCACTTCCAGTCCACAACAGATTTCTCAAAGGAAACATGGATATTTTGCGTAGGCAGAAACAGGGAGTAGGAGTACAAAGTGAAGCTATAAATACCACCAATGGCTCTGCAACATGCACGCGATCTTTTCTGCCCAATCCCTGAAAGACTGCAAGGGCTTAACCGCTCAACACCACATTACAATAAGCCAAAGTGGATCGTGAAAATCAGGCTGCAGGAAGCGGCTTGTGAGTTGGTGAAACTACTTGGTTTTGGACCCCAATTAGCCATCTTTACTCAAGAGCAGAGCTGAACGCTGGATCACAGCTATTAAGTGATGGAGAAAAAGAAGACAAATTTATAGAATGGAAAGGAGAACTTCAATGATTTCTTAAGGGCTTGGAACCACCACCTGTTTTCCCAATCTTAGGCTGGGTTTTTGATTTTTCTTAATCATCTGTCTGACTTCAAACCTTCTACCAGTTATATATGGGCAGATGACCTGCTAGTTGGGGAAGGCCGTAGCCAGCCTTTACTTTAAAAATACTCCTTTATCTCATCTGTACAGTCCTGTTCTGGAAGTATCAGGACTGTAGAAGTGCAGCCACTCAGCCATTCTGTGAGTGAGCCCACAGATGTCCTGGTGCTTGGGTTCACAAGCTAGCGTGCTCGTTGAGGCTCTGGCCTTGACTGCCAGGCCCAACAGCGCTTGTCCGCACACACTCTCATCCTCCCTCTCACTCCTCCACTCACAGGCTTCTTTGCTGGAAAAATCCAGCATGTGAAATGAGGATACCTCCATGGAGACTCTTTCTAGTAGGGAGGTTTCTTGTTCTTGCCAAGGAGTCTATCGCCTGGTCAACAACACCTGCTTGCAGGAGAAACAGCAAATGGGTTCTTGTGAGGGAAGTACCCAGGAGGGTTTTGGTGGTCCCAGCATGAGACACATTTCTGCAGAGCTGGTATTGTGTGTACATGCAGGAAAAGAAAGGGTTAAAAATGTTCCCATCCTCCATCCAATCCCCCTTCTCCTGTCACATAGCTCCACATTACCTTTAAAAAAAAGGGGTCCCTTACATGAATACGTAGGGCATATTTACCCTTCTCCTGAAGATGAGAAGATGCACAAACACTCCCCTAAAATACCTGCCGAGAGACAAGCAGCCACGGCCCGAGAAGACACTTGCTCCTCCTCCACAGTAGCCAATAGGGGGCTGGGCAGAGCACAAGGGCTTATGAAAGTGCATAGAAAGGATACCCACTTCCGTGCTGGTCATTTAGGAAGTGAAATGGCACAGGAGAGAGAAAACAACTGTTTTCTGAGTAAAACCCTTCCAGGTTCCCAAACCTGGGATTGTAAGTGTGACCCCCAAATCCTATGGTTTCTGGTTGACTCTTCTGAGCTGGAGGCAAGAAAACAACTCCAAGAGACTGTGACTGTCCTACTCATCCCCTTCCCCCAGCCAGCCCCAAGGCCCCTATTCCTGCAGGTACAGCTCACCTACAAGCCCAGGCAGGGTTGGGCTCAAGCTTCTGGAAGTGGCTCTACCCAGCCAGCCTCCTAAGCACTAAGTAGCTTTCCTGCTGGGGCCATGTTTTGGTCTCCTGATAAGACCTCAAGTCACAATGGACCTTCTGTGTTTGCCCCATCATCAAATGGCTTATCTGTGAGTTGCAATACTGTTCCCTTTAGGCAGCTGGGTTCATCCCCAAGATCTGAAAGTTCAGAAGGGAACTTTCGTGAGTTTCTGTGAAAGACTTCACCATCCCGAAATCCCTGAGAGTAAAACTCTGTTTAATCACACTCATGTTCTTCACATACATACACTCTTGGAATATGGGAACCAAGTCTGTTTAATTCATCTATTTAAAATGCTTACCTAGCCTATAGAAAAAGCTTTGAATGATGATGATTTGCTGTACATTAATATTTGCTTGAACACTACCCTTTTCTGCCCCTAGCTGCTCCTTAAGGAAAATTCCTTCCCTTTTCCCCCCAAATTCTGATCACACAAAATAGAAACAAGCTATAAGAGGAGAGGGAAACAAGACAGTGCTGCTCTGGACAGCTAGCAGAGCCAGATGTGCAGGGAAATCCTATAGGAGGATGCTTTTTGACCTGTAACATACACATACATTTCTTCCCATCCCTTAAGCAACGTAGAATACACCTCAATCAAGAAACCCATTTCCCACCAGCTGGACTGTGTTCCAGGATCACGACCTTGACAGTGACATTACAGCCGTCAGAGGACAGAGCCCTTTTAGAAAGAAGACTACTGGGCCTCTAGAGCTGCTGGTTCCTGATCACTTTTAGTATCTGAAATAAAGGTCTGAGGCAAAATTCAGGGCTAGGAATCCTGGGGCAGGTGCTACACACTAAGTTGGGTTTTGTCTTTGCTTTCTAGAATAACCTAATTTCATTTATTTTTGTCTCCCAAAGGTGAAATGAGACTGTCCCTTTCCCTCCTTTGTAGTCCCTGTGTCATCAGTAGACATGTGACCCTTTCCTAAAGCCCTGCTCCCGTACTGTGACTGGCAGCAGACACATGCCTCCCACCCACCTCCCCACCACCAACACCCCTTTCTATGCCACAACACACTTGGGATCATGGCTGTAGATACCTCAGAGCTCCCAATTGTAAAAAAATTTAAATTAAAAATAAGTTCCTCCTTCTGTCCTCCTCCCTCTCCTCTACGCTCCCTCCCCACCTGCCTGAAGGAGAATTCTAGCTGCCTATAACCAGCCAAATCCAGTTTCCACAAAAGAGAATACAAAATTAGGTTTCCGTGGCACTTTGCTCCCAGCCACGTGCTCTGTGGTGTCACTGCTGGGAGGTGCCGATAGTTAGTTCACTGCCGGGAACTGCTCTTGCTCACCAATAGACTGTTAATAAATTAAAAGTCTCCTTTGACAGCGTCCTCCTCAGGCTGGCTCCATCACACGGTGCCTTCCCAGTCACCCTGGGGCTCCACAGAGCCATTGGTCACCTTCTTGACTTTCTTCATATTCTCCATCACCCCTAACGTTGTCACTCTGAACAAGGAAAAAAACAGAAAACAGATCTAGAATCAGAGACAGATTTGGGTTTGAATCCTGGCCCACTCTTTGCTAGCTGTGTAACCGTGGCCAAGTCACTTGACTTCTCTGTGCTTATGTATGATAAATAATTCTCACTTTCCAGAACTGTCATGAGGAAAAAAAGAGATTCTCCAAAGTGCCTAATCAACAAATACCAGCTGTCATTATTACAATCACCATTAATCTCTTTTTGTTATGACCTCCGGAATTTTTACATTGCATATACAAGGGTGCTTCAAAAAGTTGGTGGAAAATGGAATTAAAAAATAATATGAACCTTTCTATGAACGTCTTGAAGATCCCCTCAGTATAATAATTATGATCATGAGACCAATATCTGAATCATAATTAACATTCAGAAGAGAAAGCTAATTAGCTGTACAGACATTTATAATAACCAGCCACAAAGGATCATTTCTGAGTCATGGGACAGAACCACAGGTTTGGAGGAACCTTGCGGGCCCAAAGATTCTCTGACAACTACAGACAGAGAACTAGCTACTCTCTGCAAATCCAGGCCACATGGCTGTCAGTCAGCACGTGGCCTCTGCCTCCACTCTGTGAGCTCCCGGGGCAGGGGTCTTACTCTGTTGGTGATTCACAGTAATAGAGCCGTTCACCAAACGTGACACTTAGAAATGGAAGAACGCAGGTCTCACAGGGCAAGAGAGGCTGAGCAAGGCAGCTCTCTACATCACAGTGAATACCAGCCAGGTCTATGAGAAGACAACCTCCTACCTCACAAAAGGTGACCTGGATAGGTTCTAAGGTGTCCTGTATCTATGAAGGAACTGGGGGCTCCGTAAGTAGCAGCAGAAACCAAGCAGAGATTTTGAATGTCAAAAACTACCTGGCCCAGGATCTCCCTAAGTGTCTACAGAGGAAACAATGAGGCACTTGTGTTCCCCCATCATGGACCAAAAGGAATTTCCTAATCAGTGAAATAAATTCAATCAATCAACTCTACAGACTCTCTTCATGGACCCAGCTTATCCCTCCACCAACTACCTAATCCCTTCATCTACAAATGGTGACACACTGGCCTTATATGTGACACAACTAGAGTGCGCCCACCTGCACTTCATGGTAAATAAATGTTTTTATGAGGTAGGTGAAAAAAAACTTTCTCCTTTCCTTCCTCCTTCATTCCTGCCACCAAGTTGCTGCTGTAACCAGGCCTCAAAGCCATCCAGTCCTCCCCAGAGTTGAGACTTTTCTCAACAAGAGTCCCTCAGACTCACAGGTTATTTGTACCTGTGGCAAAGTTGGGACAAGGTATATTGCCAGAATGTGTTTCTCAAGGGAACTAAGAGATTCCCACAGGTGCTGTCAGTGAGTGTAAAGGCACCCCCAAGACAAAGGAGATGCCTCAACTGAAACCACCCCGCATCACGGCCCATCAGCTGGTTCACATATTAGGCCTGACCTCCTTAGGAAGAGATCACACTTTCCCCAGGAGGAATCACAGCACACTGGGCTGCTCCTGAAGGGACAGGGAGGCAGTGCCTCCGCATGAGCAAGAGAACCATAGCCTTCCAGCTCCAGCACAGCAGACCCTCCACGCCTGTTTAGATCAGCAGGAAATGCAATCTCTAGTCTTTCAGTAACACTCCCAGTAATAATACAACTATCCTATCATTAAAGCACCTTGTTACCAAAGGACAAGGAGTTCACCACACACTGACACTGAGAGGCAGAAGCACATTCACTGTGACTCAAGTCTGACAGCAGGCTTGGGGAAAACATTTTCTAGCTTGCTTTTCCTGAGAAAATAATCCTTTCCAGGTGATGGTCTAATTGAGAAAACAGCTTTTATTCTCTCAAGACAGGCCTGGTGCTAAGTCCCAGAGGAGAAGAAAAATAGGACTGTTGCTCTTAGGGAGCCCACAGCCCAGTAGAAAAGCCAGTCTTACAGAGCATCAACACAAGCCATTGGACAACACACAGGAGTGCTGCAAGCCAGGCTGGAAATGGCTCCGGGTGAGAAGAATACTCTCGGTTTGGGGAACTGAGGAAGCTTTGAAGCCTGTATTGAAAGATGAGGAGGACCTGGTCAGTAAGATGGAGGGGTGGGAGGAGGGCAGAGAAGTTTCTGGAAAGAAGGCAAAAGGCATGGAAGAAAAAAAAAGTTTCAGGGATTGCTAAGCAGTTAGGGAATGCTAGGTAGTCGCAGCAGTACCTACAGCAGTCTGTGAAGGAAAGAGGCAGGAAGAGTCATGGGTGGACACAGGCAGTCAGGGCTGTGGGCAGCCTCTTCTGCCTGTTACTGGTGGACAGACTTGATTCTTATACCAGGGGTTCTCCGCCTTGGCTCTAGCTCAGGATGCCCGAAGGAGGTAGAAAGCATAGATACCTGAACTCTAGGCATTGAGAATCAGAGCCGCCAGGGGAGTGGCTGGGGAGCCTACCCTTCAAAAGCACTCTACAAGTGATTCTGGCAGCCCAGGAGAATGGACAGGAAGGGAAGACCAGAAGTTAGGAAATCAGCCATCACAAAAGCAGGGGCACTGGGAGAAGGGGGCTGGGGGTAAGAGAAATGAAGTTAGGCCTACAAGATACAGTCACTCACTCCACGTGGGCTGAGGAAGAGGGAGGTGCTTTGGCCAACACCCACATTCTGCTGTTGGTGACTGGGTGGATGGCAGTGCCATTAAGGCCTGTGGAAAATGCAGGGAGAGCGTCAAGCTTGGGAAGACTGCAGTTTCAAGTCTGAAATAACAGTGAGCAGGTGGGCCTGAAGCTCAGGAGAGGCGAGTGGGCTGGAGCTGGAGGTTGGGGAGCGCTCAGTGAAGAGATGGAAGAGGTGGCTTTGGGCATGGATGGTGCTAGGAATAAGAGGGAGAATGGGAATAAGGGCACATGGGAGCCCAGGAGGGTGTCAGAGGTGGGGCAGGTGGTGGTGGGGTTCAGCATGAAGCCAGGACTGGGAGCTGCTGAACTGATGAAGTGAACAGAAGGAGATGAAACCTGACGGCAGATACTGGGGGTGAGCTGGGCTGGGGGACAACAACTACATCCTGTTTCCCCAGCAACCTTCTGGGAAGTTAAAGGGACATCTGGGGCCCAAGTGCTGCGGACTTGGTGCCAGCCATTCTCCTTGCAGTTCTAACACTGCAGCAGTGGGAAAGGAGACCTAGGTTACATTAACACCCTAAAGTCTCCCCAGCAGGGATCCACAGAGATGGAGATTCAGCAACTTTGCAGGCACCTCCCTGGGTGTCTTAGTTTCAGAGCCAACACTGAAGGGGACCAAACAGCTGAAGAGCCAACACACAGCCAGCAACCTGCACCCCAGATAACCATTTTCAAATGCCATACAAGCAGTACAGAAAGGTGCTCTACAAAGCTCAGGTTAAGCAATGGCTGTGGTGATTTGCAGTGTAAACTCCATCTCAGAGGCTCTAGAGACAGGCTCAGGAGCTGCCCAGGTCACAGCCCCCACCACTCACTCCACAGACAGGAAGTGAGGCCTGCCCTTCTTGCTCTACTCATTCTTTCTCTGCTGCCTGGTGAGACGCCCTTCCTCTCACCCCAGGTGCAGACCTCCTTCACAGCACACCTCCTGTTGGTCTCACTGTTCCCACACTACCAGTTAGCTCCCTGAGGGCAGGGCTTCTGCACGAGCTGCTACTCCACCACCCCCCAGAGGACTAATGCAGCCACTCACAACCACGCACAGTGAACTGGCCTCTCTGCCTGCCAAACCCAACATGTGCTTCCAGCAGAAGCTGTTGTTACCTCCAGTGCTGCTCAGGGAAGCACTTCTTTGAGCCACTCCTGACTTCAGGAGGGCACCTGCCTCAAGGGCTGGCAGCTCCTAAGCCAGTCTGAGGCAGGGGGCATCAGCACTAAGCCAAGCAGTGGTACTCCCTCTGCTAAGCCAAGCAGAGGGACCAGCACAGGTGAGTCTGCAGAGCACAGTGCTATGGGTTAAATATGTTTCCCAAAAGTTCCCGTATTGGAAACATGACCCCCATTGTAAGAGTGTTAAGAGGGTAGGAAATCCAATTATGGTATCTGAAAGGTAGGGCATTTAAGAAGCAATGAAATCTGTGAGGACTGTGCTCTCGTGAATGGGTTGATCCATTCATGGAGTAATGGGCATGGTTCTGATGGCTTTATAAGGACAATGAGTGAGAAAGTTAGTTCTCTCTTGCTCAGCCCATGCACACCAAGTGACACCTTGCATTGCTGTAGAAAGTCACCACCAAGAATAAGGTCGTCACCGTATGCATGCCCTGGACCATGGACTTCCCAGCCTCCAAAACTGTAAGAAATAAATTTCATTTCTTTTTAAATCACCCAGTTTCAGGTATCCTGATATAAGCAACAGAAACAGACTAATACAGATGGAGTGGAGCAGAGAGGTGCCTGCGAGAAGGAATGGGCACTTTATAAACCAGAGATGGAGAGAGCAGACAACCCAGGGCTGCCTCTCATTTTCCTTCTGCATCTAAATGGTGACACCCTCCTCCTTGCAAAACCCTGAGTCTCTGTGCTTGCAACTAAAAGTGCTGAATGAACACAGGTTCCTTCTGCCACACCAGACTGCAATCGAATGTGGCTTGGGCCTAAGTGGCCCGCGGACACGTTTTCTGAACTTGAAATGTGGAGAGGCCTGATTAAGAGACAGTTCTTAGTCTGTGACTCCCATTTCCACCTTTGTTCCCCATCCACCCAAATGAATGTAGGAAGAAGTAGAAGGTTAACAGCAACCCTGAGGACAGCACTCTGGAATGCAAACCCCAGGAGACAACTTCCAGCCCTGGAACCCACACCAAACATTTCTTCTCACTCACTTCTCAGGATGACAGAAATAATTTAGAACATCGAAGATATGCATAGCACAGGAGGCGGCTACCAAATCTGATAAATTAAAACTGCATCCATTACTTTTTAACTTGCTGATTTTTTTAATGATAAATTGTTACCAAAATTGGTAAGCCCCAAGAGGGGTGCTGAAAGAAACAGAAGGGAAAGAGAAAGTCAGCATAACCTCTGATAGTGCCCTCATTCCCAAGCTCAAAGAGAGAAGCCGTGGTAGGCCTAAGGGGTGACAGCTGTGCAGGAGGCAGCTGTGCCAACTGCGTGCAGGCCAGGGTCCGAGGAGGGTGGAAGAGGCTCCTCCAGAAGCACTCTACCCCAAGGGGAGGGTCTTAGTCCTGGGATCAACAAGCAGGACTGCGCTCCCACAGCCCAGCTTCAGATAAAAGAGGTGAGAACATGGGAAAAAGAAACCACCAGAATCTCAGTCAATAAAGTCAGCGAATGGCCCAGGTCAGAGTTCATGCATCTCTACTGGATAAGACTCTTTAGGAATAGGGTAGATTTGTTTTGAATGGGGGAGTGTGGGGGGCAGCAGGGTGGAAGGCATAAGGAATGTTACTTCCCATAAAGAGGTTCTTTGTCCTGTGGCAGAGATCAGACCTAGCTCCCTTTTTCAGGGAACACCCACTGATGACGGTTTACAGGGAGCTAATGACCTTCCAGAAAACAGAGGCAAGGGCTCTGCTTGCCTCTGGCTTGAGTTATTTCTGGAGGACCTAAGAGGTGCCATCCAGGAACAGCAACCAAGTGGAAGAGAGAGATGACAGCCCTGGGCACTGTGTCATTCCCAAGAAGCTGTAATTAGCCTTTACACTCACCTGCAGGTGAGCTTGGAAGGCGGGCTGACAGCAGGCTGACAGCGGAGCTGCCGTCTCAGGCCGGTTCTGCTCTGTCACATCTTATCAATCCACAGGACTTTCCCAACAGTAGCATTCTTAGTTAAAGAGAAACCCCAGAAGAACTTCCCAAGAATGATTTCCTTGCTGACTTAAAGGCACTTTGCATCAATCAGTTCCTAAACTACTTCTGTTTCACAGGCTAAACTGAGCTGTTCTCACTGGAAATATCACCGCCCTAAATACAACTCTCGTTTAGTTTGACTATCTCTGTAGCTGTTGTTCCACATGCAGCCCTTCAGCCACTGAAGAGCCCACTTCTCTATTACAGTATGGCTCACACTAAGCCACGGAAAACCACTCAGCATAATCACACACTCTTCCCCTTGTCTTAGGGCTGTAAGCTTAGGCAACCAAGGGATTCTCCCTGACTCCAACATTCTAACCTTGCCCAAATCTTGCCAGAATAAAGAACACACTGTTTAGTTCCCACTAGTCTGGTGGTCTGTCCATCTACTCCCTCTCCTTTCCCTCCCTTGATTCCCACAAACACCTTCTTGCTAAATTGATTACCATTATCATCAAATATTGTCACAGAAAAACAAACACCAAAAATTTTTTAAAAAATTTTTGCTACGAGACAAAAATACCTTCACCATGCATCCACACTTCAGGATGTAATGGCCGAGGGAAAGGACGTGGGGAACAGGACCCCACACTGCTGTTGTGGAGGACAAGTCAGTAAAGCAGAATGACCCAGTCTTTCAGCTCCAGCTGCCTGCCCCAGAGCAACTCTGCATAACACCGATGGAACAAGCTAAAGGTCTCTCAGCCTGGAATTGGGTAAACATACCAGGTTTTAGGTTACTTACTCATGCTGCTGCTCACCAGGCTGGCTCTCATTTGTGCCTCTTTAGCCAACAGTCACTTGCTCAGATTCTGCTACTTCCAGATTAGGCATGTCTGATGGTCACCCTGATTTTTTCCCTCTACTGTCTATAAAAAGGTGTTTCTTCCTCTGCACAGGGAGATGTGTTTGGGGCCCATTAGCAGTTTACTGTTCCAACAATGGAGCTGAGCACAGTTATCCCATGCCACCCAACCTGCCTGACAATCAAGCAGAGCCTAGCATGGGCCAAATCTCAGCCTTTGAATCAAGAAAAGCCAAAGGCTACCAGGGCTGGGGGCAGTATACTTGATACCAATGAAAAAGAAAGGGGAAAACTCAGCCTTAGGCTAATCATCAAACACAACAATGGCCTATCACATTTCAGAGTAGCAAGCAAATATGCTTCATCACCATTTACTTTTCTAGAAAATGACTGCCCTTTCCCAGAAAATAGGACCCTAGAGTCACTTACCCTGCAGCTCAGAAAACCCATCTTAGTGCTCAGATAAAGGTCAAAGTCATTGTGCTGGCTGTGAAAAGCCACTTAGTTATCTGATGATAAAGGACGTTTGAGGCTCATTAGCAGACTTATGGACAACTCAGAAGATCACATTTTCAGACATAAGTTCCTAATGGCAGAGCCTGACAGGAAGTGGGGTTGCCTGTTCTCAACAGTTTTGAACTGGCCAAGTATATTCCCAACTTCATGCCACTGAGTTATCAGAAGCAGGCTCCAATGATGCTTAACAGAATGGCAAGTTCCATTTTCCCTGACAAGACTGAGCAATGCTTGGCAAATATTGTGCTTCAAACTAAGTAAGACAGCCTGGGGCTCAAGAGTCCACTTCCTTCTGCTAAAAATAGAGGAACCACCTCTGGAGCAACAAAATGCTGAGAGCAGCTGGTCCAATTCACATGTGCTGCTTTTAGTGAGGTAAAGAGGTCGGGGCCAAGGAAGAGAGGTAAGAAAGGAGATTTCTTACACAGATTCCATTTCCAAGTCATCTTCTTCCTGAGAAAGTTGTAGGTAGGGGTTATCTGAAGCTGGACGGAATTTATACCCCGTTAGAACAAAGAATACCAGCGTGGCCATTTCATTCAGGAGCTGTAAGTTTAAAAAATCACCCCAAAATAAAGGAATTAGCAACACTGTTCTTCAGAAAGCAGTGGAACTAAACAAACTGACACATCCTCCACAATCTACCACTCACTGATTACTGAAATGCCAGAGTTTACTGCTAGACAGCATTTTCCTTAGATTTGCTGAAGCCTAAGCCAGGAGCATTCTGCCCAGAGATGAGTTGAGTTCCTGCTTTAACCTGTCTTCAGTGGTATATATTTTTTTAAAATAATTATTTTAACTTATCAATATTGAATATAGTTGATTTTCGTGTCCCTTTACCAATTCCTCCTTTTCCTCCCTCTCTCTCCCCCTCCCCCCATCAACATCATATCTGTTCACTTGTCTTAACAAGTTCAAGGAATTGTGATTGTTGTGTCTTCTTCCCCCCACCCCCCCGTTCATTTGTATATTTACTTATTTATTTTTATTAGCTCCCACAAATAAGTGAGAACATGTGGTATTTCTCTTATTTCATTTAATATAATTTTCTTTACGTCCATCCATGTTGCTGTGAATGACAGTATTTCATTTTTTTTTTTAATAGCAGAGTAGTATTCCATTGTGTAGATATACCACGTTTTCCTTATCCACTCATCCACTGATGGGCACTTAGGCTGGTTCCAACTCTTGGCTATTGTAAATAGCACTGCAATAAACATGGGAGAACAGGTAACCCTTCCACATGATGATTTCCATTCCTCTGGGTATATACCCAGCAGTGAAATAGCTGGGTCATATGGTAGATCTACCTGTAATTGTTTGATGAACCACCACACCATTTTCCATAAAGGCTGCACCATTTTGCAGTCCCACCAACAGTGTAGGAGGGTTCCTTTTTCTCACTGGTATCTCTTAAGATCGCATCATATACCCACTTTTTCCTACCAAGAGTTCTTCAAGAAAAAGTCAATTTGGTGGCTCTAGCAGTTAAGCTAGTTCTAGCATACTGTGAAGATACTTTATTATTGGAATAATAATGGGCAAAGAAGAAGGGAGGTCTGAATTCTAAATTATTCTAAGCCCTATAACCCAAGAAAGATTTAGATGTCTGATCTAAATTTTAATTATACAGGGAAAATCTTACTACTCTTTCTGCCTGAGGCTTTTCTCTTTCAAAGATTTTTAACACTGAGAACTAAAAATCAATAATGCAATTATTTCCAGATTTCTCACATAACCCAAGACTTCATCCTGAGACATAAATTCTCTAGCACTGTCCCCTATGAGCAGCATACCTGGTAGAGCCACTTCCACTGGAACGGAACAGCAAGCTTTAGGAGAAATGCAATGATCCTGGTGAAGTATATGTAACACACAATCTATACGAAGAAGAAACAAACAAGAAATAAAATCACCACAGAAATTAGGGCACTACTCTCTTCCAACAATTTGCTTTCACAGAGTAACTATTTCCGTTTCTATGAAACAGAAAACAAAACTTCCTGGAGAAAATTATTTGACACTTATAGTTCTAATTAATAAATTCAGCAGAGGGGACTGGCTGGTTAGCTCAGAGAGTTACAGCACAGCCTTATAACACCAAGGTCATGGGTTCGGATTCCTGCACCGGCCAGCCACAAAAAATAAAAAATAATAAATTCAGCGGCGAGAGAGATGGCTACTCCACTCACAACACTACACTTAAAAGGATTTCTTCACTATCTCTAGGTGACCAAGATATTGATAATAGCCATATCCAACAGGGAGGACAAGACACCATAGTATGGTTGCTCTGAACTCTTCCTCACTCTATCCACATACACAACCCCTTGATTTCAATCTCCAAAGGGTAATATTTTTTATTCCCAGGTTTTGAAGGATATTTACCAGTAGTAATAGCAAAATAAAGCCACACAGGAAAAATGCTGGCTTTGAGTCTCTTTATCAGCAGATGCTATAAACATTTGAGGTCCATACTCAGAGTACAAATACTAACAAGTACTCTAGCAAGGGAAAATGCCTTCATTTCTTCACTGTGACAAGGACGCAACCTGCTGGCCACTCAAGCACGGATTGCTCACTGGGCCTAAGCTTAGGGTGGCCAGCTTGCAGGCCAGGCCAGACACACTTGGGTTTTAGGCATAAAGGTCTGGAACCCTAGCCCAGCCATCGAGGACCACCTATCATTGTCACCACATGCATCAAGAGGCTTTGGATTGACACCTGTGCCTTTTCTGGTGGCTGACACAAAATCCGCAGCAAAAAGAAAAAAACCCAAGTGGATCATCTGCCTCTGCTTTTATACCACTGAAGTCTCTAATCTCTGCTCAGGCAAAAGAACTGTCCAAAGTGACAGTGCCAAAACCACAGCTGGAAGACCTGGAAACTGTCTTTTAGGAATCAGGAAGCAAACTCTAGAAGACCCATACCTTATATATTCCAAGAAACTGAGATCCTTACTAATTCACAGCAAGCTCTGTCTTTGGTGCTATGCTTATAGGACTCTTCACGTCCCTCACAGGTTTTATAAGAACTGCCTCAATTTTTCTGTCCTTAAGAGAAATATTATTACTATGACATGAAACTAGTTTTCTGTGGGGAAATTTGAAAGAAAAAAGAGGTATCTACTCTAATAATTGTTTTATTTAATTTAATTAATTTATTTATTTTAAAGATGACCGGTAAGGGTATCTTAACCCTTGGCTTGGTATTGTCAGCACCACGCTTAGCCAGTGAGCCAACCGGCCATCCCTATACAGGATCCGAACCCATGGCCTTGGCATTAACACCGCACTTTCCCGAGTGAGCCACAGGCCGGCCCTACTCTAATAATTTTAATTGAAAAGAAAAAAGGCTGCAGAAGAGCATTATGATGTGAGGCCATTTTTCTAAATTAGAAAAACAGCAAGTCAAAGGAGCAGCTATGTATAGTACAGGTCTAGAAAGAACCTAGAGGAATAACTACTAAACTGTTACCCTTGGGGAGGGCAGGAAAGGAGGAGGATGGAAGATCAGGCTCATAAAGGGCTTGTGTTATATTTCTATGACCCTGCGTCTTTGGTTTTGGGTTGCTGGGGTTTTTTTGTTTGTTTGTTTTACATCAAGCATATGTTACTTTTCTAAGTATGTAAAGTCAAATTTAAAACTAAAATTTAAGAAGAAATAATTCAAATACTTAATTTCCCATCCTATGGGACACAATTTGATTTGTAAACTGAAATCCATGCAGCTCCAGGAAGCACATCATCTGCTCTCACCAATTTTTCGGAAGTTCACTTGCCATACTCCTTGAATTGATCTTATTTACAGATTTAGGATTTTTTTACTCACCAAGACGTAATAATGTCTGAAAAGTTTCAGCTTTGCTAAGTTAATAGCAGCTAGGGAGAAGAAAGAACAAAATGAAAGGTTCATTAACCTCTTTTCTCATCTTTAAAATCAAGTCCTGTTCAGGTACCTCTCGGTCAAGAGGCTAATGGATGAATCCATGTATCTGGAAACAAATCCACTAGGCAGGCTCTGCCCCCAACCACCAAGGAGCAAGGGAGCTGTGGGAGCTGGCCTGCACCGGCAACTCAAGGGCATCTCTCACTCTGGGGTCAGCAGCTTTAAACCAACCATGGTGGGAGAAGAGTGACAGCACAGAAATTGGCAGATGCTACAAATCAGGACTCCCCCACCAGACAGCCAGCATGAACTATTTCAGTGCTGCCACTGCAGCTGACAGAGCTGTACCCTCCACGAGCACCAGTCTCAGGTTGGTACCAGGGCACCGACTGGGGGAGCCTCCCACTAGCTGAGTCTAAATGTAATTAACCCTCAGGTACGTTTTGCAAATTTCACTTAAGTTTTCATTTAGTGCCTTGTAATAAGACCTTTATTTTTTTTATCTTGTCTACTTTTCCTGATAATATAAAGGTACTTTATAATTATTGATTGCTTTGTATATCTTTTTCTATTCTGTCAACATATGTATCTCATATCTATGATAAATATTTAATAATGTGTCTCTTGTAAAAATACAACCTCCCTGACTGTGTCCTACCTTCCTGAATGCTCAAGGTCAGCAGAGCCAGGACAGCTAACTTCCTGACACTGTCTTTGGCTATGAAATATTGATGACCACAGAGGGTAGCCTGGCTCCCTCCCTTATTAAGCAAGCTTTTCATTCATCATAAACCTTCCTGCAGGAGGCAAGTCAATTTTGCTTAATAGCATTCAATTACTGATTCAGTTTAGGAATGGGACTGTGGGTAGTGAAGTTTCAAAGTTCCTCTTCCTCCCCTTCTGGCTCATGATTAGTGAGGGCATCAAACTTAGGATTCCAAAAGAAATTCCTGGAACCATAAATTATCTTCACATGATTATCTACTAACAGTTATCTGCAAGAACCTCATCTGAGAAACCAAACATGTCGATGAAGACATGTTCAGCAAGTCTTTCTGCAAAATTCTGACTCAAAGTTAGAAGATAGAACATCTACATCTAGAGTTGCAGTGGAATACTGTGCCACCTTCAGAAGCAGTTGGAGGTTATAGGAGAATGTTGTAGAGAAGAGGTGAGTTCAATCTTTCGTAATTTCTTTACTTGATTTCTACAAAAAGCAAATATGAGACAGCAAGGTCCTGGGAATTGAGTTGAATTGCATATATTAATACAGCAATTGCTGTCTGAGGGCAACTCAATGCCAGGGTCAGCGTGTGCACTTAGGGACACTGGGTCCTCTACTTTAGGAGCTGTAGGCAAGACTAAATTCTCAATACCCAGGCTATAGATGTGACATGCTCTTTCTTTTCTCAATCAAATCACAGCTTAGGCTGCTCTAGAGATGGTGAATTATGGGTGTCCAACAGAAATAGAAGGTGACCCACCTATGTAACTATAAGTTTTCTAGTAGCCAAACTAAATAAAACAAAAGGAACCAAGTCAAAATGATTTCAACTGACAAAATGTTTTAACATTTCAACATGTTTATACACAGATGATACAAACCTTTCCAAAAATCCTAAGAAGAAGGTTTAGAGTTGCAATGGACACACACACACAACATCTGAGAAAGTGAAATTACAGGAGGCAGACTGGCAAAGGTTTTCTCATGTAACCACCTCATTGGCAGTCCTGTTATTATTATTATTTTTAAAATTAAACCTCCCTGGCTTTCATCCCTTTTTTCGTTCAGTCAACACAAACTTACATTATTTTCAAGCCAGGCCCTGGGCTTCTGCCCCTGGGCAGCTGCCATCCCAGGGGGAGGCTGGGGCACTGAGGCTTGAGTTACACACACACAACACGCTGCCAGGAGAACGTAATCAGGCGCGCCGCCTCACCTGGAGGACGGGAAAGGCTGCACTGAGGAGAAGACATGAACACTGAGACACAACGGACAAATAAAAGTTCCCAAGGATTTCAGACTGTGCCCGTCCATACGACCCTTTTGTATTCCTTTATGTGTGCAGGTCTCCCACTCACCCTGCTGGTGGTCAATGAATGACCAGCTCATACTGCACTCTGCCCCCTAAAACCAGCTGACCCCAACAGGAACTGCGGCCCTCCCAAACAAGCTAATACTTCCTTAACATGACCACTCAATTCTCTTCTTTGTGAATAACTGAGAAAAAAAACAGCACCAACAATTAGACTGTTTAAATAAAAATGATCTAAGTCTCTTCTGAAATTTGCTTGCTGAAATGAGTCCTGATAAATCAAACTCCTACCTTGCTTCACTGAGAACTGTTAGCCAGACAGAGAAGTGTCTTGTTTTTCTTCCTGGATTTTAAGTTCCCATGACAGGAAGAAGCATGGGCTCCCAACCCAGACCAGGGAGAAGGGATGACAGAGAGGGTTTTGTAAAGGGCCTGAATGGAGCTCAGGGGTGAGCCAGCTTCACATATGAGGGAAGCAAAAGTAGCTGAGCAAGGCTAAGAGTAAAGCCAAAATTTAAGTAAGCTCTGAAGACCATGAGCTTATCCTCCTTGTTGGTTCTGAGGACCCCAGGGAGCCTCCGAAGGGTAGTAAGCAGGGCAGAGCCATAATCACATCTACGCTTTAGAATAATTTCACTGTGCAGAAAGGATGGAGAGAAACAAGAGTAAGAGTCCAACTGAGGTCAGAGACCATGAATCTGTGGAGGCCCCTCTAAAAGGTGGTGAGATATTTTTCTAACAATGTAGAGCAATCAAGTTGTGGACAGGGGTGGTGAACAATAGGCTGATCCCACCCTGGCATTTGGCTGGGGGAAAAGAAAGGATAACAAGGTCCTAAAGTTGAGGACAAAGAAATCATAAGGCAAAGCCTTACGGTGGTCCCTTCCCTTTCAAGGGGAAGGAAATGAGGCTGGGGGTGGCAACTGAGAGAAAACAGAGGGGTCAAGGCACTGCAGGTATAAAGGGTTAAGGAGCAAGCATGTGAGAGCTAGGGAGTGGAAGGCGTGACACATGGCATTGTGTGCCACCATGCCACACCCTCCAGGCTGAGCTGAAGACATGCTCTGAAGGGAGGCAGACTATGAACCTCTCCTTAGATAAGCCTATATGCCCCATATCTGGGCACCAATGAAGAAATGTCACCACGACATGTGCTGGGGCTGACATATGGACCTCGGGGACAACCAATGTTAACTCTGGGGAACACAGCCACAAGAAGCAGAGCTTTGGGTTGTTACCAAAATCCACTAGTCATGCGTACATCACTTCCAGTCACACACAAGGCATTCAGACTGCTGCTCGTGGGGATCAGGCTACTGAGGCGCACACTGGTATTCTAGTCACAGCTGAGGCAGTGAAGGTAGGAAGTCAGCTTACTTAGTAGAGTAAGAAACAGGAGAGCAGAGTGGTTAAGAGCGCAGGCCTGGGCCGGCCCCGTGGCACACTCGGGAGAGTGCAGCACTTGGGAGCGCAGCGGCGCTCCTGCCGCGGGTTTGGATCCTATATAGGAATGGCCGGTGTGCTCACTGGCTCAGCACGGTGCAGGCGACACCACGCCAAGGGTTGCAATCCCCTTACCGGTCACAAAAAGACACACACAAAAAAAAAAAAAAAAAAAAAAAAAGCGCAGGCCCTGCACATCTGAATATCCTGGGTTCAAATTCCAACTCTGCTACTTACTGGCTGTGTGACCTCAGATAAGTCACCTAAGCTCTCTGAGCCTCAGTCTCTTCATCTGTTAAGACAGGAATAACAACGTCTAACCTTAGGGCTCTTTGAGGAATTAATGAGACAATACACAGAACGCAAACAGCACACACAGTAAGCACTCAAATGTTTGATGTTACAATATTACTATTATATTAAAATTATACGGGATTATCCCAATATCAAAGGTGGCATATATTGTATCACAGTGGCTGCCACATCTGGCAAGAATCCAGACTCTGGTAAGTAAAACTGGAACATATGGGGACCTGGGGCTGCCAGTGAACCCCAGGCTCTCCTGGAAGCAGCTCTGTCACATGCACATGATGAGTAAGGATGCTGAGCAGGGGATGAACCAACTCTGGGGAGAAGCTTCACCAGCATTATGCAATGGGCAGCAACACAGCAGGTCACAGCCTGGAATCCCAAGCCTCCTTCTGCTTTTCTCCCAAAGATTTCCCTAGAGTCAAGTAAGAAAGCTGGTGGCTTGCTGCTCACTGGACCAGGGGGCTGGCATCCCACGGGAGTGAAGGCTCACCAAGGCTGGGCTAGCTATTTCTGACCCCACCATGAGAAGCAGCAAATATGGTAAAAGAATGAGCATGGGGAGAGGAAAAATGTACCAGATAGGAGCCTGCATTCCGGTCCTGCACCTGCATAACTCCGTGTGCCTGCCCCTGGCCTGCCTCTTCCTTCTCAAGGCACCCCTGTCCCCATATGGAGGAAAATTTCTCTATGGTGGATTAGGATTGTTTCATAGCAATGGTACATAACCAGAGTGAACACCAGAATGGCCTGCAGAGCTTTACTGCAGTACAGATACCAGGCTGCCCCCATTCTAAAAAGATTTTGAAAATCTTCCAGGGAGTGGAGGAGACGGACTGGGCACAGGGGAGGGATATCCCACCCACCTGCTCTAGGAGCTCCTAAAGGCTGACCTCTTGTGGATTCTCCTTTCTCTCACTTACTCTCAGGAGAATGACCATGACCCTGGATTTTGGTAAGGACTTTTTACTGAGAACAGAACAGGAGCGCAGTGAGGCAGGAAGTTCCACAACCCTTGCAAATGCTTGACAGGTCAACGCACTCTCTCTGACCCAGCAGCACAAGAGCCAATGAGCACCATCTACAGGAGATGCTGCCCCTTTCCTAGACTGTCACCTCTCTTGTTTAGGTCAACGAGGAAGCAGGCCAGCAAAGAGACAGATCAAACCCTCCAACCCCTAGCTGACTGCCCTGGATGGTCTTGGAATCATGACAATGACAAAAACAAAAGCATTGGTCATCACCATCTACTGAGTGATCACCATGTGCCAGGCACTGCCAGGCACCTCTTAACGCTTCATCTCACATTAACCTCTATGACGGAAGGGGCACTGTCTCACAGATGAAGGACTCAGGCCTGGAGAAGTTTAGTAAATTACCAAAGTCACACGGCTTTGTAAGTGGAGAAACCAATACCGAAACCCAAGTCTACCTCCCTCTAAGGACCAAGTTCTGAACACCTACACCTCACACTAAGAGAAAAGTAAGTCATAGCTTTATAATCCATCAGCAGTTCAGAGCAATATGACCATGCCTCAAAATGCTGGGCAATGCCCAGGAGCTGCTAGCAATCTGTGCTAAGGAGTTAATACTGTGATTTATGGGACACACAGAAGCAGAGGCCCATGACAACCACTTACAGGGTAAAAAATTTCCAAAACAATTCTTCCTTGTATGTAAGGAAAGCTTCAAGGCTTAAAAACATCCCTGCCTACCCATCATCCTTTTCTCCTGCCTCCTCCCTGCTGTCTTCACAGGGAATTTTGAGTCAAACACAAAAATTAAAGAAATAAGGATGGAGGCAGTGCCTGGATGGCATTAGCGTCACTCTGACTCACTGAATCTTAGTGTTTCCACACTTTGCTTAAGTTCTGGGCTCAAGCTCACTCTGCACAGGGACACGTGGTCATGCAGCCTGAAAGCCTGGCTGCACAGCCTCCCGCAGTCACCAGAAAGACACCAAAGAACCCCGGCCACACGCTGACCTAGGACCCCACTGGCCTTAAAGTGTCCATTCTGTGGAGTAGTTAGCTCACAGGGTGCCCCTGGCCTCCACTAAGAGGAGATCCCATTCGTCCATTTCACAGACAGTTTTGGAAGCAAGCATGGGAAAGGCTGCAAGCAATTCAAATCAACTATGCAGAGAATAAATTCTTTGATCTTCAAACTATTGAGGGTCATGTGAAAAAGTATTCAAAATACATTTCCAATATACATTCAAAACAATGACTCAAGAGATGTCAAAAGTTATGGAATTGAATGGTTAAGGGCTATGCATCTTGCTGTAAGCAAAATTATATCTTAAATGATAAATAAAAAGCATCAGAGGAGCAAAAAACGGCCCACAAGAGTGGACTAAACACCATTTGACACCAGGAAAGACCAGCTCTGTAAAAGACTTCTGCTGTCGAGTCTATTGAGTTCCCAGCTCCTTCTGCCCTTTGACTCTAGGACCCCATCAACAGCTCTGAGAGAGGAGGGGTGTATGAAGGACCACCCTGATCTCAGACTCTGCTCTCATCAGTCCCTCCTGTGTCTCTGCCAGCCTGCGGCGTGCAGCCGCAGTGCTGTGAGCTATATCAGTCAAACATCGCCTCCGAGGCAGCAGCTGAGCTGATGTGCATATCACCCCCTCCCACTGGCAGTCCACTGCACACAGTCACAATCAGCAGTGAGCTGGGCCAGGATGAAGGTCAGACTTCCAGTGCTTGATGACATAGGCTGGTCAATAGTAGGCAAATCCTTCTCAGTAAGAGAACCTGACCTTCCCTGAATACTGTAGAAATCTATCAAGAAGAGTTGGTTTCACAATGTCTTAAGACACACGGAAACCAAACGCATGCTAATTCCACTAGGCAGAAGAATGAAGCCCAAGCAGGCCCGGGAGGGCATGAGCCACAGATTGATAACCAGGCCTGCTGGGTGGCTGTGGGCTCCCCGAGGTACTTAGGTTCCCAATACTTTAAAGGCCTAACAAAAAACTGGCAATGTGTCCACGATAGGGCTGCTTTTCAGGCAGGTAATATGAGAGGCTTTTTTGCTTTTGTTTTTAGCTTATATGAACTCAGAGTGGTGTCACTGGTTAATCAATCATTTCATAATGCTGATCAGAAGCTGTTATTAGATTTTGGGGGGAATTCTGGATTCTCTGTTGAGAAAAAGTAATGAAGAGAGGTATTCGGTGATTAAAAGAATTTAAACTGTAACTCTGAGCTAAAGGGTTCAGATTCCTGTACCGGCCAACTGCCAAAAAAAAAAAAAAAAAAAAAAAGAAATTAAAAGTCACTGTATTAAACCAGCCTAATAAAATATATTCATTCTCTTCATAAATGTCTAGCAGTGATTTTAAATCCTGCTAGGGTCACAAACTCCTTTAAAAATTTGCTGAAAGCCACAGACCCTCTGCCCAGGTAAATGCACGCATGCACAAAATCTCACCTATAGTTTCTGGCACCCACAACCCTGTGTCAGGCATTCATCACAGATGCCACACAAAAGACATCTGAATTAAGGGGGCAGGACAGAATCCTTGGAGGATTTTTGCAGATGCCACTTCACCTCATGCCACAAAAAAGATGCAGAGGTGTTATAAGTGCTCCCGTCACAGCGCCTAAAGAGAAAGTGTTCTCTGCCTGCCGATTCTCCCATCTGTGCAGAAGACTGTTGACAGTGCTCTAATGGTGCAGTTTCACACTCTAGCACAGGAATGGAATGACAGGGGTGTCCTCTAGCTACACAGGGACAAAGGAAGGGTGACAATTTTCTGAGCGATCAGATCAAGAGATCTCATTTCTTTTGCCTCTTCTCTCCTATATCACAAGATACTGCTCAAGGGTGTCATTCCAATGAATAGTCTTCATCAGATGTGCAGACTGCAGGGCTGAGGGAAATCCAATGCCCATTCTTGATTAGGCTAAACCCAGTTCTAGAGTATTCCTCATGCACTACAGAGGCAAAAATCACAGCAAAATGTGCAGTTGGAAGGTTCTCCTCTTTCTCCTGACCTCCTTATCCCTAAAGCTTCTGAGCTGGAGTCTCCAAGCTTAACCTTATAATAATCCTCACTGCCAACAGCTTCAGTGGCTCTGAGGCTGCCTTAGTATCTGCTTGGAAAGCAAAAACAGAGGTTGGACAAACCTATAATTGCAACCAGGCACTGAATCAAAGAAGTTAGGGAATAGAATACTTAACCTCCCAGGTGGAAATTTATAACCTACAGCTCTGCTAATAAGCTAAGAGTAACCCATGATAAAAACCAACTGGTTAGTTGAAGAAAAGTGCAGATTTTCACCTATACTTATAGTAATAGGTTAGGTAAAATATCAAAGTTGACATTCAGTAAATACTCAGAAGCAACACTATCTTACATCTATGTGAGCTTTATAGTTTTCAAAGTGCTCAAGTATAGAATGAACAGTTAGCAATCATTATCACTATATCACATGTATGGTCTTAAAAATGGTGTGTCTTAAATGTCTAGAACAGCCAGGGGGTGGCAAACTTTTTCTGTAAAGGACAGATAGCAAATGTTTGGCATTGTGGGCCAGAAGATCTCTGTAGCATCTACTCAATTCTGCTGTTACAATGCAAAAGCAGCTATAGATAAGATGTACGCAAATAAGCATGGCTGCGTTAGAATGAAACTTTATTTACCAAAATAGGTAGGGGTGAGATTTGGCCCATGGGCCATCGTTTGACAACCGCTGGTCTAAAATATCATTATACTGGGAAATTACAAGATGGAATCTCTGCTTCCTCCTTTCCCCAAAAAGAGGTTATATTTTCAGTTAGAAAAAAGTTAAATGACAATATCATACAGTATCCAAAAGCCACTCAATGGCTTATTTCTGCAACATCCACCACTGAACTTTCTCCACAATAAGTAGACAAGGGCAAATCTTTTAATGTCAGGTGGAGTTTTCGAGAGTGGCAAGTTACTGTGCATTCATCTCTGCGTTACGGATATGTGCAAAAGGAATGAGCTATCACATAGAACACCAGATAAATGCTCAATGGCCTCTTGAAGTAGTTGACTATCTTAGGCAAGCAAGAAGACCCCTGTGTAACAACAAAAACAAACAACTCAATTAAAAAATGAGCAAAGGACTTGAATTGACATTTTCCCAAAGAAGATATACAAATGGCCAATAAACATAGGAAAAGATGCTGAACGTGGCTAATCATTAGGAAAATGCAAATCAAAACCACAATGAAGTACCACTTCCCACCCACTAGGATGTCTACTATAAGAAAAGAAAAGAAATGTTAGCGAGGACGTGAAGAAACTGAAATCCATGTGCACTGCTGGTGGGAAGGTAAAATGGGGCAGCTACTACGGGGAATGGTATGGCAGTTTCTCAAAAAATTAAACACAGAATTATCATAGGATTCAGCAATTTCGCTTCTGGGCATATACCCAAAAGAATTCAAAGTAGGGACTTGAACAGGTATTTGTACACCCAGGTTCACAGCAGCATTATTCATAGTAACCCAAAGGCGAAAGAAATCCAAGTGTCGATCATCACCTGAACGGATAAACAAAATGTGGTATATGAGGGAACTTCAAAAAGTTCATGGAAAAATGGAATTAAAAGATAATATGAATATCATATACATATAATGCAATATTATTCAGTCTTAAAAAATAAGAAAATGCTGATATATGCTATAACATAGTGAACTTTAAGGACATTACGCTACATGAAATAAACCAGACACAAAAACACAAATACTGTATGGTTCCATTTATATGAGGGGCCTAGAGGAGTCAAGTTTTAGAGACAGAAAGTAGAATGGTGGCTGCCAGGAGCTGGGGAAAGGGGCATGAGGAGTCATTGTTTAATGGGTACAGAGCTTCAGTTTGGGAAGATAAAAAGTTCTGGAGATAGATGGTGGTGATGGGTGCACAACAGTGTGAATGTCCTTTTTTCCACTGAATTGTACACTTAAAAATGGTTAAAATGTCAATATTTTTTAAAAAGAAAAGAAAAAAATATCAGCAGAAATGTTCTTTGAGGTGTATTTCAGTGGAAGCAGTAGAAAAGAGAAAGCAAGAACACAGGGAGAGGACACAAACCACAGAGTTCGGTGCGTCGTTCGCTCTGCTCTCTCCCAGGAAGCAGTCCTATGAGGGGAGCCTCGCATCACAATTATGCTGCTGTGCTTCTACCTAAGTCATTGTGTAAGAGTAGTGAGATGATTTAAATTAATCTGGGCTGGCCAGTTAGCTCACTTGGTTAGGGCCTGGTGTTGGTACCATCAAGGTCAAGGGTTTGGATCCCCATACCTGCCAGCCACTCTCCCCCTGCGCTCTCCCAAAAGATTTAAATTAACCTAAAGAAGGGATTATTAAATCTGGGGTCCATGAATCCCATGAAATCGCATGAAAAATTTTATGTAGATAGTGGGGGCAGGGGGTTATACCTCTAACTAAATTCTCAAATAGATCTATCAGTATTATCCAAAGAAGGGATAAGAACCACAAGTCTAAGGGAAGCAAGAACGAAAAATAAGAATTAAATATATAAACATGAGTTGTAGCCACAATAAACACAATGATTATTTCTCTTCTTTTCTCACTAGTAGGTTTTTCATTAGGTCTGTTTACATGAACACACCCAAATAAAACATAGTCCTTTGGCATGAGTTGCTCTGAGTTAATGGACATCTTCAATTCTGGCCAAATAAGTCTTAAATAACCTCAATGGGTAAAGGAAAAAAAGAAGCAGACAGGCTTTCACTCACGTTCACATTGCCATTAGAGACTGTGAGAAACTCAGGCATCTCTAACACAGTGGTTCTCAATCTCTTGGTCTCAGGACCCCTTTACACTTTTAAGTTATTGAGGACCCCAAAGACTTTTTGTTTATGTGAGTTATATTTATGATTATTTACCACATTAGAAAGTGAAACAGAAATTTCAAAAATATTTAATAATTCATTTAAAAGTAACAAAAATAAAGCCATTACATGTTAACATAAATAACATTTTCTTGTAAAAACATAATTCTCCAAAAAAAATTAATGAGTGGAATCGTTTTCCATTTTTGTAAATCTCTTTAACGTATGGCTTAATAAAACACAGCTGGATTCTCATACTTGCTTCTGCATTCAATCTGTTTTCAGGGAGTGTTTTGGTTGGAACATATGAAGAAAATACATGGAGGCCTTTTCAGATAACTGAAGTATCTCCAGTGAATAGTCTTCTTTGATTCTAAATTAAAACTTGACAAGAGGTAGCTTCTAAGAATAAGTGAGGTGGGGAATTGAAAACTGTTATCAATGGACTTTTCACACTCTGTTACATTAACCACCACTGGTCCATCTTGCACTTGAATGGATTTTTTTACCCATGCATGACTGTGGAATACCATGTGTTGGTCAGGTGGAAGATACCGTTGCAGTAAGTTATGCAGATCTCCCAAGTACTGGAACACTTTATCATAAAATATTTTTCAAAATCACATTATTAACATCACTTCTGCTCTCCTCAGAAGTCTTTTAACAACTGGGAAACAGTCAAGCTCACAGTGGTGGATATAAGTTTTCCTAAATTCTAATTTTCACTTGAAAGCACAATTTTATCACTGGCAACAAATATTGTTAGTTGTTTCCTTGAAGTGACATGTTTACTTCATCCATTTTCAAAAGGTCTGCCAAAAACTAAGTATGAGTAACCGTAGTAGTCAGTCATTCTTTCAAATAAGAATGGTGTTCCATGAGAAAAGTGGTTAGTTCAGCTTGGGACTCAAACAATCCTATATGCGCTTTTTGTCAAGACCACGACCACTGTGCTGCACTCCACAGCAGAAGGGCTTCATGCGTATCTCCCATTTGGCCACACAGAACATTAAAAGACATGTATTCAAGGGTTGAGATTTAATAACATTAATAGTCTTTACTATTTCATCAAGGCCATTCTTAAGTGACATGAGCTTTTTTTCAGAGGAGGTGGCAGTAAAGAATGCAATGGCTCCCAGTACAGTTTGTTGCCACAGCCTTGAATCATGCAAAAGTGCCAGGTGTTTACCCACCATTGCTTTTGCATGATCAGTACAACTGTCAACAGTGAAAAGGCTAATAACATATTACTATGAGAATATTTTTGACCCTGATGACCCCTTTGAGAACTGTCACCCTAACAAATACCTCTTATGGCCACAGCTTCTTTCAGAATATGGCAGGAGCTCAGAATGAAGTCATTCCTCCATAAACCCTACAACTAGCCAATCAACATTTGTTTAAATGCTTCTGAAGCAAACATAAAAGCTAAGATTCTTTAGAATACTTCCTCTGACTTTTCCTCAGAAACACAAGGCCTAAAAAAGGATGATCAGAAGCAGAGATTGTTAATTAAATTTATGTTGTATATTCCCAAGCCAGTCCTATAAGGTAATGACACTGGAGAAAGAGAAGGAAACAGACTCAAGGGCAGCAACAGCCAGTAAACCTTGGCAGGCAAAACACAGTGGAACCAGAGCTAGGTGTGTCTGTGCAAGACTCAATTAAGCACCCTTTCAGAGGATGCAGTGCAGCAGTGAATCTAAATGACACAGGACCTAAGAGAAGCCACAACATGTGACAGAAGAGACAAAGACATGGCTTAAGAACAGTGGGCAGGTCCATCCTTAATGTTTTCCTTTATACTTTCCCCAGGTTCAGTCAAAAGGAATCCAGAGACAAAGAAGTAAACAAAATCCAAACAGAGACTCTCTGAAAGCTATATTTAACCCAAAGGAAATAAGAACAACTACAAACAGCATTTCGCTCACTTGCAATTACTCAGTCTGGGCTGCACCTAAACTAAAAATGCAATTCTCAAACTCAAGTCATTGTCAAGGCCATGCAATGAGTCAGTGGAATAACAAGCTTAAGAACAAGAACCAGAATGTCAGACTCCATCCAGCAAAATGCTTCCAAATCCAATAGGAGACATTACTGCCCATGGCCTTCAGATTCCCAGTTGCCTCTAGGATGGGCTAGATCTCAAGAAGGGCAAACTGAGAAGAACAGAGGTCAACCACATCGATCCTGGAACCAGAGTTGGCAGAGGGCTCACTCCAGTTCTCCTGTGCTGTCCCACAGGACATGGCCACACTGCAGTCACATCCAAGGTCGGCCTGCCAGCACAGAGTGCTATTCCTAAGACTTCTCTGCAGGGGAGACTTCAACCATGGGGCCATGGCCACCCTGACTTTGGGAGTGTCACAAGCATGACCATTTTTCAAAGTACAGAGCAAAATACGTATTTGCGGATTAGGTCAAAAAGCAATCCACTACTTAAATCAATTCAGTGAAAGAACATGAATCAAGAAGACAACCCCATGCTAATCTACTCTGTTACTTTTTCAAAGGCTTTGTAATATTTGCTGATGAGAAATGGGTGCTTTCTTAACAGACGTCATCTAAGCATGGGGAATGTGAGCCCTGGTTTGCCTGTGCAACTTCCTGCTTTTACATTTACTCTCCGCTGAAGAGGTCCTGTGCTGTCACCTGGTGGAAGAAAGGAGAAACTGCCTCATGTGCCCCAGGCCATGACAAAAGCATTCCTGTTCCATGAAGTTTCTCTGTATTATAGTTGCTGGGGGACAATGCAGACCCCACCTGGGCCTCAACTGCTGTGCTATCTACTTCAGGCAGAGCATTCTACTAAGACACTCAGCTAATAACTGACCTTGGGTGGAGGAAACGGTCACAGAGACAGTTAATCACCACAGTCACCCGCAAGCCCTGTAAAGCAGGGAGAAGAAAGTGCAGAGGCAGGCAGGCAGGCAGAGTGACCAGGAAGGGAAAAGGGAGTTGGTGAGGAAGGGCTAGAAAAATTCACAAAGGAGGCTGGATGGAGCCAGGAGGAAAAATACAGATGAAAGTCACCAACTGCAAAACATTGCCCTTGAGATTTTAAAATATTTTTAACCAAATAACTAGAAAAACTAATTCATAAATATTGAGGTGTATAACAATGAAAAGTTAAAAAGTCTCATCTCAATATATAAAAATAAGAAATCCTATTCATTCCTTCTGATGACGTGTAAGAAAGAAAAAAGAAAGAAAAAACCTATTTAATTACAAAAATAATAAGACCACCTTTTTATATAATGTTCATAGAAGGGCGAAGACAAGAATATCCTCAAACAATAATTATTCCTAGATGATGGGTTTTTCTGTTTGTGGCAGGGGCTTCATTAAAATTCTAATTTATATTTTTTGTGTGTGTTTCCTTTCCCTGTTTCCAAGAAGACAGGAGGGCTTTCCCTGTGCCCCCTGACTCCAGGAAAAGCTATGCAGCCAGGCTAAAAGCAAAGCTTTCTGCAGATAACGTTCCAGCTTAAACTCACTGAAAATAATTTATCATAAAGGGTATTCTAGAGGGAGAAAAAGGAGACCTAGTGCCTTTGAAGGAAAAGAGGAGAAACCAAAAGAGAGAAAGGCCATTTCCCAGGACTAGAAAAAAACAAAAGCTGTCATTGGCTGTACTCGAGAAGCCGGATGGGCCTTAGGAGACTGGACTGTGAGCAGTGCAAAAGGGCTATGAGCCTGGGCAAGACCCTCACACACAAAGCTGCCCAGAAGCAAGGGAGTTCTGTGAGCCTGGACAGCAGGAATCGTGACAATAACTATTCTGAGCCAAAACTGGGGAGTTCCTCCTGAATACTGTACTTTAAATAAGAACAAAGGAATCTTGCCTGACCCTGGTGTGAAGCCTCAAAGTCAGGTTTAATTCAATTAAAGAAATGAGGTGATATTAGTTGTATACCAAGTTTCTGAAATAAGATTTATAGCCACAACATGTTTTCCAAATTTTTAAAAATAAATCCATATTACTTTTATAATCAGAAAAAAGGTCAGCAACAAAACTTTATTAACAAAAACTTGTTTCTTTTCACTATTGGTAATGAATAGTCTGCCTTAAAAGAACATTAACATCAGTGCTGAATGTATGACTTCATGGATCCAAAGTCAGCTCCAACCTTTGAGAGAGCAGTGCTCCTTGAATCCTTGTGGTCTGGAATTCTCATTTGTGCTACAGCAGCCTGTGGTCATGGACATTATTCAAGTAAGCCCCAGAAACACACAAAACATTTTCTCTGTGGGTTCTTACTGACTTAGAAGGCATGGTTACAAATCAAGGAGATGCAAAAGGGTTATAATGACACAACCATTTAAGTATCAGACAGTTTTAAAAGTTCTTTCTGGCATCAGAGCCTCCTTTTAAATTAATACCGACACATCTATTTTGAAAATGTGTTAAATCAGCAGGAAGGAATGCTTTATACACAGCATCTCCAATCCATAAAACCTCCGTTCTCACAGTGAAGTGTTATCTGGCCCTTCCAAGAGAAGATTTTCTCTTTCTGACTCAGTTTTGAGAAGGTGAAAATCACAATCACAAGTGGAAATGAAATGAATCATCTTAATAGCAGCAATCACCCCCAAGCCTCCTTATACAACTGGTCTCTGCAACACTCAGCACCTGCTTCTCCCTCCAAACCCCAGGCTGCTCTTAAGCTCCCAGGACTCCTCCAGCTTGCCTCCCTGGAAGACAGCATCTTCTCCACCTCCTAGTAGTACCCCAGTGTGTGGGTTCAGAGAAAACTGAGCAGCATAGAAAGAGCACAAGGGAACTTGCCTTTTCCATCTGTTGCTGATGCTTCTTGTAAATGTCTAATTGACCTAAAAATAAACGTTTGGAGAACAAAAGGTTAGCTGACAAATTTGCAATCCTCTCTATATTCAGCTCTAGCTCGGAGGCTTTGAATTCCTCAATTATAAACTGAAAGGGTTGGACTAGATGATTTTAGAGCATTCTCCCTAAAAAAAAAACAAAAAAACCTTTGATAATCAGCACTATGCCATATATGGTGCTCAAGTCGAAGAGGTAAAGATGCCCTCTGCTGGCCAAATCTGTGGCAATGAGTCTGGCAGGGACCAGAGTGTGAGGAGAAAATGAAACACAGTCATCTAACACTCCTGGCACTCTACCTAATCTCTCATTCCCACAACCATCCCCCAACCCAACACTCCTAAGACAATGGAACATCACTGAGAATTGACCCTAGAAGACCCTAGAAAAAAGTCACCAGCCAACTTCTAAAGTCTAGGTCCAGAGCTGTGAACATTTGGCTTCATGCAAACTCATTTCATTGAGTGGAGATTTATAACGTTGCCGAAAATTGCCGGCCTCCAAGGAGTCTTTTTTCAGCCGTGTTGTGCAGTAATTAATTACCATCATTACAGTTCAGGCAGGGAACATTAACATTATTAAAGCCACAGATCAGAGTTCTATGCACAAGCCACTAAGGAAGATTGCCCTAAAGGATGAGCATAGCACAGGCAGACAGGGCAGCACAGGTGGAGAGGGCCAGGGTCTGACAGTGTCATTTACTCTTGTCACTTCTCCTAAAACCTCAATGGATTGCCCACCTGTGAAAGGAGACTGTTTCCTTGAGAACTGAAAGGGGCAACATGAGAAAGTTCACTAGCACAAAGCTGGTACTGAACCAATGCTGGCTGAATCTGAACATTTAAAAAGATATACTGATAATATTTCTTAAATCACCTCTCCAGTACTTATTTTTTTCATTTTACAGCAATTTTCAGGATATCTACCTTGAAGAATCTTGCCATTTGGCACCTGCTCATTAGTGTTGTAATTAACAAATGGCAGGAAACGGCCACTTGAAGCTCCACTGCTTGTCTGGGTCCCTTATATTTTACTGTTCCAATAGCGGCAAATGGGGCTGTAAACTGTTTGCTAATAAGATGCTCTTTTCTAACTGAAGACAATGCTGGTCATCCTACATTACAGATGCCCAAGTTACTTATTCCTGGGCAGGATGGCAGGGAGGTTGCAGTGATTAAAAAGACTCATTCGTGCTCTCTCTTCTGTGCTGGTAGCTATCTGCTGAACTGATATATGTATGCGTGTGATATATGATGGAATTAGGGTGAAGAGTAAATCTAATTGGCTGGAATGAGGATAATGCTCTACTGGCATCATGCTCTAAACACAGTGATAAGAGTAACTGAATGAACTGACAAACCCCGGGGTCCTAAAAAAATACTAATTTACTGCACGGGGCATTGCAATAAGAAGCATCTCACTTCTAATAGAAGGCAGGTAAATCTATTTCTTTAATCTTTATTTCAAAAGAATTCATTCATTCATACAGCCATGGAACTAGATCATTAAGGGTAAAGTAAGTATTTTGTTAGCTTTTTTTCCTCTACTTCATTCTTAATCAAGAATTTCCACTTTGCATGTGATTTAACAAGAATATTCTTTCTCATCAACCACTGACTTGGTACTAACATTTTTTTACACATAATCAAAGTACAATACATGCATCTAAAGCCTGCCACTTCCGGGAATGGAGCTAACTATTCTGAAGACATCTAAAATGTTCACGTGCTGAGAACTATCATAAGTTTTATGTTAACATACTTCTTCATTTTCCATCTAACTTGGCAAGAAAGGGCTATTTGTGGGATTTCTTCAACTCTCTCCTCCCCAAATACAAGCTGCTTTATGTTGCCACTGAGTTCTCGTTTCCATACCCTTCTCTATTGTCTTAGAACTGTGCTAAATGCCAGCCCATGGTGCCAGACCAGCTCTGTCAAAATCCCCTGGGTAATGATAAAGATGCACATGCCCTGTGATTGGGACCAGCCCATGTGGTGCACACATGGCTTCCCTCCCCGTGGGTCACTCACCACACCACTGGGAAGAGGATGGCTCCGCAGCACAGCAGGTCAACCAGAAAGAGAGAATCCTTCCACAAGCCATACTCAGTGGTGCCCTCCTCAGTGGACTCTATGATGATATAGGCCACATTTGCCAGGACCTACAGGACATGAAAAGGTGCTGAGGCCCCAAATCATGGAGCTGTTACAACAATAGCAGCCCCAATGTGGGGTAAACACATGGGCCATGGGCCCCGGGCCTCCAAGCTGCAGCCACTACCATTATTTCCAGTCTCACATGGTCTTCTGGAACTCTATATCACTCTGCTGTCAAGAAGTGAGTTCCTGTGCCATGCCCTTGAACCTGGGCACCTGTGACTGCTCTGACCAACAGAGTAAGATGGAAGTGACGTAGTGAGATTTCCAAAATAAATACAGCTTCTGCTTGGCTCTCTCCAGGAACCTTTGGAGCTCTGAGCCTTCTTATAAGTTTGGCTACCCCAAAACCGCCATGCTGAAGAGATCATGCAAGGATAGAAAGATGCCTGAGAAGCCCCAGCTGTCCCAGCCGTCCCAGCCGTCCCAGCCTAGGAGACAGATTCAAGTGAAGACTTCAAGATGCCAATGTCTGACCATAACCTGAAATCTCATGCCAGACTTACCCAGTTAATCCACTCCCCAATTCCTGACACACAGAAACTAAGAGGGAGAATTCATAGTTTTAAGTCACTAAGTTTTGTGGTGATCTCTTATACAGCAATAGATAATCAGGACACTCAGCTTTGCTTTTTAGGCACACGAGCCTCAGCGGAGTCACTCAGGTGCTGGATGGGTGGCACTTCACATCCCACTTAGCCATGATGCCCACACTCCTCATGCACAAGTCCTCCCTGAGAACCCCTGGCTCTAAAAGTAACTCTTGTAAGTGCCAGATAACAGAGACCAGAGAGGCAAAAATGGCAGATTTCAGCCAGTGGTTGAGTAGCCACATTGCTCTTCACAGCAACAATTCAAGCCCAGGTCCTCCCTGCACTGGAGTTCGTCTGTGTCCATGTACTGAATCCATTTCCAAAGTTAAGGCTTTGCTTTGCATGTTTAGTCCTGTTGTTAGGCTCCTAGCATGTTATGAAGTCTTTCACCTGGCTAAAGTAAGGTACCACTGAGCACAAGGGAAACTTACAATTTATGGTGTGTTTCCTACGTACCCCTACAAGAAATCCATGGTCCCAAATGCTCTGCTTGACTTGGTGCAAAGGTAATTCTCCACACTTACAAGAAATGTGAAATCTGTTGTGCTATTACTGGGGGAAGTCTCTAAGTGTAGTTTCTCTTTCTAGGCAGGACTTAAAAACTAAATCACCACTGAAGCCATACTTCACTTCACACAAATGCAAAAATTATTTTTAAATTTTAGTCTCTCCACTGACACCCAGTTTCTAGGTTCTTCCCTGCCTCGTGTTCCCCCTGAAGACTGGGCTATATGAAACATTTGCATCTGTGGCCCTATCTATGGAGACAAAGTGGAAAACAAAGGATTTCACATCATAATTCCATTTTGTCCTTAATTCACACACTTTACATGAGAGAAAGAATGTTCCCAGAGGTGTCAGTGTTGAACATGTGTCAGTAGTGTTCTTGAAACACCATTTCCTATGTACCTCACTTATTCAGAAACTTTCTGTCACTGCCCGTGGCCAAAAGCAAGCAGTTTTAACTTTTCAGGATGACATTCAAGGTCTTCCCAGACTAGTTCCATTATCTAAATACTCATAACTTCCTTATATTTAATTTTTAAATGTCCTTATTTCCTCAGAAAGATGTTCCACGTAACCTTGAGTGTTTTATCTTTCAGGCGAGCAAAGAGGGGGAAGCTGGAAAGAATGTGTCCTGTTATGCCACAGTTCAGGCCAGGGGGAGGGAGATTCTAACTAGAGGGAAAAGGACACCAGCAACAGTATGGCAAAGGGGAAGAGGACCCAGGTTCCATCACTTACAAACAATGAGACCGAGGCAGGCTGTAGAACTCAGTATGGTTGAAGAAGTGGCCCTGGTGGCTCAACAGCCAAAAGACTCTGAGCACCTCTGTTCACCAGACAGCAACATCATAGGTTTCTGCTGCTATTCCTTTCCTCTGCCACAAAGCTCTTCTAGATCATTCTAATTTGAGTGATTACTCTCTTGTTAGAAACTTATAGAAACTGGTCTATACCATTCATGTGGTGCTCATATATGTCCCTTATTACTGAATGTGAGAGTAGCTTTGCTGCAAACTTTCCCAACCGACAATCCTCAGAGTTGAATGAGCACTCACCCTTCTTTCCCCCACCTGCAACATTTATGTTATTCTCCAAAATGTGTAATCAGTTGACAAGAACTTTATCAAACAGATGCTCTTTGCTCAAGCAGAGCAGAGTAGTTGTGTGTCCTTGCTATAATCACTCTATTTATTATAAGTTCTTCACATCCACTTCTGCCTTCAATAAGACTATTAAGTATAAGATAAGGTTCCTTTCTGGAGCTCACAACCTTGTAAGGCTGGCCTCAGTCCACAGCCTCAAACATAGGAAGGGTTTAATAAATGTTTGCCCCTGATGTCCACTATCATATTCTACCTTGTGAAACTCACTAGTATCATTCATGGTATTTAAAATACTTTGTTAATAAAATTGCTATGTATCTAAACTTCTTCGCAGAGGGCAAACAAATGAATGTCTCCCTAATTTTTCAGTAGCTCGCTAATCAAAGTCTGGACATCCTCAGGCCAGTTTCAAGATGACCGATGGTCAAGTATCTCCCAGTGCAATGACCTCAAGTCTAGGACTGTCAGAATTCAGAAAGAGAATCCCAACCTTCAATCCCCAATGGCAGAAGCTGGGGTTTCTGAGCAAGCTGACTCTCTCTTCCCAGACAGATCTGGAGCTGAGCCCTGTTAAGTGTCAAGATAGGAACTGACAGGCAGGATGAGGGTTTCTTTACCTGGAGTGGGATGACAATCATGAAGATCCTTTTGTCTTTATCGGAAAGGATGTGCTTAATGAAAGCCCAGCCAGTACCAATGAGAGCAATGGTGATGAACAGTAGCGCCCCTTTCAAACTGGAAGAGAAAACAGTTCATAGACACCAATGGGGCTCTTCAAACTCCCTCTCTGCCAATTAGACTGTATAGCTCATTCTATGACTTCACATGCTTCTTGCAAAAGACAGGCAGCCAAGTTCAGGAAATGCATCACATGTAAACAACACTTTTTAAGGGCACACAAATTAGTTAGCTCTACTTCTCTTGTATGGGATTTCATGGTATTAGTATTTCACTTGTACTTGCATACTTACAGGTGAGTTATGTAGTACACAACAGCCCAACCTTCAATCGGAAAGCCCTGGGAGGAGATGTAGTGGTAGTCGATCTGAAATCAAACAACCACATTTCACAAAGGTTGATCAACCACATGCCTTAGTGCACAATGAAACAGTAAATGACCGGAGAGGACCTCAGGATGGGGGATGTCCGCCCTACCCCACTGCCTAATACCTCACTTGTCAATTCACAAATTAAGCCTATGAATGCACTAACAAACATTAGGTAGCTTAAGAAACTTGACACAAAGTTTCAGTGTCGCTAACACCCAGCCTAGGTCCCTCTCTTGGAGCAAATGATTCACTCTGGCAAATGGCTGCCTATTCTTTTCCTAATATTTCCAAGGTCCAGGTACTACACACCTCTTCAGTATCCCAGCCAAGAACTTTATCTTTCATATACCTGCTTACATAAGTAAATAAGTCAGTCAGTCAATTAAAAAAAATCTATGTGGTATCACCCAGCTTCAGCTATTTTTTTCTTGAAAAAAATCTGTAAATTTAGAGCTACCTGAAGCCACCAGTGTGCATTTTAACTAAAGTGGTAAGTTTTATTAGTGTGCCCAAAATGCCCTCTGGCAGAACCCACAAAGCTGACATCAATTTATACGTCTCTCATTCTATACAAATGGTTATCTATTTATAAGGCTCCAGAAAGAATCTTTTAACGTAGATCCAAATGGGAAATTATCCAAACAACTGCCATTTCTTGACAGTGTAACTGGATATATTATTGATTTTTTTTCCTATGAGGACATTTTCAAGTGGAGCAGGAAAGTGCATGTCTAGATAGAGACTGTCACCCTTGCAAGTATGGTCCCTGGATACCTTGTAGGTCCACAAACTGGGCAAGTCCATTTCAAGTGCATCAGTTCTAAAAGCTCAAAGCTGAAGCTCAATTCTGTTTTATTCTTTTTTTTTTTTTTTTGTCTTTTTGTGACTGGTAAGGGGATCGCAACCCTTGGCTTGGTGTCAGTCGCACCGCGCTCAGCCAGTGAGCACCGGCCATTCCTATATAGGATCGGGACCCGCGGTGGGAGTGCCGCTGCGCTCCCAAGCACTGCACTCTCCCGAGTGCGCCACGGGGCCGGCCCTCAATTCTGTTTTAGTTTTTGGGGTTTTTTTGTGAATTTTTTTTGTGTGTGTATATGGCTGGCCAGTACAAGGATCTGAACCCTTGACCTTGGTGTTACAAACACCATGCTCTAACCAGCTGAGCTGACTGGCCAATCCAGGAGCTCAGTTCTTATGTCTCAATTTTCTCTCAAATAATTATGCTAATACTGAACTTTAAATCAAGCAGAAACATGAGTGTATATTTAGAAAAACTAAAGAAATCATTGAAACAATTCAGTAGGTGGCACTCTCATCTTAAGAAACGATAAAAACAAAGAAATAAAAACAACAAGTGTTCTAGAAAGATTCTGGATTTGTAAGTAGTATTAGAAGTTGTTTTAAGTCTAGAATTGTGGGAGATTCTGGTCATTTACCCCTATGGCCAGTCAATCCCAGACAAAAGGAGGCTTTATGAAAAATGTATTCTTTGACCTTGTTTCCCACCAATTTGTCCCCTTTCTTCTATTTTTCCTGCTTATATAGGCATTGTACATCACTCATGAATGATCCCCCAAATGCTAATACATACTGCATGGAACACCAAGGAAAGAGACTTGGTGAAAGGAAGTGCTGCCATCAACCAGTGAATTTTAAACACATCATTCCTATAAAAAGAGAGAAAAAAATTAAAAGAAAATTCCACTCTCCCGAAAAACAGCCAAAGCTCCAGGCATCAGACATATTTATAAGGAGGCAGTTCATATAATCTAAACAAGCCACAAACATGAACCATTTTTTTAAAAAGTGGTTTTTGCGCATAGAAAAGGTCTCAAATGGAGTCCTAAGGTCATTTCCAATATACAATTTAATGTTGTGAATGGAACTGACAGCTATGCATTGAAGCCAGACATGATGGCTTCTGAGTCTTGACAGGATGGAAATCTAACACAGGCTGCCACTTCCTCCCCGGAAACCGCCCTGAGAAGACCACAGAGGAAGAAATGAGGCAGATGAATCTGCGAAAACAATCTCCAGGAAAGCAGAAAGCAACAGGTGTGGCTGAAGGAAGTCTGCAGCCCAGAGCAGAGGAGGGCTGGGAGTGGGCATCAGGGAGGGGGTGAGGGGACCATGCTGGGTCATGCCCCTCTCATCCCCACTATGGCTGGTGCCTGCCAAACACGCCAGGCTGGTGAGGTAAAAGCACACCTCTCCCCCCAACTCCCCCCAGGCATTAGATTCCTCTACCCCTCCACACCTCCCCTCAGGAATGAACCTAATAGGACATACAAAACCATTATGGAGAAAAATTGAAAACTCTATTAATAAAGTACACAAACAAAGACTTAAGTAAGAGCCACAGGGGAGCTCATACGTTCAGATATTGAGACATTCTGCAAAGCCACAGCAGAACAAAATGTGGAACAGGTGAAGTTTATTTGTTATTCAGACAAATACATCAATGGAATAAATTAGAGAACTGTGAAATAGATTCATGCATGTATGGAAGTTTGATATATGATAAGGTGACACCAAATGAGTGAGAAAGGATAGGCTGTTTAATAATTGGCATGGGGAAAAAATTCAGCTCAAACCTACAAATAGAAAAAAATAAAGCTGAATATCTACTCTACACTTACATAAAGGAGGATTCTAGATGGATTTCAGCTCTAAACATAAAATACACATTTTGTGATCTTAGGGTAGGAAAGGGCTTCTTAAGATCCAAGAAGCACTGCCCAAAAGACTAAAACTAGATAGTTTTGACTCCATTAAAATGAAAGAGTTTCACTTGCCAATGAATGCCACAGACCAGTTTAACAGATTTGGAAAAGAAATTTGAAATGTCTAAGATAGACAAGGTACTGATATCCACAATATGTTAGAAACTCATGCACAACAAGAACAAAAAGACAGAAAACCCAACAGAAAAATATGCAAAGAATATAGAAAGCCCCAAGAGTGGAAACTCAAATGGCAAGCAAGTCCCTGAAATGATAATGCACATCACTAATATTCAGAGAAACGCAAAATAAAACAAGGTACCAGTTTACACCCATCAGACTGGCAAAAATTAAGATGTCAGTGTCAGTGAGCACATGGGAAAATAGGAACCTTGTGTACTGCTGGCAGAAGTATACATTGGTACGGCCATACTGGTGAGCAATCTAGCAGCACTTAATGAAATTAAAGGAGAGGCTACACATGACCCTGTGCGCCTCCTTCTGGGACTGTAGCTCAGAGACTGAACGGAACCATCAAGGATCACAGGAGGCAGAAGCCAGGTTCATGACAGCACTGGCTGCAGTAGCAAGGAGATGGCAGCGACCTAGGCATGCACCCATCACTAAAGGAACGGAGAAATAAAATGTAGGAATGCAGATCATGGAATGCTAGGGAGCAGTTAGAAATCGATGAGATCGATGTGCACATAGTCATGTGGTTAGATCGATCTTAAAAAGCATATTACTGCATGAAAAATGTACAAGAACAATATCTACAGATAGTACAGTTTATATAAATTTAAAATACATGCAGTACCAATAAACATTACTTATTTATAAGAATACACGAATATCCAAACATGTACACTAAACACATCTGAGTGGCTATCCACAGTTGGGCAGGAGTGGGACAGGAGACAGGAAAGGAAGGGGAATAAGAAAACAGGAGAGGGGCCTTCTGCAGAGTGATCACGAGAGCACACCATGAACTGACACATTTAGTTTCCAGGCTGACTTCCTCCCTGGTACTTTCCTGTTCCAGTGCCCACCTACTTGAAAGTCAAAGAAAAAGTCAAGGCCAGAGGAGTCTGTCACTACTGAGTGGCAATGAGATTTACCCAGAATGCAAAACTGCCCATTGTAAAGAGCTGTGCTCACTCACACACCCTGGCAACCTTGACTTGCAGCCCACACTTAATGTTGAGGCAGTGATGTGATGGAAAGAACACAAGCTCTGAAGCCACATCGACCTGGGCTCAAATGCTTGTTTCATGCTGATGACCTTCGTCTCTCTCTAAGCGCCAGTAACCTCTTCTGAAAACAGGGTAATGCCCACCTCAACAAGCTGTTAAAAGAATAGCTGAACTAACCAACATCAACTGCCTAAATGGACATAGAGCAGGTACTCAAAAAGTATCAGGTGCCTCTTTTCCCTTGCCCTCAGGATCCCCCTCCCCATGCTCTGGGGCCCACAACACACTCAGAGTTGAGAGGAGCCTGACTGAGAATGCACAAGCAAGGAGACCTGGGTTCCAGTCCCAGCTCTGCCTGGTGATGCTGGCCGTGTCTCTCACTTCCCCTCCTCTGGCCTCAATAAATGAGGCAAAGATCTCTCAGTCCCTTCGAGCTCTAAAGGGCTATGAGCCTGTGAAATGTGCCTAGCTGTGGAGTGACATGCCTTTACAGCACTCATATTCCAACGTAACAGAACTGGCTGTAAGACTCCTGGAAAGACACAGGGAGAGCTTAAATGGTACTTTTCTGTATGTATACTATACTTCCACAAAAAATTTAAAACATGACTTATACAAAATAGGTCAGCCTCATTTAATCACGGATTTAAAACTGTTACCACAATGCTATATAAGTGAAATAGTGGCAATGATTACTGCCATTACTAAATAAAGGAAAATTAAAATACCACTAAACACCTGGTCAGTAAACTATTTTAAAAGTACCTCACATTTGCATAGCACAATGATTTGCAAAGTCCTCTCATTAACAATATTTTGGGGGGAATTACATAACAAATCTAAGGATCTAAGACTCGTGGAGGAAGGCAGAGCAATTATTACTGTCCCAGTTTTATAGCCCAGAAAAAAGAGACTTAGAGTATAACAAGGCACACAGTCAGTCACAAAGGTTACACTTGAAGTCAGTTCTTCTGACTCCTAGTTCTTTCTTTTCCAGTAAGGGCAAAAGTAAGACTTACTTTTAAAAAAGACCAAAAAAAAAAAAAAACACACACACACACAAAAAAACCCTATAGCCTAAATTTGTAGGATTCTTTCTTTCTTAGTAATGGCTGCCTGATAATCCAGTCCTAACATGATTGTGTAGGTTCTTCACAAGTAAACAAGACACTCTTTCCACCTAACAGATGTATAGGATATTGCAACAAATAGGTACCAGCAACTACACTCAGCCAGAGCCCCAAATACCAGACTCTGAGCATGTCCATTAGAAGACAATCAGGTCACCAGGGATTAAAAAGATCTCAATTTCTGGCCCAATCCTACAGAAAAAGAGGTATCTGGGGGTGCCGAATTATTTTATGAATTTAAATTAATTCATATTACAATACCACATTCACATACCATCATTTACTCAGTTTACGGACTTTATAAGATAACAAACACTTTACACTATTCTGTAAGTGAGCATTAATATTTTGTTCTCAATTTTCTCAGGAGAAAGACAGAGAATTCACACATATGCAGCTGTTCTCCTCAAGAACCAAGTACAGGAAGTTAAAGCCTTGGGGGTTTCAGAAGCAAGGCCAAGAGCCAGGCAGCAGATGGGCTTTGAAGAGGTTTTCTCCAGTGACAAAGCATCTGGAGGTCAATACAGAGACTCTATCCTGGCCAGGCTTTGAGCTGATGCCTTCAGTACTAAGCACTAACTCAGTGCTCACTCCCAGTAAGTGGGTCATCATCACTAACTTCCTCTAAAGAATACACAGCCCCTGAATGGAACCAACATGCTCACTCTGAATCCTGGACTGCGGGGTTTCTGTTATTGAAACCTTTTCCTTACACATTTAATTTTCCATATATATATATATGTTTGTTTGTTTGTTTTGGTGGCTGGCTGGTACAGGGATCCAAACTCTTAACTTTGTGTCATTAACACCGTGCTCTAATCAACTGAGCTAATCAGCCAGCCCTATTTTGCCTATATATTATTGAAATATTTATATTTGCCTTTTAAACAAACAATGGGACGTGAACAAACACCAAGGCATGCAAAGGCCTCCCACACTACAAGTCTCTTGCAAAGTCTCCCTAGTGCTTCAGGGAAGATGCCCTTTGAAGAGAATGACATTAATTAGCGCCAACTCCTCCCAGGTTCAGAAGCCCACAAAAGGTGAAATTACACAAATCTCAACACACTCTAGGTAGAAGTGCTCAGGAAAGTAATAGTTTACCTTCGTTTTCGAAGGATGTGAATCCAGATGGTCCCAGAAACGAAGAAGAAAAAGGCCATAGAAATGTATAATTTGGGGAGAGGAATTTCTCCTGCTGAGAGATAGCTGTCAGGATTCTTCTCTGTGATATCAATCTGAAAGCAACATGAAAATTAATTTTTACTTTTCAGAAACAGATCATCCCTTATTAAGCAATTTGGAATCTCAGCTGTTTTACTTAATTACAAGAAAGTGAGTATCGGTATGATAACAACCACATTCTTAACGCTCAGGTTGAAGTGAAGTTGAATTCATAAACAAGAAACTATAAATTACTTTACAGTTTCTTATTTATAAATCCTTTGCTAAAATACCCTGCCCACTGGAAAGGATGTGCATCTGGCCACATTTTTCTCTTAAACCCATTCTTGAAAGGAAATCAGTATACCAAAGAGATACCTGCACACCCGTGTTTACTGCACTATTTACAATAGCCAAGATATGGAATCAACCTAAGTATCCATCAACAGAAAATGTGGTATATATACATAATGGAATACTACTTGGCCATAAAAAAGAATGAAATCATATCATTTTGCAGCAACATGGATGAGCCTGGACAACATTATGTTAAGTGAAATAAGTCAGGCACAGAAAGATAAATACTACATGTTCTCACTTGTATGTAAGAGCTAAAGAAAAGTGAGTTCATAGAAGTAGAATATAGGATTGTGCTTACTAGAGATTGGGAAGAGGAGGGGGAGGAGGGATAAGAAGAGGTTGGTTAATGGATACAAAATTACAGCTAGATAGGAAGAATAAGTTCTAGTATTTGATGGTAGTGCTAGGGGTCTATAATTAACAACAATTTATTGTATATTTTCAAATGGCTGGAAGAGAGGAGTTCAAATATTCTTATCACAAAGAAATGATAAATGTTTGCCATCATGGATATGCTAATTAGCCTGATTTGATCATCACACAGTATATACATGTATCGAAGTATTACTCTGAACCTCATAAATATGCACAATTTTACATGTTAATTAAAAAATAAAATAATAATTAAAAAAAAACCTATTTTTACAGAGAAATAAATGTTTTGCACTTCATGCTGACAAAAATCCACGTGGAACAATCTGCATACAGTACTCACATCAAGGCTGAATGAGTACTTGTCACCAGGCCGCAATTCCTTTCGAAGGCATTTATGAAAATAAAGACTGTAAAGGCCTTCTTGGTCATCAGTGCTGATGTTAAAGAAAAACTGAAAGGAAAGAAGAAAAAAAATTTAAGGATACTCAAATCCTCAGGTACATTTTAAAATGTTAGAAATAAACTATGAATATTAGTGGACAGAAAAAAATAGACTACTTAATCAAATTCTCCCAGAATAGCATTTAAACAGATGTTTTATTACTCTATTATCCCTCTGAATATTGTTATAACAATTTTCAAGCATATCTAGCAGTTGACAGAATCGTACAGTGAACAGCTACATACCACTACCTAGATTCTACAACTAACATTTTACTATACTTGCTTTATTCCAAATCTGTCAAATCCATCCGTGATGGTTTTTTGCAGAAGTCAGCAAAGATAACCCAAGATGCTGTTATCTACTTTTCAAGCCAACATATTATTTTGCTCTTTAGGTAAAAAAATACTCAAAAGAAAAGGAGGTTCATCTTATACTTAAAAAGGACCAAAATTCCCTCATCAAAATTTACACCTATTATTTTAGACAACAATAACAAAGGCTACACTTAAGACATTTTTCTGTTTCATATATCTCATGGGTTCAAATAAAGTTTAATGTAAAACGAAAAATACACATTATTTTATATATTTATATAATACAAAATATTACATGTATATTTTTACAGAATATGACTCTCCATCAATTCTAAGAACATTTTACTATCAGAAAAAGATCTAGCAATAAAAAGAAGTGTATATAAATATTTTGCTCTATTTCTTGCCCCAGGTGATGGTTATAAAGGTGATTATTCATACTTATTTGTTAAATTCAATGCAAGTATTATGCACTCTTCTGCATGTACACTGTACCACCTAATTAAAAAGAATGGGGAAAAAAAGAGACACTGAACAAGGAGATGGCAATAAAAGACCAAGACCACTCAAGGTGAAATTACAAATCAGTTAAACCAGGTCCTAAACTCACAATTGTAAACAAGACAGTGTATATTTTAGTCCATTCAGGTAGTCAGAAAAAGAAAACTTTTCTAAACATATTAAAAACATTAAAAGTAAGACTCATAGGAAGTCTAAAAAAGATGTAAAAGTTTAAAAGATATTTACAGTCGATTTAAGCCCTGAGAGTCCCCTTCCTGACTTTAGGTAGATAAACTATCATCCTTATTCCATGGATGAAGCAGAAAAGCTCAGGATGACTGCATTACCCCAAACTCGGAGGATACTGGGTAGCAAACAGCAAAAAATTACCTAGTGACTTCTTTCCAAGGAGGGGAATAAAGCAGGAGAAAAACCAAACTACTCATCCACTGCCTGTTCTATGCACCCCAAGAACCCCAGGAATGGGCTATTTGAACCCATGTTCTTAATCATCTCTCAGGCTGCTTCTCTCAACACTCACCCAACAAGCACTAGTGCCTGACAAATGTGTGCATCCTATACTTTCCTTTGTGATTAAAAAAAAAAAAAAGACTTTTAAAAAAACATTAAAAAACTTATTTTATTAACAAGGATTTTGAAGCGAGGGAAAGAAGAGAGAAAAGCACCTTCTGTATTTTCTCAAGGAGGCAGTAAAAGCCAAGTGGTTAAACACTTGGGCCCTTGAGTCAAACAAACCTGGATCTGAATCCCCCCTCAGGCAAGTCACTTCACCTCTCTGAGCCTCAGTTTCCTCATCCGTAAAAGGGGAATAATATCAGTACCTATTTCACAGAGTTGCTGGGAGGATGAACTGAGATAATGACATGTAAGCACTCAGCATGATGTCTGCCATATGTTTACTTGGCTCAGAACTATTGATGGAGAGCCTATCATAGGTCAGGCCTAAGATCAGGAGTTTCAAATACACTAGAATTAAAACAGATAAAACCCCTAGCAGGAGAGAACAGACAACACATACAATAAACAAGTACAGCACACAGCATGGTGGAAGGGGCAGCGGAAGGAAAAGCAGTAGGATAATGAGGAGAGGGAGGTGGCTGCATTTAAAATAGGGCGATCATGTGAAGCTTTATTGAGAAGGTGACATTTGAGCAGACTTGAAGGATTCCAAGGGACAAGCACTCCTGCCTGTGGGTACAGCAGAGCAGAGACTAAGGCCTGATCTTTTGGAGAAAGTGCAAGGAAGCCTGTGTGGTGGGAGCACAGTAAGCAAGAGGGAGAAGAGGGCAGAGAGACAACAGGAGCCAGACCATGTGGGCCTTGCAGACCAGAGGAAGGACTTGGGCTTTTATTCTGAGATAGATGGGACGCTGTGGGAAGGTTCTGAGCAAATGAGCACTCTGTTAGCTATTAATATCGATAGTGATGAAAATGATGGTTACTAAACATAAAGAACAAATAAAAATTATTAGATAGGCAAAATAATCTATGCTAAAAGAAATGAGAATAGTAGTTGTGGGGATGGGAGGACTTTCTGAGGAGATAAAAATGTAGAGAATCTTGATAGAGAGTAAGTTACATGGGTCCGTGCATTTGTCAAAACTGTTCAAACTATACACTTAAAGACCTGTGTATTTCACTGTAAGCAAATTATATCTCAATTAATGAAAACAAGTTAGAAAAAAGTTTTATTAAATTGTGATTCTTACAAGTTAATGAAACATTATCTGTACAGTGCATAACAAAGCACTTTTACTTATATTTTTTTTTTTTTTTTTTTTTTTTAAAGATGACCGGTAAGGGGATCTTAACCCTTGACTTGGTGTTGTGAGCACCACGCTCAGCCAGTGAGCGAACCGGCCATCCATATATGGGATCCGAACCCGGGGCCTTGGTGTTATCAGCACCGTACTCTCCCGAGTGAGCCACGGGCCAGCCCTAAATTTTTTTTTTAAAAGTAACAACCCTATGAGATAGGTCTCATCATTTCTCATTTTTAGATGACTTAACAATGAGGTTCAGAAATTAACTGAGTTGGGGCTGAGCCCGTGGCGCACTCCGTAGCGTGCTGCGCTAGCAGCGCGGCGACGCTCCCGCCGCCGCGGGTTCAGATCCTATATAAGGATGAGCGGTGCACTCCCTGGCTGAGCGCCGGTCACGGAAAAAAAAAAAAAAAAAAAAAGAAATTAACTGAGTTGCCCAAGATCACCCAGGTAGTAAGTGGGTTCTGAGACCCAGCCCAGTATCCTGCTCCCATACATATGCTGTGATGCTGTCATAAAACACTTACATGTAATTAATAACTATGACAGCTCAGCAGTTCACTCAATGCCTCTGAGTCTCAGTGAATTCATCTCTGAACATCTTACAACATCAACCTAAATCATCACGAAAGTCCTTTCAGGTATAGAAGTCTATGCTTCTGGTACACTCAGAATGGGAGCAGGATGGGGTTGAGAGGCAGAAAGATCACAGGAACAGCCAGACAAAACTGGGGAATGTGGCCCTTGTCACTTACACTGGCTATTCACAAAGTTATTCATTCTTGGAGACTTAGGATTTGATAAGTAATAAATAATATCCACCTTGTTGGTTTGTTAGAGAGAGCCACTATACTCAAGTGACTAATACAAAGCATGCCTAAGTTATTATTCTTAAATTCAACATTCCTTTTAAAAAAAATCACTCTTACATGGAAGAGATAAATTCTATGAAATTTTTCTCAAAAAGCATACATACCTGAAATGAAACTTTCCCATCATTATTATGAACAGAAAAGGATTTCTCTCCCATTGCCTAAAAAGACATAACAATTTGTTTTAGGATGATACTGGCAGAAAAAGTATGCTAAATAAAATTAAAACTAATTTAAAAATAAAACAAAAAATAAAAAATGCTATTCTTAAACCCCAAATTTGCTGACCTTCAAAACTCTCTGAAAATAAAATTCACTATCCTTTCAAGATATATTTGAAATCCCCTTTCACAGAGAATGGTAGTTCTTTACCTATTTCCTTTTCTCAGCTGTCCTGTCTACGTCTCCACTAATCTCCTAACTCCACTCCCTCACCCCAAATTTTCCTGATGAAGTTCTTCAGCAAGACCAAAGATGCTGACCCAGGCCACACCCTGACACATCACCTGAATTCCACTCCTGACTTCCAATGATCAAAACACTGCCACTTGTACAATGGACTAATACTAAGCAATGAGAAGAAATGAATTACTGATACATGCAACAACAAAATGAATTCAAAAGCAGTTATACCAAATAAAAGAAGACAAAAAAGAGTGCTGCATAATTCATTTATATAAAGCTGTATAAAACTTATCTATATAACAGTGACAGATCAGTGGTTGCTTGGGGATGGGAGGATTACAAAGGGCAAGAGAAACTTTTGGAGTGATAGATATGTTTATTATCTTGATCTATAGATAAGTTGAAGTTATCAAATTGTCACTTTAAATACAATGTGTGCAGTTTACTGCATGTCAGTTATATCTCAACAGAGCAGTTAAAACAAAACACTACCATTTGGATGCCCCCTCGCTGAAAAATCAAGATATCCCAAATCAAAACATTCCTAATTTTTCCACTTCTGCTATTTCCACCATCCATTCCTCTGCTCTTCTCTTCCCCTCCCAACACCTTAACTGGCCTCCCAGACAGATCCCTTATTTCATATTCAAAGGCTTCACTCTAGTCCAGAGTATCATCCCCTTAAACCTGTATTATCACAACAGCATCCTTCTTGATTCCTCTAATGTCTCTCTCTCTCTCTCCCCAAGCATACCCTGCACACTACTTTCAGAATAATAATCTTTTATAAACACTATTTGTATCATATTCTTTCTTGATCAAGAACGCACAATGACTTCCAATCGCCTGCACATCAATACCCTCTATTGTCTGGCCCTATATTATCTAAGATCTCTCTCTCTCTTTTACTTCAAATAGACCAGTGCCGGGCACTTGTCATGCACATTGCCATCATCCATTCTTTGCTTAAGACGTACTTTATTCCTTTCTTTCTCTCCCTCTTCCCAGAACAAACTCCAAGCTCAGCCTTGGCGACACATCCTTCTAGAAGGCTTTCCAGATGGCCCCGCTTTCCCCTCCCCTCACTATATGACCCTTAATCACGTAAGTGCCATGCAACTTAGCACTCAGTTTTACTTTGAAATTGTTTCAGTATGTCAGTGCTATCTCCCCAAAAAGAAGACAACTCCCTATATAGATTGGGCATGTGTGTGTGTACATGTATGTATATGTGTGTGTGTGTGTGCATGTGTGCACATGCATGTATATATGCATGCAAGGGCACTTCAAAAAGTTCATGAAAAAACTGAATCAAAAGCTAATACCAATCCTTCCATGAACTTTTTGAAGATCCCTCGTATATATAAATACATACATATACATACAATGCACATACAGATGCATATATCCAGAAAAAGGTGAACAGAGTGGGTGGTCAGCTCTTACCTTTGAATCCACTGTACTTCTTTTAGACTTTCCACTCTCTAGAAGCAGAAACATTTAGAAGCTGTCACTGCATAATTCAGATCATATATATATTACAGTTTCACTTTATGAGGCTCCAGCTTATCTAACATCAAATAATTAAAACAAACAAAAAAATCTTGTGGACTGCCATCTCCTCAGGTCCCACAACATAATTCTTGAGCTGCAGAAGCAGCAAATTAAAAGATACAGGGCCGGCCCCGTGGCTCACTCGGGAGAGTGCGGTGCTAGTAGCACCGAGGCCACAGGTTTGGATCCTATATAGGGATGGCCGGTGCGCTCACTGGCTGAGCGTGGTGCAGACAACACCGTGCCGAGGGTTGTAATCCCCTTACCGGTCAAATAAAAAAATAATAATAAAAAGAAAAGATATAATATAACTTGTTATATTATAAATGCTGTCTAATAAGTGATATTAGTTAGTACCAACAGAGGAACTCATTTCTGAATAATCTAGTGTATGTTATTGCCAGAGATGCCACATGGAATGACTTTCCTTATTTTATAAGTAAAACAGGTAATTGTTTAAAAAACACATAAGAGATTCATTTACACACACAGGAAAATTAAGAGCAAATAACATCAGCACAATGCATACTTTTGTTTTTCTACAGCAAGGAGTGTTAAGATTGCTAATGGCTTTCTTCATGGGACAGAGAGGGCATCTGTGCCTTATTTTTACTTAAGATACTCTTCATGGGGAAGACAGGATTTCAAGCTCCCTGCAGGAAGGGAGAGAGTTTCAGAATAAAAAGAAGGAAAAGAATATTTTCTGCCCAGGGAATGGTTATGCGAACCCAAGGAACCAAGGAGGAGAGATGGTGCACAGACATTCAACTACACCACCATCACACAAATAAAATATTTCTGTATGACTTTTTATATTTTTCATTTATTTATTTATCTTTCTGTATGACTTTTAATTTGGGTCAAGTTTTTGCAAACTGAGGAAAAAAATGTATAAATAATACAATTAATAGTAAATTATCCTTAAAGAACCCATATAAGCCATTTCACAAATCTGACAGTTAATAAAAGAGATGATAAACTGGTTAATCAACATAAGAAAAAAAATGCAGCCTCAGTAAGAAGAGTGAGTACAAGAGCAAGAATACCTTTTCTGCCCTTCATTTTAGGATTTCTTAAAAAAGAAAACACCCAGCACTGGCTAAGTGATGGTGATGTGCCCACCATGCCTACATATTTTTCTGATAGGAATATAAATTCACACAACTCGTTTCAAAAAGAATTTGAAAATATGTATCAATATTCTGAAAAGTATTCCTATCCTTTAATCTATAAATTCCAATTTTGGAAACCCATCCTAAAAAAAAGTTCTATATATGAAAAAAGCTCTATGAATAAAGAAGTCCAATGCAGCAGTATTTACAACAGCATAAAAATGGGAATGTATCTCCTAGAGGGAAAGGTACAACAAATTATAGTATCTACTTAATAGGATATTCAATAGGTATGAAGTATGTTAAAGTTAACAGGCACGCATATAAAATTATAAACATGACTATGAATTTAAAAAATCAAATGTTCTAGACTTAGGAAACAAGTTTACAAGGAAACATAAATTACTAAAATTTTAACACCGGGAATAAAGAGAAATGACTATTCTTTTTCCATCTTCTCCATAGTCCACATTTTTCTTTAATGGTTTGTATTTTTATATAACCTCCAAAAAAATAATGCTAAGACAACAATAGATCATGTTTGCTTTTCCTTAGGAACTAAAAAGGATCTACAAAGCAGGATAGTGAAACTTAAATGCTAGTTCCCACCTTCCAGTTTACCTTGTTTTTTCTGAGTCTGGTTGTCTGCTAAAACAGCGTTAACATTAGGCTCCTGGCTCTGACCAAGGACTTTCTCATCCTTGCTGAAGATGATCTTTGGTAACTGGGTACCGGCTTCTGGTGGAGACCTTATTAGTACTCTACATTCAAATAAGATAGAAGGAAAAAAGTTCAAAGCAGTGTTTCTGGCCATTTATTAAGTGCTGCATACTAGGCATTGTGTCAAACTCTAAATCTGTCATCTCATGTAGTCCTTACTACGTCGTACAGTGTAGACTCTAGTATTCAATTTTTACAGGTTCTGAAACTGAGGCTCAGAAAGGTTAAAATAACTTGCCCAAGGACACCAAGCCAGTAAGCAGCTGGGCGAAGGATCCAGGCAGCCTCACTCCAAAGCCTTAGTCCTGAGCAACTACATGATTCTGCTGTACATACTTTAAGTATCCTTACAATGCTCAGCAAATTTGTGCACAAGGGAAATGGAACAAGAGGTAAAAAATGACATTCATAACACATTAAAGTGAAGTCTAGGGGAGTCCAGAAGGGGTAGTGGGCACTATTAGTTGTCTGCCTAATATCCATTTCCATCCTTCCCCCTTCTTAACAGACCCAATTTTGTTTACCCCAGCCCATCCCAGGAGAGGCTGGTGACAGTTTCCACGCCTGAGTGGACACACAACCTAAGCTGACACATTCACGCACTTCTCATCCTGCCTGGGGGAGAAGCCTTCTCTCTTTCCCTTGGCTGGATATAAACGATGAAGCAGAGCCATCTGGTGATGGCTGGGGAAATCTGCCTAAGGAAGAAGCTAACGCCAACGATGGCAGAGAAGAGATGAAAAGCAACTGAGCCCCTAATATAAGTAAGCCACCACTGACCTGCCTCTCACCTAGAGCCCACTTGCCCCAACTCCGCACTTTCAGATAAGTGAGGTAATCACTGTCTTCATTGTTTAAGCCAGTCTAACTCAAGTCCTTTGCTGCTTGCTGCCAAAAGCATCCTAACTGGGGCCAGGCCGTGGCTCACTCGGGTGAGTGCGGTGCTGATAACACTAAGGCCACGGGTTCGGATCCCATATAGGGATGGCCGGTTCGCTCACTGGGTGAGCGTGGTGCTGACAACACCAAGTCAAGGGTGTGGTGCTGACAACACCAAGTCAAGGGTTAAGATCCCCTTATCGGTCATCTTTAAAAAAAAAAAAAAAAAAAAAAAAAAAGACAAAAGCATCCTAACTAACACAAGAAACTGTCAGATTAATTTTCTGAAATGAAAAGAGATAAATAAACAAATAAATAAATAAAATAAAAAGCAAAAACAGAGGTTATCCTGGAGAATATTTATAGAGTTTGGGTCTACAACAGTTTTGTGAGAAAGCACTATTTTCTTTTTTTAACCTCCAGTCTTGTTCATCTCAAATCCACCCTCCTCTGGGCTGCTAGTGGTCTACCTTAAAGCAAGTTTGAGTACACCACTCCTCGCTTAAATTCTTTGGAGGCTTCCTCATAAATAACACACAGGGGACCTATAAAGTGGCCAGGTGGAGATGGGCTGAATTTGAAAACACAAAGTTCCATAATTCATCTAACTTCAAATGTTTTAAAAACACTGAATTGCCAGAAATCCTCACCAAGAATCTTATGATGCAGATACTGTTATCATGAGGTAAGTAAAGACACTGAGGCCCAGAGTCACACAGCTGGTAAATGGCAGAAGCCATTATTTGGACCCAGTCCTGTTTCTTACCACATTCCCCTCCTACTTTATTCTCTATCAATAATCAACTCAGCTTATGAATGCACCATGTTCTTTCATGCCACTCTGCTTTTGTATAGACTATTCTCTTGGCCTGGAATGCTCTTGCCTTTTCCATTCATCTGGTAAAAGCCTACTCACTCAAAGGCTGCATGAGCCAGCACTTATCTGAAGCCTCTGCCTCCCTTCTACGATTCATGAGCTTCTCCTCCCTACACTTCTCTACTTTGCTGTGATCATTCGCATTGCTCTTCTGCCCTCCCCCCATCCACCATCTATACAAACTCCTCAAGGATGGGACCTCTGCCTCCCTCATGTTGTTTTTAATCTCCAACATTCAGCACAGTATTTAGCACGTGACAAACACCCAATCAATGTTAGTGTACTACTAAATCCTCCCTAACTTTACTTCAGGATTGAACTGAAGAAACATCTGAATTACTTACTCACTTCTGGAGATGTCTAGGATTAGAAGGGTGACAGAGACAGCCTTTTTCTGTAAAATACAGTAATTCACATCTTCATCCTGAGAAAGAAAGAACCAATTGTACATCATCTTATTCATCCACGCCAGAACATGCAAAAAAACTTTCAGGAACAAGGCAAATGAGTGGCTCAATCGCCATTCCAAACAGTAAACCAGTGGCAGGCGCTCAGAAATGCTCGGAAGTCAAAGCAGTCACCACCTCAAGGAAACAGCACTGAAAGGAGCAGGGTGTTCCCACTCAGTGTCTTGGGCTCAGGTAAAGGCAGTGATCAGGTTATGCATTTAACACTCACCAGGTAAGAAGAAAAGCCATCATTCTTCGTACGGTCTAGGCTGAATCCAATCTAATGGGGGTGAAAAAGAGCAGGAGTAAATATGCACACAATTTTCTGTACCTTTCTTACTCATAGAGCAGGAAAGGTGCTCTTGGCCTGGCTCCCTCTATTTTCTTAGTATTCATTTTGTAAGAAGGCAATACCTGCTCAAGTAAAATCAGTGATTGCTAGAATTATTCAAGAATTACAACTTCAGTGTTGCTATGGTTTGAATGTCCCCTCCAAATCTCATGTTGAAAGTTAAACCCCACTGTAACAGTATTAAGAGGTTGGGAAATCTGACTATGATATTTGAAAGGTGAGGCTTTTAAGAGGTGACTGGATCATGAAGGCTATGCCCTCATGAATGGATTGATTGATGGATTAATGGCTTAACGTGTTATTATGAGAGTACACTGGTGGCTTTATGAGGCGAAGAAGAGAGCATGTGAGCACACTCAGCCCTCTCGCCATGCATCACCTTGGGATTCTGTGGAGTCCCCACCAAGAAGAAGGCCCTCACCAGCTGTGCCCCCTCAACCTTGGACCTACCAGCCTCCAAAACTTTAAGAAATTCCATTTCTTTATAAATTACCCAGTTTCAGGTATTCTGTTATAAGCAATAGAAAACTGACTAAGACAAGTGTTAAAAGTAAAACTACCTAATGCCTAATACACAACTTGGTACACACAACTTTAATTTTCCCCATATTCTGGTACTTTATATCTAAACATTGGGGGTGGAAGGTGAATCTTTCACCTAAGCTAAAAGAGTAAACCCCTTGATATTAAAAGGCACTTACAGTTGCATCCTTGTGTGTGGCTCCTTCGGGCTCATGCACTGAGAGGCTACTGACATTAACCACCATATACCCATCCTTGAAGAATCCAAAGGTGTTCAGATGAACCTTATGCCTCACATCATCCTAAAGAGATGTGCAGTGGTGGAATAAGTATATTAAAAAGTTACGTTTTGATTATTTAACTTATTCATTTACTTGAAAAACTATGGTATTGTTAAGGTCAGTAGGGGTTGTTTTAGTATCTAGTTTCCTACTAGCCAGCCAATGTTTCCATATACTCAGTAATATATACAGCCATGGAACTTAACCTTTCTCCAAAAGCTGAAGACGACTCATCAGAAATTCATAAGATATTGCAATGGGTTCAAGTCACTCCACTGTACTTGCATGGGTTCTGGGGGCAAACTCAGTGGTCAGCTGGAATGTGAATTCCAGGGCAGGAGGAATCATGTTTCAGTCATCCTCACTCCTTCCTGGCATCCACTAGGTACTCAAACATGTTAAGGAGTGAGAGGAAGGAAAGGAGTGGCCAAAGCTGCTCATTTATATAAACCTTTTTATCAGTTGTGTGGACCTGCCTCCTCCCATTGCAGGATAAAAAATGGTACCTGCACATTAACTCTAACCAATAATTCAATTTTTAAAAAAGATTCATTTGCACCTAAAAATGATACACTATATGATATGTTTTAGGGAACAAAAGCTCATGCAAAAGGAATCCCAGGAGTTAGTCAATTGGAGACAGAATCTTTTGGACACAGGAAAATCCTGAGCTTTGCTGAAATTGCACCACATGGGCAGATGCCTATTCCACCTGCTTGGCACTGTCTCATTATCATAATTCCAATCTCAACTAAAGCAATACACTGTAAGGGCAATAGAACAATAGTGTTAGCAAATACTTCTAAAACTGGGGCTCCACAAAGATACTTTATGTTGCGTAAAATTATTGAGTTTTATATTGAGAATTATTTGCCTAAATTACAACATCTTCAATAAGTTTGCAGCTTGTTTCTTTGTGTGAGTAGTAATTTTTTATTTCTAGATTTGTGATTTTTTGGACATCAGAGGCAGTCTAATGGCAAACACCAAAGGACTGTGAAGAGAGGCTGTAAATCAGATCTTTAGCACAAACACACACAAACAGAGCTATGACACATTTTATTGCCACTAGGAGTAGGATGATTTTATTTCCTAGCCTACTCCTCCATTCAACAAACACAGCTCTTTGAGAGTCCTAGATTACAGGCTGAGGAGAGGGACACAGTTGTAACTTTCCTCCCTGCTTGGGTCAAAGTCTTCGGGCCCTATTTCCCCTCAGTGCCTGTTAAAAATCCAAGGCTCTATGGTCCAAATTTCTGAAATGCCTCAGGTCAGCTCTGGTTTCCCTGTTCTCTTACCCACTGGGGTTTTGACTCCTTCTTCCTTTTCTTTGACCCTGAGAATTTCCCTTATTTTCTTAGGAGCTCAGCTATGCATTTTTCTTTTTTTTTCAGCTATGCATTTGAAGCACGTTTGCTGGACTTCCACTCCCCAGTGGGATAGAACAGCCTGCAGCAAACCAGCACTCCCATGGAACAACTAGAAAAGCCAGGTAGGATGACAGAAGTCATCTGCTGGAAGGCAACAGAGAGCTGCTAAATGGTAGAAACCAGAAAATCTAAGGCTCACAGCCTTTCTCAGAATTCTCTGAGAGAATCAAGCCCTACAGAAAATGATCTGAGTGACTATTTCCTCAGTTCTCCCAAGGAGACTCCCAAGGACCCAAGGACATGGCTACCACCATCTTAAAAGCACAGGAGATAAATTAATCAATCACATACGATGGGTGCCTGAGCACATTAGAGCTTAATCCTCTGGCAGAATTCCCAGCTGAGTAGGGCTGCAAAGAGAGAATGAAGGAGAACAAACACACAACTCCTGACACATGTAACGTGGATGAACTGCACTACTGAGCAAAATAAGGCATATTCACGTAAAACAAATTCCAGAGCAGGGGAAACTCATCTATGGTGAAAGAGGTGAGAATAGTGATTACTCTCAGGAGAAAGGGACTTTCCAGTCACTCGAGGGAAGCTGGGGCTTAAGGAGCTTCTGGAGGCGCCTGGTAACGGTTACATTTCATTTACTGTTGGCTGCATGAGTGTGTTTACACTGTGGAAATGCACTGAGTTGTATGCTCATAATGAGTAATTTTTAGCATGTGTATTACACTTCATCAAGTTTAGGGCTGGCCAATTAGCTCAGCTGAGCACAGCCTTATAACACCAAGGTCATGGGTTCAGATCCCTGTGTCGGCCAGCCATCAAAAAAATAAAGTTTAAATTTTAAAAGTATGTGTCTTCTAATTTATCCAGCATGTAGATGCTTTGTAACAGAATGGAAGCCTGTTAAGCTTTTTATATTCACTTAGTCCACCACAGTGTATCTTTCCTAGTTTTTTTGGAGAAAATGTTCCAATCGCTACCTTATAGCAGTTTTTTTCACGTAAACTACATTTCTTTACTATATTTTCTTACCTTTATATCATAATTTCATTTGATGATACAATACCATTAAAAACAAGTTTTTGAAGAATATTTTAAACAATAATAACGGCATCACAACTCCCAGTTTTCACTACTTTCCAAGAACTGGATTATGTGCCAAGGGCTTTACCTATGATTTCTAACCTCACTCAGCCCCAGTGTGGTTAAGAGTAACACTTCTAATGATAAGATGAAGACGCAAGTTCAGAGGTGAAATGACTACCCAAGACCTTGAGGACTACAAGTGGTAAAGCTGGGATTTCAACACAGATCTTATATGAAAGCCATTTTCACACTACTGTCTGATATGTAAATCATGATATAACATTAAATGCAAAGAGCAGAATCCAAACTACATATAGTAAGATTTGAGATTTTAAAAAATTAAAAGGCATATATATTTATACGTATTTATAAAAGACTTGAAATTCACCAAACTATGAAAAAAGGTCAGTGCTAGTGGGATTGTAGGAAACAATTTTTCTTTATACTTTCTGTATTTTCTAAATTTCTAACAACGCATAATTTATAATTAGAAAAAAAATCAAATGTTATTTTTAAAGAAAGTATTACCATTTGCCAGTAATCTGCAGGACCCTCAACTGACCTAATCCTCACTTCCATTTTAAACTATCATATCACATCAAATATGGTATGTATGGAAGTGACTTTGTAAACTATACCTCACTATTCAAATTACAGAGACATAGGAATCTCAGGACCACAAGGGACCAGGAAGGTCATACATTCTAATCAGTCATTCAACTTTATTTGATTCAATTCTACGTAAATAAACTGATGTTTATAGAATGCCACTAAGGGCTGAGACCCAAAAAGTGAAAAATACTCAGTCCCAGAGATAATCAGTCTTGAAAATCTCCAACAGCCAGTCTTAACTGACCAGACACAACGAAACCTTTCCTTTCACTATGGGCAGGCCAGAGATAAGGGCACTCTAGGACAAATGCCCCAACCACTCAGCCAGCATCTGGGGATGGAGTGGGAGTGGAAGAGAGAGAAACCTCACATCTCTCCTTCCAGATACTCTCCTAGAAGGGGCAACAGTGTCAGTCTCCTGATAGCAGGGTGACAAAGCAATACAAAGCGCAAGCAAGGAGGATTTGCCAAAGTAGCATGAGGAAGACAATACCAGACACAAGCAACAGAGATTTAACTACATTTTCAACAACCACCCTACCATTTCCATTAGAACTGACACAGCAGTATAAGTCTGTCTGTTTCCCCAAGTATTTCAGAGATTGCAGGCACTTGACCTTGTATCTAGAACTGTGCTAATAATAGCTTCATATATCACTATTCATTCTTCTTACAACTCTGAGGCAGGTGTTGTGCCATTTTATAGATGAGGAAACAGAGGCTCAGAGAGGTAAAACTCGCTTAAACTCATAAGGCTGGTAGGGAGCAGAGCCAGTAGTGTAACTCAGGATTGTTTAAACCCTAAACCTGTGCTTTTAACCACTTCATACTTTTTACAACCATATAAATAGTATATCTTTTGGGTTTTTTTGTTTTTAACTTTTTTATTTAAAAAATTTGAAACCATCAACTCATGATTAATTTGTTCCTCTACACCCTCCCCCCCACTCAAATCCCAAACATCCTATCACTTCATCTATCGATATATCAGTGTGTATCTCCGATAAGAGCTTTTAAAAGAAAACCCCACAATAACATGGTATATTCTTAATCACAGTAAACTGCTTATCAAGTTAATTAAACAGGATTGTTTGTCCAAGAGAAGTCAAGGTTACAGGAACATAAAATATAGTACTGTTCCTAGACACATATTTATAAGGTTGGTAGTAAAAACTTAGTTTTTCCTGGCTTTCCTCACAGACATATTATCTGAAAGCAGTGAGAACTCACTTGGCTGATGCTAATACATTTATGATCTTGCAATTAGTAATCCAAATGAGGGAGCAAAGCATTAGTTTGATGATGATGACGCAGTGTGAAATGATGTATACTTGAATTACCATAGAAGATCTCATTAGAGAAAATGCAGCACCAGCAGATTATTCTGAATAATTTCAGATTACTCTGAAAGATCTGCTCTTATTTTTGATAAACTATTTTGTAAAATAAAACTTCATTTTAAGATTATCAAAATTCTTAACAACATTATACTGTAAACATAAAAATTACTCAGAGGCTGGCCAGTTAGCTCACTTGGTTAGAATGTTGTGCTGATAATACCAAGATCCAGGGTTCAAATCCCTGTACTGGTCAGCCACCCCCACCCTCCCATCCCCCACAAAAAAGGCTCATGGAAAAACAGAATTAAAAGATAATACAAATCTCTCCATGAACTTTTTGAAGTACCCTTGTATATACTGTATTTGCCAATTAAAAAAAAAAAAAAAGCAACTGCTGGAGAAAAAAATTCTTAATGAAAATGTTACCCCAAAAGTTTGTTTATTTATTTATTTATTTTCCTTTTTTCTTTTTTTGGGGGCTGGCCATATGGGGATCTGAACCCTTGGCCTTGGTGTTATAAAACAGCCAAAAAGTTTATTTAAAATGTAGTTTTTGTACCGACCAGCTGCCAAAAGAAAAAAAATGTAGTTTTTGTCTTTAATTATAAATATAATTTTCCTCTCTTCTTCCTGTTTTCTCTTTGTATGCAACTTTATTCTTATCACCACAAACGCTTTATCAGCATTCAAGAATACATTCGTACACACTGAGACTTAAATTCCCACTGAAGTAAGTTTCCCTAAAGTTTCAGGAAATCTGAAATTAAAAGACAACAGAGGCTAATAAACATGCTGAGATTCTGAACCTCACCAACAGTCAAATTAAAATGAGATGTCACCGTTTTCCTATTAGGTTGGCAGAAATTAAGATTATCACATGCTGCGCTGCTAAATACTTGGGTAGATGAATGCTCAGACCACTCTCATGCACTGGTGGGAATTTAAGTTGATAAGACCTTTATAGAGGGCTATTTGGTAATTTCCATTTAAAGTAATCCCACATCTAAGAATCTACCCCACAGAAATACCAGTGCTGACGCACAAAGATATATGTACAAGGATATTCACAACAGCTTTGTTTATAATAGTTAAAACCAAGCAATAAAAATGCAATATATAAATTTCTATCCATAAAATAATCTTAATAAATTATGAGTCTTCCTTACAATGGAGGGTTATTGTAATCGTTAAAGAAGTTGGGGCTGGCTGGTTAGCTCAATTAGTTAGAGCATGAATATCAAGGTCAAGGGTTCAGATCCCCATACTGGCCAACTGCCCAAAAGAAAAAAAAGTTCATATATACTAATATATGTTTTTATTACTGTTATTATTATTATTATTATTATTATTGGAAGCTGGCCAGTATGGGGATCCAAACCTGTGACCTTGGTGTTATAAGGCTGCAAACTGATATTTTTTAAATGTCCACAAAACAACTTCATTTGTTCAACAAGTATTTATGAGCACCTACAGGCAGTACTCTAGGTTTTGAAAATGGAGCAGTATTCACGAAAAAAAATTCCAGCCTCACTGAGCTTATATTCTAGTGGAAAGAGATAACAAATAAACAGCAAAACACATGGTATACTAGTCAGTGATGAGTGCTACACAGAAATGAAGTGGGGGAGGCAGGTGGGGAGCGCTGCCACTTAAAGTAAGGTGGTCAGAGAAATCTTCATTGAGAAGGTGCCTTTGAGCAGAAATTGAGAGGAGTGTGGGCTTCAGCCATGCAGATGTCAGGAGGAAGGGTGTTCCAAGCCACAGCACCTTCAAGCGCCACCCTGAAGTGGGTCCTCTGTGGGTTGAGGACTGCAAGAAGCCAGTACAGCTGGACCTTGGCTTAGAAGTCTTTGACATCTCTGCATATACCTGGATCTGAATACAATTTTATAAAGTGTGATTATGCCAAAAAAACAAAGAAAAAAGAAAGAAACCCACATATGAGGGATATGTATATGAAGATCATTATAGTTATGTAGAAAAATCTGGAAAGATATATGCTAAGTAATAATAGTGGTTGACTTTGAGGAATCCAATTGAGGGGATGGAGAGTAGGAAAGACTCTTTCAATATGCCTGTAGCACTCTTACAATAGAAAAGCTTTTAGGTTCCCCAAAAGCAAAAAGTTACCTGTCATGTACTAAATACTGTACTATTTTACTTCTTTGAATGCTTTATGAAAAGTAATCATAACTTGTGTTATTCTATTTGTACTTTATCCAATCAAATTTTGGGGGATTTTTATAAATGATTTCTCTGAAAGAAGTATTGTATTTTTAAAAATCATTTTTATTTAACTTCCAAGAGTGAAAGGTAGGGCAGCTTAAATAATCAAATTTAACTTTTTAAAATTGACAACCACTATAGAGAAAAGAACTAAGGGAGGAAGAAGTCACCATTATTTTACCACTTTGTGAAAACCATTTAGAATTTGGAGATTTTCCTCTAATCTCTTATCTTTTATTTTAATATCATTTGTTTATTTTGATTATAAAACTTGCACATGCTTATAGAAAGTATAATTGAAAAAAATACAGAAAAGTAGCTGTAATCTTACCCTTCAGAGATAACTACTAATAACAGTTTGGTGTTTCCCTTCTATATTTAAGAAATTTAACAAACATTTTTCAGTCATGGAAGCTTTTAAGTGATACTAAGCAAACAAAACACATATTAGCTAGAAAAACATAAGCACAGCCATGATTTATGGCTTTGCTATTTGATGGCATCTACAGCAAGATCAGTCATTACTGAGCACCCACATAAACCAGGAGCTATACCAAGCCCATCACCCGGGTGTGGAGATTTTCTATTTTTAAACATTGTAATACCTTTTCCAGTAATAAGTGCTTTTTACTTAGATTTTAGAAAAACTGAAAAACAGAAACGCATTCATTCCCTCATTCAACATACTGAATCCCCAGTATGTGCCGCACTGGGCAACCAATGGTCAACAAGACGAGCAAGCCCTGGCCTTGGGAGGTTTATAATCTAAGGGCAAGACAAACTGATTTTTAAAAATTGTAAATTGTAGAAAAGTAATAGGAATAACAACAAATATCCATTTCCCCACAATCCAGGATTATCAAATGTCTATATTATAGTGCGCCAGATCCCCAGAAAGGAAGGGAGGCAAAAGGGGAAAAAAAATAAAACAGCAGTGGCAAAGTGAAGTGCCTCTGTTTCTCTGCAGAATCCTATTGCCTTTCATCATCCCTCCCCACGCTCATGAACTGGTTAGGTCTTTTTTATTTTAAAATACTTTTACCACATATATCCATATTCATAAACATCATAATCATTATATGCTTTTAAAATTTCGATAAATTGTGTCATATGTAAATACTTCTGCAACTTGCATTTTTAAACAATACTGTATGCTTTAAGGACTCTATCTGTGCTGATACATTTGATATGATCTAGTTTCTCATCTTATCTGCCTGTATCCCTTCACCCACACATCACAATATACCCATTTCCTCATCCATATGCACTCAAGCTATTTCCAATGTTCTGCTATAACAACGCTGTGAGGAACATTCCTGTACATTTACTCAGATGTGTGTGCGTTTCTAGGATACATGTATATACACATGAAAATCCTGGGCCATATAGTGCTCACATTTTCAATTTTACTAGAAATTGCCAGATTTATCTCCAAAGTACATGAGAGTTGCCGTTCCTTACATGCTCACCAAATCTGAATGTCAGACTTTTCATCTCTCCTAGTCTCAGGGGAAATCAACACTGACATTGGCTCAATTGGTATTTCCTGATACTTTATGAGTGTGAGCACCTCATCTGATTTTTTAGCTATTTGGGTTCCTCTTTTACGAAATACCTTTTTATATCCTATGCTCATTTTCCTATTGGATTTTTAAAAAATTATTTATATATTCTGGCCACTAATCTTTGATTTTTATGCTGCAACTATCTTCTCTAGTCTTTTTAAAAAAAAAAAACCAAAAAACTAAAACTGTGTGGTATCTTTTGCCATATATCTTTTTAAATTTTGAAGGAGAAAAGCTATCAATCTTTATTCCTGACAGTATTTAAGTCTTTTTTTAAAAACTCCTTCTCTAGTCACATATTATAAAGTAAGGCAATATTATAAAGTAAGGCAATCATAACTAAAGCCAAAATGTTTCATTATTTTAGTTATTTTAGTTATAGTAAGTTTCCATTTATATTGTCAGAACTAGGGCTCAGACCCTCCAAACCCATTGTACAGAATGGATCACCAGACCCCTCACACGCAGGTCCATGCTAGGTAATTGGGAAAGATTCCAGGAGCTGTTGGCAGATGACATGAGCTCAGTCCTCAGCGGCAGGAGCTTATAGATCTGGTAGCTTACAGATCCAGCAGTGGCCTTGCAGAAGTTCCTAGGGGCACTAGCAGCAGCGGCCTCCAGCAGCAATAATGACCTCCCCATGCTCCCCACCCCACCCACAAGGGGGCATCCCAGGAATGGGAGGCACCGTGGATCAGAGCCACTCATCCTTATACTTAAGTCCATAACCCAGGACACCTTGGGTGCATATGCACAATTACACTAGATGATAACCAAAGAAAACCTGAGTGAATGTGCCTGTTTACATCAAATGCTTGGCAAGATTTTTTTTGAACATCTGAGGCACCCTGACCATTTTTCCTATATTTTCCCAACACATATTTAATTCTAAAGGTTTAGTGTTCTGTTTTCACATTTTGATCTTAATCGACCTGGAATACATTTGTGTGTATGATGTGAGGTAGGCATCTATTTCATTTTTTTCCACATGGAGAGCCAGTTATTCTAAGACTATTTCAGAGCAATTTTTTCTAACCTCCTCTGCTCTGTGATGCCACCTTTATTGCATACTAAGTTCCCATTACAGCACAAATCTACACCTGTGCTTCCTATTCTGCCTCACCAATCTGCTTGTTGACTCCCTCTCCAGTACCATCCAGCTTTATAATATGATACTGAGTAAAGCAAGACCTCGCCCTTCCTCCTTGTTTAGATTTCTGTGGGCTAGTTCAGGACTTTTGGTGACTAGAAGGGAGAACCACAAGGGCTTCTGGGGTGCTAGTAACTGTTGTCGACCAGTACCCAAGGGGAGACAGTAGGAAAAGAAGAGACACACTTTATGGTGTCAGGAGGACCTTACAGGATGCTGACCTATAAGGCATCCTAGTTTATTTTAGGTTCCTTTTTATAAGCCAGTGAAAATAACAAATCGTACTGATTAAATCAGTTATGTCTGGTACCAAGCTATTTATAGAACATTTTCAGCTGCCAGGGTGCTTGAAGATTCATAGCTAACTACTTATCAACAAAATAAGAACATAAGTTTCTCATTTACAAAGCTTCCAAGGTCCTGAGTTCAATCAAAGGTCAGACCTCAACGGGAAGGAGAAGGAGGAAGTAGGCAAAAGGGGTGCCAATCTTGCTGGCTTCCCTACAATAGCAAGGACTTTGTCAGCTTGCTATTTAGTACCTCACACTGTACTAATAAATATCATCCACCATTTATTGGTTGCCTACTGTTAGTGGTAGGAGACATTACCCTAAGAAGCTTAGTATTCAGATTCTTGGCTCACTGCATATAGATGGCAATTTGCAAATGCAATTTTCAAATTCACTCATATAACAATAATCCAACAGCTAAGCACATGAGGTGAGAGAAAAACTCAGAGATGATTGGGATCCTAGCAAACAGCTATCCTTGTCCACAGTCACTGAGGGCTTCAGACATCTGAATGAAGCTCACCCAGTGCAGGTGGTAAAATGGAAGGAGCCCTAATCTGGATTCAGATTCTGACTCCTCCACTTACTTAATCACAGCTCCATTTTCCTAATTTATAAAGCAGAGACAATAACATTTATCTCAAAGGGCTGCTATGAGGACGTTAATAAATAAAAAAAATCAAATATTTGGCACAGTCTCTGGCTTATAGTAGATGCTTTAATAACAAGTAGCTATTACTATCACTTAAAATTTGGATTCTGTAGGACACTTTATTTTCCCAAGTAAGCCCAGAACAGTGGTCTCAACCTTTCTGTGCATATAAGCGTACTTTAAAAAGTTCACAGAAAGATTCATATTATCTTTTAATTCTATTTTTCCATGAACTTTTTGAAGTACCCTCAAACAGCACAGTTTCATTATATTAGGATTTTGGCAGCATACTTAAAAGATTTAAAACAACATGAAATGTGTCAACAGCACCCACCTCAGTGTCACACTCTCCTCAGCTCTCTTCTTTTAATCTGAGTAGCCTTGGGTAAGCTGTTGGCTGTCTTGACCATGTGCTTTTCCACTCTCACAAGGCAAAGGTGATGGGCCTAACCTCATACTGCCTCAACAGCCCAATGTATCTTTTTCTACAGCACCTCGTAAGATGGTCAGCTCAATGTTCTGGGCAGATATGGCTAACCCACGGACAGACATGGACCCAGTCACAGCAAACAGTAATTTTGCATATTGGTCCCAGTTTTGCAGGCATGCCTAGGAAGTGTTTGAGGTTTACCAGAATGGACCAACTAACAATCAATGGGCCTGAGATGAGGTACAGCAGGAGTGAGAAAAAAAAATTCTCTTTTAATTTCCCAAAACTGGCTGGCCAGTTAGCTCAGTTGGTTAGAACGCGGTGTTGAAGGGTTCAGATCTCCATACTGGCCAGCCGCCAAAAAAAAAAAAAAAGAATATTTGTTGAATGAATAAGACAGTAGAAGTCATATATTATTACAAAGTCATCTAGTAAAGTTAAAACCACTCATTTAAGTCAATGAATACATATTGGTATGTATTAAGTCAAAATAAAATGTTTCAGGCAAATATTTTTTGTAAATTTCTGCTTTAACCTACCTTTTCACTTAACATCTTCTGGTGTAGATTCCATCAGTGAAAAGGGCTTCTGATGTGACTAGCCCAAAAGTTATATAGCACTTAATGGCAGTCGGTATGCCAACCTAGATCTATCTATTCCAAGGCATGCTCTTTCCCAAACTGCTCGGTAAGTCACTGGTATAAAGTTTTGATTATTTCAGTTATAATTTGTGGATAATTATCATAAAATTAAGTACCCAACCCAAGAAATATCCAAATTAAATTAAAGTACCCAAAGCTTTAGCAAGACACTTCCTAGCCACTGTCTCATATGCAGCAGCTACCTGAAAGCTAGAATTATCACTCATCAAAATATTTTGTATTTTAAACACAATATAAAAACTTTATTCAAAAAATCTTTGACATAAAAATTAGATTACCCTTTTTTATTCCATGAATAAAAATTAGAAAATGACTATTAAAATAACATCAACGGCCATTTAAATATTACCATTTGTTAAATGTTATGAGTAAGAATAAATGTTTATTGAATAAATAAATGGAAATCTCTCATCCACAAAAGGCCAGATTACATTCTACATCTTAAGTCTAAGAAGTCAACAAGTATTAAAATACCTAAGAAAAATTCCCATCAACAGAGGAAATTCTATGTTGTACTCAGAATATGGAAGACCACACACTAAAACCTCCGTGGGGGTAGGGACTGCACCTAATGTAAACAGCCTATAAATGCCTAAGCATGTGAATGCCTAAGAAATGATACTTGTTTGCACTTTATATGCTTTTGTCTTGTGTGCCACATTTGAGAAATATAACAAGATCTACTACACAACAAAATATTTAACTTAATCAACAGTCCTGTCCTTTGACACCAAACGGCATGATTAAAGGTCAACACACCTAAAGAACAAAGGGGTGGAAGCACTGGGAATCTACAGGGGCCAACATCACAAAAAGAAAGACAATCAGCAACTATGCCCCCCAATGGAAAAACACAGTACTACCTATCAAGCAGTCTTACTAAAATAATCAAATCTGAACATGATCAATCCTCTGGATCCAATTAGCACCCTCCAGAAAATACAAAGGATAGACAAAAGTATTAAACTACACCGCAAGGAAACAATTAGCAAAATCTAGTATGGGGGACTGGGAGGAGTGAAATCCTCTATATTAAAGGAGATTTGAAACACACATTACTCAATCACAATGTAAGAATGCTATTTAGATTCTAATTTTTCAAAAATTTTTAAATCTATGACCAATGGAACTTCAAATCTGATTTGATACTTGATGGTGTTAAGAATGTTTTTTTTGTTATAATGGCACTGTAGCTATGTTTTTCAGAGTCCTTATTTTTTATGGTACAAACCAAAATATTTATGGATGAAATGATATGCCTTTGATTTGCTCTAAATAATATGAGAAGACAATGACAAATGCTCACAACAACGTGAAGAAAGGGGAACCCTCATAAATTGATGGTGGGATGTAAAATGGTATAGCGACTTTGGAAAATAGTTTGACAGTTTTTTAAAAAGTTAAACATAAATCTACCATATGACCCAGCAATTCCACTCCACTGGGTATCACTCAAGAAAAATGAAAACATATGTCCCCACAGACTTGTGAATGTTTGTAGCAGCATCGTTCATAATGGCTAAAAAGCAGAAACAACCTGAATGTCCATCCACTGGTGAATAGCTAAGCAAAATGTGATATATTCACACGTAAAATAGTATTCAACAATAAAAAGAAATGACTTACTGATACATGGTACAACATAAATGAGCCTCAAAAATGTAAGAAAGAAAGAAGCCAGGCACAAAAGAACACCTACTGTGTGATTCCATTAATATAAAATACCCAGAAAGTGCAAAGCTATAGAGACAGAAAGATCAGTGATTACCTGGGGCTGGTGGGGAGGGGAATGAGAATTAACTGTAAACAAGCACAACAGATCTGTGGGGATGATAGAAATGTTTTATGCCTGGGCTGTGGTGACAGTTGCACAACTCAGTAAATTTACCAACAATCATTGAATTATACACTTACAATGGGTGGGTTTTTTGTTTTTTAGGGTTTTTTTGGCAGCTGGTGTCATAAAGCCACACTCTAAAGAACTGAGCTAACTGGCCAGCCCTACAATGGGTGAATTTTATGGTATGTAAATTACACCTCAATAAAGTTGTTTTAAAGAGATAAGAAATATAGAGATAGGTCAAAAGAGAAGGAACGTGAGAAGACGAGGAAAACAAGAATGACAGGAAAAGTAGCATGGAATAAAAACTGAATAAACAAGAACTCATTTCTAGTTTTGAAAAATAATAAAAAATGGTAACAGGAAAGTGAAGTGTGTGGGGATGGGGCAGAATTAACCACTGGTTGATGGTTATTGAGACGGGGGACAAGTACATGGGAGTTCATTATACTATTCCACCTACTTTGGTGTATTTGAAATTCTCCATAATAAAAAGTTTTTTAAAAGATCAGTGCTTATTCCTGGTACTCAATGTTCACGTCATTGCCAGGCTGGGTTTCCAACGTAATCAAGTCTCCTATTTTTCTGTCTTAAGCAAAACAAGACAATCTAATGTTGCTGCTCTGACAGGCTCTCTTCAGGTGATTTCCATTTCCTTGGGCAAGAAGTTAGAATGTTATTTTTAGAGAAAAGAAAAAGTACAGTATAGATAATGGAATGAGCACCATAGTACTTATGAAACATATTACAAAGATGAAAAAAATAATGTAGCACAACAGGGAGAAATCAATCACCAGTGATTGCGTGTGGATGTGCTGTCCCCACCAAAACTCATGTTGAAATCTGATCCCCAATGTGGCAGTGCTGCAAGCTATTTGAGCCATGGGGGCAGATCCCTCATGAATGGATTAATGCTCTCCCTGGGTGGGGGGATTAATGAGTGAGTTCTTGCTCTATTTGTTCCCGAAAAAGCTGGTTGTTTAAGAAGACCCTGGCACGTGTGCTCTCACCTCTCCCCCGCCCCCTCGCTTCCTCTCACCATGTGATCTGCTTGTACCTGCTGGCTCCCTGCCACTTTCCGCCATGAATAGAAGCAGCCTGAGGCCCATGCCAGATGCAGCTGTCCCACAATCGTAAGCCAAATAAACCTCTTCTTATAAATTATCCAGTGTCAGGTATTTCTGTTATACCAACACAAACGGACTAATAAAACAACCAGAATCATACCAGTGCGGTTTGCTTCTACCACTAAGGTTGGTATACTTTTCCATCTATACCAATATTGCCAGCATTTACTTAATGATGCCAGCCACCTGGTATTTTAATTCCACAAATGTACAAAGTGCACTTGGATTGGGAGCCAGGAGACATGGTTCTAGTGTATCCTATTACTAGCTTTGTCTCAAATTTGTATGAACTCAGATACATCACTTAATCTAAGACTCAGGGTCCTACACTATAAAATGAAAGTCTGAAACATCAGTAGTTCATAACCTGGAGTCATAAACCTGGGGGATAGGGCCCATGAATAACATTCAGCAGGATTATAAAGCCTCAGAAATCCCAAGAAAGTTTTGTCTACATTTCTACCTGTACTTCTCTGGGCAGTTCTTAGCTCTTAGCGGGTTCTCAAACGGAGCCACGATTCACTTATCATCCTGTGGCTAAAAACCATTTTAAAGGGGATTAATTTTTATTTACAAACAACAAAAGCTGATACCCCAAAGAATGGTTGTACTCGTATGGATCTGGCCAGGCTTTTTAATCCAGATTCTGTACTCTTTAAACTCTATATTCACAAAATATAATATTTCATGGTTTGTTAAAGCAATGTGTTTTTACAAGACAAACTTTCTACAATCCACAACTTCCTTAGAAAACTGTGTAATTATGAAAATAATGTACAAGGCTTTGGATCATAACGATTGACTTCTCTATTCCCCAGATGTATTAACCTGCACAGCCACCCGGAAGTACGTTTAAGCCTTAGCGAACTTTTAACTGAGTTATAAAGCAAGATACACAGGATCATTCTAGATCTATCATAAATCTTTCTTCCCGAGCCAGACAATGACTGGAGCCAGGAAGCTAAAGCAGGCCCCCTAATTAGAAACACATTTTTAATAAATTCTCAGTCACGTATTTCAAGCGAGACTTAAAATTCTTCCTAGAAGGGGCCGGCCCGTGGCTCACTCGGGAGACTGAGGTGCTGATGACACCAAGGCCCCGGGTTCGGATCCTATATAGGGATGGCCGGTTAGCTCACTGGGTGAGCGTGGTGCTGACAACACCAAGTCAAGGGTTGAGATCCACTTACCGGTCATCTTTAAAAAAAAATAAAAATAAAAATAAATTAAATTCTTCCTGGAGATGCCCGCTTTGGTCAGTCCAGAGAGAGCCCTAAACCGAACCGGAAAAATGAGGTTAAGGTTCCGCGCACCTTCAAACGTCCAGGTCCAAGGGCATGGAAGAGCAGAGACCGCAGACGAGGTAAGTGGGGATGAAAGTTGTAAGGAAGAAGGGGGAAGGCAGAACAGATTGTTCTCGGCAAGGAACCTAGGGAAGCCAGCCAGGATGGCGAGAGCAGCCTCCCGAGTCCTTCGGGGTTACGTCGCAGCTCAGCCCCTTCCCCTCTCAGCTCGAATCTTCCTGCCCCTAGCAGAGGGCCCGAGGACGCCCGCGTAGACCAGCACCGTCCAGCCCCACCATCCCTACGGCCCCCGCCAGACTCCTGTCCGAGAAAGGCCACGGCCGGAGGCAAAGGGGTGACTCAATCGCTCCGAGGCTCCCGCTGGGCCAAAGTTGCCCTTAGCCCCGGGGGAGTGGCCTCGGCCTCCGCCCCCCTGCCCAGCCCTGCCCGGCCTTACCTTGAGTGCCAGGTGGTGAACGCGGCCCAGACCCGGCTCGGCCAGCAGCTGCAGCAACCCCAGTACCGGGAGCAGCCGCAGTCCCGCGGCCAGCCGACGACAGCGGGAGCCCGAGGGCCCAACGGGCGCCGGAGCGGCCATGTTTGTTCCAGCATCACCAGCCGCTTCCTCTCCCGCCCACTTCCGGGGTTAAAGGGCAGCGGCCGCCGGAAGGGCTCGGAGAGGGAGTGCGGCTGCTGGCGCCGTGGACTCTGTGGTAGTTTTACTGAAACTTGTGACCCGGGAAGTCGCCGAGTGGTCTGTGCTGGTCACGTCGGGGCCTTTCAGTTGGCCTCCCCTGCGCAGACTTTCGGTTTAGCCAGAAGAGGTGAAGGGCCCCGTGCGGACCCTGTGGACGTTGCCAGGACGACGGTGGCCGAGCAGGACCAGCATGGGCCTCGCCTCCGCGTCGCGGAGCTATGGAAGTGACCCCGGGCCCGGGGGACCCCTGACCGCAGGGAATGGGTACGCTGTGGCTGCAGCACGATGTGTGGCCGTTGATTGGACCGATTTCACCGAGCGTTGACTCGGTGAAAAGTATCTTAAAGTTTCTGACTTATGAAGGTCCCTTGGTTTCTTCCAGGCACTTCCCGCTCCAATTTCAGGCGAAATGATTGCAGTAATACCATTTGTTGAGCCCTTATAAGGCAATTCATTAGGCATTTTGTTGTATTTAGTCCTCGAAACATTCTAATGAGATAGGAGGTAGGTATTATCGTTATCCCCACTTTACAGGTAAGTAAACTGGAGCTCTGAGAAATTAGGTCACTTGTTCTAGGTTGAACGGGGAATCACATGGGAACGGTTAACCGCTGTCTTATATTGCCTCGTGCTATTTTATCCGATCGCTACAGTCTGAGTTTTTCTCGTTTTTCTCTTAATTCTGTATGAAAACTTTATTGGCTACTAATCTTTAGAAGTTAAAGGGACTGGCTGGCGCGTCCCTTTAAGGGACAAGGATTCGGATCTCCACACTGGCCTGCCCCACCCCCCTAAAATAAAAATAAATTGCAGATAGATCAGCCAGGTTTATTTAGTTCCTAGATTCTTTTTTTTAGCCTGCCGCACAAGTAATGCACGTTTTTGTTTTTGGTGTAATATTTAAAGAGGAGAAAATAAAAACCACCAGGAATCCCAATACCAAGTGACCATCAGTGTACTAGTGTTTCCTGACACAAACGGATTCTTAAAGTTGTTAACTGCAACTAGAAACTGAAATTAAGATGATATATTTTAATGGTGCTACACTCAGGTTAAAAAAATCAATTGGGAAAGTACAGAAGTGGGGGGGGGGAAGTCCTGGATTTTTTTTTAGTTATGGGATCTTAGTAAAAGTCATAAATCTATGAATTCTTCCCTTGATTAAAAAGCCAGTTCTGGCACACCCTCTCCAAGGACAAAAGTAGGGCACTAAGGTAGGTGGGGCCAGGAAAATTGTAGTTAATCTTAAAATACCAGCGATTATCACTCAGGAGAAAGGCAATGATTACTAGGTGGGGAGAATGTCCCCTTCCCCAACCTCTGATCTTTGGCCATCTATTATGAATATATGGTCTTACATGTTTGAAAATAATTTTCATCTGATCCTTTCACAGGTAAAGAAACAATAAAAACCTATAATTATTATTTTGTGAATCCACATAGGGAGATAATAGATTTATTTACTAAAAATTAAATATGCTAAGTATTCTGTTAAGTATTTTTTGTATATATTATATGATTTAAGATTACAAAAATAAAAAATATATTATTATTTCCTTTTTTTTTTTTGATGAGGCTTGGTTACATTAATTTATTCAAGGGCAGCCTAATCATTTATAATAATCCAACTGGAATTCTCATCCAAGCTCTCTTGACAAAGCTCAGCACATAATCTCTGAATGTGTTAGAGAATTGTGGTGAAGAAAAATAATTTGCATATTAGGCTTGAAGAGTCCTTAGATAATCAACAGATCCATCCACCATATTTAACAGATGTGGAAACAAATCCAGAGAACTTAAATGACTTGCTCAAGATCACACAACTAGTTGGGCAATTTTTGGCAAACATCTTTAAAATCAGGACTGGAGCCTCAGAGGTTTCAGAATTGGATCTGTACTTTTTCCAGTATACTGCACATGGCTCTCTAAATTCTTATTTAGTTTTTTAAAAAGGTAAAGCCCAAAGTCTGAGTAACCAGTGTGTTATTAAATGAAATGCTAGAGAAACTTTCAGAAAGCATTTTAAAAATCAATTTGAGAGAACATAGTATGAATGTAAAATAAGTGGTATTTTCTTTTAGGTATCAAGAGGAAACACTAAAGACAGTTAACTGATTGTCACTTCAGTATGAAACTAAGTTAAAGGGGAAGATGATTTTTAACTGCAATTTCACTTTTTAAGTGCAAAGACAGTTTGCAATGCTTTGGAGTCTTTTTATTTTTTACTTTTTTTTTTTGTCCTCAAAAAGACAACCAGTAAGGGGATCTTAACCCTTGATTTGGTGTTGTCAGCACCACGCTCTCCCAAGTGAGCTAACCGGCCATCCCTATATGGGGGTCCGAACCCAGGGCCGTGGGGTTATCAGCGCCACACTCTCCCAAGTAAGCCATGGGCCAGCCCCCTATTTTTTACTTTTTAAAGTTAGGTGTCCAGTTGGTTAGAGTGCTGCCTTATAACACCAAGGTCAGAGATCAGATCCCCATACTGGCCAGCTGCCAAAAAATAAAAAATAACTAAAATAAAGTTAGGTTCCATTTTTGAGAATCTGGTTTTAAATTTGAATATAATACTAAAAACAGAATGAGCAGGTAGAGTCTTTATTCCATTCAATAATATAATAGTGATGAAACATTAAAATAGTTTCAAAATAGAAGACTTTTGTTTTTTAGTTCTGGAAAACAGTTTTACAAGGGCTTAAAGTTGGTTTCTTGTGATTTCTTGCTTCTTTTATACTTGGGAATTATGGGGCTGGCTGGTTAGCTCAGTTGGTTAGAGCGTGGTGCTGATAACACCAAGGTCCAGGGTTTGAGCCCCATACTGGCCAGCTACCCCCCCCCCCAAAAAAAAAAAAGACTTCTGTATCTATGAATTATGCTTCTATACCCCACCCCCTTTGGCAGCTGTTCTGTACGAACCCTTGACCTTGGTGTTACAAGGCTGTGATCTAACTAACTGAGCTAACCAGCCAGCCCAGGGGGTTGAGAGGAATATCTTCCTTCTCACACTTCAGAGTTATATTGTACCAATCATTATTTTGGAGTTGAGAGGAATAAGAATGAGGAAAATTGGCTACAAAGACAATGTGGAACATTTTTTAGACAGTTACTTTTTTACAAAGGTTAAACTCTGCTAAATTTAATAGTTACTTTTTAAATTCTGAGAAAACTGCTACTGTGGCAATTATATTTAGGCATGTCATTTCAGAGTTTGAAGAAAAGATTATTTGCATAATCATGATACTGTAACTGGAAACAGACATGTTGAGTAACAGAACAAGTTATGCCTGCTTCTCCCTGGCAACATTTTCAAAGGGGCATTAAACTTCAAGGTATTGACTGAAAAAGCCTGGAAGGGCTCAAAAGACTGATCTCCTAAACTTGGCTTTTAGCCTTACTCTCTTAGTCAATTGCATTTTATTTTTCTATTTTCTCTTACTTTGCAGGATGAACTAAAGGTTGCCACTAGTAGCAGAATGTATAATTTGAACCTAGTGCTATTAATAACATTTGTCATTTTAGACATTTCCAGAAATCTTTTAAGTAATTAATGGGTCAACATATTTCAGCTTTAATAAGGTATAATTGCCATTTGTTTTTCTTATTAAAAGTGTCGATATTTCAGACCAAAAACCTCTATAAACACAGTACAGGGAACTAAAGGTCAAATTGGGTCTGCAAATACATTCAGAAGTCAAATGTCACTTTCGTTCTTTGACTTAAAACACCATTTCCTCCAGGATTGCAGTTAAGGTTTTCATGCATTTCTTGGGATGTGGGGGAAGCCTTTAAGAGCATCTGCCATGGTTTGAATGTCCCCGCCAAGCTCATGTTGGAGCTTAATCCCCAATATGGTATTTGAAAGGTGAGGGTCTTTAAGAGGTGATTGGACCATGGGGGCTATGCCCTCATGCATAGATTAATCCATTCATGGATTAATGGGTTAATGGATGAATAGGTTATTACTGGAAAGGAAGAAGGAAGAACTGCATTAGCTCGCCTTGTAATACCCTGCATCTCCACTGGACTCTGTAGAGAGTCTTCCCAAGAAGACTCTCACCAGATGTGCCCCTTGACCTTGGACTTTCCAGCCTCCAAAACTGTAAGAAATAAATTTGTTTTCTTATAAATTACCCAGTTTCAAGTATTTCGTTAGAAGCAACAGAAAAGGGACTAATATAGCATCTTTTGGCAGAAAGTGATCTTCATTGAAAAGCCAGGCCCTGACACACCCTGAATCCTGCAGGTTAGAGATGAACTTCAAAATCACTTCTCAGTGTGATGGCACAGTGTATAACTTGCTCAGCTACAGGACAGCCAGTTTTTCCTAATTTTATGCACATCTTTACAGACCTTCAGGGGAATTCAATTATCAGGTATAAAAATTGGTGGCAGTTTTAAAATTCTACTCACTATAGAGTTAGTAGTTTTATCCTACTCCAACTTTTTCCATCTGACTGCTTTCTTGGGTCGTTAGTAAATACTTTGAATGCTAAAGAAATGGGAAATTTTAAGCTAAAAACAGATGGTTGGCTATTTTAAAGAAAAAAAATTCTGAGCATTTCATTAGGAGTACTTCACCAATAGACAACCAATAAACTGTAGTTCAGGCAACCTGTCTTGCTGCATCAGAAATGCTTAAAGGTTTGCTTTCTTTTATACAAGTAAAAATCCTCCAGAAAACAGGAGGAAGGGAAAGGGAACTGATACTTGTGCCCTTGTTATGTGCTAAGCATTTTACATGTATTCTTCCTTTTAACCTTCACAATAACCTTTGAAGTAGCATTATTTTCATATATATATATATTAAAGGTCTCTCTTTGGGGATATTTACATTTTAAAGAGGAGGAAACTGAGGTATAGAGAAGGAAAGTGATTCAGCCAAAGCACTATAGCTATCCAAATCTGGCTAACATCAAAAAGCCTGTACTCATCCCCAGCTTCATCATTTCATAATGATCTATGAAGTCCCTGTTTTATGAATGAGGAAAGTGAAGCTCAGTGAATTTAAGGATCTTGCCAAAGTCTACACACCTAATAAGTAGTGGATATATAGATATCTGTACATCTAAATCCCTGAATTAGGTGTTTATTAATTGCAAGCAAGCTTAGAATTGCCAAAAAGCCTCATAATAATTGTTTGTTTCTAACAATGTGCACAGCAACCTATATAGGGTCTCTGTTCTGTTGGTCCAGATACCTTATTTCAGTGCAAATATTGTCCATGTGGTCAAATTATTCAGTGGTAATGTATATAGTCACCCACAAAGATCATAACTTTGTAAATCAGTGTTCTCTAGATATTGCTGAGAGGTGAAACGGGTGTACATAACCCATACTGACCCCCTAGGTAATTCCAGCATTTACGCAGACATGGTTTAGAATACCCCTGGTGAAAAATGATTCCTAAGTAGGTCAGGGCACAATAGTTTGTTAATACTGTAGTGAGAATTCCTTGTCTTACAATGACTCCCTCTTACTCTAAGGGAAACTGAAACAGATTTAGTTCATTTTAAAAAATACTGTGCTGTATTTGTTTTATCTTTTTTCCCTGCTAGCTTATTTCACTTTATCCAAAACCCTGTTATTTTCATTGCCTCAAGATTAATAGTCTTTCTCCTTTATTTTTTTTGAAGATTCTGACACTTTCAAACATTTTCCACTTACCACCAGTTTCCAGTTACTCTGTCTCAATGATATTTGCAGTGTGGTATAATTAACTCAGTTCTATATAGTTCTACTGCAGCTTCTAATGGGTTCCTATAACTAACAATTTCCTGCTTAATCACCTTAAAAAGTTGCATCTTCATGTGGTCTCTTTTTTTCTCTTAATGTTCCTTCCTCTTCTTCCCCTTCTTTCTCTTCCTTAAGGCAACATGTTGTTTTACCTCCTGATTAGCATATTTTCGCAAGTGGTCACTGATTTTGAGAAGTCTCCAAGAACTCATTCAAGATTAGATCACTGTATTTGAAAAAATATTCAAGCCGTGGCAGGAAGAGAAATGGAGGTGATTACCAAGGCAAGGTCTTTTTAGATAACCTATATTTCATTTACCATATCCAAATTTTAGCAGACTAAACTGTGCAGCATTGTTTGAATTTCCAACTCACCCTGGTTATTAATCTGCCTTGGGAGGTAGGTGGCTGGCCGTTCTACTCATATATCTAGCAGTCTCTAAAGAGTACTCAGACCTGGTAACTGTGAGAGCAGAATGTTTAAACAAACACAAAAACGGGGAATGGCAGAGCTTGGGGGGGGGGGTGTAACTGAAAAAAGACAGACCAAAACAGTTCTGACAGTTTAAATTTATTGTAACTGTCCAACAAAGGAAGTAGACTTGGACACTTATCTGCGAGGGTTTTCAGCTCCACTGTTGCGTGGAGGAGAATGATAAGCAGGTTGAGGGTGTGGGGGTAGGATTGGAGAAATGCATCATTGTGAAATATTTATTTAAATGGAGCCCATTTGAGGAGTCCATGGTTACTCAGAAAAGGATCCAGTAATAGTATTAACTGAGGGAGAAAGAAAGGTTGTGGGAAAAGGGCCTAGTGATTCAGAGAAAACAGCTGGAGCTCCAAATATTCCCCATAGCTTGTCAGGAATAATATTTTTGCACACCTTTGGAGTAGAGAGTGAGGGAGTCAGTATCTACAGATAAAATGAACTCTCAGTTTACCAACCATAGGCCAGGTAACAGGTGCTCATTTCCTTGACCCTCACCACCACACAGTGAGATTGCTCAGTGCTTCTAGAGGTGGAGGCATTGTCCAAGGCTGCCCAGCTAGTACGTCCAGGAGGCCGGATTTGATACAAGTTATCTGTGGACCCCAGCGCCTTTGCTTTTTACCCACTAAGCGGTAACGCGATTTCATGTCTGAGAGTTTCTTGGTCGAACAGGTTGGAAATCACTGGTTTCAGAGATTAGAAATCACTGGGTGTACGCCCCTGGATTCCTTCCCCAGCCACTCGAGGCTGCCTGATCTCTATTTGCCTCGACATCCCTGCATGTACAGCGCACAGACATCACGTTCCAGGCCCCACTCCAACCGCGCGAGGCTGCCGGGCTCCTCCTGAACGGCGGCCAGGGAAAGTATTGTCCTTAAATCCAAAGCGGCGCCCGGCGCAGTGGAGCAGCTCAGAGCTCCGCAGAGCATCGCAATAACCGAGGCCGGCTATGTTCAAAGACGGGTGGTTGTCCTGAAAGCTGAAAGCGTGGTTGCTAATAAGTAATAAAGAATTGATGGGAGCAGCAGTCGGGTTTTCAAGTCCCCCCGTCCCTCCCGCCTCCCTCCGCGTCCTTCCGGACCCGGAGGCGCCCCGGCCCGGGCGAAGAGAGCCCGGGGGAGGGTGGGAGGGGGCGGGGGCCGGGCCAGGCCGGGGGAGGGTGGGCGGGGCCCGGGCCGGGAGGAGGGTGGGCGGGGTCCGGGTGGGGGCGGGGCCCGCGCATGCGCGTGCTCGAGCTGTCAGGCCGGCCCCGCCCCGCCCGGCGCCGCCTCCCTCCGCCTCCCTCGCTCTCCGGCGTGGGGCGGGCGGGCGCTGCGGCTGCCGCGGCTGCTGCTTCCTCGGGCCATTTTGCTGTGGAGCGACGAGGAGGAGGAGCCGCCGAGGAGACCCGGGGCTAGGAGCGGCGAGTCGGAGGAGGCGGCGGCCGCGCGGGCACCGGACTTTTCGCGGTCGCGGGGACCTCGAGGGGCGAAGGGCTCGCCCGGGAGGAGGACCGGAGAGCCGGCCCGCCGCGCGGAGCGCCCCTTCCCGCCCCCTGCACCATGAGCTGGGGCACCGAGCTCTGGGTGAGTGAGGGGCTGGGCCCCGCGGCCTGCGGAGGAGGCGCGAGCCCCAGTGCCCCTCGCCGGCCTCGGCCGATGCGGAGCTGCGAGCCGGTTCGCCCCTCGGAGGCAAAGGGGGTGGTGCGGGTCCCCGCCCCCCGCCCGCGTGAGGAGGGGCCGCGGGCCTGGGTCCCCCGGCAGCCCGAGGAGGGGACGCGGATCGGGTCACCCCGGCGGCCTGAAGAGGAGGTGTGGGTCCGGGGACCCCGGCGGCCGGCGGGGGGCGTCGGGAAGACCCTCCTGCCTCGGGGCGGGTAAGCGGTGCCCGGGGACAGGCTTGGATGGGGCGTGGGGGCCCGCGCCGTGCGGGCGGCTTTATCCATCCGGGGGCCCCGGCCCCCAGGGCTGCCTTCTCGGGTGGAGGTGCCGGCGGATGGGGCGCCGGGGACGAGAAGTGGCGTCCTCGCTCCGCGGGCGAGGACTTTTGATCCGCGGCGGTTCGGGGCGCGCTTGTCGTTCTTGAGAGGCAGCTGAGACCCAGAATCTGACGTGGGGACTGCGGTGCTTGGCCCCGAGGGGGAAAGTAGCAGGAGTTCGGGGGACATCTCAGGCTGTCACTCCCAGGAAGGGGCGTTCGCGGGCGAATAACTCTTTAACGGCTGCTCAGAGGAAACAGTTTCAAATGGGAGGGTTGGCGATGAGGGGCGCCTCGCCAGGATCTTAGCCTGGGGGGTACGGCCGGGCAAACAGGCCGCCGGGTGTCTGGAAGCTCTTCCCGGACCGAGGGCGACAGGGGGTGCCGAGGCAGCTCACAGGCCGTCCCCGGGAAGGTTGCTTTGCCTTCAACTGGATTCCTGGGGAAATCACTGGGCAAGGGATGGGCAGCGCAGGGGCCGGAAAAGGAGTGGAGGAAATCTCAATTTTAGTCCTGAAATGCTCTCAAGGTGAGCCATTTCCCATTATGAACTTTAAAGCGCCTGCCCACTACCTTTCGGAATTCCATTTGCAAAGGGTGTGGAGGATAAAGTGTGGGGCGGTGGTTGCGAGCTGAGATGAGGCCGAGAAAGCTCACGTCAAAATGAAACAAGGTTAGAGCAGTTGCAGAAACAGAGCGCATCCTCCCTTATTATTATTATTATTATTTTCTTGGCTTTAATTGTTTTTACATAACTATTTGTTATGCTTAGAAGCAGCTACTGTTATTAATACCAAAATCCCGAGGGCAATAACTCCCTTAAGATAATTCATTTTATAAACATCCTCTGTCTAAAGGGATTCATGGCAAAATTTCTTCTGATGTTTATAACTATTCATGATGAAAATAAAATTACAGATCGTTTTAAATACTTGCACACACCTATTTGGGCAAAAATCTATCACTTTACGTGCTGTATTTCTTGCCTTTTCTATTCCCCTTCCACTCCTTGTAGCTCTTTTTAGCTTATTTTGGGTGGGGAAACAAATCAGAAGTAATAATCTTTATCAAGAGATTAGAAATTTTGGCACAATTATTTTCACTTGTTCAAACAAGAGAATGGAATTATGGAAGAAAAAATACAGTATACTTCAGAGTGAAACAGGGATTGAACACAATGGTGGACATTTCATAGTGATGTTGGTGAATGTTATAGAAGGTAATCTGGAAAAGAGGAGGTGGCTGTGAGAACTGATAAAATAGCTCCAATTGCCTGCATCATTGTGTTCATTTCTTTTCTGGAGTGGACGGGTGGGAAGGAAGGCAAGGATAGGAGTTGTTGAAAATAAATGGGAATTGGCATATATATGAATGATATAGAATTTCAGATTTGCTTCAAAATAATTTGGGGTGGTGGAGGATAGGAGATATTGAAACAAAATTGGTCATGAATTGGTGTATTAGTTTGTTTTTCTGTTGCCTATAACAATTCCTGAAACTGTGTAATTTATAAAGAAACAATCTATTTCTTACAATTTTGGAGGCTGTGAAGTCCAAGGTCCAGGAGCCCCATCTGGTGAGGGCCCTCTTCTTGGTGGGGAGTCTCTACAGAGTCCCGTGGCGACCCAGGATATCACATGGCAAGGAGGGGAAAAGTGCTTTCATATGTTCCCCTTATAAAGCCACCACTCCACACCCATAACCCAATACTTTATTACCCCATTAATGGAATAACCCATTCATGAGTGCAGGCTCTCATGATCAATCACCTCCTAAAGGGCCCATTTTTCAACACCACCACTTGGGGGATCAGTCTTCCACATGAGCTTTGGAGGGGACAAGCATTCAACCCATACCAATTGGTAATTGTTGAAGCTGGGTGATGGGTACAGAAGGGTTCATGATACTATTTTTTCTACTGTATATGCTTGAAATTTTCTACAATGAAAATAATTAGGAAATATTTGTAAGGGAGAAAGGTATGAACTATTTTGAAATTTTTTTCACTTGATAACTATATGAGGAAGAATGAATCAATTATCAGTTCTCTATATGTAAGTATACGGCAGTGAAGAGTTAAAAAAAAAAAAAAAAAAAGGCAGTCCTGTGAGTATCAGCCTTTGCCTTTGAGTAGCTTATAGTTTAATAGAGGGAAAGGAATGAGCACATTATTGCATTACCCAGAGAAGTACAAAATCTCAGTTTTAAGGTGAAATGCAAAGGCATTCAAGGCAACAAAATGTCTGTTTTCAGTTGCCTTATTTTATTAGTAGTTTTGAGATTAAAAACCTGGAGTAATGAAGGATTCTGAAAAATAAATCCCCATTTTTCTGGTGGTCAGAGACTTGGTGGTGTGTGGTACATTTGGTAGCCCAGAGGAGGGCAGTGATTGAGGGTTTTCCTTGAACGGTGGCTTTGGGATCATGCACGTATAATGAGATAATGATGGGGTGCTAAAGCCTAACTTGGCAGAGTTATATTTCTAGATTGAGAGAGACAGCTATGGTTTAGGTGCCATGAGTTATTTGTAACAGGTGGCTGCAGCTTTTGTGGACCTCCACAAATACTATCAAGTTTTACGCACATTTTAGGACTTTACTCAAAGTACATATAGTCTTTTGAAAACTAAATGTTTCTAACATGCACTTTACATTAAAGGCCTACTCTTAAGCCACATCCTGCTTTGTAGAGAGTAAAACCTCTTTTTTTTTTTCCTTTTAACTTCTTTATAGGAGTAAACTTTCATATTCCAGGACATTTTTGAGAAATCATGAAATATCAGGAAGCTATCAAACAGCTATAAAAACGAACTCAAAACTCATAATTTATAATAACTATTGGACTAGTTTATGTTTAAATTGTGGCTTTCTATTCTTGTATCCATGGATCATAACAAAGTATAAATGGCCATTTTAAAGTGAATAGATTATAATAAAATTATTTCTGTACAACTCTTCATAACATTGCCTTTTAATCAAGTTTAAAAATTTTTATTGAGCAACTACTGTGTGTAAGACACTGAGGTAAGAGTCTGCTGTAAGTCACATTACACACTTTGAAGGATATCTACTTATTTCAGTGAAAGCATATACAATAGGTTTTACTTCTAACCTGCAACATCATAGTCAGAAGAGAAATTTATGTTTCTGTGTAAGATTAACCAAAATGCATCTACTCAGGACTTCTTTAAAGTGGCATCGTTAATAAGGTAAATATGTTCACTGACTTGGTGAAATTGTGAATGGTCGTTGGAAAAACAGCAAAGCAAGAGTTTATTACATTTGAATGTGTGTTTTTTTTTTTTTTTCTTCACTTATGGGAAGGGAATGACAGGCTACTGAAGTGTCAGTTCAGTTTTTTATTAGCTTGCTCATTTGTGTGAATTATGAATAAATCCACTGGAAATTTTCGTTTTCCTCATAATTATTCTACTGTTGCAGCTAACTAATTACCCAGTGACAGACCTTATTTTGTTGTCTCCTAGTGTCCTCTCTGCCACAGTTCTCTCTTTGCTCTGGTGCTAATGAGAATTGAAGTAGCCCAACATATAAGAAAAAGAACAGAGAGACATGAATAATACATATTGGTTAGCATAGTAGGAAGCTACCTGTGTTGATTGTGTATAATTTTTTTTAACCTGTGTTTTTAGAACCATGCTTATAATACACACTCAACTATCTTGAATATGGTGACATTGACTGTGGTATGCACTTTTAAGAGGCAGCCATGTAAATTATCTACCATTTGTATTGGGAGCAATGGCTGACTCAGTATAGAAACTCAATAAATGTTTATTGAATGAATGAATGTATTCTTTTTTCCTTTTCTTTGAACAATTTAAAAAAAATAATAGGAAGGTAATTATAACATCTTTCTGCACTTTGGCAATTATAAACATTTTTTATAATTCTAGACACCTTTTTTAAAGGAAATGATTACTTTTTAAAGCAGTTTTAGGTTTACAGCAAAATTGAGTAGAAGGTACAGAAATTTCTGTATATTACCTGCCCCCAAATACACATGGTCTGGGTACCTTTTTTTACTTTTAAAGAAGGGTTTGAAAAGTTATTCCTTCTCTGCCATTCATGATACTTATGCCTGATATGTATGTGTGTGTTTACTTTATAGTGTGTTAAATTTTTTAAGTAGGCAATAGTGATTATTTTTTAATTTTGAAGTAATTGACTATTAATTCTTCCAGGTTTTGGGGAATTATTACCTCTTCTCACTGCCCTTGATTACTAAGTTGTAGTATAGTATTAACAACAGTTCAAGTTTTCCTACTGTTCTTTATTCTTAACCCTTCAGAGATTTACTTGGGATAACCATAGCCAAGACCAACAGGGGAGATAATACTCCCCAAATTGTGGCAGGTATCGAACTACCTCAAAAGATAAACTAAATCAAATTTAATTTTGTCATCCCTACTTCTCCATTAGAGTGAGTTTTGCACACAGTCTTTTCTGGTTAGTAAATATTTTTAAAAAACATGAAAAGTCTGGCGATTTTGTGGTGATGTTTATACATTAGCTCATTGCCTTCACTTGGTACATTAGACATAATCATGGAAATTTGTGTAAACTGCACTTTTGGTGGGAAAAACTGTGTTTTGAGCACCACAAGGGAGTTTTGTAAGTGTCTGTGCTTACTGTGTGAGCACAGTACAACCCATGCTTTACATTGGTGGGACATGGAAAGCGCTTCTTTGAAGGACTGTTCAAATATCACCCACTTCCTAGCTGAAACTAATATTGTGTTTCCTGCAAGTATTACTCATACTTGTTTCATCAACACCACCCACGTTTAAAAATAAGGCTTTATTTTGACACTTAAAAATTGCTAGCTACCAAGAATACTTGAATGCCCTGGGTTATTAATCTAATTAGATTTTAGAATGTGGGTGTGAAACTTTTGGAATTAGTGCTTATAACAAAATATTTGTTTCCTGTTTTAGTAATGTACATTCATACTAGCTTGAGCCTAGTGATGTGTCTAGACAAAATTTTAAAAATAAGAGGCCAAATATATACATTATATTAGAGAGTAATTTGGGGGTTATAAAAGTTTTTTAATATTGGTTGATCATGTCTTCCAATTGGGACTAACTTTTAATTTATAAACTTCTTCCTACTTGTAAAATTCTATGTTAAATTTATGTAAAGTTTAACAACCTCATTTGTTTAATACCAGGAATACATTCAAACCACCACCACCAGCCACAAAAAAAGGTAGATGGAACTTCCATTTTCTTGTTGCAAAAGCCACACATAAACTGTATGGTGTTTCTTAAAAAATTAAAACATACCATTCTAGTAATTGGAATTAGTTTTTTTTAGTAAGAATTAGATCTTAGACTATTGTCTATGGTTTCAGTATGTATAGTTCAGCAGCTACAGTTTCCATTTGTGTTCTCTGTATGAGTTCTAAAAATGGAAATAGCTTATAATTGTATAAACTCTGTACCTCTTATAATATTTTCACATGCACCATGCCCTATTTTCTTTCTTTTTTTTTTTTTTTTTTATGTCTTTTACGTGACCAGTACTCAGCCAGTGAGTGCACCAACCATTACCTATACAGGATCCGAACCCGCGGCGGGAGCGTCGCTGCAATCCCAGCGCCACACTCTCCCGAGTGCGCCACGGGCTCGGCCCTATTTTCTTAAACACTGTTGAATAATTGTCGTCATTGCTATTTACTGAGTGCTTACCATGTCCCAGGTGCCATGCAAAGTGTTTTACATCCATCTTCTCATTTATTCTTCACAACAACCCAGGGACGTAAGTACCATTTGTGACAGCATCCAGGAAGAAGATGCTGAGATGGAGTCAGGAGTGCAGAAGGTTTACGGGGGAGCAACACCTGTGAAAGGAAGAAAAAGGGAGGAAGCCGTCAGACCATGATCATGATGCAGACCTGACAAAGTCGCTGCCAGGCTAATGAGGAGCTCCAGAGCAAAGATTACCCATCGAGGAGTCTCACTTTGGGCGAAAATGGGCAGGCCCCTGTACCTCTGCCTTGCTCATTCATTGGCCAAGGTCTGCCCCAAGAAGAGTGTGATCTTGGCTACCCTCTTACTCAGTCATTGGCTGTGGGTCATACAGGAAGAGCATGACCTGAACTCACAACCCTAAGTAGGCTGTCTGCTAACCACATTTCTTGCAACTGGGCCCCGAGTCCTTTTTTGGCACATCTCCACATTGACCACACCGTTATTATCCCCTTTTATAGGAGAGGAAATTGAAGCTCAGAAAGGTAAAATAACCTGCCCACGTTCACAGATTAGAGAGCAGGGATTCAATCCTGGGTCTTTGGTACCCTCAAGTTCTCTACCTTGTCCTTTTTAAAAGTTGATTCCTTTAAAAATTATTATTACTGTTGAACTTTTTATTATAGAAAATTTCAGACATACTTAATCTAGAGAAAATAAATGAACCCCTATGTACTTATTACCCAGCTTCCAGAATTTTCAATTTTTGGCATTCTTGTTTTATCTTTTTTCTCCCACATATTCTGTTGGAGTCCTCAGTCTTCTCCACTACACATTATAATGCTTTTCCGCCGCCTTGCTTTCATGAGGAATCATATTTAGAACCCAAATTCCCCCACCACCACATCTTTTTAAGTTTATTTTCTTTGATGGCTGGCCATTATGGGGATCTGAACCCTTGACCTTGGTCTTATAACCCGTGCTCTAACCAAATGACCTAACCACCTAGCCCTCCCCCACCTTTTAAAATACAAAAGTAGAAGAGAACCAACATTTGTTAAGAGCCTAATGCAGCTTTATTAGGGGGTTTAAACACATCCTTTCGTAACCTCACAGAGATGAGTCTCAGAAAGGTGAAGTTAACCAGGCTTACGCAAACAGTGAGTGCTACTGCCAGCATTTAAATACGGTCTCTTTTTCTGACACCAACCAAATCCCATGGTAGTTAAGAAACTGCATCTTCTGTATTAGCAGCTCTCAGTTCCCTTCATCCTCATCACTCATATTTCCCCTGTCACTGCTGTAGGCTTTGCTTTGTAAGACATTTGATGTTACTGATATTGAGAATCATTGAGAATCGATGACTGACACCGCTGAGTGCTGCAGACCCAGCAGAAACAGTCATGAATGAAGCTTATATTCTAAGATGTTTCACAGATGTCTTGTGATACCCTCGTCCCTTCAAATCTAAAGTTATTTTTTTCTCTAATTTAAATAAATTAATGTATATGGGTATTCATGAGTAGGAGTAGTATCAAGTTTCCGATTTTTTGTCTGACTAAAGCGTGAAAGTGTTTTCAACTAAATTGAGAACGGACAAGGAGGAATACAGGGATTGGCCACCTTGCAGGTGCTCTTGATAACATAAGAACTTTCAACATTTTGGTTCAGCATTTTTAGGAATAAGAAATAAAAGGGCTGGCTGGTTAGCTCAGTTGGTTAGAGCATGGTGTTATAACACCAAGGTCAAGAGTTCAGGTGCCCGTACTGGCCAGCTGCCAAAAAAAAAAAAAAAAAAAAAAAAATCCAGATATTTTTCTCTCGTATCTATTACAAAAGAAAATTTGGCACCTTTAAAGGAAATTATTGCCCCTTATACTTCTATTTGCACAGTCAAAGTTGAGAGTGGGTTCCTGAGATGTATTAAAATATACCAGATGGGCTCTTGGGAGAAGTGATGTGGGCGCTCCCAGTTGAGTGGGGTGGCCCTGGAGGTTGTATCACTTGCCTAATCTAACTTTTATTAGTGTTGGGCAGGTCCTTGCATCTCTGTTCATTGCTTTCCTGATCTATAAAGTGTGGTATGACGATGCTTGACTTTCTCTTCACAAGAAGGCATAAAGATGAGTGCTTATTTATACAGTGCTTTGAGATTGTTGGACGAGAGCTGATGAATAAATACATATTATTGTAATAATGGAGAAGGTTAAGGGGGGGGAAAAAACCCCTGTTCCTTGGGAACAAATTGTAGAACTCTCCTGCTGCAAGCAAGACTCATGAAAGATGAGCAGTTCACTGTCCTAGCCATCTAGTTTTCACAGTGAAGTCTTTCCTTTGATTAAAATTCTGTGTGCATGTTAACAATAAAATAAAATAACCTAATATTGAGAAAATGCCTGAAATCATTGGTTTGGAAAGAAAAATGGAATTTCAGGAGGCCATATCAACTGCATGTTTATTTCTTTTTTAAAAAAGTATTTATACATATAAATATAGATTTTTTTTTTTTAATTTTTTTTTTTCTTTTTTGGCAGCTGGCCTGTATGGGGATCTGAACCTGTGACCTTTGTGTTACAAGACTATCTAACCAAATGAGCTAACTGGCCAGCACTTAAAAAATATTTATATAAACTGCTCTAAAATACTAACTATACTAATTTTTAGCAATTTACTTAGGTTTACTTGAGATATAATTTTAATTTATCCCTAGGGGGAAATAGTTCTCTTTTGAAAAAAAGTTCTACTAAAATCACATTATGCCACCTCCCACCCCAGAAGCTGGATATTTGCTGCTTAAGGTATCTAATGAATTATTCTACATATCAGCTTAGTTTGAGATTAATTTCTTCTTAGCAAAGATAATAAGAGGTTTAAAAATATTTGCATTAGGACAGGTATGTATGCAAATTTCTGGCAATGTTTGGGTGAAGACATTTGGATTTCATGAGTTTGTATGTGTATGCAAAATATATTTTTCACCATGACTCTGAATTTTTAAATTTAAATTTTGCTTATCCTTAAAAATAGGTTATATATTTGCACTGTCAGTTTTCAAAAGATACTAAGATGTACATGAAAATTCTCCCTGTCATTAAGATAGATTTAGTTTTAATTGTCATCACCATTTTTGGCAAGAGGTGTGGTGGTGTTGGTGGCAAATAATTATGACTTCGTATATGAAAGAGGAAACCAAATGAAATTATAAAAATTACATTATACCAGATAAGAGATACAGATATGAAGAGTATGCTTGAGACTTACATATTTTATCCACAGTATGTATTTTTTGAGCATCTGCTAAGTGCCAACACATGGTTCTTGCTCTTAAGTAATTTATAGGCTGGTAGAGGTACAGAAACATATATGAGAAATTACAGTACAGTGTGATAACAACTGAGGTAGTGTGACTGCATAGAAATGTGTACACAGGAGCATAACTCAGTTGGGGAAGAAGTGGCAGCCAAGTGGAGTCCTGAAGGACTAGTAAGTTAGGCAGATAAAGGTGGAAGTTAAGTGTGGGGGGTGGATCTAGACTGAGCCTTCCAGAAGAGGAGTAAATGGCATGTCCAAAGGCCGAGAAGTGTCAGAGGACATGGAGCTCTCAAATGAGCAGAGCGTGTGATGGGGCTTTAAGAGGAACCAGAAAAGGTAGAAGAGCTAAAACTGTGTGAGGACTGTGGCTTCACCCTGACAGCATGTGAGATACCCTTGAATTGCTGAAAGCAGGTAGCTATGGTGCCAGTTTTTCAGTATCAATGCAGTGTGGAAAGGTTGGAAAGAAGCTAGATAGCTGCAGGCCATCCTAGCCTCATCAGCTGTCTGGATAGATGGAGTGGGCTGGGTAGAGAGCCTTTCCACATATCACAACCCCTAGCATTTTCATGTGGGTCGAATTAGATTAAAATGAACTGCTAGGAAGCCTTGGATGCCTAAAGAAGGCTTAGCAGTGAACATCTTGAGGGTGAGCCAGAGGGTGGGGAAGGTGAGGCAGGTTCATTGCTTTGACTTGGGGGGTTAAATAGTATATCAACTTCCAGTCCATTTTTTCACCAGGTGGGCACAAAACCCAAACCTACCATCACTTCTTTCCTGTCCTCTCTGTTTCTGCTCAACTGGCACAACCTTGATAGGGTTATCAGGATTAGTATTTTCAGTATGGCTGGAGGTGACTTACCCTAACCAAATTCCCAAGACTGATGAATAAAACAGAATGCAAATTTTGAACCTATAGTGAGAAGTACATTCATAAGGAGACTGGATATTCATATTTGCTGATCTGTACCTTCTCTCCCTGTAGGCTAATCTCTGTGGAAAGCTAAATTCTATATGAAGTTTCTTGGAGAGCATAAAATCAAAATAGAATTGGATGAATTTAATGGCTAGTGACACCAAGCTATTGGAGACTAAGGCATCTATCTCCTCTAGAGGGATAGATCTACGTTGAGGATAGCATTGAGTCTATTTTATAGATGCTATGTAGATGATTCTTTTTCTGTTAACCCATTCTTTCTTTAGGCAGATTACAGCATAATTAGTTATGTTTAGATCGTTTTAATTCTAATCTCTATTCAGTCTTGCATCCCTGAGATTATATTCAGGTACCCAGATTGGATGTTGGATATTCATCAGTTCATTACTTTCCTGCATTTTCCAAACTGGCAAGTCTGAGGGTCTGTAATTTTATTATTTATTATTATTATTATTATTTTTTTTTTTTTGAGACTCTGTCATTTTAAAAGCTCTCCTAGGTAAATCTGAGTGGCTTAGGTAACACTATTTAACACTTTGATTCCTCCTCATATATTCTGTTTTTGCCTATTTTTATTCTTTATAACAAATTTAAAATCTAGCAGTATTTTGGACCTACTTTCTTACCCAGTCAGCCACTGTCAAACGTTATAACCTTTTTAAGGTATTCTTTGTTCCTTATAGTTTTTAGTTGTGATTTACTCAGGTACCCAGATAAGTCATCATTCATTAATTTATTTGAATTTTTTTTTTTTTTTTTTTTTGCAGCTATTTGGTATGGGGATCCAAACCATTGACCTTGATGTTATAACACCACACTCTAACCAACCGAGCTAACCAGCTAGCCTGAAAAAGATTATTGACCACCTACTATGTGCCAGGTGTTATTCTAGGCAAAGGGAAAATGGCAGTGAACCAAATAGTAAAAAAATTTTGCACTTAAATGTGTGATCTGTATTTATAATACATCAGATAATGATAAATACTATGGAGAAAAATAAGAGAGTGAGAGACTGAGAACAGTAAGATTGGGGTTGATGGGGGGAATAGAAGTTTAGTGCTGGACAGTTTACATGATGCCTGTTAGGTATCTAAGTATCTAATATTTAGTAGATAGTTAAATATATGCATCTAGAGTCCCAGGAAAAGATCCAGGCTGGAGATATATATTTGGATAATCGGAAAAGCTAGAATTAAGATGCTAAAATTCTAAGCTCTTGGCATAGTTGTATCCCTCTGAGCACTTTAGAACTCTGTTGCTTAGGACAACTGTCATAGTATGTTGCCCTTTTGGACACTAGCTGAGCTCTCTGCTGAAGTGTTTATCTTATGAAGAATCATGTGAAACTTGTTTTAGATTGGCAGGGGTGTAGACTAATAAGACTTAATTGATTTTGTAGATTGTTTTGAGAGCAAAGTATGTGGAACTTGAAGCTTTGATATGCTTAGAAGTAAAACTAATGTACCAAGTCATAAATGAAAAAAATAAAAATAAATGGCCACTGATGGGCATTTAGTTTTTGGTAGTAATCAGAAATGAATGTCACACATGCATCATTTTAATAGGTTTTTGCAGACAGTATAATCATGTAGACTCTATTCCTTTAAAAGCTTCCTGTGCCCATTCTGACTTAAAGAGATGAACAGAAGTTTAGACTTACTGAATTTATACCTTGTAGACTGAGATTTCTCTTGTAACTGATATTGTTTTATTTTTCTCTTCATCTTTCTCAGAGATAATTTAAAATTGTTAATACTACATCAACAAATACATCAGATTTTTGGAGAACTACTTCACATGTGTGTCAGATTCTATTTTGCACAGATGTCCACAACAATATCTTTCATCTCACATGCTCATCTTACAATGTGACCTCAAGACTCCTCCTGCTGAGTGGTGGGAGGGAGCTATGTCCCTTCCTTGGTCCTAGACAGATCTTTGTGATTGCGTTGACCAACAGAGCATGGTGAAAGTGATGTAGGACTGTAAATATGCCGTGCACTTTCTTTTTCTTTTCTTAAGATGACTGGTAAGGGGATCTTAACCCTTGACTTGGTGTTGTCAGCACCACGCTCACCCAGTGAGCTAACTGGCCATCCCTATATAGGGATCCAAACCCGTGGCCTTGGTGTTATCAGCACCACACTCTCCCAAGTGAGCCATGGGCCGGCCCCAATGCCATGCACTTTTGCTTTGCTCTTTTGGGATGTTTATTCTTAGAACCCAGCCACCATAATTTTAGGAAGTCCAAGCAGTGTATATAGAGAGACCATATGGAGAAGTCAACTGTAGAGGTTTCTGTTGACAGCCCAATTGAGGTATCAGCCAACAGTCAGCTGCCAGCCACATGAGCAAAGGACTTCCAGATGATTCTAGCCCCCAGCAGTTGAGTCCCCCCAGCCTTCAAGCCTTCCCTGCTGAGGTCCTAGCCATGATGGATCAGAGACAAGTTGTCCCTGCCTGAATTTTTTTTTTTTTAGAGATGACTGGTTAAGGGGATCTTAACCCTTGACTTGGTGTTGTCAGCACCATGCTCTCCCAGGTGAGCTAACCGGCCATCCCTATATAGGGATCCGAACCTGTGGCCTTGGTGTTATCAACACCACACTCTCCCAAGTGAGCCACAGGCCGGCCCCTGCCTGAATTTTTTATCCATAAAAAAATGGTTCTTTTCCACTAAGTTTGGGGGGTGATTTATCATACAGCAGTAGTAACTGGAACAATATCCCTGGATGTAGATAGTAGTAACACTATCCGTTCTTTATTAATTAAAGGACAGGGCTACCATGTGTCCTTTTATTCTAGTTTAAAGATAAAATAAGATCATTTTCCTTTGAAGAGATCACTTAGAATATGAAATTGAAAAGTTGAGGAACATTTAAGAAGTTTTTATACTCATTTTCTCTTGAGGTGATAGAATAGAAAGGTAGGAAATTCTGACATGAAGACATTAATTAAAACTTATTATAGAAAAAAAGCCAAATTCCTTAAACTAAGTTTGTTCTAAGGTTCTTGTCACAAGATTGTACACTTTGGATACGGTGATTCTGCGTTATTCTTCATAAAATCCCAGGGTTTTTACATTATTGCCTTAACCATTGAGTCACAGAAGAGGACATTTCCTTGTTATTCCCTTCTGTAAGAAATGGTTTTGCCATTTCCCCCCATAACTTTCATTTCATCTTCTTTGAAATACAAGCCATGCTAATCTACTTCAGAAGAGTTGTTTTGAGGACTACCAAATAAAATGCAAAACTTGCCATAGCTTTAGTTGTGCAATGGAATCGCTGTTCTGGAGGCTATAAATCTGCTGTACTAAAGTTAGGCATATGTATCTGGTTCTCTCTCTGCTACTCATTCATTCTGTGTATTAACTCCCTGAATGACAGGCTTGGGCTAGACAGTCTCTAAAGGCTGTTTATTTAAAAATTCTTTTATTTTAGTCTTATAAAATTTCTACAATTTAGTCAGTGTGTCATATTGTTCAGAAGTATAGGTCTGGAGCCAGGTGACTTGGTTCATAGCCTGATACTAACCAGCTGAGTAATTTTGGACAAGTTATTTCACCTCAGTTCCTTTATCTGTAAAATGGGGATAATAACAGTGCCTACCTTTTAGGATTAAGGAGAATATTAAGTGAGTTAATGAATACTTAGAGCAGTACATGTCTGACACAATAAGATACATTAGCACTGGCCGTCTTTATTCAGCTCCACATGTTTATAAGTTGTTATGATATTTCACTCATGTCTTGAATTCCATGTCAAGAAGAAACTGAGTGAGCACTTCCTTGTTAGAGGTACTGTAGAAGTGATCAATGAATTGGGTGTAAACTACACTGTGTGACCTCAAGTGCCTTCACATCAAGTGTTCTAAGGTGGTCTGAGTTCCAGGATCAAATGACACTGAAGAAGTTGTCCTGGGAATACTGATTCATAACAGAGAATACGTCAATGTCAATTATAATAGAATAACTACTTCTAAAGCTAGAAACTCTATTTAGAGATTTTTATGTACAGTTCCCACATTGTAGCTCAAAGAAATGCTAATAATATTAGTAGGAAGTTTGTAAAGGGTTCAACAATTCAAAAAGTGATGCATGAATAGAATCATTAGGCACCTTCCTTGTACATAGATTGAATGTCTTGGGTGTGACTCCATAGGCAAAAATATCAGGAACTGTTCTGCTGAACAAAAATTGTTTGGCTGAGAAACCTGAAAGGCTTATTGTTTGATTTATTTTGTTACTTTAGTAGATCAGCAAGTAAATAAGGTAGGTAAATCATATTATTCCAGAAAAACTTAAGGCAGTCACCTGCTTCATTTGATCAAAGTATTCAACCACCTGATGCAAATAAAAAGCAGGATGACACGATGGCTTCCGTCTCCACTTTCTGGATTTCCTTGGATTATTAAATGCCATAACTGTCTGAGGAAGTGGAGCAGCCAATTAGACAAAGACGAAAACCCTAGAGAGAAGTTGGAAGCAGTTGGGTGAGGTAAATATTGTTTCTGATAACTTCAAAAGACATATAAATTATCATTTAATTATTAAAGAAAGATTGGAAATGTGAAAAGTTAATTGTACAAACGGGCAAAGGATAATCTCCATTAGCACTGTTTAGTTAGTTGTCGCCAATGTGTGATAGTCTATAAAGATCTGTTTATTTAAAAATAAATAATATTTGCTTGAGCTATGGACCCCACCCAGCTCACATGCTTGGAGTGAGGGGGCTGACTGGTAAATGACTGCAAATGTAAGCCAAGCTAAAGACTATTCGTGGCAGAGAACAAGGTCACTCAAAGGGAGATTAAAGGATACTATTTTATACACTGTGTACTTGGTAGTCTTTGAATTGTGGGCCAGTCCAAGGGATGAAGCATTCACATGGGGTAAAAGTAAAGAAAGTAAAGGAGAAAAGAAAGAGACTAGAGGGAATGTGGGATATGCTAATGAGAGTAGAAGGTTGAGCTCGGGGGAAAATGCTAAGTGCTCAGAATAAAAAAGATGACCCATATGTGGGAGCCTATAGGCATCACCAAGTGGGTACTGTTGGGAGAACACTTAGAACCTGTATTACCTAATATGGAGTGGGTGGGCTCAGACCTGAGCAGAAACCCTACAAGGTCTTCCCATCAGAGTAAAAGCTAAATTTAGACAAGCCCCTGGATGTTGCTGGTCTTTCCCCCATCCCCCAACACAGCAGCCTGCTTCCGCCTGGGGACTTTAAACTCCTTTGTCCCGCTTTGCCCTCTGCTAGGAGTGCTCTTGCCACAGGCTGCTTCATTCACCCCCTTCAACTCACCCTACTCCCTGTAGTTTTGTCCTCCTGATATCCCTTCTTTGCAGTTACACACTTGAATGAACTCTGAGAGTTCAGACGTGATAGAAGACGGCTCTGTTAAAGAAGCAAAATTGAGGAAGGGAAAAGTCATGATTTTTTTTAAAGCAAAATTGGGGAAGTCAAAAGCATGATTTATTCTTATTTGTTTACGTATTTTTGAATAGGCAACACCTGCATATGGTTTGTACATAATTCCTGTCACCCCCTTTCCTGCCTCGGAGGCATCTACTGTTACTGGTTTCTTATGAATTATTCCAGAGAGCTATCAAACACTTATAAATAGGGCTGGCTGGTTAGCTCAGTTGATTAGATCGTGGTGCTGTTAACACTAAGGTCCAGGGTTCGATCCCTATACCAGCCAGCTGCCAAAAAAACCCAACCAAACAAACAAAAAACACACATTTATAAATAAATGCTCCCACTCCCCCAAACGTTAGAACTATTCACACCTTTTGGTGCCTTCCTTTTTATCACTTATAACATCTTGGTAGGGTTTTTCTTCCTTAGCTGCCTCACCCTTCTTAGTGTAAATATTCTTAATTAATGGTTACATGCAATTCGGTTTTACAGATATACTGAAACTTGTTCGTGGTCATTTGGATTGTTTTCAATATATTTTGCTAGTAAAAATAGTACTGATTAATAATTCGGCATATGTGTAAGTATATTTGGAGGATCAATGCTGGGGACGTAGGTGCTGCCAAAGTACTCTCCACTATACTCTATTTATTTATTTAATTTTGGCAGCTGGTTGGTACAGGGATCCAAATCCTTCATCATGCTCTTGTAAGAATGCACTCTAACCAACTGAGCTAACCAGCTGGCCCTCTGAGAATGTTTCATTAGAAAACAATTAAACTTAGATAAAATGTTTCTTTTAATGTCATACTATTCTAAATTTAGATTGACTATACACCTGTGTTCTTTTTGTCATGCCCTTACTGAAAAAGTATCTTTAAAAACAGTAGTTTATAATCATGTAACTTGATATAAAATAGCAGTTATATTTCTAAAACTTGGGTTTATTTTTGGTATAAAAAGGAGAGTGCTATTTCACATCTTTTTCTTGAGGATATTAAGACAAAGTATGCTGCTCTATATTTTTGGACCCAGAACTTTGTAAACTTGTAGTAAATTTGTGTATTTACTAGTTGTAATTATGTAAGATGTGCCTGATTAATATACCAAGCAGTATTCTTTTCTTTTTTTTCCCCTGGTGGCTGGCCAGCGCGGGGCCAAACAGTACTCTTAACAGTAAAAGTAAGATATTCCTTCAATGTTACTTAATATCTGTGCACTAGCACCTTACAGGACCTGTTTGTGGATTGTATATTTTAAATATTAATGCAAAAACCTCAAGTTAGTCATTTTTATGGTTTTCATTTTTTAAGTTAATAGATTTAGTATTTATCAAACTTTCTTTGAGAGATAAGCTCCATGAGGTCAAGGATTGTTATTTGTTTCATTTGAGGCCGTGTCAACAGCACCTAGAATAGCACCTCTCACATAGTAGATGCTCAGTGAACATAAAAGTTGCCAAGCTCACACTGGCCTTAGATTTTGTCCTTTGACAACACACCAATTCAGGCTGTTCTGTAATTCATGTGACTTCCAAACATAGATTCTGAAAGTACACATGTGGGGGTCAGTTTTAAAGATAGTAAAGATTATTTTTACTTAATGTCATGGAAGTGGGGATAAAAGCAGATTATTTCTCCAAAGAAGATATACAAATGGCTAACAAACGCATAAGAAGATGCCGAACATCATTATTCATTCAGGAAATGCAAATCAAACCAACATGAGATACTCCTGCACACCTATTAGGGTGAGTATGATCAGAAGAGTATAGGAAAGTAACAAGTGTTGGAGACTGTGGAGAAATTGGAGCGGGCCGAGCCCGTGGAGCGCTCGGGAGAATGCGGCGCTGGGAGCGCGGTGATGCTCCCACCGCGGGTTCGGATCCTATATAGGACTGGCCGGTGCACTCACTGGCTGAGTGCCGGTCACGAAAAAGACACACACACAAAAAAAAAAAAAGAAAGAAAGAAATTGGAGCCCCTGTACATTGCTGGTGGGAATGTAAAATGGTCAGCCTCTGGGGAAATCATTTGGCAGTTAACTGAAACATAGAATTTACCATATGATCCAGAAATTGCACTCCTAGGTATAAACCCAACAGAATTGCAAATAGGTATTTAAACAAATACTTGTATGGGAATGTTCATAGTAGCACTATTCACAGTAGCCAAAAGGTGGAAACAACCCGAAAGTCCATGGAAGGGTGAATGGATAAAGAAAATGTGGTATATCCATACAATGGAATGTTATTGAGCCGTAATAAGGAACGAAGTACTGATCATGCTACAACTTGCATGAACCTCAAAAACATTATTCTAAGTGACAGAAGCCAGACACAAAAGCTCACATATTATATGATTTCATTTAAAATATCCAGAAGAGATAAATCCATAGAGACTGAAAACAGATTGGTATTTGCCAGGGGCTGGGGGATTGGTGTTTGCCAGTAGGGAGTAGCTGCTTAATAGTACATCTTTCTACTTTGAGATAATGAAAATGTTTTGGAACTAGATAGAACTAGATAGAAATGGTGGATGTACCACATGGTGACTGTACTAAATGCCACAGAACTGTTCACTTTAAAAAATGGTTAATTTTATGTTCTGTGTATTTCACCTCAATTAAAAAAAAAAACAGATTAGTACTGGGCATCTTAGTTATCTCTAAGATGACAAAGAGCTAATTTGGGACGCTCCTTAGTCTTTGGAAATTTAGAAGCTGATGTAAATGCTGTATAACACAATTGATCATTAACTTTTTGGAATTGTTCTATTAATTTTCTCCCTAGTAATGAAAGGATTGCTGTGTTGTGTTTGAACTCTCCTTAACGATTGTCTAAGTACTCTTGTTGCGACACAGTTTATAAGGGCAGATTAGGTGCTATTTTAAAATACACCCACAACATTAAACCAAGCTCAAAGAATTAATTGGGAATTGTTCTCCCTACAAATTGATTTCCACCAAATCAGTAAAGCTATCTACTAAAACCAGTATTTAGTGGCTTTTAGTCAAGTTGGCTAATGGTAGTCTTCTCAAAGCATATGGAGTGATAGCTGAAGTAGCAGACAGTGGAATTTGCAGTGAGTATTTAAGGCTGACTTTTTTTTTAATACCTTTTGTAATTACAGCGTGTGGCAGAAAATAACTATTTGGTTCTTCTTTTAAATCACTCTAGTTAGATTGACTATAAACATCATTCAGTTTACCTGTGTTGTAACCCACTTCTACAAACATGTATTGTGCAAGGCACTGAGCTAGGTGCCATGGGGAATAGATATGAAACAGCTTGACAACTGTCCTTAAGTTTAATAGGGGTGAGATTTCTAGAAATTGCTATAATAATTTGTCATTAGCTGAAACCCATCTGTTGGGAATGACCAGTTTGATGCTATCCTATATCAGAAGTACTTTGAAAAAATAACCAGCAATTTGATATTGTTTTGGAGAAGTGTCTTGTTTTTCTTTTTTAAACAGAGGGTGGGAATCTATGTGTATCAGTTTAATAGTGATTTTAATTAGTTTTGGTACTACAGGATGTTAGAACTAAATCTGACTATGTGCTGACATTCGCAATCTACAGGGGCCAATCTCGTTTTATATTCTTTATTTTTCCTGTAGCGGGAATGAAGGTCTGAAAGCTGCCTGCCACTTGAAAAAACAGCAGCTTTTCAAAGTTCTTGAGTATTAAACTCCCTTGGATCTATTAAGGCATTCAGAGCAGAATACAAGAAACTTAAGGTTTGAATTGAACTGTATCTCTGTGAGTTGGCATAGCATATTAATTTACTATTCCTATTGGTAACTTTTGTTGGTGTTGATAAGTTTTCAGTGCCTTTTGGTTTTATGTTGATATGTGGTAGATTAAGTGTTACAGAAATAATAGTTTTAAAGTTATTGTGTTGCTGTTCTCAATAAGCAATACTTGGTAAACAAACAAATAAACAAAAGCCTAACACAAGAAAAGTTAAAAGGCAATTTTAGAGTACTCTGATTAAATGAGAAAGTACATGTATATGTGTATTATTGACATGAACATAAACATAAGTCATGTCTCCTAGGCAGAGTCACTGCTATCCATGTTTTGATAGCCAATTTTCCTCTTAGTGGGAATTTCCCTCTTAGTATTCACATTGAGAAGAAATGTGTTTAATTAGGTTCTGTTGCCTGAAAGGCAAATCAATACAGCTTTAAAGGGGACTGTAGTGGTTACTCTAAAGTTTTGTAGACTTTTTTGGTTCTGTTTTTAATCTGCTGGGGTCCTGTGATAATAGTCCAGTGTTTGTATTGATAAAATCAGCATTGTGCATTTGACCAGCTTGAGAAACTTGAGATTTCTCTCCAGCCAGCCATCACTCCTAAGACCAAAACAAACAACAAAACAAGCAGGGGTGGTATTGTTTATTTTTTTCCAGTTAAATATTGCCAAATTTGAATTTATGTGGCAGATTTTGGTTCCAGCTGGAGTAGTCATGAAGATCTGTTTTAGACATTTCATGAAACCAGTGCAACCTAATGATTAGTTTAATCCAAAAAATCAACTTGTATGGGGGAAAATATGATTTGATCTCTCTCTCTCTCTTTTTTTTTTTTTTGATGTATTATTATTTCTAGCTAGCAAAATATGATTCTTGCTTACTTGAAATAAAGCCTCTACTTCAGGTTTTTAAGGGACAGAGTTTTCAGCGTTTGTAGAAATTCTGGTATAATTTAGCTACATTGTATTCTTATTTTTGTAGGTGGCAAATAACCATGTGTATTAGTCTATTTCTGTTGCTTGTAGCAGAAATGCCTGAAACTAGGTAATTTGTAAAGAAACAATATTTATTGCTTACAGTTTCAGAGGCTGGGAAGTCCAAAGTCCAGGGAACACATCTGGTGACGACCTTCTTTGGTGGTGACTTCAGCGATGCTGGGTATTACATTGTGAGAAAGTCAGAAGCAAGAGAGAGAGAGAGCTTCTCACATGCTCTCCTTTTAAAGTCGTCAGAACCACGCCCATGACCACCATTAAATCATCAGTGAATGAATCTATTCATTAGGGCATGGTCCTCACAATCGAATCACCTCTTTGAGGCCCCACCTTTCAATTACCATAATAGGGTTTCCCACCCTCTTAACACTGTCACAGTGGAGATTGAATTTCTTTTTCTTTTTTTTTAAAAAGATGACCAGTAAGGGGATCTTAACCCTTGACTTGGTGCTATCAGCACCACACTCTCCCAAGTGAGCCATGGGCCGGCCCTTGAATTTCTAATATATAAACGTTGGGGGGACACAATTCAATCCATAGCACTGTGTATATAAAAGTGGACTGTTTTGACTGCATTGAAAACAATCTAGGTATTCTGTATATATTATATGTAAGGTCTCAATATAAAATTTTCTTTTCTCTCTTCTTTCTACAATTTTTTTAATAGCTATGTATAAAACATCATTTGAGTCTTCTCAACACTAGAAATACATTTATAAGTTTAAGAAATTTCTCAGTAACAATGGCTCTTTAGATATTGTTAAAATAGTACTTTTGCCAAAATATTCATTCTTTCTATAAGCACTGGGGGACTAGAGGAGTGAGCACAAACAGACACAGCGTCTGTCCTCATAGACCTTATGGTCTGATTGTGAAGATAGACATGAATTGAATAACTACACAGATAAACGTGGATATGCCACAAAAGAAAGGTGCGTGATATTTTGAGACCATATATGGAGGAGCTGACTAAGGCCAGGGAGTTCTAAGAGACTTCCCTGGAGAAGTGAATGTTGTCTTGCTAGTTTTTGCTATCTCTACAAATACTGCCAGAAAAAAAAAATTACACGGCATGCAAGTTACCACACATTAAATTATTCATAATTCTTAAATGAAGGCTACATGACCTTTTTGTTCATTAACATTTCTTATAAATGCTTAATAGTGCTGAGAGAGCCATCCAAAAGAACAATTTTTTAGTTTGAGGAAATCCTGACTTTCCTGTAGGGTCTGGGCTTTTTAAGTAGTACTATAATCATTTTATCAATGTTTCTTTTTATGTTTTTTGGCGGCTAGCTGGTGTAGGGATCCGAACTCATGACCTTGGGGTTATAAGGCTGTGCTCTAACCTATGAGCCAACCAGCCAGCCAACGTTCCTTTTTAAAAATAAAGACATAAAGAGGACAATCTCAGGAATAAAAAATAACTTATTGTTTTGTAGGTAAAATATCAGAAATATCAGGGCTAGCCGGTTAGCACAGTTAGTCAGGGCACGGTGTTATAACACCAAGGTCAAGGGTCTGGATTCCCATATTAACCAGCTGCCAAAAAAAGAAAAAGAAAGTAAAATATCAGTGCAGACCTGCACATGGATGTTTATAGCAGCTTTGTTCATAATTGCCAAAATTCAGAAGCAACCAAGATGTCCTTCAGTGGGTGAATGGATAAACAAACTGTGTTACATCCAGACAGTGGAATATTAATCAGCAATAAAATGAAATTGAGCTATCAAGCCATGAAAAGACGTGGAAGAACCTTAAATGCATACTGCTAAGTGAAAAAACCAGTCCAAAAAGCCTGTCATCCCAACTACATGACATTCTGGAAAAGGCAAAACTATAGAGACAGTAAAAAGATCAGTGGTTGGGGGGTGGGGGGCAAGGAGGAGAGGAAGAGATGAGTAAATGGAGCACAGGGGATTTTTAGGGCAACGAAATGATTCTGTATGATACTATGATGGTAGATGCGTATTATCAATTTGGGAAAACCCATAGAACTGTATAGCACTAAGACAAAGCAAAGTGAACTGTAATGTGAACTGTGGACTTTAGTTAATAATGTGTCAATGTTAGATTATCAATTGTAACAGATTCATCACACTAGTGCAAGAAGTTAATAATGGCAGAAACTGGGGGGGTCGGGGGGTGGAGAAGTATATGGGAATCCTGTACTTTCTGCTCAATTTTTCTGTAAACCTGAAACTGCTCTAAAAATATTGTCTATTAATTAAAAAATTAAAAACAAATCAGTGCAGTAACTAAGGTCTTTAGGTATAAAGATCTTGAGTCTCCTTGGATATGTTGTTGGAGCAATTTGCTATTGCAAAGGAAAAAAATTGTGTACAGTTTCTTATTTTAAACTTAAAAGAATCTGCATTGATATTTTTTCCCCCTGCCTTTTCAAATGACATATTTTTTTCCCAGGGGATAATGTTTTACTGATGTATGATTTCATAAAATCAGCTCTTTCTGATGATTCCATTTATGAGTTAAATATTTTCTCTTTGTATGAAAGAGAAAGGTGTGTTTTCAGAAATATTAAAAAGCTCAAATTCATAATAGTGTTATATTACAATAATGAGTCTATGGTCTTCTCACTTGGAATGCATTTCTATTCATATTTATTTTTAATAAGTAAACAATTTTTCAAGCAAAATTCTATGTTGGAGGTGCTTTTGGTGACTGAGATGAGAAGAACAAGGTTAATAACTTTGTTAACGACTATTGTTTTCATTGCTATTTGTAGTACCATTGGGTGTTATTTATTATAAGGCAACCTCTTTTCGTATCCTTGGAATTTATTCCCTTTACCTAGAATAAATGTAGGTTTAAAATGATATGGAAATTTGCATTGCATTACCTGAAGGACATAGAAAAAATGTAATCCTTTTTTTTTTTTTTGGATAGCTGACTGGTATGGGGATCTGAACCCTTGATCTTGGCCAGTAATTTTGTTTTAATATTTTGTGAGATAACTATAGTAGACATTTAAAATTTTACATTTTAGAATTTGCATTAAACTTTAAAGTTGAGGGCCGAGCCCGTGGTGCACTCAGGAGAATGCTGCGCTGGGAGTGAGACGACGCTCCCGCTGCGGGTTCGGATCCTATATAGGCTGTATAAGCTGGCCGGTGCACTCACTGGCTGAGTGCCGGTCACGAAGAAGACAAAACAAACAAACAAACAAACAAAACTTTAAAGTTGAATATTCAGGAATATACTACTATTCTTATGATTGGGTTCCCTCCTCTCCATTTAAGATGTTCAAATAGACACACCCACTTAATCCATAATGGTTAGTAGACTTTTTACTCCAGTGACTACCACAAAATACCATCCCACCCCCCAGCAGAGCAGATGAGTCTTTAGCTCTTAGCAACTTCTTTTCATGAATGTTTTCTGACTTTTTTTCCTTCTCTGTAGAGGCTAAAATTATAGACTTTGGAATCCCAGCTGGGTTCACGTTGCAATTCTACCACTTATACCTTGCTCTGTGCCCTTATGTCAAAAAATGGACATAGTACTGATTCTGCTATGGGATTGTTTATGGGGGCAAAAAGATGTAAAGTTCATAATGAGCCTAGCTGAATGTGGACAACCAATAGTAGAAGAAATCGAGAGCAAAGATCATCTTAAGCATATTGGTTAAGCGCAAAACTCTAGAGCTCTGGGTTCAGTTCTCATCTCTTCCGGTTAATAGTTGTGTGACCTTCAGCAAGTCCTTTAACTTTTCTATACCTCACTTTACCCATCTCAAGTAAGGGCATATTAATAGTGTCTATTTCGTAGGATGGTTGTGAGGATTAAATAAAATATTTAAGTTGCTTGGAGCAGAGCCTGGCACATACTAAGGACACTAGAAGTGGTAGCTATTATTATTATTATTATTTATTATTATTATTATTATTATTATTATTATTATTATTATTATTATTATTATTATTATCCATGACTTGAATAATGCACTCAAGAGACTGAGAGCTCAGCATAGGTGATGTCGATTTCAAACACTCTTACAAAATCTTTCCTTGTATTTGCAGAAAAAGGAAAAAGACTAGTCTAATTTATATTGACAGCAAAATAAGATATTATGGAATTAAACCATTAGCACCTCTTCCAAAAGCTGTAGGCAGTTACATTGACCACCAACTTGTAAGCACCTCCCAGACCAATAAAATCCCTTGTATTGGCATAATGCTTTGAAGAATTTCTGAAATATGGGCACTTCCCTGTCAATTAGGGGTTTCCTATGGTTCTGTCAAATATCCCTGGACCACAGGGCATTCTGTTCTTAGACTCAGAGCTTTGGCCACAACCACCGCAGTGTGGGATTCCTTACTGAAACGGAACCTAGTTATAAAGATGGTTTTACTTATTCTTTTACGGTACAAATGTTAATCATTTGGCTTGTATTGTGATACTGCTATGATGTTTACTTGTCAGTAATAATAGCTATTTATGTAGCTGGGGCCAGTTTTAAGCACTTTACTTACATTATCTCATTTTATGGCCCAGTAGCTCTACCAGGGTGGTACTTTTTTTTTTTTTTTCTTTTTTTCACTGCCTCATTTTTGCCTTCCAGATCTTGTGAGAGCCCATCCTGCTTAGAAAACCCAAACCCAGATCTAAATATAAGAGCCTGAGAAATGCTGTTTTTAGGCTTTCAGCTCTTATGATAAAGTAGAAACTTAAAAGAGGTGAGAATGGATACCAAGAGTCAATAAACAGTATCAGTAGAATTTCAGTATTCTCATTTTGGTCTGTTTTATTTATCTATTTATTTAATTTACCTTTTTATGTTTTATTTTTGGTGGCTGGATGTGGTCTGTTTTTAAAGCATAGTATTTGTGTGTTGGTTATATTAGCATTTGCCCAAAAGAAATTTGCAACACAGAAATAGGAGTTCAAAACATTGAAGTAAGATGAAGCTAGAAACAATTTACAACCACTCAAAAACGGAGTCAAACGTAGGGATTTCTTTGAGATGTCTGTTAATGTTTATTCTTAAAACCTGAATAGTTTCAGTTATTAAGCGGGACTATCCATGTATAACTAATGGAAAGAAAACACTTCTGCTAGGTTTATAGGTATATAAACACTTATATATCACACATTCTTTAACAACAGCTTAGGGAAGGCAGCCAGTGCTAGAGATTTTTTTTTAAAACTTTTATGCACCCAATCTCAGGGACTTGATGTGACTGAAGTTAAAAAAAAAAAAAAGACTTATCTTATATATGGAAAATTCTCATGTTATTGCGTGCTCTTCATAAATAATTTTTTCTTTTTTTTACTTTTTTGCAGCTGGCCTGCACAGGGATTAGACCCTGGACCTAGGTATTATCAGCACTACAGTCTATCCAACTGAGCTAACCAGCCAGCCCCCATAAATAACATTTTAAAAAGCTCCACGAGAGTACTCGTCTGTTGTTCACAGCACCTTGCGGAGTGGCTGGCACACTGAAACCTAGAATAATAAACTACGTATGTGAACAAAACTGACTCCAACTGGGGTCTAGAAGGAACTCAGTAGCAGAGGTTTCCATTGACTCATTTATGCATTCAGCAAATATTAATCAAAGGACACCCAGGGTGGTATGTGCAGTGTCAGTCTTGACTGATGGCGCAGGATGTGGTGAATCGGACACAGCAAAAGAAATAACTGTATTAGAACCACATGAACAGTAGGTGCCAGGAGCACCTGGTAGTAAATGGAGGGTCACAAAGGTGGCAGCATTGGCAGTAGATTTTAAAATCTAGAGGAAAAGACCGTGGAAAATGAATCCTGAGTTTCTACTTAATGTTAAATGATATTTCAGTAGGACATTTTTCCTTTTAGTAGAAATTTCAAGCTTGAATAAAATGGCAGTATTTATGCTATTTTATCATGAATTACTAGAAAGAAATGGTAATACAGTAAAATGAAGGTAGACATTATTTCCATTAATAGATATTCCCTTATGTTAGTTCCTTAGTTGTCCTTAAAATAATAAGTCATGAGTTAAATTAGTATTGTACTACATTGATAATCACAAAAATATTCCTTGAAGAAAGTGTGGAACACATAGAGAAGTGTAAAATGGGATGAGGAAACTTCACAATTCTAATCCCCTGAGGTCACCACATATTTATGTTTTTTTATGTCAAAAAATATAATAGTCTTAGTCTGTTCAGCTGCTATAAGAGAACACCATGAACTGGGTGGCTTATAAACAACAGAAATTTATTGCTCACAGTTCTGGAGGCTGGGAGGTCCAAGACTAAGGGACCAGCAGATTCAGTGTCTATTGAGGACCCACTTTCTGGTTCATAGACAGCTGTCTTCTCACTATAGCCTCACATGGGGGAGGGGAGCTCTCTGGAGTCTCTGTTATATAAGGGCACTAATCCCATTCATGAGGGCCCCACCCTCATGACATAATCACCTCCCAAAGGCCCACCTTCAAATACCACCACATTGGGGATTAGGTTTCAACATATGAATTTTAGGGGGACATAAATATTCAGTCTATAATAATAATAAATAAAATTTTAAATCAAACTAAGAAAAACATTTATTCAAAATGTTAGTTAATTATCTTCGTGTATGAAGAGTTTATGTAAAAAAAGATAAATACAAAGTTTCTAATAGATAAATGAACAAAGATTAAGAGAACAGTTACAGGAGAAATTTCAAAGGCTAATGAACATGTCTAAAAAGGTTAATTTCATAAATAATCAAATAAATGCACAATAAAGCAGTTTGTGTGCCAAATAAGCAAAGTGCCTTTTTTTGTTTGATGGGGGTATTTTTTTGGAGAATGGTAGTTTTCAATTCTGGCCAGGGTCCGGCAAGGTAGAGATCCTTGTTCACTGTTGGTGGGTGTGTAATTGGTTCACTTTTGTAGAAAGACTTGGGCAGTAGGCAAGGGTGGATTTTTAGCCAGGATGCCCCAGAACAGCTGGCTGTGTTCTGATTGGATGGGGAGTCTGTTGATACTTGATTGTTAAATATTTTTACTGTCATGCCGGTCACTCCTGCTAATAGGTATCAAGGGGGTTAAGATGTTCATATTCAGAGACCTAGTAGTTCTCTTTTTGGGAATGTAAACAAATTTATTTTGAATTAATATTTCTGAGATTTCCTTATAGCTTCATACAGTAAAGATCTACTAGAGTGTAAGCTCCACGACAATTGGGAATTGGTGTCTTCTCTTTACTTCTATGTCCTCAGTTCCTAAAATAGTGTTTGGCACATAGTAGGTACTCAATAAAATATTTGTTGGATGGATGATATATTTTTGGCATAGAGTAGAAACAGTATATGTTACTTACTGTAATATTTTCTGTTCTCATAACTTTCATGAACATTTTTACTTGTTATCTATTATATTTCTATGGTGGTATATGAAAAATATATTTTAGATAATAGTAGTCCTGGATTTTTTAAATAGATTTTTTTTTTTACCTAAGTGTGAAGTCTTTTTTGCAATCAATAATCAATCCATACTTGGATATTAAATGGTGCCCATTTTCTGAAGATCATTTTATATTTTTGATGGGAAAAAAATAGGAAATACATCAATCAAGGAAAAAGTAATAGTTCAATACTTTATGTAATAGATTTTTTTATTGACTTTTCTTTCATAAATGTTTTATCTTTATTTTTGATCTCCAGTTGGCAGGGGTTCAAGTAATCTTAAGTTTCTCTTATCCTAAAGATTTTCCCATGAACCCAATTGTAAACTAACAAATAATTATGGCATGTTACAAAAGAATGTATGAAAATGTGTATGTATGGAAAGATGTGTACAAAAATAGCAGTAAATGAACACCCATGTACATGCTACCCAGGCAAAGAAACAGAACATTACTCCACAACCTCCCTGTGGTCCCTTTCTGATCACATCTGCCTCTCAGGCTCTTCATCCTAATCAAGTGTTATGCACAATTTTGTATTAAAAATATTCTTTTGTTTTTCTTTATAGTTTTTCATCACTTATGAATGTATTGGTAAAAACTACATTGTTTCATTTTGCCTGTTTTGGGACTTTATATAAATGGAATCAAATGGACAGACAGTTGGGTTGTTTCCAGTATTTTGCTGCTATGAATTATGCTGCTATGCATTTCTCTTGGTGCACATGAGCAAGAGTTTATTGTGTAGGTCCAAAACCTTATGATATATACCTACAGAAATTGCTGGGTCATCATACAAGGGGCACAGGTTCACCTTTACTAGGTAAAACCAATCTGTTTTCTAAGGTCTGCAGCAGTGTCTGAGTATTCTATTCTACTCCACCCTTGCTAACATTTGATGTTTTATGATTTAAAATTTTTGCCAGACAGGTGGATGTGAAATGGTATTTCATTGGGGTTTTAATATGTATTTCCTTGATTACTAACAAAGCAAAATATTATTTATTGCTTAAAATTCTTATTCATTATTTTTGCCCATTTTCCCATTGGGTTATTTGACTGCTTTTAAAACAATTGATTTGAAGAAGTTCTTTCTATAGTCTACATATCAGTCCTCTGTTGATCCTACAAATACCTTCTCCCAGTTAGTACTTTATCTTTTTACTTTCCTTGTAGTATCTTTTCACCAACAGAAGTTTTTAGTTTTTATATGGTCAAATTTATCAATTTTTTCATAATGGTGCATGCTTTTGGTGTCCTGTTTAAAAATTATTTCCTACCTCAAGATCAGAAAAATATTATCCTATATTGTCTCCTGAAAGTATTATAGTCTTACCTTTTACATTCAGGTCTTTAATTTACCTAGAATCAGTTTTGTTTTGTTTTTTTTCAATATTGTAAGAAATAGAAGTTCCATTTCATTTTTATCCAATAATTTAGATATTAATTATCCCTGCGCCTTTTATTGAACAGCCTGTCCTTTCCCCGTTGGTCTGTGATGGAGGTGGTGATGATGACAACATTAACATCTACTGAGGGCTCACCACGTGCCTGCCAGGCAGTGTTCTGAGCATGAGATAACTTATGTAATCCTTATATCAACTCTACAAATAGATTTTGCTTTTATCTCCATTTTTGAGATTAAAAAAAAAAACACAGAGAGGTTAAATAACTTGCTCTATGGCTGGTTGGTTAGCTCAGTTGGTTAGAGCGCAGCCTTATAACACCAAGGTCATGGGTTTAGATCCCCATACCGGCCAGCAACCAAACAACAACAACAAAAAACTTGCTCTATGTGACATAGCTGACATAGCTGGTATGTCAAAGAGCCAAAATTTAAGCCAAATCATCCTAGCTCCAAAGCCCAGAGCCTTAGCCATTAAACTCTGCATCTTTTCCATGTGACTACTGCTATCCTAAATCGAGTCTTTTTCACAGACCTGTTCCTGGCCATTCTGTTCTTTGTATTTGTCTGTGTTTCTGTCCCTTGCCAATACTGCACAGCCTCTTAATTAACACTTTATAATAACTCAGTATCTGGTATACCCTGTTCTTCTTCAAGAGTGTTTTGGCTATTAGTTGACCTTTGCAACTCAATTTAAACCTTAGAATTATGTTCTCTAAAAATCTTTTCGTGGTTTTAATTGGCACTGCATTGAATCTATAGGTAATTTGGGAGACAACCAATATATTTACAATATATAGCCTTCCAGTCCATGAACATGATATATTTCTCTATTTATGCTGGTTTTCTTTAATGTCATCTTAGTCTATTTGTGCTGCTATAAAATACCTGAAGTCAAAAAATATTTACATTGTATAATGATGAATACACTAATTATCCTGATTTGAGCGTGACGTATTGCACACAGGTAATGATATTCAACTCTGTACCCCAGAGATATGTACAATCAACTATATTACAATAAAAAAAGAAAAAGAAAAAAACAAAACACAAAGCACCTGAAACTTGGTAATTTATAAAAAACAGAAATTTATTTCTCATGGTCTGGAGGCTGGGAAGTTCAAGATCACGGTGCCAACAGATTCAGTGACTGGCGAAGGCTCAGACCTTGTAGATGGTGCCATCTAGGTGTCCTCAGAAGGCAGAAAGGACAGAAGGGCAAAAGCAGCTCTCCGAAGCCTCTTTTGTAAGGGCATTAATCTATCCCGTATGAGGACTGCGCCCTCATGGTTTAATCACCTCCCAAGTGCCCTATCTCTTAATACCGTCACCTTGGAGGTTGTTCCAACATGAATTTTGAAGGGACATATACATTCAAACCATAGCAGATGTCTTAGTTTTATAATTTTCTCCATGAAGTTCCTGCGCATCTTTTAAGATTTTTTCTGTCTTTCGAATTTTTCATGCTCTTGTAAACTATATTGTTTTTAATATTTCATGTTCTGTATAGAGAAAAGCAATTGCATTCTATATATTAGTTTTATATCCAGCAATCTTGTTAAACTCTTTTCAACTCTTAGTTCTAATAATTTATCAGTGGATATGTTTTTTTGTCTATGCTACATAGTTAATTATATCATCTGTGAGTAATGACCACTGTAGTTCTTTTCCAATCCTTATACTTTTTATTTTTACTATTGTGTCTTATTGAGCAATTAATTTCCCTAAATTAGGTCCACAATCCATTATCCAAAATCTTTGGGGTCAAATGTGTTTTGGAATTCCAAATATTTTAGAATTTAGAAAGAAACTATGATAAATATGTCATATATCATGTAACAATATTTCTGCCCTGAAAAGTATGAATAATTACAGTAAGTGGGATAAATAGAGACCAAATAGACTCAGGTAAGTTTTGTCACCAGATGAGTTAGAAAGAGCTTTTGGTTTTCAGGATATTTTTGATTTTGGATTTTCATGGGCCTGCATTAAGATAGCCATAATGACCCCTCTTCTAGTATTTACCTCAACAGGTCATTTTAAACTCCAGCCTTTGTGTCTGATTGTTCCTTCCTGTTAAGCCCATGTTCTCATTTTTATTCCTCTTCTGAGAGTGTCACTGTGAAACAGCTGTTTTTTTGGAATACGGAACTAAATAAGTTATATTTCATAATATTAACAGCTTGAATAACAAAATCTTACATTTATGTACATTATGTCATTTCTTTTTAAAGAACCTGTATGAGGTAGGGGGAGACTTTTCTCGTTTTCCAGATGAGGAAACTGAGGCTTAAGGAAAGGAAGAATCTTGCCCAAAGTAACATGACATAACTGTTAGAGTCAGAATTCGAACCCAAGTGTCCAGGCTCCAAGTCCAAAGCTCTTTTGTTATACTCTCTTGCTCAGGAATGTTTAGGAAGATGGAATTTAGAACTGCTGGGTCTGGATTATTGGCCTAAATGGAAGAAAATATTGGTCTATACGGCTTTTGATTTTTCTAAAAAATTCAGTTTCTCTTGTTTAATGAGAAAGTGAGCTTCGTATAGTAAAAACAAAACAAAAAACCTCTTTTCAGAATCATAGATTATATCTTTAAACCTCATTAAATAATTTAAAAACACAGGCTGTCACTCACATAGCAGTCTCAGAAAAAGGGATTGTATTAGTTGGCAAACACGCACCACCAATTCTGAAATCACCAGTCCAGTGACATCCTGGCTGTGGTCTCCGTGACCCTCACTGATCTAGCCCTTTCCCAGTATCTTCTGACTCCAGGTACATGGATATCTTCCACTTCCTTCAACTTGCCACATTCTTTCCCTCCTCAGGCCATGGCACATTCCCTTCCTTCTGCCTGGAATGAGTCCACATTCCACCTTCGGGAGCTTCACCCTGTTTTGCCTGGCTGACATTTACTTACCATTCTCATCTTGGTTTAGAAATCACTTCCTCTGAAAGGCTTTCCTTAATCTCATATCTAGCTTGCATCCCACAATTATATGCCCCAACTGCCTTTTTATTTTAACCCCCATTAAAACTCTGCTATTTTCCACTATAATTCCAGTGCTTAGCACACATCATCAAAAAGCCCAGTGCTTTCCATCTTTTGGCTCTGCCATTCCCAGCATATCAGCAATGCTTTCTCATGGTTGCAGGAATTCCAATCATTACCGGCAGCTATGACAAAGTCAAGGAGTGAAGAGGACAGGTTCATTGGTGGAGGAAAACCTTTCTCAGTGCCTGTCTCATAGATATCCCCTCATCTCGTTAGCCAGGATGATGTCTCATGCCCATGTCGTAGCTGCAAGCGAGATGGGTGAAATGATCTTGTAATAGGACAGGTAGGACAGGTGCTCTGCCAAAGGGAAGAAGGGATGGTGGGGGCTGGCTGCTGGATTGTCAGCCAAGGGATATCTTACAGAACCAGGGGCTGGAAGAACAGGCCAGTATCTCAGAGGACTTGAATGAAGTGGTAAGCTCACAGGTACATCCATTTTGAATGCCCAGGGTAATGTCTTGCATCTTCTTTACCGTTCATCTCTGCAGACTAGTGATTTTTTTCCCGAATTTGGCATGACACATGGACAAAAATTGCCACTTACTAGTTTTTACCTCTTAGCTTCAGCACCTATTCCCAGGGAGTTTTTGATTGGTCCTGTGTATCCTGTCATGTGGGTCGTTGGGTCAGATGCTCACCTGTGGCAGTGGGGTTGACAATTTGGATTTCTTTTTTTAGAAAGGGACATCGCTTATGTGTTTGCTTAACCTTTACTTATGTAAGGAAAGTGAAGGAAAATGGTCAGGGCCCCTCAGATATTCAGAATCTTGCCAAGCATTTGATGTAAATATGCACGTGCGCCCAGGTGTTCCTTGGTTATTGTCTAATGTAATTGCGCATGTGCACCCAGGTGTCCTGGGTTATGCACTTAAGTATAAAGGATGAGTGGCTCTGATCCATGGGCCACCTCCCCCACCCATGGGATGCCCCCAGGGGTCAAGGGGAGGTCGCTGCTGCTGCTAGAGGCTGTTTCTGCCAGTGTCCCTGGATGCCCCGAGAGCTCACTGCTACTACTGCTGAGGACTCTGCTCCTGTCCTCTGCCAATGGCTCCTGGGATCTTTCCCAATTACCTAGCATGTACCTGCATGGGGGGTCTGTGACCCAGTCTGTACAGAGGGTTTGAAGGGTCTAAGCCCTAGCCCTGACAATACAAATGGAAACTTAGTATAAATAAAATAATGAAACGTTTTGGCTTTAATTATGAATTGCCTAACAATACAATTGCCTAACCCGACAATTTACAGATCTAGCTTTTTCTTCTCATTAAAAATTTAGCTTGTGGGGCTGGCTGGTTAGCTTTGTTGGTTAGAGCATGGTGGGGATAACACCAAGGTCAAGGGTTCGGATCCCCATACTGGCCAGCCACCAAAAAACAAAAGAAAACAATTTAACTTGTATACTTGGCTCTTCTCTAGACTTTGGATTGCCTTCAAAGTTCTTCCTGATATTTAGTGTGGTTTTTTTTTTTTTTTTTTTTTCCCTCTCTTTGTCTCCCTCTTTTTTCCCCTTATCGTTGGTTTTAAACTTTGTTTCCTGGGAGAGAGAATCACTTGCGGAAATAGTGTGGGCTGTTTGAGAGGCAGTTAGTTCTCCAGGATGGATGCAGGACAGCTGGAGGTCGAGAAGCCGACCGAACCTTCTCACCTGCTGACTGAGCAGGCTCAGGAAAGAGACCAGTTCATATGTAGACAGCCTTCATTGTCCAGCCTACGCAGAGAAACCAGGAAATAAACAAGTAGATTCCATTTCCAGGTTGAAGCCAGACACCAATGATATAAATATTTGTCGTAAAGACGTGTGCATCTTACAGTCACAACTCACTAAGCCCCTCTTGCTTTCTGTCACAATGAAATAGAGCATTTTTTATTATTAAGAGCAAGATTTTGCTTTCTGGGATTCATTTCTATCTTCATTAGAGCTGATTAGCCTGCCACAATTACAAGTTAGACCCATTCTTCTGAGACTAATTTTTATAGCCTCATCATCCTTTATACTTTTCTATTGAAGATGACAATCTATCTGGAAGAGTAATTGTTTGGGGTTTTTTTGGCAGCTGGCCAGGAAGGGGATCTGAACCCTTGACCTTGGCCTTATAGCACTGCATTCTGAGCTAACTGGCCAGCCCTGGAAGAGTAATTTTTAAAATATTTTTTAAATTAGGGGGTATTTTTTAAGTGAAAAATAAGCACTTTTTAATCTGGGTTTTTTTTTTTCCCTTGAAAATCTTATTGTTTACCATCACTTCACTGAGGATGCTTGGGACAGTTACAGATGTTTGTGTTTGTTTGTTTGTTTGTTTGTTGCTTTTACTGTATCCAGGGGAACAGAGAGAGGAGCTAAAAGTGACTAAGGTGTTCTAAAAACTTTGAAAGAGGCTGGAAGCTAATTGCAGTTTCTTAAAGAAATACATTCCCTAGCAGTTTCCCCTCCAAATCTCATCTTCTAGGACTCCAGCATAGTCAAAATTTTGGTGCTTTTTCTACAGGTTATAATTTCTCTCCTCTCCTTTTATTTCAGGATGCAATGTAAAATTGTGTTGTACTTGGCTTAGGGCGTCCCTGCATTCATTAGCCCTGAGCCTTCCACTTTCTGTGTCCTTCTGTTTGTTGTCATCTAGTATCTGCCTCCTTATTGCCCTTTTACACAATATAATTATTGTTACAAAAACACGAAAGTGCAACTTTTTGTGTTCTGTCTTTCCACTTTCTTTCTATTACTAACTTCATCTGTGTGCTGTTGCCTCTTAAACTTCAGCTAAGGTTTTTTGTTTGTTTAATTATTTTTTAACCCGTATACATACTTTCATCTTGTGTTTGCATACATTCTTATCTATTGTGGTTAGACTGCAGCAGCGGGAAAGAGCCATGAACATACAATAATTCCTTCGTATTTTCACTTTCACAACACAAAAACAGATTTATGGCTGATTACAGCAAATAAGCCTGAATTTATACCTGTTTTAATGGCAAGTTGTAGAATTGCATTTTAAAGGATTCTGAATTCAGTAAGGCCTTTCATTTTCTGTGCTTTCCCTTTTTAATTAAAATCTGTTGTGTTAACTTGACTGCTCAACTGTGACACTGATGTTGGAGTCTCTATTTTGTCAATTACATCACAGGTTCCTGCTTTACCAGGCATTTTCAACCCAGACAGCACACAACCCTAACACAACAACCAATTTCAGAAACAGCAGATGAATATATGATTTTATGTAATCTGTATCTACTTGTATTGCCAAAACATAGGGTATCTGTGCTCCTTGAAATAGACCTACTTCTGCCTTTCACATTTTATCTATTTTTTCTGTGGGTAAACAATGAGGTTACTTGAGTTACAATTTTTCATCACTTCAAGGTTTGGCACTTTTAGAATTAAAAATATATTTGGGTATTTCTGCTTTTAACATAATGTATGAGAAAAATTCACAATTTGTGGAAATTAATTTAAATCTTAGTTAAAATCTGGAAAAGTATAATTTCAGGTGCTATTTGTGATGACACGTTTTTGTAAAGTTTTTAAACGTTTTTTTGTTTCTGTATGTATGTACAGCTGTTTTAATAGTCAGAACCAAATTGACTTCTTAAATGGAGGTTTTCTTACAGTTAGTCTTTGGGTAAATCAATACCACTGACACTTTCTCTCAAAGATAAGAGGTAGTTAATGCCAGTAATGTTATCCTAAGGGATTCTGTTTAAATAGAGCCATTTAAGGTCTGCTTCTCAAAGTGCCCAAGTCCTTAGAAAAGAGACCTTATCAAAAATTAGAGTATCCTACCATATTAATAAACTCAAACACAAGGACCATATGATCATCTCTATAGATGCTGAAAAAGCATTTGATAAAGTTCAGCACTCATTCATGACAAAGACCCTCTATAAGTTAGGTATAGAGGGAAAGTATCTCAACATAATTAAAGCCATATATGCCAAACCCACAGCCAATATCATCCTGAATGGGGAAAAGCTGAAAGCTATTCCTTTAAGAACAGGAACTAGACAAGGATGCCCACTCTCACCACTCCTATTCAACATAGTGTTGGAAGTACTAGCCAGAGCAATCAGAGAAGAGAAGGAAATAAAGGGCATTCAGATTGGAAAAGATGAAGTCAAACTGTCCCTGTTTGCAGATGACATGATCCTATATATCGAACAGCCTAAAACCTCTACAAAAAAAACTGCTGGAATTGATAAATGATTTTAGCACAGTAACAGGATACAAAATCAACACACAAAAATCAGTAGCATTTCTTTTCTCCAATAGTGAACATGCAGAAAGAGAAATCAAGAAAGCCTGCGCATTTACATTAGCCACCAAAAAAATAAAATACTTAGGAATTGAGTTAACCAAGGAGGTGAAAAATCTCTATAATGAGAACTACAAACCACTGCTGAGAGAAATTAGAGAGGATACAAGAAGATGGAAAGATATCCCATGCTCTTGGATTGGAAGAATCAACATAGTGAAAATGTCCATACTACCCAAAGTGATATACAAATTCAATGCAATCCCCATCAAAATTCCAAAGACATTTTTCTCAGAAATGGAAAAAACTATCCAGACATTTATATGGAACAATAAAAGACCACGCATAGCCAAAGCAATGCTGAGCAAAAAAAATAAAGCTGGAGGCATAACACTACCTGACTTTAAGCTATACTACAAAGCTATAATAACCAAAACAGTATGGTACTGGCATAAAAACAGACACACTGACCAATGGAATAGAATAGAGAATCCAGAAATCAACCCACACACTTACTGTCAGCTGATCTTTGACAAAGGCACCAAGCCTATTCACTGGGGAAGGGACTGCCTCTTCAGCAAATGGTGCTGGGATAACTGGATATCCATATGCAGGAGAATGAAACTAGATCCATACCTCTCGCCGTATACTAAAATCAACTCAAAATGGATTAAGGATTTAAATATACACCCTGAAACAATAAAACTTCTTAAAGAAAACATAGGAGAAACACTTCAGGAAATAGGACTGGGCACAGACTTCATGAATACGACCCCAAAAGCACGGGCAACCAAAGGAAAAATAAACAATTGGGATTATATCAAACTAAAAAGCTTCTGCACAGCAAAAGAAACAATTAAAAGAGTTAAAAGACAACCAACAGAGTGGGAGAAAATATTTGCAAAATATATATCTGACAAAGGATTAATATCCAGAATATATAAGGAACTCAAACAACTGTACAAGAAGAAAACAAGCAACCCAATTAAAAAATGGGCAAAAGAGCTAAGTAGGCATTTATCTAAGGAAGATATACAAATGGCTAACAGACATATGAAAAAGTGCTCAACATCACTCAGCATCCGGGAAATGCAAATCAAAACCACATTGAGATACCATCTAACCCCAGTTAGGATGGCTAAAATCCAAAAGACTATGAACGATAAATGCTGGCGAGGCTGCGGAGAAAAAGGAACTCTCATACATTGTTGGTGGGACTGCAAAATGGTGCAGCCTCTATGGAAAATGGTATGGAGGTTCCTCAAACAATTGCAGATAGATCTACCATACGACCCAGCTATCCCACTGTTGGGAATATACCCAGAGGAATGGAAATCATCAAGTCGAAGGTATACCTGTTTCCCAATGTTTATCGCAGCACTCTTTACAATAGCCAAGAGTTGGAACCAGCCCAAATGCCCATCATCGGATGAGTGGATACGGAAAATGTGGTACATCTACACAATGGAATACTACTCAGCTATAAAAACGAATGAAGTACTGCCATGGATGGATCTTGAGAGAATTATATTAAGTGAAACAAGTCAGGCACAGAAAGAGAAATACCACATGTTCTCACTTATTGGTGGGAGCTAAAAATTAATATATAAATTCACACACACACACACACACACACACACAAACCGGGGGGGGGGGAAGAAGATATAACAACCACAATTATTTGAAGTTGATACGACAAGCAAACAGAAAGGACATTGTTGGGGGGGAGGGGGGGAGGGAGAAGGGAGGGAGGTTTTGGTGATGGGGAGCAATAATCAGCCACAATGTATATCGACAAAATAAAATTAAAAAAAAATAAAAAATAAAAAAAATAAAAATAAAAATTAGAGTATCCTAAATTAGAAGTCTACATAGCACAGATGGAAGAAGACCGGTAATATGGTCATACTTATTCAATCTTCAGTGTGTAAAGGACTATAATCACTGTATAGTACATAAAACCAGACCTGAAAATAATTATAAAATCAGCAACTACATAATTGTACTTTTCTTTTTCAGTCTTTTCAGCTTATTCAGTCTCTCATAGCTGAAAGCTCCTGGCACAAACCTTTGGTTGGTTTGAATCAAAGAGCAGTGTGAAATCAAGGTGAGAGGGCTTTAGGGATGTTCTTGAAAGGTACCATCAGGTTGTAACCAGCTACCTGGAAACATTCATTTGCAGTTCTCTTGATAATTTTAGAGTTAATAGTTGAGAGTGTGTATATATAGTGTGCACTTATAAATTAAACATTATTTTCCATTAGGTTGTTACCTGACTTTCTTAATCCTTGGAAATGTGCAGCTTTGAAATAAAAATTTTAAAGTGTGGTCCTTGGACCTCTGGAGGTTCCTGAAACCTTCTCATGGAGTCCACAATGTCAGAACTATTGTCATAATGGTTGTCTTTTTCACTGTGTTGACATTCGCACTGATGGTGCAAAAGCAGTGGTGGGTAAAACTACTGGCACCTTCACAGGAGTCAGGGCTGTGACTCCAAACTGCACTGGTAGTTACTGAATTCTTCACCATTAGCTACTAATGTAACTACAAAAATTTTGGTTTTATTTTAAAATGTCCTTGATGAATCAGTGAAGATTATTAATTTTATTAAATCTTGACCCTTGAATATACATCTTTTTAGTAGCATGTGTGGTAAGATAGGAAGTATGCATAAACCACTTTAGTGCATACCAAAATACTTATGTGATTGATTGAGTTCTAGGCAGAACTAGCTGCTTTTTTCAGGGGACATCATTTTTACTTCAGAGTACGATTGACAAACTCTTGAGGATTTGGCAAACATTTACTCCAAAATGAATAAAGTGAGCCTGTCACTTCAACAACTGATAATATTTGTTGCCAGAGATAAAATTCTAGCTTTTAAGATTAGAATTTTGGGAAATTTGTATTTCCACTGTGAGCTTGACAGCTTCCGAATATTTAAAGACTCATCAGAAAAGATGAGATGGGTAGTGATATAAACAAATGTGATTTTTTGATATTCTGTAATGAAACTTGCCAACACTTGAAAGATCAGCATATATCAGTGAGATAATATTTTCTAAATGACCAACCAATGATGTTGTACAATCACGCATGGTGGATTTTATTGTAACCAAGTATGAAAGTTCATTGCTATGGTTTCAGATTTCATATTGCAATTAGCCTTTGAGAAACTACTACTTGTCAAGTTTTGATGTGGTATCAAAGAATATTTACAATTATCTAAGAAGGGTATTGAAGTACTCCTCTGTTTTCTAACTACATATCTCTATGAAGCTGTATTTTTTTTGTGTGTATTTTTTTCATATACTTCAACCAAAGTAAGGAATTGCAGTAGATTGAATGCAGAAGCATTTATGAGATTCCAGCTGTCTTCTATTAAGCCAGACATTAAAGAGATTTGCAAAAATGTGAAACAGTGCCACTCTTCCCACTATTTTTTGTTTTGCTTTGGAAAGCACAGTTTTTAAAAATAAAAAATATGCCATTTACATTAACATGTAATGGATTTATTGTTTTTTAAATGAATTAATACATATTAAGAAACATTTCTCCGTTTTTAATATCTGATAGAGTAAATACTTGGGATCCTCAATGATTTGTAAGAGGGCAAAGGGGTCCTCAGAACCACTGTCCTGTGACGTCAAGCGGGAAGGGATACATTTTTGATAATGGAACCATCCCCAAAGTTGCAAAGGCTATATTTTAGAGGACCATTTATAATATTTGCTCACAAAAGAGTCTTTTTAGGATTTGGAATTTTTTTACATTAAGTTTTCCACATTTTAGTAAAGAATGTAAGTGGGTTGATTAGTTTTTCATCTGTTTTGAATTTTCTTTTAGCTATTGTCAAAAACGTCCATGCTGCAGTGATCCATGTGACAGCAAGAGTAGTGTGGCATCACCAGAGGCAACTTATGTAGTATAAAAAGAGCTGTGCCATAGGAGCAAGCAAGCACTAATTTATTTGTTACTGCAAAAAGTTTTCATTATTATCTTCTATCTTACTCGGACCCTGTCATTTTCATAAGTGCTTTATTATAGCTTGCAGAATGGTCTTGAATACAGACAACTTTATTGAAAACATTGTTGGTTTGAGGTCAGTAATTTTTAAAGTGAACTCAATTCAAATGTAGATGGTTTTGGGCCGAGCCCGTGGCGCACTCGGTAGAGTGCTGCGCTGGGAGCGCGGCAACACTCCCGCTGACCGGTGCACTCACTGGCTGAGTGCCGGTCACGAGAAAATGACAAAAAAAAACCCAAATGTAGATGGTTTTGTTTTGTTTTTATGGGCTTTGGTATCAAAAGCTGTTGGTTTATATTGTATACATCAGGGCTAAAAAGAATTGCAAGCTAATAGGAAAAAGTATGTAGTCAGATTGCTAACAGGACACATAGAATCTAGGAGCATATGTGTGTTCTTAGCAAGTTTTCAAAGCAGCACCTCTAACTGCTGAAAACAACCAAGGCTTTGGAGAGGATGGGGATTACACAGAGGGGAGGGCTCTTAAATAGAGGGAGGGTTGTTTATCATTTAAAAAATAAATATAGTTGCTATGAAGCTAGATCAACAAAGGGTTACTGCTTAGCAGAGGGCTTTAAAGAAGACTTGCTCTAAATTGCTAAGAATGATTTGTAATCCTTACTTGAATTGTTTGTATATTTGTTCTCCCAAATAGTTTAAAGAGACCTACAGTCTTGTTTACACTCCTGATTTGCTTGACAACCCTTGTCTTTGTAGATAACATAAATAATCTTCTGAGCAGTGTTTCTTGAGATGGAATCCAGGGGGTTGTGGCATATATTATTGAGGACCAAGAATCAATGACAACTTTAAATATTTGTCCCTTATTTTTATGATAATATTAAAACTTATAAAGATAAAGATTTTACAGTGATTATTTTCAATTAGAGAAACATTTTAGTAAAATAAGACCTTAATTTCATAAGATGATGTTTCTCCAATTGTTCTGTGGGCCTAGGTGGCAGTAAGATTAAGGAAATTAGTTTTCTTCAGAAGAGGATTTCTCTAGTTTGAGAAAGTGTTATTGATTCTGTTACTTGCCTGCCCACCCACCCGCTCCCAAGTTTGGATTATATGGAAAATGTACCCCTTTTACAGTTTGCACTGCTTTGAATGAAAAATAGAGTCAAAGCACAATGACAGACTTAAAATTGATGCTGGATTTAAAATGCTAGATTTGCAAAACAAGCTGAATGTACAGCATGTTGCCTACAGTTAACAATACTGTATTACATACTTTGCAAAGAGGGTATTTTAAGTGTTCATATCACACACAAAAAATAATAAAAGGGTGAGAGGAAACTTTTGGAGGTGACAAATATATTTATGGGGTAGACTGTGGTGATTGGTGGTGTATCCTTATCTCCAAACTCATCAAGTTGTATACATTAAATATGTACAACTTTTTTATATCAGCCATACCTCAATTAAGTGGTTAAAAACAACAGCCTGAAGTATGACACTGAATGTGTACTGTTAGATTGCACATACATGTGCTAGGATTAAATAGTAGCTTTGTGTTTTTATATTCGATTTGGCATTTCCCCATTTTGCATGATCCTCATGACTGATTTGTGAAATTTGGCAGAGACTGTATCTGCATCCTATAGGCAAATGACTAAAACTTTGGGTTGTTTCGTGGCCTGTTTCTGTGAAGTCCCATTGCGGGGGCTAGAACCTTCATCCACTGTCCCTGTTTCTTCTCAGGAGAGAGCAAACCATCCATCTTTGCCTCACTTGAAATTCTCTCTTTCCAGTGATGTGCTAATGCTCTCTCTGGCTCACTTCTATTGTCCTATCTGGGCTCCCCTTCCTGGGCCAGCCCCTCTACTAATTCTATGCAGAGTTGCAATCGTCTTTGGCACTCTGATCCTTGGCTGTTGCTTCAGATCCACCGGCTCACTGGCCTCCCTCCTTGAGCTCTGAGTAGATCTGTTTTTCCAGCTCTCCTCTGGACATACCAGTCCCTCATTCACCATATCAAAACTACATTTCATTTTCACCCCAGACTTCCCATCTATCTAGTCACAGGAAGCAAAACCACTCTGGAGTCCTCCCTGTTTCTCGTATCCTTCCCAGCCTCCTCATCCATCCAATCAGTTAGTAAGACTAATTGATTCTATTTGTTAAATGCCTCTAAAACTCTTCTGCCCCTGTTTTCTCTCATCTAGACTACTGGAACATTCTCCTAACTTCCGTCCCGTGATGATTCTAAGTATATCTATGGTCATGCCACTCTTGTAGACCTACTTGTGCCTACTGGAGAGTCTAAGCTCCTTAGCTCGTTGTTTGAGGTCTTGGGTGATCTGGCCATGGACTGTCTCTAGTCTCATCACCCACTCCCCCATTCTGTTTTGCCCCACCTCAACCCCACCTTGTACTCAATCAGGACAAACCTTGTACTCAAACAGTCCTGGACATGCCTGTGTATTTGCTGTTGCTAGATACCTGCCCCTTCTCATTCTTCCAGACTGGGAACCACGTTCTGCAAGTTAGGCCTGTACTGCTGTTCATCTTGGTTCCTCAGCTCCAAGCACTGTTCCTGGCATACAGTGTGGGCTTGATATATGTTTGAATGAATTAAGTCTATGAGAGTTCTTCATTTGAAGAAAGAAGAATCTTGTAACTCTTTTCTCCTCCTACTTCCATGTCCCCAGTTTAATTAGCTGTTTTGCACGATTACCTAGAGATAACAGTTAAGGTGCTAATAGCATGGCTGTGTGTGTGTGTGTGTGTGTGTGCGTGCACGTGTGCGCGTGTGTGTATTTCACCTGTCGGTTTTTGGCATCTGGGAAAGACATTTTCCTTTGCAGTGGGACATTAATTCCAAAAACCATGTTTCTAAAAGGAATAGGAAACATGAATGAATGGGTCAGAGTTCAGTACTCCAGGCAGTTTTCAAACCAAATTTGGTAATGTTGATTTAAAACTGCTCCACAAAAAAGCACCCAAGTATAATCATGGAAAATATTTGCACTACTTTCTGTGTAGCAATATATTGTTAAGAGAATTGTTCGCTGAAATTATGTTACTCACAGAGAAAGACTGTAAACTCTCTCTTTTTTTTTAAACAGGATCAGTTTGACAACTTAGAAAAACACACACAGTGGGGAATTGATATTCTTGAGAAATACATCAAATTTGTAAAGGAAAGGACAGAGATTGAACTCAGCTATGCGAAACAACTCAGGTAAGTTGATATTGAAAAAGATTGTTAACTGCAAAATGGTGTAAGGATAACATTCTCATTTTATAGTATAAATATATAATCCTTTAAATATTTTTCTCTTTTAGGTAAGGTAATATTTCAATAGAAACAATCACTTTTAATTCAGAAAATTAATTTTCATAGAACAGTAAAAGTAAAAACTAAAGAATTGCTTTTAGGCTCAGTATTTTTTGTTTTTTGCTGCTGGCCAGTACAGGGATCGGAACCCTTGACCTTGATGTTATAACATGGCACTCTAATCAACTGAGCTAACCAGCCAGCCCTAGGCTCAGTATTTTAAAAAGGATATTTGCTGAATTTTGGAGCAGACTGTTTTTCAGTAAACTTTTTATTGAAATATATGTACAGAGAAGTGCACAAATCATAAGTATACAGCTCCATAAATTTTCACAACATGAACACACACATGTAACCAGCACCCAGGTCAAGAAACAGAAAATGACTAGCCTCAGAAGCCTCCTAGTCTCTTCTAGTTCACAACCATACCCTCCGCCCCCTGACCCCAAGTCACTCTCCTGACTTCTACCAGCATGGGTTAGTAGTGCCTGTTTTTGAACTTTACATGAACATAATCACTTGGTATGCATTCTTTTGTATCTGGCTTCTTTTGTTCTACATTTTGTTTGTGAGATTTATCCATGTTGCTAGAGGTGGTAGTTTGCTTATTTTCATTGCTATTTAGTATTTTGTATATGTGTACCAGAGCTCATCCGTTTTACAGCCACTGGGCAATTGGTTGTTTCCAACTTGGGGATATAATGAATAGCACTTCTACAAGCATTTTTGTACAAGGCTTTGGTGCATATCTCAACACATTTCTTGGTATATACTTAGGTGTGAAATTGCTGGGTATGTTTAGCTTTAGTAGATAGGGTCAAACGGTTTTCCAAAGTCCTTGTACTAATTCTCACTCCCTCCAGCAGTGTGTGAGAGAGACTACGGAGCAGTATTTCACATGTACTTTGGACCTCCTTAAATCTTTTTTGGGGAAGTAGCTGGACAGTACAGGGATCCAAACCTGTGATCTCGGTGTTATAAGGCTATGGTCTAACCAACTGGGCTAACTGGCCAGCCCCCCCTCCTTAAATCTTTAATGATGAAATTATCCAAGAAATTTATTTTTATCTAAAATATTTAAAAGTTGCTGGTAGAACAAAGCTTGAACTCGAAGTAGCATGCAAAATCTTTAATTATTTCTTGTTGTGTAGTTGAATTGGTTTAAGCATTTTGTTTTAAGACTTGTTAAGGATATAGATGATTTTGGGTTTAGGAATATTTAGTCTTAATCCAAAGACCATCTGCATAAGGTCATGTGTCCTTGAAAGAATGCAGGTTCTTATAGGTTTTTTGTTGTTGTTTAAATAAGCACCTAAGTGGTACGTATGGAATATTTTTATGGATGACAAGTCTTGTGTCTATTGAGTAAATAAAATGTAAAACATGGCTCAATGAAATAATTTTTATAACTCAAGGATCCAGATCGGTTTCTAGTGCCCTGTGTGCATGTCAGCCTCGTTACCACTTTAAGGCTGTTAGAAGTGAAAGTAGGAATGGAACACGGTCTGCTTCCTGTTGATTATTTAAATATTGCACTGTTAGTCATAAACTGTGAAGAGGGTTCCACAGCAGCCTCAGCATGGTCTCCTGGCGTTCTGCTACCTCCCTGGAAGCTCCTTCCAGACTCCCCTGCTGGCTCCTCCTTTCCCACCACTTCTTCACATTGGTGTGCCCAGCACCCAGTTCTTGGTCATTCTCCCTTCTCAGTCTGTACTCTCGATAATCTCAACTGTCTCATGGCTTTAGGTAGGATCTGTATGACAGTGACTCACAGATACAGATCTCCAAGCCAGACCTCTTTCCTGAATTCCAGAAATAGCTTGCTCACAATCTCCACTTAGATGCCTAAAAAACATCTGAAATGTAGCATGCCTGAAACCAAACTCCTGACCTCCCCAGCTCAAAATCTGCTTCTCCATGGCCCAGCTTTCCCCCTTCACTTGAGGGCAGCTGCATCCCTCCTGGCTTAGGTCAAAAACCTCGCAGTCATCTTTGGCTTCCCTCTTTCTCTCATATTCGTCAGGAAATGCTGGAGACTCTACTCTCCAGATTTATCCAGGATCCGGCCACTTCTTATCACTTCCGCTGCTACTACTGTGGTCCAAGTCACCATTATCTCTTGCTTGGATGATTATGAGTCTTCTAACTGGTTTCCTGTAGTCTACCCTTGTCCTATATTGTCTGTCTGTTTTCTATAATGCAGCCAGATTACGGTGTCCGTCTATTCAAAATTTCAATAACTCCCCATTTCATTCTGAGTAAATCCAAAATCCTTACAGTGAAGGTTCTATAAAACCTTACATGATCTGGCCTCCCGTATCTCTCATGAACCAAATCCATCCACTGCTTAGTTTTGTAAATAAAATTTTATCGGAACATGGCCGCGCCTACTCATTTATGTATTGTCTGTGGCTGCTTTTGCAAGACAACTGGCAGCTGAGTAGCTGCAACAGAGACTGCAGTCGCCCGCATGTCTGAAATATTTACTGTCTGGTCCTTTACAGAAAAAGCTTGTCAACCTCTGCCATAGGTTACTATCAATTCAAGGCAGTGTAGGGTGAAATTCCTAATATAATTTTTTTTCTTGTGTTTGTTTTTTCTTCGCATATAATTCTAAAACAGCATATATGATCTGTATAGGAGACTCGATTATTAATTGCCATTAGCTTTTTTTTTTTTTTTTTTTTTTTTTTGTGACCGGTAAGGGGATCTTAACCCTTGACTCGGTGTTGTCAGCACCATGCTCTCCCAAGTGAGCTACCCGGCCATCCCTATATAGGGATCCGAACCCAGGGCCTTGGTGTTATCAGCACCGCATTCTCCCGAGTGAGCCACGGGCCGGCCCTATTTCTTTTTTTTAAAAAACTAAATTATTTGTTATGACCAGGTAATGACTTTATATGATTAAAAATCCTAACGGTATAAAATGGTACACAGTGAGGTGTCCCTTCTCCTACCCCTGTCCAGTAGTCTCCCTTCTTGGGGACAACCAATGTTTTCAGTTTCTTACGCATCCTTCCAGAGAGACTTTATGCATATATAGGCAAATATGTGTGTGTTTTCCTCCTCACTTGCCAGAACTTTGGTATGCCCCTTGCTTTTCTGCATCCTGGAGATAGTTGCAAGCATTCATTTTTATTTTTACAACTTTACTGTATTGTACTGGATTGATGCACATTTTGATTTTTCCAATTGTTTGCAACTGTGAACAAAGTTGTAACGAATGACTTTGAATTACCACCGCCTAGGCCAGCATATCTGGAGGTGAGGTACCTAATGTAACACTTGTGATTCCGGTGGAGACTGCCAGGCTGCCCTGCTTAGAGGCCATGGCCCTTGACACTATCAGCGGTGTGGCGCGGTGCCTGCGTAACCTCAGCCTCACTGGTGCTTCATGGTACCAAACTCTTTGATCTTTGCCAACTTGATATGTAAAAGTTGGTACCTTTGGGTGTTAATTTGCATTTCTCTTAGTATGAATGAGGTTGAGCATCTTTTTATATATTTGAGCCATTTATACTTTCTTTTTTATTTATTTATTTATTTATTATTTATTTTTTTTTTAAAGATGACCGGTAAGGGGATCTTAACCCTTGACTTGGTGTTGTCAGCACCACACTCAGCCAGTGAGCCAACCGGCCATCCGTATATGGGAACCGAACCCAGGGCCTTGGTGTTATCAGCACCGCACTCTACCGAGTGAGCCACGGGCCGGCCCTATACTTTCTTTTTTTTTAACCAACCATTCAGGTTCTGGTCTGTTTTTATTGGAGCTCACTATAAAGGGTAACTAGGTAGGAATCATTTTATAAAACATATTGCACGTTGTATATGTCATACATATAGAGAATTAAATTTAAAATACTTCAGCAGTGAAAAAGGACGTTAAAGTGAGGGATTTACTGAACTTTAAATATTAATCTCTTATAAGATTTATCAAAAAGATTATGAAAAACTTGTAGGATGTCATTGCTACATATGTGTGTTTTTTTAAATTCCGTGTTGCAATTTGAAACAGGCTCAGTTGACTCACTGCTATGAGAGATAAAGAAAATGATATTTGCAAGTTTTGCTTCCTCTTCTAATTGAGTTATATGATTTGGTTCTGTCGCTTGACTCCCTCAGTTAACTTGGCTTAGTTCTGTATTTAAGTGTCGATTTATGCACAGCACCATTCCTCCTTCCACAGCTTCTCCACTTGTTTCTTGGCATCAAAGTGGATGTCCCCCCTACTCGGAGCTTACGGCATGTTCCTCGGGTTGTCTTGTGCGTGCGAATGCCACTGTACTGGAAGAACACTTTGCCTTGGTCGTTCTCCTGTCATACTTTCTTTCCCTCCAAATGTTGTTACTGCATTGTCTTTTGATGGAACAGTCTGGGGCCACCCCAGTTTTTTTTCTTTATGGGCAACTTGGCTCTTTCTGAGTAAATACGTGAAGAATATTTGTTCAGCTTAGCAGTTTGATAACTTCACCATGCTCTTCTTGGTGTTGACCAGTCTCAATCAGTTTTCCTTAGAGCCCTTTCATATGCACATTCTATTCATTTATTTCAGGAGAACTTTCTTCGATTATTTTTGGATGTTTTTTTCTATTCTGCTTACGGGGTTATATACTTCAGAGATACAAGTAATTCTCATATTACATCTTCTTGTTGTTTAGATCCTCTTTTTTCCTGATTATGTTAGTGGTTTTCACACTAAGGTTATTTCAGACCTTTCCTCTATTAAAGGGGATATCCAGCCTAGTTTACTTAGTAGTTCTATAGTGGTATGTTTTAGTCCTCAGTTCATTTCCTTAGCTGTGTATCTCCCTTTTCGTCCCACTCTGTTTTATCCCAGTCTTGGGATTCTTGCTTTATTGGCTTTCTGTTTTTATTAAGTTTGTTTATAGTGTAAAATCGTCTGGAGGAGTTTGATTCTTCTTATTTTTCTTACATGTTTTTTTCCAGACTGGGTTTTTCTCTGTTGTTTTCTTCCTCCCCCTCCCTTCCTTCTTTCCTCTCTCTGTGTTACCTGTGGGTGGTTTAGTGAAGTGGTAATAACCCCTACCATATAAGGTTGTTGAGGGGACTTATTGAGATAAAGCATGTAAAGTTCTGGGGTGGACACCTGGCACATTTTTGTTATTAATGTAAGCAACACCAGTGCCCGCTTGCTCTGATGAAGGGCAGGTGAATGTTCCCTGCCGTGCTTTCTTCCTTTTCTGGTTCCGTCAGTCTTTCCTCTGAGTTCCATTTGAGGCTGGGGTATTATTGCATGTTCTGCCCGGGTTGCTGAAAGCTGAGGGTGTGTTAGAGTCACGGTGTGGAAAGGGCCCGGCTTTGAGGTCTGCTGTCTCTTCTGAAACTTTGTTAGAGGTTCTGTTTGGGGGTTTACTCCATTTGGCCAAAGATATATCCTAGTCCTCTGGAATCCCTAGGTTTGGGGTGGTTCTCCCCATGCATTCAGCTTGGCGACCTGGAAGGTGTAGATCCAGGTGGCAAGCCCCTGCTCCTTCCCAACTCTTGGAATCCACCTGGGTGGTCAGTGTGGACGTCTTCCTATCTGAGTTCTTCTTTCACTATTTCTAACCACTCAATTTACTTCTGTCTGAATCGATTTTCAGGGTTTGTGGACTTACCTCCCTTCCTGTGACTGTGAGGGTCCATTCTCCCAGAATCTTCTGTCCCTCTTCCTGGTCACTACTTTCCAAAGTGTGTGGACTGAGGTTAGACTCCTTTCTTTGTTTATTTTCTGCTGTTGAAAAATTCCCTGGCTTTTGTTTTTCATCTTTTGTTGTTGGGAGAGCACAATTATCTGATCGAATTTTATTCTACCATCTTCATCCGGAAATCTTGTGGTGAGCTTTTTAAAAAATAAAGAAAAAAAAATAACCCAAAACATTCCTGGGCCCCACCCTGGACCTTCTATTTCAGAGGGTCTGGAATGGGGCCCAAGTATCTCATTTTTAAAAACCTCCCTGTGGTCTTAGAATCAAACAAGTCTAAATCCAGCATCCTTATTAAAGGGTGTATATTTTTCTCTTACCTTTTAATTAGTCTACCTGAAGAGCAAGTTGATTACAGAAAACAGTTCAGATTTCTCAGAAAGACTCCATAAATTTAAAGATGATATTTTGTGGTTTATTTGCTTGCTTGTTTTTTAAATAGCTTCATACAAATAGAGTGAGAGAGCCTGTCCCTAGAGAATGGAAACGGAAAGTTGATCTTTTTTGTAGTGGTCCTTGAGAGAAATATCCTCAGACCTGAAGTTCACTTCTAGGTCTCTTTAGCTTTTAGGTCTCTGTTGGTATTTTTCGAGTGAATTATTCATAGTGCTTTTAAGAAGCATTTTGAATGCTAACACTGTCAATGTGATACTCATTTATCAGAACTTGATGGTGTGTACAGTTATCACCCACAAAGGGTCTTTCATCTCCTGTTTAGGATTTGGCTGGGAAAGGGGAACAATAAAAAAAGCTGGTCCTACCTGGATCTGTTCAAGCTAGGTTTCCTTCAAGTAGATGTAAAATTTAAATGACATTTTTGGCTGCTAAAAATATTTAAAATCATGTACTAAAAATATTTCACATGTAGCTACTAGGCTTTTCCAGTACTCCAGTCTCCCGTATGTGCCACTCTAAATATACTTGGGAAGTCATTTGTCGATTATGTAATTTGTTTGCACACATTCCCCTTTCATTCCTGATACTTGTGGTATTGTTTTTACTACATCTACCTTCTAAGGAGTGGTTGTGATAAACCAACTCAAGAAACTGTACTGAGCTTTCAGCATAAAATATTTCTCCTTTTTCCCGTATTTTTTCTCTAAGGCACACCCCTTAAGGAAATATTGCTAGATTTATTAGATAAACTGTGCTATATGTATCCACAGCATCAGTAGAGAAAACATGGTGTAGCTTATACCCTGAAGGGTGTGCCCCCGTCATAGCAACCTTCCAGGGAATACGTTCTTATTTCATCAGTTGGTCTGTGATTTCTAAATTGTTATAAATTCACATCTTCATTTTTTGAATAATCACAACAGTTGATATCCTACTGAATGGTATATATTCCCTCAGAATTTCAAAACTAGAAGGGACAATAGACGTGTTGTCCATCCCCCTCCGACTTTCGGATGAGGACCTGGAGGCGCTGACTTGCTCATGGCACAAGGGCTCTTGATTCCCAGAGCAATGTCCTTTTTACCAAAGCCCATTGCTTCTCACATCATCTGGTACATTTGTTAGAGTTGAAGCCACATTTCGCTTTGCACGTAAAAGGTACCATGATCAAAATCGTGAATTTGTTATCACATATTCTCCTAGGCAAATCTGTCGATGTTGGGGCAATGAAAAAAAGTAAACATAAAATGTGAAATAGTAAAGGTACCTGCTGTAAAAGAGGAACAGCAATAGGAATAAACAAGGAAGTGAATACCAAGGTGATGACAAGTGAGGGGTCCCGCCATGGATTGTTAGTCAGCATCCTGTGGTCACTTCTCAAACCACAGTAGCCTGAAGTCAGGACCCACAAAAAATCAGCCAGCAGGATTGGTGTTAGAGAGTTTTCTTTTTTCATGATTGCCTCATAGTTTCTGTGTGTATTTAAGTGTGCTGGATGGTGACAAAAGTATTTAGATTCTTAACCTGGAGATGTGATTAGGAAGAGACACTAGAGTGATTTTGGCTAATCCGAGTGTGTTCAGTGCACACCTGCTAGGCAGATTAAAAGTTTTCCTAGTTAAATGTCTTACCATGGATACCCCCCAAATATTGTCTCTATTTCCCTCAAGAAGAGTTACTCACAGGTCGTTTTTATCAGCTCTTTGGTGGGGCAGCCACACAGTCTTAGACTCATGCCCTTGACACTTTGATTTTTAGTTTAAATATTTGGACACAGTTTTCTTTGGATTTGGAGCAATAATGCCTGTCTAAGGTTAACCACGAGGGAATGGTGGCCTGATGAGAAAAACTGCCCTCAGCTCAGTGCTGCAAATGAAAGCCACTGTATATTTACACGTGGTCTGTACTCTCCAGTTAAACAAAGTCAGGTGCTAACATCCAGTTAAGTGACCAGCAAGCAACCGTTTCTGTTCTTATTTGATGTGCCTTTGAAGTAAAAGCTAAAAAGCCATGTGAGTCTTTAATAACAGGAACTTCATCACACATGTTGAAAAAGTGAAGGGAATAAATGGATTTCAGCTGTGGACATTTTGTGAATTTTTTTTCTTTTTTTAACTTGTAAACAAAAGCACTAATTTCATCTTTCACTCCTGATTTCTCAGTTATCTTTCTATACAAGGTGACATGTCTGCATTTTCATTTTAGGAATCTTTCGAAGAAATACCAACCTAAAAAGAACTCGAAGGAGGAAGAAGAGTACAAGTATGTTTACCATTGATAATTGTGCTGCTGGTGATTGTGCAGGGAAAGGAGAAATGTACATCTATAACAATAAGGGGCATTTATCGTTCACATTTGTGTCAGTTTTTAAATTGGGGGAGAACAATAAAAATATGCTCAACTTATACTGTGTCACTAGACCTGTTCCAGATTGTTTCAATTAAAGTAATTAGGAGAAGTTTAGAATATAATCCAAGCAAGTACAGGAAGGATGGATTCTGCACTCTAGAGTTTTGGTTTGATTTTGTAGTATTCGGAATCCCTGTTATACCACTACTCATTTATCCAAGAAATATGTCCATTCCGTTCAGCAATTAAGGCATCTTAACATGGACAGCCCAAAGTGTTTTGTCTCTAATTCAGACCTAAATATCCATTACATTAGTACATGTAGCATATGTATATATTTTGGATTATATCTGGACTAAATATTAGCAAAGCCAAATACTGCATTACACAGGGGAGTTCAGTTTCACAAAATGAAAAGTGCTTCAGTTGTAATTAATTCCGAACCATTTTAATGAGGACACTCTATGTGTAATGAATCATCAGCTCCGATGGGAGGTCGATGAGAATTAACCTGATTTTAATTAATGTTTCATTGACATAAAGCAGTGTTAGAATGGATGTGGCCTTGCTTGAAAAGCGGTGTGTGCTCTGTCCCATAGGTATACGTCATGTAAAGCTTTCCTTTCCACCCTGAACGAAATGAACGATTATGCTGGGCAGCATGAAGTTATCTCTGAGAACATGACCTCACAGATCATTGTGGACTTAGCACGCTATGTTCAGGAACTGAAGCAGGAGAGGAAATCGGTAATAAAAATTTTATTTTATTTTTCTTCCTAAAAGATGGACCAAAGATAATGAGAATATCCCCAGAAGATGGAAAATTAAATAGAAACATATAAGATGGTGGGTCTTTTAAAAAAATTTTTTTAAAGGTGACCAGGAAGGGAATCTTAACCCTTGACTTGGTGTTGTCAGCACCACGCTCTCCAAGTGAGCCACGGGCTGGCCCAAGATGGTGGGTCTTAAACTGACACCTTTGAGAATCACATAAAAGTTGTGGACCTTGTTCCTAGAAAGTGTTTCTAGGTCTCTACTTGAAACTTTAAGGGTCTCTCAGATACTCTAAACTCATCTGTGGACACCAGAATATGAATCTCTTTGAGGAATTTAAATATATTTGAGAATGGCAGACATAAAAAGAGTAAGCAATATAATATGATATATGCTGTGTAGAATTAGCGTTAAAATAAATGCTTATAAGGAGGTCAAGAAACCAGAAAGACTACCTCAGCTACATCCATTCGTTTCTTGACTCATTCACTGCCATCTAACAAAGCAGAATTTACTGTTCCTTTTGCCACCATTGTTGTCTTTTCATAGCTTTTATTGTTAACCAAAGAGAAAAATATGTACTCAAAATAAAGTGTATTCATAGTCAAAATTTTGCCTTAAGAGATTTATCCTTAAGCCATCATCTGTATCATTGCATTTTGATTGCTTGTGAAGTACATAATAATTTCTTATTAGTAAAAAGTACCAAAGTTGATAAGTGATGTACTTGTTTATATAAATTTGGGTCCACAATAATTCTCTTAGTGCCCTGGAGATACATGAGCCAACAAGATAGATACGGTTCCTGCTAAAATAGAGGAGACATTAAATAATGCTGACAAAAATAATTATTCAGTTGCAATTACTATAGTTGCTACAAAGTAAGAGTACAGGTGCTATGACAGAATTCCATAGGAATACCTAACATACTTATGCTCCAGGATCAGGGAAAAGCTTCTAAGGCGGCTTAGCAGTTAAGGCCTTAGCAACACTTGAGGGATGAGTAGGAGTTGTCTGGGACAAGCATTCAACCAGGAGCAGCCAGTGCAAAGGTCCTGGGACAGGAAGGTGTTTGGAACTTCTGAATTTAGTTCTTTATACATATGTAGCACATGGCTTTGGAAATGTATAAAAGTTACGAAGCGATAAGTCCTTAATATCAACCCATTGGTTTAAAACAAAACAACAACAACAAACTGAGATGAAGAATATTGATCTATTCACATTTAGAGCAGTGATTTTCAACCAGGGACAATTTCATTCCCCACTCCAGCAATATTTGTCAATGTCTGGAGACATTTTTGGTTGTCTGGGGGGATTGTACCTGGGGGGTTGCTACAGGTATCTAGTGAGTAGAGGCCAGGGATGCTCTTAAACATCCTACAATGCACAGAGCAGCCTCTAAAACAAAGAATTACCTGACCCAAAATGTCCACAGTGCCAAGGTTGAGAAACCCTGCACTGGACCCCTAAAGTAGATGACAACCTCTGCTAGAGCATTCATTAAAGAAGATATTTTCTTTTATGTGATGGAAAGGAAGCAGTGAAACAGAGTACTAAAGTTCAGAATGAAGTACAAGTATCTAATATAATGATAAAATAAGTAAAACAAATCTTAACATGATACTGGACTGCTCTCCTGGTTTCTGAACTTCCCTTGACCTTGCAAAAGTTTATGTCATCTTTTTGTTTGTTACTTTGGTCGATGCTTTGTGTCTCCTGATTGACCTTCCTCCACCCGTATAGTTTCATATTTTAGCCAACTCCCTCAACAAAAACTCTGTGCATTTACCTTAGTAGGAAATACATGTGTAAACTCTATTTCTGGAGTGAATCATGAGATGTGAAGCCACATAACCTGGCTTCCTGCTACTTTTCCAAATTCCTCTCCTTGCTGCTCCTCCCCCATGCCCGATGTGCTCCTGACTGAGGGCCTTTGCACTGGCTTTTTCCTTCTTAGAAGGCCTTTTCCTCAGATATCTGCAGAAGCTCACTTCCTGACTTCCTTCTCAGGAATGTCACCTTCTCATATTATTTAACATTACAAAGTCCCTTAACCCCCCTTCCCCACTCCATTCTCACCACCTTCCCCTCCCACTGTTTTTCCATTGTACTTGCCAGCATCTAGCATTTTATGTATTCACTTTATATGTTTTTCTTTCACTCCACACTAGAATGTAAGCTCCATGAGGGCAGGGATTCTCTTGTCCACCTTTGTATTCCAAATACCCAGAATAGGGCCCAGTGTCGCACAAAGCAGGCTCCCAATAAATACTGGTGGAACAAAAGAAGTAATTGAGAATTAGAAGCAGCAGTCTTAGAGTCAGCTTATTTCTCAATTAGACTTTGTTTACTAGCTGAGGATCCTTGTATTACTTTGCTGTGTTATGATTGAGTTGTTTTATTTTATTTATTCACTGTTAATCATCTTTTTTATAGTCAGCTGTATCTGTATTTTGAGTTCTGTTCCTTTTTTTTAATCAGAAATTATAGTAATCTATGGAGTAAATTATAGGTGGTACAGATACACATTAAATAATATCTTCCAATACATGGCGCTCCTTTTATTTTTGGGAAAATTACATGTACAGATCTTTGAGTCAGGTGTTCTGTTGGGAGGAACTTCAAACACCATGCTCTCCTGAAGCGTTCTGTAATTAAATTAAAAATGACATTTGAGAAAATTGTGAAACCTTTTGAGATACTAGGAAGGATATCAGTAAACAAATGCATATTTATGGCATTTTAATGCCTCATGAACATTTTTCCTTTTTTCTACATAATAGTTACCATTATTTTGTGGCTTTTGTTTGTTTTTTGAAAAATTAACTATTTTATTTTATCTTTTTCCTTCTTTTAATTTATTGAAACAACATAATTGATTGTACATACCTGTGCGGTACAGCGTTGAATATGAATACCTGTGTGCGATATGTGATGCTCAAATCAGGATAATTAGTATATTCAACGTTACACAACATAATCACTTTTTGTGGCCCTTTACCAATTTCTCATTACCCCCCTCCCATTACCATTATTTTGAATGACTGCATAATGTGGCATTATATGTTAATACACTGCAATTTTAAAAACTATTCTGATAATACTGGATTATCTGCTTAGCCTCAAAGTTCGTTTTTATAGATTGTAATGGCTAACATGACTGTACTTTACGTTCAGCCTCACAACATCCCTCGGGGATGGAGCCTGTTATTTTACACACTTTAGCGGTAAGGAGCCTGGAGCACAGGAAGGTGAAGTGAGCTGGTCTCGAGCCTGTCTCGCATGTTCACCTGCATGGTTTGGTTTTGTTTCCATTGAGCTGTTTTCCTTAACTTACATTCAAGGAAGTAAATCATGTGAACATCTTCAATCAGCCGTAGAAAAGGAGCCATTGAGATTTTGTCATAGTAACCAATATTTCTTCTTTAGAGCTTTTACTCTTGGCTACCGTCACTTTTCTTAGTAAGCCCTCTAATTTTTGTAAGGTTGACTTTTTTTTTGTCAGCTGGCGAGTATGGGGAACTGAACCCTTGACCTAAGTGTCACAAAGCTGTGCTCTAACCAACTGAGCTAACCAACCAGCCCTTAAGGATGACTTAAAACAGCGAGAGCATGTTTTAATTTCTGTTTTCTGGTGAGATGAGTTATGGGCCGATCAGCACAACAGAGCTAGAACTCCAATCCAGGTCTTCCGATGCCAAATCCACTCACCTTTTCGCTGTGCTGGGACAAAGGGCTGACAGCGTACGTCCAGTCTTTCTTAGGAGAGGGGAGAGCAAAAATCAGTAGTACTATGTCCACGGAGCTGGAGCTACCTGCTAGACAGTGGGGAAAGGAGAGGAAAGGACATAGGCATTCCAGCCAGCAACCCTGCTCAGGATTCCTGGCAGCGCCCCCAGCTGTAAACTGAGGACTGATCATAACTACCGTAGAAAGTTGTAAGGACGATTGCGAGAAGACAAATACAAACCACCTGGCGTTACGCTTAGGAGTACTGATGTATAGACACTGCATATCCATGGCTCTTCTTATGGTCATTCTGTTTCTCAACACAAAATCTCATTTCTACCTCAGAGCTTCTTAATTAGGGTTTATTACAGAAAACAAGAGCGTGTATGGGCCTCCTTGTGACCATATGTAGTTTTCCAGTGAACTTGAAATGACTTTTCCGAAAAGGTTGAATTGGTAGATGGCATTGAAAACAAGCTGCTTTCAAAATTTCACACCTGGCTACTGTTTCTCGTGGCTGACTAGAAATATGCCTTGCTTAAGTACCATTCTTACCATCAGTATAACACATGCGGGGCCATTTGACACAGTGGCAGAATCCTGTCTGCCCAAAGGGAAGACTTAGAATGTACAGGATCACTAGACCTTGTCACTGCATGTAGAGAGAATGTCCAAGTTCAGTTTAGAATACTGGTAGTAAGTTAATTTTCATGTAGACTTCGCTGTGTTTGGATAGATGAACCTCTAAGTCAGCACAGTGAAAAGTAGCTCACTATGCAGAAGATGATGTTTCCTTCCCTTTTTGTATGAATTTGAAAGGAAGTAGAATAAAGGTAGAGGCAGGGAATGTGATTCTCCACTTTGGGGCCATAGCATGACAATGAGCCAGCTGTTTGATCTTTAAGTCTTCAAATCTCCTATTGTAAAGTAAGCTGGTACTTGCTATTTATTTTTTAGGAGGAAAGATGCTTTTTATGCAGCACATATACTATATTTTCATATCATAATGCTTTTCACTCTCAAAATATTATGAATAACCAGTGTCTTTATCCTGACACACAAATCTGTAGACTCATTTTGATGAGAGCATGTTGATTTTTTTTAAAGCAAATTCTTTAAAAAGAGGACCTTGCCCTCTGCAAGAGCTTAGTTTCTTTCCCGCCTGCATCAGTTCTCATTAGGAAAAGATGAACACTCCTAGAATTCCAGCATGACGGGGGGGGGGGGGGGGCTCCTAATTTTTTTTACCTAATGGGCTTCACCTTAGGCAACTAACTGCATTTTTGGCACCTTCTCTTTAGAAATAATGGAATCAGTGGGGAGTCTTTGGGGGTGAATATAGATCAAAGTATACAGTTACAGATCCTGTACTCTGTCCTCAGTCTCTTGACCATGAACATAAGTTATCAATAAATCTGTTCCCTGCGAAAATGTCCAGGATTTATTGGCATTCTATGATAATGCGTAGAAACAACTGGGAAATCAACAGGTCTTCATGAGGCAACGTGATGAGTTTTAATGTAGGGAACTGGAAATTTTATGCTTGCCTGGTTTTTCTAGATTTTTACAAATTCACAGTCATTATTGTATTTATCATCATTTTAGGCTGAACACATACAAAAAGAAGTTACATTTCTTTCTTTTTACTCTCCATTTTGGGGGTGGGGGGCACAGGAGGGATAGTGCTGTGATTCATTTGCAAATTACCAAAATTTTAAAAGAATATTACTAAAACTGAATTAAAAAACAAAAACTAACAATCCCTTATAAGTCAAAATCCTAATTTTTCTTACTAAAATTGAATTAAAGAACAAAAACTAACAATCCCTTATAAATCAAAATCCTCACTTTTCCAAGTTTCCTTCCTTATGTCTTTTTTTTTTTTTTTTTTTGGCAGCTCATCTGTATGGGGATCTGAACCCTTGACCTTAGTGTTATAACACTGTGCTCTAACCAACTGAGCTAACTGGCCAGCCCTCATTTTTAGATTTATATATATATCAGAGTTCTAGTTCTAGTATAGATATAATTTTATATTCTTCTTAATTCTCTATTTAATATCAGAAGCGCTTTCCATGTTTCTGCCTGAACATGTATAGTTTTAATAATTAGAATTTTAGTAGCTGAATATTATTCTAACACTATTATAATTCACTTAACTAGTTCTTTATTGTTTGATCTATAGGCTATTACCAGTTATTTATTTATTCATTCATTTAGTTAATTATATAAACAATACCACAGTGAACACTTTACTTTTATAGCTATTTGCTTTGTGTATGGGGTGAGATTGTTTCCCCAAGCTAAATTCCCAGAAGTGAGAATATGAGGTCAAAACATATAATTAAACAAACATGACTTATGGTTCTTGATAAAGCTCTGATCATTTATAAGATTAAAGGTCTTTAATAGAATTATAGATGAGATTCCCAAATGTCACTGAAATGACCAACCTGGATGTGACTTGGCTTATTTGAGATGTGAGTAATTCAGAATTTGATAACTGATATATTCCTCCCAAGTACAACTGTAAATACACTCTTATTAACAACTTTTGCATGTTGAATTAAGTTATTAAAGAATTTTAAAGGTTGTTTGGTTAAGCTCCAGCCTTTGAGTCTGTGTAGAGTTATCCACAATGATCACTATTAACCACATATGAGGAATTTATGGAGATTTGTAGCTCCAGGAGAACTAGGAGGTTCTCACCAGCATTTGCAGGAACTCCAAGAAAACATCTCCCCGCAGGTGGAAAATACGGTTTATTACTCACAAAATGTTGGCCAAGAGCAGAATCACTTTTTGGCAGTAGTTATCTAAAGAGTTCTAGAGGAAACAATTATACAATACCTGCAATGACTCACTAAAATTTTTATAAACCTCAGAGTATGCTTACAGACCTCACATTACTTTAAAATTGATCACTTAAAAATTTTTCCCAAGGTTTCTGAAATGTTTGAAAATGATACTACGCTAAAAGCTATAACGTTCTTTTTAAAATTAGGTATTGGATAGGTCCTATTTATGGTCTTTATCAAGGCTGGGGACCATTGTCTGCAAGGCCGGGGTCCAGCAACAGCGTGATGACGCCCCAGAGCTGTGCGATGCTGTGGCCTGTTTACCCATCCAAAAACAAACTTTTGATCCTACAGACTCCTTTACCATGCCCCATTCCAATCTGTACTTCCTCCAGTTCTCAATACATGGCACCCCTTTTTAGCATAGCTGCTCTGACCAAAAACCTAGAGTGACCCAGGACTTTTCTTTTTCACCCCATCTCTTGTCTGTGATTAAGTCCCGTTGGCTCTGCCTTCTGTAAACGTTCTGGATCCAAACACGTCTCACCACTTCCGCATCTAGCCCTCATCCAGTTCGTCCTCCCCTCTCTCCTGGAGGGCTTACCGAGCCTCCTATGCATCACTCTCCTTCCATCTCCCTCCATGCTTGCCTGTGGCCAGTGGTCCGGCTGTCCACCTCCATCTCCAAGCCTCCACCAGCTGTCCCTTAGGGAGGGTGCAAGTGCAGCAGCCCCTCCCTGCCCGTGCTGTGCGGCTTGTGCCCCATTCGGTACATTCTCGACCTCGTAGCAGTGCAGAGCAGACCACGCCACTTCCCTTCCTAAGTCTTCCGGGAGCTTTCCATCGTGCTCACGCTGGCTGGTGAGGCCATCCATGGTCAAGCCCCCTGCCCACTTCTCCTGCCTGTCCCTTCTCCTCAGTCCAGTGGCACTGGCATCTGGCATCCCTTTCACACTCAGAGCATCTGCATTTGCTCTTTCTGCTGCTCAGAAGGTGTTTCCCCAGACTTTGCAAATTCATGTCTATGTTTTATTCAAGTCACTACTCAAATGTCATCCCAGTCCGCCTGTCTAAAATAGCCACCTCCACCCGCACCCATCCCTCTCTTTTCCCTTACCCTATTTCTCTTACCACTGGGTCTACCAAGTTTCTCGAGGATGGGGGACTTTGTTCTATTCACACTTCTTTGCTGGTACCCAGAGCAGCCCTGTGCACATGTGGGCGTGCAGTTAACACGTGATGAATGAATGACTGATTTAGACTTTAAGACCTTTCAGCCCAGGGAGGGATTACTGTCCCACAAGTTTCACCCATCCACCTGGCACACTCCTCTTGCAGATGGAGATTCTTCTTGTTCGGTTTGAAAGTAACAGCTTTATTTCCTGGGAAGGGATCAGGTGAAAGACATGAGTCGTTCCATGCTTAATATTGATTATTTTAAGTTAATCCTTTCATCCTAAGAATTATATTCTACAGAGGAAGGAATTAGGCTTTTAAGGAATTTGAAGATGGGATTATTTTGAACAGATAAAAGACTACTGAAGTCCAGGTAAATTTCTGGATGTGAACTGTTCTGGCTGGCACAAGCCCTCTTAAGAGTAACAGAGAGAAAAACAAAAACAAAGAAACAAAAAAGAGTAACAGAGGAACAGCAGTGAGCCAAGGAGCAGCCCCGGAAAGAGGGGAGGAACCTTGCCCTCATCTGCTGCGTGGGCTTGACCTGGGGCCATGTGTGGGGTCCCGTGCCCAGTGCCAGGGTGGTCAGTGTTATGGGTGAAGTTAAGCAACTGAGCATGACACTGGTAGGTAGGCATTTTAGGAAACCTGAAACAAGTTCATTGAGGTGTTTTTACTATAAAAGAATTGGGGAAAATAGACCTTACTAAATAAAAGCAGCATGCATGCCCCGTCATGAATGTTTCAGGTTTCTGGTTTGGGAAGGAAGTGGAGTGTGAAATGCTCGCTTGCACAGGACTGAGGGGTCTCACCGTTGTCCCACTGGTCCATGTCAATAGCTGCACCTCACAGATTTCGCATAGTTAAATTAAAACTGAGAATCCCAAGTTAGGTTTGGAAACTGCTTGTGTTCAACTCCACTACACTGTGGGTTTAGAGGAAATTGCAGTATTTGTCACAGACGTGTTTTCTGGACTCCTCCTTTCTTTGCCCTTTTCAAGTCTTTGTGTTCCTTTGTTTTCATCTGTGGAATCTGAGTTTTATTTAAAATTCCAGATGGTTGGCTGTTCTCAGTTGAGTGTTTATTCTTTTTTTTTTTTTTTTTTTGGAAATTGCTTTTCTCACATCATTGCCATATTTTTGCTTTTTTTTTTAACTGTTATTGTTTTATATATATAAATGGTTTCACACTCTCTATTGTATAAATGTCCCTAATTGCAGCGGATGTATAGTAAACCTCAGAGTCTGTCTGCTCAGCCTGATTTCCTGTAGTACAGTCAGGTCTTCTCTAAAGCTCTGTCTTCATTTTCTTTAGGTGAATGCCTGCTTATTTTAGGGTCTCTATGATTTTTTTTTTTTTTTTTTTTTAATCTCAGCTATCCCTGGTCACAGGGAGATTTCTAAAAAGAATTTTTGAAGGATGATTTTAGCTCTGTAGACTAAAGTTCAGCTAAAAACTTGAAAGTAAATGTAATTGTCACTCCAGATACCATTAAGCATTTTATTAAAAGTCTGTTTTATGTTTTAAAAGAAATGGAAAGCATCTAACTACAGAGAAAGTAAAGAGCATTTCTCTGGGTCTCTAGAGATGGCATTTCCTGTCTCTTTTCTGATAGGAAAAAAGTTGTGATGACTTCACTCCGTGGCTCCGAAAGAAGCGCTTATTATCTTTGTCCCGAGAACAATCCCTCCTTTCTTTAGAGCTCGGAGGCACACTTTTTAGACACATACTTGCTCACTGTCCAGAGAAGAAATGTTCTGCTGTTGTTTGTTAATAAACAACAAATACATCTAGCAAGCTGGTTTATTTGTTTAACTTTGTAACTGTTAAAGTAGCTTTTCCCTTTAAAGGAGGGAAGAGAGAGCTGATTACAAATGACCCCTGCTATCCAGGTCACAGTATGCACAGGATGGTAAAGGGGGCTTTTGTTCCATCCCATAGTTCCCTAAGGGATCACGCAGCGCAGAAAGTTTTTTGCATGTCGAATAAATTATGGAAGGCCACGTACTGTGAAAAAAAGACTGGAAGGAAAATCACTGTCACCTAGGTCTCTTCTTAAACTGCATGAAATGATAGGGTTGTAATTGCAGCTTCAGGTAATTGTTCAATAATGGGGGTGAGGCATGTGACTGGGTAGTCTTCATGGGAGAAAGCTCCCCAGTAAAGTCAAGCTACACCCCATGCTTTAAAAATAAATGCATGTTTATTAAGCATGTAAATTAAGGAGTGGCTAGAGAATTTACTATATGGGTTTTCAATCAAAATCATTCCTAGTGCTTCTAAAATATTCCTTTTTTCCCACCTTTTATAATAAAGCCGAAGCAACCTGTCCTGTACCGTGTCTGTCATTGTCTGCATGTACTTCTGTATACATTTCCTCTCTCCACCCACATTACTGCCCTAGGCTGGAAGGGAGCTTTCGGTTTTTGCTAAAATGTTTATTTTAAGAGTTGCTGTAGAGGACAGAGCATACACCTACAGCCCAGCTCTGAATTTGGTGCTGAGTTTTCTTTTTCTTTTTGTGCCTGTCATTGAATCTCAAAGTAAAAGTTTTGGGAATGGTAGTATCCCTTCAGCAAACTGCAGAACACTGTGGTCCTGTCTGGGAAATGGGGATAGTTCTTTCGGCAGTTAGAGAAGCCACCAGACAAGGGGCTTTCAGGACCAAAGGGCCTCACCAAAAGGACAGTTTAACCCAGGTGGTTTGCAATGGGCCCTTTTGTCTGTCCTGGGGATTCTCCCCAGCCTGTTCTTCTGCCCCTCTGTCTGTCTCTCTGTCTCTCTTCCCCTGAGGACCTCCCTACCTCCTTCCCTCCGTTCTTTTTTCAAATGATTTATGCGGCTTTCAGAAAACCTGCTTGCGTTTTATAGACTTCCTCCAGGGTTCAGTTTTCCTAGCCCTCCCTCAGCTCTCTTGCTTCATTCTTCCACAGCCTTGATCCTCTCTAGCTTTTTATTCCTAGCTTTAGACTCTCTCTTTTTTGTTTTATCCCTGTGGCCTTTATGAAAGTTGAAAAACAAAGCCCCAGGGGCTCCCCTTGGGTTCGTAAGAGAGCAGAAAATGGCTGGATGGACAGAACTGACAGCAAAGAGGTGCTTAAAAGAGTGAAACGTGACCTCAAAAGAGAGACAGAAAAACATTCCCTTATAAAGGAGCACTGTTCTTTAAAAAAAAAAAAACCACCTGATTTTCTCTCCTTCTCCCGAGCCTTCGCCAGTAGTCAGCTGTCTCCTGTGACTCGCTAAGCCCTTGGTTTAGGGGGACATGGCTCCTGCCGTTCTTGCACGTTACCGTAGAGCACTCCTACCCCCGTGCTCACTGACCTGTCAGTCAGAAAACAGACAGCACATTCAAACCAGCCACTGCAGGAAGGTCGTTTATTTATTTATTTATTTATTTATTACGAATATTCATGAGATACAAAGCTGATTGTCGCCCAATGTGCCCATGATGTGGCGGCCAGATTCATACTGGTGGCATACCCATTACCAGAAATTACTTCTGTACCCTTTGTCCCCTCCCGGGAAGTTCGTTTATTAAAAGGAGAGTTTACAACCTTGTGGATAGGGTTCAGGAGCAGCACTGAGGGACGGTCTGGACCCTGGGGCTAGTCACAGGGAGGACCTGCTGCAGCCCCTAGAACTCAAGGGGCAAGGGCGAGCCTTGCAGGAACTTCACAGATGAGCTATACTGAGGGAGCTGCCTGACCTGAGCTGTGGCCTTTGGTCAGGGGACTCAGCCAGCCCGTATCGTGTCAGGTAGGGGAAGCTACAGGTCCTAATTCCTGCCCGCTGACAGGCCAGATCCTCCCTGTGGCAAATCTCTCCAGAACCACGTGTTCATGCAGGTCTGGGGACGCAGAGCAGGGTGGAGAATAAATCTAGGAAATTCCCAGGACGTTGACTGAGTTAGTGATGTTGCTGTGGAAGTATATGAAAGGATTTAGGGAACTGGTGATTTTAAGCCACTGAATTAAAAAAGACACTTTTTTTTTCTTTTTTAAAATACTTCTGTATGTTTCTCATTTCTTTCTTTGGAATCTGTCTTCCTTGGTGATCTCATCCAGTTTCCTGGCTTTAACTACCCACTTTAGTGCTCACCCTGCCCTGAACTCAGACGCATCCATACATCCAAGTACATATCAGACCCTGCATGTGGGAGTCTCATAGAAATATCAACCTTAGCATGTCTAAAACTACATGTCTGATCTTCCCTTCTCAGTCCCGCTTCTCTTGGTGTCTTCCTCTCCTGCTAATGCTCAGACCAGCAACCTCAGAGTCACCCTGGACGTCTCCCTACCTCATCTGCCATCCTTCCCCCAGAAAATCCTGGCGGTTTGACTGGTCAAATGATATCCAGAATCTGACCCCCTCTCACCATGACTGGTCAAATGATATCCAGAATCTGACCCCCTCTCACCACGTGTACTGCTACCATCTGGTCCAAAGTCACCGTCATCTCCAGGGTTGTTACAATGGTCTCCTATCTGGAGTCTTCTCTTCACAACTCAGAATCAGCTGCTGGCTCCAGCTCATTCAGACAAAAAAGCCTACAAGACCCTACACAATCTCCCCCTCTCTTCTCTGACCCCTCCCCTAATATCTTCCTTGAAGCTCACACTGAGCTAGTTCCCTGGTGTCCTTGCTGGTTAACACCAGACATGTGCCTGCCTCAGGGCCTTTGCAGATAGCAAGGAGGTGAATTTAATATTTACATTTGAAAAGATCTATGTAATGAAAACATCCATCCACACAAAACTTTTACACAAATGTTTGTAGCAGCATTATTCATAATAACCCAAACCTGGGAGTGATCCAAATGTCCCATCAACTGACGAATGGATAAATAAAACGTGGTATAGGCACACCATGGCGTAATCATTTGGCAATAAAAAGGAATGAAGTACTGATGAAAGTAACAATACGGACAAACCGTGAGAACATCATACTGAGTGGACATTATGAGATAATGAAAACGTGCCAATCACAAACGTCCTCCTACTGTGTGAGTCCATTCACATGAAACATCTAGAACAGGCAAACCCAGAGAGAAAGAAAGTAAAATGGTGGTTACCTGGGGCTGGGAGGTTGGGGAGATTGGAGGGTGCCCATTAAGAGGTACAGGCCTTCTTTTTGGGGTAATGAAAATGTGCTAAGATTGGTTGTAGTGGTGGTAGCATAGTTTTGTGACTCTACTAAAAGCCAGTGAACTATACAATTTAAAACAGTCAATCATGTAGTATGTGAATTATATCTCAAAGCAGTTAAAAAGATGATGGAAGTGATTGCTATCTCAACAAAACATTCCTGTTGTTTTTACGGGTAGTATATATATATATGTCTTCCTTTGAATTCAAAATTATTGTAGCTAGAGTTTTAAAGGGAATAAAGGGAACTCTGTTTTGTTTTTGTTTTTTGTTTTTTCATTTCCCCTTTGTTTTTTAACTGAAATTTCTTTGGACTGCACATATTGGATGTTCCATATTTAAATGTTATTGAAGTGAGGGCCAGCCCGTGGCTCACTCGGGAGAGTGCGGTGCTGATAACACCAAAGCCCTGGGTTCGGATCCCATATACAGATGGCCGGTTCGCTCACTGGCTGAGTGTGGTGCTGACAACACCAAGTCAAGGGTTAAGATCCCCTTACCGGTCATCTTTAAAAAAATAAAATAAAATAAAATAAATAAATAAATAAATAAATAAATAAATGTTATTTAAGTGGATGAGGTTTTTTGTGTTTATATGAGAAAGAAGGGGTCTTAATCGCTGGTGTTTTCCCCTTTCCAGAACTTTCATGATGGACGTAAAGCACAGCAGCACATAGAAACTTGCTGGAAGCAACTCGAATCAGTAAGTGAAAACAAACAGCTAAAGAAATGTCTTTATAGATTTCCTAATTTGAATTTAAATTAAGCTTAAATTGATCAGTAAGTAAAAAACATAAAAACAAAAGCACTAAAGAAGCATCATAGATTTTTCTCATTTGAATTTAATTTGTTTCTACAACCATTATCTAGAGTAAAATGTTGAGCCAAAAGAGCTCAAGTAGAGTGTTTTTCTAAAAATCATATGGAAAGAACAGAGATTAGACAGCTTTGATTAAAACAAATGCAGGTTTTAAAATAACTTCCTGGGGCCGGCCCCTGGCTTACTCGGGGGAGTGTGGTGCTGATAACATCAAGGCCACGGGTTCGGATCCCATATAGGGATGGCCGGTTAGCTCACTTGGAAGAGCGTGGTGCTGACAACACCAAGTCAAAAGTTAAGATCCCCTTATCGGTCATCTTTAAAAATAAATAAATAAATAAAATAACTTCCTGAAATTATGACATATAACAAATCAGTTCAGAAAAGAATGTTCATTGAGGGATTTAGATGAAATTATATCTTCTCATAGGACTCTCATGTTTTCATAAATAATTGCTTAAAAAATTTTTTTTTATGGGCCGAGCCCGTGGCGCACTCGGGAGAGTGCGGCGCTGGGAGCGCAGCGACGCTCCCGCCGCAGGTTCGGATCCTATATAGGAATGACCGGTGCACTCACTGGCTGAGAGCCGGTCACGAAAAAGACAAAAAAAAAAAAAAAAAATTTTTTTTTTATTTTAACATTTCCTTGTACATTTTTGTGGAGTGCACATAAATAATTACTTTCCTCTCCTCTGCTTTTAGAGTAAAAGACGATTTGAGAGGGACTGCAAAGAGGCTGACAGGGCACAGCAGTACTTTGAGAAAATGGACGCGGACATCAATGTTACGAAAGCAGATGTGGAAAAGGTAAGGGAAAATGAAAGGCTTTCTTTCATTTCCCTGTAAGTGTCCATCACAGACTGCCCCTGCAGACATCCTGTCCCCAACTTCCCTTTGTGATATAGCCACAAAAGGGCATTTGACTGGAGATCGTTTTCATTTTATGTCAGCCATTGTGGGGACCAGATGCTAAAATCTGGGGAATCTTCGGTGTTGGGATTTGAAGAGTTTATTTGTTTAGTTACCAGAATGATAACATGGAGACTCAGACCGTGAACAGATCGTAGGAGGGTGGTTTCAGGAGGCTGTGGCTCTTTTTTAATGGCTTTTCAAAGAGAAAGTCAATTTCTTGAGAGCCGAAACGGACGGTTCAGCGCCATCTGGAAGAGCTTGGCTGCTTATAATGGTTCCTTTAAAAAGATAAAGAGTCTCATATGGCTTGCCTAACTTCTGATTGATTCATTCAGGTTGGTAACCGCGAGGTTGTCGTGGAAGGCTTGCATTTCTAAGCCCTCTCAATAGCTCTTCTCCAAATGGACTTGTATTGGCAATTAGGAATATTATAAAGCTGGTACTGTATCTCCCCGTGGCTCAATATGTGATTTTTCCCTAGAAGTTGAATTTTCTTTTTATAAAAGTCAACAATATAGAGTAAACAGAATTAGGCTGTTACATAAAAGTATTCATTCATCACTGCCCAGGGCTATTTGGATATTCACAGCCTCATGCTTTCACATGGGGCAAAGCCCTGTGTTTTCATGGATTTCTTTCCCTTTTGCCAGATTAATTGGAGATTAGTTTAGCTGGGACACAGTGTGAATCAGTGTTTGCCCAAATCTGCCAAATTCCTCAACTAAAGACTAGCTATATATTAGTATGCCTTTCTCTAAAATTATTTAATATATTAAAATACTCAAGATCTGTATTTGTTCTGAAGTGGGGATATTTACTTTACCAAAAGACATATTAATTTGCTGATAAAGTAGCCATAACTACCATGAATTCACCATAAGTTCCCGTTAAATAGCCAACTTCCCAAAGTATTTAAAACATTATTCAATTAAAATAAGTTAGATTGAGCCAAAGTTTATTTTTAAAAACATTTTAGTTTAAATGAGGTGAACAGTATATCTGTCATATAGATATGGCACAAGTGTATGTATTCTTCATCAAATATTTTATTATCCTAAATGTAAAATTGGAGTGCTTTGTGTGTGTGGCTGGTCAGCGCGGGGATCTGAACCCATGACGTTGGAGTTATAAGGCTGTGCTCTAACCAGCTGAGCTAACCAGCCAGCACTGGAGTGCTATTTATTCATTTAAGGATTTTTTTAAAAAAGAAATTACTTTTATGGACTTTTCTTATTATAAAAACTATTTATGCTCATTGTAGAAATATCTGAAAGTACAAACAGCCGAAGGGGGAAAAGACATTTAAAAATCCAACTCTTACACCAGCCAACCTCCAAAAAAAAAAAAAAAATTCCAACTATTGTTAATGCCTTGGTATTTACCTTTCGGAGACTTTTCTTTGTTTTTTTTTTATTTTTATTTTTTATATGACAAAGATATGTTAAGGAATTTATTTTATTCATATGATAAAGGGTACCGATTAGATTTTAAAATCTGTTCAAAGGAAGCATCAAAACAGTATAAATTTATATGGAGTAAAGGAATATGGAAGTGAAATGAAAATGGAGACTGATCCCCAGGAGGGAGAGGAGTTAATTACAATCACTACCAGAAAGGACAGATTTAGAGGCTTCTGGTCAAGATGGCAGAATAAGGGCCGGCCTGTGGCTCACTTGGGAGAATGTGGTGCTGATAACACCAAGGCCACGGGTTCAGATCCATATATATGGATGGCCAGTTAGCTCTCATGGGAGACTGTGGTGCTGACAACACCAAGTCAAGAGTTAAGATCCCCTTACCGGTCATCTTTGAAAAATAAAAAAGGACAGCAGAATAGATGGTCTCCAGAGTCACTCTCACCCACAAATCAACCAATTCACAACTATTAAAAAGCAATGACAGCCAAGCTGGGGCCACTAGAGCTCAGAGTAAGAGGAGGAGAGACCTACAGAGTGCATGAAGGCAGGAGAAGCCATGATGAGAAAAAGGATTGCTCCCACCATTTTGAGCCCCAGCGGCTTCAAGGCTGGAGCTGGTGAGCACACAGAGCAAGAGCTGGCAAAAGCCGCAGCTGTGCCCTTGTATGAAGTCGCTTGGAGGCAGCAGGGGAGAAGAGGGCCTTGGTGGCCCCCCGGCCAGTAGGACCACTAAGAGGGTTCCCATGGATCTACATGGGAGTGAGGCGCCACAGACAGCTGAAAAAAGGAGCCACTCGGAGGCTGGTGAGTCATCGCAAGGGACTTGCGCATGACCTGTCCATTGGGAAGTGTTTGGAGTGTGGGCGGTGGGGGAGATGGGCCCACCAGGAGAACACTGGGGCACAGCACGGACAGCTGATCTGTCCTCCAATTAGCACAGGCCCACTCAGTGTAGGCTGTCAGGAATATAGAACTGCAGGGGGTGCAGTTTACTGAAAAGACTCAGGCCCAGACCAGAGCATCCACACACCCCAAGTGTACCAGACCTCACAAGACCCAGATGCGCTTACAAGGTCAACAACTAAAACCTGAACTGCACAAAAAGCCTTCCCCAGAGAATCAGCAGCAAAGCAGCAATTTAGCTCAACCACGGGGCTCAAGTTCTGGTTAATTTAGGAAGTTCCCTCATTTTAGAAGTAACCAAAGGACAACAAAATAGTTACAGTGCAGAGTTTAAGCAGTGGGAACAGCGAATAATCCAACACAAAACTGAAAGAAAAAACAAAATACCCACAGATCAGAGACAAGGTTTGACATTAACCAGTAAAGGTCTAACATCACCAAAGAACATCCATAAAACCTAAAAGGATCAGAAGCCCCCTCCCTGGGCTCCCAAGCCAGGGAGGAGGGGGCGCCTAGGTCTCAGGCACATCACCCCAAGGCAGGGCAGTGGAGGGCCCAGGGCTTCAGCCATGCCCCTTGACAACTGTCTCTAGCACAGCAACAACCCAGCTGCGGCTGGAAGACCCCTGGTCTCCCCTGCAGGAATGAGGGGGGTGCCAATGGCCTCCACCAGGTCCCCCTTCTTCCTCGTTCTCCCATGCTATTTCCCTTCCCTTTCCCCTGTCCTCCTCCCCACAACTGCTCCACAACATCTTAGAATGTAAAAAAAAAATATTAATTTTTAAAAAGGAAAGATTTACTTCTATCAGTAACCTGCAACGTACAAAAAGTTGCTAAACAGCTCAAAGTGAATGAACAGGGCTAGAATCTGATAAGCTGGAAGGGTATGCTGTAGAAGATGCATAGCTCTCCACTGAAACACAAAATAATTGTATAGGTAATGACTCTGCGAGTGAAAATACGAAGAACTGGTTAAAAGAAAGGAACAGAGAAAAGCAACATACTTGGAAATATATAATAGTAGAAACAAGAACAAAAATTGGAGAGTTGAAAGACAATGTCAAGACCATTTCCCAAAATACAAAATAAGAGCAAGAACATAAAAACAGGAGAGAGAAGTTCAGGAAATAAATCAGTTCCAGAGGTCCAAACACGAATAACGTGCATTCCAGGACGAGGACAGAGAAAATCAGTGCAATAATTCAAAACACCTTCCCACCAAAAGATTGAAAGTACAGTGAATTAAAGTTTCGACGAATGATGCTGAGCTTTCAAGAAGGAAACAGATTTCGCCGCCAGTCTTGCTGTTCAACGCACTTTAATAAAGATATACACATAGCGCCACACCGCAAAGGCAACCGGCTTGGAAAGGAGCCGGTTTCCTTTGTAAATCAAGTGTTCTCGTCTATGCGTTAAAAGCCATTAGTTCAAGAAGGGTGCACAGGCTCCAGCAGGCCGCCAACGGGTCCTCGGCAGGACACAGGATAAGGACCCGCTTAGCCGGCAGGGAGCGGACCCCGGAGCTCCGCGTACCGCGCCAACGAATGGGGCTGAGAGCCGGAGACTTTTCTTTAAAACAAAATGCATACTATAGATGGACAGTGTAAAGAATAATAACAAAAGGAGCACCTGTTTATCTACAACCTGTCTTAAGGAGTGGAACCGTAGTGGTGCCTTGGAAGGCCCGGTCGCTGACTGTATCCCTTCTCCTTATCCCCACCCACAGGTAAACTTTATCCTGAAATGGCCATTAATCATTCCCTTGCTATTCTTATAGCTTGTGGATGTATTGCCAAAAATAAATTTTATAGTTTTTTCTCTTTTTTACCTTTATATAAATAAAATCATACTTTTGTTCATTTCCTTCTGATTTTTTTTTTTTTTAATTCAACGCTATGTTTTTGAGACTTAATTCATGTGGAGTATAGGACACATGACATTTTTATATTAATATTAGAGCCAGGTGCCTTCCTCAACTCTCTTTTTATTTCTATTTTGTTTTTTCTGTAGAGACAGTCATATTGGCACATACCAGCAGGTAATAGTTTTATTTCTTCTTTTCCCATCAATATGCCTTTTATTTGTTTTTCTTATCTTACTCTGCTGGCTGTGACCTCCACTGTGCTGAGCAGAAAGAGTCCTTGTAGACTTCCTTATCTTGTTCTTGATGACAAAGAGAGTGCTTCAAATGTCTCTCCATTTTATGTGAATGATTTTAATATCCCCTTTATTGGATTAAAGGATTTTCCTTCTTTTCCTATTTTTTCCAAGAGATTTTTTTAAAAGCTTGACTTGCTATTGAATATCATTAAATATTTTTTCTGCTTCCTTTAATTCATTAATGTGGCACATGACATAAATCAATTTTCTTACACTGAACCAAGTTAGTGTTCCTGGGACAAACTCAACTAGATTATGATGTAATATTTTTTATACGTAGTTAAATTTTTTTGTTAATGTTTTACTTAAGATTTTTCATTAAAATGGTCTATATTCATTGAAATTTGTCTATAATTTTCCTTTCTTGTCTGTTCTACTGTGCTTTACTTAGGAGTTTTAGAGTGTTTGCTCTTTTTTTTGAAACAATATGTATAAGATGAAATTAACTATCCCTTAAATATTTTATAATACTTCTTTGTGGGAAAGTTTCGTTTTTTAACATATATAAACATTTTATTTTAATATCTCTCCAATTTAAATCATTCAATTATAAAAATTTCTTAATTGAAGAGAGAATGCCTTCAAAACTCTAAACTCAGCAGAACTTTAACAATTAAATTTACAGCAATGCAGCCTTTAGAAATACATAGATTCTTCATTTTACAATACTTTCTCTGTAAAAATTTGTCATGGTTTGTCACAGATTTAAAATACAAGGCACCTAGTGCTATGATAATATAGTATATGGAGTATAAGTGAACCAGATCTTTTCTCAAATATTTATTCAAGTCCCACCAAATTTGTATCAACATACTTGTTCCATATATTACACATATTTTCTCTGGTTATTTTGCAGTGTTCTACAAAACTTAAAAATATAATCTGCACCTATCACAGGCAGCTTATTTCAGTATTTTACCTGTTAGAAGCGCTGATCTATATACTTAAATAATTTCTTGAAGACATTTTCATAATATCATCCAGCTTTTAACAAATATGTGAAAATAAAGTCTCTAGAACATTAGGATTTTATTCCTTGATAAGTTCAGATGATTTCATCAGCTGAATTCCTTGAGATGTGTAAGGCAGTTTGGTCCTTTAGATGGACTGTGGACTGGAACTTCCTATAACTATATTGATATGCACACAACTACATAGCAATGTGCTTCATTATGAAAATGAAGAACACAGATATGGGGAACATATATTTTAAAGTTTCAAACCGAAACTGTAATTTTCCAGACTAGGCACTGAAACATTTTTTTACGAAAAACTTGCCAGAGATTGTCTCTTCACTGTATAATCTTCCATTATCAAACGGGGCTACAGACAACAGATAACTAGCTCCATCCTCTTGAGAAACTCTGTGCATAGGAATGAGACTCTGAGACTGTTCACTGTCTTCTGGAACTCTCTGAAGTTGATGTTTCCTGCACATAAAGGCAAAAATTCTTCTGATTCCCATCATCACAGGATCCCAATTATTTTAATGGCATAGGAGAGTTACAATAAAAAATGAAAAAAATACAGTGTGCCAATCGATGATGAGGTAAGAGAGCAGCTCTACAACCACAACTCTGAGAGGACTGTTCCAATAAGGCCATTAATGATAATGGCCATTAATACTACTTTATTTGGAAACTCGAAGTTCTCAAATCCAGTGTCATGATGTAAAAAGAAACCTGGCCATAAGAGCAGCAGATTAAACAGAACTACAAAACCAAAGAATATTGGAATATCCAACTTTTCTCTGTCTATTTTTCTCTTAATCGTAACAATATAGACAGCATATGGAGCTTAGCTCCAAAGAGAGACCAAATGGAATCTATTGTATCTTTTCCAGCAGATTTTTCAGACCTTGACAGGTTTACCAGCACGACACCTCCAATGCTTGAAGTGACAGCCACTAGTTTAGAAAGGGTAACTCTATCTCTGCTGTTACTTGGGAACACTGCAGCAAGGAATAAGGTAAACAGTCCAGAGGCTGAAGAGAAAATATTAATATGCCCCCCATTAATTCCTAGTATCATTTATACTTTGTTTTTTCATTTTTTTCTGGATCGGTTTTTTTAAAGTTGTTTTTATTAGTATTTTCTAAGAACCTGAGAACCAAAATTTATCTCTGTGGAGCCTCTCTTTTCTGTTTTTATTTATTCCTCCTCCTCCCCCATCTACCCCTGCAGCCTTCCCCCGCCTCCCCTTCCTCTCCCTGGTCTCCTTCTTCTGTCATTGTCTTAGGATTTATTCTATTGCCCTTTAAAAAAGATCTTTCTTCAGATGCTTACCTCAGCCTTCCTCCTTTTCTAATATAAGCATTAAGATTACAAATTTCCCACGGAAGTACTGTTTTATCTGCATCTCACCATTTTTCGTATGTAGTAGTATCATTATTGTTCATTTCCAGATACTTTTCATCTCTTTTAGTATTTAATCTCTCACCTAGGACTTATTTAGAAGCATGGACTTAAATTCCAAATGTGTGACATCTTAAACTAATCTCTTCGTTACTGGCTTCTCATTTAATTGCATTGTGGTCCTAGGAAGTCTCTATGAGCCTGAGTCTTCTATATATGTCGAGACTTGTCTTATGGCCTAGTACGCAGTTCGTTTTTATAAATGTTCTAGAATTAGTTGAAAAGAGTGTGTATCCTCCAGTTCTCAGTTGTAGACTCTGATGTTTTCATTAAGTCAAGCTTGTTGACTGTGTTATTCAAATCCTCCTATCATTAATTTTTTGTCAACTTGTTCTAACATTTTCTGAGAGAGAGGTGCAACTTCCTTGTGCCTTACTTTCCTTGTCTGTAAAATAGAGGAAGAGGATTGGTGTGAATATTAATTAAGTTAATATGTAAAAGGGATTCTAAACCATTTATGGGGTGTGGCCAGAAATCCATAAGTTAACTCTTATGATGATAATAGTGGAAGCTTTATCATTTTCTGCCAATTTTGCTTTTATTAAGTTATTCTGTTAAACAGAGTTCAGATTTGTCATATCTTCAGTGTGATTTAATTTTTCATCCATACACAGTGGTCCTCTTTTTTCCCAGTCATGCTTTGTTCCAAAGGCTATTTTACGTGATATAGACCAGATCTCTTTAGGTTAATGTTTGCCTGGCAAACCTTCCCCATACTTTGGCTTTTCACTTTCATTTGTCTTCATGTTTAGATTCGTCTCTTGCAAATGAAATATGGATGATTTCTGTTTTAATCCAGCCCGACAATCTTTGTCTTTCCCCTGGAGAGGTTGGATTCATGGGTACCATCTTATTTTGCATCTTCTATTGGGCTCACTTTTTCTGTTTCTTTCCCTCTTCTTCCCCTGCATTGCACAGAGCATCAGAGTTCCTTGCCTTCCCTCCTTGGTGATGTGGGTCCGTGAGAACATACACTGCTGATAGAGAGTACTTTCATCAAAATTAAAAATCTGATCCAGGTTGTAGCTTTCTGCATTTATCTATTATTGTAATACAGGAGGAAATATCTTCCCAATTTTTTCATTCATAGTCCCAGCTTCTCCAGATAGTTCAACATAGTGGAGATTGTAGTACTTTCTGAAGGCGCAAAGCCAGCTGCTACTTGCAATTCTATAGGTTTTTAGCCTTTTTCTTAACATCTTCATGATATTGCTAAGGCTTGCTGTTGTCAGAAAGCTTGCCCAAGATTGCTTCCAAATATGAATGTGCTGTGAAAAATTGCATACAGACCAGCAAGACTTCTGTGTTCTACTAACATCATTCCCCATATTCCGGTCATATAAGAATGTACAAATCACAGCAGAGAAACATATGAGGCCCACAGCAGACTGTGTGATTATGAATGTGATTTCCTTGGAATTTCTATGGTGATTGAGGCCCAGGTTTAACGTGGCTTCTCCAAGAAGCTGGCATTACCTGGGGTCCCTTCTAAGCCAGAAATGCATTGGTCTAAATCTTCAACTTAAGGTTTGGGGTCCACACATGCTCATAAGTTCTGGACCTTTGTGGTTCAGAAATTTCCAGGATGAATTTTTTTTTTTGTTTTTCTCTCGTGGGTTGGATCCAAGGCAGCTAACTTAACAAAAGTGCAATTGCTGGATCCAAAGGCAATTTTAAGACTTTTGATATGTACGCCAGATTGAATTGCTATCCTCAATTACTTTAATATTTTCAAAGATGCAGTGTTTTTTCTTATACTAAGAGCATCTTTTGTTGTTTTTATGATACTACCATTTATCTCCTCCCCAAGGATATGATAAATGATCTGACTTGGGCATCACAAATATTAAAGCTGAAAGAGCAGTGTCTAAACATTGAAATTCTTAAGTTATTTTCCTTCATATGTCACTTCAAACACTATAATTTCCCAAAACATGCAGTAGTTTGAATGTTATGTCTGTTTTCTACTTTATTGCTATGAAGCCTTATGTCAATGTCATTCTCAATGGAGGCAGTGTCTCAGTTCTTATCGCTATTTAATCTAATTTCCCATTATGATTTCTGACAGCCTTTGACTCTAAAACAAATGTCTTTTCCCCAGTTTCCGCAAATGATTAAATTATCTAATTGTATTCGAAATAGCTCATCCTCCTTTTCCTAGCAGTCAGCCACACAACACTTGGAATGATATGCCTGTGTTTACAAAGACATCATGGCTGTAGCATGGATTTGTCTAAATAGTGTTCTGTGCTTGACGATACACTTGATGTGAACTGTAAGCAGTTTCTGAACTATTTAAGATCTGGGTATGAGCCTGATTTTTCTTCTTTTCTTTTTGAAGAGTCAAATGTTCCAGACTGCCTGGTTAGCTCAGTTTGTTAGAGCACAGTGTTGATAACACCAAGGTCAAGGGTTCAGATCCCCTTAGGGCCAGCTGCCAAAAAAAAAAATGGTTGCACATACGGGCTGAGACCACACTTTTCACAAGCACTGTGTTCAAATCACCTACATTGGTCCAGGTCTACCCTGGGACAGCAGTAGGCTTTTGCTTAGTGTTAGATGCCAGTGTGTGGTCAGATGTTTAGTAGTTACCTTACAAGAGGATATCTGTTATCCTTGAGTCACCCAGTTTAACTAAAAGTAAAGGAGACATAATAAAAAACTGGCAGTTTTGTCTCCGGGCAAGAGTCTGTATTTGGATGTCATGAGGATGCCATGCTCCATAGAGGAACAATGAGGAAAGGAAATACGTTTAATGGAATGGTTTTTATTGGCAATGAAAACGCAGGGAACTATGCAGTCTCTTTTCCTTGGCCAAGATGCTGCTGTCAGAGAGTTTTGAGTTTGAAGACTTCATACAAGTCTGAGTGATTTGGAGTTCTGGGTTTGTAAAAGAACCAATATATGCTAGAATTGGTCATCTGGTGGCTCATAACCCACGTGCTTAAGTTGAAGGTAAAAACAGATGCTCCCCCCTTTTAATGAGGTGGAAAAGATAGCCTGTCTGTTTTGTAATATTGAGAAGTCAAAAAAGGACTGCAAGGGAACATGGGAAAATTAAACTCTGTGTGTCTTACACAGATATAGGATTCTCTTGTTTAAAAAAAAAAAAGAAAACGCAAAGAAACAAGTTAAAACACTGAGATAAAACTAAAGTATTTTTTGCCTTTCCAGACCCTCTTCAAAGGTAATTACATTTACCCCTTAATGGCTTCCTTCTGGACCTTTTTAAAATAGGTTTTTATTGATGTGTAATTTGCATAAAGTGAAGTGGCCACATCTTAAGTGGACATCTCAATGAATTTTTCATTATTCATGAAATAATATAATCACCAATCAGAATGGGGGACCTTTTTAGGACCCCATCAGGCTCCCTTAAATACTGCCTCTACCCCAAAGGTAACTATTATTCTGACCTCTATCCTATACTTGTATTAGTTTTACCTATTTCTGTACTTCATAGAAATTATACAGTACATGTTCTTTTGTGTCTGGCTTCTTTAACTCAACACTGTTTGCGAGATTCGTATTTTTGTTGCATGTGGTGGTATTTCCTATAGTCCATTTTTAGTTGTCATGTGACATTCCATTTTGTGGCTGTACCATAATTTGCTTATCCATCTTCCTGTTGATGAGGTTGTTTCCAGTTTGGAGCTATTACAAACAAAGCTACTATGAAAATTCTTACACATGTCTCTTAATGGACATAGTCTCTCATTTTTCTTGGGTATACATGTAGGAGTGGAATTGCTGGATGATAGGCATGTGTCTAGCATTGGTAGATGCTGTCAAAAAGCTTGACAAAGTGGTGGTATCAATCGATGCTCCCTTCAACAGTTGTTCCTCATCCTCACCAACACTTGGTATTGTCAGTCATTTTATTTTAGCCGTTCTGATGGGCATGAAATGGAATCTTGTGGTGGTTGTAGTTTGCATTTATATTTCCTTGATTGAGAAATGATGTTAAGCATCTTTTCATACACCATTATCTACCATTGAATAACCTCTTTTTTTCTGACTTGTAGGTGTTCTTATATGAGTGTATGTGTGTGTGCGTAATTATACAGTATACAGTATAATTTTGTGTCTGGTTTCTTTTTATGAACAGAAGTTATCAATTTTCATGAAGTCCAGTTTATCAATCTTTTATGCTTACTGTTTTTTGTGTCCTATTTTAAAAATCTTTACTTATCCCAATAAACCCTTTTTGAATACCTTTAATTGATATGTGGGTGATCTTTTATTTAAAATTTTTCTTCGTTGCTATTAAAATATTATTATGCAATTGGAAAAGGCCCTGACAACCAGAATATGAGTTTCCAAGTTTATAAGGATCACACTTAGGAGTATGAAGAGCCTGGCCTGTCTGTGGCCACATCTCTGAGAAGCCCCAAGCCATCAGAATTGACCTGGCATGAAAGGACATTGTTCATTGTCACCTTGAGCAATTAAACTATGCATGTGCACTCCATGGTTTGTGTGTGTGTGTGGATTTGGAGTGTAGTGTGTGGAGAAATTGGAGACTTTCTTTTTTTTTTTAATTTTTAATTTTTTTATTGAAACATAATTCATTGTACATATTTGTGGGGTACAGCATTGAATATTAATGCCTGTGTGCAATGTGATGCTTAAATCAGGATAATTAGTATTTTCAACATTACATAATGTAATCAGTCCCCCCTCCCCCTTTTGCACTTCTGTTGGCCTCAGTTCTGTTCTCTCCTTTTTAAAATTCAACAAGTTATTGTGATTGATGTATCTTTCTTTCTTTCTTTCTTAATTTTTTTTAGCTCCCACTTATAAGTGAGGACGTGCAGTATTTCTCTTTCCGTGCCCGACTTATTTCACTTAATGTAATTTTCCCTAAGTTCATCCAAATGGCAGAATTTCATTCTTTTTTATGGCAGAGTAGTATTCCATTGTGTATATATGCCACATTTTACTTACCCAGTCACTTGTCAATGGACATTTAGGCTGGTTCCCTATCTTGGCTGTTGTAAATAGAGTTGTAATAAACATGGGAGTGCAGGTATCCCTTCAACATGATGATTTCCTTTCCTTTGGGTATACACCCAGAAGAGGGGTTGCTGGATCATGTAGCAGTTCTATCTCTAGCTGTCTGAGGAACCTCCATACTATTTTCCATAATGGCTGCGCTAACTTACAGTCCCACCAACAGTGCAGGAGAGTTCCCCTTTCTCCACATCCTTGTCAGCATTTGTTATTCTCTGTCTTTTTGATAGTAGCCCATCTAACTGGGGTGAAATGATATCTCAATGTGGTTTTGACTTGCATTTCCCTGATGCTTAGTGACGTTGAACATTTGTTCAATTGTCTGTTGGCCATTTGTATACCTTCCTTTGAGAAATGCCTTTTCAGTTCCTCTGTCCATTTTTTAATCCAGTTACTCATTTTTTTACTGTTAGGTTATTTGAGTTCCTTGTATATTCTGGATACTAATCCCTTGTCAGAAGCATAGTTTGCAAATATTTTCTCCCTTTTTGTAGGTTGTCTTTTTCCTCTGTTAATTGTTTATTTTGCTGTGCAGAAGCTTTTTAGTTTGGTGTAATCCCATTTGCTTATTTTTGCTTTTGTTGCCTGTGCTTTTGGGGTCTTTTTTGTTGTTGTTTTTTTGGAGGGGGGTTTTTGGTGGCTGGCTGGTACCAGCTTTTGGGGTCTTACTCATAAAAACTTTGCCCAGTCCTGCTTCCTGAAGTGTTTCCCCTATGTTTTCTTTCAGGAGTTTTATAGCTTCAGGACTCATATTTAAGTCTTTAATCCATTTTGAGTTGACTTTGATATATATCTAGCAAGAGGTACCAGTCTAGTTTCATTCTTTTACATATGGATGTCCAGTTTTCCCAGCACCATTTATTGAAGAGGCAGTCTTTTAGGAGACTATTTTTTAAGAGTCAACAGCCCAATCTTATGTAGTTTGGAGATTGTTTTTGAAGATAAGAATCAGAATTCTAAGTAACCATTAATTTATTTTATAAAAATGTTTCTAACAATTTTTTTTCTTGCAGTTTACATCTGCTTGGTACAGCTCTTTATTCAACTAAAATCTGAATTTGTCTTTCTAGTTTCCCATAGACCCAAAATGAGTTACCCCAAACTTATTTATTTATTTATTTTTAATTTAAGGGAATTCTAATGGAATAATGGCTTCATGGTCTTATTCTTTTTAAAAATTTAACTTGTTGATGGAATTCCTAAGTTGTGAAATGTTCACATTCATTCACTCGTTTATTCACCCATTATTCATTGACTGTCTGCTGGTGAGGTGTGGGGGTGGCTTAGATACCAACATATAACAACACAATTCTTAACTTCATGGTACTTGCCTTTCGTTTTCTTCCTAATACTTAGTTTACTATATTGTGAATTTTCCCATTTGCCCCCTACACAACTCTTGAATGGCATTTTGATGACATAGACTTTAAAATCAGGATTTGTCTGTCACTCTGCTTTGGAGTAATACCATGGTAGACAAACCCGGGTGGCAGGCAGTGCCTAGTCCTTGTGTTCTGATAGTGCTGCAGCTGGTTTAGTGTGGTATTGGTATGAAAAAGGAAAAGGTTATCAAAATGAATGGAATGTGAACTAATATTTCTGAACAGAGAGAACAGTGTTTTGTAAATGCATGCATTAAACTGAGTTCATCCATGTCAGGCAATGAATAATTCCCTTTCTCTAATTCACCCTTGCCTTGTGACTGTTGGCTCTTACATAATTTCTAAACGCAAAATAGGATATTGTTTAACAGAAACTGCAGTTAGTGGTTACCAACAGCTGCAGAAATTGTTAGTTGAGTTCAAGTTATGTTTTTTAAACTCCAGTATCAATTTCTTCCTTTTCTTGTAGTTCTAGTTTCATTTCACTTATATGATTCTTTTACTGTAGATTCTCAATTTATGGGCAATTGCTTACTATGAAAAATTAACAGGGCTTCTTCATTCAGATTCATTGCAATTATGAGTGTGGACTAGCCAGAAGAGTTCTCTATATAATGTGAGAGGTTTCCTTATTTCTGGCTTAATCACAATTTTTATTGTATAACCCGATTCCAGGAAATGTTTTAAAAGTCAAATTAAATTAAAATCCTGACCATGAGCACTGAATGGCATATTAGTTTCTTGGGAGTTTGCTTTCCATTTTTGTATGTTGTTATGACTTCTAAAAATATTTGAATGTTATTAGCTTTTTAATTCTACACAGATTACTCTATTGTGAAGTAGAAAGGGAAATCCTGAGTCATTTATGAATTAAGGTGGAATTCTAAGAAGTATGTGATAAAAGATGAAATTTCATGTTTTTAAAATTACAATATAGTAAACATGTACTTTTTAATGTGTTCTATATTATATAATAGAATATTTTAAAGAGAAAAATAAAATTACAGTAAGGAATCTATGCCAGTTTTAAGCAAGAATAAAGGAATTTACTTTGGATGATTACCAGTTTGGTAATTATCTCAAGAAAACAAATTAAATTTAGTAGTTTAGGAAGTTTTCTTCAGTTTGAATCTGTGCTGCTGACTCCCTGGAGCTCAGGCAGGATGGGCTTGGTTCTATCCTCAATGAAGCCAGCTGAGTAACAGAGCATTACATTTTTTTACCATTTGGGGAAACAGTCTCTCGCAAGATGACTACTTTAGTTATTGTACGAATAAGGAATTGTACTATGAAATTTTTTGTTTGCCATTGCTGTAACTACTAGGTTGACATCTTTATTGAACATGTTAATCTTTAGTGCTTTCCCCACATTTCTGTCTTATATAGAAAGTCTGCCTCCAGTTATCTGAAGGAATTGTTCACTGTAACAACTTAAAAAACAAAATTTTTTTTAAAAGAGGAAGTGGTTGGTATGAATGCAGGAAATAAATTTTGCAACTGCAGCTTAATCTTTTAAACTTAAAAAGTTTAAAATGCTTTTTATTTAAAAAAAAAAAAACCAGAAAACATATAGAATTTAAAAGGGAATGTCAAAAAATAGATATTGTTGCTGTAATTATTCTTTTATAAGTAGATCATTGTTCAAATCAAAGATTCTAGAAAAGACACTTTTGTTATTTTCTTGTTTGTATCTATCTTGTAAGCAGTCATGTCTGTAGAGTTTATATTTACTCTTAAAAGCACAATCATTCACAAGCCTGTAAGTTAATGTGCAAAATAGCAGCAGAGCAGAGTAAGATGATAGGTCATTCTTATACCCTAGATCCGAAGATAGAAATGAATTCCCTGAGACATTTATTTGTGTGTGTGTGTGTGTGTGTGTGTGTGTGTGTGTGAGAGAGAGAGAGAGAGAGAGAGAGAGAGAGACAGGCTTTAAACACTTAGCACTTACTATGTACCCTGAACTGTTCTAAATGCTTTCATACGGTAACTCATTTAATAAAGTATTTTAATTTTCACTGATAGTAAGTGGCCTAGCTCATGGCCAAGAGTTTGTTCCTAACCTTTCTATTACATTGAGGTGGGTTCAAATCTTGGTTCTACCACTTACTAATGGTATGATATGAGGCAGTTTACTTAATCTCTGAGCCTGTTTCCTGTTCTGTAAAATGAGGATACGATTATACATCTCAAAAGCTGGTTGTGATGTTTTAGTAGTGGTATGTCATCTTTGTAAAGTACTGGCCTATTTTGGACTGCAGTTAATTGGTTGACACTGTTAGTGTCTTCTGTATTTTGCCTGTTTGTGTCCTTCTTGGATTACTTCTGGCTTCTCCCTTCTCAGTTCTTCTCAATCTACTATTAATCGACTGAGTATTTTTTGAACATTCCAGGCATCTAGGCATTCAACAGGAACATGTATTCAACAAAGAGCACATGCCACCAATAGGATTATAACAGGTACCTTTCATGAGGGCCCCAGTCATCAGATGATGATGCAATGGAGAGGCAAGGAAAACTTGAGTTAATTGGAAAATAAGAGGCTGGCTGGTTCGCTCAGTTGGTTAGAATGCAGCCTTATAACACCAAGGTCACAGGTTTGGATCCCTGTAATAAGATAGAGTATTGTATGTAACATGCCCAACTGAGTGCTGACAACAATCAGAACAATAACAATTAAAAAATGATAATAAGGTACATCACATGTGAAGTCACTTGATCCTATGGTCAGCAAACACTAGGAACTCAAGGGTTGCTCATGAATTCTGCATCTGAGACAGATGTGTGCAGATTAAGGATGCTGGGATAGGAAGGAAGAATTAGGGCTAGAATATGAAGGATGGGTAGAAAATGAAAAAATGGAGCAGAAAGAAAGCAGCTGAGGTGGCAAGGATTTCACCTGGGGCAGCGAGGGAGACATGTTGCTGATGCTGACCTGCCTGATAGCACAGGGGACTCAGTAGGATCTTGCTGGAGAGGTGACATGGGAATAGTTTATGAAGGATATTAAAAGCCAGATGGGATGAATATGACCCTGGTGAAATGCTACTGAACCTACTCCTCAAAAAATGTACACTGGAAAAGTATTTTATGTTTTCCAGAGAGTTTTTAATCCTCTTCATAATTCTTTTATCCCTTTATAGAAGAAAAGAGTGAGGCTATAAAATGTTAAATTACCATTAGCCTAATGTGGCCCTGCTGGATATGGGACAGCCAGGACTGATGCATGTTTCTGTGCCTCAAGTTCAGTGCTCTTGCCAGTTTATCATATGTCTTTACGAGTGGATTGTATTAACTGAGCTCCCTCCTGTTAACCACTGTTCTTGCCTCAGGACGTAATAGATGTGAGTGAAACTGGTAGGTTGGAGTAAGATGACAAATAACAATTAGCAAAAGGCCCAATAAGAAGAGGTGGGGACTATACTGGACTGGAAGGAACAGGTCCCATCTAAGATGGGCAGCCATTGTTCACTGCCTGTCCACAGCTGTAGCCATGTGATAAGCAGGGCAAGTGGTGTTACTTCTTGCATATCACTCCTTTCTGAGTTAAATTTCCTTCTTCCTCGGTGCTAGGTTCTTTTGATTTTCTTCCGTGAGGGTCTGTGAGTGGTAAATTATTTCTTTATCTGAAATGTCTTTACCCATGATAGTTTAGCTAGATATAGAATTCTAAACTGATATTTCTTTTCTTTCTTTCTTTCTTTCTTTTTCTTTTTTTCTTTTTCTTTTTGCAGCTGGCTGGTAAGGGGATCCAAACCCTTGGCCTTGGTGTTATCAGCACCACGCTCTAACCAAATGAGCTAACCAGCCAGCCCCAATCCTGATAATTATTTTCTCTAAACATTTTGAAAATATCATTCCACTGTCTTCCATTGTCAGTTGTCCCTCTTGTCTGTTCAGTTGCATGCCTTTGTAGATATTTGATTTTCTTCCCTTGCCTTTGCCTTTGGTGTTTTGTGGCATCACTATGATCTTTCAAAATATAAACTTTAAATTTTTAATTTACTCTGCTTGTGGTTCCTGGAGGATTTGTTCCTTTCATAAATATAGGAAAGCCCTCAGGTATTAACTCTTCAGATATTACCTGTTGTTATTAATATCATTGGTTCTGGGACTCATATTAGGTGTGTGTGAAACTTCTCATTCTGTTCCCCATGCCTCTTAAGTTCTTTTTCATACATTTCATTTCTTGATCTCTATCTGTTACATTCTGTGCAACTTTGTCAGCTATTTCATGAGTTCTCTTTAATTATTCTGTTATTTAACTCATCTATCGAGTTTTTCAATTTCAGTGACTGCATTTTTCATTTCTAGAAGTTCCATTTGATTCTTTTTCAGATGTGCCTGATCTGTATTTATAGTTCTTATTATTTCCTTGTGATTTCTATTGTTTCTATTTCCTTAATCATTTTAAATATTCTTTTCTTATATGTATATTTTTCGAATTTTTCTTTTAGCTCACGTTCTTATGGTGATAATTTTTCTCTCTATGTGTCAGTTCTCATTGTGGTTTATTTCTTGTGCATTTATTATTATTATTATTATCTTTTTTGTATGAGCATACCTTCAACAGAGATTGTTTTTTCTCTGAGAAGCTTATAAAAGCAGGATTGTGGAGATATCCCCCCAGCAAGGTTTTATATTGTTTCTGCCAGTCAACCTGGAACAGATTTTTATGTTAATTTCTTGGCTTAGGGATTCTTGCACCATCTGTACAGTATGCACAGGCTTACGGTTTTGTTTTTCAGAGGACAAACAAAACCCCCCACTCCACTCCATAGCCTGAGACCTAAACAAGCTCCCTCACCATCTTCTCTGGTTACTAGGAGACATTTTGCTAGGCATTGCCCAGCTTAAAGAAAGCAGATGAAGTTAACACTGAGGTTAAGATGGAAGAAGGGCTCATAGTCTCATGTCTTGACCTCATTGGCAGTGTATCACTGAATAACATGTGTAAAATTTTCAGTATTAAACCTTCTTGATTAAACATCTATTGTGACTTGGAGACTGAGGATGAACAGCTGCTAACCGACCACCAAAAACTTCAGATTTCTTCAGAAATAGTAGTATGGTATTTTGTTTCTTTCCCCTGGGTTGTGCGATATGAATAACTTTTTTTTTACTCTGCTAAGGAATATATCTTTTCTAGAACTGCATTGACAGAGTGCTTTAACTATTTCTGTTCTTCATAATAACTTCACAGCAATGGAGAATGGTAATCATATGGATATTAACTTCTAGCCTGAATCCAGGCCATGGTCTTTAGTTCTACATATATGAAACCTCGTGAGTGTCATGTTCTGGGTTGAAGTTAAAGAGAGAGGGGAAGGGAAAGGAATAATCAGTTTCAAGCCCACCATAACAAAAAACTCAAGTCTCTTGCCAATGACAGTACATTACAAACCGGGGAGTAGAAGAGGGCCAAGTCTTGGGGAGCATGATTTATAACTTATTAAGATCTCTGAGCTCATACCAAATTTGTTTTCACCAGCCTACCATGGAGGTATGCCAATTTCAAGATAAACGACATCAGCATTGGCTGCTTCTTTAGCAGAAATTGTCACTCACCATGAGTAAATAGATATTTCAAATTCCACTTTTCAAATAAGGCAACCAGGGTATAGGGACACAGAAGGCTTTTTCTTACAACTGTTTAGCAAGTGAATGGCCCGTGTGGGATTGAGATGCTGGTCTCATTTGCTATCTTTCTGTATTCTCTCCTTCTATTTCAGTGACCAAACACCAAAGTAACCTACATTACCGGGGCTAGAAATTTGTAAGATTGTTTAAAAAAAAAAAAGTCAGGAAATTGCTGGAATGTTTCAAGCACATTTCTTTGGTTAACTTATTTTGAAGTTTTTCTCTGCTTTGTATTTTAGCTGCCCTTATAATTTATCAAAGACAGACTTATTGTTTTGGCAAGTCCCCGGCCTGGAAGTCTCCAACAAAAACTTGCAGCACTCTGTCTTGAATAGGAATTTTTAAATGCATTCTTAGTCTTGTACTTGAAAATGTATTCTAGATGCAACAGTTTGCTGGGAAATTTAAACAATGCCATTTATCATACAACAACATTGCTTGAGACAAAGAGCTTTTTCATCCCTTCTTGTTCATATCCCTCCTACTACATTAGCTTTTCAGAGCTTTTTTTCCTTACTGGACCTCAAAAGCAAGCCATAACTCTTCAATCTTTCACTGTCTCTGGAATTCAGCATCAGAATTTGTCTCTTTTACTAATCTTTTTGGCAAAATGAAATATTCCTTAATCACTCTTTTCAAGTGTTTCATTTTTACAATAATGGAATTATTCTATAAATACTGTTTTGAAACCTCTCAAAATTTTTAAAAATTATATATAGTTTCCACTTTCCCTTATCATCAACTATTCTTTTACATGTTTTTAAATAGGCTAAAGATTAATCCATCAAGGGTATGACATAATATTTAACCCATCAAATTACCGGGCATTTGTTTCAAGTTATTATTTTGAATTATCAGCTATTATAAACAATACTATGATGACTATCTTTTGTGAACATTTAAAATTATTTCATTAGGATAAGTTTCTAGAAGTTGAATTGCTGGATCAAAGATTAGGATAAAACCAGTTTTACTCCTAATAATTGACAAATCTTAGAGAAATGTAGTATACCAATTAGGGTTTTCAGGGATTCTCAACGTTTCAGGTATTTGTATTTTTTCTGTCTCAAAAAGACCTAGAAAGTTGATCATCTGCACAGTGGTGTCTACCTCACTTGTGTGCTATGAAAATACTTCTGCTGCTGCTCATTTGTCTGGACACATCCAAACGTCAGAAAGCTCTTGTGATTACCAGGAGGTGCAGTGTGCAGGAGCTTTTACTTTTTAAACCATACAACTGTAAATTTGAATTATTTACAGCAAACAGGTTTTTGTAATCAGGACAAAAAAGAACTAAAGATGGTGAAAGGTGGTCAGATAACCCGGGTTGTTACATTACAAGCTTGATTTTACCTACAATATTATGTCAGTGGCTCAGGTAGTTTGAGGAGGGCTGAGAAACAAGAGCCAAGTGCCCTGCTGGGTTCCTGCTGTGCCTCCAGCCCTGTGAGGGCTTCAGGCCACCTGCCAGCTGAGCGGAGCTGCTGCAAGTTGCTGGTTATTGGGCAGTAGTTGCAGGCATCCTATTCGTGCTGCAAAATAGCACATTCTTGGAGGAATGGGAATAAAATCTACACTGAGCCCTCGTTTCCATCCAGCCTCAAATACAGCTTTCTTATGACAATGATGAAATAAAACACTGAACGTGCAATTGCTCCAGAGAACATTCACTGTTGTTTGGGCTACTATTGATAATGGTAGAATATTCCTCATTGTTCTCCCCAGACTTTTGGTAATAAAAGATGGGCATTTATAATTTGTTATATCCTTTTAACCAAGGAAAAATGACTTTCCAAAAGCTCTGAACACTGCTGCATTAACTAGTTTTTTCATCCAAGGAATAGCAGTGTATAAAATTCTGAGAGGTCTGAGGCCATGTTCAAAAAATTACGAAATCTCATTATCTATTTATTCAGTCACTATATAAATGGAACCAATTTATATTTGTTTATTTTGTTAAAAAGTCAAAAGCCATAGGCAACCTTGAAAAAAGGTGCTATGGTACAACTTGGTAAGCAAATCTACCGTGCTCCCTATATGAAAGTGAGTGAGTTTTCTCTGCTTATGACAATCAAGACTCAGCCAGCAGGCTGAATTAAACAGGAAATAGCTACATATTTTGGCCATGTTAATAATCTACATTGAGCCAACTAAATGGATTACAGTATTTTTGTCTTTAAACCCATTAGGATTTTAAAGTATTGGGCTGCAGTTCAGTTTTTAAAATATTGTTTTCTTGATTTAGAAACTGCAGCTCTGACCTTTTAGTTAGCACAGCTTTACTTCCATAAGGACACTGAGAATGGACCATGTTCAGAATTACCAAGAAGTGAAGTCATGCGTAAGCAGTGCGCACTTAGGCCTATTTGGATTTATTTGGGGAGATTCCCGAGGGCTTGTCAGAGAAAACCTGAAATTTAAAGCCTGTCTTTCTGATTTACAACAAAAGTGGTCTAGATTTTATTCGAAGATGTCAGTAATGTACCACCTCAGGCACTGTAGTCATTCTGGACTTTTTAGAATATTACCTCTAAATTCTGTAACTCTGACCCATTTAAAATAAAAAAAAAAAACAACCCAACTTTCTGTTCCTCTTTCTTCCCCCACAGTAATGTTGCTATAAAACGCAGTCTTTTATTCTTAGAATTGGAAATTTAATTTAATTAAAAGAAATAACTGTGGTTTAAAATGGGAATGCTGTGTGTACTTCTTTGAGATAATAGTTGCTATTTTTGGACTGACCTAAAAAGAAATGAGAAATCGTGATGCTCATAATTTTCATTTAGCCTTAGATATTAGGAGATACATTTTCTAAAATATTTAGTTTCATAACGTTTATTCCAGATAAGTTTTTGAAAATTCTTTAAAAAAAAAATTTTTTTTTTTCTTAAAGATGACTGGTAAGGGGATTTTAACCCTTGACTTGGTGTTGTCAGCACCACGCTCTCCCACGCGAGCTAACCAGCCATCCCTATATAGGGATCTGAACCCGTGGCCTTGGTGTCATCAGCACCACACTCTCCCGAGTGAGCCACGGGCCAGCCCTAAAAATGTTTTTTAAAGTATATTTGTAGTAATGAGTAACTGACTCAATGCTAGTTTTGGAGAAAGGCTCTTAAATTCCATTGTAAAATAAACATAACTGCTTACTAAACAAAGATAAATTTTCCGCAGTAAAACTTGGTTGGAACAATGGCATATTCCTAGGCCTGAGATTCAGAAGTGGATATTAATTCAAAGCAGCTGGATGCTGGGACTGAGAAAAAGACAGTCCTGTCTTCCCGCTGCGGCTTTGCAGAATTTGATTTATGGCACTATCTTGCTGCTTTTAACTGTTCCCATATCATTTTAGTGCGTGAGAGACAGAGACAGAGAGAGAAGATGGACGGACTGTAGAGACAGATAGACTTTTGTAATCTATGTCCAAGCTTTTGCATTCGAGAAAAACTCCCTGAAAGATGATGCTTCTTTAACATAAGAGGTAGACCTGTTCCCTCTGAAGTATGTCTGTCTGGTTTATTTTCTTCTAGAAAGCTAACTTTCCAGGCTAGATTATAGACATGTTATTTCTTATTTCAACTTCTTCCACAGTTTATATCTAGTGGTCCCTAGTTTTGTTTCAGGATTACTGCATATAAACAGGGTAAAGCCATCATGAAATTAAGAATTAATACAAAAGCAATTATACAGCCAAAGCTAAAACATTATTAGGGATTCTGAGAAGCTGGGAGGGAAAGGATCACAGCCCGTTCCAATCAAATGCTGATGGACACCAGCTCTCATGAGTAAAATATTGTACAGTTGCTATGAGTGGAGTTATTGTCAGGATGCGTTTATCTACTCGTGGTGGTATGTGTGTGTGTATACGTACATTCTTACACATTATATATAATGATGACATTCTGATCTCTGTTTCAGAACTTAAGCTATTCTAAAAACTTACTAAGAATCTCCAAAATTAATAAGAGAGTTCTCTATCTTGTCACTTGTTACTGCTCTTTACGGAAGAGATGAAGAAATCCCCCCTTGGATTTTTGTGAGACTTTCTGAGGAAGGTTTGTGAATGAAATAGAGAATATGTTAGAAATTTGAGGTCTATACGGGAATTTCCTTGGGTTTTTTTCATGTTTATAACAGAGTGATAAATGATGAAACTGTAGGCATTGAAGGAGTTCATGGGGTTTCTGTGTTGGAGACGTTAGGGGAACAGATGGAATGCATGTAGGTGGCAAAGCCGTTATTTAAACAAAGGAGGGCGACTGTAGATTGGAAGGGCTGGATTTTTGAGGGTAGTTGGGTGCTTAACATTTAGGGGACTAGACGGATATATTCTCTAGTGGACGCAGTGAGAGACGGAAGCCAAGGCTTACGGACAGGAGGGGAGTCAGCAGGCCCCCAACACAGGGGAAGAATGTAGCAGGCGGAATAAACCGACAGCAGATGAGAAGCGGCTAAAATGGTGCTGAGATACCTAAAGGCCTGAAGAAACTAAAACACCTCAGATAATAAGGAAATTCGTTTGGAAATATTGATATTGTTACCTTCATTTGGGAAGTGTTTATGTATGAATAGGGAAGCAAATGAAGAAAGCAACTGTGAATTACCACCTTGGGCTTTCACCAATACACACATGAGTCAGACGAGTCGAGGAAGTGAGAATCGGGGTGAAGGTCCAAGTCACACAGGCAGGAAACCGACAAAGAACGTTAAGATGATAAAAACCTGATGCTGGATGTTACCGTCAGACAGAACGGGACAGACCACTTCAGCGTTTCTCCTTGGTGTTTACCTCTGAGCGTGTCCATGTGCTTTCTTTTTTTCTGTCACTCTTAGGACTTGGTTTTCTATAATATTGGTTCAGTAAGACAGAACAAAAATAAGCAACAAACAAAAAGTTGCCTTGGTTAGGTTGGAACATGGTCCTTTCCCTGCTGTGTTTTTGGCTCAATGTAGTGAGTTTGCCGAGTCATCTGAGGATCGAGCCATATCTTCATCTGGCAGGGCGTAGGTGGCCCTGTGTGGACCTCAGATTGTAGAAGAGATTCATGAGATAACGTTCATCAAGACACTGCCAAAGTGCTACATGAATCTTAGGTGGTATTAACGGTGTACAATCTCTTATGTTTGTGGATGACTTTAGAGTTTACAGACATTCTTGTTTGAGCTTTAAAATCAATTCAGCATCTTGTCCATAATTTCCCCCTCCTCAATGTTTTTAGGTATGTGATTAACCAAAATATAAATTAGAAGAAAGAAACAAATTTATGTTTTATTGATTTTTTTAGGTGAAAAGTAATGCAGTAAAATACAAAATTGCACCCAAAAAACCATAAAAAGCATAAAGAGGGTGCCATACTTACTGCTTCTTTAAAGTATAGACTAAAAGTAAACATAATAAAGAGTTTTAGAAAGTTCCAGTTAGATCAGTGTTTCATATGTCTTTTTAGTTTGTGAACCCCATTGAGAATCAGATAAAAAAAGTTTGGTTCAATCCTCCCCTACTCAAAAAGAACATATTATATGTACGAGCTGAGGCTCCCACAAGGGCCATCCGGGTAACATAGATATGTGAACTGTCCAAAGTGCAGACAGTAGAGGGTGGTGGCCCTTGTGTCAAACTAGAAAGTGCGTGCCAAGTGACGACAACAGAGAGCGGTGGGATCCGTGACAAGCTACACGTCCCTTACCTAAAGTAAATTCAAATTCAAAACGATTTTTAAAAAGTAGCATCTAGGGCTGGCCAGTTAGCTCAGTTGGTTAAAGAGTGCCGTGTTGTAACACCAGTGTCAAGGGTTTGGATCCCCGTACAGGACAGTGGCACCCACCCCCCAAAACAGCACCTGCTACATACAATACTTTTGAGGTAAATTTGGCTCCTAGTCTCCCCAGTGTGTAGTTCTAGGTTTTTATCTATTATGCCTAGGCTTTTATTTATGATGTATAAACGTGGGGGTACTCTCATTTTTGTCCTAAGGCCCGACAACAAGCTCAAATACGTCACCAAATGGCAGAGGACAGCAAAGCAGACTACTCATCAATCCTCCAGAAATTCAACCACGAGCAGCATGAGTATTACCACACTCACATACCTAACATCTTTCAGGTAAGTCATTCAAATTGCTCAGATTTCATGTTCTGCTTTGCTTACAAACACATTGCTGCTGAATCATGACTGCTGGGTTTGTATTCTAGGTGTTTATATAATTCCAAATTTCCACTAAATAATTTTTAAAGTAGTCTAGACCCAGCACCGACTAGCAATAAAATGAAATATAATATTAATCTCAAGATCTATCAGTGGCCTTCATAAACTTCCTCAGTTTGTACCTGCAACTATTTTTTTGCCAGTCTTGATCTGTGATTCTTAGGTTAATGCTCTCTTTGCTTAAACAACTGTCCTGGTTACAAAAATGCTAACTTTATTTTAGGAGTCAATGAAACATTCATACAGTTGTAGGTTTGAAAAAAACAACAGTTCTTTCCTTTGGATTATTTTCTTTTGGCTACTTTAGGTTGTCAAAAATGGTATGACAAAAGATATATACATGTTCCCCATTTGGGGAATCTTTTACAATTTCAAGTTCATTTGTAGAAAAAAATAAATATTTGCTTCTTGGCATCTGCACACGTGGTAAACAAGAACTTTCAAATTGTAGAAGGAAGGTGCACTAGTTATATCTCAACTGTATTAAGTTGTGACAAATAACCAAATACTATGCTTTTTGTAAAAGGCAAAGTAGTGGATCAAAGATGGAGAAAATGTTTGAAGTGTATTAGCAAATAGTATTAACAATAAAATTCTGAGTTTGGGGTTCTCATTGATGTTGAAATGGAATTGTGTAAAGCATACATTTGGGAGCCAAACAATTTATAAACTCTGCATACAGCTGGGTCAAAGTCTAATGCCTTTTCCCTCCTAGAAAATTTATTAGAGGTAACAATGGTGCTGAAAAACAACTTCCTTAAATAATAGCAGGCCAAATTTATTTTACAAAAAATCTAATGTTGCAGAAAATACAAGAGATGGAGGAAAGGAGGATTGTGAGAATGGGAGAGTCAATGAAGACGTATGCAGAGGTCGATCGGCAGGTGATCCCAATTATCGGGAAGTGCTTGGATGGAATAGTAAAGGCCGCTGAATCAATCGATCAGAACAATGTAAGTGCTGTAGTTTGTGCTTAATTTACAACTGAGTGTTTGTGGTTCCATGACTTCTCCACCTGCCCCTTCCCCAGTGACCTCAGTTAGTCATCTCGTGGTAGGGATTTCGGTGGTCGCAGTACTTTTCAACAGCAGCACCACTTGAGAGTTCTTTTGTTAAGCCCTCTGTTTTGGATTTAGCTAATTCCTTTTGCAAAAAACACTTCAGAAGTAAATTGTCTGAGATATTACAGAATTAAATTGAAGGGTGTTCTTGTGAGTTGCCTGAGTAACCCTCCCAACTTTGGATCTGATTGATTTCTGGAAAAAGGCAAAGCCTTTTGATATTGGTGGTGTTACCTTCATTTGGGAAGTGTTTCCTCTGAGACAGTTTCTTCAGAGCACTATTGACCTTTTAGGCCAGATAATTCTTTATTGTGGGGGATTGTCCAGTGCATTGTAGGATGTTTAGCAGTATCCCTGACTTCTACCCAGCAGATGCCAGTTAAGCACTCTCCTAGTTGTGACAATCAAAAGTGTCTCCAGACATTGCCAAATGTCCCCTGGTGGGCAAAATCTCCATTTGAGAATACCACCTGTATTATCTGTTTGAATTCCTTTCCTAGAAACCTATTGCCCTCAACAAAAATATCAATTAGGACACCAGCATAGGCTTTTACAAATTGTTATTAACTTGCAAAAACAAATATTTAACATAAAAGTTATGCCATAAATATTCTGTCATAAGGGCTTCTTAAAATATGAGTCCAAGGAAGGGACTGAAGCAGTCTTTCCCTTGCAACTAGATCTCCTGGTTGTCAGCATGCAAATTCTTCATTGCTCTAAGAACATTTGATATGTACAAACATTTAAGGCTGTCTGTGTAAAAAGTTTTTGTCGGTCCAATGTGCACACATGCTTCCATGTTAAATGGTAAATATTTGAAGGAGGGAAAGGTTCCAGGTAGCAGGTGTTTTGTTTTGTTCTGATTTTAGGATTCCTCCTCCCTGTTTCGTTGATACCTATACAGCTAATGGGTATCGGTGATTTCACCTAACTTTTTAGGGAAAAATGACTGATGCTCCTGGATTACTGGTACTTCCTTCCCACTCCCCACACTACATCATACCAGTAAGTTTTCTTCCAGAGGCGATTAGACCATCTTTTTCTTGAGCTGGAATTTTTATTTGATGGTTTTCTTTATCTGTTTCGAGCATCACAGAAGAAATAGTCTCAGTGAGCCTTTCTCTGTTCACCCTATTTAAAATTTCAATAGTTACCAATAAATTACACGAGGGGAATCTTTTAAAGGGAGAGACTTCTAGTGGGGTTTATAAGTTATGCTTTCAAAAGCAAGGTCACCTCTACATGAATGCTGGCCTTTCTTTTGGCCTCATGGACTTCTAACATTGATTAAAATCTGAAAGCTTGATTTTAATTTTTTATATTAAAGTCTTGGAAATTTCTTTTTCCTTGAAAACTTTACAGTTTCACAAGTTTATATCTAAATGATGGTTTCCCCTTTATCAGTTTCAGTTGGGAAATTGTGAGCCAACTAGACCTATAGGATTTTTTCCTCCCATTACGGGAGCCTAGTTTTTCACTATATCACTGATAATTCTTTTTCACCCATGATCTTCATGTTGTTAAATCCAAGGGTCTGTTCTAAGTCTTCTTCATCTGACTTGAACTGTTAGCGGTACTGATTCCCACCAGACCTCCCTCCTACCTGCGTCTCCGCCACATTGGATCCAGGAACTCGCACGGTGGTGGCTTTTTCCCTTCTCAGCGGTCTGCCTCCTTTTCTTATTCTTTTTCTTCTTCCTACCGTTTAACTTTGGAGTACTCCAGGGCTTAGATCTTGGACCTCTTTACTTGCCATATTCACGTCTTTAAGTGGTTGGTGGACTCTGGTCCCATCTCAGTACTAACTTACACATGTTACGTTTCCAGCTGGGGCCTCTGCCCCACACTGCAGGTGCATGTATTCAGATGCCAAGTGGCTGTTCCTCGGACTTAACACATCCAAAACGCAGCTCCTGCTCTTCCTCACCCAACCTGCTTCCCATAGTCTTCAGTGTCTCCACTAATGGCCTTTCCATCCTTCCAGTTGCTCAAATCTTGGAGTCTTCCGTGATATCTCCCTTTTTCTCACACCCATATTAATTTACACCTTCAAAATACATTCAGAGGCCAACCAGCTCTCGCCTCCTCCACTGTTCCACTCCTGATCCCAAGGCCTCCCTCATCCTGGATGAGGCAGGAGCAGTCTGGACCACTGCAAAAGGCATCTAACTAGCCTCCTCCCCTTGGCGCTTACCCCACCCCCACGCCCTACATTGTTAACACAGAGACAGACGAGAGGGCCAGAGAGATCCTTTTAAAGATCAGATCATGTCCCTCCCCTGCTCAGGACCCTCCAGGGGTGTCCCCGTCATCTGGAACTGCAAAGCCCTAAACCATCTGGAGCGCCCTCCCCTCTGTCCTCCCGTTTATTTTTCTGACGTCCCCTGTCCTCTGTTCTCCGCGGTGTTCTAGCCACAATGGCCTCCTTGGTGTTCCTTGAGAGTTCCAGGCACACGCCTACCTTGCTCTCTCCTCTGCCTGGAATATTCTTCCCACAGATAACTGCCTGGCTCACTCCCTTTAGATCTTTATTTTAATGAACAAATGTTTCGTTTTGCTGTATCTTCTTCGATAATTAAAAGGTCAGATCTTTCTTAATCCTAATCGACATTTTTCCTTGTACATTTGCTTCATCTTTCCAAACATTCCTGCTGTGTTTTACGTGTGTTTTTCAAGATTATCTTTTCAGATTCTGTTCTTGGCAGCATTCACTACAGTCTTGCTGCTTTGATCTTAGGTGTTTTTATTGTAGCTTTCATTTCATTGTACCCTCTTTATCGCTGCATATTTGTGTTTAATTGCTGTTATTTATATCCTTTTTTAAAACTTCGTTTTGAGAAAAGTTGACAGTACTTTTATAAAGTGGTTCACTGAGTATGTACTGAACACCTGCTTCATTCCAGGCCTGTTGTCTTCACCCTAAACTCAGAGTGGTTACAGTCTTGTCCAGGGTTACACAGAGAATCTGTCCATGTGGCTCCAAAGTCTGTGTTCTTTCCTCTAAACCCCACCACCCTGTTCTTTTTATTTCTAAACAAGCACAGTTTCTGGCACAATTTGAATCCACTTACTCATTCACAAGTGCCAGGCTCTGTTTTAAAGGGGAGACAGACAGTAATAAAAGAAATGAGAACATTTTTTAGAGTTGAAAACACGGTGAGATTTTGGAAGAGATAAAGGACAGGGTGATAATAGGAAGGGCCTGTGTGGGGTGGGGTTGGGGATGAGGTGTTATTTCAGGAAGTCACATTTGAGTGAAGACTTGAAGGAGGTGGTTTAACAATTATTTAAATGGGATGGGGGGATAGGAAGCTCCTGGCTCTGTTACTCACCCTCCAACACACTGGACATGGCTATCTCTCTTAAAGTGCATTTTCTATATCACATGATGACGTAAAAGTGAAAACTGTTTTATTTATGTAAGGTTAGTTTCCATTTAGACCAAATTATCATATTTTTACTAGAATAAATCAATGTACTCACTGGCGCACTAAAAATGATTATGGAACTGAATCTGCTAATATAGGTTTAGCTTCATATAGCAAGAACAATAGTGTCTTAAACAAGGTGGTGAATTTTTTCTCTCCTGTAAAAGATGTCTAGAGGTAGAGGGTCCCTCATACGTCCTCATGGACCCAGACTCCTTCCAGTTCACTGCTTTTGATGATGTGACCTTAAACTCGTGGTCCAGTATGGCTCCTGGGGCTCCGACCATCACATCCGGATTCCAGAGAGCAGAATATGGGGAAGGGCCCATGCCATTGCTTTAAAGAGACTTCCTAAAATTGCACACTATACTTCTGACTACATCTCAGAGGGAAAAACTTGGTCATGTGGCCACCTCTTACTGAACAAAGGCGAGGCAATCAAGCCTTTCAGCTGAGAGGCAATGTACCCAACTTAAAATCCATTCTTATTACTGAGAAGGAAGGGTGATTGGCTATTGGAAGACAATCAGCAGTATGTGGCACACCTACAAATTAAGTATTAGCTAAAATGGCTATGGCTGGGCCGGCCCCGTGGCACACTCGGGAGAGTGCAGCTCTTGGGAGCGCAGCGGCACTCCCGCCATGGGTTCGGATCCTGTATAGGGATGGCCCGTGCGCTCACTGGCTGAGCGCGGTGCGGGCGACACCAAGCCAAGGGTTGCGATCCCCTTACTGGTCACGAAAAAAGACGAAAATAAATAAATAAATAATAAATAAATAAATAAATAAATAAATAAAATGGCTATGGCTAATTAAAATGTGATTTCATATTAAGAACCTGAAGTTTTTCAAGTTGTCTTTTCCAGTAGTATTTAAAATATCAGATGATCATTGAGTTAGATTGTTATCACAGTCACATGTGTTTTTGTAATTATCTGTTGATCAATTGATCTGTGTATCCACAACACTCTGGTTGTAATTTCATTATGCATTTGTCTCTACCACCTGACTCTGGCTCCCTAAGAAGTTGTTGAATCCAAAGTTCCTAGGAGAGTACAAACCATAAAGTGTGCATTCAGTTTATTGATTTATTCAGGAAGCATCATTGTACACCATTATGAGTACCTAGCAGCATCTAGGTACTAGTAATACAGTAGAGAAAAAAGAGAAGAGACTTTACATTCTAGCAGGAGACTATGAACAAATATACATAAAGGAAAATTAAGCAGTAAATTAATATCTTTGAACCACTGTGATCCAAGAAATTAGAGAGCTCACCTCCTCTTTGCTCTCACTTTGTATACGCTGAATTGCTTTAAGAACTTCTGATGGGAAACAGACTTTTGTATTACTGTTTTTCAAAGGAATTGCATCATCATTGCCCATTGATTTTTCTGCTTTCTAACAAACTAGTTCTTAACTAATATTTGTTTCTCCAAATGTAGAAAAATGGATATTGAAAGTATCTTGTTCAGTTGATAAAGCTGGGAAAAGAAGAGAAAAAGAGAAAGAAAGCGTCTTCAAATCTCAACAAGAGATATAGCTTTACAAATTACAGTTGACCCTCGAACAGTGTGGGTTTGAACTGCGTGGGTCCACTTATATGCACGCATATTTTTCCCCAATAAATATACGTACAGTACTGTAAATGTATTTCCTCTTCCTTATGATTTTCTCAATTACCTTTTTTCTTTAGCTTATTTTGTTGTAAGAATATAGTGTATAATACGTATAACATACAAAATATGTATTAACAACATGTATGTTACAGGTAAGGCTTCCAGTCAACAGTAGGCTATTAGTAGTTAAGTTTTGGGGGAGTCAAAAGTTGTACATAAATTTTTGACTCTGTGGCAGGGGGAGAGGGCATCAGCACCTCTAACCCATGAGTTGTTCAAGGGTCAACTGTGTACTTATTTTTTCTAGTGATAAAAATGTTACTAGAAAAAATCTAATATCAATCAATATAATTTCCTTAAAATGTGATCTGTATGTGGTCCATCATAATTCATTGTGTAAAAAACATTTTCGTGAATTTGAATGTATTTATGTGTCCATGGGTATAATTTCAGGATTCACAGCTGGTAATAGAAGCTTATAAATCTGGGTTTGAACCTCCCGGAGACATTGAATTTGAAGATTACACTCAACCAATGAAGCGCACTGTGTCAGATAACAGCCTTTCAAATTCTAAAGGAGAAGGCAAACCAGAGCTCAAATTTGGTGGCAAATCCAAAGGAAAGTTATGGCCGTTCATCAAAAAAAATAAGGTACTGATGGTTGGAGCCAGTGTGAAATGAATTTTATAAACTGTGGAGATTTTTACTTTATCTTTTAGTCTTAAAAAAAGATCTTAAACCTATAGTTTCAGAATGCAAGAAGAAGTTAGTGTGCTCCTTTCTTTTAAAACAGTATTTCTTTTTGGTGGTGGTTCCTTTGCCATGGCCCTTTGTCTTATTTCAGATGCATTATCACTTGTACCGTGTCACCCACACTAACAGTTTACTGACCTCTCAGCCGTTTTGCAACATGTCTTTCACTCCTAAATCTAGACTGCTGGCTACCTCGGTGGATAGTGAGGACATAGCGCAGAATTTCTGTAACAATTTATTGGCCCATCTAATTGCCATGGGTTAATGACTTGGTTTTGAATTCATATTAACATGTGTATCCATAAACATTTTTCATTTCCTTTTTATAGTGTGATACTTAGGTGCATGGCAGCATTAACCTGGGACAATAAAATGTGATCAAGGCAGCATTACTGCCTTAACCTTAGAATGATTTGATGTTTAATTTAAAAAGATTGTCTTGCTTAGCATTTAAGGTCTTTCATTTTCTCCCATCAAGCTGTGTCAGTTTAGGTGGCATAGAAATATTTACCCTTCTGACTTGAACTGGTTTAGAATAACTAATTAGAGCTGTACTTTGCATGGGAAAGTCTGCATGAGCTTCTTGTCAAGTATTTCTTGCTCTCCTGTTGCATTACTTACTAAACCTCCCACTTTCATCCTATTCTTCATTTAACATATTCTACATGTTTTCTTTTGGACCATGGCCTAAATATTTAATTGTTTGTGTTTTACTTGCTTTGTATTTCAAATATTATTTGATGCTTATTTTTGTTTTGTGTCTTATCTTCTTGTTTCTGGTTTTTACTCTGTCACTGCTCCATCTCTTACACGTAGCTTGTGTCCCTTTTAACATCCCCCCATCAGCCTCCCCCTCCTCCCCCTGCCTCTGCCTCACCCTCTGCTGTTCCCAACGGCCCCCAGTCTCCCAAGCAGCAAAAGGAACCCCTCTCCCATCGCTTCAACGAGTTCATGACCTCCAAACCCAAAATCCACTGCTTCAGGAGCCTAAAGCGTGGGGTAAGTTCTGCTCTGGAATCCTGTCTCTCTTGCGCGCTTTTGTTGCATGTTTTGTTCTGCATAATTTATTTTGTTTGTGAATGAATCCATTGTGTTTTCCCATAACGTAAGGAAAAAAAAAGAAAAAAGAACTTATGATTCATTACAGCTAGAAAGAAGACAGAAAGAGGAAGAAAGAAAGAAGAAAGCAGGATGAAGAGAAGGAAAAAAACCCAGCCAGCCCAGAGATTTTTTTGTCTGTAGTACATTTGGGAAGGAGTTTCCCAAACTTTCTCTTTAAAGCATCCAAGTTATTAATTTTTTACCTTGATCTTACCAAAAAAGGAAACTTAGATTCTCGTTCTCAAACTAGCGACATGTGAGATGAGGAATTGTAAGTGCCTGTAGAGTCAAAAATATTTGCTTAATAATTACTGAAACAATGTGAGTGTGATGCAGATACTTCTCGGGGAGCTAGACCTCAGGGTTCGAATGGGAAATGTCGTAAGTCACAGTGGTTTCACTAGATATTTTAGTGAAATTATAAGATGTTGATAAAATCTCTGTTGCCTGGAGAAGGTCTCATGCGGTATTTCTCTTTAAAGAGTGAGATAACAGTAGCTGACACTTACCGAGTGCTTGCTATGTGCCAGGCTTTACGCTGTGTGCTCACTCACTTTTTTGCAACCACCCTACGAAGCCTAGGTGCCAACATTGCCTTATTTTACTGTTAAGGAAATTGAGGCATAAAATGATGAAGTTAGGAAGATAGTAGAGCCAGGATTTAAAGCTAGGGAGTGTGCTTTATGAGAGTCTGTGACATCGACACTCACGGAAAATCTGTCATGATATGTGACTCGTAAGTGGATGTTGTGAGACTCAAGTTTGCCATTCTAATTAAGACTGCATGTGCTTAAGTCACAGTGTGATGGAATCGATGCAGCCAATGTATCCAGTGTAGTATCCAATGTAGATACTAGTATCCAGAGTAGATACTAGTTTGGTTTATAGAAAAAGACTGGAATAAAGTAATTTGTAGACTCCCGAATAAATCTAAATGGTCAGTCTAGTCTAAGCCTTCCCAAAATATCTTTTAGAATGAATAATAATATGTAGCAATCAAGAATCAAAAAGATACTTAGTACATGAACACATCCAATAAGCTTTTTAAAATTCTGTCCTGTGGGGGCCGGCCTGTGGCTCACTAGGGAGAGTGCGGTGCTGATAACACCAAGGCCACGGGTTCGGATCCCTATATAGGGACGGCCGGTTGGCTTGCTTGGGAGAGCGTGGTGCTGACAACACCAAGCCAAGGGTTAAGATCCCCTTACCGGTCATCTTTAAAAAAAAAAATTCTGTCCTGTGGGAGTTGCAATATAGTTGCAGTGGAATGCTTTCTTGCACAAACATAATTTTTACTTTTCCCTTCTCCTGGAATCTCCAGTCAACTGGAGTTGGGTTGCTCTTTTACATACAGTGCCTGATAGTGAAGTTATTCCTAAAGCCAAAATTGGATGCCAGCTTTTAGGCTCTTAAGCTACATTTGCAGGTAAAGGCAAGCCCAGCATTAGTTCTAAACTAAAAGTTCCCAAGTTTTGTTTTTTAGTCTCGAGTCTCAGCTGACATTGACATGGGAGGAGATTTTAAAACGTAACCAATTAACTAGAAGAGAGGTTTCCTCAGATTTGGAATCAACAGCTGGTTACCAGTAAGAGTAACAGCAGTCATTGTTAACCCAACAATCATATTTCTTTGAGACTACAAAAAGTAGTCTGTGCAAAAAGGAACGTAAATATATATAACTAGCTTGTTACCTTTAAAAACAAGGGACAAAAATGTTTTTTTATATGCAGAGTTCCTTTAATAAAAGAATCTCAAATTTTTATGCAAAGAATACAGTTGGTTACATTATCTTTTTTTTTTTTTTTTTTTTTTTTTTTCCTCTCTTTACCTTCAGTAAGGCTTACTCTTTTTAGTCTTTGGAAATTGTCTTATTTTAAGGCTACCTAGCATATTAGTTTAAGAATTAGGAACATAATTTCCTAAACCTGTCAAGAGATCCATTGTTAGAAGGCTGAGTATAGCTTCAAAAGTGGATGGTGGATTATGTTAAGCTCTGCTGTTAGGACTTGCTAAGGAGTCGGCAGCTTCCTGGTTCGATTGGGCTGCCTTTCAGAACTCCACTCACGGGCTGGCACGTGGCCCTCGCTCATGGGAGAGCGTGGTGCTGACAACACCAAGTCAAGGGTTGAGATCCCTTTACCGGTCATCTTTAAAAAAAAAAAAAAAAGAACTCCACTCACTGTCCATCAAAGAATGTCCCAACACAGGACCCAGGGTGTTTTTGCTAGACTGTAAAGTTTTATATTAATTGTAAGTCAGTTAACCCATCTCTGCCTCTTCCAAAACCTTTACCAGGCACTCATTTATTATATTTATAGTAAACATCCTGCATTTGTCTTTTGGACTCTCATGGTGAAATATGTCGAATATTCATGATTGTTCACCATTTGTTTGTGTGTTTGTTCTAGTCTTCTCTCAAGATTGCATGGTCCATTGGTTGCAAATGGTTTCTGAATCTGTGTTTCATGGTATTAAATATTTAGGAAAAGACCAAAGAATTTCATTAATCAATATGTACAAAAAAATGTTTAGAAAAAAGTACAATACCTAAAGACAAAGAAACAATGAAATGGGAAACTGGTTATTTTGATGATTTAGAGGAAAACCCTTTTTTTACCATAATCAGCAAAATGAATTTTATTTTAACTCCTCAAATATGTACTCAGCAAATTTTTGTTTTAAAAAAATTCCTAAATGGTGAGTGTGTTTTCCTGAGAGTAAACCACACACACATACACACACACATACACACACGGACACACACACACACACACACACACACACAGACACACACACAGACTAGAAGCGTTAGTAAAGAAACAGAAAAATATTTTTGCCTCCCTCATTCTGGGTCAGTCTGTTCTTAGTGAGGGTCAGATTTGATATTCTTCCTTCTAGAAATTAGCAGTACAAAAAAGAAAAAGAAAAAGGAAATACATCATAGAAGTAAGATTGGGAAATTCAAAACAACAAATATAAAGTTTGGGGAAATAAATTCAATTTTAAAGCAATCTCAACATGGAAGGTGTGTGGTTTATAGACTCCATGACCAAAATGATACAGTCCTTGCTACCATTTTATTTATTTTACTTTTTAACTTAAGACTATTATTTCAAAGATAATTTAGTTAGAAAAAGCATTCTAGGAGAGTAACAAATTTGTGATTTTAATAAGGCTTTTAATGTCTTGCAGCTTTCAGACTTAGATTTCAATAATTTGTTTTAATTACGAGAGTGTGTAAATCCTGAGTAAACATTTCTTAGCATAACTGATGTTGTTCTAAATAATTAAATAGGATAAAATATTTTTTGTTGTAAGCCATTGACATTTATATGAAAATGTTGTTTTACTGAACATCTTTAAAGATTGGTATGCCACCAGAGCATTAACCATTATTTCATCCTTACTTAAGTCAAAGAAAAATGAGATTAGATTGTATGTTCTCAATTTTGCAGTCTATAAACTGTAATTTTACTGTCTTAAGATTTCTCTTTCTAGCCCGTGCAAGGGACTTCTATATCCAAAATATGGACATATTTTTTCCTATAGTTTAGAGTTAACTGTATGCAAAAATACCATCAAACTTAATCAAAAAAATTTGAAAGTCCTTACGAGTTGTTTGTCAGATGTTACAATCTATTGTTACTTTAATTTTATTTATTTTATCTTGTTTTCTTGCTGATTATTGGCAGACTCAGTCTTTCTGTTTTCACAAAGAACTCATGAAGAGGACTATAGGGAAACCCACGTATGCCTTTGAGGCTAGGGACTATGTTGTAAGTCTACCTGTGATGGGCAGGTCATACAGTCATGGCACAGCCACTAACCCCACCAAGACTGGGGACCCAAATGCACTGTCATGCTTCCACAACATGAAATGAAATTCTCAATTGAGAGAACTGGACACTGGAAGAAAAGTCTAATCACATGAATTCAACTCTAGGCTACTCCATCCAAAAAACTTGCGTGAAAAAAGGAACAAAACTTCCTAATAATCATCAAACTTCCTGATATCATCAGTGGGTTGAGCTCGTTCCCACCTCTTCCCTCCCCACTTTTCATTCTACTTCTGGTAAAATCTCTAAAGGGATTGTGACTGCTGTCTGAGATGTCACTGGCTATGATTTTACAGCAGAATTTTGCGCATAAAACATGGCTGCAAAGTGTGGTCACAGGAGAACAACGCTGTACAGAGCTGTTGTGTAGCACGATTATTGACATCCACGTTCGTGGCAAGTAGATCTATATGGGAGTTAATGCCATAAAACTTGGAGAACAAAACAAAATCAGTGAATCATGAGCAATTTCATAGAGTAGTAAAATGATTTTCCTTAAATATTTACTTACATATTTATTTTTACTGTCCCCTTTCTTTTTACTTGAGGTTAGTGCCTGTGACTGTCCAATAACACATGGACCCGCTAGTTGTGTCCCCTCATGTGTTATTGATGCTTGTGGCTCCCAAGGCTCTTTGTTGCCTGAAACTGACAGCTTTTTAGTTCTTCAGGTGTCTAGCAATGCACTGAATGAAATCCTTAAAATTATTCTTTTCGCCAATGATTACCTTTCTAATTGTAAGTGACCTCATTGGCTGGCTGGCTAAGACCAAAAACCAGTTTGTAATCATTAAAAAGAATTCCATTTACCGTGACGGTGCTTCTTGTAGATTATCCATCACTGTCCACTTCGGAAAATTGAATTTGCCTGAGAATCCGATATTTCCTATATGTTTTGGGTTTATGTCTAATCCTGATAACTTCTTATTATGAAGTGGTAATCTTCCTATACAATATTTTGATATTAGAATTCTGTTTTTAGAATGCTTAAGAACATAACTTTGAGTAACGGAAGTAGCCAAATAGAGAGAAAATAGTGTACCCAGTTCAAATGTTTGTTCTTTGAATTAGGAATGTTTAGACAATAATGCGTGAGAAAATATCTGTATAGTGTGCTTTGTAGGTAAGATATTTGGAAGGTTTTCTGCTGTGCACCATAAGTGTTGTCTGTATGCACAACGAACTCAAATCACGATGAGTAAGTCTTTGCTAAAGTTCACAGGAGGGCTGAACTAGTTCAAAGAAACTGTCCACATCAGAACAGTCATGAATGTGACTGCATACACCTTTCTGTTCCCCCTCGAAAGTTTGTCTCGCTATTTCTTTCTTTAAAAGTCTCCTTTTTCCTCATAGGGACAATTTCTTTGAAAGGTTGTTGCCTATTTACAAAGAAATATCAACTTTGAATCAATCTTAAGCTAAGAATTGAGTTTTTTAAATCTGGTTAAGAAATTCTTAAACCTCCCCCTCCAATTTAAAATGGAAGGGCACTTTCTTTGGTATTTTGTCTCCAAACTATTTTTGGATCCTATTGCCAGTTGCCTGAACTTTTAGGATTGGTAGCAGCTAAGTAATATGCACCGAACTCTCAGAATCCTGCTTTATAGCCACAGAGCAGGTCTCACCTGTTGATGAAAAACCAAGCGTTTCTTTTTCTAATTTCGAGATGCCTATTAACCTGTTTTAGGTCCAGTAATCACCATGCCTTTCTCACCTCCACGCCCAGCAGGATTGCAGCTGCTGTGGCCTGATGGTTATCAGGTAATCCACAGCAAGGAGCACTCCTTGGTGGTTGAGACAGTTGGCTACCTATTTCCTACTGGTAACTTTCAAGAGCAGCAGCTCTTGATAATTCTTCAAATGCCATGTAACCCGTGTGGGTAGGGCTCAGAGTTCAATAGAAAGCCTTGGTCTTGAGACGCCCCCCACTGAGCAGGCAGGCTCTTGGTGCTCAGGTGGGACAAAGCATCGGCCTTCTGCCCCCACCTGGGCACCGAGGGGCCTCCTGCCTCCTGCCTCCTGCAGGTAGTTTCTTAGAGCAACTTCTAGTCCTTGGTTACCATTCACCAATTTCAGAGTTTGCCCTAATGCCTTTAAGAAATGCCAGTGTTCATATTGATTAGAGCTTCTTGAGATAAAAATATTACTTGCGTGTTGTGGAAGTAATTGGTGTTCAGACTTTTTTAAGTCTTTGTAAAACTTTCCATGCGAAACTTGGTGAACAAAGGGTGTGTGATTATTTTTATCTTCCATGGTCATTACATGCCTCCGACTGCAAGCTTGCCTTAGTTGACATCTAGGCTGAGGGGACCAATACAGAACTGTAACAAAACTCTCCTTTTCTGTCCTTGTCTTTGCTCTGGCAATGTGGCAGCCTACGAAAAGTTTCACTAGGGATCAGCCCCTCTTGTGAACTTTTGCACAGATCCGCTGCAAGCCATTTTCACAAATCGACAGGTGAATTTATATGTTATGTTAGTACAGTGGAACTGACCGAGTTCCTCTTCTTCTGATGTGATGTTGTTTTTTTTTCTCTCTCTCTTTCTCTTTCCCCCTGTTACCTCTTCAATTTTTACATGAAGCTTTCTCTCAAGCTGGTAAGCACAATTATTCCATGCATGTCCTGAGTCTAATCAGGTGCTTTGGTGTGTGTTTTGTGGGTGCTGTGCCATGCACAACCTATCTTCAGAGTTAACTGTTGATTTGTGTTTTTCTTGTGTGTGTTTTTGTTGGTGTTTCTTTATTAGACCTTTGGAATACAAAGATCTGGAATATAATAGAAGTGATCTTAACCTTTTCAAGTTGCTAAGAAAATTAACACTTAACTGATGATTTGGTTTTATTATTGGGGCCTTAAGAGGATGACACATGTTGATAAACTGTCTATATAAATATGAACATAAATGTTAAGTATTAGGGGTTATTTATTGGATCAGTTTGAATAAAAGTAAATTTAATAGTTGAAAAATGCTCCTCTCTGGGAGCTGTAGAAGTAGGTGAAAAATACTAGAAACCTGAAGGACAGATGCAGGAATGATAGCAGCCTGCAGCAGCTGCCCGGGTTTAAGGCAACCTGTGAGAACTGGAAATTATGAAATCTTTCAGGTGCTGGCTACATATGTTGGTGCTTTGTGCATAGCTGATTCGAGAGGCCACAGATGATTTTATGGACAGTGAAAAGAGCCTCCTAAGCCTTTTTAGAATTACTTACTTAGTCCTCTGTGTTGTTTCTACTTAATTATGTAGCCCTAGTAACCAAACTAATTATTACATTTATTAAAAGAAACTCTTAACCAACATAACCCCTAACTATACTTCAAATATTTATAAAAGTTACACAGTCTTCTCAAATGCCACAGCTGAGAATGTCCTAAAATAACCGACAGGGATGAACTGAGACAATCCAACTAGGAGTGAGATCAGCCCACGTGCACTGCTGTTGATAACCTAGGATAGTATTTTATGGTGACTTTTATATATACATTTATATATATGTACATACGTAATTTTTTCAACCTGACTCAGAATTTGGCAACTGAACCAACCCTAATGAAAAACAATATTTTATTAAACATTTCTTAAGCTGTGAAATAAAATCTTGAGAATAGTCATTGATTAAGGTCTCTACAATGAGGAAAGAGATTTGAAAGAAACTGGATCAATTGACTAGGAGTCTTTCTTAGATACCAGGGTTTCTTTCTTACTCTATATTCATTCATTCTTTGGCTGGGTGCTTGCAGCAAAGGTAGTATTTTTAGGAAGTCTTTCTGTTTTAGATATAAATGATTTTACCAACTTGGTATTGAATTGTTGCTTTATACCACTACTTTGAAGTCAATACAGATGTGAAGGGGCTGGCCGGTTAGCTCAGCTGGTTAGAACGTGGTGTTTTAACACCAAGGTCATGAGTTCAGATCCCCGTACTGGCCAGCCTCCAAAAGAAAGAAAAAAAGAAAAAAGTGAAGTGTCTCACAAAGATGGCTTGGGTGTAAAAGGAAAAAGAGAATCCCCAAAAGCAGTTTTACATGGGGCTTGTGCTCTTTATGGGGAGTTGCCTAGGAGTAAGTGTCTGATTCCATTGAAATATAAAACAAGATTATCTTACAGAACTCCAGCCATTATAAACATACACATACGCACAGGACCCACTCATCCAATACCAGTTCTACCTGGGGTGGCCAGTCTCTTTGTAAACTGGGCCACACCAAAGATTTCAGAAAAATCTATTCTGACTCAGAACTAGAAATAAAAATTCCTTCATGACAAAATGAATCATAGGTCAGAGTATTGCTTAGAAGAATTCAAGCTTTAAAAGGCTAATTAGATGAAATGGCCTTTTGAAGTATTTCCAGAGAACTTAAATTTCTTTGGGTCTGTAAGAAGCTGTTGACCTGAACCTGCAAAGGCAATGTGAACTTGGTTTGAGACATAGTTAGTGAGATTAGTTTTTAGATAACAACACAGGAGCACAGCATGTCAATGGAAAAGGACCTAAATGGCCAATTAGACTAACTTCTGATCAATTGAAGATAATTCATTTGTTTATTATTTGTTTTAGCTTTTATAAATAATCAGTGTTGTATTTTTGTTGTTGTTGTTTAGGGTATCAGTACAGTGTGTTTTACTTACAGATTTCTTTGCAGCTGTTTATGCAGTGATGTAAATCTCATACCTGTCCACACCCTAGAGCTGTACAGTTCCGTATGGTAGCCATTCACCACATCTGGCTATTTAAATTTTAATTATTTAAAATTGAATAAATTCTAGAAATGCAGTTTCATAGTTGCACTACCACATTTCAAGTGCAGCTATAGAACATTCCCATCATCGTAGAAAGTTCTATTGGACTCATAGCACATAGTAAGGTTCAGTAAATATTAACAGAATTAACACTGACCACTCACTAGATTTCCTGACTTCTGAAGTGCTATATCATGCATGGTGTTTTGTTGCATTCCAGCTTTAAAAAAAAAACTCAACTCTAGAATACATATTGATCTGCTTTAAGTAAATTCAGCATGAGCACAAAGTATTTTCTTTCTAGCTCAACGATTGCATTGAAGAAACTGAAAAGCAGATAATAATTACAGTTTCAAATATTGTAACACTGTAGCATATGAAAAAGAAAAGACATTTTTAATCTATTTTTACACTGAAGATTGGTTTTGCTTCTCAGTTTTAGAGTCAAATTAAACTTCCTTGGTTTGGCATTAGGAATAGGTACTCCCACCTTGGTTTCACTCAGATCTTATCTCTCCACACACGCCACATGCACACACAGATGGAGACACACACACACACACATGCACGCACGCACACACACACACATGCACACACACACACATGCACACACACACACATGCACACGCACACGCACACACACACACGCACACACACACGCACACACACACACAAGCAGTCAGCGTGTCTTACTGGCTTGTCTTTGAGGACATTAGCCGAAAGCTATTTGTGATAAACTGTTTGTGTGGTCTTTTTTCAGCCTGGCATTTTGTCATAATCAGCCTAGGAACCCCAGTCACAAGCCCCCGTGTAAGCTGCTTGGCAAATTTCAACATGATTCTGGAATTACAGTATCTGGGTCCCTTTCCACCTACCCTCAAGCCAGTCTTGCCCTTGTTTTAAAAGAATTGAGGCTTTAAAGTAAGATCTCATTTCTAAATTCCTTGGCTTATCCCTGGTTGTTTGAATAAATTTCTCTTTCTTTATGAAAATAGCCTCACTTAAGTAAAAGCCCTTGATACCACAACTTTCTAACAAGTAAGCGAATGTCAGAGTCTGGAAACGCACTGTTGACGTTTTCTGCTTAAAGCACATGCACAAAGGAACAATAGCAATTGTTCTGAAAAGGGAATCAAGATATCAAAACATACTTCTTCCGATATTAAAAACAGGGGAGTTTGATTTCATACATGTGCGAAGTTGATTTTGAGGTCAGGGAGGGCATTCTATCTGAATTCTCAGATACTACCCTAAAGGTGCTCAAAAGTAGGAACCAGACTTTTAGAGGGAAGGGTGGGGGGTGGGGGACAGAGGATGATATATATATTTTTTAAATGTTCTTTTCATCCACATTCTCTGAGGAACACGATGTCCCATCTGTCATTTCACAAGGATGAAAACTTTCAGCCTCAGCCTTCTGTGAAGAGACAGGAAGGAATACTCAGACTAGGAAAAAAAGTACCTTCGACACGAAGCATTTGATGGGTTTATATTAAGGAATCATAAACTTCCTTAAACTTTCAGTGTTGCCACAGACATTGATGGTAACCCTTTGTAGAAAAATGAAGAATCTGTGTCAATATTTGTTTTTCATGGATTCTCTTTGGAGTCAGAAGTATTTCTTCCTCTCTCTCCTTCCTGCAGCATTGCTCCTTGCCTTTTCAGAGGCATTTTGGCCACGGTAATGGAATATGGAATGGGTTGTGGGACCTTTGCAGTTTGCATGCATCAATTTTTGCAACGCAGCTGGGTGCGGTGGGAAAGAGCTTAATTTATTTCATGAAGCCACGTCTGCATCCCCTCTGTCTGAAGGCTTGGCTCGGGATCTTCTCTCAAGGGTGGAACTTTCTGTCTTCTCATTTACATTTGCATTTGCAGGGTGCAACACCAGAGGATTTTAGCAACCTCCCACCTGAACAAAGGAGGAAAAAGCTACAACAGAAAGTCGATGAATTAAATAAAGAAATTCAAAAGGAGGTGGATCAAAGGTAGAGTGGATCGATATGACTTATTAAGAACTTCAAGTTCAGTTTGGAGAAATGGGAGATCCTAAAATAGATTTGAAAGGGATTATTTCAGCAGTGCATTTTGTCATTTTGTCATAGTCTACTGGATTGCTTTATTGTAGCCTGTGAGATACCGTTTTACAAATAGGCTTTATTTGGGAGAAAAGTACTTATGATTACCTCTATTATCATGAGTGAACAGGTGAGCTTCTTATGCACATGAAGAAGAGAGAATTAGTTCTCAAGTCTTTTCTTTTTAAAGAGTGTATTGATGGTATCCAGAAAACGAATTACAGTGTGTCTTACACATACCCTCAGAGGTGCCAATGTTCACTCACTCTTGAGAAGGATGTGCAGGAAGCTCCCACTGCAGCGGTTCCCAGTTTCCTGAATGTTCTGTAAGTTTCATCTTAGAGATGGTAGGTTAGTGCTCATGCAAGAAACAAAGTAAAAAAAGATTCGCTGTCTCCTCTCGTTTGAGCTTCCCTTCCCACATTTATAACCTATAATGCTTTCACATCATTTAGAAGATGTTTGCTAATAATGCGGATTGAAAAGCCACTTTATCAGTGGTCTCTCACCTGATGGGTTCTCCCTGAGTGAATGAGGTGAGTCATTTGTTTGAGATCTGAACTTAAAAGATAAGTTGAGATTTTGTGCTCTGTAGATATGCCAAACAGTGATCCTGCATAAGATAGTTATATTAAAGCTGAGTTAAAATTTGGTTATGCAACAAACAAACAAAATTAGTAAGGCATTACATTTTAAGTACATGCAAAGAAAGGTGGTTCGTTTTTTTTTTTAAACTTCTTTTACCCAAGGTAGAGCAACTCTTGAAAAAAGTAGGTCATTTTATAAACATTGTTACAATGTATAAAAAATAGGAACACATATAATTAACTTCATTCTAGTTTTGTATTACAAGTATACTTTATGGGCTGGCTGGTTAGCTCATTTGGTTAGAGTGCAGCCTAACCAAGGTGATGAGTTCAGATCCCCATACCGGCCAGCCACCAAAACAAAAAAGAAAAAAGAAAGTATACTTTATGAAATGGAAATTTTACTTTGTAGTTGTTATTACCTGTGAGAACAAACATAAAAAAGGTATTGTAAACTTTGTGCTGTTTAATAAATGAGCAGTTATATTTTCTACAGGAGTAAGAAGTTATGACTCTCGTATCTGAAATGACATTTTAGAGGTTGTTGACAGACAAAGCAGACCTACTCTTTCTCTCTAGTGGTCCCATATCATGTAAAACAAATTTCTGTGTCACTTGAGTCATGGTCATGGAACGTGTTTAACTTTTTAACCTTTATGACAGCCCTTGCTGGTAATAAGGCAAATCGTATTCAACCATTCACTTAATGACTGTTTATTGAGCATGTACTGTGTACAAGGAAGTATTCTAGGCACTGAGGATAAAGCAATGAACAAAACATACAAAAACCTCTGTCCTGATACAACTTTTATTTTGTGCAGGAAGAATAGAAAATAAATAAAAAGACTGAGTAGAAAAGTGTCATGATCTGGGAAAAAAAATTTTTTTTTAAGTATCAATCCAAAAACACAAGAAAGGAGAGAAAAAAATATAGAACAGGCAGGACAAATCAAAAGCACGAGGTAGGATGGTAGATTTCAAATGCCAAGTACCAGACACTCTGGGCCCATAGCCTGCTCCAACACTTACTACTCTGGACTTTGGATGCGGTCCTTAACCCCTTCATGCATGGTTTCCTCATCTTTAAAAGAGGATCAATATGCCCTGTTTGTATGTAACATGCTTAGAATAGTGCTTGGCATATAAATGTTTATAAGTAAAATGGATCAATATGTTGAATGTAAGCAGACTAGTTCTTCCAACTAAAAGACAGAGATTCTCAGACTGGACAGAAAACAAAAAAAATTCCACCTGTGTGCCATCTGCAAAAGATGCATCTAACTCATAAGGTATAGAAAGGCTGAAAGTAAAAGCATGGAAGAGAAGATATTCCGTGCAAATGCCAACCAAAAGAAAACTGGTATGACGGGACTGACTTTCAGGCAAAAAAAAAGAAACTGCTCAAAGGACGTCAGTATAGAAGATTCGAATAATACAATTAGTGAAGTTCACCTAATTAATATGTATGTATATCTCTGACAATTGCAGGATACACATCCTTTTCAAGCCCATATAAAAACATTTCCAAAAGAGAAAAACAGAAAAAAAATTTTTTTTCCAAAAATTGAGCATATCCTGGTTTCATAAAGTCAATCTCAACAAACGTGAAAGGAGAGATATCATTCTAGGTATGTTATTTGGACTCTGCAATTAAGCTGGATACCAATAACAGAAATTTAGAAATTAAGAAATGTAGATGTAAATAACCCATAGAATAAAGAAGAAATCATAGTAGATATTAGAAAGTATATGAAACAGAACTGAACTTTAACATACATCCTACATATTAAGTTTCTGGGATGTCATTAAAACATGGTTATAAAGAAAAATGTACAGCTCTTGATGCATGTTAAAAACAAAGTTAAAATTCAGTGAGCCAAGGATCCATCTCAGGAAGCTAGAAAAAGAACAGCAAATTAAACTCAAAGAAAATAGAAGAAAGGAAATGATAAAAGAAACAGTGTACATTAATTCAATTTAGAAATATACAGCTTAACACAGAGAATCGACAGATCCAAAAGTTGGTTCCTTAATCTATTACGCAGCACAGTGGCTATAGTTAATGACTATATATTGTATTCTTGAAAAATACTGGGAGAGTGGGTATGAAGTGTTCTCACCACAGAAGTGATAACTACGTGAGGCACTGCATTTGTTAACTACCTAGTTCAGCCATTCCACAGTGAATACATACTTCGAGGCATCCTCTTGTACATGATAAATACATACCATTTTACACATCATAAATAAATGAAAAAAAAGAATTATAAAACAAACAAGTTGGTTCCCTAGAAAGATCAATAAAACTGATAAACTTTTGGACAGGTTAATCAGGAGAGACTGGGAGGAGGGAGGCTGAAGATAACGCATTTAGACAACTCTTTTGAGAAGTTTTGCTGAGAAATAAGGGCAGCAGCTGGAGGTGTGAGCCATGAAGACAAAAGAGGGATTTTGTAAAGATGTAATGAGGGTGGACAACATTACAGCTTATTTGTTGTAAGAACATTTATTTGTTTAACAAATATCTATTGCGCATCTACTATATGCCGGGTCCTGTCCTGACATTTAGGATACATCAAGTTAACAAAATAACTTGCGCTTGTAGAGCTTCCTCCAAGAGCTTCAATTATAGTGGAGACACAGTAAACAATGAGCATAATAATAAATGAATTATGTAATGTTGGAAAGTGGCACACGCTCTGGAGAAAAAAGAGAAAGGAAGGAAAAGGATCAAGGTCAGGGGCTGGGAGTCCACATGAGCTCGGGCTCTGCTCGGCCCTGGGGAGGGCTGGAGGTTATCACTGACAACAGGGGGAGGCAGAATGTGTGGGCTCAAGTGCAAGTAGAGGGGGGCGGTGAGAACTCATGGAAACTCTCTTTCTGTTCTTGCTCTATTTGCACTTTAACTATCTCCCATGACTCAAAATACATCTGTTGGTTTGTGGTCACTTATTAAAGTTGGCTTCTTACCCCTGGCAGAGCTAACAACTGGAAGCCTACCGAAAGTATCTGGAAGCTTAGGGTTAAAGTTAGTAGAGCTCTTTGATCCTAAAGACAGCTCCCAAACAGGCCTGCAGACTTGCCCAGCGATGCCTCCCTCAGGCTGCCGTGGGCTGCTTCCAAAACACGATTTCAGGAAGGGTGTAGCGTGTGTAGTTTGAGGGTTCTGTTGCCTGCCTCTCGTGGATACCAGCTGTGGATTCAGTTTCTTAACAGCTGAAATGGTATGCAGTGACATTTCCAAAGCACTTACCTGTGCTTCTTCATGAGGTGAGCATATCGCAGCCCACAGGACCCCAGATGCCAGTCGTCGCTTTGGTTTGCATGAAGAATGTACACACGGAAATACCTGGGTCTTGTTTGTTTTTATTATTGTTTGGGGCAAAGGGAGGGGCAGGATTAATTTGTTTCTTATTTGCTGAAGACCATTCAGAAAAGGCAACTGAAATTTGAAAATAGATCTCTGGACTACACATACCTTGGCAGCAGAATTCTTACAGAGAATTTTTAGAATGACAGCTGGCTCCAGTGGTCCCTTCAAACCCACACTCAGATGTGATCACCCCCCGTTTCCATTCACATGTTTTTCAGAGTGACAGGAGAGTATAATGTGCTGACAACAGAAATTTTTATCATGTTCTGCTCGTTCTTTTTCCCAGAGATGCCATAACAAAAATGAAAGACGTCTACCTAAAGAATCCTCAGATGGGAGACCCAGCCAGTTTGGATCACAAATTAACAGAAGTCAGCCAAAACGTAGAAAAACTGCGACTAGAGGCCCAGAAATTTGAGGTATGAAAAGTTGCAATTGAGAAGCTCTGTTGGAGACAAACAGAAAGACGGACAGGTGTCATTCCGTGCGTGGTGTTGTAGAACGCCAGCAGTTCTTTCACTGGGAGAGCTACGGCTGGGAACGTCAGGCCGTTCCGCGGTCTATGGTAAAAGGAAAACTACACTGTCATCCATTGAACGTTCTGCTTTTCAGCATATCCTATTTTAATCATGTCTCTTAAAACTGACAGTTTAAAGTTGTATTTGTATACAGTGTGGCTTTTTAATGTAAGTGTTTCACTTAAGTTGGTGCTACTTTATCTCACGTTAATACAATTGTGGGCGCAGAGTCATCAATCACCTTAGTGAGTCGAAAAGGCAATTAAAAAATCAACTGAAACATGTTATAGTTCTTTCAGAGGACCCATTATGAAAAGGTTATATATGTGAAAAGCAGTAGGAAGCACAAATGAGAAATGAACAGAAACAGAAATGTTTTAAGGAGAGAGGGGAGCATTCAAAGGTTATGAACAAAAAAGGCTTCCTTCTGCTCCCTCCCAAATTTAAAGACTACAGAGCGGGGGCCGGCCTGTGGCTCACTGGGACAGTGCGGTGCTGACGACACCAAGGCCGCGGGTTCGGATCCCATATAGGGATGGCTGGTTGGCTCACTGGCTGAGCGTGGTGCTGACAACAGCAAGTCAAGGGTTAAGATCCCCTTAGCGGCCATCTTTAAAAAAATAATAATAAATAAATAAATAAAGACTACAGAGCGTGGAGCAACAAATTAGTAACTCATTATTAATTTAGACCGTTTCTGTCAATGAAGGGTCAAATATGGCTTTTTCACTCTTTTTAGAACTGGTCAGTAAATTTTTCATGTTCAGTTGAGCTTTTAGAACCTAGAAAGGTCCTTTTCTGATCATTTTTTTCCTTTGCCATCTTTACACTATTTCAAATGTTGCTGAAGATCATCTTATCCACTTTGATTTCCTTTGTACAAGTTTCATCACTATTTAAAAAAAAAAAGGTTACACACCTAAATCATGGGAAGTGCGACTTTCAAACTGAGTCACTGCTCAAGTGCAGCAGGACCTACAGTTTCCTGGGGTAACCTCATGGTCACAGAATATTTGGAACCCCAGGGAAATATAAGTGACTTGTCCAAGATCATGCGGCTGAAAGCCCAAGAGTATAACACAGTCCACATTTCTGTTACATTGTAGATAATTATGTAAATACGAGTTTGCTTCTACTTCTCCAGCTTTGGGTGAAATTGAGGCAGTTGCCTCTGAGCACATTTATATGGTCGAATGCAGATAAAGTGGATGCTCTGCCCCATGTGGACATGCTCACATGGGCTTCAGTGACCGGTGAGCAGCCCCTGAGTTTGGGGCTTTAAGATTCGCTGGTCTGGCCTTCAGATGGGTGTAGGCTGGAGTCTTCCATTGCTTTCGTTTGCAGGCCTGGCTGGCTGAGGTTGAAGGCAGACTCCCAGCGCGGAGTGAACAGGCCCGCCGACAGAGTGGGATGTACGACAGCCAAAACCCACCGACAGTCAACAACTGCGCTCAGGACCGGGAGAGGTACAGTATCTGTACAGCGCCTGCTTTCTGCCAAAGGAGCAAATTTGCTTTGCATTTATTTCTAAATGCTGGAATCTGTAACTGAGCATAGGGCACTTGTTAGATACCAAAATGCCTGTTACAATTGTCCTCTGATTTTTCCCATGGTGCAAATGTATAGTTCAACATGGGATGGTGATCTGAGCACGTGGGGTGACTTAAGATGGTCTAATTACAACACGCAGGGGTTGCAAGCACTTTGTGGGTACAGGGACCGAATCCGACTCCTCCTTGGTGTCAGTCGCTATAGTTGCTGTGTGTCTTCCTTTCTTGAGCAGCCCAGATGGCAGTTACACAGAGGAGCAAAGTCAGGAGAGCGAGGTGAAGGTGCTGGCCCCGGATTTTGATGACGACTTTGATGACGAGGAACCCCTCCCTGCCATAGGGACTTGCAAAGCTCTCTACACGTTTGAAGGTGATGCTTCATGTCAGCCTGGTGCCCTGCCTTGTGTAAACTGAGTCCCAGTCTCTCTTCTCTTTCTGGGATCAGAACTTTCTGTAGAATCCTTCCAGATCTTTCTATATTACTCTTTTGTTTTACAGCATTATTATTATTTGGTGTGTGTGTGGCTGTATATTTTGACTGTTGATCCCTGTAACTTAACAACTATCAAAGAGCGTAACTGCGGTGAATGGTGTGGAATAATGACCATTTCATCCATCGTTTAATATTTATAGAGCTGTCTTGTAGAGGCCACTGAAGGGGTGGGACACGGGTGGTGTGGAGTGGCTCCTGCCCGTAGGGAAACCGAGGAGAGGGCAGCTTGCAGTGTTTAGCAGAGACGGGTGCAAGGGACGGGGGTGTCCGCAGGAAAATGAGAGCCCTTCCTTGCTGAGACGTATCAGAGCCATGGGTGTCTCCAGACGCGGAGGTGAGGAAAGCATGGGTTTGTGTGGCTGGAGCTTTATGCCACAGGTGGTAGCAGTGGAATATGTGCCCGTGGGGGAGGGGAGGGGAGAGACGCATTTGGATTTGGATTTGATTTGGCAAACATTGAGGAGCTATTGAAAGTATCTGAGCAGGTCATCGACGTGGTCACAGCTGTTCCTTAGGAGCTTAGGAGACTTATTGTCAGATGTGTAGGAGCAACTTGAAAACAAAGAATCGGTAGAGCCTAGCCGAGTGCTTCTAAACCGACGAACCGTGAAACAGTGTCCTGCAGGACGTTAACAGGGATGCTCGGAACAAAGCTGTCACAGCTCTGGGAAGTCTGGGAAGTCCTGGGATGAATGGATTTTATCAATTTTCTTACTACAGGACTTTTCAGAGCCTTTAATAGAATAGATGTTCACTGTGACAAGCAAGCAGAACCACATTAAATGTCCCCAGTTTTACCTCATACCTAAGCTGTCCCCCCCACCAGCCGTGTGACCGCTGTTAATGGCTCCCTGATAACCTGCCTTTCAGAAAACTCTTTGGGGAGCGGGGACTAGTCCTTTGAAATTATCTTTGCGAATGGTCTTGGGGGCCTCGGTTAAGGAATGTGCATAGAAACGCTGCGCTTGACCAACTGCTCAGACGCAGGGCTGGTTGGAAGTCGGGAACAAAGAGGAGAGGACATCAAAGATGGTTCCCAAAGTTTCACTCGTGGGACAATCGAGATGTCCAATGATGCGGGAGAGTAGGGGGAGGATCTAGTTTGGGAGGAAGACCCATGAGTTCAGGTTCACCCGCGTTGCATCTCAGGTGCCAGGGCAGCCTCGAGGTGGGAGTGTGCGGCAGGTGGCGGGAAGGTGGCCCTTAGCTGTGAGAAGTGCCCGAATGGGGAAAGTGACACGAGGACAGTCTAGAGACATGCACGTGAAGCCTCGGGGTGTTCTCACTCCAAGGGACACAGAGGAAGAGCGGGGCAGGGGACCGAAGCCCCACCCTGGGGGAGATGCTTGCCGTCCTGGGAAGGGGGGAAAAGAGGCCCCTGCAGTACTAGGGAAGGCTCCTCAGACAGACAGAAGGTGAGGGCCTGGAAGCTTCCGGGTGGCAGAGAAAGTTCCAGAGCAATGAGGCCGACAGGTCCAAGGGAGATGGATTTGGTAGGCAGCTCAGCTTCTGCCACCCTCTTACATCACAGAGGTCTCTGTCTGTTCTCTACCTGGACTTGACAAGAAACCTTAAACTCTTCTGATATTGCTTCTTCAGGTCACAATGAAGGAACCATTTCTGTAGTTGAAGGAGAAACATTGTTTGTCATAGAGGAAGACAGAGGTGACGGGTGGACCCGCATTCGGAGAAGCGAAGACGAAGAAGGTTACGTCCCCACCTCCTACGTCGAAGTCTATTTGGACAAAAACACCAAAGGTGCTAAGACTTATATTTAATACCACTTAAAAAAAAAACTTAAAAAAAAAAATTGGAGTTGTTTGTCCCCACAACTGTGACTGTTACAGGCAGTCCTTCAACAGACTGGACGGAGAGCACCACAGTGCGCGTCTCGTGCAGTGTCACCGTGGACTCGCGGGCGTCGCACACCCGAATTTCCTTGTCTAGTTTTGACTATAATCAAGGTTCACTTGCTGATGAAATTTTACGTGGAAAGCTGCCAACTGCCAATTTGCAACTGTGTCATTCAAAATCTGATAAACATTTCTTCTTTTGGCAGCATCTGCAGATAAAAAAAAAAAGTTGCATTCTAGCTTCTAATCAATATTTCTGAATTAAAAAGTCCTCACACATCATGGGGGTTCAGAAGACTTCAGTTCTCTTGTTTATGTCCAGCATCCACCATAATTGAACTAGGTTAGGGTGTTACTTTTTGTAACTTAATAAATTGAACTGTGCTAGTTTGTTAAATTTTACAATCATTCACTTGGGAAGAAGTCATAAGAAATAAAATCTTCCCCTCCTTGAGTAAAGTAAGAAAGATTCTTATATTGGTACCAAAAGGGTGTATTTTTATTTAAATATGGTTGACATCATTGTTAGATCTTCATGATTATCCTGCTATGTCTATATGATCTCAAACAACCGATTGAAACCTGGAAAAGTTTGGTCAATTAACCAGTTGATTTTTATGTGACATTACTGATCCTCCAGCCTCCACCGAGATGACGACCAGATGTGCGAATGCTGTTTAGACCAGGTTGTATGAAACAAGGCCCATCCACGCCTCAGCTCCCTTGGCTGTAATTTTCTCACGCTCAGTTCTGTTTCTGTTGGAGGTTTTGTGGCAAGGGGAGCTGTATTCAGTTCACACTTGCCCAGGTGGGGCTATAAATAGAGGTTGGTGTGGGGACAACGGCTTCCACACACAGACACAGACCTCTGCACATCAGTCTTTAAAGGGGGGATTTTTTTTTTTTTTTTTTTTTAAATCATTGGCCTCTTTAAGACCCAAAGTCTGAATTTACTGGAAATTGTTGTAGAATTTCTGGCTCATTTTATACGATTAACTGTAGCCAGAATAAAATAAAATGTCTCACCCTCTTTAAAGAAATCTGGGCCACATGGGAATTTGCATTTTTAAATTGGCACCGATGTGGGAGGGTGGATAGTGAAGTTGGTCACATGCATAGCTGGTTACCAAGCCCAGTGTTTGTCTTCACCGTGAGAATCTAACCCGAGATCACAGAGAACCAGCTGTAAATGGGCCAGAATGAAGGCATCCCATTAAGATTCTCTTTTTATTTGACATTGAAAATTATTAATGTCCTTTCCACTTTTAAGTAGGAAGTTAGCTCCTTGCCCCTATATTGTGAGCTCATTTTGTAAATTCAAGTCAACTTAGAGCTGATTTTAAAAATGACAGCAGCACACCCAGGGCCTAGAACCTGGCAGGAGTTATGGGTGCTTGTTGCTGTGTTTCAAGATGCTAGCAGCAAGTTTGCTTAAATTTCACAAAGGCCACTAAAATGGAAGTTAGTTATCTTTACTTAATCACAGCTTGATTTTTTAAAGAACACTTTTGATTTTGAAAAAATGACAGACTGTCAGGAAATTGCAAAGACAGTATAGAGAGGTCACATGTACGCTTCACCCAGCTCCCAGAGGCTACATCTCACACGGTGCAATATCAAAAGCAGGAAGCTGACCTTGGTCAGCCTAATACTTTAAATATATATTAACTTTGTAATTCAAATTTCTTTTGAGTACCTTTGCTGACATAGTATTGATAAAGCTTCTCATCCTGACCCCAGGCCTCTTCAGGGGGATTGGTTCAGTTCTGCCTTGTAAATATTACAGCAGGAAACTCAGCTGAGCCTTAAACCACGGGGATCTGTTTTAATGAGCAGTAGGAGTTTGCCCGCTTTATGCGTGTAACCAAGTGAATGGGAGACCTAAGACAAAAAAATATCCTTTCTATCCCATGATGAACTCATTTCCAGACTGTGAACTACTGGAGGGGACAAACTAAACACTGAAAAAGTCTGAAATGGGGCAAGACAATATTAGCCTTTTTAAAGCCTGGTGTTCTTTGCAGTTGTGGGTTATGTTTCTTTAGAGTTGTGCAAATTTGATTCAGAAAATGTCTCAGCTGGTTTTGCGGGGCATGGGGAGGGCTTCAGTTTGGACGCATTTATATAGGATCATTATTTTAAATTTATGATCATTAGGTTGTACGCTTCGGTACCTAAGCGGATGAGTCTATGTAATATTGACTAAACAGTGAAAGGTATTTTGTAGTTGCAGTTCCATCTAGTCAATGCATGAAGTGTTAGAAAACACTGAAACAATTCCCAATCAGGGATTTCCATTTCCACCAGAGTATACTTTGTTTTTTCTTCCAACAGTTCACTGTTGAAATAAAAAAAGCAAAATCTCACCTATTTATAAAGTTTTCTTTTATTGAAAAGATACACTGGGAGGTTAATAATGTGTATGTAGAAGCCTTTCCTCCCTACTTTGTTTATAAATCTATCCACCACCACCCCCAATCACCACCCTCCTTAAATCCATCTGATTTGGGCAGGGCTGCTGCTTTCTGATGTCCATAACGCAAAGCAGTTGTTCTATTTTTAATAACGGCGGTGCATTTTGCGTGTGCGTGCATGGTGTCTACGATGTGCTTATTTAAGAATTGCCAAAATATTTAGATAGAGTACCTTCCAATCGGTCAACTGAATTATGACTTTCTTCTTTTGCAGTTTTGTTTTTGTTTTTTAAAATTGCTTTCTGTTAAACATGTCCATAATTCCCCCCCACAGAATATATTTGTATATACTGCAATTTTAAAACTAAAAGGATTACTTGAATTGGCTGTTTTAACCTTTTTCTCTTTTACCTGTGTGTTTCATTGGTTATCTGCTGCCTACTCATCTTTTTGTTTCTATAACTGCTGGGGAAGCAGCTACGCTGGCAGCTCAGTCCCCTGCCGGCTGCTCCACACTTGAGTTTATTATAGACACTTGGGTTCTGAGTAAGTTTCGTTTGAATACAGCCAACGTGATTGTTTCTTTCTGTTCTTATCCTAAAAGAAAAGAATCTGTCTGGCATCTTTTAGTTGTACCCTCATATTTGCCTCTTTAATAAACTTATATTTTTCTCAGTGTTGTGTATTTTAAGTGATTTTTCACCTTTCCAAGAAAATTATTCTGTGTAATATGAGTATTTAACTCTTTCATCTTCAGTCATGGGGAATTTTCTAGCCAAACGCTTTTTAAAAATTCTACCCCCTGCCCCCCAAATGGTGACATCTTCCCTGTTTCTTATCCTGTGTGTACTTAAGGGCTTGAAAAGCGTGTTTCTCTTGTTTATTTTCTACCTCTTCAAGATGAAGAACTTTCACTGTTTATTGCTGAATGAACAGAATGACAAGTCTTACTATTCATCAAAGATTTTACATTTTATTCCTAAAGAACCAAGAGCTTCAAGCTGAGAGAATCCATCTTTGTGTTTCTTGCACCATTCTGGGAAACTGAGCCATATCTTTCTTTCTCTCAAAACGAAATTTATTAGATGTGTTGGGGTGGGTGACCCTCGAGTAAAGACTAGATGGGAGATGAAGCCGTGAAAGTTCCTTATCTCAGACGTGCCCTGCAGTAACCAATTGCTCTAAAAACCCCCTCCTCTCCCCCACCCCCTCCCTGCCCCCCAGGGCGGTGCAGTTTGCAGCCAAGAGCAAAAGGCCCGCCTCTAACCTGCTGCCTTCTCTAACAGAGAGTTTTTCTTTCTCTTTCTTTTTATGTTGTAGATTCCTAAAGGTGGTGTGTGGAGCGAGAGCCTCGGGAGCCTTCGAGGAGAAGCCTGTGGGTCTGGCCTGCTGCGCCCTGCTGCCGACAGACTGCTCCTGCGGCCGGTGGCAGCCCGCACAGCCGCCTGCCTCTTGCTTTCTCTTCCTTTCGCAGCATGCTACTCGTGGCTCCGCTCCGCGCGTGGCCCAGGCCGGCCACCCGGTGGGGGACAGTTCTCTCCCCACCTCCACCTGTGCAGGCCGTGAAGACAGCAGGACCCCGTGCCCACCCCGCCCTGCTCCTCCCGGGCCCTCAGTCCACCCGGGGCTCGTCCTGGCCCGTCCTTCTGCATTTCACACTGTGCCTTTTGTGAAAACTTCACCCCTGGTCTCCTGGGGAGACTAAGAATCTGGACAAGGAGGGTCAGACGCACACCAGGTGGACTGAGCACCCAACCGTCGTGACGTGATTGTCACGGTGGAAACACTTCCTCTGTGCCTGAGGCTGTGAAGTAGTCCCTGAGCCTTTTCTGGTTGTGGGCTCGCACCTCATGCTAAGCACTGACCCTTTCAGTGTTTTCTCAGCCTGACAGCGTCGTGGCACGCACTGGGGTGTGCACACACCCACATTGTTTGGAGCCCTGTCTCCAGTGGCCTGGGCAGTCACACTGGCTTGTGGGCCAGCCCTGCTGTCTTGCCTGTGTCCACCTTCCGTGAGGAACATCCCCACCCCACCATTTCCCAGTCCATGAGAACTGCAGATCGTGGTGCTTTCTGAATGAGCATCTCGCATCTGCACTAGCTCATTGCAAAGTGAAACTTCCTCCTCTTTCCATGAATCCCAAGAGTAGCATCTTAGGATTTTAGTGCTTTCATCACCAAAGACCCTGTGCCTCTTGTGGTCCTTCAAGTGATCCTGCGGCCACAGCTTCTGTGTTTTGTCACGTGTTCTTCAGGCCATGCGAAACTAATCGAGTTTGCTTTTTGAGCTAAGTTTCCTTCCCCTTATGGGTCTTTGAGGGAAAGCCGAGGTCACGTAGCCTGTGGCCACTCGCGCCTTGGAGCGGTGCAGCTTCTCTTTTTATTTGGTGCAGAATCAGTCAAGAGAAATAATTGGCTGTGAGTTTCTACAAGCGAGATCGCCAGCAGAAGGCTAGGGATGAGGTCAGCCATCTTTATCCTTCTGTTTGGCTTTTGGTAACTATGTGGCCACCTCAAGCATCCTCAGTTCTTGACATTTATGAATCTAAGACAAAGTCTTATAGGAGCCAAAGGGACAGGATGGAAACGACAGGTCCTAAGTTGGGCCTTTGTTCATGGTTCATCCCACATGTGGAGATTAGAAAGCGACTCCTCAGCAAACCAGGGTTGACCACACACCACCCTTCAGGAGCAGCTCGGTCAACCCTTGGTGGCTAGAAACCACCAAGCAAGGGAACGCCAAGGGCAAGCCGTTGAAGAGGAAGCGGCTTCAGGTTTACAAAGCAGTGAGCATGAGCTTTCTCTCACTCTTCCTTCCCCGGAAGTGAGGCTAAGCCCAGGGGTCTGAAAACTACCTGCTGGAGAGCCTCAGGACTGACACGTGAGCAACGGGCTTCCGTTCCCTGCAGCGGGTGACCCGACTGTGGCACCCTCATCAGTCACGCAAGAGGACCGGCTTGGCAGATGAAACTGAAGTCAGGACGCTAACGGGTGAGAGGAGTCAGGGCCTCACCTCCGTCCCTGCAAACCAACAGGTGCATGGTCAATAGGGCAGTCCCAGCAGCTCCACAAAGGGCTCCTCTGTCAGTGGGGCCACCAGGTCTATCTCCAGGAACTTCTGAACTTTGCCGAGTCAAGCTAACCACTCTCCACAAGGATGCTAAATGGTTTTTTAAAATCTGATTTTAGAGCCTTGGTAATGCATGTGCATTGCATCTTTCATATTATGGGTCAGGATAGATTAATTTCTTGCAACATAGGGGAAAAGGTTTAAGCTGCAGTAATTTGTTCTTTTTATGTCTGTTAAACCCAGTATAGGACGTGCTTGTATCCTCTTGTATCCCCTGCACCTTTTCCCCCTTCTCTGCCACCTGTGTCCAAAAAAGAATGGATAATGAGTGCTTTTAGATGTTTACCCTTGGTGTCTACTTCGCCGCCGGTCTGTGTGGCTCTGTGGGAAGAGCAGTGCTGCGGCAGCTGGGCTTATTAAAGTTATTACACGACAGTTGAGGTGTATCATTTACTCTGGGACTCCCACTGTGAGATCACTTATATGTCATTATGGAGCGGTTCACACAGAGTAGAAACATGGGATTCCCCATGAGCTGCGCACTCCTGCCCCGTGTCTGCTGCCTGCCATTTCTCCACCAGTGCTAGAACGTTGTGTTGTGAGTATGACTAGTTTTAAAAGAGCCTGCCCTGAAAATGACTTACGAACAAAATGAGAGGGAGGGACTTGTCATTTGCCATTTGTTCCTTTGCAGGATGGGAAAAAATAAGGTGGCATAGAAAGCCGTAATGGGATTTTCCTTTGGGTTTTTACCGTGCTCATCTCGGAGATGAGCCAGTAGCTTGTCTATAACCAGCTCAGCACAAAGGCCTCTAATGTCTTTTGGTAACATCTGTAACTATAGAAGAAAGTTTACACAACATGTTACGTTAATGCTAAGTATTGTTCCAGAAATTCTGATTTTATGTTTCATATTGGCTCTGCCTCCTGTGCTTATATCATCCAAAAATTTATTTAAAAAATAATCCAAAATTCTATTTTAACCTGATGTTAAGCACCTTTAAACTTTCGTGTGTGTGTGTTGCACTAATTCTAAACTTTGGAGGCATTTCATTGTTGTAAAGGCTCATTACCATGGTAAAGGTCCTGGAATCGCCCATTTGTCTCTGGAGATGGAATTAAACCAAATAATGTGCTTCCATTGGAAGGCTTATGTGGACCTTGTAATTATATGTTAATCCTCTAAATGTTAAATAAAAGTATAACTTCTGGCACAGTATCACAAGACTGTTTTGTTGCATGAAGAGGTGACCCTAGTGATGGAAGCAGTTGTGTCGTCAGCAGTTGTCCCCCCGGGCTGGGATCTGGCCTCTGGTCCGCACTAATTGGCCGTGTAAACCCAAGTCTGCTCAGGGAGAGGCTTGCAACTACCCCACCACACCCGCCCTGGCCAGACACTGGTGATGTGAAATTCAGGTTGATTCAGTCCAAGGATTTGGGAGGCTCCTCATGACTAAGAATTTTTTGCAAGCAAATTCAGTTGGCAGCTACTCTAGCTTTTCAGGGACCCTATTGCATGGAGGTTGGGGAAACAGGGGAGGTGATGAAATCGGAGCGTGTTGGAGTTTCATTGATGATCAGGTGTCACAAGCGCTCAAGCCCATGCTCTCGGGAGCTTGGCTCACCACCAGTTTCTGTGACACTGCAGGCAGCATCGGGCTGTTTCAGGACAACTTTAAAGGGCAGGGGCTTTGTGCCCGGCACCCATTGGATGTGTGCATTGGGAGGCCCTGTTTGCAGGCCAGCTCTGAAAACTTCAGCCCAGGCTTCTGGGGGAAGCTATGATTGGTTTGTGTCCCCACCTCTGTTTCCTAAGGTTTTCTAGAACTGTTTCAGGAAGATAGTTGTCCAGGCAGTGAAACAGCAGCAGCTACATCAGGTGTGGGCAGGGCAGCACTGCTAATGCCAAGTGTCGTCAGCTCACTTGCTGAGGGCTGGGAGGTGAGGTCGTCAGAGGTCAGGCTTAGCCTTTCACAAGTGCACCTGACTGGCTTTTAAAGCGAGGTCTTCACCCGCCAACTCCTCAGCAAAGGCGGTTGCCATTAGCACCTGGGGAGCATGGGATTAGGGAGCCAAAGCTTCCAAACCCTCAAGAATTCATGGTTCTCGGTAAGAGACAGTGTGGTACAAGAGAACAAGGCGGATCTGTTATTGTCCTAACTGAAACCCTCTGTCCAGGTTGTCGGCAAAAGATTGACTTAGGAAGAGTATTTCCAGCATGTTCTTCCTGGACTTTGTCATATTTCAGTCTCTGACAGTCTGTGGGTAAGAGCTGGGATGTTCCCACCTGTCTCCCCTAGGACTTTCCTCCCCTGAAGAGCCTCTCCAGCCCCGGCTGAGGAGCCTGCAGCTGCGTGTTCGCTGACTTGGGGCGCATGACCCCACCTCTCTGGGCTTCCTCGGTTTGGGCCACCATTCCACGTGGCTTGGAGACAGCGGAAGCAACGAGGAGCTGTGTTGCCACACAATTCATTTTCTGTGCACTGGGAAGTCTCAGATTCAAACAGCAGGAAACTTCTGACTCAGAGACTCCGGTGAGGATGCAGACCTGTGGGTCAGGCTCCTCCAGTAGGTTTGGAAATTCCAGCCCATCCCAGGCACCCCTGGCCACCCCCACCTGCCCTGGGCCTCCCTCGCCCAGGCCTGAGGCAGTGGAGGCGGTGGCGACCCCTAGTGGGAGCAGAAGGCAGAGCGTGGGAGAGGACAGAGCAGGGAGCGTCCCTAAGGGGTGGCTGGGAATGGAGTAGGGCAGAGGCGGGGTCAGGTGCGCCCCCGGAAGCAGCTGGGGAGTGGGGAAGGCTCCTCAGGGCAGTTCCAGGACAGGCGCAGCACCCACCTGCCCCTCACTGTCTGCATGTCCTCACCACGGCAGGCCGAGCCCTGCCCGAGTCCTTCAGAACCCCATCCCCAGCTCCCGCTCTCCTAACACTCCTCGTCCGGGCTGGTCTTTGGTGTCAAAGCCCTGGAGACTGCATCCCAACACATCCCTGGGACAGCTTTCCAGAACATACTTGGTCCAAAAGGTTTATTGCTTTTTCATACCTGCCCTTAAAGGTGTTCATTTCTTCTGCACCATCTCGCCCTTGCCACGGCGAGCACGTTTCTCTTTCTGCAGGTAAAGTTGTAGCAGGGAGGAGCCGGACGGAGGTGGGGTTCCCCCAAGGCTTTTGGGGGCTCTAAATTAGGTAGTGAAAGACTTCCTGGGTAGTTTGTTTGCACCGAATTGAAAAGAGAACAAGGGTAGGAAAGGACAGTCTTCCTAAGGGTGGCTGCACCTGGCAGGTCTGTGAGCAGAGCCACGGGCAGATGGAAAGACCTGCACATACAGGCGGCAGGTGGCACACAAACTCCCCCACTCTGTGGGGGTGGCTTTCTGGTTCCTCTAAAAGGTGCTGCCAGAGCCATTCCCAGGCTCAGCAACCGTGAGGACAGCACACTGGGCAAAGAAGACTTGGCCGGCCTCCCTGGCCACTGAGCACTTCCTGTCTCCACTTGGTTTGAGGTAAACAACCACAGACTCATGTTTTGTCTTCAGATTCCAGCATCTAAGTTTGAGCCCCTAAAAGCTGGGTATTTTAAGAAAAAATATAAAGCAAGCATTTTAAGGCAAAGTGGCACCTTCCTATTTCTCTCACCTTCCTGTAGTACAAGAAATGAATGTCTCCAAACCTGAGATAAATCCTCCAGACAAAACTTTCTCATTCTCACCTTCCATGTTAAATAAGAAAGGTCAACCACAAAATACCATGGGATTCCACATATGTATGTGAGCAAAGCTAAATATATCGCTTACAGACACATGCACACACACACACACACACGTGGTGTAACTGTAAAGAGAAGGGAGGGACGAGTGAAATGCAGGCAAGGAAATAGCTCTGGGGTGGGGCGAGGTGGCAGGCTGGTCTGGAGGGCCCCAAGGGGTTTCTGTGGGACCCGGTCATGCTGTGTACCTGGGGTGGGCACTGAGCCACCGTTCATTGACTCTTCACGTTGGACACCCTTCTGTACACTCATGTTTGATGGGATTTCACAGTATACAAAAAGCTCAATTTCTTGTCTTCCCCAACAAAGCCCCAAAAGTAAAAACTGACCCCACAAAACACACGGGTAGGAAACACTAGTGTCACTGAACATCAGGGAGCTCACAGTGTGGCACCAAAGCCACGGTGCTGAGCTGGAGCCACCAGCCTCTGCGTGGAAAGGGCCATCCCCGCCTGCAGCCTAGGATCCGGGGGGAGGCAGTCCCTGCTTGCTGCGTCCGGCCAGGTGGCATGGTGCCTGTGGGGACCACCCATGGCATACACTAGCCTGGGCTGGTTCCAGGAAGGAAGGACGCGCCGACAGGCATCGTGAGCAGCTCGGCCTCCTCTTCCGCTTCCCTCAGGCAACCTCCAGATGGTCTCTGGTTCCAGAAGGACATGCTGACACCCCTGCCCGTGCCCAGCCATTTGTAACATGAATTGCTATGGCTCTGTGGCCTGTGAGGCAAAAGATAGGCCTTCCCCCATGGCAGGCAGAGCTCCACTTTCCCTCCAGTGACAAAATTAACTGCAGTGAATTCAGAGACAACAGCGTGGGCTGCAGGGAGTGCATCTGTGTTTATTATGACATTCTGCACAGAAACTAGACCGTGCAGACATGGGGCAAGACCAGCAGTGCAATGTGGGGCTACCTGCAAAGGACCGAGGCCAACAGCAAGCAGCTCCAGCAGCGGCTGTGGCTTCACTCCACGTGCTGCCTGCCTCGGCGGGGAGGGACAGGAGCCAGGTCAAACAAGATCCCAGAAGTGAGGCTTCAGCCTCTGCTACAACTGCCTGCTGGAACTTCTACCACTGTCTCCTTTTAGGAGACTGAAGGCAACAGTAGTTCGGGGGACCCTAGGACATCTTCCCCCTGCCCACCATCTGCTTTGACGTGGATGAAGTAAGCACCTCGACCTAGCTCCTTCATCCAGACTCAGCCTCGATGTGCTCAGCAGGTCCCAGTGCCCCAGCTGTGGCCTTGCTCTGAGACACTTCCAGGGATCCACTCATAAGAGCTGTCCCCAGCACGCACCTCCCTGGGGCAGGGGCTTTACACAGCTCAAGTGTGGAGAGAAAGGGAAAGTATGTTCTCTCTAGTACGGGCCCCCAGGGAAGCTGCTCTAGCAGCAAATGACAGCAATGTGAGGTATTTCTGTTCCATCACCTGGGACCCTGGTGGGGGCTCAACAGATATTCCACGAGGACGAATGCTTGGCTGCAACTTACAGCCAATCCACAGCGGGCTCAGTGGACCGGGGCAAGGGGGCCAGCCACCCCTAGAAACACCCCCTACTGACAAACCCAAACCCCCTCGGAAGTCCAGAGTCTTCAGGCCGCAGGAAGAGCACTGAGAGCAGCCCAGGGCTTGAGGAACCTTTCTGGTGACAGGAAGTGTGGGGTGAAGCATGGCCATCAGAAAGGACAAGCAGGGGCACCTCACGGCCCGAGCGGTCAGCCACTCCACTGGCCACCTCTGACCACATCCCTTGGCATGTCTCTGGGGTGCTGGGCCACCTGCACAGTGGCAAATGCCTGTGCAGCAGCAGTTGCTCCTGACCTCTGGCCCAGGCCACAGCCTCTGATGAGGGGTGGCATCAGGCTCCAAGGACAGACGCTGGGCCTGAGCTAGCAGGAGGGCAGACGTGGGGGACACAACAATGAGAGTGACTGATGTGGGCACTACCAGGACAAAGACCCAAATTCATGTCAGAGTCTTGGTCATTGAAAAAGCCGAAGTGAATGTATTTCCTAGCTGCAGCGTTACTCACTGTGACCGAACCCACTGTTCTGCCTCTTTACACATCTGGGTGTCCCCAGCGGCGGCCTCTCTTCTGGGCACAAGTGCAGCCTCTGCAGGGAGGAGGGACAGATGCTGGCCCTGTGGGAACACCCAGGCACTCAGCAAGACGAGGCCACTGACAGGCTTCTTCCTTGCAGCCTCGTGGAAGGTGTGCTCAGGGACACGCTCTTCGGACACGCAGAAGGACACAAGAGGGTCTCTGGAGAGGGAGGAGGGGACCCAGCCAGGTGACTCACAGACTGGCCCCCCATGTCACACAGCCCGGGTCTCAGCTTCGATTTTCTGCTCCCCATGCAGGTTCTCCATGTCCTGGAGCTGGGCCACGCTCTGTCGGATGGCGATCTCGGGGCCACCTCCATACAGGTTGTTCAGGTAAATCCAGGTCTCTTCGGAAATCTGCCCGTAGTCAGCTCCTGCAGGGCACAAGAGGCACACCTGGGCCAGGGGCCGTGGCTCACCTCGCTGTGAGGAGGAGTGGGGTCCACCCTGAGCAGTGGGGGCTCCAGATGGCCAGGCCCCCAAGGGCAGGAACAGCAAGCACGGGCTTCTATGCAAAGCCGTCAGACGGAAATCTCAGGATTTTCCAGAGAAATGTCATTCTGCTGAGGGCCCCAGAGGACACAACTCTGGCTGCTGTCCCTTGTTTCCCAGGGGATAGGGTTGATGTAAGGGGCACGACAAGGCCATCAGAAGGTGGAAGAGGCGGGTAGTGTGAGAGGTAGGAGGTGGGAGGCCTGGAGGACCCACACAGAGGCCAGCTGTTGGGCCTTGACTTGACCAACTCTAAGACAGGGGCAAGGGGGCTCCAAGAAGGACCGGGAGTTGGCAGCAGCCTACAGCCAGGAGAAGCAGTGGGGAGCCTGGCCTGGCCCAGGGGCCAGGGCCAGAGCCGGGTGAAACTCACCCTGCTTCAGTTGGACGTGGCCACTTCCTTTGACCTGCACGATCCTGCTGTTGTCAATGGGCCCGGGGGGCTCTGGAATGGATGCAGCTCAGGCTCAGTGCCTGTGGGCTTCTCCCACCATAGCCTCTGCCACAACCCCCACCCTCCAGACAGCAGAGCCACCTCAAGCAAGACTCAACACCTGCAGTCCTGCAGAGGCTGCCCTGGGCCTTGGGGTCAGCGTGAAGTCATTAACAGGTGAGGCCCTTGGAGCACCAAACGCCCCCCGTGTCAGTCCCACAGTGAGGAGGGGTTTACGGCACCCTTAGATGGGCGGAGGTAATCTCTAGGATGCACTCAACAGCTTCTGGCTCCAGAATGGTGGTGGCAGGAGCCGGTGGCAGGTGGGCAATGCCCTGATCTCCACCCACAGCTGCTGCTCACTGAGCCCCTCCCCACGTGTCATCTTGTCTTGTTTAATCCCCGGGAAGCATGTGAGACGAGAACTTTACGGAGATGGAAACCGAGGCTTAGAACAGGTTAAGTAAACTGCCCAGGGCAGAGCTGGCAGAGGCAAAGCCAGAGTCGCACCAGGGCTAGGAAGCCAGAGCCGTGTTCTCAACCACAGCCTCCCCTGACTGCCTTGGCCTACACTAGAGACACCGCTGGATGACCCCAGCACCCTCCCTGACCTGCAGGGGCTGGATGGCAGCGAGGGCCCTTCCCTTCCCAAGCAGTAGTGGTGCTTGCACTCCAAATGAAGGGCAAATGTCCAGTGCACAAAACCCACTGGCTCTGCTCACCCTGCCAGGCCCCCAAGTGCCAGTCTGGGAGCCCAAATGTGAGGTTTGAGGATGGCCACATCCAGGCCAAAGCCCGGCTATGCTGCTCTTTGCTGGGGACTGGGGGGACCCTGGGAGATCCCTGGAGATGGGGCCTATTCCCACCTCTGTAAAGCTAGGGGGTCCTTTCCTGAGAGGCCACACCCATCTATCAACTACAATCTATCGTTTAGGGCAACGGACACCTCTGAGTAAAGGGCCTTGCAGGAGGAAGCACAGCCTGCCCTGGGCGCCAGCAGGAAGTGGAGCGGGCAGGGCAGAGCAATGGCTTCCTGTCACTCCCCGCAGCGGGGAGGCCGGGCTCTGGAGAGCAGGCAGCTTGGGACTGCAAGAGCACTGTGTCCTCTGCTCACTGCAGAGAAGTGGCACCGAAGACCTGCCGCAGGCACAGACCCTGGGCACCCTGCGGGGATCCAGGGGCCACTGCGCAGCATGCTCATCTGTCAGCAGCCGCTGCTGTGGGCAGGCTAAGTGCCAGGCACCAGGGCTGCTTGACTTACCATTGTCCTTCCCCTTGACGAAGGCTTCCCACTCACGGAACCACTGCATGCTGATGCAGTAGATGACACCTGGCGACTCCTCAGCCTGGAACGCCTTGTTCAGCTGTGCAGGTGGGGCGAGGGCAGGTCAGCCTCGCACCTCCCATCAGCACAAACGCCCCCGCCCAGTCCTCACCCCTGACCCCTACAAACATACTAGACACTCACAGTAGAAAACCGAGAACACCCAGACAATGTCAAAGAAATGAACAATCCCACCACTCAGAGACGACCGCCGGTAGCGCTCTGGTGAATCTCTTTTCAGGAACTGTCTTCTAGCCCAGCTGACATCACACGGTAGGTGCTACTTTCCCCACTTAGCAGGACATGGCTACTTGCTCACATTTTGAACTATTCTGACAGCATCTTTTTTCAATGACCACAAAGTACAGGAGTTCCTTAGTGTCTCTTGCCTGGCCCTCTGCTGCTGAATGTCAGGTGGTCCCTGCATCCCCCCATTATAAGCAGCACTGCAGGGAGGGAGTGTGATTGGGAGCCTTGCCCTCATGTGGCTCCTGCTGCAGAGGCCATTTTCTAAATGGCACTGCCCTGTGGGTCCTGCTCTGCAGCTTGCTTTTGTCTCTTCCTGCTTATCTTGGCACCTTCCCACTCAGTTTGTGGAGCCCAGCAATTCTCAGCTGGGCAGACTCTGCCCCCAGGGGGCAATGCCTGAAGGTGATTTGGGTTGTCACTGGCATCTAGTGGGTGGAGGCCAGGGACGCTGATAAACATCCAACAATGTGCAGGACAGCCCCCACAATAAAGAATTACTCAGCCCAAAACAGCAGAGCCAAGGTTGAGAAAATACATCTACCCTATTCCTTTAGCAGGTGCTCAATGGTACACCAAGGAGATGAGCCTGAATTTACTAAACCCAACCCCTCCTGCCAGGAAAAGTCCTCTGACCATGCTGGCCTCCCACAGAACACTGCTGAAGAAGAGCGTTCTTCCTAATTGCACTCGGCTCTTTTGTCCCAGGTCCCCATGTGTCCAGAGCCACCACCCTCCCCACCAGTGCACCTTAATGAAGGTGTCGATCTCAATCCTCCTGCGCTTAGCCAGTGCCTCGATCTCCACCTGGCAGATGGAGCACACGTACAGATGGTTCACGGCGGGGCCGCCCCCAAACCTGCACCCAGAGCAGCAGGGAGAGAAACACCAGCCCTGAGGGGCGGGCCCCAGGGAAAAGAGGTAGCAGCCACACCCCAGCCCTGCCCGTGGGGTGCCCCTCAGCACCCTGTTGCATGGCTTGTGTCCCCATCTGGTGTCCTCACTGGACTGTAGGTGCCACAGAGCTGGCAAGGGCTCCTGCATGTGCACAAGACCCTACAGAGCACCTGCTCATGGATGAAGGACAGATTGGTGCTCACTTCCTGTCCCTGCTATGGGGTAGGAGCTGTGCTGGCCAAGAGCTTCCTCAGACAGACCCTGAGGACAATGTTATGGGGAGGCTGCAGATAGCACAGTATGTGTTTCAAGCCTGGGGAACCCTAACAGGATGTGGGGACACATCTCCCTGTGCATTTCTGACCTACCCCTGGCAGCTGGGCCAGGTGATCTGTTCCTGTCTTGCTACTGGACACAGCAGAGCCAGGCCAGTGATGCCAGGGCAGCGACCCCTTACGGGTCCCTCCTTCCCAAACTGTCTGGCCACGCCGGTGGCTGTGGCAGAGCCTACCCACCTAGCCGCAGAGTGACCCAGACCTGGGAGAGCCACCTGCTCTTGGTGTTGACAGACTTGACCCTGGAGGCCCCCAGGCCACAGCAGCTTCCACCATCATGCTAGCCCAAGCCCACAGTGCCCAGGACTTCCCATTTTTGCTCAAGCCCGTTTCTGTCCTTTGTGACTAGAAGGATCTAACTGTATTCCCACAAATGCCATGTGTTTTTACCAATGAGACAACCAAAGGCAGGGCTGCCTGGCTGGGGGATGGCAGGGGTCCTGTGGCATCCTTCTCCCACCTCCTTCCTGCCCACCAAGCCCCGGCCAGCATAGAGGCAGGCTGGCCTCCAGGACACCTTACCTGTTGTAGAGATGCTCCCAGACGTTCTGGGGTAGGATGACCACCAGGTCGTCGATGTAGTGGTACTTATTGGGCGGGATGCCTGCGGAGGAAGGCACAGGGAGGGAGTGCCAGGGCCCGCCCACCTGCACCTACCCCGCACTCCTGCCACGGCAAGGGTGCCTCACCTCCATGGGAGCAGAGGAAGGTGTGGTTGGTGATGGGCCCTGGCTCCGCGAAGGTGTTGAACTTGTTGAGCCACTCGCGGGACACGTAGAACCGCAGAAGGCTGGGCTCCCGCATGGCGGCCAGGGACACCACCTGCTGCCGCTCCCGCACGGCCTCCTCACTGCTCTTCCTTGGGCAGGTGGGGCAAGCAGATGTGCCATGTCCGGGGCATGTGCAGAGCCTCCCCCCACCGTGGTGTGACCGGGGCCACCCAGACTGCCAGTGCCTTTCCTGAACCCCTCAGTGACCCCTGCATCTCAGCAGCCACACCACTCCCCCCACGGGGACTGCTGCAGCATCTCCAGCCTGACTTCCTGGTTTCGCCACAGCAGCCAGAGGGCTTTGTTAAAAATACAAATCCTCACTCCCCTGGCTTAAAACCCTTCCAGCAGCAGGATGCCCAGGCCCACCAGGTCACAGGGCAAGGGTCAGGTGACACTCCCTGTTGTCCAGCCGGACCCCATGGCACCTACCTGTAGAAGAGCACATAGGCCTCAGCGTTCTGCACCACGGTCTCGTGGACCTCAGTGACGTACTGGTCGTCAAACTCGTACCACTGCCCATTGATCACATTCTGGCAGTAGGCAACGTAGTGCCCACCTGCGGGGGCACAGCAGGCAGGTTACAGGAACCTGGGAGAGAGGATGGTGGGGGGAGGCGGCGCCCATCAGGGTGGTTGGCCAGACTCACTGCCTGCCGTGCCGTGGTGGCAGATGACTGAGAGCAGGTCGTAGGTGGTGATCTGGGACGTGCACTCCTTGGCAAGGAAGGGGCGCAGGTCAAGTCCCTCGAGGGGGAAGGAGACATGGCTGCTGATCTTGAAGGAGTACATCACCTCGTGCCGAAAGCGCTTCAGGTGAATGCACAGGATCTGAGGGGGAGTGGGAGGCACCAGTCACTCCAGGTTCATGTAGGCAGAAACAACAAGAAACCTCACAGCTGAGGCCTTGCAAAGAGGCCTAGACCAGCTGATGGGGTCATGCCCACCAACTCCATCTGAACAAATCAAATAATTCCACATGGAAGCCAGACCAGGCTCACCATAAGGCACATGGATCACTTACAGGCTCTGCCACTGAGGGAGACTGGCCTGCGAGCTGGGTAGGTCTGTACGGGAAGCTGATGCTGTCACCAGCCCTTCAACTTCAATGTCCAAAGAACTCTGACAACCAGTCTGTGGGCACTGACTTTAGAAGGCTTCTCCACAAGGTCCCCAAACCCGCGCAGGACCATCCCAGGAGCCCGTGTCTCGGGCCACTCTCTTGCTCCAGCCACATGGCCTCCACTGGTTCAGCCAAACCCATCCCTGCTGAGTTTGCCCTCTGTTCCTTCCCCACTCCCCCCACTTACTTCCCAACAGCCCTGGACGGGATGACTGCCCTCCTGCCACTCTGATCTCCACAGGGGCCACATCAGTCTCACTCAAGGTGGCACTCTCAGTGGCTCCCATGCCTGCTTCCCGCTGGGCACTCACAAAACATGCCGAGAGAGTTACAAACTGAAAACTGCACCCTGTGCCCTTCCCAGGATGCCTCTCAGCCAAAGCAACAGAATCTCCACGGGGCCTCAGCGCAGAGTCGGGGAGCAGCCTGCCAAGGCCGCTCCACTCACCTCAGGCAGCCGCAGGACCTTACAGTACTTCACGCCGTTGCGCAGCCTGGGGACGAAGCACGAGCCAGTGATGTCAGTGTCCAGCGGAGGGGTGGACCCAGGCGAGCAGCCCTCCCACCTGGCCACTTATGGGGTCAGGGCCTCTGGAGGAGGCCAGGGAAAATAGGGGGAAATGGACACTTAGGAGGGACCCCGGGTTGCACACACTTACTTCTTACACCGCTCACAGCTGTACATGTTGTCACCTAGAGCAGCAAAACAAAGGGCCAGGGGTTAGCAGGGACAGAAAAAGTGAATATAATGATTCATGCATAAGAAATAAAACCCAGCAGGTCCTGAAGGGAGGGAAGACTCTGGATGGACCCCAAAGACAGGATCATAAAAAGGAAAAGGGATATATTTGATCCTAGAAACACTTAAACTCCTCTACAGACACCATCAGAAACAAAATTAAAAGGCAAAATGGGAGGGAGATGCAACATTAAACACAGAAAATGTATTAAAATCTTTAATGTATAAAGAGTCTCTTCCTGGGCCAGCCTGTGGCTCACGCGGGAGAGTGCAGTGCTGATAATACCAAGGCCACGGGTTCGGATCCCATATAGGGATGGCCGGTTAGCTCACTGGGTGAGCGTGGTGCTGACAACACCAAGTCAAGGGTTAAGATCCCCTTACCGGTCATCTTTAAAAAAAAAAAAAAAAAAAAGAGTCTCTTCCTTACCTTATACCACATATGAAAATTAACTCAACATGGATCAAAGACCTAAATGTAGGAGCTAAAACTATTAAACTCGCGACAAAACATAGAGAAAAACCATGATTCTGAATTTGGCAGTCACTTCTTGGATACAATACCAAAGGCACAGGCAATCAAAGTAAAAGCAGATAAAGTGGACTAAATCAAAATTAAAAACTTCTGTGAGTCAAAGGCCACAATCAACACAATGAAAAGCAATCCACAGAATCAGACAAAATACTTACAAATCATGTATCTGATAAGGGGTTAATATCCAGAATATATAAAGAACTCCCACAGCTCAACAAGAGCAACAACAAAATAACCCTATTACAAAATGGGCAAAGGACATGAACTGACATTTCTCCAAAGAAGATACACAAATGGCCAACAAGCACACAAAAAGGTGCTCCTCACGACTGGTCACTAGGAAAACACAAATCAAAACGGTAACGAGATACCACCTCACACCCACTGGGTTTGCTACTGTAAAAAAACAACAGAAAACAGCAAGTGCTGGGGAGGACGTGCAGAAATTGGAACCCTCGCACTATTGGCGGGAATCCACACATACAATGGAACACCGTAAGGAAGTTCCTCGAAAAATTAGAAATAGAACTGCCACGTGATCTGGCACTCCCTCATCTGGGTACATGCCTAGCAGGGCTGAGAGAAGAGATCTCTGCACACCCATGGTCACAGCGCGTGATTCACAATAGCTCAAACACCGAGGCAACCCAAGCGTCCACTGATGTCTGAAAGGATGGACAGACAAAATGTGGTCTATCCATACAACGGAATATTATGCAGATTAAAAGTGGACGGAAATTCTGACATACACTACAACATGGATGAAACTTGAGGACATCATGCTCAGTAAATCAGTCACCAAAAGGCAAGCATTATGAGTCCACTTATGTGAGGCCCCTATAGTAGTCAGATTCACAGAGAGGGAAAGTAGAGCTGTGTGGCTGCCAGGGGCTTGGGGAGGGGGCATAGAGAACCGTTTAATGGATACAGCGTTTCAGTTTTGCAAGATGAAAACATTCTGGAGATAGACAGTGGTGATGACTCCACAGCAATGTGAACGTACTTAATGCCACTGGATTGTATACTTCCTTAAAAATCACATTAGAAATGGTTCAGTGGTAAATTTTATGTTATATTTTAGCACATTGAAAACGGGAAAAAAAGTTTCCCCAAAGATTAATAAGATGTCAAACAGCAGAAAAATACGAAAAGCATAGTAATGGGAAGTTTTGAAAAGAGAAATACAAACAGCCAATATACTTAATGAAAAATGATCAAACTCATCTACCATCAAAGAAATGCAAAATTAAAGCACTGATCATTTTTGCCCACCAAATTGGTAAAAAATAAAAATAAATTAATCCCATGAGTCATAAGGCAGTTGGGTTGGGAGAACACAGAGTCCAGGCTCACCTTGGCAGGTGGCAGGAGTGGGAATCTTATGGGTTTAACTTTGGAAGCAAAGTCTAGCTGTGTGTCCTAAAAGCCCTGGGTTGCACACTGGCCTGAGGCCTGGGCAGTGGGGGTCTGCACACGAGCCTCCCCCCAGCAACCCCGCCCACTCAAGCCAGGCCACTCACCCTTCAGCTCATCAGCAGCAAAAAAGGCAGCAAGGCAGTCTTCCAGGGTGACTACAGGCCCCCAAAACCAGCTGGGGGTACAGGACACCACAAACCTAGAGACAGAAAGGGGACACTGGGGTGCTGCCAGGGCCTGGGCAAGAAAAAGACTTGGGGGAACTGTGGCTGAGGTCTGTCCAGGCCTGAGCCCCAAAAGGACACTGAAGGACCAGAGAGGCAGCTTGGCATGGTGGGTAGGGGGCAGAGGCCTGGAGCCAGACACCTCCCTGTCCTCGGGCGAATGACATCACCTCTCCCAAGCCTCGCCTTCCTCATCTGTGAGGGGCACAGTATGCTGTCCCCTCCTCCTGGTGGCCATACAGGTTCCTGGTGTCAGGTAAGTGGAGAAGGCATTGTGGCAGGCAGCAGGGGCTGGGAATGCTGCCCGCTGCTCTTCTGCCAGGGCCAGGCTGTGTTCTGTCACCTTCCCTTCCACCTGCCACTTCGTCAGTCTCCCCACTGTCACCTGCCCTCCATCTCCATGTGACCATCTGATCCAGGCTCTCCCAAAGTGGCCAAGGACCCCTCCTCCCAAATTAAGCAAGCTCCTATGCATCCATCAGCCCCCAGCTCCCTTCTGGACTCCCCTGGTCCCTGCAAATGCTTGTGCTTTGTTGCGTGGTCTGTCTCTGCCCAAGAGAGCCAGGACAGGACCCCACTTGTGTCTCTGGCTGCTGGGAAGGTAGACAGGAATGTGGGCATACCGTCGGATGTACTCCACAATGAAGGCCAGCCAGCCCTGGGCGGTGTAACTGTCCCCACAGGCGCCAGGCTTGGCTGGCACGTTCTGGTAGATGGCCGAGTGGAGCTTGGCCAAATCCTCCTTGCCAGGAATGGGTAGTGACAAGTCCTGGAATGTCTCAACTGTGGTGGACACCTGTGGGGTTGAAGGTCAGCCTGGTGCCCATCTCTGGCAGCATCTGCACTCCAAACCCCAGCTGGAAAGTCAGGGGCAGGGTGCCAGCTCCCCAGGCCCTGGACAGGGTAGCCCTACAACCATGGCCCTCCCCTGGAGAGAGGCAGGGAGCACCAGGTGGAGAGCCCGCCCCACCCCCTATTCCGGGGGTACCCACCCGGTCACAGGTGAGACACTGCACGAGGCTGAGGATGGAGCCGTCGAAGATGTCCGAGATGACACTGCGGTAGCGCTGCTCCTTCCGCCTCCGGCTCCCAGTGCTCAGTACCTGGGCTGGGGGCACAGCACAGGACTAGGCTCAGCCTCCGCCTGCCTGGTTGGGGCAGGGAATAGGCACCTGGGCTTCCTCTGCCAGGAAGTGGGGTGGAATCTTTGGGTCATATGACTGGGTATGCACTTCACCTCCTTGACCCTTGTCATCATCCACTGTAAAATGGGGCTCGCCCACTCACTGCTCAGGGGTGCTATAAGGGCTCAGAGACACTGCATGAAGGGCACACAGCCCAGCCCCTGGCAACAAGTGCTGGAAACGGCAGCCACGGGCATGGTTCCGAGCTTGGCCCGAGCTGGTCTGCCCTCCCGCCGCACCTCCGCACCTTTCTTGAGCACATACGATGGCCCCATCCTCACGGGGCTGGCACGAGGAGGGCTACTGGACAGCTTGGCATGGCCCTCGCGGTAGTGGACAGGGCTGCAGGGGCGAGAGGAGCTGCGTAGGTGGGCATCATTGTCTGGCTCTGGGGGCAGAGAGGGGACTGTGCTGGGTCACAGCAGCCAAGGCAGCCAGGCTGGGAGTCCTCATGCCAGCTCTGGGGCCCAGGCCAGAAGAGGACCTGTCAGCATCTCCTCGTGGGACTACGCCCTGAACCCAATGGGGACAGGTTTTGCTTTTGGCAGCTGGCCAGTATGGGGCTCAGAACCCTTGACCTTGGTGAGATTAATACCACATTCTAACCAACTGAGCCAGCCTGAACCCAATGTGTATCTTCTGTCCTGTGCCCAACCCTGGCCCCAACAAACATACCAGGATGGTGTCATCCCTTAGATTTCCAGCTGAGAGCTCAGGGCTCTGCGGCAGGACTCAGAATTGGGCTCCAGCCTTATTAGCTAAGTGAACCTGGACACATCACTCAGCCTCTCTGAGGCTGACCTCTCACCTGTATCCTGAGTCTAGTGGTGGAACCCACCCCTAGGGTGGGCTACTGCGTGCTGGCATTTGGTACCCAGTAGGTACTAGACAAACGAGGATGTGACTCCTCCCAGCTGTCCTGCACAGCTCCCAGCCGTCTGATACCTGGTGTCCGGCAGGGGCTGGGGGACCGTGGTGATGGTGGCTGAGACTCCGTGGGCTGGTTGTAAAGGGTGGCCATGGCGGTGTCCACATCAGCATCCTCGTCCACTTGCTCTGAGTTCGTGCGCTGCTGGCCCCAGGAGAACTTGCGGTCCTTCATCCGCTCCTTCTCGGAGATGGCGCGGCCTGCCTCGTCTGGAATCAGCAGCTCTGTCTCGGCCTGCGAAGTGCCCCCGCCATGACTCTGCCCATCACCCTCACCCCGGTCGCTGTTTGAATCACAGGACAGGAACTCGTCCTCTGATGGGCTCCGGTCGCCCTCCCGTTTCTCATCTGTGTCGCTTGAGTCCGAGTCCCGAGCCTCTGTTAGTGCTGCCACCGCTGGCACCACTGGCTCCTTGAGCTCTTCATGCAGCTGATCCATAAGGCAGCGCAGGAACTCCTGGGTGTCCTGGAGCAGGGGACAGGAGAAACCAGCCTCAAGTGCCCACTGCTGCCGCCATCGAGGAAGCCAGCCAGTGCCTGGCAGGTCCCCGGTCCCTTGCAGCAGCTTCCCATGGCACTCCTGTCCTAATCCCCATTCTACCAAAGAGGACACTGAGGCTCAAAGAGGCTAAGGAACTCCTCCCAAGACACACAGCCATAAGGTGGCAGAGCCAGATGCACACCTAGGTCCATCCAACTCCCCAGCTCGTGCTCGGAGTCACCTGCGACTGCATCGAGCTCAGTGTGGGCGGGGAGAGAGGAGGTGGCATGTTCAGCCTCTCCAGGTACCTTGCTCTCTAAAGCAGAGGCCGGTGGGGGCAGGCAGGAGCCTGGGGAGGGATGAGGGGGCCTGACTCTGACAGGGCTCAGCTGAGCTGTGCGCTCCCCACAGGCCAGGCCACCTCTGTGCCTGCCCCTTCCCTGGGCTATCCCTGCTCTCCCATCCTGCCACCAGCCCCCACATGCCCTCCCTTGTCCCCTCAGCTGTGGGTGCCCACACTTTCCCTTGCCACTATGACACTGTGACACAAGCACAGGCCCTGGAGGCAGGACCTCACCTTCCTGCAGGCCTGGGCATAACCGGGACCAAGCTGCCTTTTCAGGAGGACTGGGTCTCAAGTCACAGTAGTGACAGTTTTTTTCTGACCACTCTAGGACCAGGTCACCAGGCCAGCAGGAAGCCAGGGCAGCAGGGTTCTGGCTGATTCATCCACTGGGCCCAGCTGAGCCACGCACTTGTGCAGGAGGTGCTCTGGAAGGCCAGAGGATAGCGACAGCAGCCAACCCCAATAGCTGGGAACACTTGGAGTAGTGCTGGGCCACCAGAGGAGAACCTGGATTCCAAGTCCAGCCCCACCCCTGCCAGTTCCTGACCCAGGTGTCAGAAGCAGCACCCCCGGCCCAAGTCCTGACCCAGAGGGGGCAGGGGTCATGCAGCAGCCGGAGCCAGCTCCACACCACAAATAACAGGGAGGAGCCTGTCTCTCTCGGTCCTAGCAGAGGGAAGGGAGGGCTCAGGGCAGATTTCCTCAGGCAAAGTGTCAGACTCCAAGATCAGAGGAACTGACCACTGGCTTATGTCACATCAGGACACACTGAAAGGTCCTTTCAAGAAACAGGTCTTCATAAAAAAAATAAAAATAAAAAATAAAAAATAAAAAAAAAAAAAAAAAAGAAACAGGTCTTCAATATGCCACCTACTTCTCCCTCTGGGCCTTCCTTTTAACAGAAGTACTATGTGTTCCTCACCAAAATCTCAATCCATGCAGAAGCACGAAAGCATCCTTTGCCATTAAGAGAGGACCACAGCTGCCTCTGCGTTTCAGACTCAGAAACAGCCCCTGCATTATGTCCAAGAGTCAGAGAAAGGAATGCTTCTCCTGGAGTCCAGATGGATGTCATGCAGCAGCCGTGTGGCCTTATGTAATGGTGTCCTCACCCAGAGCTGAGGGCAGCAGTACAATGAGAGACATGCTCAGCTAGGCCCGAAAACCATCCCTGCCACTCTGTGCTATGTGACCTGAGTGAGGCATGGGACCTCTCTGAGACTCACCTCCTTCCCTGTAACATGGGGATGATGACAGTGCCCACCGCATGAGAGTACTGTAAGGATTAAACAGGGCCATACTGCTGTGGCACGTCATGTAATAAATGGCTACTGTGAATTTGGATCACTGTGGATGTTGTCACTCCCCAAAAAAGAAGGGTGCTCAGGTGTCACTGGGCTTCTTAGGCAGAAGCCTGGTGTTCCTCCAAGCACAGGTGTGAGCAGAAGAGTGCCTAGCAGCCCTCAACCTGGGACAGGATGGCGGGCAGAGACAGGGACAGGAGGAGAGAGTCAGAGGCATCCTCTGAATGACTGCTGTTCTACATGCAAACCCCACACTTGGGAGCCCAGCTCCTCTGCCAGCCAGTGGGGACGCTCCTGCCACACGGCAGTCTGGGACAGGACGGGACCACAGGAGCCTCAGCTGGGGGCAAAGAGGCACACGCAGGGCTGGCCCCGTGGCTCACTCGGGAGAGTGCAGTGCTGTTAGCACCGAGGCTGCGAGTTCGGATCCTATATAGGGATGGCTGGTGCACTCACTGGGTGAGCGTGGTGCGGACAACACCGTGCCGAGGGTTGCAATCCCCTTACCAGTCAGGAAAAAAAAAAAAAAAAAAAAAGAGGCACATGCAGCTGCACTTGCTTCGTCCTGGTCTTGCAATTTTATAACACAGAAAGATACGGTTGGTTTTGAGGGGATTCTCTGGATTAAAGTTTTTAATAAAAACTTTTACTTTAATAAAGGTACAACTCTGCCTGTGGTTTGGGGAACAAGAAACCATGTGCTGCTCTGAATGCAGAACTGAGGGGCATGGATACTGCAGCGAGGCTGCCTGAGTCCAAATTTCCCCTTCATCATTCACCTGCTATGTGATTTGGGAACGCGACATGGCCCCGAGCCTCAGTCTCCCCATCTATAAAGTGGGGTTAAAGCAAGTGTGTGAGTTTTTTTTCTCTTAAGTTAATTAATAAAATTTTCCTTCTTTCATTTTGAAAAAGAAATAAATAAGATGGGGTTAAACACCAGAAGGTTGCTGAGAGGCTCCCACGTCCTCCCACATGCGAAGGGCTTAGGCCATGACAGCCTGGGCCATGTGATCCCTCAGCAACACTCAGCTGCTGCTGCTGTTTTCCACTCTGGTTTTGGCTTCAAAGCCAGGCCTGGTAGGTAACCGCCCTGGGTGTCCCCTGGGCAGCTCAGATGGCCTACCTGCTGGGCATAGCCTCGGAACATTGGGTTGACCAACTTGATCCCGTGAGACAGGCTGGTGGGGATCACGTAGCTTGGCCTGTAGGAAGACCACACCTGTTAGTACAGGTGGCCTATCTTGAGCTGCTCAATCCTGAGAAGCAGGCAGGCAGCCAGGATGGCTGGACCAGACTCAGAGGCATCTCCCAAAATCTTGGGAGGTGCCACCAGGCCAGGAGCCCCAACAAGCTCACATGTCACTACAGTCAAGAAGGAAAATGTCAAGTCATGGCTGCCTTGGTCCAGGACGAGAGCGCTCACCAGGATGGCATCATTTCCCGCTTGTCCATGACAAGCCCACTTCACACATTACGAGTTTTCATTCTAAAACATTTACTGTGGTTTTTCTCATTTCAAATGCAACACATGTCCATTATTGAGAAATCTAAAATTTCACAAAAGCACAACAAAGAAACACCACCACTAATGCAACCACCCAGAGATAACTTGCATTAAGATTTCCAGATCTTTCTGTGAAAATACAGACACATATACAAAAGTACATACAGGTATATACTTAAACAAACGTGGCTTGTTACACTATAGGAATTATATTATGTCATACTGTTTTTAAATCAGCTTCTACACTTAATACATTTCTATGCACTCACTTTAAATTATTCCCAACCTTACCAGGAAAGAACTACGTAAAAAAAATTAAATTAAAAATATTATTCCCGGGCCGGCCCGTGGCTCACTCGGGAGAGTGTGGTGCTGATAACACCAAGGCCTCAGGTTCGGATCCCATATACGGATGGCCGGTTCGCTCACTGGCTGAGCGTGGTGCTGACAACACCAAGTCAAGGGTTAAGATCCCCTTACCGGTCATCTTTAAAAAAAAAAAATAAATAAATAAAATAAAAATATTATTCCCAACTTTGACTTTTCCTGGAGAAACAGATTGACCCCAAGCTTCCGGTCTTTCACTTCACATCACACTGAGCCAGAAGCCTCTGCCAGTCAGCAACAGCCACCCTCTTATGAGCGAACACACACACACACACACACATACACACACACACACACACACACACACACACAGTCACCACACACACACACACACACACACACACACACACAGTCACCACACACACACACACACACACACAGTCATCATACACATACACACACACACACACACACACACAGTCATCACACACACACACACTCTCTCTCTCTCTCTCTCTCTCCCTCCCTCCCTCCCTCCCTCCCTCCCTCCCTCTCTCTCTCTCTCTCTCTCTCTCTCTCATGGCTGAGACCCAGGACCGGTCACAGCACGTCCCTCAGCATAGACATCTTCAAATTCTAGCTCACCTTTCATGTGACCTTGAGTAAGACACTTGGAGCTCTCTGTACCTCAGTTTCCCCATTTGAAAGCAGGCTTGCTGTAAGCGTTACATGGGAAAAGTAAAGGCACGTGTTCAGCTTGGGGCTGAATCCACGAAGTGCTCCATCAAGGGGGCTGACAGAAAAGCTACACACAAACCTGCCCGAGGTCAGGGACTCGGTCACTCACCGTTTCTTGTGCCAGACCTCAGAGACCAGCTTCTGGTAACTCTTGCACAGGGCTGGCTTCTTGTCTGTGCGCACCAGGCCTCCACACTCCAAGAAGAACTGGGTCAGTGGAGGGCTGGGGGGCAGGGAGAGGGGGCCAGGACAGAAGAGAAAAGAAGAGGGATGTGGCATTGTTTAGGAAGAGCTGGGTAGAAAAGCAAAAGCCCTGAGTGCTCGTGCGGATGCACAGAGGCCCCCAGGATCTAGAAATGCCTGCAGATGACTAGAAGGATCCCACCTATATGGGCTGCACTGTGTCCCCCCAAAATCCATATGTGGAAATCCTAACACCCAGTACTTTAGCATGTGACTATATTTGGAGACAGAGTCTTTAAAGAGGTAGTTAAGTTACAATGAGGCCATTAGGGTGGACCCTAATCCAATCTGACTGATGTCCTTATAAAAGGAGGAAATTTGGAAACACCAGACACACATGCACACAGAGGGAAGACCATGTGAGGACTCAAGGAGTGGCCAGCCATCTACAAGCCAAGGAAGAGGCTTCAGAAGGAACCAGCCCTGCTGACACCTTGATTTTAGACTCCCAGCCTCTAGAAGTGTGAGAAATAAATTTCTGTTGCTGAAGCCGCCCAGTCTGTGGTACTTTGCTATGGCAGCCCTGAGAAATGAATGGACCTCCCTTTTCCCCTGGGGCAGATGTAAGCTTTCCACTGGAGGGCCGTGAGGCCAGGGGACAGCTGCGGCATACACAAGAGGAAGCAGCTCCTGCTCCTCCCACTGGCCCATGGTGCAGAAACCTTCCTGGGCCTGAAGGTGTCTTCCCCACTTACTCTTCACTTGTGTTTTTAAAAGTTACCTTATTACATAAAAAATATACATTTATTGTCAAAAAATTATAAAATATAGATAAGCAAACAATAATAATTGACCTTCATCCTGCCACCTGAAGATAGCTACTTTGAACATTTTGAGACTTGTCCTTCCAGACTTTTCTATGCACACACACCCATTCCTTCCCTCCCTCCTTCCCTCAGGGATATACTGAATCCCTACTAGGTTGGAGACCCTGTGTCAGGCATGGGAAATGTCCCTGGCCTCATGGAGTTGACAGTGTATCCTCAATGGAGAACAACATTTCCCCTAAAAACGGGACCACACCATATAGAGCTTTATAGTCTCCTTTTTTGCCTACTTCTCAGACTCTGAACCCCTCCCTATTTCAAAAACATTGCCTTGCATCTTTTCTTCCTGCACTCGCTGTAAGGCTGGGCAACAATGAATTTCTACTCCCTTGCAAATAGGCCTTTAAATTGTTTCCAATGAACAAGAGTGATGAGGGGCTGGCCAGTTAGCACACTTGGGAGAGGAGTGTGGTGCTGATAACACCAAGGCCAAGGGGTTGGATCCCTGTATGGGCCAGCTGCCAAAAAAATGAATAAATAAAAACAAAAGACTGATGAACCTCCTTACACATATACACAACTTTCTCAACATCTCTGGTTATCTCTTTAGGATAAATCCCGACTGGGGGGATTGCTGGGTCAAAGGGCATGAGCGATTTTTAGGAATTTTCATGTGTATCCTGTACACATGTCTGCAGGCAACACATCCAACATGGGTTGGGGGCTGCTGCTGCTGTTTCCAGGGCTTTGCCAGGACAGCTCCCAGCCCCTACCCCTCAGGTACGTGACGACCTACCAGTTGGACAGGGCCTGCAGGGCAGCATTCATGTAGCAAGAATTCCCAACGTTCTTCATGCCTGTGAGGCCTGGGAAACAAACACATCAGGGGAGGGAGAGGTGAGTGCCCTGTGCTGGTGAGGAAACCTCACAGGTCACACTTGGAGCTGAGATGTGGCCCTCAACCCCAGGACCCACCCAAAGAAGGACATGGAAATCTTCCAAGGAAGTGAATGTGGTTCTTGCTCATGACAGCTACAGTATTAAATAGATGGACTCCTTCGCCCCCATGCAGCCAGGCCCTCTGTCCCCACCATACAGACGAGAAGCGCATGCAGGGAGGGGCTAGCCTGCTCAAGGTCACGTTGCTGAGAGAGGGGATGAGCATAGCCAAGTGTCTAGAACCTCAGCTGAGTGGGCTGGCTGGCCCTCTAAGGGAGGCCGGCTCGCAGCACAGGTTATCTGTCACCCTGCCCTTCCATGCCTGTGGCAGCTGGTGCAAGCAGAGACAAAGACCCCAGAACTTCCCACCTCTAACAGAGGCCCCGCCTGGCCCAACAGCTTCCCTGTCCTGGGACCATTACCTCGAGGTTTCAGGTCATCGTCCTCTGACTCAGACTCTCCCTCGTCAGCCACAGCAATAGGGACAGCTTTCAGAGGGTGGCAGGGTGGCGGAGAGTCCTGTGTTAAAGACCCAGAGTGAGGAAAGCCAGGAGGATGGGGAGGGAGGGAAGCCCAGCCCCATAGCCCTGAGCCTGGACCAAGCCACCCACCTGAGCAGAGGACATTGTGGAAAGACTGGGATTGGTAGCTTCGCCCTGGAAACTCCCCAACATATTTTTTATTTGCAATAATGAATGCTAATGATTTATGTTAGGAGCTCCAGTGGCACAATTGGTTAGCGCATGGTACTTATGATTTGTTACTTATGATAAATTTGGGAAAAAACAGACATGTAAATTAAAACACCACTGACAGAAACACTGTTAAAAGTCTACATGAATATATGTAGACTTTTAACTGTTAATACACATATACACATAAAAGTGGGATATTGTGTGGGTTGTTTTATAGCCTGTTTTTTGTTTCACAACATCCACCATGTTCACACATGTACTGAGCACCTATCATGTGACTGTCTAAACGGGGATGAGAGCTGCACAGTACCCTGCTGCTCTGAGGGCCCTTCTCTGGTTGACACATCACCAGGTGGTTTCTGGGTATTTCCCACAGAGAAGCACACTGCAGTGACTACTGCAAATCCCTTAGGATATGTTTTAGATCTGGGATTGCCAGGGGCCATCTGCGACCCTGTTCTGCCCTCCCCATGAGACCTGGAAGGGTCTACACAGCCCAGGACCCATCCCATCCTCTGCACTTATAGCCGCCCCACGTCCCATGAGCTCCTTAAGGGAGGCCCTACTCTGAGTCACCTCTGCGTCACCTTACCTCCTCACAGAGCCCTGGGCACACAGCTGGGCTCAGTGAGCATTTGCTGACATGAGCTCCTCAAAGTCACCTGAAAACACACTGACCCAAGAACAGACTATGTCTGGGACCCACTGACCCATGTTCCACCTATACTCGGGTCACACTGCCCCCATCCTCAACACAGTGTCACCACTGCGCCCGCTTACCTGCTCTGAGAACTTGGGCAAGGAGCCTGGCAGGGGGGCCGCCTGCCGATGCTCCAGGAACACTTCCTTTTCACAGGCATAACACCACACCCGGAACGTGGTCAGGTTCACTGTCAAGTTGTGGTTTTTGGCCTAGAGGGTAAAATCCAAAATAAGGTCAAGAATACACTGGCCTAACAGGTGCCCCAAACCTGCACTGGAGCTGCCTCTGCTCTCCAACCTCAGAAAGAGGCCCCATCAGGACAGAGGCTGGAAGGTCAGTTTTTGCTCTTCCACCAGCCGGGAACACCTAGAGTTACCATATATCCAACAGGTGCATGTCAAAGTGTTTTACCTGCATCCTCTCACTTCTTTGCAGCAACACTGCTATGATTACCCCCATTATATAGCCCCAGCCTTTGAGGCCCGGAGCAAGCAGCTGGAGCCTGTGAGGCCCAGAGCAAGCAGCTGGAGCTGCAGTTGAACCCCAGGCTGTCTGACTGTAGAGCCCATGTTCTTGGCTGCCACACTCACCTGGGCATGAATGGTGCTATGGTCAGCAAAGGATTCTCCGCAGCCAACATAGGGGCAGGCGACCTGGGGAAAGAGGGAAGCAGAGTGGACTGGGGCTGGCCAAGAGGACAGTGTCAATGCAACGATTCTCTGACTCCACCCAAAGTCAGTGTTCCCTATCTCTACCCAACAGAACCCAAAAGGGATTGAGGCTCTGCCATCCTAAAGGAACACAGGACTATACCCCTGAAGTTCATGTTGGGCAGGGATGGCCACCATAAATGCTGCCCCTGCCCTCCAAGGGAGAGGGACAGTGCGTCCTGGGCTACTGCTGTCCTGCTAGAAGCCCAGGAAGGGTTGTAGTGGGGCCTGGCTGCTTGGGGTCCAGACCCTCTCCCTCCACCAAAACCCAGCTTCTTTCTAGTTATCAGGAACCACATTTTTGGTGGGGGATCCTGGGGCTCGTAGCCATTTTCTACTGGCAGATGCTGAATGGACATCAGGTATACAAAACAAGAATGGTGAGACAGTAGGGGCCATAGCACAGATAACTCAGTGCTATGGCCCCTACTCCACAGATGGGGGAACAGGGGCCCAGGGAAGAGACAAGACTGGCTCAGGGAGAGATTGACGCTAGAAGCAGGGCCAGGGCTCACAGCCAAGATGTCTGTCACCACACATGTGCCAATGCGAATACAGAACTCAGTCTCTTAGGAAAACAGGATCATTCAGCCCAGAGCCTTCTCCTCCCTGCTCTGTTCTCTTGCCATTGTTGATGGACTCGCTGACTCTGATGCCCTGTGCCCCTGACCAAGGCTTCCCACAGTGCCCACTGGGGACAGACATTCCCAGCCCAGAGTCTAAACCAAGCTCACACCCACAATGGCTGCAGGGTCCTTTACCTGGAGACAGGCCCACAGGTTGGGCCCGCTGACACCACATGACTGACACGTTCCCTGCAGGAGTCAGAGAGAGAGAGTAAGTGAGAGCAGCCCTGGGGGGCTGGGCGCCACACTCCTGGCTGGTGCTTACTCATCGCTGAGGGTCTAAGGTGGCCCACCCATCTAAATTAGGTCCCCAGAGGCACTTTACACTTGACTTTGAATGTTTTTTTATCATGCGCCTGTAAAAACATTTTCAAATAAAATCTTTTAAAACTTCAACAAACAGACCCCATAATATACTCTCTCATCACCTCTTTTATTCTTCCTTTATTGTACTTATTTAAGCTTGTCTCCCCGCTTAGACTGTGGGCTCCATGAGGTGGGGTGGACCATTTTGTCCACCCCTGGGAATTCACAGGGCCTGGTACAAATTAGATGAATATATCTGTCGACCACAAAACACCCCTGGGTTTCCAGTGCTCTGGATGACAGAGCCTGCTCCTTGTCTACCAGCATCCTTTCTCCCCTTCTTGCTCTAATAATAGAATGCATGAATTTTAGCTGAGCACATAGCCAGCCAGCTAAAGACTATGTTTCCCAGCTACCACTGTGATCGTATGGTTCAGTTCTAGTCAACGAGATGACAACTAAAGTGACACGTTCCACTTCTGAGCTGTGTGCTACCCCTGCTCTTTCTCTTCTTACCATTGGCAGGAATGTAGATGTGATGGCAGGAGCTGAGGCAACCACCTTGGACTCAGAGATGGAAGCCATGTGTTGAGAACAGCAGAGTGCCCTACCAGGCCTACCTACCTCTGGTCTGCTCTATGAGAGAAAAACACACTTCTATCTCATTCAAGTCACTGTATTTCAGGGTCTCTTTGTCACAGCAACTGCCAACTGAGATCCTACAACACCTGATATGCTTCCATCAGTTGGAAGAAGAGTTCTAAATAATAGTCTCTGACAGCAGCTGTATCACCAGGCTTAATCAGAGTGACAGCTGACACCTGGTGAGGGATTACAGGGAACCAAGTATCCAGCTAAGTCCTTTCCACATTGCTTATGTGATCCCCACCAGTCTGTGCGGCAGGTCCCCCAAGATCCCCTTTTCACAGATGAGAAACAGGGACTCAGAGGTTCATACCCCTGACATAGAACATGATCAAAAGGTGAAGCCAAGGAGCTTGGGCCCCAAAGAAGGAAGGTCATCAAATCTGTCACCAAGAAAGGCTAGTTTCCCCCGAGGGTGGCCATGTCAGCTCCCAGGCCTCCACAGAAACCTCTCATTCTCACTAAACCCAGGTTCTGGCTGTATCTATAAAAAGGCTGAACACAGAACTCTCAATAGGCTTGAGGGGAAGCAGCTCATCCCGTACAACAGAGCTGAGACCCACACTCTGTGATTTAGGGTCTGTCTCCCATCAAGGATGCTGTCGGGTGACAAGAGACCAGTCAGTCTGCACAGCAGACTCAAAAGCCACAGCCCATGACCTTTCTGAATTTACATTTTCTGATTTCACAATTCACTCCATCTTCCCAGATGTTTTTTTTCCTTTCAGTCATTTGAATTATAAAAGTATTGTATGCTTGCTGTAACAATTCAAATGATATATGTACATACTGCATATGAGTTAAAGTACAGTATATAATATATAATACATATACATGTGCTTCAAAAAGTTTGTGGAAAAATAGAATTAAAACATAATATTAATCTTTCAAAGACAGACACAGAGAGGAGAAGGCTGTGCAATAAGGGGGGCAGAAAAAAAAAAGATAATATTAATCTTTCCATGAACTTTTTGAAGATCCCTCAGATACACTGTAATGATTTGAATCTGTCCCTCCATACATTCTCCTTATACAAACATACAGGCACAGATCTCAGGGGGGTGATTTTCAGTAAAAATAAGACATACAATACATATTTCTCTGTAACATGCTTTTGTCACCTATGCATGGTCATCCTTCTAAGTTTGTACATAGAGACCACACCTCATGCTTTGCAGTAACTGCACAGTGTCCCACACTATGGACACACTATAATTTAGCCACCATTCTCTTCTTGATGGATATTCAGACTGTCACCAGTTTTTCCCTTTTACAAGTAATGCTCATAAATACTGCTGTAACTTTTAAGTGGTACTTACATCTCTACTGGATAAATTCGCAGAGTGGAATTGCTTCTCTAAAGGTTACAGGGATTCCCAGCCCCACCACAAAGTGAGGGGTCCATTTTTCTCCATAACTGTCAGCTCTGAATGTGATCAGTCTCTGTTTCTGCCCATCTGAAAAATGGGCAACATCCTTGACCACCAGCGAAGTTAAGCAACCTTTCCCAAGTTTCGTGGCTATTTGCATTTCCTTCATTGTGAGCTGCCTGCTCATATCCTTGCCCCTTATGAGTATCTTAAAACAGCGCTGGTTTTACTTTATAACTTTCTGGATACCTAGACAGGTGCTGAAGACTCTGACGCGCAGGCCCGGAGCTGCCCCACACTCTCGGTCTCCCTGCTCCTGGGGCACTAACACGCTTCTCAGAGGCTGCCGGTCCCAGCCCACATCTGCCAGTGCTCTACATCCCTCCTCTCACCTGGTTCATCTCCTCCCTGCTCTCAGATTCCTCTAATTCCTGTCTTCTTTGAGGAGAAACTCTCCAGGTCGGTCTCACTTATTCCTTGGTGCAGACTCGGGAAAAACCCCAGCATCCAACCATGCAAATGCACCCGAGCCTCATTCTGTCCCTCCTTCATGCTACATGAGATTTGGCATCACTTCAAAAGCAGCTATGGGGGTGGCAACTTATCTCAATTAGTTAGAGTGTGGTGCTGATAGCACCAAGGTCCAGGGTTCCATCTCTGTACTGGCGAACTACCAAAAAATAAAATAAACAAAAACAGCTATGGACACTCCCACCAGGCCCATGACTAAACCATCTCAGGCCAAAGCCCACCAAGGACCTACCGACACAGTGAGGCCAAATGACCAGCCTTAGGTGCCTGGAAAGGAGACCTGGTAATATGTCTAGGAATCCGACCCAATCATCCCACTGCTGGCAATGTGCCCCATGCATGGTTCTGCCCATGTCCACGATGAGATCTCTACGAGGCCACTCATTGCAGCATCGCTTGTACCGGCGAGAGGCTGCAAGGAGCCCACAGAGGGTCAGTTATGCCCACACAATGGAACATGATGCAACTTCAGGACAAAGAAGGAAAAAGCTGTATCTACGTACTGAGGTCGAAAGAGCTCCAAGATACATCATTATGTGGATAAAGCAAGGTACAAAACAGCTTCAACAGTATGCCAGCATTTATGTAAGAAAGGGCAAAATTAAAAGTGACTGTATCTACTGGATTTCGTATAAAGAAACTCTGAAAAGATACAAAACAAATTAATATAAGTGGCTACCTAAGGGTGGATGGGAAGGGTGGGCATGGGGTGGGAGGGGACTTCGACTCTTACTTTCTTACGTTGTTCCATTTCTGAACCACAAGAAAGTGCTACCTTTTCAAAAAAGTTCAACTTAACAAAAACAGGATGACACAACACATCCTCCCACTCAGAGAAGAGGCCCGCCTTCCCGCACAGGCCTCCCTGAGCCTCCTCGGGTCTGGCTGCAAAAATGCCTATGGGCTCTGAAAGCAGCCTGCACTCCCTGCCTCAGTGCACCCCCTCCCCAAACAGCTAATGGACAGAGAGCATTAGTGGCTCCCAAACAGCCTGGTCTAGGCTATAATTAATAGTTGTTTGGATGCAGCCCCGGAAGGAGGCCTCCCAGATGGCCGCCAGCACCCTCATCTATGCAGAGCCTAAGTGGAGACCGTCAGGGCCAGCTCTTCCACTGCTTCCGAAATGGCCTACCCAGGAATGCCGCAGCCCTGTAAGGTCTGACCTTTACCTTAGATTTGAGCAGCAAGTCCTCCTTGGTCACTTCCCCTATGGAGTCAAGGTGAGGACAAAGGTCCCTGGAGTCTCCCATTCTGGCCTGGAATCACCTACAAGAAGACACAGGAATCCTGGGTTAACAGTGGCCACTGCTGGTGGGAGGCGGGGGAGGCTAGTGGTTAAGTGAACAACTTTGGCCCCATGTCCTGGCTCTGCCACACACCAGCCAGTGACCAGGGAAGCCACTTAACCTCTCTGAGCATCACACTCCTTGTCTGAGAAGATAATAGCTGCCCCCATGGGTTGCTCTGAGGATTCCTGGAGACAAGGTATGTCAGATGACTGGCCCAGGGTCTCACGCAGGGAGAACCCCTGGCCGAGTGTGAGGGGTGATGATTAGAATCCCTGGTAGGGAAGATGCAAGTCTTGCCTACAGTCAGGGAGCTGCACGCCAGAGAATCCAGAACTGTGGATGCTTTTTAGAAGGAGGCCAAATCATGTCTTGGAGATGACTCTACCCAAGGGGGGCAGGTGGACAAGGGGCAGCATGGGAAGGCTGGGTTCAAAGAGCAAGCGGCAGATGCTGACTCCGGTCTTCTGTGAGCAAGCAAGACCTGAGACCACGAACCCCGCAGGCCACTTCTCTCACTGCCTGTGAGACCTCCACCTACTGGAACAGCAGAACAGGCAGGCAAAGTGGCACTGCCTCCAAACAGTCTGAGAACAAGGAGAGTCGGAGAGAAGGGCAGGCGAACAGCTTAGAGCACAGTCAGGAAAAGTGTTCAACAAAATGTCAACAGTGGTATATCTGGGTAATAGGTTTCAAGTAATGAAAAAAAAAATAGCTTTGTTGCCTTTGTTTAAATAATACACACTCCTCAATGGTGGCGAACTGCTCTGTACCTTGATTGTGTGGTGAATCTAACTGTGTGTCAAGACTGCATAGAACTGAAGACACAAATAAGTGCCTATAGAACTGGTGAAATCTAAATAAGCTCTGTGATATCTGTACCGACGTCACTTTCCTGGTTGTATCACAGACATATCAAAGATGGGTTATCCCTGAGGAAACCGGGTGAAGGGTACTTGGGATCTTCTGGTACATTTTTGCCACTTCCTGTGAATCTATAATTATTTCAAAAGGAAATATTTAAAAATAAGTAACTAAATAAATGCTTCAGCTACCTGATATTTTAGCAATATCATATCGAGGAATCTGACTGCTGATACTAGCTCCAAACTGCTGCCAAGAAAGGTCCAAACCAACCAAAGATGGAGCCAAGAGCAGTTCAATCAAAGATGGAGGCTGTATGTCCACCCAATTCAGGAGGTGGACCCCGGGCTCCTCCTCTGATCCTACTACCCACCCCAAATGGTCAGCCAGGGGTCAACTGGCCCAAACTCCCAGCCAGAACACGAGTTACTGGCACTGGTTAGGTGTCAAGTAACAGGCTGAGTGCTTTCCATGCATTATTTCATTAAAAGCTCTCCTGGCAATCTTTGAGGTATCTGTGATTAGCTCCATTTCACAGACAAGGAAATAGAGGTTCCTTCTTGTTTGAGGTCTCACAGATAGGAAGGATAGAATTAAGGCTGAAACCCAAGTTGGTCAGACTCTTAGCACCCCATTGACTTGCTCTCTCTTTTTAATTTATAGAAAATTTAAACATGCAAATGCTGGCAGAACCGAGGGCCTGGCTGGTTAGCTCAGAGTGCAGTGCTATCAAGTGTTTGATCCCTGTCCTGGCCAGCTGCCAAAGGGAAAAAAAAAAGGTAGGCAGAAGAGTATAGTGTACTCTCGTGCACCCAGCTTCACAAGTGAACAATCATGGCCCATCTTGCTTCATCCTGACCTCCTACATCCTCCTGCTTTTGTAGCAAATCCCAGACACACATGAAATCACATTTCATCCACGTAGGTTTTTCTAAGAGATAAGGACATGAAAAATAAACAACCCCATAGCCAAATTCCATTATTTCACCTAAGGAGAAAAATGCCTACTTGCTCCTTGGTCCTTTGGGGAGCAGGCTGTGGGCCTACCTCTTGGCACAGCAGCGCCCGCAGGAGGCAGCCAGCATCCGCATTCTCCTCAGACAACTGTGAGTGATGAGCTGGGTGGTCTGGAGGGAGTGGAAGCCTCTGGCAAGGAACCTGAGGGATGAATGAGCACATTTCATTCAGTTCTGTTGTTTTAAAATCACTCTTAGAGGCTAAAAGTAGGCCAGAATTCCTCCTAGGAGGGGCAAATGAATTTTGGGATATTTGGGATATCTGGCTAGACACACCCCCAAGTCGCACCCCCAGGTACAACAAAAACACACCACTTCCAGGACAGCTACAGAAGGCTTAGGCAGAAGTGGTAAATGCGGTCGCCCCTCCCAGGGGCTGCTGACCCTCCACTAGTCAAATGCTGGGACATTACCTTTATGATCCCCTGGAGAGGAAACCTTCAAGGGTCTGCAGGAGTGGGCCGCAGAGCCTCTTTCTATTGCCTCCTCAAGCTACCACAGTCCGTCAACCCTCCAGACAGGAAGGCCCAGCCCCTTTTACACATGCCACTGGGCCCCTCAGATCATCCTTTGAGCCTTACAAGGATCCTGTGCTGCTCAAAACCCCTGGCCCACAAGCCTTAAGCAACCCCAGGCTACAGGCACACCCAGGTTGATCAACATGTCACAACTACCCCCCTTCTTGACAGGACACAGTCTCCCAGACGTGGGCAGTTCAAAGAGGGAGAGGCAATTAGACGCTAACATTTAAAACAGTCACATGACAATGATGGGGTTCAAGGTTCTAAATTCCAAACCTCCTAACTTGAAGCCAGGTTTTTAGTTTTTTCAGTTTCTGCTCAGGCCAAGTGCCCTGGGTTGGCGCTAGTCCTATGCTATTTTAAGCTGCAGTACGTAGTTTTTTAGTGTCTCTGGTATGTGCCACATCTCTCTAGCGGGACAGCTGGGGAGCCCGGTTATGACCTTGATGCCCAGGACCAGGATGATGGTGACAGGCCCACTCTTGATTCACAAGTGCAATTGGACTTAAGTTCCTGGGAATTCAGAGAGAAAAACAAAGCCCTGTGGCTAATAACCGTCAATGTACTCTCACTATCCCCATCTTACAGATGAAGAAACAGAATTGGAGCTTAAGTAACTAAGGAACTTGGCTAGTAAATTGGGGTTGGGAAACTTTTTCAAAGGGACAGGAAGTAAATATCTTAGATTTTACAGGCCACATCAACCTTTGGCACACAGTCTTTTTTCTCCCCCTAATCCTTTAAAAATAATATATTTTAAAAAATTCTTAGGGAGAGCATGGTGCTGATAACACCAAGGTCAAGGGTTCAGATCCCCATACTGGCTAGCCACCAAAAAAAAAAAAAAAAAAAATGCTTAGTTCATGGGCCATATGAAACAAACCTAGCCCATTGCCATAGTTTGCCCCCTGTTCTAAGTCACCATGCTGTTGGGACTCCTGAAAGCAAGCCTGGATCACTGACATTCCATATCCAACTGCACACAAATCACCAACAGTTTAAAAAAGGCAAATAGCTCCTTCTCCAGCCAGCCACCAAAAAAATAAATAAATAAATAAGGCAAATAGAAAAGAACAGTCAAGAGGGTTAACTTGGCTCCAGATTTATTCTAAGTAAATAGTCAAGGTTGTGTGCAAAGACAGAATAACAAAGATATTCACTGTTACACCAGGGGGAAACTGGACATAATCTAAGTGAACAACAGGCAATTGGATAAATAATGACGCAACACACTGTTGTATCACACAAACACTAAAAATGATGATGTTGGTTAGAATGCAGTGCTGATAGCACCAAGATCAAGGGTTTGGATTCCCATACTGGCCAACTGCAAAAAACAAATAAATAAATTCAGGAAAAAAATGATGATGAGTATTGAATCTTCCTATTCATTAAATTATATTAGATCTGAATAAATGGAGAGATATACCATGTTCATGGATTAGCAGACTCAATATTGTTAAGACGTCCATTCTTCCCGAACTGTCTACAGATTCAAGGCAATCTTAGTCAAAATTCTGGCAGGCTTTTTTGTAGGTATTGTCAGGTTGATTCTAAAATATGTACAGAAACACAAAAGAGCTACAATATCCAAAACAATTTTGAAAAATAACAAAGTTGGAAGACTTATACCACCTGACTTCAAGACTCTTTATAAGGGCCAGCCCGTGGCTCACTTAGGAGAGTGTGGTGCTGATAACAACAAGGCCATGGGTTTGGATCCCTATATAGGGATGGCTGGTTAGCTCACTTGGGAGAGCGTGGTGTTGACAACACCAAGTCAAGGGTTAAGATCCCCTTACCGGTCATCTTTAAAAAAAAAAAAAAAAAGACTTTTTATAAAGCTACAATAATCAAGACAGTGTGGCATTGGCTCAAACACAGACATACAACTCAACAAAACAGAACAGACAGTCTAGAATTAGACCTGCACGAATATGACCAATTGACTTTCAACAAAGGTACTGATGTAATTCAATGGGCAAAAGATGACTTTTTCAGAAAATGATATTAGAATGATTTTCACATGGAAAAAAAAATGAACACCAACCCCTACCTCCTATCACACATAAAAATTAACCAGAAATGGATCACAGACTTTAAAAAAAAAAAAGGAAGTAAAACCCTAAAACTTCTGGAGTAAAATACAGGAAAAAATCTTCACAACTTTAAAGTAGGCAAAGGGCACAAAAGGCATTAATTACAAAAAGAAACACTGATAAACTGGACTTTGTCAAAGTAAAACATTTTTCTTTTCAAAAGACACTGTTAAGAAAATGAAAAAGCCAGGCTGGCCAGACAGTTCAGCTGGTTAGAGCATGGTGTTATAACACCACGGTCAAAGGTTCAGACCCCCACACCAGCTAGCTGCAAAAAAAGAAAGAAAAGGCAAGCCACAGACTGGGAGAAAATGTCCACACTACTCATATCTGACAAAGGGCTGTATCCAAAATATATAAAAGAACTCTTATAGCCCCCAAAAGAATAAATGACCCAGTTTTTTTAAATGGGCAAATGATTGAACAATTACTTCATCAATTACGAAAGGTTAACAAGCACATGAAAACAAGCTTAACATCATTAGTCATCAGAGAAATGCAAGTTAAAATCATGAGAAAACACCTTACACCCCCAGAAGACCTAAAACTAAAAGACCCACAATACCAAGCATTGCTGAAAATGGGAAGGAATTCTCATATATTCTGATGGGAATGTAAAACGGTATAAAAAGCTTTGGAAAACAGTTCGGCAGTTTTCCACAAAGTTAAATTCACACCTATCAATATGATATTGTAATTCCATTCTTAGATATTAAAACATAAAAACATATGTCTACACAAAGAATTACATACATTCATAGCAGCTTTATGCAATAAGAGCCCAAAATTGGAAACAACCCAAATGCCCTACAGGAGAATAAAGCAAACCACCTGTATACTCACATAATGGAGTACTAGACAGCAATAAGAAAGAACTGCCGATATGCACAATACGGATAAATTCCAGAAACATTAAACTGAGCAAAAAGTCATGTTATATGACAGACAAAACTAACCCATGGTGAATAGAAATTGGATCAGGTACCTGAGGCAAAGGGTGGGGATACACTGCAAAGAGGCAAGAGGGAACTTTCTGTGGTATTGGAATGTCCTAGATCTTGATTACGGTGTGGTTTAATCAGCTCTATATGTCTATCAAATCTTAAGAACTATATCTTTAAAGTGTATGCATTTTGTTGTATATAAATTATGTAAAGTAGATCAAAAGCATTTTAAATCAGAATAGACAAAAACTGAAAACAACCCAAATAACCATCAACTTGTTGAATGGACAAATTGTGGTATATCCATACAAACTAATATTACTCATCAATCAAAGGTAACAAACTACTGATACACATAATATGGATGAATCTCAAAATAGTGATGCTGAGCGAAAGAAGCCAGCACCCCCCTCCAAAAATATATAGTACATGATTCCATTTATATAAAATTTTAGAAAAAGCAAACTAATCTATAGTGACAGAAGGCAGTTCAATGGTTGCCTAGAGCTAGGATGGGGAGAGGGAGATTGATTGCAAAGAGGCACCATTTGACAAAACTCTCATAAGGCTACATTTTATTGGATATAAATTAAACCTCCATACAGGTGATTTAAAATACTGAAAAAACATAATCACACTTTATACAAATGACTGAGACTTATCATCACCATTGAGAAATCTCAGAACAACACCGAGTAATAAAACAAGCCACGCCACCTCACACCCATTAGGACAGCCACCACAAGAAGTGCATGCTGGCAACGGACAAATCGGAACCCTTGTGCAGTGCTGATGGGAATGTAAAATGATACAGCTGCTATGGAAAACAGTGTGGTGGTACCTGAAAAGTTGTAAAGTGTAATTACCATACTATTAATAATTCCACTTCTGGGTATGTACCCAAAAGCACTGAAAGCAGGGATTTGAAGAGATATTTGTACACCCATGTTCACAGCAGCATTATTTGCAACAGCCAAGACATAGAAGCAACCTAAGTGCCTACTGAGGAATGAACGGATAGACAAAATGTGGTCTATCCATACAACGGAATATTATTCAGCCTAAAAAAGGAAGGAAATTCTGACACATGCTATAACATGGATGAGCCTTGAGGACATTATGTTCAGTGAAAGAAGCCTCTTTGTGAAAAGGCAGATACTGTCTGATTCCACTTATATGAAGTCCCTCGAGTAGTCAGATTTATAGACTGAAAGTAGAATGGTGGTTGCCAAGGGCTGGGGGAAGCAGGGAATAGAGAGTTGTATAATGGGGCTCACTTTTGCAAGATAAAGAGTTCTGGAAATGGATGGTAGTGATGGCTGCACAACGACGTGAATGTACTTAATGCCACTTAACTGTACACTTAAAAATGGTTAAGATGGTAAATTTTATATTATGTGTATTTTACCACAACTCACAAAAATAATTTTAAAAAGAGTTGCAGAAAGGTTTAGTATGACACTACTAAAAAGATTTGAAAAAGATGGCAGGGGAGACTATCATGACATGAAATACTCAATGACCAGGAAAGATGCTGGTCACTGTATCTCTGTCCTCTCTCATCCTACAGGTCTCAGCTTCACTGTCCCCTGAACAGCCTGGCCACCCTGTTGAACCCAGTCCCATCCTAGGCCATTATCCCCTCTTCCAAGGAAGGCCTTCTGTCTGCCCCGGCCCTTATTTGGCAGGCTGTCATCATTTTGGTCACTTATCCATTTTCTTGTCCGTCTCCTCTGAAGTGAGCTTGACGGTCAGCTCAGTTGGTTAGAGCATGATGCTGTAACACCAAGGTCTGGGGTTTAATCCCTGTATCAGCCAGCTGCCAAAAAAATGTTTAAAAATGTAGGCCCCCTGAGGGCAGGGATGTCCCTCGTGCTCACTCTGTGTCCCAAATACCTAAAACAGCACCTAGGACACAGTAACTTCTCAGTAATTATTTGCTGAACAAATCAAAAGTAAAAAGTTACATGACACCATTTTAGTAAAACCCATTTTGGTGAAATAATGTTGTGTTTTACACCCAGAGAAAGAACACTGTCACCACCTCTGGAGGATGGGATGGATTTTACTTCCTCCTTTTTTGCTTATTTGCATTTTCTACAATGAACTTGTGTTGCTTTTGTAATAAATAACCTAATAGTTTACCTAATAGTTTACCTTTAATTACTTTTAGTTTTCAAAATAAGAAAATAAAAAGAGCATGTACCTGGATTCCTTGGTACATTGCTCTTCCCCAGAACCCCTGAGGGCAGTCTGGGGGACACAGCCTCTGTCACCCAGAGCTCCCCAGTCTTCTCTGCCAGGCACATAGTGTGAATGAGACACTCGAAGTCTAGTCACTCAAACAGGTTTTCAGAAAAGGGGCAGCAGTACCCGAGTGGTCCCAGGACCCCAAAAGAGGAAACACCTGAGCTGCTATCTGGACAGCTTAAAAGCACACCTTTCCACGTGACTCATTTGGTCCAAGACTTGCTCTTAATATCCATTTTTGCTTTATGTACCTTTAGATTGGATTAAAATTTTTCATCTTCTCCTACCTGTCCTGAAAATAGAAACAGATATTTTTGTTTGGTTGTAATAAAATTGATATACACCTCTGTAGAAGCTGGAAAAGAGACAAACATAAAATGAAATAAAAATCAAGAAGATGCTTGTAATTACGTAAGGCAGTGACAGAGACAGCTAGCCCTAGGTTCAACAGTTCACTCTGTCACTAGCAAGTTTGTGACTTTAGAGAAATCATCAATCCTCAGTTTCCTCATCCATAAAATGGAAAGAATGACAGCAACCAGGCTTACTGAGAGGATGAATAGGCCAACACACAGGAAACACTTGGCATAATGACTTCTGGTCAGTGGACTTTCAGGGTGGCTCAGATTTTCTATTGTTCTGCATGGCAAGAAGGCTCAAAAAATGTTTGGTACTATAATTTGTGTCTCTGGCTGTATTTATAGATCAGGAAACTGAAACTGGTAGGAATGGAAGTCACATGCCTGAGCTCAGACAGAAGGACCCCTCCCTCAGAGCCCGCAGGCTGACCAGCCCAGCAAATCAAAGGTGCAGTGCTGAGGGCTGGCCCATGGCTCACTTGGGAGAGTGTGGTGCTGATAATATCAAGGCCGCAGGTTTGGATCCCTATATAGGGATGGCCGGTTAGCTCACTTGGGAGAGCATGGTGCTGACAACACCAAAGCCATGGGTTAAGATCCCCTTACCGGTCATCTTTACAAAAAAAAAAAAAGGTGCATTGTTGACCTAGTCGGACACACAGCAGGTGACTGAGACATGGTAGCTCTGATCCTCCCAAGCTACTTTTTAAGATCCAAGCTCACTTCCTAGTGCTTTTGACAGGAAAGAAAAAGCCAGGAAAGGCAACCCCCTGGACTAGAGCAGAGCCTTGGACAGCTTTCCTGTTCTGAGGCAGCTGGCACCTGTGAACCCTAACCTTTGCTAAGCACCTCTGCTTTCCAGCGACTTGAAAAGTTTCTGTGTCAACAGAGGCTTAGAAACTGCCCCAGATAAAACATGCTAAAGAGACATGACACTAAAGAGACATGACAAAACTGGATCAGTGACCAAGGGGGACAATGCCGTAAAGAACATTACTGAGACAATTGGCAAATTTGAATATGGACTACACGTTAGATAACAGCATTTGTTACGGTCTGAATTGTGTTTCCCCTCCAAAATCTTAGGTTGAAATCCTAACCACCAGTACCTCAGAATGTAATTGTATTTGGATAAGGTCTTTAAAGATAAAATTAAGTTAAAATGAGATCTTTAGGGTAGGCCCTAATCTAATCTGACTGTATCCTTATGAGATGAAATGTGGACGCACAGAGAGGCGCCAGGATGCACACACACAGAGAAAAGACCACGTGAGGACACAGCTGAGAAGTCAGCCATCTGCAAGTCAAGGAGAGAGTCCTCGGAAGAAACCTAACCCACTGGCATCTTGATCTTAGACTTCTAGCCTCCAGCACTGTGAGAAAATAAGTTTCTGTTGTTGAAGCCACCCAGTTGTGGTACTTTGTTACAGCAGCCCAGGAGAATGAACACAGTATTACATCAACATTAAAGCTTCTGAGGATGAAAATCATTCTCTAGTTCTGTGACATAATATTCTCATCCTTAGACAATTCCCCCTGAGATATGTGAGATATGTGTCTGCAGCTTACTGTTACATGCACCAGCAGTAATAATAATTATGATGACATTAAGTGTGTAGAAAAAGAGAGTTACAGCAAATAAGGCACAAGGTTAATAACTGGTGAATCTAGGTGATGGGCAAATGGGAGTTCATTGTGTTATTCTTGTAATTTTTCTTTAAGTTTGATTTCTTTCAAAATGGAGTTTTTAGCAGCTGGCTGGTTAGCTCAGTTGGTTAGAGCGCAATGTTAAAACACCAAGGTGAAGGGTTCAGATACCCTTACCAGGCAGCCACGAAGAAAGAAAAAAGTTTTAAAAGAGATTCCCTTTCTCTCATCTGAGATGGGAGCAGGGAGGGAGTCTTTTGGAAAATGAAACCCAGGCACAGGATCCAGGACCTACTCTGAGTGGGGCACAGTGCCCAGCGTCACCCATCCCTCTCAGGCAAGGACAGCTGTTTCTCATCTTATAGAGGAAGAGCAGAAGCTCTGAGACCAAAGCCACTTGCCTGAGATCACACAACAAGAAAGTGACACAGCTGAAAGTGAACAGGTCGTGTCTGCATCCACTGCCCTTCGCACCCATGCTTCTGTGCAAATAAATGGAGTGCGTATAGCAGGCATTTAATAAAGGCTAAAAGGAAAAGATCCCTGTGCTGCTGAAAGAACGAGACCCTGGGTTCAGACCCCTTTGAGAGCAGCTGGACCTACTGTGCTGAGTCTGCGAGGTGCCTGTCCCACAGCTGGCGGGTCACACCCCTCCCTCCTGACCCACCAGACCCTCCTCTCTTGGGGCACAAGTGCAGAAGAGAGAAGGCAGTCTGGCACATCCAGCAAAGGGCCCACCATTCCTGCTCACCCTGATTAAGGGCAGGCACCCCCGACCCCATGCCTGAGTGAGGAGGAAAGTGCCACCCACCACAGGGGCAAAGCTGAGGAGCAGGGCCTGGAGAGGGATGGTCAGGCAGCACATCTGGACTGGCTGCCTCAAGTGCCTGTCATTCATTTTCCCAGAGGTTCTGGCTACATCCTCCTCCTCCCAAAGAGGAATCAGTCAGCTCCTCAGGATGGGGAAGGTGACTCTGCTGAGCCTCCTACCCATGCAAGGATGCCCACGAGCCCTGCCCACACTGATCCCCACACACCCATCCCTGCACATGTGTGCCCGTACCCCTCCACGTGTCCCTCTGCCCCTCAGAACATGAACCCTTCCTTCCGCCCTGCTCTACTCTCTCCATTCTACCTCCAAACAACTCCATTCTCCCTAAATTCCAAACACACCCCACCTCTTCCCTGAGTCCACCATCCTTCTGACACAAAGGAGATCCCTCAGGCCTCCCCCTGCCTTGACAAGCCCTGCTCCCCAAACACCTCCAACTCTCCTCATCCACTCTCCAGCCCTACCCACCTTGTCCCCTGCTGCCCCCAAAGGGCCCCAAGTACTGGAACCGACCCTAACTGCTTGGTCATGAGCTCCCACCCATGTGACTCCACTGGATCCTCACAACCACCTGGGAGATGGCAACGCTACAAGCTGACTCCACCTCCATCTCAAAAGAGGAGGATTAACTGGCTGAGGTCACACAGCTACTGAGCTGCAGAGCTCAGAGGTTTAGGAATCATGCGTCTTCCTCCTACGGTGGGGCTCTACTCTGTTGGTCATTCAAACCTAGTTTGAGCATAGTTATTAATGATAAAATCACCCTCTTCCCAGGTGACAGCTCTTACTGTTTCAAAGTCTTTATAATAAATGGAAATTGGCTTTCCTGAAATTTCTATGTATTGATCCATTTCTGCTCTCCAGAGCTAAAGAGAACTGTCACTTTTCTATGTCTTTAAATATTTGTTGTCAACTTTCATGTCTTCTTCAAGTGTCCTCTTTTCATGCTAATGTGAACCAGCTGGATTTTTGTTTGTTATTGTCATAAGTTGAAAAGCTTGGCTCTTCCATCACTGTTATATACTCCACTATTGGGACTTGTGCTCAGAGTATACACTCTGAATAAATGCTTTTGTAAAAAAAAAAAAGAAGAAGAACGAAAGTGAGGCCTAACAACCTCTAAGACCACTAAGCAGTTGAGGGTCAGAGAGGTTCATGCCAAAGGTCATACTGCCAGTAAATGGCACAGCAGGGACTCCAGTGGAGAAAGAGTCCAGAGATGGGAAAGTTCCTGCCCAGAGTCACATGGCAAGCTGGTGGAACTGGGATGTGAACCCAGGACCTACTGCTTCATTTGTCATATACCAACCAAATCACAATCTGCAACTCAATCCTCCCTCCTACTGCTGATTCTCTTGCCTTGCTCTATTTTTTCTCTTTTCTATAGCACTTATCTTCTAACATACTTTACGAACTTTATTAAGTTATTAGAACATAAACTCCACTAGATCAGGGATCTTTTGTCTCTTTTGCTGACATACAAAGGTACTTCAAAAAATTCATAGAGATGTGTGTTATCTTTTAATTCTATTTTTCCATGAACTTTCTGAAATACCCTATTTCAAGCACCTAGAACAGTGTCTGCTTCATACAGGAGATGCTCAGTATATATCTGCTGAATAAATAAACTGGCCCAACAAGCATTTATTGAATACTTACTGTGGCTGGGCTGCGAACCTTATCACTTTGCTGGATCCCAAATCCACCCAGCAAAGCAGCCCAAACCCAGGCCAAACTTGTACATTTCCTTAAGCAACCAAACTTCCAAACAAAACCAAAACCTAAGACTCATCTTTTATCTGCATAGAACCTAAATTTCCTGGAATCTCCCTCTGAGAGTAGTCTCATCCTCTGCCCCCCGCCCCCCCCCCCAAGAAAAGGCGCAGCGAGACTTAGAGGGACTGTAGTTCCTCAACCCAACCACCCATACCAGATTCACTGCTGGCACTTTTTCTGCATCACTTTTGCTAAACAAGACTCAATTAGATCTGCCACAGTGCAGGTGCTGGGTATCACTGGGTACTCTGGCTTCACAGAGCAAAGATGGGATGGGGTGGGGGCAGCTCATTTGTACCAGATGCTCCTCCCCGGGACTTCAGATGAGATAAGGTCCCTGACCTTCTGGCCTTTCCTTAGTGGTGGCCAGTGCCCCCCTGGTGGGAGGGCTGCTGAATGGGCAAATTCAGAGCCATCTCACAGTGCAAGAGCTGCAGACTTGACTCCCTGGGTTCTTCCAACAATTCCCAAGGAGCCTCTCCTTCAGCTGTCAGGGACATGAATGCCATGTGCATCCGGGTTTGGCTGAACAATCTGCAAAGGGCAAGACTTTGAGACTTTTAACGTACAGCTTTTAACCAAAGCCACAAGGCGGTTCCAAGAAGTCCTGAGTCTATTTGTCCCCGTCCAAGGAAAAGAACAACAATCTCAGAGAAAAGTAAGGCATTCCGGAAATGCTGCCCTCCTTCAAAATGATCTTCCAGAAGAGGGAACCAAATACAGACTACATTAGCCCCTCCCCTCCAGACTATAAGATGTAATAACAGAGGGCGGCAAACATTTACCGACCTCATACTGTGCCAGGTACTGTGCAAACATGCACAAGAGATCGAATGATCCCTGCTCCACCTTTCAGCTGTGTACCCTGAAACACGTATTGCCTCTCTGTGTCTCGGTATCCTCACTTGGAAATGAAAAATGATTGACTCTATTTCGTAGGATTGTGCGGAGAATTCAGTGAGATAATGCTCAGCCCAGTGCCTGCCCCACAGTAAGCGCTTAATAACTGGCACTTCTTTCAAAGGAAAGAGCCGATCCATATTGAGAAAAGGAAAACTACTATTACTTAAGGCTTTGTTAAAGACTCTACGAGCCATTATTTACGCATTTAGTTATTTCCTAAGAGCTTGCTGACACCCGTTTTTCAAATAAACTTTATCCTCCCAGCATCTTCGGGGTGGCTGGGGGGGAACGCAGAGGGACAGTCCTCCTGACAAAAGGACAAAAAAAAAAAAAAAAACAAGACCCGTGGAGGTCCGGGGAGGCGGCCGGCAAGCATCCGAGAAGGAGCCCTCTGGCCTCAAACCCTCCCGAGGCTGCAAAACACCAGACGCGCCTCTCCCCGGGAGAAGTGGCTGGAGGCCATTATCAGAGCGGCGGTCGGCGCTGGGGCTTTCATCCACCGCCGCTTAGAAGCGGTCATCTTTTGTCCCTAAAGAAAAAATGCACATCAGGGCCCAGAAGTCGGAGGAAATCAGTTAGCGCCCCGAGACGCCACGCGCAAGCTTTCAACGCTGAGACAGGCCCCGGCAGAAATAAACGGGAGGCCCCTGCTCCGCAGAGGCCGCGAGGCCCTGGGGGAGCTCGAAGCGGGGCGTCGGGGCCCTAGAGGGTGGGGCGCTGACCGGGGGAAGGGAGAGGGGCGGCGGCGGCCAGGGCTTCCCAGGCTCCGCTCACCTGGCTGCGGCAGATGGCGCACCTGGCAGGGCCAGACCCCGCGGGCCCGGAGAGGAGCTGGGGTCGCCCCTGCTCGGGAAGCCCGGCCCCCTGAAGCAGCCGGCGGCGGCCCGGAACTCACCTGCCGTCACAACCGCGCCGCCGCCGCCTGTCACTCAAGCGCGCCCTCAGCGGCGCCGCGAAGGGTCGTGGGGCCCGGCCGGCCGCGCCCCGCCCCCTCCCCCTCAGCTATCCAATCGTAAGAGGCCGACGCCACGGAGGTGGGGGCGTGGCCACGGGGCGGGGCGGGGCCACGGGACCGTGCGTGCCGGGGGCGCGGCCGGGCGGCGCCGGCGCTCTGATCGCACCAACGCGCGCCGGAAGTAATCAGGGACGCAGCGCCGCGGCGCGACGGCTGGACTGCGGGCTGGCACTGCTATGCCGGTCACCGGGAAGACTTTCCGTCGGCGCCGGGCCGACTCGGAGTCGGAGGAGGATGAGCAGGACTCAGAAGAGGTTCGGTGAGTTTAGGGCGGGAGAGAAAAGGAGAGACCGGCTCGAGGGGCTCACCACCGGCCGGGCGCCTCTCTGACACTATGAACTGTGAGCGGAGGTGTTTTTTTCTGCGGACGAAGAAATTGAGGTTGTTGGGCATGAGGCCGCCGCACGGTTGAGGGAGGTGCGCCCGGGATGCGCCGTGGATCTGACTCTGGTTGGGTCTAGGCGCAGGGTCACCCCCTGGACCACTGTGCCTGCGGCTCAGCAGCGAGGCAGTGGTGCCCTCGAAGGTGTCTGCTGCTTGTTGGCTCTGGGTTCCGCGAAGGATCTCTCAGTCTATGCGTTACTTTCTTTCAGATTAAAACTGGAAGAGACCCGAGAGGTGCAGAACCTGAGGAAGAGGCCCAATGGGGTGAGGTGGGTACCGCGGGGGGAGGAGGAGGAGAAGGTGGGGATGACAGAGACACTCCCCCGCCCGGGTCGCTGTCACAAATCTCTCCTCAGACATGGCCTCTTCTCTTGACACACTGTACACTTTCCACTGCCCGAAGAGGAGACTAGCTTTTTTTGCAAACGTTTAATCAGGACATGCCCCGAGCTGTGTGGTCTTGGGGTGTGCTCCAGAGGTACAGAAACAGGTGGTCACTAACTTCTGTTTTTCTTGTATCTGATTAATTGTGGAATGTACATTGATTATTAAAACTTTAGAAAATTTTACAAGTATAATCAAGAAAATAAACAGTACCCATCCAGACATAACCAGTATTAACATGAAATATTTTTTTCTAATCTGTTTCCTTTATCTCTTTTATAAAGATTGTGAGCAACTTTATATATACTTTTATTTCCTACTGTTTTCAACTCGTTATAACATTGTGGGCATGCACCCATACTGTGGAATATTTTTCAGAAAACCTTTTTAGTGGCTGCATAGTATTCCACTAGATGTATGAACCATAATTTGTTAACAAATCCCCTATTTTGGGACATGTAGATCCTTTTGTAAATTTTCACCATCAAATAAGGCTGCAACAGATACTCTCTTACAGTTGTCTTTAGCTGCATTTTCCCTGATGGCAAAATTTAGAAATGAGATTTCCAGGCCAAGATAATGTCAAATGGCTTTACAGGAAAGTGTGCCACTTCACTCACCATCTACAGTGTTTGCTGAGCTCTGTTATATTCCTTAGGCTTTTCCAGCTGACTTTGCGCCTACCCCTCAAATCTCCCTATTGCACTAATGTTGCAACCTACAAACCTCTTGAGTGTGCCTCTTCATCTCTGAATTGTGCCATTTCTCTCTCTCTCTCTCTCTCTCTCTCTTCCTTTTTGGGTTTTGCTCAGTGCTGTGGCCCTACTGGTGGGAGAGAAGGTACAAGAAGAGACCACTCTAGTGGTAAGTTATTGGGTCTTCCCAGGACAGTAGGAGGATGTGGCCACTCAGTGGGTGATTGTGTTTCCTTAAAAAAAAAATAAATTCCACTGCCAATTATATAGATGCTTCCCCTAAGCTGTGTTTGCTTTCCGTAGGACGATCCCTTTCAGATGAAGACAGGCGGTATGGTGGACATGAAGAAACTGAAAGAAAGGGGCAAAGATAAGTAAGTGCAAGACATGGTGAGATGTAAATTCGCCTTTAGCCCCTGCCTGGGTCTGTGTGTCCTCACAGGGCTCCAGCCTACAGCAGCAGCTTGAATAGAAAATCTTGAAGTGGACTTTGTGCTTTGCAAAGAATATGTTGTTTAAAGGGAAAGAGAATGAAAACTCTAAAAATTAGCTTAGAGCAAGTGGAAAGATGCCTTTTATAAAGATGTGTTGTTTATTGTCTTGCAAACCTATGTGAAAGTTTTGTGTGGAAACACAGTTACAAAAATAATACATTCAAACAATTAAAAAGTTTAAAAAATTAAAGTAGTCACTCATTTCCCAGAGGTATCCCCATAGGCCAACAGTTTGGCCACTTATTTCTAGAGTTTTCTCTGTTTACATATCATATATTTCTTTTTTTTACCAACCATAGACAGGATATTATACTTTTTTGCTGTGTCCTTGCTCTATTCTTATAACATAAAATCCAGCCTCATTGAGTTTTGACTTTAAAGCTCTGCCTCACTGTTGTCTTCCTTCAGGATCAGCGAAGAAGAAGACCTCCACCTGGGGACATCATTTTCTGCAGAAACCAACCGCAGGGACGAGGACGCAGACATGTAGGTGTCCCTCTGGCTGTGAGCAATTGGGGCTGGGCTCCAGCCGGATAGAGTCCAAGAGGTTTAGTTACATATGACATTTCTAGAGTTTTCTAGAAGATGTCAATGTTGGCCCTTCTCTCTCCACCTCCCAGGCTTGAGAACTTTGAAAACCTCTTAATCGTTGTTTAGAAGCGTGGTTCCTGGGATTTTAGATTCCTTGGCCAGTAATATTTCCCCACAACATTACAGGGATAAACATGGAATTGCACACTTTTTATTTTGCTAATAAGGCTATTAAACTACCATCTTTATGTGTTCAGAGAACCTTATATATCATAACTCCAATAGATTAGTAGGATATAATCTTATTATATAGGTTGATGCTTTAGGTTGAAATTTTCTAACTTTATAAAGAAAATTCAAGTTATTTTTACTTTTCTCATTTTTCCATGAACTGATGAAAATTTCCTAATAGATCTTCACCAGTCTGTGGGCCAGTGTCGGGAACCACTAATTAGAAGATGCCTATGGTGAGCTTCCTGCCCCTCTCTGAGGCCTGTGAGTTTTTCATTTCAGGATGAAGTACATTGAGACAGAGTTAAAGAAGAGAAAAGGGATTGTGGAACATGAGGAACAGAAAGTCAAGCCAAAGAATGCAGAGGACTGTCTTTATGAACTTCCAGAAAATATCCGTGTTTCCTCAGCAAAGAAGACTGAGGAGATGCTTTCCAACCAGATGCTGAGCGGCATCCCCGAAGTGGACCTGGGCATTGAGTACGTTTCAGACTCGTGGTCCTGCCTCTTTCTGCCCCCTAGGCAAAAGGAACAGCACTCTGCTTTCCATTTAAAAGTCACTGGGACCATTTTTTACCTGTCTGTTTGGAAACCCAAAACTGTATTCTCACACATAAATTGTATTCTCTCTGGCAGGTTGTCCAAAGAAGTGTCTCTGAAGGCTTGATCAGAGTAGTTGAAGAGTCTTAAGAGACCCTGACCACTGAGAGCAGAAGTGTTTCTTTAGCCCTTGTTCACAGCTCCCCAGCTGTTCTAATCAGGCCCTTTGTTTTTCTCTTTTCTTCTAGCAGGAACCATGTTGATGGCTCACTGACCACCTCTCCCAATGATCCTCCTTTCATTTTAACTACAAAATATCTGCTTTAAAGGGGGATTGTTATGGAAGAAACACAATGGTCAAAATCATCTTTGGATGTAGCAGAGAATTGGGAGACTTCTGAGTCATCAGCTCTTTTCCGGCCTTACTAGCTTTGAGCCTTAGGCAATTCACTTTACTTCTTTGAGGCTTGATTTCCTCTTCATCAGGAGAGGAGAATAAGTCCTGCTCTCCAAAAGAATGTGACTGTAAGGGAGCTTGATAAACTGTGGAGAGCAGTGCCCCATGACAGATGATTTCCTTAAGCAATGGTGGGCTGCCAGCCTCACCAGTCAATTCTGTGTGAGTACCAAAGGTACTGTGATCTAATGTGTGGTGTGGCTCCTTTCTTCCCATAGTGCTAAAATTAAAAATATCATTTCCACGGAGGATGCCAAGGCCCGTCTGCTGGCAGAGCAGCAGAACAAGAAGAAAGATAGTGAGACATCCTTTGTGCCTACCAACATGGCTGTGAATTATGTACAGCACAACAGATGTAAGCATCTCTGGGAAAGCAAGTCTGCCCTGGCCCCCCACCTCATTGGGTTGAGGTCCCCAGGAACTCCATATTCTGTCTGATGTGTTGCCTATCTCTTTTGGTCCAGTTTATCATGAGGAGCTCAATGCCCCCATACGGAGAAACAAAGAAGAGCCCAAAGCCCGGCCCTTAAGAGTGGGTGACACAGAGAAGCCAGAACCTGAGCGTGAGTACAGCAGAGGCCTCTGGGCTGCCCCAAGCAGTCAGTGCTCAGGGGCCAATGGAGGCAGGATGGGGTCGGTAAGGGGCTGAGCTTGGGCTTTGGGGCCAGGGCCACACACTGGACCATGACCATGTGCATTCCCCTCTCCAAGCCTCAGTTTCCTCATCTATAAAATGGGTATATTAATAGAAACTACCTCTCAGGGTTCACTAGGCTGTCAAGCATAGTAGAGCCTCTAGAATTAGAAACTTTATAATAAGCAAAACTAGAAGTTATTTACAAGTAACAGGTATTTACCGAGGTCTTTGTATGTTCTTGTGCACGGGGTTAGGTGCTGGGACTCCAGTGGGGAATGAGACAGGCTTGGTCCTTGCCTGTGTGGAGTAGTCTGGTGGTGGTTTCGGCATGGCAAAGAGCCTTTCCTGGTCTTTTCCTTTTCAGGGTCCCCTCCTAACCGCAAACGTCCTGCTAACGAGAAGGCCACTGATGACTACCACTATGAGAAGTTCAAGAAGATGAACAGGCGGTACTGAGGTGTGCACAGTGTGATGTAAATAGCACCTTCCCTACCCTCCCTCCCATGAGAAAAGGCTTCCTGGAGAGAAGCCTGCTCATTTACTAGCAGACAGTTCCAAAAACAGACTAACATTTTGAAACAAAACAATGTGCAGTTTTCCTACTTGGAGATGAACTCTGTTCCTGTGAGCATTATTAAAACTTGTTTGTAAATATGTTAACTTTCTCTCAGTATTTGTTCTGGGTCAGGAGGAAAGAGCTGTGTGTTCATGGTGTGATAATGCCCTTTAGATTGTGTTTTTATTATTGTATATGCCATCATGTCTTTTTCAGATATTTGAAACAGGGCTCAGAAATGCATCCTTATTGTTTAGAGCAGGTCCAGCTGATAGCAGAAAAATCCAAGATACTGGATCAAAGGGATACTGGCATTTTATGACTTTTGCAAAGATATCTGTTTCTTTTCATTAAAAATGAAAAAGCAAAAACTACATTTCTTATCACTTAGAATTTAATTTTTAAATACTAAATGAATCCAACCTAATTGTGTGTATTGTGTTTCCTTACACCAACATCACTTAATGTTTTCAGAGTCCAAGGGTTGGGTAGCTCAAATGTAAAACTGAATTACTGAGATAGATTTTCTCATTTAGTTCAAAAGATATAGACATGCTCCAACCTTCTAGCTGTCAGGTACCTTCCCACCTGTGCTGTCATTTTTTGTGAGGCATGTACATGGGTCAGGCTAAGGACAGAGCAGGTCAGTTGACTTCTGGGCTGACTTAGAGCAGGTATTGTGGTTACAGAGGTTTGGCTCTGGAGTCAGATCTGATCTCTGCTCACAGCTTACAAATTGTGTCCTTAGACAAATCCCTTTCCCTCTGAGCCTCAGTTTTCTCATCTAAAATGAAAAAGATTTTTCCTCCACTAGAATGCAAGGTCAGGGAGGCAGGAACCATTTGTGCTGCTTTTTTTGTTTGAATCCCCAGGGCAGAGCCCACAACCTGACATAGACAATGCTCAAATGAATGAATGATCCCTACCTCCAGTATTGTAAGGATTAGAGGTCATATGTAGTGCTTGGCTTATAATCGGTGCTCAAAACTTTTTTTAAATACAGTATGAAAAAGTTGAACCTTAAAAAATGTTTCCAGAATATTTAGGCATTTATCAGGTGCCCATGATGCAGTACGATGGTAACCAAGATGAATACTGAGGGTCTAGCACATCCCCTGGCACATAGTAACACAACAAATATTTATGGGGTGGATGGGGAAATAGTGGTTGATGCTCAGTTACTGCTTGCCAGAGTTTCCTTCGCTGGAGAAAGGGTAGCCTTCTGCCCATCTTACAAATGGCTGCCAGATGGTGGGAGCCAGATTTCTCACTATTTGGAATTTACAGATAAGCAAGGGGAGGAGGTTCAAATGATCCATTTAATGGACTGGAGTTGGAGATGACAGTATGAACTCATGTTGACCCTAATATAGGTACAGATTGTTACATACAGAAATATTTATAGATATCTGTACATACACTGATCAGTATATACACAGACATTTCTTTGTCAGATGAGATGGCCTGAAAGAAATGACAACTCAGTAGCAAAGAGCACACCTACCACCCAGATCTTAGCACTTTACTTCTGTAATCTTCCTTCCAAAAACCCATAACCCTAGTCTAGTCATGAGGAAAGCAGACAAATTCCAATAGAGGGTCATCCTTCAAAGATTTGATCAGTACTCCTCAAAACTACCAAGGTCATCAAAAATAAGGAAAGTCTGAGAAAGTGTCACAGGAGTCGGCTAAGGAGACACACAATTAAACGATATGTGGTCTCCTGGATGGAATCCTGGAGCAGAAAAATACATTAAGTAAAAGGAAGGAAATCTTGGGCCCGCCGGTGGCTCACTTGGGAGAGCGTGGTGCTGACAACACCAAGTCAAGGGTTAAGATCCCCATACCGGTCATCTTTTTTTTAAAAAAAGGAAGGAAATCTTAATACTATGGGCTTTAGTTAATAATAATATGGCAATTAATGACTCAATTGAAACAAATGTAGCATACTAATGTGAGATTTTAAGAATAGGGGAAATTATGTGCAGGGAATGGTATATGGGAACTCTCCGTAGTAGCTTCTAGATTTTTCTGTAAATCTAAACTGTTCTAAATAATAAAATTTATTATCTAAAAAAACAAAACAAAAAGCGTTGCCAACAGCAGCTTCGCAGAACCAAGCAAGCAAAGGCTCTGCCCCTAGTAAAGATGGCGGCCGCCGACCCCGGGAGGAGGCTGCCCCCGACAAAGATGGCGCCCACGACGGGGAGGAACCGGAAGCGCGGGCCTGGCGGTAGCGCGGGTCCCCGTCCAGCGCGAGAACTTGCCGGGCGGCGCGGGTCGGGGCATGAAGCCGGGCCGGGCTACGGTGGGCCTGCTGCTGCTGGCGCCGTTGGTGGTGCGGGCGCTGGAGCCCATCAGCCTGGGACTGGCCCTGGCCGGCGTCCTCACCAGCTACATCTCCTACCCGCGTCTCTATTGCCTCTTTGCCGAGTGCTGCGGCCAGAAGCGGAGCCTCAGCCGAGAGGGTAGGAGGGGTCTGGGGACCGGCGCTGGAGCTGGGCTGGGCTGGGGTGGGGGGTCAGGTCCCAGGGGGGCCGGGCCTGAGCAGAGCTGAGACCGGCCGGGGCCCGACCCAGGAAGCCGAGCGGCCCGGGCTGCAGATGGGGCCTGGCGCCCCGGCCACGACCACACACGGGCCGGACTTTGGCCGGAGACCTGGGACGAGCTGCAGGCTCCACTCAGAAGCTGGAGGTGTAGACCGGTTGTAAACGTCCTCCGGAGAGAGTTCTGCCTCCTTCCCAGCTGGAAACAGGAAGGATGTTGGGGAGACTCGCGGGGCAGACCAAGGCTGGCCCAACTGCGCCCCTTCCCTGCCCTGCCTCGGGGTGGGAGGAGCAGAGAGGGGTTAGGGGTGCAAAGTGGGGGCAGCAATACTGGAGCCAAGGGCCGTTTCAGGAAGGAGCCGGGCCAGGGCTTTAGAACAGGCAGGAGCAGCTGGCAGAGGGCTTCCTGGACCACCGTTGCCCTCTGGGCCAGGTGCTGAGAGCCCTGGGCACCTCGGCCTTTCACAAGGTGCTTGAAGAGGGCTTAGCTGGCTTTGCCGGCTTTCGCATGAGCCTGCACGCGTAGCTAAATTTCGCCAGCTCTTTCTGCCCCTCTCCTGACTGGCTTTGTCTTTCCCAGCGCTGCAGAAGGATCTGGACACCAAGCTCTTTGGACAGCATCTTGCAAAGAAAGTCATCTTAAATGCTGTGTCTGGTTTCATAAGCAACCCGAAGCCCAAGAAACCTCTCACCCTCTCCCTACACGGGTGGACGGGCACTGGCAAAAATTTTGTCAGCAAGATCATCGCGGAGAATATTTATGAGGGTGGTCTGAACAGTGACTATGTCCACTTGTTTGTGGCCACGCTGCATTTTCCACATGCCTCGAACATCACTCTGTATAAGGCAAGGACAGAAGTTTGGAATCCTTCCTGGATGACGCTGGGTTTGGGGTTTGTCATGGGATGGCATTTGGGAATTCCTTGCTGAAATGAATGAGTCTGAAAATGGCTCCGTATGTCAGTCCCCCTTTGACAGGTGTGGCAGTTACAGAGGGCTTGAGATGCACGAAGCATCAAAGCTTTGTGAAGCTTTCTGAAAACAGGCCTAGTGACACTCAGTGAGGTAATAGAGTTGTAGAGATAGACATAATAAAATTCAACTTAAAGATGAAGAAATCTCACTCATTTTGTGAAAGAGGAAACATTGGTAGAGAGGCCTAGGTTTAACTTAAACTGTAAAAGCAGTTTGCAACAATTAACAGCCTGGGCTTTGGTGGCAAACACACCTGGATTTGAGTCCTAACTCTCCCACCTACTAGCTGTGTAGTCTTGGGAAACTCACCTGACCTCTCTGAGACTCAGGTTCTTCATTACAAAACAGTGCTTGTGAGAATTCAACGAGCTCTGTCTGTCAAGTGTGTAACGATGCCTGGCACGTGAGTGTTCAAATACATGTTAACTATTGCCTTTTAGGATCTGCGTAACAGACCTACAAGGTGGGCAAAACAGTGAGATATTTATCCCTCACCCATGTGAACACATTTTCCTTCCTCCTGGGTGAGCATCAAGGTCACCAACTGTCCAGGGGTTCCCAGGATGCTGGACTTTCAGTGCTAAAATCGGGACAGTTTTAAGAAAATCAGGATGAGTCAGTTATCCTAGTTAGGATTTACACTCTATTAACTTAATAACTGTGGATTTGAGCAAGTTACTTAACCTCTCTGTGCCTCAGTATCTTTATCTGTAACCACCTTGATGGGACTGGGGAGGTCACAGTAAAACGTCCTGTGAGTAGTGCTTAGAGTAGTGTCTTGCCCATAGTGAACACTTAATACGTGTTCTCAGTTATTTCATATAAGTCACGGTAACAGAGTGGAAAACCTTGGCTGTTGGAACCTCACAGATCTGAGTAAGTCCTTGTTTAAACAGTCACTCGCCTTGTGTCCTCAGGCAAGCCACTTCAGCTCTTGTAAGGATCCTCCTCTGTAAATTGAGGCTAGTTCATACCTAGAGAGCAGAATTACTGCTCAGATTAGTACAAAGATGGAACACTGTAACTGTGGGCATAGTAGCCAAGTAAAATCCAAAATGATAAGTTGAGACCTACACTGTAACTTCCAGAGTCTTCCTTAGAAAACCAATAGCTAATTTCCCCACCTCTGTGAGAGAAAAATATCTATAGATCACGTATGAACCATAGTTCAATTTTCTGATTAAAAGGCTTCAAAGGGTCTTTACTCTTTATCTTGATTGCTTAGTATTATAAAAAGTACTTAAATATGTTTTTATGAACTACTTCTGGTTAGGCAAATTTATTTCAGAAGCCTCCAGGCGTTGTGTGAGAAACTCAGGAGTGTCACTCATCACACTCACCTCAAAGCAGGTGAACTCGTGGGCCCAGTGCCCTGCGTCAGGGAGCCTGCTTCCACTCCTCCTCCCACCTGAAAGTCAGGGCTGCTACTCCAGGCTATTCTGTGGATTGAATGAGAGAGTAGGTCACTTGGTCTCTGCCTTCTTCCAAGAAGATTGGTGTACACAGCATATGTATTAACATCGCCATTGTGATGACAAAGACCAGCAACTCGCTAACAGCAGTGATGTGGCATCTCACAGCACAGGAATTATAATTCAAGTGTGGGGCTTTGGAATCAATCAGGGCCGGGTTCAGATCCCAGCTGTGCCACATACAAATTTTATAATCTTGAGCGAGTTGATTAAGCTCTTTCTGCCTCAGTTTCCTCGTCTGGAAAGTGGGTATGATAATGCCCACTACAGGGGGTTGTTATGAGAAGCAAAAGAGCATGTGTGGAAGGTTCTCAGCACAGTGCTGAGCACATAGCACTTGGTAAGAGCAATCCTTTTCTTAGCAGTAAAAGTTGTTTCAGTTGTGCTTGCTGAGATCTTTGTCTTGACATTTTCCCCTGGTAATTCAGGATCAGTTACAGATGTGGATTCGGGGCAACGTGAGTGCCTGTGCGAGGTCCATCTTCATATTTGACGAAATGGATAAGATGCATGCTGGCCTTATAGATGCCATCAAACCTTTCCTCGACTACTATGACCTGGTGGACGGGGTCTCGTACCAGAAAGCCATCTTCATATTTCTCAGGTATGGGCAGGACTGGGACACAACTGAAGAGCTCTGAGCCCAAGCCGGTGAGCTCCGAGAGAAAACCCAGACCTTACTCACTGGAATTGTTTTGCAGCAATGCTGGAGCAGAACGGATCACAGACGTGGCTTTAGATTTCTGGAGGAATGGAAGGCAGAGGGAAGAAATCAAGCTCAAAGACATGGAGCACGCCTTGTCCGTGTCAGTCTTCAATAACAAGAACAGTAAGTAGGCCATCCACAGCTAGCCCCATCTTGGTCATAATCCTGCTCCCTAAGTGTTATAGCGTCACCGTCACCATCACCTGGGAGCTGGGTAGAAATGCAGATCCTCAGTCCCTTTCTGAGGCACAATTCCTGAGGGGAATCTGTGTTAAACTCCAGGTGACTTTCACGAACACTAAAGTTTGAGAAGCGCTGTTTTAAAGGGAAATTATTGATTGAGATCTTGAAAATTAGTTCCCCGTTTTCTTCGGCTGTATGATTTTCCTGTAGAAGAAAAACAGGTGGTTGAACAAGGCAGATTGCTGTGAGCAGCTCAGGGGAGGAGGTGACCTGTCAGGTCCCTTCCTTTCTCTGCGTTGCCCTGCAACTCTGACGTTCTGTACCTGAGAATAAGAGGCAAACCGTGTTTGGGCCCTTACTCTGTACCGGGCACTTTGTGAAACACTGCCCCTGCATATTTCATTTAATTGTTACCATGACCTTGTAGGTTAGAAACTGTTATCATCCCTATCTTACAGATGAGGAAACGGAGGCTCAGAGAGATGTAGCAGCGTTCCCAGGGCCATGCAGTCTGTTTGGTATTTCTGATTCCTGAACCTGAGGTTTTAACTTTTAGCTCACTGCCCCTCCTGGGACTGTCACGCAGGCCTTGGATCCTGAACCCTGGGAAGGGGAAAGCCATCTTGGTGGGGGCTGACTCACTGGCTGACACCCGTAGCTCACACAGGTTGGATGTTCCAGTCTTTGCTCATGTTCTTGAGGTGACGGAACAAAAGATCTCATTCAAAACAGTCTTGCCAAGAAATTCATGTTATGTGAACAGTAGGGGTTTTTCGGTTTTTTTTAAATCTGTGCAAATGGAATATTACTGAGGAAAGGCAAGTATTTTGTAATATGTTGAACGGTCTCTCAGCATGCCAAAAAACATGAACATATGCAACAGAGAAATGCTGCGGCAGATGAGGCCAGCTGCCTGGAACCCACACTGTGGAGGTCACAGAGGAATTCCAGGGCGCAAGCTTGGGGTCCCACAGACCTGGCTTGTCTGCTTACTGACTGGGCCTCAGGCAGGTGGTGGAACATTTGTTTAACAAATATTTATTACCTACTAGGTGTCAGGCACTGGTCCAGGAACTGGGACACAGCAGTGAACAAAACAGAAATTCTTGCCTTCATGGAGTTACATCTTCATAATAATAAATAAAAAACAGGTATCAGATGGGGGGAGATACACGCACGCGCACACACACACACACATCAGATGGGGGGAGATACACGCACGTGCGCACGCACACACACATATCAGATGGGGGAGATACACGCGCGCACACACACACATCAGATGGGGGGAGATACACGCACACGCGCGCACACACACACACATATCAGATGGGGGGAGATACACGCACATGCGCACACACACACACACACATTTTTATCTTTGTTGCCCCCAATGGACAAACCAAGAAAGGGTTTGGGGGTGACAAGGTTAGGCTGTACTCTTAAGGAGAGTGGTCAGGGAAGGCTCCCTGTGAGAGTGGCATTTGAGCTGAACCCAGGGAGTGAGCCACGTGGATGTCTGAGGGAAAAGCATTCCATCAGAGGGAAAAGCACGTACAAGGGCCCTGAGGTGGGCGTGGACTTGGGGTCACTGGGGCTGGTCTGGGATGAACACATGAGAGAAACGGGGTGAGATTTGGGGCTGGGGAGCAGATCATGGAAGGCCTGGTGGGCCACACTGAGGCCTTGTGCTTTATTGCATGTAAAAGACAGAGCCCCTTGTGGGTTTTAAGCAGGCGGTGACATGAGCTGACTTGGTTTGACTTACCTGGCTGCTGCTGAATAGCCTAAGGGGGGGAAGGGGCAGGGAGACCAGTGTGGTGGCTGTGGGGTGGTGAGGCGTGGTTGGATTCTGGATGTATTCTGAAGGTAGAAACCGTAAGATTTTCTGCAGTGCCATATGTAGGAATGAGGGGCTTGAGCATTTGGAGTGGCCCTGCCATTTACAGGGGGGACAGGTGGGCAGGGCTGTGGGGAAGGGCCCATTCAGGGAGCATTTGGGGCCCCCACACAAGGGTGTGAGCAGAGGATTGGCTGTTCCGGTGGAGCTGCAGGGAGGCTGAGGGTATAAGTCTGGGAGTCAGCACAAGAGGTTTTTAAAGCCACAAGAACATCTGAGAGCACTTGTTCTGCTGGCACGCTTCTCGGGTCTTATGTGGTTGGGTCCTTGTCCTTCAGGCTCTGCTCAGAGGTCACCTGCCCAGCCGGGCCGTGCCTGAGCACGCTTACTGCTTAGCCTCTGCTCTCCCCACCTGTTCTGCTGGGCAGCATTCACGCCGCCAGCACTACCCCATGCTGCTAATTCACTGGCTTGTTGAGTGTCTCCTCACCCAAAACAGTAAACCCACAAGGGCTGCATCTGTGTCTGTCTGGCTCTGCTGTATCCCAAGTGCCCAGGGCATGCCTGGCACAGACCAGGCCTTCAAGAATGAGCTGTCCCAGTGAGCTTGTGTGGGAATGAAAAGTATAAACCCCATTATTTAAGCAGCTTGTGTTAGGAAGCCAAGTCACAGGAATTAAATGGCAAAGCAGGCAGGAAACATTCACCTGAAGACAACTTGTGGGCTCATGGGTGATCCAGCGGATGCTGTGTCATCTCAGAGGAGGGAACGTGTCCTGGGTCAAGAGTTCCAGGAACCTGGGAGGGGTGGGTTGGGCAGGTGCAGAGCCAGTCCTCATCAGGGGGTAAGAACACATGGCCAAGGCGATGCCCTTATGGCATGTCATCCCATTGCCTTCCCACGCGAGTGCCCTCGAGGATTCTAGTTTGGGGTCCCACGGGCTGCTCCGTATGGCTTAGACGCACTGGTAGCAGCAGTAGGTTTCTGTCCTGTGGTTCTTCCCAGCTGCTGAAACTCTAGTGAGTGGAACATTCCCGCAAGGAAGGGAGTGGCTGGGAGAGCCGTCCCTTGAGACCTGCCCTCACCCTTGGCTTTCTCTGAAACTCTGCCCCTGTGAATCCGCTTCCTTCCCACTGTGCTTCTCTGCCCGTTCCCCCCAGCCCCAGGCACACTCTCTCCCAACTCTACCCCTAAGTCACACCTTGAGAGGCCTCCCCTAACCATCGTGTGAAGAAGGTGTCGCTTTCCACTGTCATGTCCTCTGCTCTTTGCCATCATAGAAGTATCACAACTTACAGACGTTTATCAGTGAGCTCAGTGGTTATCATCTGCCTCCCTCGCTGGCTCAGGAGCTCCCCTAGGGCAGGGTGCACGGCTCCACCTCCAGCACCCGGCGCGGGCCTGGACCGAGTCGACACCCAGGTGGTGTGTGTTGGTTGGGTGGATGGGTGCAGTAAACAGCACCTGTTTTCTTTTTTGCAGGTGGCTTCTGGCACAGCAGCTTAATTGACCGGAATCTCATTGATTATTTTGTTCCCTTCCTCCCCCTGGAGTACAAACACCTGAAAATGTGCATCCGTGTGGAAATGCAGTCCCGGGGCTATGAGGTCGATGAGGACATTGTGAGCAGAGTGGCTGAGGAGATGACGTTTTTCCCCAAAGAGGAGAGAGTTTTCTCTGATAAAGGCTGCAAAACTGTGTTCACTAAGTTGGATTATTACTACGATGATTGATAGCCCAAGAGTCATTGCTTTGAGTTGGTGAAGAAACTCAACACTCAGTCCTTTTCCAGGCCTCCGCCCCCAGCTTCTTTCCCCAGAAGAGGAGTAAAATAATGAATGTTTCCTGTTTGATGTGACAGGAATCCTCCTGGGCATCGGGACCACGGACACAGCCATGCAGCCTCCCCAGCCTTCAGAGGAGGAAGTAGCTAGCTCCCAGCCCACTCATGCCAGGGCTCATGAATTTTTTAAAATTATGTTTTAATTTCAAGTGTTTCTGTTTCAAGGAAGGATGCATAAGTTTTACTAAAAATGTGACTTTATTTAAAATGGTTTTTAACATTATGAGAAACCTCTCAGATTCTAAGCTGTTGGCTTTGTGTGTTTTTTTAAGTTCCCATCATTATGATATATGCTGTGATATGTCTTTACTGCAGAAAAGCCCAAGCACAATCCTTGGCATTTATTCTCTAGGTGGCATCACTAGGGGCAGAGGCTAGAGCAGTAGCCAGATCTGTCTCAGGAGGACCAGAGCCACGCCGCCAGGGGCAATGACGTATTTGGATAACAGAAGTATGTAAGTGGAGTGCTCAGGAAGCAGATAAGCCTGAAAAGGGCTTTCCGAAGGTTTGCATCTTTATAACAGTGTGAACCATGGGAGTGGTCGTAGTAACACTGTGGCATTTGTCAGAACCAGAGTCCTGAAAGAAAAGTGTTTCCAGCATGTCACTGGCCAGTCATCCACTTTGCAGGGGAGGCCCCTCTCTACTTCCCATTCGCGAATGAGCCATGCGCTCTCTGTACTGGATTCTGAATTGTTGAGTGGTGAATTTCCCACATTTAAAAAAAAACTTCAAGGGCCAGCCCATTGCTCACTTGGGAGAGTGTGGTGCTCATAACACCAAGGCCACAGGTTCAGATCCCTATATAGGGATGGCCGATTAGCTCACTTGGGAGAGCGTGGTGCTGACAACACCAAGTCAAGGGTTAAGATCCCCTTACCAGTTGTCTTTTAAAAACAAAAACAAACTTCTTTTCTCCCTGGTTTTTGTTATGTTAAATCAGAACTCCCAAAACCTTCTAGAAAAGCTTAGCTGCCCCTTCTGAGCAGGCTGAGAACACTGTTTTTATTTATAAATACAAAAAGCTACCATTTTACAATAAAATTTCATGTAATTTGTGAATACATTTTTTTTTGGTGGCGGCTGGCTGGTACAGGGGTGGAATTCTGGAGCTTGGACATGTGAATGCAATATTTAAGAGGGAAAAACACCCTCTCCTGCAGGCCATATGAGCTTAAGCTGTGAGTGCAGACCTAGCAGATGCAGTCAAGGTTGGAATGAAAGGAAGCCTAACGGAGGGACTCTGAAGACCCTCAGACAGCTCTGGCTCCTCGCCCATGCATGTGGTATCACATTCTGTTGCCAGGGTTCATGGAGCTCCAGACACGCAGCCATGGAGTTCAAGTCCAGCTGAGATGCCAGGCAGGAGTACAGAACTGTAGGAGACTAAATGTATCTTGTTCTATGCAACACGCCATGTGCCTACAAACGGGGCAGGGCTCCCATGGGGCGTGGCTGCCGGGCAGTGCACTTGCAGGGGTGGAGTTTAGCAGGCATAGAAGGGGAGCCCAGCTGCTGGGCTAAGGGGGACGCTCTGCCTCACGGCTATCTGGCCTGTACAGGCGTCCCTTATTTGTTAGGGAGGCCCACGCCTCCCAAGGATGGCTCCAAGTGTCAGGAAGTTCTCAGTTTTGAGCTGAATTGTCTGTTGTCAGTCATGTCCCCAGGAGTCCCAGATTAGGTCTAATAATTCATTTGAAGATGGCAGGCCCAGCACCTAGGAGTCCCTAATTAGGGAACACAGGTCCCCTGACTGAATTTTGGAAAGTTCAGTCTTAGTACATGAGGCAGTTAGGGGTACAGTAGAAAAGCATCAGGCTGAGAACTAAACCTAGAAAGTCAGTCTCCTAGGACTAGAGTACCTGCAGTTGAGAAACGGAGGGAGTGGGCGGGGTGATGGTGAGGGTTTGAACTTTCTAGAAAGTCAGCTAATCCTTAGTCCTGTGAAGAGGGTCGGTTTTAAGTCACTGACAAGAGAAAAGATGCCAGGTTAAGTGGGATTAAGCTGAGACCTGATTAACATAGCGAGGATTTCATTGTTTACCAATTCTGGGTGGGAAGACTCAGCAGTGAGGTCTCGTCACCTGAGCCCGGGTTCAGGATGTCAGCAGTGACCGAGCCCGGGTTCAGGATGTCAGCAGTGACCGAGCCCGGGTTCAGGATGTCAGCAGTGACCGAGCCCGGGTTCAGGATGTCAGCAGTGACCGAGCCCGGGTTCAGGATGTCAGCAGTGACCGAGCCCGGGTTCAGGATGTCAGCAGTGACCGAGCCCGGGTTCAGGATGTCAGCAGTGACCGAGCCCGGGTTCAGGATGTCAGCAGTGACCGAGCCCGGGTTCAGGATGTCAGCAGTGACCGAGCCCGGGTTCAGGATGTCAGCAGTGAGTCAGATTTTCCCAGTGCCTCAATTTCCCGCCTACAATAATTTTAGGAGAATGTATTTGCTAGCTGTCCATCTCTTTCTGATGAAAATAACCCTCACCTGATTCAATTTAACTTCATATTTGTTTGGGGATAACAGCCTTTAATATAGATACTGCTTCTATGTTATGCAAAGACTGCCACCCTGCATGTCCAGGGTGCTGTAAGTCTAACGACACCTGAGCTTTACTCTGAATGCAAACTTTGTTACCAAATAAATAGGAAAAAAGATGCTAGTGACATCTCACATGATAAAAGTTAAGCTTCATTATTTTATATTCTGTGGGCAATTCAAGCTCTTGTCCACATCTTATGAGGGGGGTGTGGGAGATGGGCCACAGTCAACCGTGGCCTTTTCAAGGTATAAATGAGTATTAGCAGTCCAAAGGTGGCCAACACGTGTTGAGTTTATTGCATCACTGTAAACAAAATCTTGTCTCCTCTTGACCACACAACCAAAGGGTTATAAAAGAAATATAATGTAGCTCAAATTTAAGAATATGTACTAAAAATTTTAAGCCTCTCCCTGGTGTTTTTTAAAGGCTACGCATGATACACTGTAAAGCATTTCCATGTCAAATTCATTCTAACACATTTTCATATCAAAATGCTGCACACTGTTCTAATTACATGTCTGCAGTTGTGTTGCAACCATGGGACAGTCACAGAATAAATCACAGTAGAGTCTAAGTCTCATTTCCCAAGGATCAGGGCAGACAAGCCTGGTGCTGCCACACAGGCTGTCATTACTGGATGACACCCAGGACCAGCCACTGACCTTGTTCGATTTACAATTGTGACCACATATTACCACGTATTTAACAATAAAATTCACACCACTTAAGATTATCGGAGAAAGCAATAAGCAGTTATTATATTTTGTGTCCTTCCCATGTTCTAAAATAAGCAATGTCCTATATTTCTATTGTCTAAGATTCAGAAGTAAAAACATTATAAAAAATATATGTATCTTTGAAAATTCTAGTATTTCTAGTGTACGATACTTCCCCTTCTTGGGCAGTGCAGAATCTGCAAGCTGCCTGCTCAGTCTGGGCACATGTCATCCATGGAGAATGCATGTGTCCTACAGATTTCAAACAGTTCTGTGGAGTAAAGCAAGAGACTGACCCACGTATAAAGTGTAACAGACAAACATTTCTCCACGGGAACCCAGGACTCAGATTCAAAGCCAACAGTCTCATTCTGATTTGACTCTAGTGATGACATGGGTTAGGGGGAAACCTAGTAGTGACTGAAGTTCAGGAGAAGATGTGGTGTGAAGAAGGCTGGGACGGATACAGTGAGAGATGGGCGAGGGAAGTCCACGGCCAGGGCTGTGACCAGTAGCCAGAGCAAATGGACAAATGGAAAGGGTTCATGTGTCCCAGGCTGCCGCTGAGGCCTCGGATGGAGACCCCATCCCACATGCAGACAGCTCACCCCAGGTCAAGAGTGCTCAATGTGCAGGGCCACGTCCTCCCCCGGGATACTGTCCACACCTGCAGGCACCCCTGATTTTAACTGAAAATACTTCAAGTCAGTGAATGCTATCTGTGCAAGAAAAAGAAACAGAGTAGAAGATGTTTTTGGCAGGTGAAAGCCTAATGCTCCAGACTGCAGTGGCCCCTTGAGCCCCGGAGTCGTAACAGCAGCTCCTGAGATATGAATACTATGGGTCAGAAACAATCCTCGGGCCTCCCACACACAGCTGTTTTCAGGCACTTTTGTCCAGGCAGTATCGGTAAGTGTAAAGGGGATTTTACAAGTTCATCTTCAACTGCAATTAACAGCTGGACTGCTGTCGTGCTGCAAAATGAAAGTGCACTTGACAGATGAGCATCTTTTCAAAAGGCAAGTCTTGGAATCGTCAATATCCTGAAAGTCCACAGGTGCAAATATGCAAAACCCCAAAGAGGTCTTCAAGGTGCTTCCAAAAGTCAAGGCCCTGGTGTGCTGACCTTCTCAGCTGCCCTTACCCCATCTGGACAAGAGCTCAGTGGAAATCTAGCCGCGACTGCACAGTCTTGCAGCCCTTGTCTGAGTAGATTTTCTCATCTTTGGGGAAAAAGGTCATTTCCTCTGTCACCTTTGTGACAATGTCTTCATCTACAGCAGAGCCGCGGGCCCTCATTTCTGCCCTCACACACATTTTCACATGTCTGTACTCCAGGGGCAGGAAGGGGATAAAGTAATCGATGAGGTTTCTATCAATCAGTCCACTGTGCCACAGGCCACCTGCAAAACAAGACACAGCTGGGTTTCCTGCCCCTCACTATCTCCTGGCCAAACTCTTACAGGAGCTCCCAATCCCAACCTACAGCACATCCTTCCTGTCCTTATCCCTCAAAATATTCTCTGTCAGTGTGCCACAATCCTGATGTAAGACTCAGCCAGACACCTGCTAACTCGTTTCTAGAATGGAATGCCATAAGAGAATTCCCTACTTCAGCAAAGCCAGAGGCAAGCAGATACTGCAGCTTTGGGAAACACTCAATGAAAGAGAAGGCAGCTGTCTGCTGGCAGAGCTAAGGGCGTCCCCACCCTGGTGGACTCACTGTGTTTATTATTGAAGACTCCGACAGACAGCACGGGTTCCAGGTCCTTCAGCTGAATGTCTTCCCTCTTTCTTCCTGCCCGCCAAAAGTCGAGAGCCGTCTTAGTTATGAGGTCCCCGCCCGCGTTGCTGAGTTTGCCAGAGAAACGAAGATTACAGTCACCATGAAGACTTCTGTGTCTCATCAGGAAATGCTCCTTCTCTGAGGTTCGTTCATAATCAAGGAATATTTACTAAGTGCTACTAGACAGAAAAAGTGTCTGCCCTCAAGGAACTTAAAATCTTTTTCTTCAGAACTTACTGGATAATGCTATGACTTATCATAACCCTCAGAAACAACATGCAATTAATAAAACTGCCTGTTATCAGCGGTTATTTCTTTAGCTCACTTCCCTTGCCCACGTTCTGTGCCATGCTGACATAGGCAACCGAGAAGTATAAAAAGTAAGGAAGTGACTTTTGCCAGGCTGGCACTTTTGTCCCTGGTAAACACAATGCTGGTGGTCACCAGGACCTCACTCTAGCACTGGGAGAGTTAAGGGCTGTGCACCAAGAAACTGCCACCTGCTGACCTGAGAAAGATGAAGATGGCCTTTCGGTAAGACACCCCATCAACCTGCTCGTAGTAGTCGAGAAATGGTTTGATTGCGTCGATGACCCCAGGGTGCAACTTATCCATCTCGTCAAATATGAAAAGCGAGCTGGCACATGCACTCACATTGCCACGGATCCACTCCTGTAACTGGTCCTAGATCAACCGTAAAAGAAATAGGATGTGGAGTCTCCAGGGGTGCACCCAGGGGCTGAAACGCTCCTCACGTTCCCAAAGACAGAAGAGCCACTCGCGCGGGTGCTTAACAAAGAACTCTCAGAAACTGCTCCCACCTCCATCCACTGGGTAAACAGCTTTCTCAAAGGTATAAGAGGTACAAGATACATGAATATTTATCATTCATTGTTAACCCATCCATAGCTTTCCTCTCACTGTGGATTGAAATCTCTAGTTAATATCACCAAACACACTGAGAAATAAGGAACTAGATAAGACCTGCACAGAGCTCAAGGCCAATGCCTTGCTCTGGTGCAACAAACAAAGGAGCTGGCCCAGAGGACACTTCGTGAAAAGCATTTGTTCCAGTGCTGTCCGGAAACAAACAAAAAGACACCCAAGCAACAAACCCTCAACCCCAAAACATGAAATGCCATGACCATGCAGCTTCCCCAGGGCCACCCTCATCTATCTTACTATATTTCTAGAGCTATATGAAAGAATTTGGAAAACAAGAACATTATTCCTTCTTTTTGGCACTCTGCCCTGCCTTACAGTCTGTGGCAAATAATCACTTTCACTTCCTTGTTAAGTTTCTGTTTCTTATATCAGTCTCCACCTAACAGTAGGAGTACTAACCTTGACAAGGATGACATTCATTTAAATGAGAATTAACCCTACTGAACAACTTAATAGAAGTTAAATGTGGGAAGAATATCTCAAAAGGAGAAACAGTCTCCAGGTTCAGTTCTTTGAAGCTTTCTTTGAAGAAAACAATGCCGGAGCCTCGAGGGATGAGAGAAACAAAGGGAATCAAAGGTACTTAGGAGAAAAAATTCTGTGGTCTACTGTTGCAAGATGCAAAGCGGAGGCTGCACCATAGATGGGGAGCATTAAATGAAGCCATGCACAAGCAAATTGTGTAAGACTGCCCCACCTAACACCAAGTGCTCTGCTGGGAATGTCAAGTGTGTTCGTTCACTGCACAATGTGGTTACTATGTAAACTGGGATCTGGGAGATTTGAGTTCAAGTTTCTGCTCTGCCACAAGGTCACAAAGATTGTAAGGAGCAAGTCACCTTGCCTCTCCTGGCTCCATCTTTTAATGGAAGTAACATCCCCTACCCACTGGATTATTTTGGAATCTACTTTTGAAAAAAGTTGTAGAAGAGCTTTGTAACCACCTGGGACTAAGTGCGCCTTAACGCAGTGCTGCCTGGTGCTCTTGCAATGCAAAGAAAAGAGAAGCGGAGGCCAGAGTTAGTGAGCAGGTGGCCCAGACCAGTCCAAGTGGCCTGGGACCAGATAAGAGTGGGTTCTCTTGCCTGGTACAGTTTTATCTTCTGCTCATGAGGGAAGTGCAGAGTTGATACAAACAGGTGGACAAAGTTACTCTTCAGGCCTTTTGAATGAAGATTTTCAGCCAGAATTTGGCTGACAAAATTCTTGCCTGTGCCAGCCCAGCCGTGTAAGGAAAGGGTCAGTGGTTTCTTGGGATTTTTGTTGTTCCTGAAGCCAGTCACTGCCTTGAGAATCACTTCCGTGGCCAGATGCTGTCCAAACAGCTTCTCGTCCAAGTCCAGCTTGAGGGCTGCAGGAGCCAGCCCCAGAACAAAGAGAAAAACACACGTTAAAAGTGCACCAGAAAAGCAGCACTTTCCCAGCTGGCCAACGTGAGAGGCAGATTAGCGAGTGATCCAGCAGGGTCTGCCAACCCCCAGGCCCAACACTGAGGCAGAACCAAATGCTGCCACTTCCACATAAACGCATGATGTGGAGCTCCTCCTTAACACTTAAGTGTCTGAGAAGGAAGCTAACAGTGCTTATTCCTCCAAGCACGAAGCCTCTCTTGACTGAGCTCCATGCTACTTCCCCAGCCACCCCTGCTGGCTTGTAAGAAAACCAAGGGCCAAATGTGTGCCTTCTGGGCGGACGCTGCACGTCTGAAAACTGCTTAAGAGGGGTGACACACAGGGCCTGGCCGGGCTCCTTTCCGTTTCTTCTCGCTGTAATCCCAAGGATCGCGAACATTCAGAAACGTACTCGGGCCGGGCCCGCCATCTGGAGACCGCTTCCGAAGGCACTGCTCGCAGTGTTCCCGCGAACGACTCGCACGCTGCCCCGTCCGCCCTCCCGCCCACCCCCGAGCACAGTGACACCGACCGGCTGCCGCGCGCCCGCCGTACCCGACGCGTTGAGCGGCTGCTCCTTGCGGCAGCACTCGGAGAAGCGGCAGAAGAAGTCCGTGTATGACAGGTAGCCGGTGAGAGCCGACGCGGCCCCGAGGGCGATGCCCACGCTGACGGGTTCGAACGCCGCCGCCGCTCGGGCCGCCAGCAGCAGCGGCAGCAGCGCCCCGGCGCCCCGGAGCCGCCCCGCCCGCCGCATCGCCCGCCTTGCAGCCCGTGCGCCGGGAGCCCGGGAAGCAACATGAACTTCCGGTTTCCCTGCGTCACTTCCGCCTCGCCGACCTCCCCACCTCCGGGGCGGCCATGTTGGTGAGGGTCGGAGAGGCGGGGCTGTGAGCCGCCATCTTTGTGAGTGGCACGAAGGTGTCTTAGTGGTTCTCAGCGTCCCCGGAACCCACCTCTAGCTTTTACCGTTTTGTTTTCTTAAGAGCGTCTCAGAGCCCCCATACTTTGCTTTGTCATCTCTCCCCTCCCTTCTCCCGGAGCTAAAGTGAGCGTTTCTCAGCTCTGCCCACCTGCCGGGCGTGCCCAGGCAAACCCGGAAGTTCATCCTTTCGTTCCGCGGGCTCACGCGTGTGGCGGATGGCAGAGGGGGAGGCAGAGCTGGCCCCTCAGAGCCCGTGGGCTGCGCGGGAGTCAGACGAGGGGCCGGGACCGTGGCTGAGCGGCTGGGGCAGTCAGGGCCGCGGGGCGCGCAAGGCTGTGGTCCGAGCTGGGGAGTAACGGGGTTCGCCCGGCGAGAGTGCAGAGCAGGTCAGCTGAACTGCTGTGTGTTAGGAGATCTGGGGTGACAGCAGTCGTGGCCACCTGGCCTGGACCGTTTTACTGAGAAGCAAACATAATGGTTCCAGAAAGCCATAAACTAAGATGCTTCTTGTAACCCTTGCCTTAGATCCCTGCATGTAGGATGTAACTTGGTGACAACCCCAAGTGTATGTCATGCACAACCAATAGAAAACCTGACGGAGTGGTTAGGAGGGCTGTCCTCCCTCTCTCCTTCGATTTCTCCCCTTTTTGTGATTATAAAATGCCAAGTGCTGCTGGCCCTCTTAGGAATATAATTCTCGGGGTAACCTGACTATGTGTCTCCCCTTTGCAATAGTCATTTTGGCTCAATAAATCCTTGCTATATATACTGGGCCTCAGTTTCTTTTTAGGTCAACAGACAGTTTGGGGAACCCAAAGTATTTCACATGGCGAAGGGTGGTGAGAGATGAGGGTGGAGAACTAGGCAGAAAATGGAAGACGGAGACCTTGCAAGTGCTGGAAGGAGTTTGACCTCTGTTCTGGGCAGTTATAGGGAAGCTCAGAAGGTTTTAAAGAGGGAAGCAACATGGTCAGGTCAGAGATCATTCTAGCTGCTGGGTTCACAAGGGAAAGAAAAAGGGTAGGGTGCTAGTGAGGAAGCTATTGTGGTGGTCCACGTAACCTTGGCCTAGGCTTTGACAAAATTTGTTGAATTCATCCATCAGCTGATATAGCAATAACTATTTAATGAAAACTGGCTCCACGTCAGACCCGGTGCTATATGCTGGGAATACAGCAGGATATAGGACAGACATGATCCCTGCCCTTGCAGAGTTCTAAGTCTAGTGCAGAAGACAGAAAAGCAAGCAGACAGTTTACATCAGTGTGGCCAGGGCTGTGATGTGGAACCCACAGAGGAGGCATCTCACCTGACCTGGGGATGGGGAAGACTCTCCTCTCCTCCATAGCTCAGTTGTGGCCTAAAGAATGAATAAAAATTACCCAAGAAGATTGGGGCAAGTAAGGAGGGGAGGCGTGAAGGTGGTCAGGCTGAACACTGCAGGCAGGGGTTAGCACATACAATGGACGGGGAGTGAGAGCCAGGCACATAGGGAGCCAGCCCCATGTGGCTCAGTCTGCTGGGGTATGAGGTGAAGATGGGATAGGGCAGACTGGAGTGCAGGGCAGGGGCCAGACCATCAAGGCCTGACCCATGCTAGAGAGAGGCCTTTGGGGCCATGGTAGAGCTTTTGGCAGGGATTGTTCAGACCACCCTGGCCATGTACTGGGGTTGGAGGTGCCAAGACTATGGAGGGAATACTGGTTCCAAGCCTGGAGCAGTATTCCGGGAGAGAGAAGATGGTGGCCTGAAGTGGAGCAGAGGCAGTGGGAAGGAGGGAGGAAAGGGCATTTGAGAGTTATTCTGGAAGTGGAGAGAGGATGGGTGACTAAGGATGGGCTGCTGTGGTTGAGAAGGTGGGGAGCACCCTGGGGAAGGGGGGATGAGCACTCTGATGCACTCCATTGTTCTGATGCCAATTGTCTTAGTCTGTTCATGCTGCTATAACAAAATAGCACAGACTGAGCAATTTATAAACAATAGAAATTTGTTTCTCACAGTTCTAGAGGCTAGGAAGTCCAAGGTCAAGGCACTTCTCTTTGCTCTCTGCTTCCGAGATGGCACCTTGTTGCTGTGTTGTCCTCCAGAGGGGAGGAACACTGTGTCCTCTCATGTCAGGCAATGGAAAGGCAAAAAAGGCCTAGCTAGTTCCCTCAAGCCCATTTACAAGACAGCCAATCCCATTCATAACGGCAGACCCCTCATGGCCTAATTACCTCCTGATGGAGTTTGGATGCTTAGTCCTACCAGAACTCATGTGGAAATTTGATCCCCAGTGTGGCAGTGTTGGAAACTGATTGAGTCATGGGGCGGATCCCTCATGAATGGATTAATGCTCTCTCTGGGGGAGGGGGGATTAATGAGTGAGTTCTCGCTCTATTAGTTCCCATGAGAGCTGGTTGCTTAAAGGGACCTGGCACTTCCTCTATCTCTCTCTCTTGCTTCCTCTTGCCATGTGATCTGTTTGTACCCACCGCTGCCTGCTGCTTTCCACCATGAGTGGAATCAGCCTGAGGCCCGTGCCAGATGCAGCTGTCCCAGAATCGTAAGCCAAATAAACCTCTGTTCTTTATAAGTTACCCAGTCTCAGGTGTTTCTGTTGTAGCAACACAAAACAGACTAACACACCTCCCAAAGCCCCTGCCTCTTCATACCACCACAATGAGGACTGAGTTTCAACATGAGTTTTGGAGGGGACACAAACATTCAAACCATAGCACTAATCCACTTGTTTCTTGCAGGACACTGTTAGTGATAACGCTATTGTGTGTTATCATTACAGTCATAAATGCCAGTTAGTGAGCTTTTTGTTATTTCAGATCTAAGGACCATTCATGGAATCGTTCCAGCACCTTAACAGTCCTTACAGGCAACAAACATTTCCTTTCCGATACTAGTGGCCTGAATAGTCTCTCCTGACTTGTGAACTTCACAGGACTATTGAGAAGGTCAAAGGAGGTGACAGAGCAAGTGGCTCTTGCTGAGCTCTTACTGTATGCAGTACTAAGTGCTCTACACGCCTCAGCTCATAGGTATCCCCAACGACTCCAAGAAGAAGGGACTGTTGTGATCCCAACTTTACAGATGGGGAAACTGAGGCCAAGAGAGATGACATCACATGTCTAGCGCCACTCACCTAGGAAGAGAAAGAAGGAATCAGATTCTGTGATTTAGATAATCCCGACCTCCGATTTCCCCTCCCTACTCTACCCCCACACTGAAAAGCCCCTAGAGACCACAGAGCTCCCCTTCCTCTCTCATAGCTGCACCCCAGGGAACACGTTGGACTAACCTGAGGCAGCCTCTCTGTCCTCAGAGCCAGGTGGAGAACTGATTAGATTAGGCAGATAATGGGGAGCTGGTAGCCAGGTTGCCCATTCATTTATGCCCTGGTGGATAAAACCTGTCAAATGGCCCTGGGAGAGGTGCTGCCACAGCTCCACTTTTAGGGGGTGGGGGTGGCAACCATTGTGGTGGCCCTTTCCCTGCCCAAGGCCAGCCATCTTCAGCCTGGGGCAAGTGAACCCCCGGGAATAGGTGAGGACTTCCCAAGGGCACGAAGAATGGGTCGCTCTAAGGATCACAGTTCCAGAAACTCAACCTCTCTCTTCTCATCTCCTCTTTTCCGCTGGCCTCTGGCTCCTTGGAAACAGTAAAACTCACTTAGTAATTTCCCCCTGTGGATCTATGAAGTAAATGGAAAGGAAAAAGAGAGAGAACCCCATCTACTACATTAAGACATAATTTTCCATAAAATTGTAATTCTTTGTTTAGTAATTATTCATACAAAACTTGTAACACATTTATGTTGTTTTAAGCAATTGTATGCTAAAAATAATCCAAAAGAAATGTTTTAACACTTAAGGCTTTGTGATTACCAGAAAAAATTTCAAATTAAATTTTAGTTTATAGTATATGCATATCTTTGTTGCAGAGAAATAAGATAGGATGACCAATAAAAGACTGTTATGCAAAAAGATACATTTCATTAGGATGACATTTGATGGGGGAGGGGAATGGAAATATGGGTTCAAGTACAAAAAGATTGTAAATATCTGACTTGTTCATGTACATTATAAATGGATGATGGCAGCTAAAATTGCTATGTCACTTAGATTCTATTGAGTACACCTAGAAGATCAGTGACGCAGTGGTATCATAAAATGTTGATCCTTACAACAGACAGGAAATTGTGTCTTTCGTGACCATTTAAACTTATGATGAAAATTGTTAATGTCAACCTAATGTGTGAGCAAAAATATGTAAAGACTCCTGCCCCAAGTCATAGCCTGACGATCAGGCATTTATCCTTCATCCTGCCCGTCAGCTTTATGCTATTTATTGGAAGTGGTTGAAACTCCTTCCTGGATTAGCAGCTGCTAGGGGAGGACTTTGCTATTGATCTGGAGCCTGGTTCTCTGGCTGGCTGGCTTCCTCCTCAGCTGCTGCGGCTTCCCTATGTCCCCACTCCACAATCCTCAGTGGCCCTTAGGAGCAGTCCTAGACCTAGTCCTAGTCCTCAGACCTTTCTCTATCTCCTCTCCCTGGGCGAGAGGCCCCCAGCTTTCTCCCTCCAGCCCCTGTAACTGGCCGCACACTGGACAGCGCCACTTGGCCATTCACCAGACAGCTCCACATCCACACAGTCAAAATAGAAGTCTTGACTGTTTTCTCCAAACACGTCCCTCCCTCAGTGGTCCCTATCCCAGACAGTAGAACCATCTTCCACCATTGCTCAGCTCCAAACCTAGGGGTTGTCCTGGTTCTTTTCTCTCCCACCCTCCACTTCTAATCCACCAGCAGGTCATTGCCCCATCCCCAAAACATCTCCAGCAACTGTTCGGTGGTCTCCATCTCCATGGCCACCTCCCCTATCCAAGCCACCATCGTCTGTCACATGGATGATCACAGTAGCCCCGTAGGTGGTCCCTGTGTCCATTCTTGTCCTCTCTGATGCCATTCTCCCTACAACAGATACATGTGGTCTTTTTACAACAAACTGGATCCTGTCACTCCCACTTTGAACCTGTCGATGGCTTCCCAAAGCCCTTAGGAAGAACTCCACCCTTCTTCCTCGGATCTCACAGCCCTACATGATGTGCCCTGCCTTCTGCTCAGACCTTTTCCCATCCTAGGTACCCGCTGGTTCTCAGGCCCACAGCCCCCTTCTCTCTCCTGCCTCCGAAGCCCACCTGGCTAAAAGCTTGCGGGCCTCAGCTCAAATCCCTCCACCCAATCTCAGGTAACCCCCAGGCACCACCTCTCCTGTCTCCTTGTTAATTGTCCATCTCTCCCACTGGCCTGAGAGCTTCAGGAGGGCAGGGACCTTGGCTTTTGTCCTCTTTATCTCTAATTCATAGAACTGTGCCCAGTACATGCTCAATAAAGAATTGAATGTGTTTAGAGTTCAAGGATAGAAGACTCTCGAAGAGGGTGGGCGCTGATCTAGGGGCCAGGGATGCTTAAGCCCCTGAAGAGCAAAGGCCTGTCCCCACCAGGAAGGACAGTCCACACAAATGTCAGGATGTCCTGTTTAAGGACGTCTGGGTCTCACAGGAAACCCCCTTTTCTGCACATGCCTTTCCTCAGGCCTTTACTTCCTTATAAAGGAAAGGAACTCACATTGAATGAGCACCTAAAATTGTGCAGGCGTTGTCCTTGTGATGCCCTGTGAGACAGGTGTTTCAGTTTACAGGTGAGGGACCTACGGGGAGAGGCTAAGACACTCCCTCGGATGATACAACTGAACCCAGGTTCAACGGGGCAATCTTCCAGGGCTCCAGGCCTGGCCTTTTCCCCTTAACTGGCTGCCTTTAGCAGGTGTCCCCCCCTCCCCACATCCCCTCCGCCTCTCTGGGTTTCCCACACTCCATAACAGAGTTCGTTTCCTTATTCGCTCAAGTGCACATAACTTCGAGGGCAGGGTGTTGTCACATTCACCCGGTGCAGAGTGTCCACAGCAGGTGTTAAACAAATATTTGTGAGGAACACACTCCCTTCTGTTGGGCAGAGAATCTTGCAAAATGCTGGCTCCAGAAGCAGACACCTGGGTGCACATTCCGGCTCTGTCATGTTTCCTGTGTGACCCGGGGCAGGTCACGCACCCTCTCTGAGCCTCGGGGCTTGGGGCAGCAGCCTTAGACCAGACGCACGCAGCGGCTTCAGTGCGGAGCTCGTGTCCCCTGGGCGCGTGCGGGGGCGCTGCGGTGACCTCGGCTTCGTTCTCTCCCCGGCCGAGCCCCCGGGCACACCGGCACCCCCGGTGGGGCTACTCGGCGGGGGACGAAAGAAACGCGGCCACCGAGGCCGCCCGCGCCCCGCGTCGTCCTGGGAGGCTTGGGGGCTCTTCTGCCATTGCAGATCTGGTCGGTCCCATTTCAGGGTCACAGCTGGGAAATCTGCACTTGCAGGGACCCTCAGAAGTCCCAGGGCCCCCGGTGCAGAAGCGCCGCGGGATTCTTCCGATCGCGGTTCCCGCCGCCCGCATTGCCCACGCCACACGTGGGGTGTCCTCGACTGTTGACACGGATGACAGCAGGACGGGGAGGGGGCAGGGCGGGCGCGTTCTCTCCAGCACGCGCCGAGGTTTCCGAGCAGGAGTCGCAGAGCAGCCGCTCGCACAGGTGGTTTGCAGCTGGTCGGGCCGTCCAGGGGTTAGTTACCTGTCTGCAACCTACCCACAGTCCACAGGCTTTCACAGCAGAGGGACAGCCAGTGACCGGCCATGGTCTGGACTGTGACCGTTTGTCAAAAACCACTCTTTCCAAATCCTGTTGGTTGGGCCTTTCGGTTTCTACGTCCCCGACAGTGAATTTTTTTTTTCTTTTCTTTATCTAATTCATAGCCTACCTTGGTTTTATATTTGTTTGCATTTAGTCCATGTTTATTTTAACTGATGAGTATTTTTCTTTGTTTCTTTGGTGGCTGGCAGGTACGGGGACTGAACCCTGGACCCTGGTTTTATCAGCACCAGGCTCTAACCTACTGAGCTAACCAGCCAGCTCCTGGATATTTTACTTTAATTCTTATTTAATTTTTGTTTATTTTATTTTTATGTTAGCCTTGTTTATTTTAATTTTTAACAGATTGATACTCAGTTGCTTTAAAGCAATATATTATTTTTTGTTTTGTTTTTGTTTTTGTTTTTAAAAAGACAGTTTGCCTTGTTACTGTAGACAAATGTCAGTCTCTCACCTTGAACAAACAGGGTGACGCTCCAAGCTTCCTTCTCTCGACCCACATTTACCAAGAGTCTTCTCTGGGCCCAAGACGGAGGGGCCCCACCTCATTCAGGATGGGAGGTGACATTAGGCAAACGGCCCCATAATTCCTGTGAGGGTGGACTTTGAAGGAGAGCTACAGGGAGTTGGGGGGACACAGAGGCTTCCTGGAGGACGAGCCCGTCCCACCGGCCCCAGCGGATGAGTGGGAGTGGACAGGACAGGTACCGGGGAGGCAGGGCCTGCCAGCGGAGCAGCTGCAGGGGCTGACACAGCGAGGCTGGCGGGGCTGCGGCTCGGGTGGGGCCTGCGGGTCAGCTTGGGAATTGTGGTCATTTCCTTATGAGCCACGGGAAGCTGTGAGAAGCCTTTAAGCAGGGGAGAGATGAACCCACCTCATTTGGAAAGGTTCACTCTGGAGGCTGCAACAGTGGTCCAGGCAGGGAATGGTGGTGGCCTGAATCAGGGTGTTTGCAATGGAGCAATTTCAAGAAATATTTTAGTAACCTCAGTTTTCTCTCCTGTAAAATGGGATATATATATAGTACTTGCTGCACAGGGTGTCTGATTCTCTGACACCAACTCTCTGATCCTCCCTCTGGTTTTCCAGGTACCAACTATCTGGAGTTAGTGCAGACCCCACAGGTTAAAGCTCAGTCCCACTAGAGTGCCCCACTTCAGATGCCACCTGTACTTCTGACCAACCAGCTAAACATCAGGGGTTTTCATGACCTCCCACTCAGGTCTGATAATTCACTAGGATGACTCACAGGACTCCGGAAGGCAATTTACTTACTATTACTGGTTTACTATAAAGGATACAACTCAGGAACAAGCAAATGGAAGAGATGCTCAGGGCAGGGTATCGGGGAGGGGCACGGAGCTTCCATGCTGTCCCTGGGCACCCTCCCTCCCAGCACATCCAGCCCAGGAGCTCTCCGAATCTTACTGTTCCAGTTTTCATAGACGCCAATCTCCAGCCCCCTCTCCCTCCCCAGAGGTCGGTGGGTGAGGCTGAAAGTTCTGGTCCTAATGTTCTCTAGGGCTCTCACCCCAAGTCATTGCAGGAGTATAAACTCAGACGGATCTGGATCTCGAAAGGGGCTCATATGAATAACAAAGGACACTCCGGTCACTCTGGAAATTCCAGGGGTTTTAGGAGCTCTGTGCCAGGAACCAGACTCAAAGACCAAATTTATTTCTTATTGTACCACTATATGAGTCTGTTTCTGTTGCTTATAACAAAATACCTGGAACTGGGTAATTTATAAGAAAATGAAATTTATTCCTTTCAGTTCCAGAGGCTGGGAAGTCCAAAAAAACACATCTGGTGAAGGTCTTTTTTGAGGGTGGCCTTACAGCCCTGCAGAGGTCTCACATGGCAGAAAATGGCAGAGCAGAGAGAGTGTCTGCTCTCCTTTTAAAGTCCTCAGAACCAAGTCCCTGACCACCATTATTAATCCATTCACTAGGCATGGTCCTCAGAATCTAATCACCTCTTCAAGGCCCCACCTCTCAATTCCCGTATAGGATTTCCCACCCTCTTAACAGTCACAGTGGGGATCGAGCTGCTAATACATAAACCTTGGGGGACACAATCCACACCAACCACCTTGTGAGAATTCTACGAGACCGTGAAGAGAGAGCGCTGGGCACAGGCTCACTAACGTTGGTTCTCTTTGTTTCATTCTTCCTGTTACTCTTACCACCACTGCTGCTGATCAGCTGTGGACTGAGGAGAGGCACAGAGCCCTTCTGGGCCTGGAGGCAAGAGGGAGCCACTCAGCCGAGGGATTGTCACAGGTGGAACCCTCAGCCTCCTTAGACACTGCTTCCTGTGGTCCCAGGTGCTCCTGTCCCACTTACTCAGACTCTAGGAACCTCTGCCTTGGGGTTGGCTCCCACTGACCAAGGCTTTCCCAGACTCACCTGATGCCAGGTTTCACCTGGGTGCTTGCAGCACGCACAGAGTCTCAGCTCCTCCCTCAGTCTCCCCAGGAGACTGATTCAGAGGTCAGGGCGAGGGCAGGGATTTGGGGTATTGAACAAGAACCCTCAGATGTGTCTTGTATGCAGGGACATTTGGGAAGTCCAAGCTTGCTGTGATAATCCCACCTTCTTGGTCTCTAAAGCTTTTTTTGCCCCCACCCTGGTTCCCCCTGGCATCCAAGAACTTCTTTTTGTTTTGATCGTGGCTGCTCCCACCCACCATGCCAAGCCCACTGTGTGCAGCCAGGAAGGTACTTAAGATCAGCTTGTCCTCTGCCAATCTCTAGCTCGCAGTGAGGGAGAGGGGTCTATGGGCAATGGGAGAGGGCGGTACAGTCAGGGGACAGGGGGACGGGCACAGGATCAGCCCGGCCATTCATACTTCTCAGTGTTTGAAAGCCTTCCTTTAAGCCAATAGTCTTCAGCAATTTTTTTCCCTAAAACAATTTTGAAAAATTAGGCATCCCTTTACACATTTCAAGTTGATACATGAAGCAATAAAACAATCTTTTAATGACCACCTGTTGTGTATCTCTGCAACAAAAGTAGAAATACAGTCATGCACTGCATAATGACATTTTGGTCAATGACAAATTGCATTTACAACAGTGGTCGGAGCAATAGGCTATACCATAATAGCCCAGGCGTGCAGCAGGGCCTACCATCTTGAGTTGTGTAAGTACACCGTAAGATGTTTTGCACAATGACAAAATTGCCTAACGATGCATTTCTCAGAATAAATCTCTGTCGTTAAGCAACACATAACTGAATATAGTGGAATTTTAAAGTATGTCAAAAATTCCTCTGATCATTATGCTAAGGGAAATAAACCAGTCATAGAAAGGCAACTATTGTATGATTCCACTTCTATGAGGTCCCCAGAATAGTCAAATTCATAGAGATAGAAATTATAATGATGGATGCCAGGAGGTAGGGGACAGGGAATGGGACTGAGTGTTTCCTGGGTGCAGAGTTCCGGTTTGGAGCATGAGAAGAGTTCTGGAGATATTCAGAATGTACTTAACCTTGTTGAACTGCACGCTTAGAAATGGTTAAGATGGCAAACTTTATGTTATATGCATTTTACCACAATTAAAAATTCAAAAACAAAATTTTAAAGTTCCTATGGCCACGAGCCTCCCAATGTTAAAATTCTGGATTGAGTCATCACTACAATGATTGCAACTTGCAAACACAGCAGATATGCTTTTTAAAACTTTGATCAATAATCAATATGTCCATTGGTGAGTTGGCTGGGGGGTGGGTAAGGGCCTTGGTTGAAGGAGGCTTTGCTGATCCCCTCTTGTGGGTGTCAGAGCTGGGGTGGTTGAGAGCTGACCTTTCCTCTGTAAAGTGAGAAAAGAGTAGATTGGAAAAGAGGAGGCAGTTCAATTTTAGGAAAGAGTTCAGTGAAAGCTGAAGACCTGAAAATTGATTCCCTTTACGTTATTCATGCTGTGTACTTGGAAAACCTGTGTGTCCCCTGGGGGATCACTTCCTTCAGTGTGCAGCTCCAGCTTTACCTATGCCAAGGGCCCTTTGATGTCATGTGACAGGGTTGGCGTTTGGTCCATGTGTACATTAACCAGCCCCAAAAGCTGCCTAACCCCCAGCCACCTGAGCCCCTGAGCTGGCCTCTGAACGCAGACTCTCCTGCACATCCCCACAGCCCTCAATTCCACCTGCTCTCCTTGGTCAGTAATAACTTTCAACATTTATAGCTTACATCCCCCTGGATTGCCCGATTGTGTAAAATAGTGGATTCCCACAGTTCCTCTTTCCTGCGCAGATCCTACATTTCACCCTTCACCATGGCCATGCTGAGGCCGAATCTGGGATCTGGATGAGCCACAGGCTACAGGTGGATGCAGGGAAAGCACAGCTGTGGGGACATTTCTGCAGGTCTAGAGTTCCAGATCTGCCAAGTCCTCCAGGTCCCCCAGATAGCCTCCATCCATTGTCTGCATGTCACTTTTTCTCTGTCAGGGGCCTGGAAAAATGGCATTAAACCATGACGTAGTCTAGCATCCATAAAATCCACCTCTGAACTAGTTTGCCAAGGGTCTTGGCCTTTTGGATGCAGTAGGAGATTTTTCCAGGTGATTTTTCACAGAAAGGCCTGGGAGTCTCTGAGGCAAGGTGTCAAGATTTGCATGTATGTTAGGAGCCACTGCCCTTCTGTATTAGTCCATTTTGTGTTGCTATAGCTGAATACCTGAAACTGGGTAATTTATAAAGAAGAGAGTTTTATTTGGCTTACGATTCTGGGACAACTGAATTTGGTACGGGCCTCAGGCTGCTTCTACTCATGGTGGAAAGTGGCAGGCAGCCGGTGGGTATGAACACATCACATGGTGAGAGGGTGAGAGAGAGAGAGAGAGAGAGAGAGAGGAGGTGCCAGGTTCCTTTAAACAACCAGCTCTTGCAGGAACTAATAGAGTGAGATCTCATTCAGTCCCCCCACCCCCTAGAGAGAGCATTAATCCATTCATGAGGGATCCACCCCCATGACTCAAATAGCTTCCAGACTCCAAACTCTATCACCTTCCATGATGGTGGTGGTGGGAAGAGGGGTCTTGGCCTCTCTCATCCTCTTACATAGGTCTGAAGCAGCAGCTTCCCAGGGCCCTGGAGTTCACCCTCAATGTGCACCTGGTCCCCAGGGGGTCCAGCTGGTATTTGCTCACCGTAGATTTTGCTACTAGCTTCTCCTGGAAGAAGGATGGGGAGGAAGGGGGTGACTCCCTGCATTTGTCTCCACATGGGTGCAGTAATCAATTTCAAATTCCTGCATTTTCCTGAGCATCTGTTGCTTGTCTCCCACTCTCCCAGGTACCAGTCGCTCTATCATGAGGCTCTCATTTCCAAACAACAGAAGGTGACCCTGACTTGGGTTATTCTAGGGCTTATTAGTGTAATACAGAGTGACTCATGAAAACATAAAAAATGCTGAATGACCACATCTTGGGGGGAGGAGGGTGCAGGGGTAGGGTGTGTAGGAGTCAATGGCAGGAGTTTGGGGACCTGTTATATGGGCACTGCACTGCCTACAGGTGGATCAGGTTTGGTAACTTCCCATACCTGCGTGCTTGTGTCCAATTTCAAGTGCACGGAGAGATGATTTGGTTGGCCTAACCTGGGTCAGATTGACCTTGGATCAACTAGCCATGGGCGGGGTAGCAACCACTGGTTTTGCTACTCTACGTACTTGTATAACATTTTGTCCTCTTAAAAGTGTGAAAATTGCTTGATTTGTCATTTGATCATTTATCTCAAAGTTTGCCACTGGAATCCATGGAGGGTGGGAAGATAGCAAAGGAAAAAGGCCTCAAAACCCTTCACTGAGAGCTCTCTGGGTCATCTAGACATACCTGAGCCCCAGAAATTGCCCCTCCCCCATTACATGATGATCTGACAATTTTGTGCCCCATTCCCTCTCTTTAAAAAAAAAGTTAAAAATTTTTATATAACAACATATACTTCAAATTGACAAAATTAGTATAATTTATAGGATATTAAGATAAATTGCCCTTAAATGAGAACTTCCTTCCCAACACTTTGAAGTCTATAAGACATAACTAGACAATTTACTACTGCAGACAATAAATCAAGTGGAGGGAAGGGCCTGTGGTTTTTCTTTTTGATTAATAGCTGTAACACTGTCCTTCAGGCAGCTGAGGGAGTGTCATATTTTCCTTAGACATCGTAAGGTGCCATCGCTCTTGTAGGACAACTCTGAAGCTATTGTGTATGAGTTCTGCCATCTTGCTAGCACTGATAGGGCTCTCGGGTCCAACCTGCCATTAGAACTACTAACTCCATTCGTATTAACTTTTGTTACAAATCTTATGGGGAGGGTGGTTCTGTCTATTTAGGCCCACATTCTATTTTAAGACTGTATAGTTGCTTTGATGAATTGTCCGAGCCTTGGTGGCTGTCACTAGAAGGCCAGCACCTTCTTCCCACCCCCTCTCCCCCGCCCATCCCCGCTCTCCTTGACTCTTTCTATCATTGCTGTTTTGGAGAATTGCCTACGACGTTTAAACCGTAATCACGAAACATTCAAAACCACCCGCCGGACTCCTCCAGGGAGGCCGTCATAAATTGACAGAGGAACCAGGAACGCCTTGGAAGGGTGATTCGTCTGCGGATAGGGCTCTGCACTTTGGTTTCGCGGCGGGCTGGGGTTTTCAGGACCAGAGACAGCGCCCCCGGTCCGCACCTGCCTCCCACGGCGGCGGACTTGAGGACTGCAGGAGCGGGTGTCAGCGCGCGGACAGACCCGGGAGCGCCCAGGCTGGCAGGCTGCCGGTGCCCACCCGAGGGAGGCACCAGAGGGCGCTGGCGAGCTGCAGGTCTCGACACAGGGACGAGTTCAAATCCCGACCCTGCCGCTGCTATGTGTCACCTTAGGATGGTCACACACGAAAGAATAATGACAACAGAAAAAGTGCAAACGCCTGGAGAAGTTAAAATGCCAGCAGTTTATATGAAGCCCTGTTTGGCTCCAAATCTTCGTGTCTATGTTATTCAGATGGGCTCTCGCGGGGTCCATGGTAGTAGTTCTCCTTTTCTCGTTTGCTATTCTGTGTACCAGTAACACACAGCTTGTTTCTGTGAAATCTTAATGGTTGTAGAATAGTGCATGTGCTATCAAACAGCCTTGCTGAGGTATAATTGACATAGGAGAACAAACGGCACGTATTGAAAGTGTACAGCTGAATATGTTTTGACAGATGCGTACACCCACCAAACCACCCCCAAACAGTCCTCATGGCATTTTGTCATTCTCTCATCTCTCCCCTCCCAACCACCGATCTGCTTTCTGTCACTGTAGATAAGTATGCTTTTTTATAGACTATTACATATATTTTAGATACTGTCACTATATATTATGTATTATTTTGTTTAAGAGCTTGCTAAATGCCAGGTTGTGGGTACATTACAGTTATTATCACATTTAATTCTAAAGCGACTGTGTGAGGTAGCAGCGGAAATCCCCATTTTACAGGCAAAGAAAGTGAGAAGCAGAGAGGCTAAAGAACCTGCCCGAAGAAGTTCCTACAGCACAAAGCTGGGGAGCCAGGGGATGCCCAGGCCTGTGGGAGGCCCCGTCTGGGCTCCCGCCCCACTCTCCTGCCCCTCTGTCTCCTCCAGCAGCCCAACAGGCAGAAGACAAATGGCCTGGGCTCAAATTCCGCCTCTGTCATGACCATAAACATGACCCTGGGCAGGTTACTCCACCTCTCTTGGCCTCAGTTTCCTCATTTGCAGCATGGGTGGATGAAAAGGCCCTGTCTGCAGAGTGGCCTGAGGGTCATTTGAGATGATGAGTGCAGAGGGCACCTCAGCAGAGGCTTGGGCAGGACAGACTAGTAAACAAGTTGTCACGGTCTGGGGTGTGAATGTGGAGAGACAGACACGCAGGGTATGGGGAGGACCTGGACTTCCAGAGTCCTCTCCTTGAACTCTGGGTCACCATGGTCTGTTGTACTCATGTTGGAAGGGCACTCACCCATCTCCTAGTGGTTGAGGGCCTCCAAGTCCTCGCTGGGATTCAACAGTTGATAAGAAAAACTTAGCACCACCCCCCGGTGCGTCCATCTAGTGAGGTGGTGGCCAGGGCAAGTCCCCAGCAATTACAGTCAAGTGTGATCAGAGCTGTTGTGGGGGAAATACAGGCAAATATTCTTCCACTTCACTTTTACAATCCCTCCAAGCTTCTTGCCTCTAAGTTCCACCAACCTCACCTGGCACTGACCTGCTGCCCCATGGAGAATTCATTATAAATACAATATTGTTGAAATACAAGTGGTCTTCAAAAAGCTCTTGGGAAAATGGAATTAAAGGATAAAAATTAAAAATGTAAACTTTATTTCTCAACATAAGCTCCATTAAGTTCATGACACTTTTGTCAGTGATGATACCAGCCATGTGGTCCATCCCTAAAGAACTGAGTGTCCTGGGAATTTAACCACATCAGGGCAGTCTTTTTTACATTATTAACTGAAGAAAAATGGATGTCCTTTAAAGATGTTTTAAGATTAGGAAACAAAAAGAAGTGAGAAGTAGCCAAATCAGGACTGTGAGTTGGATGCCTAACGGTTTCCATCAAAACTCTCCCAAAACTGCCCTTGTTTCATGAGAGGGAAGCACAGTTGCCTGGCTGTGGTGGAGAAGGACTCTCTGCTGCAGCTTCCCAGGGCATGTTTCTGCTAAAGCTTTGGCTGACTTTCTCAAAATACTTTCATAATAAGCAGATGTTGTTCTTTGACGCTCCAGAAAGCCAACAAGCAAAATGCCTTGAGCATCCCCCAAAACAGCTTCCATGACCTTTGCTCTTGACCAGTCCACTTTTGCTTTGACTGGACCACTTCCACCTCTTGGGAGCCATGGCTTTGATGGTCCTTTGTCTTCAGGATTGGTAGTCGTGTTTCATTTCCCGTTACAACTCTTCAAAGAAATGCTTCAGGATCTTGGTCCCACTTGTTTAAACTTTCCATGGAAAGCTCTGCTCTTGGCGGCAGCTGATCTGGGTGCAAGAGTTTGGGCACCCATCAAGTAGAAAGTTTGCTCAACTTGAATTTTTCGGTCAGAATTGTGTCAGCTGAACCAGTTGTCTATGGTGTTGGCTATTGTTTCTGCCATTAATCGTCAGTTCTCTTCAATTAGGGCACAAACAAGATGACCTTTCTTCCCTTCAAATTGTTGTAGATGGTAGGCGGCTGTGAATTTCAACATGTTCTCATCCCTTCTTTTTGGGGGGGCAGGGGAGGGTGGGTGGCTGGTACAGGGATCCGAACCCTTGACCCTGGGGTTGTAACATCACACTCTAACCGACTGAGCTAACCGGCAGCCCTTCATTTCTTCTTCTTTTTTTTTTTTGTCTTTTTTGTGACCAGCCACACCACGAGTGCACCGGCCATCTGTATATAGGATCTGAACCCACGGCTGGAGCGCTGCTGCGCTCCCAGCGCCGCACTGTCCCGAGTGCGCCACGGGGTCGGCCCTTCATTTCTTCTTAAAACAAATTATCTATTTATAAACTGCTGATTCCTTGGGGGCATTGTCTCCATAAAGTTTTCGTAAAGCATCAGTGATTTCACTATTCTTCCACGCAAGCTTCACCATAAATTTGACGTTTGTTTTTCCTTCAATCGGAAATTTGGGAATTTCCCAAATTGGAAATTGGAATTTGGGAATTGGACTTGGGAATAATTGATCTGAAACCCAGCTATGCCACTGTATTAGTCCATTTCCACATGCTTTCTTCCTCTCCTTGTGAAGCCCCAGGTTATCTACTCCCCGATAACCCACTAAATCATTAAACTATTAATCTCTGAATGGATTCATCCATTCATGAGGGCATAGTTCTCATGATCCAATCACCTCCTAAAGGCCCCAGCTTTCAACACTGCCACATTGGAGATCCAGCTTCCATGTGAACTTTGGAGGGAACAAACACTCAGACCATAACAGCCATTATAGGCCGTGTCACCTTCGCCATTATTTATTTTCAGTCAAGTCTCAGTGGTTCACATGCGAATTCTCTGCAGAACCTGGTTAATCCAAGCTAGCGTCTTCTCCCCCTGAGACCCACGCATCCCCTTTGACCTACCAATGGACTTAGACTCAAGGGTTTCCAACCCACTTAATAAGCAAAATATAATGGCGAAAGGAAATCTGCTGCTCAAATTTGATCACACATCACTGAGGTCTAAATGCAAGGTTGGAGAAGGTGGTTTATAAATCACATCCATAGGGACTTTAGTTTTCAAGTAAAACATTAGAGCTGGATGAAGCAGAAAAAGGCAGCTGGATCCTCAGGTCCAAGGAAGTGCCACCTGTCTGCCTCCTTCTCTCTCATCGCCTTCTGTCTGTGGATCCGCTCCGTTCTTCTCTGCACAGCAGCAGCCTCTGCCTCCGCCAGGAAGTCGAGTGAGTGTCTGGCTTTACGTGTGCTGGTGCAGACACCCGCAGACCATCCTTGCTCTCTCTCACACACAATTCCGATCCCAAAGTCTCTGGGAAAGGAATTGACTGACCCAGCTTGGCTCAGGCACCCGTTGATCCAGTCATCTGTGGCGTGGGTGGGGGCAGCATCACACAGAACAAACACGGCTGCCTCCATCACTATGGCACGAGTGAAGGGCAGTCCCCACAAACGGAACCTAGTATAGATCCACCTCACATGCGTTGGCTTCTGTGGGTCAGATTCCCCCTTTCTCCATCAGTGCAGGCAACAGTGCGGTGCCCACTCCGTAGGGACATCAGCATGTACACAGTGAACCATCTGACCTCCCACTCTCCTCACTGTAAAGTCTCTACACCTGCCAGGCTGTTCTCCCTCTGCAGTCCTGGTTTCAACATCTAAGTTTGTTCGTTCACTCACTCATGCGGTGCTCTCTGAGCACCCCTCAATCTGCCAGGCACTGTGCGTGGGCAAACAAGACCACCAGGCACCTCCTCTCATGGGGCTGTGGTAGACAGACAAAGGGACAAATACACTGCTGTGATAATTCCAGATGCTGACAGACGCTACTGAGAAAAAAGCAGGGTGTGGTGCCAAAGCTCCTCTTTTGGCCGTGAGCCCCTCCAAAGAGGCCAAGGCTGACCCTCCTCTTTTGTACCCTCCAGGGCTTGGGGAAGTGCTTTGCTGTTGTTGGGAAAAGGGGGGTGTCTTGTCAAGAACTGGGAAGAGTCTGAGATTTCACCTGATTGCAAGCTCACAGGGCAGCCTGCCAGTCTCATAGAGGCTGGCAAAAACACGAGCCTCCTGGGTCAGAGACAAAGGACTTTATTACTCAAGGCACAACAGATGTCAAAAAATATTTATGAAATGAATCAATGGCTGGATGCTCTTGAGTCCTAAGCTACATACCCAGGGGGTGTCAGTTACCCAAGTTTCTTTGGGCAGCAAGAGCCCCTGAAGCCGGAGAGTTAAGATAAAAGGCAAGACCAGTTTGGCAACGTCTGGTGAAGATGAAGATGTGTGTGCCTTGCAACCCAGACATTTCACTCTTTAAGCCTTTATCACATAACGGCACATGTAGAAAATGAAAGTGTTAGTACAGCTTACTGGTGTTAGTGGAGGAAACTGCTGGAGGAGGTGACGTCCCACAGTTCTGGCTGCCCCAGGCCCTTCTCATCTGCCCACCTGTAACCCATTCATGGCAAGGTGGGTGTAGAGTCCTGCCCTATAGGAACCCACGCATATGCACAAGGAGACATGAGAAGGAACTGACATACTTCAGCTTAGGCGTGCAGATGACTTTTGGAGAGGAAGGCCAAAGAGATGGGCCTGGAAACTTTTGGGGTTTTTTTGTTTGTTTTTTTAATATATTTTACATTTTTTGTTAGCATATTCATTGCTATAAATCATACTTATTCTTTATGTCCTTTATCCAGTCTCTCCCTTCCCCCTCTAATAACCATAGATTTGTTAACCCTCTCTCCATCTGACAGATGAACTGTTCCTCTGTTGGTTGTTGCCTAGATGGTCTGTCCAGGACTGAGACAGGTGTGATCAAGTCCTCCCCTATTATCGTAAATCAGATGCTTCTTCTGTTACTCTGGAGTGTGCTTTGTGGAGAGAGAGGACCTCTTTTTTTTTTTTTTTTTTGGTCTCCACTGGTGCCTCTCCTTGTGTCAATGCAGTTGAGAGTCTGGCGTGCCATCTGCACGGTGGCTGTGACTGCTGCTATAGAGACTAGCCGCTTTTGAGTCAGCCGTGGCCATTGTGGTGGCTGTGGACGGCTGCCCACGTGGAAATGGTGTTTCTGCTGTGCTCTTTACCTGGTTGCGGATGGGTGTGGCTTCCCCCAGCTCCACGCCTCAGGACCCCGGTTACCCCTTTACTTTATTTCAGCATTAGTTTTATCACAGATACGGGAATCTGAAGCAAATACAGCATTTACTAAATCCAGGTGGGGAGTAAACAGGTGTTACATCACTTCCCCTATATGTGATGATGTAGTTTATACTTTAAAGAAAGAGTTAAGGCCTCCGTAAGTGCAGCTTAAACACCTCTGGAGAATCTGGCCTCTGGTACCCTGAAGAGCCTTGCTGTTTCTGTGCATGAGAGAAAGTCTAGAAAGCACTGATCTCCCCCAAACTCTGACTCACGTCCAGCTGGTCAGACGGAGGCTGGTACTTCCCAAGTCTAGCCACTAGATGGGGCCAGGACCCAGGGTTAGAATACAGAGCTCTGCACGAGGGATGTGGGATTCCTCCAGCAACTTGACCCCAGGAAGAATAAATTTTTACAAAGAGAAGCAGAGGAAGAGAATTTATTTGAGAAGGTGAGAGGCAAGAAGAGGTAAGAAAACAGCAGCCAGGTATCAAAAGAACCCCTAGTTGAAAGAGAAATACCACTCACAGGTGTTGATAAAGCACCCTTTTTTTTTTGTCCTTGAAATTACCCAAGATGCAGCTGTTAGGCTTAAAACAGGTGTCACAGGAGTTCAGAGATTCCACTTTCCATCCCAGCGTCTAACTGATATCATTCCACTCCTGTCCACTGAATGGCCCAAAGGTGTGTGCACCTTCTGGACGCTGGAATGATCCGTGGTTAGTCTGAACTGTAGTGTGAAGTGCCTGGGCTTTGGCATAAAGGCTCTGAGTTCACATCCTGCCTTTGCTCCTGACCAGCTTTCTGACTCTGGGTGCCTGTCTTAACCTCTCTAGGCCTCAGTTTTATGATCTGTAAACTAGGGGTAATAATAGTACCTATTCCATAGGACCGTTGCAAGGATTAAATGAGATTACATACACGAAGCCCTGGCTTTGGAAAAAATAGTAGGAACAGTAGACCCTAAGGCCCAAACTCTTCTAAGGTAAGCAATTCCAGGGAGCAAGGCTGAAGTTTCAAACCAGAAACATGGTGAACAGAGCTTAGTGTTCTCGTAAGGGATAAAGATATTCCCAGGTACCCAGTGGTGGAAAAGAAAGTGGTTAGACGTTGATGACCTGTAAAAGGAGCAGCTAGAAGCCCTGCCACTTTTCAAAGAAGGAGATGACATCATTCATTCCTTCTTTAATTCCGTAGACAAGTATTTAGCAAGCAGCTGCCCTGTGCTGGCTCTGTGCTGGCCCTGGGATACAATGGTGAGCAAAAAAGGACACCACCCCTTCCCAGAGGGACTTCCGGCCCAGTCGAGGCAGAGCACGTGCATGGTGAGGATTCAAAGGCAAAGACGAGGGCTGGGACAAGGTCATGTGGGTTTGAATTATGAGGCCCTATGTGCTTGCCGGACACAGGCTAGCCTTTCAAACATAAAGTTCTGTGACATTATATATATTTTTTAAAAAATCAGTCAACATGTTCTAGCCCAGTGAACTTTAAAAATAACATTATTGAGGCATATATGCATAGCATATAATTCACCCTTTTCAAGTGATTTTTGGTCAATTTACAAACATACTGTAGTGCAACCTCCACCACAAATCAGTTTTAAAACGTTTTCATCAACCCAGTATACGTCATGCAACTTACTGTTAATTCCTGTCCCCACCCCCCAGCTCCCAACCCAGGCAACCACTAATACACCTTCTGTCTTCAGAGTTTTGCCTTTTCTGGATATTTCATATAAACAGACTGTACAATGTGACATCTCTCGTGTCTGTCTCCTTTCCCTGAGCATGATATTTCTGAGGTTCGTCTATGCTGTAGCATGTGTCTGAAGATGGCTCCTTTTCACTGCTGAGTAGTACTCCGTTGTAAGGTTATGTCACAATTTTTCTATCCCCTCACCAGCTGATGGACATTTAGCTTGTTTCCAATTTTTGTCTAGCCTAGCAAATTGTAACCTGGGCCCAGTGGGTGGACTTCACAACTGCTGTTAGTCCCTTGACATGACATGCAAAATGCGTGTGTTTTATGGGAGAAGTTCTGTAGTATTAACAGAGTCTCCGAGGGTACTGTGTCCACCCGGTACTGGCCAGCCACACACACACAAAAAAGAATCAAAGCGTACTGTGTCCATCTCCCCAAATTTTGAGAGGCATGATTCTAGACTAAACTAAGGTGGTTCGATGAAGCTAGTCTCAATGAGGTGGAGATACTTATTGTTCTAGTCAAAGTGTGCACTTTGCTTGGGGAAATTGCTCAGAGGGTCTTCTGGTTGAGGCTGGAGGGCGGTGGTCAGCAATGGCCACAGTCACCTGTTCTTTTGTTTGTCTGTTTGTTTTCTAAAGATGACCAGGAAGGGGATCTTAACCCTTGACTTGGTGTTGTCAGCACCAGGCTCTTCCAAGTGAGCCACGGGCTGGCCCCAGTGACCTGTTTCTGACCCAGCATCCAGGCTGTGCCAGCCAACCGGGGTGGCGTGGGGTGCTGAAAGTTTGCTTGTAGCAGTTCTCCCTGGGAACAGCACTGTGAAGCGTGCCAGGCTCCCGGGCTAGCCCACAGCATCTGTTTAATCCACAACAGCAGATCCTGAGAGCGACGCAGGGGAAGGGAGAGAAGCGGAGAGGAGTTCCCAACAACGAAGCAGGAATGTCCTTTTGAGAAAATTGATAGCATTTTATTTGTGGAAAATAATTGCATCCACAGAAGAGTAGAAAGGATACTGTGATGGACAACCACGTATCCTTCACCTGGAGTCACCAAAAGTCAGTGCTTTCCCACACTGGCCCCTCTTTCTCTCCTTTTTCTCTTTTCTTTTTTTTTTTTTTTTTTTTAACTGACCCATTTGAAAGTACTTTGCAGAGATTATTAAACGTTAACCCTAACCCCTCCATCGTATCTCCTAACGTTAAGGACATCTCCTGCAAAACCACAATACCATTATCATACCCCCTTTAAATACAGTGCAATAATATTATCTATTATGCAGTCCACACTCAAGTCTTTCCCATTACCCCCAAAATGTCCTTTAGAGTAATTTTTAAATCCATAATCCACTCAAGGATTCAGTCTTGCATTTTGTTGTCCCGGGAAGCTAAACTGAATTGAACCGAAATTAATGAAAACTGCTAGTCTCGTGGGAACCTGCCCCAGACGGCGCCTGGGACAGCGCCGTGTGACCCTCAGGACAGGCCAGCAGCGACACCGCCCGCATCTTGTGGGGGAGACGAGGTGGCGTCCTCGGCAGGGCCGAGCTTCCATGCCCCGGGCTCGGTAGGTGAGGAAAGCGGGGTCCGGGAACCTGCCACACCGCGGCCCTGCACCCCAGGTCGGCTGAGTCTGGGAGCCACGGCCTGAAGCGCCTGCTCTGCGGCTTGCTCTGCAGACCCCACGCCTCGGGTCCCATCGCGGGCCCTGTCCTGTCAGCCGCTGTGCTCCAAATGGCACCCCTGTCATGAATGTCCGGTTCTGCACGGGGCAGCACCCGCAGTCCCTCAGGCCATGCCAGGAGGTCCGAGCCCAGGACGGCGCAAGGCGGATGCAGGTGGGCGCCAGAGCCGAGAGCAAACGACATGCAGCTCGGGGAGCCCTGCTCGGCCGGGCGCCCTGCGCCGCCGCGGTGTCCCCAGTCGCCTTGTCTCCCACTTCAGACATCAGGTATGTCTTGAAAGGCACTGAGCAATGGAGCGCAGGTACTAACCGGGGTGGGAGCCTTGCTCGGGCTGCTGCCGATCACCAGCCCGTGTGTTATCTTTGATTCTGTTTTTTCACGAACTTTCTGAAGTACCTGTTAGGCGATGATGTTTTGACCGGTGTCAGCCTAAGATGGCAGCTGGTGGACAGGAAGAACACTCAAAATGGCTGCGGAAGGTTTGGGGTCCCTAGAAGAGCACATCTTCAGAGGACCACAACCCCCCCTCCCCCATTTCCATCACGACCAGTCACCTTCCCGCCACGTGAATTTCCCCACCTATAGGAAAGTCCCAGCTCAGCTTAACCCCCGCTGGCTCCCCTCCCCTTCCTTCTTAGCCAATAGGAACCGTCCAGCTCAGCCTGGCTGGATATAAAAGGCCCACCCGACTCTCCCTGCTGCTGCTCCCAGTCTCCAGAGGGCAGCGGCGCGCTCAGGTTTTGCCTGCCTGATGCACTGTGCTTGAGCCCTTGTCTGCTGGTGTGTTTTATTTTTGCACTCGGGCCAGGGTTTTTCCTTTCAGTACCCTCGTCTCTCTCTCTCCTGTGGGCTGTTTCTCTGGAGAATCCTAACTCATACATAAAGCAAGGCTGCATGGTGTGGAATATGAGCCCGTGATGAAAGTTTCCAGCAATGCAGATGTGTGTCCGTTAGAGAGAGAAGGTCTCCCACCTGCCTTCACTGGTCCTTGTCCCCTGAGATGAACACTCTCACTGCCCTGGGTGCTCCTCCTTCCAGACCTTTCTCTGTGTTTCTACAAATGTGCAGCTGTACTTATGTGTGCATGTTTGCTTTTGTTTTTACAAAAAAGGGATTGATACAGTAGCTATTGTCTTTTAAGAAATGTGACAATGGGAGCTAGCCAGTTAGCTCAGGTGATTAGAGCACAGCCTTATAACACAAAGGTCATGGGTTTGGATCCTCACACTGGCTAGCCACCAAAAAAAAAAAAAAAAAAGTGACAATATTTGGCCATCTGTCCATGTCATTACATAGAGATGAATCCCTTGACCACAGGACAGGTCAGCAGGCCATAGACTTGGAGGGAGACCCCCTGCCTTCCAGGGACACGAGGCAGTGGGCCTAGGTGGGGTTGGTGGGGGGAGTAGTTGTGAATTGCATCTAACACACAAATGATTAAATGATCTCATCTTAAGAAGTGTTTTACTAACAAAAGAGACTGCAAGTTTATGGAACTGAGCTCTGATAACTTCAAAGGAACCAGTTCTCTCTTCCCTATCTGGGAAAGGGGGCTTGAAGGACATTCCAGAACAGTTACTGGGCAGAATGAACCTGCTTCTGGTGGATGGCTCCCACTAGTTGTGCCTCATCCCTCCAGCTGTGGGGAAGGGGGTGGGCAGGGGCCCCACTTCTTTGTTCACTACTGTACCCCACACCCAGTTCCATGCCTGGCACACAGGCTCATTAAATGTCTCTTGGATAGCACTTGGAAACTCACATGGAGCTTGGCCTCCCTTTGCTGGTGTGGGCTGCAGTTCTGAGAGGGAGGGGAATGTGGGCAGGGCAGACACACATTGGGGCATTGCTATGGAGTTGAGGCAGGAAGCTAGATAGAGACAAGAGCAGGAGGAGGAAACCTGGTTATTTGCAGATGGGGCAACTGGTTCCCCGAGGACATAGGCATGCACATGTGCAAAGCAGCCAGCCACAGGACAGACAATTCCAGACAGGGAGCTCCACCCCCATGTTGGGCACCATTTGGTTGGACAAATGAGCTCTCACAAACTAGGGTGCCAATCAACAGAGACTACACTCAGGGCTCAGCCAATGACCAAATGACACGAATCCAGCTAAGAGGACTTAAACCCCCAGGAATGTATCTGTTGGGGCTCTTGAGCCACTCTCTTGCTCGAGCCTGCTCCTTCCTCTCCAGAGTGTATTCTCACTTTGCTAAATAAAACTGCTCTTTGCATTTCACCTCTGGCGTGTCTCACCCAATTCTTTGTTCACCAAGAACAGACACCAAGAACCCAGATTTAGGCAGTGGAACCTGGAATTTCCTTTAACAGACTGAACCATGTCCCCCCAGAATTCATATGTTGAACTCCTAAGCCCAATGCAATGGTATTGGAGATGGGCCTTTGGGAGGTGATTAGTAATAGATCTGCAACATAACCAGTGCCACTTTAGACAAGCCCAAGTATGAGATGGCGCCGCCCACCTCTCCCCCTCCCCTTCCCCCTTCCCTTTCGGAGAAGCCTCCTGACTTAAACAGAAACCCCTTTTGCTTCCACAAGGACGCAGTTCTCCACCCCGATCCACATTAGCGTAATGACCCTCCTTGATGGTATCAGCCAGCCCTTGGTGCACTATATAAGCTTTACCACCCCCACACCTGGTGCTGTCCCCTTTTCAGGGCAGCCCTGGGCTGCCTGCCACTCTGAGCACAGCCCAGCAGATTTCTTTCTTTAATAAAGCTTGAATGGGACCCGGCATCTTGCCTCACTTTCTTTCATTACGGTGCCAAAACCCGGGAAGGGTTTTGGCCTACATTGTGGACGATCCCCTCTCTCGGGGTGATTGGCCCTCAGCCACCCTTCCTGGACCTGCCAAAACCGGATGCCTCCGGGACTCTAGTTTTGCCATTTCAGACCAACAGATCCAACACCGGCCTCAATTCAGGATGAGTCAGTGGGTCTATCCTGCTTACATCTACAGTTCCCCTGACTACTCTATGACTTTGGTCTCTACGAAGCCCAGGCATCTGGCCAAGGGAACTCTTCTCGTGCCCCCCAGCTATTGGAGGATGCTCCTCTGGTTGGTCATTGGCTTTTCTCTCGAAAAGAAGGTGGGCACCAAAGGGGATGCCTTTTGCTGGCACTCTTCTACCAGGACTGACTGCCCTTTCTCACCCTCTACAGGGGATCCTCACAATCCAAACCAACACTCTCTATGCCCTTGAGCCATCTCCTGGCCAATTTCTTTGCCTCCAGGGAGACATTGAACCTAAATGTCTCATTTTCTACTGTACTCCGTGCTCTACGCCTCTGGGCCACTTTATGCCTCTGGGCCGTCTCCTGGCCAATTTCTCAGCCTCCAGGGAGACATTAAAACTCAAATGCCTCGTTACAATGGATCCCAGTGGCCACAAGACAGCACTCGATTTAGACACTCACCAAAATGGCAAAAGCTGTAGAGGTTCCTTGCTCGGGCCTTCTCCTATCTCTGAAAGCATTCTTCTCTCTGTCAAAACTGTCCTATGTCTCAAATTCTCCTAGCTCATGCTCGACCTCTCCTTCCAGATTTGGACCAATCTTCTGGTCCGTCAGCCCTCCACATTTCTCTCTCGTCCCCACACATGGACTCCAGATGCTCGTCCTCAGCCCAACTCCTCCCCTTCTCCACCTTCATCAGGTAACAACCCTGCCTCAGCTCCAGCTTTTTGTATCCCTTCTGTGAAGTGGCTGGGATGGAAGGAATTGTCTGAGTCCATGTACAGGGAGCAGGTCTGGATGGCATCTCAGGTACATGCTCAAAATAATAGGTGGCCTGTGGGAGCCATTGCTGTTCCCTGCATGGACCCAAATTGGAACTACCAGGCCAGCCACGGGGATTGGGATCTCCAGGATAACATGATCACACACCTACTTCACGGCCTCCAAAAGGCTACTCACAAGTCAGTCAATTATGACAAGCTTAGAGAAATCACACAGAGAGCCACTGAAAATCCCAGTGAGTTCCTAAGCCTCTCTGAGGTTTTACATGAACACACATGTATAGATCCAAACTCCCCTGCAGGCATGGCCCTTTTACACTCTCATTTCATTACCCAATCAGCCTCTGATATTAAAAAAACTATAAAAGAGATCAGGCCAAATACCGGCTCCTGGCTAATGCCATCCGAGGCTCACACACTCTAGGGGCAAGCCAGCCAGGAACTGCTTCAAATGCAGTCAACCGGGCCCCTTGGCATGGGCCTGTTGTAACCTGTCCTCACTGCAAATGGCCAGGTCACTGGGGGATTGACTATGCCACTCGCCAGAGAGGGAGTGGCCCAGTCCCCAACCTACAGCCTTTGGCTTCACAGCCATCCCTACCAGAGCTTCTTGGCTTTGCCCAGGAGGAGGACGGACAATGCCCAGGGCTGGAGGCCCCCACGGAGATCAGTGAGCCCAGGGTAACTGGCCTTGTAGCAGGTAAGCCGATCTCTTTTGCCATTGATACAGGGGCCATTTAGTTTTCCCTTCCTAAGTATGCAGGACCAACAACCCCGTCCTCTACCACAATAGTAGGGGGTCACAGGATCAGAATACCACCCACCGATCACTCAAGCCCTTTCCTGCACCCTCCATCACACCCAATTCACATACAAATTCTTAAAAATGCCTCAATGCCCAGCCCCCTTACTGAGATGGGACATTCTTTTCAAAGTCAAAGCTACTCTTACCCTAAACACCTTAACTCTAGCTACAATACTCCTGCTACAGGCTGCACCCAGACCTGGGCCCTGGGGCTTCCACCTTCCCCTCTCCCTTGGACAAGGTTAATCCCTGGTATGGGATGCTTCTTCTCCCTCCATTGCTACGAGCCATTCCCCTGTCTTTGTTAAATTGCTGAACCTCTCTTTGTTCCCTAATGTCCCACAGTACCCCATCGCTAACAAACGCCTAATAGGCTTAAAACCCGTCGTACACAAACTCTTTTCTTCTCATCTCTCACGGCCTACCCACTTGCCTTCCAATACACCCATCCTTCTGGTTATAAAGCCTAATGGCTCAAGCTGTTTAGTACAGGACTGATCCTGACACGTGTCATTCATACCATTTAGTACAGGACTGATCCTGACACGTGTCGTTCCCAACAACTTACTTGGACAGTACTACTTCAGGGGTTTCGGGATAGCCCCCACTTTTTCAACCAGACCTTAGCTCAAGACTTATCTGAACCCCCTCCCAACCTCTAGCACTTTAATACAATATGTGGATGACCTCCTCCTTTGTAACCCCTCCTATGAGGATTCACAGGCCCGCACTGTCACTCTCCTTAATTTCCTGGCCTCCAGGGGATATCGAATGTCCCCCAGCAAGGCCCAGATTTCTTCTCCCTCAGTTCAAGAGTTCTAATTTCTGAACTCCCTACTCCTACCACAAAGGATGAAATCCTTTCTTTCTTGGGACTTGCAGGGCATCTTCACCTATGGATTCCTAACTTTGATGTGCCAGCAAAGCCACTTTATGGGACAGCCAAAGGGGATTCTGCCATTCCCTTAGATTCCACAAAGCCCATTTGTTCTCTGTTCCAGTGATTAAAAGCCACTCTCCTTGCAGCCCCAGCTCTATCCCTCTCAAACCCATCTCATCCTTTTATCCTATATGCCAAAGATTGGCAGTCGGGGTTTTGGGACAAAAGGCAGGAGATATTTTCTCCCCAGTTGCAAACCTCTCTAAACAACCAGACGCCACATCTCGAGAATGGGCCCCTGTTTACGGGCCTTGGCGGCAGCTGCCCTTTTAGCACAAGAAAGCTCTAAACTAACTTTTAAACAGCAAACAGTCAAGGCCTTCTCAGCCATAAGGCCAAGTCAATTTTCTCCCTTTCCTGCCTACAACTTATTCACTTTACTTTCACTGAAAACTCCCAGTTCTCCTTTAAACCTTGCCGTCCCTTATATCCAGCCACTCTCATCCCAAAACACTCATGACCCTTAGAACACAATTGCATGGAGGCCTTAGACCTCTTTCTTAATCCTTTTCCACACATTTCCCTGCATCCCATTACACGGTTCATAGATGCGAGTGCCACCTCCACGACTGCCCCCTGGGCAGGTTATGCCACAGTAAATCTAACACAAGCTATAGAGGCTGCACAACTCCCAAAGGAGGCTGGGGTTATACACTGCAGAGGACACCAAACCTCCAATGACCCCATAGCTCAGGGAAACAAACTGGTAGATCTAACCACAAAACAGGCTGTTCAATCACCAGCCCCCCACCCCCGACTCTTCCTCTCCTGCTCAGGTCCTTGTCATGGCCCATACGCCCTTATCCCAATACACACCCCAAGACATACAACCCCTCCAACAGTTGGGGGCACAGAGAAAGGACAACTGGTATACTCTGGCTGGTCGCTACATCCTCCCTACCACAGAAGCTGAGCAAATCTTTTTAGATTTCCATAATTCAGTTCATACAGGCTGTGAACCCCTACTACGCCTTCCTCGGCCCTTATATTACTCTCCCACAAAAGGACACGCTATCTTCTAACCTTAGTAGATACCTTTTCGGGTTGGATTGAGGCTTTTCCCTGCGCATCAGAGGATGCTACAGCAGTAACACATGCTCTCACCTCAGAAATCATCCCTTGTTTTGGCCTCCCCACCAGTCACTCACCTGTGGGCTGCCCCCCGAAAGCCCACAGGCCTCAGCTCCCTCAAACTTATGTACGGTCGGCCCTTCACTCCCACACCTCTCCCTGCCAGCTCATCGCCTTTAGGCCAGAATCTCCCTACTCTTTCACTCATTAGGGATCTTCTTAGGGAACAGGCCAACCTTCTATTACCTCACCCTTTCCCCAACACCCTCTCAGACTTTAAACTGAGCCCGGGACAGCAAGTGTATATTAAAACCCGAATCCCAAAGCCTCTCTCGCCATGTTGGGAAGGGCCTTGTACGGTACTTCTTGCCACCCCTATGGCAGTAAAAGTACTAGGAAAGGCCCCCTGGTATCACTTGTCCTTGGTAAAACTAGCACCTGAGACTTTACCCAAAAATTTGTTGACACCAAGCCAGAGGGGTCCCTCTGCTCAACCCCCAACCCAACATCTCCTCACACTTCAACCATTTTAGGATCCACAAAACTGAAAATCTCCAGGACCTCCAGTCTTCCCCCAGTCCCTGAAGAAGGATGATCTTTCCCCCAGCGATTATCCTCTCACTCCTGCAGGCCCGCGTCACGTCCTTCACACAAGAGCTACTATTACACTATCTCTTCTAGTACCTGCTACAGGATTGGCAGCAGCTGCCCCAAAACATTATAACATTATAGGAAGATTTCTCCTGGCACTTCTTTACCTCCTATCAGTAGGATGCTTCTTAATAATTTCACTGTGGCAATGTCTGTTCCTTTGTGTGGCTTTGCCCCCCACGGATTTGTCACCCCTCTTCTCCTGGGTGATGGAGATGCAAAGGATTACTCAGAGCCCATATCTTCTGAGCAGTGAGAAGCCCCAAAGTGGTTAACTTCCCTTGGGTACACTCAAGCAAGAGGCATCCCTTCCTCGGGAAATTAACCCCAAATTGGGGTTCTCTTCTTGCATTTATTTTCCAGACCAGGAAGTTACAGGAAGAGACATAGGTGGGTTTATAGTTTAACAATATAGGCTGGTAACTTTCAGTGAAACAAGCCAGATGACATCCCAGTAACAATTAAATGTTCCTATCAACAACAGCTTGATCTTAGCAAACATTCCTTCTTACAGCATTTCTCAGTATCTTTACATAACAATCAGTAACTAGTCTGTCCCTGAGCCAGTAACCTTGCTGTGCCACAAATCTTTATATTACACCAGAGACTTATAGCCTGAGGAAAATTTCCAGTCCTCCACAAGGTCAGTATTTGAAACTGCAAGACTTTGGAAAACCAGGCCCTGTGAAGTACACATGCTTTTTAGTATATTCCACAAATGTCCCCTTTAAATTCTTTTGGCTCCCTAACCCTTCTCATCCTTCCCTTCTTTTTCCTTCTACCTCAATGCTCCCCCTTACCTGGAACATGGAGGTTCCAGGTCCTCAGGGATGATGCAGTCCTTAGCAAATCAGAATGGTCCCTGAGTGACTCATCTGTCTCCCACTTTGCGAGAAACTTTTTGTGGTCACCGCCCTCCCTGTCAATGCAGCCTGCAACGTTTCCACAAATGTCTCTTCACTTTCCTCTAATGTCACCTCAGTGGGGACTGTCAGCGTTGTGCCCACACTCTGCCTCACTAACACCAAACGCTACCACTCACTTACCCTCCTCATCCACGCCCTAAAACTGGGATATATTTCCTTTGTAAAACTACATTATCCTGTTGCCTGTCCCCTAATGTGACTTCTTGCATATTCTTTTGGCTCATCCCTGACATCACCCTCCAGACAGATGGAGAGATGGAGACGGGACTGGGACTAACTTTGCCCCCCCTTCAGGAAGAGCCCCCCACTCCCGTAGGGCACTAATTGTACCTTTTATTTGGGGCAGGGATCCTTCCTGCAACTGGAACTGGCATAGCGGACCCTGCTACTGCCTCTCCATTCTATCAAAAACTCTCAGAAAAACTAAGCATAGACAGCATCTCCTCCCTCCAGTGACAGGTCATCTCACTCGCGACAGTCAACAGTTGCTTTACAGAACCGTCAGGTCCTTTACTTCCTTACAGCTGAGAAGGAAGGCACCTGCCTCTTCTTGGGGGAGGAATGCCATTATTGCATAAATGAGTCCAGGGTGATCCAAAACTGCTTAAACCATTTCACTGAACCTTTGGATACCCTGGCCTATGCCCCTACTAGGGCCCCTAACTGTGCCTCATCCTACTTTTTGGTCCCTGTCTCTTTTGGTGTTTCTCTACTTTCTTGCAGGAATGTATACAGGCTTTCACCAACCAAAAGGTCACTGAATTGTCCCTGCAAGGAGGATATCAGCCCCTTAGAACCAGCGACCCTTCCCCAGAGGAATACAGCCTCCCCACATGAAACCAATACCCCACCACCTAATGGTTTTACCCACCGACATAAATATTTTATTTTTTCCATATCTTCGCCCATCTCCAGCAGGAAGTACCTTCAGAAGAATGAGACCTCCACCCTTTTTCCTATACTTAAAAGGCAGGAATAATAGGTCTGCAACATAACCAGCGCCACTTTAGACAAGCCCAAGTACAAAATGGTGCCGCCCACCTCCTCCTCCCCCCCTTTACAAGAAGCCTCCTGACTTAAACAGAAACCCCTTTTGCTTCCACAAGGACGCAGTTCTCCACCCCAATCCACATTAGCATAATGCCCCTCCTTGATGGTATCAGCCAGCCCTTGGTGCACTATATAAGCTCTACCACCCCCACACCTGGTGCTGTCCCCTTTTCAGGGCAGCCCTGGGCTGCCTGCCACTCTGAGCACAGCCCAGCAGATTTCCTTCTTTAATAAAGCTTGAACAGTACCCGGCATCTCGGCTCACTTTCTTTCAATTAGGTTAGCTGAAGTTGTGAGGGTGGGGCCCTCATGATGGGATTAGCACCCTCGGAAAAACAGACACAGAAAGCTTGCTTCCCCCTCTCTCCCCACCATGTGAGGACACAGTGAGAGAGCACCTGGATATTGCACTTCTAGCCTCCAGAAATGCGAGAAATAAATTCCTGTTGGTTCAGCACCCAGTTTTTGGCCATTTGTTATGGCAGCCTGAGCTGACTAAGACAGGCAGACAGCAGGGCAGGGAGCTTTTCTCCATCTCTTTTGGGGTGCCTGAACCTCCTTCCAGGGTCCTTGGTTACATGCCAAGGTTGTGGGCAAGTGTTTCCAGTCTGTGCACCTCTTTAGGGTTGGAAAGATGCCTCTGAATAAGAGGGTCCCTCTTCCCGCTACCCCACACTTTACCCTGTAAGCTCCGTGGAGGGGCCAGGCAGCGACCTCCCTGTCTTGTTTACTACTGAGTCCCTAGTACCCAGAACAGGGTGTGGCACATAGTTGGCGCTTAGTGAATGAATGAATGAACAAATGAATGAATGGTGGTAGGAGAGTAAATTGATAAAACCTTGCGAGCAATGTGAATCAAAGGTCTTAAAGACAGGCCTACATGTTGACCCAGAAATTCCACTTCTGAATGCACAAAAATGCTCATGTCAGCACAGCTTACACTGGGAGTGCACTGGGAACAACTTAAATGCACAGCAACTGGTTAAGCACAGAACTGAATTCTTAATCTCTTCTCCCAAATCAGTGCTTCTTCCAGGCTTCCCATCACAGTACATAGCACCTCCCCTGTTCAAGTCAAAGACCTCAACATTGGAATTTTATGTTATTTTTTTATTGACATACAATTCACCTACAGTAAAATGCACAAACTTAAGTTCACAGCTCAGTGAATTATTTACCTATGTAGATAGCCCTGTAACTAACACCCAATGGAGACACCGTAATTTTTCCAGAAAGTTCCCTCATATTCTACCCCAGTCAAAACCCTTCCTTGGCCTGGAGGTAACCGCTCTGACTTTACTGACATGTGTCTTCTTGCTTCCCTGTCTCTATCACCTCTCATCTGGGCAACAGCACCAGATCCTCACTTGTCCCCTCTCCTCTCTTGTCCCCTAGCTCCTCCCCTTTCCTCTCTCGCCCCCTCCCCCCAGCAGCCAGAGACCTGATCCTGTCACTGCCCTGCACGAGACTCCCCGAAGGCTCCCTCCTGTTCTCAGAAAAGTGCCAGCTCCCTCGGTGCTCAGCACCTCAGCTAATCATCATCTTGCCCCGAGCTGGATCCTCATGCACTGAGCGTCCTGCCAGTCCTCGCGAGTATGAACCACAGCCCAGATGCGGGAACAGAGGAATGATGGAGAAGCCACTGGCCCATGCATGGTGGCAAAGGTAGCAAGGGGTGGAGCGGGGACCCACCCACAGGTTGTCTGACCCCTGAACCCGTGCTCTTAACCGCTCTACTGCCTCTCCCTGAATGAATGAATGAAGAATGAATGAATGAACACATGATGTATCATCAGGCTTTCATTTTCAGAAATACAGCCCCCGTTCGGAAAAAATCATATGTCCCATCACTAACGAGCTGAATTTGGCTATGAGGTCACTTATTTGTTTGCAGAGGAGGAAAAGGGGGGAGTGGGTGGGGGAGGCAGGAGGGGGAAGGATGAGTGGGGGCAGGGATGACAGAGGAGCTCTGAGGGAACCCAGCAATGCAAGACTAGTACGTGCCTCTGGAGAAAGCTTTCCTCACTGCGGCAATTTCCTGAGGGTTGGTCCTGACCCTGGGCAGAGAGGGTCTTTGTCTGCCCAGCGTCTGAACCCTGGCCGCAGGTCGAGAGGCAGAGGAGGGGCCCCACATGGCCTGCGGTTTGAGTGAGGAAAGCGATTGTGCAAAAACGGAGAGCCTCACCACTCTGACCACAGTCTGGTGTGTCCCAGCCTGAGTCATGCATGCAAGACAGGAGAAAGCAAGAAGCCTGAAGCCCCTTGGATGTCAAGCCAGCCAAGGCCTCTGGTGTGACATCGCTGAAGTCATTGCCTGATGAGCTCAGGCTGAGGCGCCTGGGGACAGGGTAAGAGGTGGGAGGGAGGGTCAAAGCTGGCTCAGAGGAGACTGCCTAGAAGAGAGAGAGTCCAAACCAGCCCCTGGGACACCTCTGCTGGGCCCCGCCTTCCACACTCATGGCTGTTCTCCCGGGGCTTCCTGCATCCTGTTTTCTGCAAGGACTTGCCCTGGCTTTCTCATCATAGACGTGCTCTTTCCACCTGCTCCAGGTGTGTAGTTTCATGTGCACAGAGCTGGGGAACTTCTGAAGACTGGGTGCAAAGACGGCGTTCAGCCAGGAGGAGGAAGCATTTTCTCCTCTAGGGTGATGTTGTGCAATTCAGACGTTAAAAGCCATGCTGTCCCCGAGGGCTGGGTGGGTTGCTGATGATGAGGTAGGTGGGTCAGGGCCTCCTAGGACTTGTCAAGCTGGGCTGCCCAGGTCCCTGGCTGCAGCTTGTGCCTGGGGTGGGGAGTGAGGGTGGGGCGATAGCAAGGGACATAGTTGGTCCTCTCCAGGCTCCAGAACCCTTCAGGGACACCAGTCCCCAGCCCTGTGCCCTGGACTGAGCAGCTGATTATAGTGCATGTGCTCATTTACTGTGGTTCTGAGATAGTCCAGATTGGGAAGCAGAGACCCTGGGTGAGGTCAGAGCAACCAGGTAGGCTCAGCTTGGGAGATCAACTCGGTGGGTCTCCCACACCCTGCTCTGGGCAATAGCCCCTTCCCAGCCGAGTCTCACATACATCACCGTGGTTTAGCACAGACATTGGCTGACTCACAATGCTCCTCTGAACCTCAATTTCCTCATCTCTAAAATGAGGATAATAACAGACCCACCTCCTAGGATTGCTACAAGAAGACAATGAGCTTAGAAAGCACTGGGCACAGTGTTTGGCAGTAATGTTAGCTATTATTATCATTAATATTGTTATATAATAATTACTATCATTAGTTTTATTGCCCAGCTTGTGTTCTAGCCCACGCTGAAGGATTGTCTGTCTGCTACCCTGTCTGGTGGGGAAGAGCCTGTTCTCTTTGGCCAGGTCTTATGCCTGGCAGGAAACACTCAGCGAGGTGGGGGCTGCTGGTGACAGGGGCTCCTCTGGGTCCACAGTGTTCTCTGCGCCACGGAGGAGCAGGCTCTTGGGGCCAGGGGAGAGCAGGGAGGCCTTCATGGTGGTGGGGTTAGGGTCTGGGGGAGACAGGGAAGCAGTGAGAGGCTTGCATAGAAAATGTCCTCTTACCCTGCAGTACCCAGAGGACAAACAAGACCCGAACATCCAACAGAGCAGGTGGCAGGTGGCACAAACTAGCCCTGGTTTGCGGCAGTTCCTTAGTCTCTTTGCTTTGCTGGGGCAAAAGTGCACTGAGGACCCCAGGATAAAGGGGATCACTGTGAGGATGCTCTGGGTCCAAAGCCTCACGGGGCACGGGACACTAGTGGGGACCCCAGGGCCCATCAGGATCCAAAGTGGATTTCCCGAGGGGCTCTTGGTCATCGCTAGGCACGTGTGTCCCTTGCGCTCAGCCCGAGCCCAGTCTCCTCTCAGCTGCGCCGCCTTTCCGTCTCCTGCTGGGCACCTTCAGTTCACACCAGGGGAGGGCCTGTTGGGGCAGGGCCCTCGCCAGGCTGTTGATTTCCTTGGCTGCTGACCAGGCTCAACACTAGCTTCCTGGGGTCAGGTGGTCTCCCCTGTCCCATCAGTTGTGGCCATGGTGGTGGGACCAGGTGAGGAGCTACTGCCCCAGCACATGGGAACTGCCTGGGGCTGCTTCTCTGGGGAGATGCGTCTGCTTCTGTATGGAGCCTGCTGTCCAGTCCACCCATTCTTTATCTTCTGGGCCTTGTCCAGTACTCCCTCTGGCTTCCAACCAGCCAATCGGGTTCCTGGGGGACCCACCCAAAGCCCCCATTTCTCTTCTGTGCTTCTGTCCTCACCTGTTACACACCCATCTGATTTTAGATGCAAGGGGGGCGGATGAGTCAACGTCCTCGTGTGACCTAGGTGGCTGCTGTGTATTTGTCGAATCTCCCAGAGTGAATGTTGGTGTGCTCATTTCTAGCTGGTTGGACTGGATAAAAGCATGTCCTCTGCATAAAAGCTTTGCCTCTGGAATGAAACTGGCCTGGTTGAATCTCCATTGTTAAAATAACAGCAGCAATACCAAAAGCATTGATGGTTTACATTTAATGCCAGGCACCATTCTGTGCTACCTGGATTATCTCAGTAATCCTAGAAGGAAGGTCCATTATCACACCCATTTTAGAGATGGAGGAAGTGAGGCTCACTATGGAGCTCAGCTAGGAAGTGGTGGCGCCTGACAGTAACCAGGCACTGGCTCAGGGCTTGTGCTCCTCCTTGCTTCTCAGCTGCTAGGCCATCGTGGGCAGGTTTCTTGGCCTCTCCAGGTCTCAGTTTCTCCTTCTCCAAAAGTAGGTAAGAAGATTTAATGCACAAGGCTGTCACAGAAAATAAGCACTTTCAAACTATAAAACTCAACCCCTAGTTTGACATTATTATCACAGATGGGAAGAGGAATTTTTGCTGTTCTTTCGACCTTTAAAACCAAATTGCTCGAAATCAGCTCATGATTTGGACTTTACCTCAAAGGTGGCTTCAGCATCTTGATTCACAAGTGTTGGGGTCTCAATTGATAGGCATGTGCTTCATCTGAGAATCTAATCACATCTGTGACCTTTCTATCACATGTCTTAAAAAAAAAATAGCAAACCAGAAAGGCATAAGTCCTAGAACACTTTATTGCACAGTGAAAATTAAGTGACATTAGCCCATTTCTTTGTATAGAACTGCACTGCCCAGATGTGGTTTCATTGCTTGAGCAAATTAACACACCCCTGGTACCTGGTATGCAGCCAGTGCTCTGGAAATTTTTTTTTTTAAAGATGACTGGTAAGGGGATCTTAACCCTTGACTTGGTGTTGTCAGCACCACGCTCTCCCAAGTGAGCAAACCAGCCATCCCTATATGGGATCCAAACCTGTGGCCTTGGTGTTATCAGCACCACTCTCTCCCAAGTGAGCCACGGGCTGGCCCTCTGGCAAATGTTTTTTTCCCCATCCCTGTCCATTAGACCCACCAGAAGCAGTTTGCTTTCAGCTTGCAAGACTAGCCTCACTATCCTACCTCAGGGACATATGAACTCTTCAGCCCCATGTCATAACTTAGTTCCCAGGGATCTTTCCCTTCCACAAGATACCACACTGGTTTGTTACACTGATGACATTATGCTGTTTAGAGCTAGTGAGCATGAAGAAACAAGTACTCCTAGACTTATTGGTAAGACATTTGCACGTCAGAGTTGGAAATAAATTCAACTAAAACTCAGGGGCCTTGTAGCCTTGTACCTCAGTAAAATTTTTTGGAGTCCAGTGGTGTGGGGTATATCCAGATGTCCCTTCTAAGGCGAAGGATAAATTGTTGCATCTGACTCCTCCCACAACCAAGAAAGAGGGGCCTATTTAGATTTTGGAGGCAACATATTCCTCATTCGGGCATGTTACTTCAGCCCATTTACTGAGGGAACCAAAAAGCTGCTAGTACTGAGTGGGGTCCAGAAGGGGAGAAGGCACTGCAACAGGTCCAGGCTGCTGTGCAAGCTGCTCTGCTGCTTGGCCACACGATCCAGCAGATCCAGTGGTGCTTGAGGTGTCAGTGTCAGGTAGGGATGCTGTCTGGAGCGCTGGCAGGCCCCTACAGGTGAATCGCAGGACAGGCCTTTAGAATTTCAGAGCAAGGCTCTACCATTCTCCACAGATAACTACTCTCCTTTTGAGAGACAGCTCTTGGCCTGCTAGTGGCCTTAGCAGAGGCTGAACACTTGACCATGGGCCACCAAGTTACCATGGGCAACCTGAGCTGCCCATTATGATCTTTGAGCAGGGCACCTGGTTATGCATTTTGTTTGGAAGGTGAAATGGCCAGAGGTGCAATTGTATGCCACCAATTCATGGGCTGTGGCCAATGGTTTGGCCAGAAGTTCAGGGGCTTGGAAGGAACATGATTGGAACACTGGCGACAAAGAAATTTGGGAAAGAGGTATGTGGATAGACCGCTCTAAATGTTAAAAAAAGTGAAGATATTTGTGTCCCATGTGAGTGCTCACCAAAGGATGACCTCAGCAGAGGAGGATTTGAATACTCAAGTGGACAGGATGACCCATTCTGTGCGTACTGCTCAGCCTCCTGCTCCAGCCACTCATCCTCCAATGGGCTCATGAACAAAGTGGCCATGGTGGCAGGGACAGAGGTGACACATGGGCTCAGCAACATAGGCATCCACTCAGCAACGCCAACCTGGTTTGGGCCACTGCTGACTGTCCAATCTGCCAGTAACAGAGACTAACACTGAGCCCCCAATATGGCACCATTCCCTGGGGTGATCAGCCAGTTACATGGTGGTAGGTTGATTACACTGGACCATTTCCGTCGTGGAAAGGGAGGTGCTTTGTTCTTACTGGAATAGACACTTACTCTGGATATGGATTTGCCTTCCCTACACATGATGCTTCTGCCTTTTAACTACCATCCCTGGACTTACAGAATGCTGTATCCACCATCTTGGTATTCCATGCAGCATTGTTTCTGATCAAGGAACTCACTTCACAGCCAAAGAAAGACTCGTGGAATTCACTGGTCTTACCTTGTTGCCCATCATCCTGAAGCTGCTGGCTTGATAGAATGGTGGAAGGGCCTTTTGAAGACTCAGTTACAGCACCAGCTTGTCGGGCTGGGACAAAGTTCTCCAGAAAGTTGTCTCTGCTCTGCATCAGCACCCAACCTATGGTGATATTGCTCTGATAGCCAGGTTCACAGGCCCAGAAATCAAGGGGCAGCAATGGGAGTGGCGCTACTCACCATCACCCCTAGTGACCCACTAGCTGAATTTTTCTTCTCATTCCTGTTACTGTGCTCTGCTGGCCTAGAGGTCTTAGTTGCCGAAGGAGGAATGTTGCCACCAGGAGGCACAACGATGATTCCATTGAGTTGGAAGTTAAGACTGTCACCAACACTTTGGGCTCCTCATTTCTCTGAATCGCCAGGCCGAGAAAGGAGTTACAGTGCTGGCTTGGGTGGCTGAATACTGAGGGGAAGTTGAACTGCTACTGCACGATGGAGGTAAGAAAGGCAATGTCTGGAATGCAGGAGCTGCTTTAGCGCATCTCTGAGTATCACCATACCCTGTGATTAAGGTCAAAGGAAAACGATAGCAGCCTAACCTGGGTAGGACTGTTGGTAGCCAGACCCTTCAGGAATGAAGGACTGGGTCACCCCACCAGGTAAAGAACCACGACCAGCTAAGGTGCTTGCTGAAGGCACAGGAAATACAGAATGGGTAGTAGATGAAAGTAGTTATAAACGCCAGCCATGACCATGTGACCAGTTATAGAGAGAAGGACTGTAATTGTTGTTAGCGTTTCCTCCTTACTTTGCTATAGATGTGCGTATGTGTGTCTTTGTTTTCTTATCTCTCTTATTCCCTTATCATGTTACAGAAGATGGACTGATTTTGTATCGTAATATTCAAACCACAGGATATTAAGGAGGAGAGTAAACGTCACTCAGGGATGTTGCCTCCTCTTCTGGGGAAGGGATCAGTGCATATTCAGATGCGTGCAGGAGAGTCGTGTCATGTTAGGTGGAATTATGACATTGCTGCTGTCTTTGTTGGAGATTAAGTATGGTTTAGGAGGTGTGTATGAGTGCCAAGCTGACAAGGAACAGACTTGTGATGGTGAATTTTATGTGTCAATTTGCTTGGCCATAGGGTACCCAGATTAAACATTATTCCGGGGTGTGTCTGTGAGCGTGTTTCCAGATGAGATCAGCACTTGAATCTGTGAGTGCAGCAGAGCATCTTCTCCATTGCAGGCCTCATCCAACGGCTGAGGGCCTGAGCAGGACAAAACGCAGAGGAGGAAGGAACTCGCCCCTTTTTTCCTGCCTCACTGCTTGAGCTGGGATATCTCATCTCATCTTCTCCTGCCCTCAGGCTGGAATGTACATCATCGGCTCTCCTAATTCCCAGGCCTTTGGATTTGGATTGAGTTCTGCCACTGGCTTTCTGGGGCCTCCAGCTTGCAGACAGCAGATCATGGGAATTCTCAACCCCTGTAATCACATGAACCAATTATGAATGATAATAAGTCTACTTTTATATAATTTTCACATAAAAGGAGATATGTGTGTGTGTGTGTGTCTGTGTGTGTGTGTGTGTGTGTGTGTGTGTGTGTGTGTGTGTTGGTTCTGCTTCTCTAGAGAACCCTACCTAATGAAGATTCTATTTCCAAATAAGGTCACATTCACAGGTACCAGGGGTTAATACTCAGACATATCTTTTGGGGGAACACTATTTGGCTCCCTACAGGCATGTTACCAGGGTCTTTGGTGAGGGCCATGCTGCAAAAGGGGCTCGGAGCATAGGCTGTGCAACTGCATGGCTCTGGATTTGAGTCCTCCACTTGTGATTACTGTACTGTGGCTTATTCTCCTCCCTGAACCTCAGGAATCCTCTGTGACTGCTGTGACCACTCACTCCAAAGGTTGCTGTGAGACCACTTACTAGTGTTGTGCTTGGGCAAATTACTCAACTGCTCCATACCTGATCGAGTTTGGATGTGTTGTCCCCTTCAAAACTCATGTGGAAATTTGATTCCCAATGTGGCAGTGTTGGAAACTGATTGAATCATTGGGGCAGATCCCTCATGAATGGCTTAATGCTCTCCCTGGGGGAGGGGGGATTAATGAGTGAGTTCTCGCTCTATTAGTTCCTGTGGGAGCTGGTTGTTTAAAAGACCCCGGCATCTCCTCTCTCTCTCTTTCTTGCTTCCTCTCACCACGTGATCTGCTTGTACCCAAAGCAGCCTGAGGTCAGTGCCAGATGCAGCTGTCCCAGAATCATAAGCCAAATAAATTATTAATTTATATAATTTGTAAATTATATAAATTGTTCTGTTCTTTATAAATTACCCAGTCTCAGGTAGTCCTGTTATAGCAACACAAAACAGACTAAAACAGAAAATTGGTACCAGGAGTGGGGTGTTGCTATACAGATACCTGAAAATGTGGATGCAGCTTTGGAACTGGGTAATGGGCAAACATTGGAGGAGTTTGGAGGACTTAGAAGAATACATAAAGATGAGGGAAAGTTTGGAAGATTTTAGAGACTGGTTAAATGGTTGTGACCAGAATGCTGATAGAAATATGGACAGCAAAGACCATGCAGATGATGAGGTCTCGGATAGAAATGAGGAACTTATCAGGAATTGGAAAAAAGATCACCCTTGCTATACCATAGCAAAGACCTTGGCTGCATTGTGTCCATGCCCTTGGACTTTGTGGAAGGTGGGACTTAAGAGTTGTGAGCTAGAATGTTGGGCAAAAGAAATTTCCAAGCAGCAAAGTATTAAGGAAGCTGCATGGTTACTTTTAACAGCCTACTCTGAGTTATGGTGGCAAAGACATAATGTAAAGCCAACATTTAAAAGGGAAGCAGAGCATAAAGATTTGGAAAATTTGCAACCTGGCCATGTGTTAGAGAAGTGGATAGCAGGAGAAAAACACAGGGTGAAGCAGATAAACTGGTTGCTAAAGCCATTAGTTTGGTGATGTGGCAGCCAGATGCTAAGAGCCAAGACAATGAGAGAAAAATGCTAAAGGCATTTGAGAAGTCTGGAAGGGTGCCCTGCCCATCATGGGCCCTGAGGCCTAGAAGGACTGAGTTGTTCCAGAGGACAGACCTGGGGCACAGCTGCCTTTGGGAACCTACGTCCTCCATCCCAGCTACTCTGGCTGGAACAGCCCTGCCTCAAATGGCCCCCCCAAGTGTGGTTCGTGCAGCAGCTCTGGAGAATTTAAGCCTGAAACCTTTGTGGCATCCACCTGGTGTTAAGTTTGCAGGCCGGCAAGACACAAGAGCAGTGGAGGCATGGCAGCCTCCACCCAGATTCCAGAGAATGTATGAAAAAGCCTGAGGGCCCGGGCAGAGACCTGTCGCAGGGGTGGAGCCACCTCAAAGGCCATCTACTAGAGCAATGCTGAGCAGGAAAGTGGGGTCAGAGCCCCTACAGGGAGCCTCCACCATGGAAATGTCTAGTAGAGCCAAGGCAGAGGGGCTGCCACCAGGACCCCAGAACTGTAGGGCCACTGGTAATGTGCAATGCAGGCCTGGAAAAGTTGCAGGCACCAGCACAGCCCACTGGGCTGTGCCTGGCAGAGCTGTGGGAGTGAGGCTGCCTGATGCTTTGGGGGCCCAGATGCCCATTTGTGCCCAGGATGCAGGACTTGGAGTCAAAGAAGATTATTTTGGAGGTTTAAGACATAATGTCTGCCCTGCTGGGTTTCGGACTTGTTTGGGACCTTTTTCTCCTTTCTTCTGGCCGATTCCTCCCTTTCGGAATGGGAACGTGTACCCAATGCCAGTTCCACCATTGTATCTTGGCAGTAGATAAATTTGGTTTTGTTTTTACAGGTTCACAGCTGGAAGGATTTTTGCTTTTGGTCTCAGATGAGACTTTGGACTTCGGACTTTTAAGTTGGTGCTGGAGCAAGCTAAGACTTTTGGGCTGTTGGAATGGAATGATTGTATTTTGCATGTGAGAGGGACATGAGTTTTGGGGGGCCAGGGGTGGAATGATGCAGTTTGGATGCGTTGTCCCCTCCAAAACTCATGTGGAAATTTGATCCCCAATGTGGCCATATTGGAAACTGATTGAGTCATTGGGGCAGATCCCTTATGAATGTATTAATATTCTCCCTGGGGGAGGGAGGATTAATGAGTGAGTTCTTGCTCTATTAGTTCCCGCAGGAGCTGGTTTAAAAGACCCTGGCACCTCTTCTCTCTCTCTCCTGCTTCCTCTCACCATGTGATCTGCTTGTACCCACCGGCTGCCTGCTGCTTTCCACCATGAGTAGAAGCAGCCTGAGGCCCGTGCCAGGTGCAGCTGTCCCAGAATCATAAGCCAAATAAACCTCTGTTCTTTATAAATTACCCAGTCTCAGGTAGTTCTGTTATAGCAAAACAAAACAGACTAAAACAATACCTCAGCTTTCTCATCTGTCAAATGGGAATAGTAATCGTCCCTAAGTCACCTGGTTGATATGAAAATTAAATAAGTTTAATATCTCCCAGGCACATGATAAGTGTTATAAAAGTGTTATTTAAAAAAAAAGAAATTGCATGGTGCTTGGCTCAGATGAAGCACAAAAAAATGCTAGCCGCTATTATTGCTCATGTTATTATTCATAATAAATTGTTGGCATCCAGTATTTTAGGCAGAGAGGATAAAAGGCCCTATCAAGCTCTGATCGTGTCTTTAGCTATTTCTGATGTTATCTTTGTGTTGGTTTTAATTAGGAGATGCCTTCCTTACTTGCCTTATGTTGAGTCACCCTGAGCTCAGAATAAGGGCCAGCTTCGTGCAGTCACTTGGGGCCTCCTGCTTAGAAGGGCCCCACATTTGGTTTAATGGTTTGCAGCCCCTGCCTGGAAAACCCTTCTCGCTTTCAAACATGGGACTCTGCGTTTCACTTTGCATGTTCATTTTGCACCGGGCTCCACAAACTATGTGGCCAGACCTGCTTGGAGTCACCATTCTTCCTATGCTTGTAGCAGTCAGGGGTCTTCAGCAAGGGATGGTGGTCCCCTCTGGTCTGATCTGGGCCAGTGGCACATGGGGCATGGCTCCTCTTAAGAGGGACCTTTAGAAACTGGAATGATCTGGTGATGGTCGCAGGGGCTGGAAAGCATGAGCTCCAGCACGAGCTCATGGGTGGCAGTTGTTTTGCCCAGAAGACAAGATTCAAGGTGTCCCTGGTGGTGTCCTCCAGTTGCTGACGGGCAGTGGGCCGGAGAAGGGAATGTGCGTATTCTCGGTGGCCAGATCCAGCTCAGCATAAGGAATTCTGAATAACGAAAAGTTGTGCAAGAAGGGAACAGCTGGCCTGAATTCAAACCTCAGCTCTGCCGGGGGGGGGGGGGGGGGGGGGGTCAAGAGCTCAGGCTCTGGCTTGAGAATAGCTCTACCTCTGTCCAGATCTGTGACCTTTGATAAGGCTATTCATAGCCCGGAGCCTATTTCTCTATCTGTAAAATGGGCCTGATAATGCTCTACAACACAAGGAGATGATGCTGAAGATACAACAAGCCGAGTTTATACACCAAGCACCTAAAGGGTGCCTGGCCCAGAGGAGGTGCCGAACAGATGGCTGTTGCTGCTGCTGTTACTGTTACTGTGAGTGGTGAGGCCCCCCTGCCTGGCCAGGCTGCAATTGAGACGGACCATCAGGGACTTGCAGAGACGACCTTCGCCTCAGAGGTAAAGGAGGAAGCGCACATTTCGTCCCCTTGACGATTTCAGCATCTGGCATACTTGGATGATTAGTAAAAGAACAGTCATAAAATACCATCTCATGACCAAGGCCCCGAGGGAAAGGGGGTGGTGCCTTTTAGAAGAACCGAGGTTGTTTGGGGTCCTGGAGGCAGCTGAAGAAGTGGGAGGGGTTCTCATCTTCCTGCCAGCTGTCCCAGGAGCCATCACCAGCTGAACCCGATCCAAGGGATGCAAAGCCTCAGGACTCCTAGGAAATGGGTCCCTGATGTGTTTGAGAGCTGTGCACCAGAATCGCCCAGCTGCGCTGCAGCCCACGGAAAGCGGCACCCGTGGGCAGCGTGCGTGTGGGTGTGGGGCTCCTCCACGGGGGCCTGGTTGGTGCCTGGGCAGTCTGGGCATGGGGGCTCTTGGCTCCCCCTGACTCTGCAGCCTCTGCCGGGAGCCACACTCAAGGAGACAGAAGCTTCCCTGGAAATGTCATGGCAGTGGTTTGTGCTGAGACAAACATTTCCCCTCTCCCTCCTGCCGATCTGCCTCTCCCATCATCTGGGTCCTGTCCCAGAGCTGCATCCAGGAAATGCCCCCTGCCTGACTGCAGCTCTGCACATCAGTACCCGGAGTCCGGGGAGCAGCAGATGGGCTCCGTCAGGGGCTGCCTGCTGTCGGAGCTCTGGCAGCTGCCAGCGTGTTTGTCTCTCCAGAGACAGAAGAAGACGGCACCGCAGCCGGCCCCGGGAACTCACCAGTGTCGCATGCACACATTCAGGCGACCCGTCTTTCAACAAATATTTACTGAGCATGGCTCTGTGCACACACCATGTCGGGAACTGTAAATACAGCCGCGAACAAGACAGGGGTTCTAGAGGCTTTTCTTTTTTCTTTTTAACATAAAACTAACCATTTTAAAGTGTACAATTCAGTGTCATTAGTACAGTCACAACATTGTGCAACCAGCACCACGATCCATCTCCAGAACTCTCTCATCATCCCAGAAGGAAACCTCACATGCATTCAGCAGTCACACCTATTCCTCCCTCCTCCTACCCCCGGCAACCACCCATCTGCCTTCTATCTCGATGGGTTTACTTATTCTCGATATTTCATAAAAATGGAATCATAAAATATGTGACCTTTGTGTCTGGCTTCATTCTTAGCATAATGTCTTCCAGGCTTGTCCATGTTGTAGATGGATCAGGACACCGTTCCTTTTTATGGCTGAGTAATAATCCACTGTGTGGATATCCAGTCTTTTCGTACCACTGGACTTCACAGCTGAGCAGCCCTGCTTTTCTTCATTCCCAAGAGGGGAAGAGCTCACATGGCATTTCCTGAGTCCAAAAGTCATGAAATTAGAGAACGGAGGGAAACTGACGTCAGACATTAAAGGCTGCCGTCTCTTGAGTGCTTGCCACGTACAAGGAGCCACGGGCATCAGCCCCTGGGCCCACAACTAGAGCAGTGCTGCCTCTGTGACAGCGATGTCCACCTCTTCCAAAGGCCAGCTGTGGGACCAGAGCAAGTACAACTGTCAACCCGGGCCTCAGGCCTCACATCTCTAAAATGGGTCAACTAGTCATACCTGCCTTAAATCCAATGATGTCTGTGCCCAGTGACCCTGTGGCCATCACCCCATCTGGCTGCTGTCCTTAAGAAGGCTGGTGTCATTCCTGAAGGCCATCTTGGCTGTCTCAGGAATGGGTATCTGGGGCCAGGCTGGGCATGGGGGGCCAGGTTTACTGATGGGGCAGTTTCCAGTCCTAACCATTATACCATGCAAATGCCAGCTTCCGTGTTTCTACACTGACTGATGGGTGCTTGTGCTGTCAACATGCAAACTAAATTTAAAAGGCACCGTCCTTTCCAGACCTAACTGAATGGTTACCAAAGGCTGGTGCCTTGAGGCAACACCCCAGTTGTCTTGTTCTGGTCTCAGCCTGCCCGGCAGCCAGTCCCACTTAGAGACACACAGGCTTCTTCCCTGGCTCTCTCCCCATCAGGAAACAGTCAGCCAGGCTCCCCTGGGTGTTCCAGGAAGTAGACAGGCAGGAGTCAGGATCCAGAGCCAAACTGCTGGAAGAGGAGTGGAGATTTTCATTTATCTCGGTCTAAGTTCTTTTGGTTATTAGGAAAAGAAAATCCAAATTGAATTAGCTCGGATCAACTTAACTCAGCAAATTGTGGATGTGGGTATATGGCCAGGCCTGGTACTGGTGCCCATGGTCCATCAGTGAACCAAGACCCCTACCCTAGGAAGCCAGGTTTTAGGCAGTAAGGATAATAAATAAGCTAGATGGTGTGTCATGGGTGATACATGCTATGGAAAGAAAAGTAGAGGCAGGGGGTGGCCTCAGGAGTGTGTGGGTGGGGCAGACTGCAGAGTGATGAGGTGGTCGGGGTGAGCCTCACTGAGAAGGTGAGATTTAAGCAAAGATTTGGAGGAGATAGTGTGTCAGCCCAGCGGATACCTGGGGGAAGAGTATTCCTGGCAGAGCACAGGCCCAGAGGCAGGACTGTGTTCAATATGACTGAGGACTGGTAAGGAGGGCTGAGTGGCTGGGCCCAGTGAATGAGGGGAAGGAATAAAAGAGGAGTTCAGAGAGAAAATGGGGACCAGAGAGGACAGGGCCATGGGCCATTGTCCGGACTTAGGCTTTTACTTGGAGTGACATGGGAGCCACTGCAGGGTTTGGAGCAAAACAAGGATGTAATTTGACTGGTGTTTTGTTTAAGCAAAAAAGGAAACCCCTAGACTTGTAAGCCTGGGTGACTCAGAGGCTGGGGCCTCCTTCCCTCTTCCTGGATACAGACTCCCGTCATGTGGGGAGGGGGCATGGCCTCACAGCTTCAGGCCAACAGCCAGGTCCCAGAGCCAACAGGGAGCTCTCTATCAGTGTCAGAATAGAAACTCCCAGGGAAGGTCTCTGATTGGCTCTGCTTCGACCAATCACCATGGCCAGATGCCAGACCCTTTGTAATTGGCTGGCCTGGGTCACGTGGCCACCACACACCAAAAGGATGGAGTTCTCCTTTTGGCACCCCCTTCAGAATTACAGTCAATAGAGTTCCTGGAAAAAAAGGATATGATTTCCCAGAAGAAGATGGGAGGGAGAGATAAGCTGGCAGACAAAAACAGCAGTCCTTCCTTGAATTGCTCATTCTGAGGGAGTCCAGGGGCTCCCACCTGGTGGGCCTCTGCCCCAGGAGGGGCTGCGGAGCCATCTGAAAGCACTCACTGACCTATGTTTGTGCAGCGCTGTGTCTGCAGACCGCAAACCGCATTTCGTAAACACTGCTTCTTAAATGAGGCTTGATGCCACAGTGATGACTACAGTACAAGTCTGACTTAAAAGCTTGCTTCAGATACAGTCTTTTTTTTTTTTTTTAATCATTGTGCATTTATTTCCCCATCCCTGGCTGCAGAAAGCCTGGCAATACTCCAGCAGGTCAGGAACCATCAGCTGAGGTGGGGCCACTTCCTGCTCTCTCTAATCCTCCTCTGATGTTGCAGAAATTAACTAGCTTGAAGAGCTCGGTTTCTGATCCTCAGGAAATGCCAAGGAGAGGAGCTGGAATAAGCTACATGGTGACTGTAGACACAGCAGCTCCTCTTTGCTCAGGGTTGTAGAATTGTGATGGGGAGAACTTACTTTTGTGAATGAAAAAAGAAATACGGTAAAGTAACAAGGTTTAAAGACACTTCTCAGTGAATTTTTACATGTGTATCCACCTGTGTAACCATCACCCAGGTTAAGATATAAAATATTTCCAGGAGCTTCTCTGGCCCTCATTTTTGTGCACACCCTGCTATGGTTCCCGTGGGCCTCAGTGTCCCCCACTCCCCAGTGCTTTGCACACACCATCCCTAGTCTCCCTTTTACAAGAAAATCCCATTCTGCAGGCAAAGAATCCTGTCCCATTTTACAGGCAAAGAAACTGAAGCTAAGAGAAGAGTAACATCACTGTCCCCAACACCACCCAAAGCAACAGCAGCTGCTTCCCTTGATTGAGGGCACCTTTAGGGAAATTCTTGGCCAAAGATCAGAGTAGGTTTACTCCTTCTTGCCAGGCCTTGGCTTAACTGGTTCATTTCAGCAGAGGGTGAGGGAAGGATTCCTACTGTGAAGTCACGCACATCAGTCATGAGAATTTCCCTACAAAGTCCCTCTTATTTTTGGTTCAAGGTGACAGCAGGTAATAGTCTGCCCTTTGCCCAGGCTGGTTTTCCAAGCCTCTGCTGGGAAGGTTTCTATCTTCTTGTTTCAGAAAAACAACCACTCCCGCAGTCCAGAGAGCGACAGACACTGAGGGGCCCCCCTCAGGCTTTGCCTGGGCCACAGTTCTGGGGGTGGTACAGCTGCCAGACCCTAACCTCATAATGGAGCTTTTTGACAAGGAAGACAGCTACCCCTAGAGGTTCCGCCAAGCTGGGGGCAGGTGAGGCAGGCGTCCTCCATTCTCAGACAGGAGTATCAGCAAGGAGCCCGCCTGCACAGCTCTTCTGACATGTAGCCAGAGATAAAACACGTTTCAGGACGTCCCATACTTTCCATGTCCCATCGCTTATGGTGACCTACCTTTTATCTTGTAGGGCCAGGATAGCCCAGCTCAGCAGCCCCGTGTTCTAGAAACATGGGTGTTGGTTTATCAAGCACATCTTCGTCTAGATAAAAGGATGCTTGGCACATAGCAAACAAGCAAGAAACTGCCCTCCCCACCCCACCCACACACACTGTCCCCAGCTGCAAGGGCAGGGTTTTCTCGGAGTTTCCCCTCTGACAACCCCGCTAGGTAGGATCATTATCCCCATTTTGAGGAGGAAACTGAGGCTCAGAGGCTCATACTGATGGATGGCCTACTGTGTGCCTGGTGCTTCACAGTTATGTCTTGCAGGCACGGTTCTTTTTAGTTCCCACAACTGCTACGGGGACTGACAGTCACCTGTGTTTTACAGCTGCCCTGGAGGGCTGGCTCTGGGATTCAACGCCAGCTGAGTCTGGCTCTGTCCAGTCTTTCCCTCCATCTCTGCTGCTTTGGGGCATGGGCCAAGTGAACACTGCTGTCCCTCTGGGCAGGTGCTGTCCCTGAGGACCTGGTCAGGCCCAAGAGTGGAGCAGGCATGGGAAACTGATTTTTCTCTCGTCCCCACTTCCCCAGGGCATCCCGTAGCAAAGCCAAAGTGTTGGCCAAACGAAATGAGCAAGAGCCATGTATGAGATCCCTGCCTTTGCCGAGGTCCCACCCAGAACCTGGAGAAGGGGCGGGACATAGTGAGGTGAGGATTTTGAGATGAGGGATTCAAAGAATCTCAGGGCTCAAACCTGCTGATGCTTTCTACTGAAGAGTTGATGCATCTTTCAGGAAGATCTTGTAATCAACAATCAAACCATTTGCCTGAGAGTTTCCCAGAAAAGCCAACCCAAGCGAAAGACAACAGTGGAATAGAATAGTGTGCTGGTTTCCTAATGCCGCTGTGACAAATCACCACAAATTTAATGGCTTAAAATAATACAATTTTGTCACCTTACATTTCTGGAGGTTTGAGTCTGAAATGGGTCTCACTAGGCTGATATCAAAGTGCCAGCCACCAAAGGAAGAAAAAAGAGTGTGGGCCAGGCTGCTTCCTTTGGGGTCCGCAGGGGAGAATCGGTCTCCTCCGCTTTGCCAGCTTCTAGGGCCCGCACTCCTTGGCTCGCGAAGCCTCCTCCTTTTCAAAGCTATCGGCATAGCATGCTTTCTTTTCTTTTATCTCTGCTCTGTCCTGAACATCTTCTCTCTTAATTCTACTTCTGTTTTTATATCTTTTCTGTAATTCTACTGCCTCCCTCTTAGAAGGGTCCCTGTGATTACATGGGGCTCAGCCAGATAATCTAGGATAATCCCCACCTCAGGATCCTTACTAAATTCTATCTGCAAAGGCCCTTTTGCCACGTAAAGTAACATATTCATAAGTTGGAGACGTCCGGTCAAGATGGCAGAATAAATGGTCCCCAGTGTCACTCTCTCCCACAATCCACCAATTTACAACCATCAAAAAGCAACGACAGCCAAGCTGGGGCTGCTAGAGCTCGGGGAAGAAAAAGAGAGAGACACGGAGTTCATGAAGGCAGGAGAAGCCACAATGAGAGAAAGAAAGAACTGATCTGACCATTTTGAGCTCGACCACTTCAAGGCTGGCCCTGGCGAGCACACAGAGCTGGCAAAAGCTGCATCTGTGCCCTTCCTATGAAGTTGCTTGGAGGTGGCAGGGGAGAAGAGGGCCTTGGTGGCCCCCAGGCTAGCAAGACCACTAGCAGGGTTCCTGCGGACACACATAGGAGCAAGGGGCCACAGACAACTGAAAAAAGGAGCCACTCAGAGGCCAGCGAGTCACCACATGGGACCAGCACATGGCCCGTCTCATGGGAAGTGTTTGGAGCACAGGTGGTAGGGGAGACGGGCCCACCAGTATAACACTGGGGCACAGCATGCACAGCTGATCTGCCCCAATCAGCACAGGCCCACTCAGTGGAGACTGGTCAGGAATATAGAACTGCAGGGGAGGCTGCTTGCTGAAAAGACTCAGGCCCAGACCAGAGTTTCCGCACAACCCAGGTGTACCAGACCTCACAAGACCCAGAAGTGATTACAAGGTCAACAATTAAAACCTGAGCGGCACAAAACGCCTTCCCCAGGGAATCAGCAGCAAAGCAGCAATTTAGCTCAACCAAGGGCTCAAATGCTGGTTCCTACAGAAAGTTCCTCCATTTTAGAAGTAACCAAAGGACAACAAATTAGTTCCAGTGCAGAGTTTAAGTGGAGAGAACAGTGAATAATCCAACACGAAACTGAAAGAAAAAATAAAAAGCCCACAGATCAGAGACGAAGTTCAGATAGTAACCAGTAAAGGTCTAACACCGCCAAAGAACACCTATATAACCTAGAAGGACTGGGAGCCCCTCGGGGTCCCAAGCAGGGGTGGCGGGGGACCGAGGGCCTTAGCCACATCCCTTGACATCCGATATCCGCATGCAGCCAAGCCACGATCACCAGACGGTCGCCAGAAGCGTCCCGGGCTCCCAGGTTGGCGGGGGTTGCTGAGGGCCTCAGCCACACCACCCCAAAGTCTACATCCAGTCAAGCCATGACTGAGCCGCCACTGGAAGCCCCCTGGGCTCCCCTGCCGGAATGATGGGGATGCCATGGGCCTCGACTATGCCCCCTCCTCTTCCTCCCACCCTATCTCCCTCCCCCTCTTCCTCTTCCCCTGCCCCTAATTGCTCTGCAACATCTTAGAATGTAAAGTAATAATAATAATAATTAATTAACAAAAAAAATAGAATTAAAAGATAAAAAATCATATTCATAAGTTCTAAGGATTGGAATGTGGATGTCTGGGGTGGGCGGCATTTTTCAGCCTACCACAAACAGCACAGTCATGTCAATGTAGGCATGGCTGTTCCAGTGTCCAGCCTAAGAGTGGAGAGGGGCAGATGGCTTGGTTCTCATGTCCACCACCTGCCCTTACCCTCCGGGAGGTGGGCACAAATCAGTGACATCCACCACGTGTGGAAGTCCCCCCAGGTGTCCAGACTTGTCATATCCTCAGAAAGCAGGCACTGCCCTATACCCCATTTTACAGATGAGGAAACAGATTTGAAATAGATTGGTAAGTGTTTAAGGATTTGCCAGGGGTGGGGGGTTGCGTGTGTGTGTCCAGAGTCAGGGACTATGTCAGGGACTCTCCTGACTCTCTGCCTCTCAGAGCATCTGGGACAGAACTGGCTCATCTTCATAGTCACAGGAAAAGGGGCCTGCCCCCCTGCTGTTGCCGGGTGGGGGAGTGGGCGGGTGCTGACTGCAGACTGGCCTCCTCATGGCTCTCCCCGCCTCCTCCCTGCTCTCCCGCAGGCTGCTCTTTCAGAGCCGATCACACACAGAGTCATGCTGTCCCCGAGCTCTCGCTGACTGGAGATGCCTGCTCCCGGCCTGGCGATGGTGAGCGGCCAGGTGCTCCCAGCCTTCCTGGTGTGCAGCACGCTGCTGATCATCAAGATGTACGTGGTGGCCGTCATCACGGGCCAAGTGAGGCTGCGGAAGAAGGTACGTGCTGCCCCTTGGGGTCCCCAGTCTGGGCTGCGGCCACTTCTCTTGCTGTCACTGGGAAAGTCTGGAGACAGGGGAACGCGGTCAAGGTGTGAGCAGGGCTTGGAGCTGGCACCTCCCCCAGCCCTTCTGGATGGCTCCCACTGCCCTGGGTTTCAGCCGGGTTCACACCTCCTTGTCTTCTGCTTTGAGAGGATTTAATCTCTTGCTGTGCCATCAGGTTAAGTTTTTGGCACAGGGAAACTCTGAGAGTGTCTCTGATAGAAGCAGTTCCTGGAGGGTGGAGCGGGGAGCATGCAGCGTGACAGCACAAAGCGTCCGTCTGACCTGGCGGCTTCCCGGCATGAGAGATCTGAAATTTGGGTGGAGTGGGAACCGGTGAAACAGGAGCCCGAGAAATGTTTAAGTGGAAATTCCCCATTCCCCAGAGAATGTCCCTTACGAGCCCACTGCAGGCTCCAGAGGCCAGGTCTCAGCCAGACTCCATTGTGATGCTGAGGGAGGAATTTCCCCGACGGTCCAAGTCCCTGAACCAAAACAACAACAATAAATAGGCCCAGAGCTGAGCCGGGCGAGTGAGCGGGCAGGACAACCCGTTCCAGCAGACTCTGCTGCAGCAGACAGCGAGTCTGCAAAGTTTCAGGTCAAGCTCATGGGCATCCTGTGAGCGTGCAGAGGCCTGTGGCACCTGTTGATTATCCTGCCAGGTTTTGGTTTTTTTGTGTTGTTTTTGGCGGCTGGCCAATATGGGGATCTGAACCCTTGACCTTGGTGTCATAACACCACGCTCTAACCAGCTGAGCTAAATGGCCAGTCCTTCCCAGCTATGTTAATAGAGTGATCATTTCCAAACTGTGCCTCTTACTCCCCCTTGTCTGGTTCAAAGGCCAGGCAGGCTGGCTGTGGCGTTGGGAACAGGTGGATCCTGGGGAGTGGCTATCCTGCCCATGAGCCATGCTCAGCCCCTGGCACAGGACAGGTGGGATGGAAGACAGGGCAGCTGCTCGGGTAACGTGGAGCCTGGAGGCTGTGGCACATTAACTGCTTCTGACTTCTCCCTGCCTTTGCCCATCTTGGGATTTGGGTTAAAGGCATCGAGCAGGGAGAGCTGCATTCACTCATTGAGTCCTTCTCACGTGTGGCTCAGAGCTGAGCATTAAATCCCCACCATGGCCCTGGGGGAGGAGGAACCATATTCACCCCGTTTTCCAGGTGAGGAACTTGGGCTCAGACATCACTTGTGGAGGTCACACAGCCAGGCTTGCACCCAGGTGTTGGGCTCCAGAGTCCACGCCCTGCTTTCCTTTGAACAAGAATTTAGGGAAAGGAGGAGGCGAGCCTGTGCGGTGCCTTTCTGCCTTATCAGCCGGAAAGTGGCAGAAGGAAAACTCCCATCAGGCTGCCCCCAGGGGCTCCTTACGTCCTTCTCATTTCTGCTCTGGGTGCTCAGTGTCAGCAGGCAGAGATGACAGACACAGGCTCTGGCTCCTCCACTCTCTAGCCTTGGGACCTCAGGCAAACTTGGGAGCTCAGTGTCCTCACCTGTAAACTGGGGATAGTAACCGCAGTGGCACAGAGCAAATGCTCCACCAGCATTAATCCTCACGACTTATTAGTAATTGAAATTAACATGAATGGCAGCAGCCACAGATCACTTCCTGGGAGTGCATCCAAGGCCGGTCCCCTTGCCCTGTCTCCAGGTGGCACCCTGACCTCTGACACCGGGGGCTCTTTGGTCTGCACTGCTGCTGCCTCCTGGCCGGGCTGACTTGTATTCAAGTTCTGTTTGCAGGGGTGAGCAACCCTGTGGACTGTGGACTTCAAAGGCAGGTGTCCGCTGAATGCTGAAGTCCTTTGAAAGATGTCACAGATCCATGGATGCTATGTGGGGCCATCAGAGTTGGTGATTAGCTGACTTAAGGGCCTGCAGGGAGGAATTCTGGGTGTGGGAGTTGATGAACTCCCTGACCATGATGGGCATCGGGCAGGCCTGCATTCCCCTCTGGGGTAGGGCAGAGGCAGGCCCACCAGGCAGGACAAACCAACCCTTCATGGACAGAGTCATGAGTTGGAAGCAAAGGGTTTTAACTCTTGTGTGAGCAATTTAGATTGTGTGTGTGTGTGTGTGTGTGTGTGTGTGTGTGTGTGTGTGTGTGTGTGTGTGTGTGTGTGTGTGTGTGTGTGTGTGTGTGTGTCTGGCCGGTACAGGGATCGAACCCTGGACTTTGATGTTATCAGCACTACGCTCTAACCAACTAAGCTAACTGGCCAGCCCTTGGATAAGCAATTTAGAAAACCTGCCGCTGAGACTCCCGTTCTACTGTGGGGTTGGTGGAGTTGATTTTGCCTGGATGCCAGCAGGGAACTGTAGCGCATGAGCCACAGGCGTGGACCTTCAACGACCTGAGTGTGACCTTATGTCTCTGCTCTCCAGTGAGAGAAATTGACAATTCACTGAGTGCCCTCCTTGTGCCGGGTGTTGTGCTAGCGGCTTCTGCAGGTCTCTCCTTCACTCTTCACAGGCTACAGGAACTCCATTTTGTTCTGAGTTTACACATGAGGCAGTTGAGGCACAGGGACATTCAGAAACCTGCAGGTAGACAGTGTGGAGCTGGGCTTCCAGCCTGCGCCTCTCAAGGCCCTCTTATTGCTTTTAGTACAAAGTCCAAATTCTTAATGTGCCTGTAGGACCCCTACTGACCCCTGTAGGTTCATCCTGGGCCCCTGTCCCTTGCTCTCTATGTTCCACCACACTGTTTTTCTGTTTTTCAAACAGGCCCAGCTTCTTCTGACCCCAGGGCCTTTGCACATGCTGTTCCTTCTGCCTTAAATGTTGTTGCTGTCCGTGCTGTCTTCTCTTAATAGGCGAGACCACCTGGTCTTCCCTGGTTCATAGACAACTTTCCCATTAGACTGTGAGCTTCACAAGAGCAAGAACAGGAGGACCTGTTTCACGGTGAGCCTCCAGCACTTGCTACAATGTAGGAGCCATGGATGTTAGTTGAATGGACATGTGTGACTGCACCGTGACCTTTCCCCTGTGAACCCTGTCCACAGACAAAACACAGACCCAGGTGACTGGGCCATCCATCTCACGAACAGTAATTCTCAGCTGATGTATTTCAGGCTTTTGCCAACCCCGAGGATGCCCTGAGACACGGAGGCCTCCAGTATTGCCGAACTGACCCAGACGTGGAGCGTTGTCGCAGGCAAGTATCCTCTAGTCACTGGCCCGGCCACACCTGCCACAGACCTGGCCGTGGCCTGGCCTTTCACACCTTCTTCTGGACACCGGGTACTTGGAGGATACCCAGGGGGCCCAGGTTTTATGCGTTCCTGATCCCCTGGACTGTTTTAATTTTATTCATTGATTCAATTTCTAATTAACTTTGGAAAGGTAACATGTGCTCATGACTCAATTACAAAGTTAGAAAAGGAAATTCAGTGAAAATACAGTCCCCCTCCCACCTCTGACTTCCAGGTATTACTACCCAGGGCTGCTCTGGAGGGGCAAGTGCTGTCACCAGCGTCTCCTGCATCTTCCCAGAGACCTTCTGCATTTACGAACATGCATTGCCTTGCTTTCCCTCTTTACCCCGAAGAATCACCCTTTACCCGCTGCTTGGGCCTGTGCTTTTTTTCGTATGACAACGGAGATTGTTTCATATTGGCTCATAGAGGGACCGCATTGATAGCTCTGGTGCTGTAGTACTTATGCTGTTACTCTGTTGTTTTTTTTAATTGAATCAATTGATTATACATATTTTGGGGGTTCAGTGTTGACATATGTTGATCAAGTCAATATTACTAGTATATATACACGCCGTTACTCTGTTGAATGGACAACCCATAACTTACCTAACCAATGTCCCTCTGATGGGCATTCGGGCTTTTCCGAGTCTTTCTCTGTTATGAACCGGGTGCACCGGCACCTCTTTCATCTGCCTTTGTGCATATGTGTGAGCAAAGCTGCAGAAGGCAGCCGACGGTAAGAAACGCCTCCAGATGTGCACGCGTCCCCTCCCACCACTGGTCGGGGCCACTGCTCCATGCCTCCGCCAGCTCAGCGCACTGTCATGCTTCTGCGTGGGCCCCTGCCAATGCGATAGGTGAAGATTCACGTCCCATTTTCATTTTACTTTGCATTTCTTTTATTCGGAGTGAAGTTGAGCCTCTTTTCATATGCATGACATCCCCCAGTCAATTAAAAACCATTTTTCTCATTATAAAAATCAGAACTACTCGTTGCAGACAATTTGGGTAATACTGAAAATACAAAGAGGCAAAAAGGAAAACCACTCACAATTCTAATCACTGTTAACATTTTCATCTCTCTCCTATTTGTCTTCTGTCTAAATATTTTGCAGAAAATTAGGCATGCATTAAGCATACCCAATTTGGGGTTCTGATTTTTTTTTTTTTTTTTTTTGGTTAACATTATTTCATGAACACTTTCCATGTCAGTAGATATTACTCAAAAAATAATTCTTAAAAAGTGGCTGTGTAGAGTCCAGCCCGTGGCTCACTTGGGAGAGCGTGGTACTGACAACACCAAGTCAACGGTTAAGATCCCCTTACCGGTCACCCTTAAAAAAAAAAAAAAGTGGCTGTGTAGAATTCCATCAGAGGCTAAATGTTAATTTCACAGGACCAGTGTCAATATTGGATCTTTGGCAGTTTCTGCTCTGCTATTTTTCACCAGTGGGCTGGGGAGTAAGGAGGTGACACTCCCAGGGGGTGGGGGTTGCTGGAGGAGTTTGGTGGGGAGGTGGCGAGGACGGGTAGCTGGACAGGATGAGACAGGAGACACATCGTTCTCAACACATTCCCATGCGTCACAGGCAGAAATGGGTGGGACGCTGTTGTTTAAATAATAGAAATTCTTTTGTGAAAAGAAAGTCTGTGGGGTTTTTTCTTATGTTTGTCTTGGCCATTGACAAATAATACACACACTTGTGGTTTTAAAAAATTACAGAGATGTGTGATTTTAGGAAGTGAAATTCTTAGCTATACCACCCTTCCTAATATAACTACAGTCTATAATCCTTCATCTGAGGTCCAGTCATCCATCCATCCATCATTTAATGAACACCTGCTATGTGCAAGACACTGTGTTAAGCCCTAGATGTACTTTAGTGAACAAAAGCCTCCCCCATATATGTCCCTATACTGGTGACCCTTGTCCTGTCCTTATCCCTGGCTCTCTTGACTCTTCTGGGTGGTGGAGAAGGTTGTGATGAGCATTCGGGGCAGCAGGCTGCTAGGACAGTCAACGGCCCTATCCAGCTCACCGCAGCCACTGGGAGGATGTGTTTGGCTCCTTTGAGGTGTGGGGGTTCTATGCAAAGCTTACATGTGGCACAGGAGTAGCCACATGGGTTTATAAATATTTAGTTTATTTTTACTGGCTGTAACTATGCCAGGGAGAGACAGACCATGTGGTGCCAAAACATTTCCACCTACACGGTGCATTTTTTTCTTCTCGACCATATGACCCATATAGTACTGATGTTTAAAAGGCAGAAATTCAATTTGGCACTTTCTGAGTACCTCTTATCTAATGATTTATTGGGCACCTACTGTATACTGGACTCATGCCAGACTTGGGGGATGCCTGGGTCCCTGGGGTTCCTCCTCCACCACCTGATTTCATGGAAACTTGGAGGTGCTGAGCTAAGAGAATCATACATCCTGCTCTCTGCTACTGGAGAACTGGCTGGAACCCGATGGGGAGACCCCCAGGAAGCAAAAGCTAGTTAAATATTAGACCAGGGTTTATCCTGCAGTCAGAATTGCCCTTCTGTCCACACAGGAAACTATTTAAGTCTTGGTTCTTGAAGCATAAATCTGCCTTGCAGATTAGCACAGGCTGGAGCCAAAATGTGAGCCCAGCTCTGGGAGAAATCAGGATCCACGTTGAAAGGAAACTGATGAAACCTACCCAGATTTCCCAGCAATGTGTGTTTGACCGAAACCCAAGACTGTGTGTACGAACCTGCAATGTGTGGGGCCAAAGAAGGAAGGCAAACTCCCAGCCCAAGCCTTGGAATATTTTTGACTATTTGGAATGTGCAAAGTTAATCTGAGCGAACTGGTTTGTCAGGAAATTGGATCCCCAAATGTCAGTCCTAGAAGTCCCTTAGACATCCTCCAACCGGTTCATTTCGTAGATAGTGAACCAAGGCCCAGAGAGGGAGAAGGGCTTGCCCGAGGCCACGGAGCTAATCAGAAGCACAGCAGAGCCGGAGTCTCCGCCCAGCACTCCCTTCCCACCGCACCATGAAATGCTCTTTATTAATTTGGACTGTGAGTCGGATGGCGGTCGGGAGTCTGGCCAAACCAAGAGGGTGAAATGAGCTTTAACAACCACTTCCAGGACAGGGCTGGTGATGGTGCTGCAGATGATGACGATGACAGCAGCTAACTTAAGATCCATCTGTTCAGTCCGGTGGTCTTCTGAGCACTTTCTGGGTATGGCTCATACAGCCCTCCGTAAAGCACCCAGAGCAGGTGCAATTATCTATAGAGAAAGAAAAAAGTTTGCCAAGGCCAAGGCTAATGACAGTGGCTGTGGTCAAGCCCAGGGGGTCTGACACTCTGCTCCTAACGGTCTGCTCCGCTCCTAATGGCTCTCCCTCTGCATGAAGGCGATTTCACTGTATTGTATACCTGCCTTTACAACTAAGCAGCCATGGCATTGTATCTAACTTGAATTCAAGGAAGTGGCCAATGTGGATGTCAAACAGGTTGGGGAAGGGAACAGGAGAACACTGCTGAGCAGGCAGCAGCTGGCCCTGCACTACATGCAGTAAAATGCAGCTGGTGTTGCAATGTCTGTTGAGGGCGAGGGGCAGGCAAGTCCAATCTAGCGGGAATTTTCTTTGGGTGACTTTTAGCTTTAAAAAGTGGTTTTTATTGGAATGACATGGTCTGCCCAAGAGTCTCCCTAGTACGTGACTCCCTCCATGTCTCTGGACTTGGATCCTAGAGCAGGGAAGAGGGAGCTGAGTTTTCTTGCATCATTCTAATTTTTCCATTGCTCCCTGTCCCTGGCACCACCGTGGCTTCGTGGTGGCCCCACTGTGGTTTGAGACAGTCAAGACAGGGGAAGAAGGACTGGCCAGCTTCAGGGACTCAGGGTCAGAGTTTCGGGGCTCTGTCAGCTCCCAGCTACCTCTCCTCCCACTCAGGGACCTCCAAGTTGCTGCCCAGTGGTTGGAACGAGGAAGCAGGACACGGTTTTCTGCAAGGCCAACCTCTCCCCGTCCCTGATCTGCTCAGCAGAGCAGGACCCACGTCTGCCGTGAGCTTCTTTCCTTCTTGTTCCTTTTCTCCACTGCAGGTCCCCAACTTCTTTCTGTCACCTGCTCTTCAGGGTTTGGCCATGTCTGTGTTCTGCCAGTTCTCTTAACAGCTCTCTAAAAATGGACTCACTCTTAAAATGTTAACACACACTTCAAGGAGAAATATCTGGTGGAATGGGTTTCCTATGCTAGTTATGCTTTTCCTGAAACTTTGAAATAAATGAATATTACAAAAATACTCATCTAGATGGCACCATCTTGTGGTAGGCAGACCACATTTTGGGACACACGGACTTAATCTAAAACAGGGTTTCCAAGGGTGTTCCTCTATATCAGCCTAGGAGACGTGTTGCTATACGAGCTCCATTTCCATAGGATGGAGTGATTTTGGAGGAACACTTGTCGCCTTTTCCTTCATGACTCCCAAATATGGTAAGGGACTCACTTGATTGGGAGCTGGAGTAGCCCCAGCCCTTGGCGTCCCCTCCTTCCCTGCAGTCAGCATCCCTTGGTCCATCCGGGGCCTGCCTCTCTCTGGTGTGGGTGGCAGCAGTCTTCACCGCAGGTGGGTGAGACCTGCCCTGCTGCAGACTTGCTTTCCTAGAAGCTGAGTCTTAAGATGAAGATTCGGGGGAAAAGGAAAAGGAAGGCTGATGCTGGCCTCAGGACGTGGGGAGAGAGATACCAGCTGCCAGGTCCTGAGTTTGGCCTGAGAAAGATCCAGGCCCTGCTGGGTTTACGGGAGTTTTTGTACTCTCAGATTGAATTCCAGTCTCCTTATCCTGCTTCACCAGACCCCTCTCCTGCTCTTATTCTGCCTCACTCCCTCTCGTGTACCACACTCTAGCCGCATGGGTCACATTTCTGTGCCTTGAATACACTGTGCTTATTTATCCCTCGGGGCCTTTGCATGTGCCAGTCCCTCTTCTGGAAAGTTCTTCAACTACATGACCAACTTCTCATCATTTGGGCAGCAGCATCGATGTCTCCTTTCCTGACCACCCCCAGCCCAGTCACAGTGTTGGGTAGCTGAGTCCTCCAGGCCCCCTCCCTGCCCTGACCTGTGGTCAGCCTGGCACACCGTGGCCCTTGCTTAAGACTCATCTTGCCGGGCCGAGCCTGTGGCGCACTTGGTAGAGTGCTGCGCTGGGAGCACGGCGACGCTCCCGCCGTGGGTTCGGATCCCATATAGGAATGGCCAGTGCGCTCACTGGCTGAGTGCTGGTCACGAAAAAGACAAAAAAAAAAAAAAAAAAGTAAAAATGTTAAAAAAAAAAAAGACTCATCTTGCCAGTGGGAGGAAAGAGGACTCTACAGCAGGTCCCCACGCTGGGGCTACTAGGCTGGGCTTGACTGTTAATGCAGGGTCATTGGCGAAAAGCATTCCAGCTGGAAGGCCTGGAGAAGGGGCTTCTGTTTTAGCACAGTCCCCACACCTCACACATGTGGCCTGTCCTAAGGGAGGTCACGGCCAGGGCACTGGGTTCCTGTTTATTTGAGCTTCCGATGTGGCCATCTACGGCTTTATTCACTCACTCGGTCTCTAATTTATGGGACTTGACCTCCCCACCCTCTGTAACGGAAGCTGACCATTAGTAGGAGTCATGGAAAATGTGAACCAACTCTTAGCAGAAGCGATGAGTTTTCTCTCTTGGTCATTTATTTATGGCGGGTTAAACACAGGCCCCCGCTCCAGCCCCCACCACACATACTCTCACACTTGAGTACTTTAAACAAAAAGAGAGGCAGGATAGCACGAATGAAACGAAGAGCTTGGCCAGGGTCTGACGATTGGTTGGCTACAGGGAGTGGACGCTGACCTTGTTATTATTATCCCTGCTGAAAGGACGATGCTGCTTATATTTAGGAGGAGAATGAAACAGAGCCAGACATTAAGTTCATATGCATGTTCTTAGGCTCCAGCCCTTTGACCCGGGAGAGGCCCAGGAATCTGCATTTGGAAGGAGGGCGGCCTCAGGCCTGACTCAGAAAAGCCTTGTCCTGGGAATGGAGAGCAAAGCTGGGTCAGAACTAGGTTGGAATCCCAGGCCCACTGCTTGCCAGCTCTGCAAAGTGCTCAACCCCTCTGAGTCCCACTTTTCCTGCCTGGCATCCCAGGGCCAGAGGGGAAAATGGGGAAGAGTCTGGCAGGGGCCAAGTCCCGACAAGCTCTAGGGCCTTGGTAAGAAAACCCTAAACCTGCAGCCTTTTGTGACTCCTAGCCCGTTAACGGGGGCTTTGTTTTCTCAGCTGCATGCAGGCATAACTTGGGGTTGCTGTCCCTCTCTTGACTCTGGGGTGTCTCCTTATCCTGGCCATGAACGAACCCCAGTGGGTTGGGGTCCTTTTAGAGCAGAGGGCCCCAGCTTCCATGACATTCTCAGAAGGGTCTATGGCCCGAAAGCTAACACCTGGCTGACTGCACCCCCTTTTTCTCCCCAGAGCCCACTGGAACGACATGGAAACCATCTACCCCTTCCTCTTCCTGGGCTTCGTCTACTCCTTCCTGGGGCCTGACCCTTTCATCGCCCGGATGCACTTCCTACTCGTCTTCCTGGGCCGTGTGGTGCACACTGTGGCCTACCTGGGGAAGCTGCGGGCACCCACCCGCTCCGTGGCCTACACTGTGGCCCAGATCCCCTGCGTTTCCATGGCCCTGCAGATCCTCTGGGAAGCAGCCCGCCACTTGTGACCAGCAGCTGACATCTCCTCTGCTACCAGACCATTGGCCAAGAACCTCCGTGGCTGTACCTGGGGACTTGGCATCCCTTCCAGATTGTGATAGGCTCCAGGTCCTGGTTTCCTGGCAGCCTGCTGAGCATGTGGATGTCTGGGCCCAGTGGGCCTGTGTGTGTGTGGGGGGGAAACAGAATGTGTATGTGTGTGTGTTTCTTAGACCCTTGGATTCCTGGATGAAGTGGCCCATTGGAACCATTTAGAGATGGGTTGTCAAGACTGATAGAAAATCCTCCAACTCAAATAACAGAACAGTGAAAACATCACTCCCTGTCCCTCCCTTAGCGTGAGAAGAGAGAGGAAAGACTCCATTCAGGACTCCCAAACCTAACAACTATCTGAATCCAGGGCTGAAAATGCAGACTTCTCAGACCACCCCCACCCCCAGAGGTGGGCCTGGCCATCTGTATTTTAAATAGGCCGCCCTATGTGAGGCCCATCGATGGCCAGGCCTGGGAGCTACTGCCAGTTTGCTCTAGAGGTGGGGCCCAGGAACAGGAACAGGCAGGGTGTCCTGGGGTTTCTTTTGTGGTGGGAGTTTATTGTGGGGGTTGAAGTTACATTCCTTTTTTCTCTGTTGACACTTCTGTTGCCCTTGGCTCTGGATTCCTTTGCTGGAGCCTTCTCTCTTGCTCAGGTGTGGGTGGGAGGGATCCATAGTAAGCTCGGCCTTCTCTTCCAAGGCTTTGGTTTCTCCAAAGTGCTGTCAGTGGAGGACAACGGGCTTTGAGTGACCAACCCCTAGAAGGAACTTTCTGGCCCCTTCAGTAACTGTAAGGTTTGAAAACTGCAAATGTCACCCCTGTGGGGAATCCGTGCATGCTCCCATATGTGGGTTTCTGTGTGCACGAGCGTCTGTCTCTCCTGGACTCTTGTCCTAAGACGTGTGTGGTTTTTAATCATTAAACGGAAGTGTCTGACCAGCTCGGCCTGCCGCCTCACAGCCTCTTGGGCTGCCCATTCCTGGTGTCTGCCATTGCCCAGGCTGGCCTGATGCTCCGGCTTTCTGGGCATGTCTGGTGGTGTTTGTCTAGGGCCACACTGGCAGGACACGGTCTCTGGGAAACACACAAAGTGACCCTGACTGGAGCGTTAAGTCACTCGGCAGCTGCAAGGTAGCCTCCTGCCTCCTGCTAAAGGCAAGTAAGATGAAATTTGGCTATGGGACCCAGGAACACCCAAATCCTGCACCGCAGGTCATGCCTCCCTGTGGCACTCCCACCTCGCGGGCTGGTACCGGTTGCACTTTTACAGATGAGGACACCACGGCTCCAGGACATGAACAGCCCTGGGAGTTCAGGCTCAGCTTTGGAGCTCAGGACTGGCAGGCCCCACAGCCCCTGCTCTGAACCACTATGCTGTACTGCCTCACTTTCCCTCAATTCCCCCCTCCCAGCACCCTGCAGCCCTGAACTGCTGTTCCCTCTGACTGATGGAACCTGCCACCTGTGTGGGGACCTCATGGTAGGCTCGGGGTCCCCAGGCCTCACCAGAAAGCCCTTAGCCCCTGCTGGGAGTGGGCAACATTGCCCCCTGGTGGTGAGACGCCGTTTCCGTTCTTGGGGCACCGCTGCTCATCTGGAGAGAAACGACTGAATATTGAGTGCCTACTGTTTGCTAAGCATGGGGCTGGACACAGCACTTACTTTTTTATTTTTATTTTATTTTTTTCATTTAATCCTTAAAATAATCCTAGGAGGAAGACAGTTCTGCTTTTCAGATGAGAAAGGTAGGGCTCAGAGAGGAGAGAAGGCTTGCCGAACCTTCCAGAGCGAGGAAGAGGGAGGAAAAACCCCGGAGCCCAGACCCTCCAGGGGGACGGACCCCGCGTGCATTTTTATTTTTTTGTATTTTCCCTCCGGGGAAAGAGGGGCTGTGAGGGCAAAGTGCCCTGCTCGGAACCTGCCGGACCCGGGCGTCGGCGTGAACCTGGTACCGGGAGGACGTCCCCGCGGGGCCGCGCCGCCCCTTCCCCGTGCAGCGCCCTCGGCGCGGGGCGGCAGCAGCAGCTGCCCGTAGGGCTCCGGTACGACCCCAGTACTCAGCCCGGACTGGCGGCGGAGGCACAGGGAGGGCCCCCAAACCCTGCTGCGTGGGGTGATGTCTAAGCTGAGGAAACTGAGGTGCAAAGATGAGAAGAACTTGGCCCCTTGGGGTCTTGAGGCGGGAAGTGGAGGGGGGAGGGGTGGGGGATTTGGGTGGGGGGGGCAAGGTGGGGGAGGTAGAGGTGGGGGGAGTTGAATGAGGCTAAAGGGGTCAGTAGCGCTGCCTGGTGGGAGGTCTGGCCCTTGGGGACTTTGGGGGGCTGAGGCAGGGGCGGGCTGGGTTCAGCTGGCTGCTTCCTAGGAGGTCGCCTGCAGCGGCTGTGTGGAGGCGGGGAGGGAGGCTGGACAGCCGGGCAGTGGACACAGTGGGCAGTAGCGTGGCCCTGGCTCCCCGGGTGGCTTGGGGAGTGTGCCCTGACTGCCAGCCCAGGAACTGGAGGACCCAGGGGAGAGGCAGGTGCGGCCAAAGGCGGGCAGGGCGGCAGGGGCGGCACCCAGGGTGGTGTCACAAGGCAGCCTGCAGGAGCGGAGCGAATTTTTCCGGGGAGATAAGGAGGCCCTGGGGACCTGTTCTGCTCCCACCCCCAGGGATGGGGAGGGCAGGAGAGGCTCAAGCGCTCCTGGCCCAGGACCCAGGAAACAGCGCCACCTCCTGGGCAGCAGCAGAGTGAGCACAGCGGGTGAGCAAGGCGGGAGGGGGCCTCGGGTCGATGGCATCTGCTGACCCCACCAGAGGCTGCAAGACTCGGCCATCCCCCCATTCATCTTCTTCCTGACCTCCCTTCGTCTGCATGCACTTTCCTCCCCCTGAGGCCTTCTCCTCTCTCCTGACCCTGACGTGGGGGCACTAGGAAGGGCAGGCCTTGGCCGCCTGTGGTCTGGGGGCAGAGGGTACTACTGAGCAGCAGTCTGGGCCCCCAGGGCCACAGCCCAGGGAGGCAGGCAAGGAATGTTTGGCCTCTTGCGGCCGGTGGATAGGGACAAGGCCCAGGCCTGGGAAGATGGAGCCGCCCTTGGTTGGGGCCTGATATCTAGGGGCATCTTCTCCTGAGCCCTGAGTGACCAGGGGAGGCCAGAGCCAAGCTGGGATCCAGGCAGACCCAAGGGCCAGGGAGCAGGGCTCTTTTCAAAATGCACCAACTTGGTCTAATGCTATAGAATTCTCATTCCTGCCCCCAATACACACACTTTCTTAGGAGGAAGCCCAGGACAGGTGATAGCTGGTGTGCCCTGCCCACCTGGGCTCCCCAAACTCCCACGACGGCCCGTCCACGGAGTTCCCTGGACAAAAGGGCTTCTGGGCTCAAGACTTCCGAGAGCTTCCTTGGTGTGTGAGGGTCTTGGGGGAACAGGCAAAAATGACAGTGGACAGAGGAGCCTGCTTTTCATAGTCCCAGATGCTAGTCTGTGAGGCGGGGACAGAGCCTGGGGACACCCCCCTGCCCAGAAGCAGAGCTCATTTCCCACTGACTTGAAAGGCTTTGGGAGCCTCTTTATGTGTATCCCTGGGAGGCCACTGCCATTGGGAATGGGCTTCCAGCCTGGCCAGGGTGGAAAGACTGACTCCTCCTAATTCCAGATGGGCTGGGCCTTGGGCAGTCACCAAAGAGGGTGTTAGTTGCTGGGATTGGTGGGAGTCCAGGCAGGTTTCCCAAGACAGGCATTGTTTGAATTGGAATCTGAAAGGTGAATGAGATTTTTTAAAATATAATTATATGTACTCATGGTATTGGTCAATGTCAAAGGTTTAGAAACTGCAAAAAAGCTCAAAGAAGAAATTTAAAACCTCTGGGACTCTCACTGTGCAGAGGCCGTCCCAGGGGGGCTCTGGGCACCCTGGGACTCATGTGCATGCATGTTGCCATGGGGACCTGGGTCATTGCAGTAGCTTCCCAACAGATCCCTGTGTCCACACTTGGTCCCCGGGGTCCACTCCCCACTCAGAGCCAGGGGCTCCCATCACTCCTGTGTACAAAGCCCACTGGTGGCCTCTGTCCTACTCAGAGGGAGGACAAGATCTTCTGTGTGCAGAACTCCTTTAATTATCTTCTTCATTGTCTGTCTCTCCCCTTAGAATGCATACTTAAGGGGGACAGGGATTTGTGTTGTTCCCTGGTGTGCCTGTGTCCCCAGCTCCTGGCTTCTAGGGTGTATCTGTTAAGTGAATGAATGGATGTATGCAATAAATGTGTCTATGCGTGTGTGTATGTGCACGTGTGCACGTGTTACATGTGTGTGCATATACTATGGAGACAGAGATTCAGGGTTGACATAACCAGGCACATCGCACCAGCGCCTCGGGGCCTACCCGGAGACCTGAGACATGGATCTGGGGACCAGACATTCCCTGCAATTGGGCACACTGACAGCACCAAGGAGCATGCCAAAAACAGCACCTCCATGTGGGTGGTCCACCACAGCCACCACAATTACCATGGCTGCCACGAAAGCGGCTAGAAGCCACAACCACCATGCAGATGGTCCGCCAGCCACTGGTGTGCATTAACACAAGGAGAGTCACCAGCAGAGACCAAAGAAAAGAAGAGGATGTCTCTCTCCACAAAGCCCATTCCAGAGTGACAGAAGAAGCATCTGCTCTATGACAATATTGGGGGACCTGATCACACCTCTCAGCATTGGACAGATCATCTAGGCAACAAATCAACAGAGTAACCATTGTTCTTTCAGAAGGAGAGAAGAAATCTAGGGTTATCAGTGGTGGGAGGGGGGACGGAGAGGGGGATGGGGAGAGATTGGACAAGGGGCATAAAGAAGAATTATGATTTGTAACAATATACATGCTAGTAATATTGATTTGATCAAGATATCTCAACGTTGAACCCCAAAAATATGTATAATCAATTTTGATTCAATAAAAAAAAAAAAAAAAAAGAAGAGATTCAGGGTTGTTTTTAATCCAGAATGGAATTCCACAACAAGATATATTTGTTGAGGGTTTCTTGACACTGGGAAGATGCCAGCATATCACAGATGTGAGTGGCATCTGCACTCAAGGGCTCACAGCCTCACAGTGACACCTCGGACTTGATCTTTAGTCATCGCTTGAGATTTCTCTTTAATCGTTTATCTGCACTTCCTCCCGGGGCTTCCGATGGCCAACAGTGTGTGTTTTAACAGTACCCCAGCATCTATCCCACCATCCTGAATACCCTCAGTGCTTATTTAATCAGCCCTTGCTGTTGGATAATTAATTTCCAGGCTGCATCAGCACGAGCCGCGTTTTTACAGGCATCTTTGCACATGAATCTCTGTGCACATCCACTTCTTTAAGGTACGTTTCTAGAAGTAAAATTACTGAGTCAACAAGGCGTGTCTGTTTTGAAGGCTTGTGGTATCTACTTGTGAATTGTCCTCCAAAAAGATGTTTCCAATTTGGATAGCATTTTAAAGAGAATTTTGTCAATTTTAGTACTCAAGTAGAGAAACCTACAAATGTACTTGTGTATATAAAGAATAGAGACCACCCACGATCCCACCGCCCTGAGAAAATTACTGATCACGTTATGGTTTATGACTGTCCAGTTTTTTTTCTATGCATATTAAATATATATAATATGATGTGCATTTTATATATATATACTGCCCAGGATATATATATACACACACATATCCAAGAGAGACTGTGAGGTAGGCAGTGTTTCTTCACCCCTGAGCCCATGCGCCCCGGAGATTCTGCCACATGACCACCCATGTGATGATGGGTTTTCCTCTCCATATCTGTGGCAGCCAAGAAGACTTTGAAAAATTTTAAAGTGTAAATTATGAAAAGAATAGATTTTTTCTTTCCATTTTCCAAATATAAAATTATAACATTGAATTATGTATCTTTTTTATTATATCTGCTGTGTAGACCGTAACTTCATTTTTTAAAAAGTTGACACTGTATTGCAACCCTCATTGGAATGGATTTTCGCTGGCAGAGAGGGGCTGGCTGGGAGGGTGTTGCCACAGGAGGACACGGTAGGGAGAGGACACTGAGTTTTCGGGATTGTCTGAGAATCTGGGGTAAGGGATGTGGTGAGTTAAGACTTGTGGGCTAGGTGGTGGAGGCATGAACACCTGGCCTGGTTGAACTTTGCTGGGAGGACCCCGGGGATCCATAGGAGATTTTAAGCAGGGGAGAGACACGATCAAGGCTGAGTTTTAAGGCAATTAACCTGTCAGCTGTGCTGAATGGCCTGGAAGGAGGTAAGACAGGAGGCCCTTACTATGGCCTGGCAGATGATTTGAGCAGGGGCCTCATGGTCTTCTCTGTGGCAGGCATGGGGTTTCCTTGGGTGTACCAAGGGCAGAGGGACGCCAAGCTCAAGGTGCGCTTTCAAGCTCCATCCCCACCTGTATTAGTTTTTTATCACTGTGTAACAGGTTGCTCCAAACTTAGCAGCTTAAAGTGACATACAGTTATGATTTCAGTTTCTGTTAAGTCAGGAGTCTGGGCACAGCTTAGCTAGGTCCTCTGCTCAGGATCTCACAGGACTGCTGTCAAGGTGCCATCCAGGCTGAGGTCTCATCTGGAGCTCCGTGTCTTCTTCCAGGCTCATTTGGATTATGGGCATAATTTGTTCCCTTGTGGTTGGAAGACAGGCCCTCAGCTCCTAGCAGCCGCCGCCTCCATAGGCAGTTCACAACGTGGCTGCTTCCTTCTTCGAGGCCAGGAGGAGAGTATCTCTCTGCTTTGAATCTCTCCTTTCAGGGAAGACCTAGATCTTCTTTAAGGGGCTCTCCTGATTAGACCAGGCCCACCCATGATAGTCTCTCTTTTGATTAAGTCAACATCAACTAATTAAGAACCTTAATTACATCTGGAAAATCCCTTCACCTTTGCCATATTGTACTAGCAGAAGCAAATCACAGGATTCACTCACACTCAGGGAGAGGGGATTAGACAGAGAGGGAGCTACCCGGGGTAGGAATGATAGGGCATCTTAGAATTAGGCCTGCTACACCATCTCTCCTTAAGCTCCCCCTCTGATTTCAAGGTGCCCGTTCCTGACCTCCTATACAAAGCCAAATTCATTCCCATTTCTTCTGAGGTGTGAACTAAGAACTAAAGTGTTCTCACCAGCCATCTGGTGGGGGAAAAAAAAAAAAGGAAAAGAAGTTCTCAGATACTCTTTTTAGCACTCGAAATAGAAAGGACACTACTGAGGACCACAAAGCTTGAAGACCTGCAGGACTAATGGTGGAAGAGCAGGTGGTGGGGCTTTGGACAGGGGCTCGGCAGTCACATCTCCACTCCCTGACCAGCAGGTATGGAAAGGGCATGTTCAGCTCTGTGTGAGGCACCAAGGGGGACATAAAAAATAGGAAAGAAAGCACATTCTTTAACTTTCATGAGCTCATTATGTAGTTGAGACTATTACATTGGCCGGGTTAAAAAAAAAAAAAGATTGTTTTGTTTTTCTGTAAAGTCGTTACCAAAAATAAATAAATAAATAAAGAGAGACCAGCGGGTTGTGAGCCACCATAAAATTTAAGCTATTTACATTTTGGTTTGCATCTTCCCAGATATTTTACATTGCACGTATAAGATGTGCAACCATCAGCTCTGGGAATGTTGCTTTTCCCTCCTGTTTTGGATTATTTTTCAAAGTGGGCTAAGAGATGGAGTCACTGGGTGCAAGCATGCGAACATTTTCCCGGCTGGTGGTTCATTTTTCCCGAAAGCTCATGCTGGTTATTTCACTGTGACTCCTGCTGGTGGCTTGGATTTGCTTGCCTCTTTTGTTTTTCAAGAGGAGGCTGGGTCAGGAGCCTGCGTCAGAAGCTTGTTGCCCTCCCGGGTGATCTGTGGGGTGGGGACTGTGTTCTGCCATATGCGTGAGGGAACCCCCCTCAGCCACGACAGAGACCCAAGAGCACCCTCCAGGGACGGGCAGCAGAGGTGCAGCAGCTGGAGACACCATTTTGGTTTCGAGGAAGGGACAGGGGGAAGAGCCCCTGACCTGGTGTGCCAGGTTCTCTGGACAAGGCAAGTGTCATTTCACTCCAGCACGTGGAGTATTTTGACTTCTTCAAGCTCCACCCTTCACTTTATGCTACTCCACCATAAACGCTGAAGTGCCCATTCTCTGTGTCAACTGTGCGGTGTCACAGACTCAGAAACTCTGGTCTTTATTTCTCTGGGTTTGGTTTTTGCAAGAGCCAGACTGTCTTTCTTTCAGTCTCATTCCCTCTCTCTCCCTCCCGCCCCCCCCACTTCAAGCTCCTTTATTTCATGTAAAAAATAGAAGCAGACACACGCATGCCCTCTCTCAAGCTCACTTGGCCAAATGGGCAAAGGCAGGCAGAGAGAGGAGGAGTCCGACTTCTCCCAGCCTGGGGTGGGGCCTTGGGTACCTTGTTGCCTTGTGGAAAAATGGTATCCTGTGATGGGTGCCCAACAGCCCTGCAATTAGGGCTACAATAGCGACAGCAATGTTTGAGCATTTTCTCTTTCACAGGGAGAGCTGCCGTGCCCTCTCCATCGGCTTCCCAGAGCAGCATGTGTAAACGATTAAGCCAGTTTGTTTTCTCAAGAGCGCTTGGGAGGAAGTGACATTGACATCCTCGCAGTCCTCCGACTGCAGGGCCAGTGCCTCCGTGGGAACAGGGCCTCCAGCTTTTTCCGAAGCCAGCATTCCTGGGACCTGCCTTCTGGGCCTCCACCCAGTGTGACCCCTCTCTGCGGCAGGAGGCCCCAGCCTGGCAATTCTTCATGGCACCCTGCCTTTGGGTTGGAGAGTAGAAAAACGTGATGTGCCTCCATCGAGCTCTGGAGCACTGGCCGGGTGCCTGGGAGGCCTGTCCACTCGCTCACTGCCAGTTGAGTGCTTTTGAGGAGGAAAGAGGCTGCCCATGAGGGCACTGCTCTGGCACCCCTGGGCCAGCCCATTGCTGGTACAAATTCCCCAGGTGAGGGAAGGGAATAAGCTCTGTGCCAGGGAGGACACGGCTCAGGCCAGGGTCGCCCCCAGTCTGGGTGGAAGGACAGGCCACCATCTCCTGGAGGTTTCTGCCAGTCAGGTCCTGTGTGTAGGCTTCTTCCTCCTGGGCACTCCCATGTGTCTAAGCCAAAACCTGGCCTCAAATCTCTTGTCCCTCAGCCCATTTTCTGGTCACCGACTCCTACCCTTGAGCCTCCAAGACATCTCCCAGATCCACCCACTCTGTCCCCATCTGGTCCAGGCAGCTGTCCCTTCCTCCTGGACATCTGCCCTGGCCTCCGCAGGGCCCTCTCTGCCTCCAGTCTTAGCCCATAGTCCTTTTCCACACAGAGGCCAGGGTGTGACCCTCCACCAAGCAAATCCCCTCGGAGGTGTCCCTACAGACAGGATAACGTCCAAACGTCTAGTCCCAAACACACAAGCCCCACTTAAGCAAGCTCCAGCTTCTCTCCACCTTCATCCTGCGCCAAGAGATCCAGCCTGGGAACTGCTCCCACAGGCCCAAAGGGAAGCTTCTGGCCTGTCCCCAGGCCTTTACTCCTGCTGTCCCCTTAGCTGGAAACACTGTTCTCCCTTTGCTCTTTGGTGAACTCTTCATGCTTCTGTTCACACCTCCTCCAGGAAGCCTGCCCAGATGCCTTAGATCAGGTTTGCTGCCCCCTCTATGTGCCCCTGGGCCCATGCATCACCCCCTTATGGCCTCTGTCATGTGGTGTCGTAATTACTCCTTTAGTGTTTTGCTTCCCTGTGAGAGAGTGAAGCCTCTATGGCCAGGGACCGTGTATCTGTTCTCTGCTCTCTCCCCAGGGCCCAGGCACACCACAAGTGTTTCATAACATTTGTTCAGTGAATGAATGGCAAATGAAGGCCTAGAAAACACTTGGCCAAGCAGAGGCCAAACTGAGCAAGAAAATGCAATTTCTTTCAGGGCACAGGCCTCGCCATCAGTCAGGTGGGTCCGAGCCAGCTGAAGACATCAGCAGAATGCCCCGTCCCCTCTGCCTGCAGCTCCCCACCGGTGCCTCATGCTCTCTTGCTGACCAGAGGCCCTGTGCTGCCAGGGGAGAAGCTGTCCAGCCACCCAAACAGGAAGTTACACGGCCACCTGGTGGTCATCCTCGCACATCTGTAGGGGCAATGCTCAACCCACAGGAATGGGGCCTCCACGGTGGGATTCCAGATGGAGCACTGGGAGAATATGTGGGGATGCCCTGGGGACGGACAGGGGGAGGGCCTCACCTCACTCACAGGTGCAGCTACCATAGCTTATAAATAAAAACAGGACGTCCCTCCTGCAAGGATATTCTTGTGGCTTTGGCCTGTTTGAGGCCATCTAGAAGATGCAGCCCATGGCTGGCACTTCAGGGGCACTCTGATGCGGTGCGGGCAGGGCAGAATAAGGAGAAATCAGCCCATCTCATTGACTCTATCAAAGCATGACTGCTGTGCCCACCACTCTAGGGCTGATCATCTTTGCACGCTCTGGGGTGGGGGAGGGCTGTCCTTCCTCCTGGGGACTGGATTAGGGTTACTCTTAGCAGAGAGGGTCTCTAACTTCCCTAGCAAGTGTGCCTATCAGCAGGGGTGGCCTCAGATCACTCCCCTCACCCACAGTTTTCTGTAGACCCCTCATAAGTGATGGCAGTGGCTGGTGGTACGTGTCTTCTGTCACACCCAGTTACTGTCTGCGAGTGGGTGGGTTGGGGGACTTAGGAGAAGGTCTTCCAGTGGCCTCAGCTGTCAGGGACCACTCTACTCTCCTGTGAACCTGGTTGGGACCTCGTCTGCACCTCGATCTTCTGGGCCATTTGCCCAGCCCCTCCCCAGTCAGATGCACAGAGGGGTCCCACACCTTCTGTGTGCCCAGAAACAAGGGACTTAATTCCAGCATCTGTCCCCCCCACACCCTCTGGCCAGTCCAGGAATCCATGGCCACTCATCCTGTCCTCTCCCCACAAGGCAGAGGAGATGATCTCTGCTCACAGTCACACAGCCAGGTTCCTCCCAAACACCTGGGTGTCCCCTTGGGGCTCAAGAAAGAAGATGGAGTCCAGGGCAGATTTCTGTTCTCCTACCCCATACCCCATACCCTGGGGCCCTGCAGGGTGACAGAGGACTTACTTCTGAAAAACAGTGCAGAAATGAGGGCAGCAAGTGCTGCCATGGCTGCCAGGCTGAGCCAAGTCCGGGGCAGTCCCCACGGTTGCTGCAGGCCCAGAAGCCGTCAGCCGCCCAGGATCCCAGCTCCATCTCAGCAGCCAAAAGTGTCTGCTGCCCTTATCCACCCTCCCGCAACCTTTTGGGGCTTAAAAAAAAATGGTTTTATTTCTTAAAGACAAAAGCTTTTTGGTTTTAATACACAAAGTAAATGAGGTCCTTGGCGGGCTCCTGCTCCGCCTCCTGCCACCCTTCCATGGGGCATGAGCCATAGTCTCCGGCAGCCGCAGACAGGGGCTGCACCAGACTCCTGGTGCCCCCGCAGCCTCTCGGGCTTAGAAGTCCAGCTGCAGAGAGAAGCCAGGAGAACCCAACCAGCCCGTCCTAGGGATGGAGGTGGGGGGCAGGAGAAGGTCATTTCTGTGCATCTGCCCTCTTTTCTGTTGTTGTCAGACCAGGGAGGCGGCTGGGTGCTGGGGGCTGGCCGTCAGTTTACCGTGGGCACCTGGCTGTGGTGCAGGCTGAACTCCTTGGCCTTGAGGCGGAGGCTGGCGATGCTGTTGGCCATGTTGACCCCTGGGGTCGTGGGGCCCGAACCTCCAGGGCTGTAGGGCGGCACCGTGCTGGGGGAAACAGGGACACAAGGGACACATTGGTGCAGCTGGTCTGCTGCCTGGAGCTGACTGCTTCTGGCTGCCAGTCCTCACACCAGCCTCTGCTCCTCCTGCCTCTCCTCCTCGCTGGCCCTCCTGGGAAGCCCTTCCCGGGGGTAGGGGTGGTCTGGGGCTGCAGGGTTTAGTGAAGCATCAGAAGGAGCCCCAGCCACGTATCTGCTGGCATTCGTCACTGGACTGTGAGCTTCCTGAGAGCAGGGCCTGGCCCCCAGCAGGATGCAGGTGGGATGAACACACATTTGTGATGCCTCTTGGTCGTTCTCCCACCCCAGGTAAGGACAGGGCAGGGAGGGAAGTAGAGAGAGCCATGAGGACTACGATCCTACAGCTGCCCCACTGCACCCCCACCTCCCACAGGACCACGGCTCCAGCAGCGCTGCTCACACAGACTAAGGAGCCAGTGGTGCTGCTGGAATTGTGCGGTATGGTGGCCCAACTCCCCAGAACCTCCCCTCTCTTCCTTCCTGCTCAGCCACTTAAGAGCCTTTTTCCAGCTTTGACCCAGACAAAACTGTCCCAGAACGTGGTGCTGGGCCCCAGCCAGGCCCACAGGACAGGCAGGCCATTCCCTTGAGGCTCCCAGCCTGTTTCTCACCTGCAGGGTGGACACAGGGTGTTGGGGCTCCCCTGCTGGCCTAGAAATCTTCCTGCAGGATTTCAGCTCCCCCAGGGGGATGCCTGTCCTCAGCTCCCAGTCCAGACATCCTGTCTTCTCCCCCTCCATGCATTCGTGCACACACACGCACACACTCACACATGGATATGCATGCACACTCACGGCCATGCATGTGCCCTGATGAGGATACACACGCATGTTCACACTCACATGCACACACATACATATTCTTACAACACCCACATGCCCATGCTCATGAACACACTGTCACGGGCACACATAGACACCCGCACACCACTTGGTGGACCCCACATCCGAGGAGTCCTGGACACCATTCAAGGTCTCCTCAGATCCTCAGAGGGGTCTGGTCCCTAAAAGTCTTCATGAGATCCCCTGGCTGTCCCCTCCCAGCACCTGAAAGGGTTCCCGCTGTCACCTGTAGGGGGATGAGGCTGTCCAGGAGAGATAGTCTGGACTCAAGGCGGTGGGCCGGGGAGCCACTGGCTGCTCGATGGCGGCCTCCTGGCTGTAGGACTTGAGCAGCGAGGCGGAGCGGTTGGCCAGCATGGCCCGCTCGTTCCGGCGGAACTTGGCACGGCGGTTCTGGAACCAGACCTGGGGCAGGAGGGTGTGGTGAGCAGGGTGCGGTGGGCTGTGGAGGGGAGCCGGGTGCGTGCCTGCTGTGCTGCCCACCCTGGGCTGGCCGCGTCACCCTCTGATCCTCTCTCCCCTCCTCCGTAGCATGGGGACGGTAAGGGGTGCCTGCTGCTGGGTACGGATGTGGTGCAGAATGGGCGAGCGAAGGAAGGAAGGAACAGGGGAGCGCTCAGCCGTGCATCAGCGTGCAAGGAGAGAGGCGTGTGCTGGCGCTAGGCTCACAGCTGGCACAGACGAGGCACTTAGAACAACGGCTTTTGTTTATCAAGATCCTTTGTGCCGGGCACTGTTCCAAGCGCTTCACAAATATTAATCCCTTCGTTCTCGTTAGACCCCTACGAGACAGACCCACGTGATCCTCACTGGAAACGGAGGAACCCACGCGCAGAGACGTTAAGTCATTTGCTCGAGGTCACACAGCGAGCGACTGGCTGCGCGCTCCCCGGGCCCGGGCGCCGCACTCACCTGGACGCGCGCCTCGCTGAGGTTGACGCGCCGGGCAAGCTCCTCGCGCACGAAGGCGTCGGGGTAGTGGGTGCGCTCGAACACGCGCTCCAGCGCCTGCAGCTGGCTGCTGTTGAACGTCGTGCGGTTCCGCCGCTGCGGCTTCTTCCGCCTGGTGGCGCCGCCGCGCGCCGGGCTGGGACACTCGCCTGCGGAGAGGCCGGAGGGTCGGCGGGGAGCCTGTGCCCAGAGGCGCCCGCACCGTCGCGATTCAGCCACCAGCTGAGCGGTTTGCCCTGAGCGCTTTACCTGTGTCTCCCTCTACAGAGGGGTGGTCCAGACCCTCCCTCACTCATTCCTTTGCTCACTCATTCTTCAACACACATTTATTGCGCACCTACTGTGTGCCTGGCACGGTGCTGGACCCCAGGGGATGTAACTGTGAACAAAAGAGGCAGGCACCTGCCCCCTGTAGCCCACAGCCTGAGCAAACTAAGCTGGGGGCTACGACAAGAGCCCAGGGGACAGGCACCGGCTCCATCAGAGACAACTGACATGGTCAAGGAAGGCCCAGGAGACACCCGAGTGTTCCCACACCTGTCCCCGGCTCTGGGGCATGGCAAACTCTCCATGGACACTTGTTGTTGAACTATAATAACAATATATTATAAAGAGCAGTAGGAACCATGGTTCGGAGGACCCGTCGGTCATGGGATGCTCACAGGATCCTCATTGCTCCTAATTTACAGAGGGGGAAAGAAGATTCAGAGAGGCCAAGGTCCCCGGTCCAAGTTCAAGGGCCCAGAGAAGTTACTGGTGGAAGAGGGACCTGAGCCCACCAGTCTGGCAGTGGAAAGCTCATCCTGTTCATCAGACCAAGCCAGGCAGCTGTGGAGAGCATCTTCCACAGGGCGCCATGCTGCAAAAAGGCTTCTCTCAGCATCCTGGGCACTTACTCCGTGCCAGGGGCTGTGCTGCATGGTGTGGAGAGACGGATCGGACGGACTCATCTGCCGGGGAGCCAGAACAGCCCTGGGGAAGGCAGTTACTTCTCAGTAACTGTCCCCTTCTGGGTCTGTCCTGTCCTGTCCCTTGGGGGGTAGGGTGGGGGTGTCCAGCTATTGTTTCCATACTTAAATCCCATCCAGGGGCAAAAACCACTGACCTCTCATCCCCCAGGACCCAGCTCATTGCCCACTCCTCCAGGGAGCCCGCCCTGATCCCCCGGGTCCACTTGGAGACCCCCTTCTCTCCACGGCACCCACCAGCACTTAAAGCCACTGCACAGTCCAGCACTTGCTCGTGTATCTGATTTTCTTATTAAAAATGTATATTTTAATAACTAAGCAATATCACTACTTGTCCCAATAAGGTATAAAGTAAAACAAAGTACTCCCCTCTCCCCAATCCCGCTCCCCACACTTTCCAATATTACAAATACAAATTGAAAAGATTTATGAGCGTAAGATCATGGTGCACACACCGGTGCTTCAACTGGCCTGTTTTTATTCCTAATCGTCTGTGTAACTTTCCTTCTCAGTACAGCAAACCTAACCGTCTTTACTGGGATTGTTTTCCCAAAACGTATTTCCCCTCTTGTTCACTCTCTTCACCTGTAGGAACCATTTTTTTAAATTAGTTTTTGCTTTATCCCTCCAGCATTGCTTTTTGCAAAGATAATAAAATAGGTGTAATATTTTCTCCTTCTCCTCTATTATAAAGGAAGCACAGCATGCAGTGTTCACTTTTTTCCCCACTTGACAATATATCCCAAGGATTCCTCCGGACAGTGCATAGAAATCCTTCACCAGTGAAAAGTTCCTTTTCCCAGCTGTTTAGCACCCCGTTCTGAGACTCTACTATGGTTTATTTGTCCAGAGCCCTATTGACGGGCTCCGGTCTGTTTCTAATCTTTTGAAACTAGAGGAATGCCACAGTGAATAACCCCGTGCAAACATGATTTTCTTTCTTTTCTTTTTTTTTTTAAACATGACCGGTAAGAGGATCTTAACCCTTGACTTGGTGTTGTCAGCACCACGCTCTCCCAAGTGAGCTAACCAGCCATCCCTATATAGGGATCCGAACCCGTGGCCTTGGTGTTAGCAGCACCGCACTCACCCGAGTGAGCCACGGGCCGGCCCTCAAACATGATTTTCTATTTTTGCCAGTGCATATTTGGGACCGATCCCTAGAAGTGGAATTTCTGGCCCAAGGAGTAAATGCTACATGTGGCCAAATTCCCCCATAAAGTTTGTTCTATTTTGTTTTCCCACCAGCGGTGTATGGGGGGGGTGGCCTGTTTTGCCCACAGTTGGGCCAACGGAGCACATCATTGATCTGTTGGACTTTAGCCCACATCTTGCACTTGTGTTTCCCCAGTTACACATTCCCTTTATACATCCTATGTTCTTTGCACAGTGCTGGGCATTTGTTCAGTTAACTGTTACTGAGCTTCTAGAACATGCCAAGCTCAGTGATGGATACCACTTAATTCCTGTTTTCAAACAGCTCCCAGGTTAGCAGGGTTTACTGCCTCTTGAGCAACCCACTGATTCGACTGAAGGTTCAACTGTTCCATGAGACTGGTAAGGGACTGGGGGTGGGGTGTTGTCAGGCAGGAGTCAGGGAGGGTGCCCTGATTCCTGGATAATCTAGGGAAGGAAAAGATAATCTCAAAGCTGGGTTTGGACCAGTAGTTCTCAACAGAGGACAATGTTGCTCCCAGGAGACATGTGACAACAGCTGGAGACATTTCTGACTGTCAGGACTGGGGAGGGGAGTGCTCCTGGGAGAGAGGCGGGAATGCTGCTAAGTATCTTTCAATACGCAGGACAGGCCCCCACAGCACAGAATGATCAAAGGATGTCAGCGCACTGAGGTGGAGAAGCCCTGGTTTGGAGGGATGAGAGGAGTTTCTGTCCGGTATTTTTTCTCCTTTGGGAAACACTTGCAAACACACAAGGCAGTGCGGGGCAGGGTAGGCAGTGGGAGGGAACTCGAGGGGCCCCCGGTGAGCTGTCCTCGTCGCCTGGACTGGCCACAGTCTTCACTCCTCACCCCTTCTCTCCAAGAAAAGGTGAAGACGGACAAGAATGTCTCTCCATCCCCCATCGCCTCGATCGGGAAGAAATCTTAAACCGAAACAACAGGAGCCTGTGTGCACGTTGAAAACCGGGTGGTGATCAATAGCCTGAAAGCACGGATGGAAGCTTCTGGAACGCCAGCCATCACAGGGCCGATTTCCACCCCCCTCCAGGCAATGCCGCGTGGGCACACACCCAACACAAGAGGCATTTCTGCCAAAAAAGGAGACTTTTTCGGGAAGTTTCTCAGCAGTTCAAAACTGGGGGTGTTTAAATGAAAACCAGTTTGCAGCCTTCGCCCCGCCGAGCGAACGCTGGAAGAAACACTCCACTCTTATGCCAGTGAAGCTGTGTGGCGACTTGGAGCCAAAACCGTCATGGAAAGGCACTTCCTCCCCGCCCCAGACCCCCCAGCACTAGCTGTTCTCCACAGTGGGCCTCAAGTCAGCTCTCCCCTGGGGTCGTGACAAGGTAGCTATGATGGGGTGCACTCAAGCAAGTGGGTTTGGACCAGGAGTGCGGCCCAGTGCCCACATGCTTCCACCCACAGAATCCTCGCATCCCCCCAGAAGGTGTTACACCATTTTACACACAGGGAAACTGAGGCTCAGAGAGTGTCTTGCCCGGGGTCGGGCAGCTGGGACTGGAATCCATGTCTGCTGGAAGGCTCAGCCGACCAAGGCTGTGCACCCACCTCCGTAGAGTCTCCTCCGTCACCCACCCTGCACCTATGCACAGTGACGGGGGGGGTTGTCACACTCTCAGTCCCTGATCTTGGAGCCCATGGTCAGGGAGATGCCATGCAGACAGGCCTCCAACCTCACATTATCTCACTGGTCTGGAAATGCCTGGGTCTCCATCCCAGCCCATGGGAAATGTGACCCCAGGCACCACTTTGTTTAAAGGAAGCCCTCACCACAGGGCTCTGTGCAGGACAGCAGCTTGCCCGAGGACATACCAAGTTGCTGTGAGGAGCTGAGTTTAGCTCAGATCACAGTAATTGCTGGATAAATGCTCTCTCCCCTTGGTGTGATGGCTTTTGTGCAACCAGCTTTGTATCTAAAGACAAGTCGCTTTCTCCCTAGTCCTTGGGTCCCCTCCAGCCCATCCTATAGTAGAAAGATGGGTCTGCAGCCCCTGCTGGGGCTGAGGCTGGGGAGAGGGGCTGAAGGTGAGGAGGACTCAGGCGGCGCCTCCCAGGGGGACACAGAACTCAAACCCGCAGCCTTGGATGCAGCCGGGGGCGCTGGCGCTGGCCTCTGCCTCCCAGCGGCTGTGCCGGATATTCCTTACCATGAGTTCCTGCATCACCTCCTGAGAAATGTGTTGTGGTGGGCGTGTGTATTCCTCTGGGGGCTCCATGCTTGGGCTTAAAGCATTTAAAAAAGAAATAAATATTCTCTAAACCTCAGGCCATTGGCGCCCATCCCTGCCTTTTCACAACTCTGTCCAAGTAGGGCTGAGCCCAGAGTTTCCGTTTGTTCGATAGAAGTTCTGCTTTTCCCTGAGACTGAAAACAAAGATGCACCCGCCTCCCTCTTAACTGGCTGTTTAGATGCTGGGGAGGGGGGGGAGAGAAACGTATTCAGATGGGGGAGGCCAGCCACAGGCTCCCCTATAAAACCAGAATTACATCGTCCCCGATTACATTACAATGAAAAAAATGACTGGTGCCCAGTCTTCTGCCATTAAGTTATTTCACACATACCCTTTTTATTTGGCTGACTGCGGGCCAAAGACACTTAAAAACTCTCCTCTCAGCCAAATGATAGAGCGTTGCCGACTCCCCTCCCCCGTGCGCATGGTTTTTCTTATTCTGTGTAATTGAAGGGTCTAAATAGTCTGGAGGGAATTAACTGCAAATTCTTCCTAAGACAAATAAACTCAGCCTCTTCGTTTCTGCCTTTCTCAAGCTGTTGAGAGACACTCTCTGTTTGTTTTTGCTTCAAATAGTCAGTTTGTGCCTGACCCCTGGGCTGCGGCGAGCTCCAACCCAAATAAATAACTTTTATTAATTAGCATTTATTCTGACCCAATAAGCAGCAGCCCCCACCCCCACCCCCAATGCGATCTCTGCCAACACGATCACAAAAATAAACAACGGGTCCCTGGGACCTTGATGTGGATTTAACAAATTAACACTGGGCCTTCGTCAGAGGAGCCTCGAAGCTGCAGAAACATTTACAGCCGGGAAAGTCTCGGGCAGGAAGTGGAGGTGGGGCAGGGTGCAGAGGCCATGAAGGCTTTGGCTTCTTGGTAGAGATCTGGGTTCCCTGAAGAGTCCCTGGGAGAAAGGGTCCGACAGGAACTCTGGAAACCACATCCTTAGCCGCCAGACTCATGTATATTAAGGAGAATTTTTCACCTCTTCAGAAAAGAAATGAGAGACAGTACAGCCTAGAGGTGAGGGAGGTGGGCAGTTCCAGGTTTGGATCTCAGGTCAGTCCAGCTCACTAGCAGAGTGGCCATGGCGAGCCCTTTAGCCACTCCCAGCCTCGGGACTCTCACCTGAAAACTAGGAATGACAGGAGCTGCCTCATTTAACCCCCATAACAACCCTACATGGGTGGCCCTTAGCTTGATTTTACATATGAGGAAACAGAGGCACAGAGGGTTAAACAACACACCAAAGTCACATGACTAGTAAAGGCCAGAGCTGGGATTTGACTAGCACATAGTCCAGTGTCTTAACTACCTCCCCACGCTACTACATGAGTCACCTTGGCATGGGCAGCCAGCCCCAAGAGTACCCCCCAGGTCTTCTTGTGGTGGGATTCTGAGGTCTCCTCAGGGGCCAAGAGGAGGGATGCTGAAGACAATGGAGGTGCTTCTGAGGCTGGGAATGTGCTGGAGTTCCCCAGCACACAGGCCAGGGGGGCTGCCAGGAGCGGGAGGCGTGTGCAGGCTGCCAGGCTTGATCCTGCGAGGGCAGGGCCACAGTCAGGCCTGGCACAGAGTTGGCCTCCACATCATGAAAAGAAGGAAGGAGAGAAGGCAGGAGGAAGGAGAGGAAGAAGCTGCAGCAGCATGGTTCCTGGGGCCCTGTGGAGAAGGGTGCCCGAGCTTCTGGGGCTCCCAACCCCAGAAGTCCCATCCCACCCCAGCCAGCATCCAAAACAAGAGGCCCAAGAGCTGGTTTTCATCTCAGGCCAAGCTGGCCTCAGCCCCAGACACTCAGCCACCAGGGATAAGGCACAACGGAAAGGCTCGGGTGCCCTGGTGAGATTTCGACTGGCAGACTTCCCATCATCACCACCTTGGAGCCCATCTGCTAGATGGCGCCACCCTGGTCACCCAGGGATGGTGGCCTCAGGGCTGCCCAGCTGCTGTCCTGGGTTTGCAGCCTCCTGGGGGGTCAGTGCTCACAGTGGACATGCCACACCCTCTCACTGATGGAACCCTGCTCATATCATTCCTGAGCTTGCAACCTCTGCTCTCTCTCTCCCTGGCTCACCTTCAGGTCTCAGCAGAGATGCCACCTCCTCCAGGAAGCCATCCCCACCCCCAGGTTTAAATGCCCACAGAGCCCTGTGCTCCCCCCATCACAGCTCTGTCACACTGTTGGGTAAGTGTGGGGTCAGTGGTCCAGCAGGGACTGGAATTTACTGTTTTCTGTCTCCTTGGAATCCATGCAGGGCCTAGCACAGGTAAACTCCCCATAAATATTTGTTGAGTGTTGAGTGACTGAGTGAATGAATGGATGGGAGGCATTGGAAGGGCATGGGAAGACTTCAGAGCCTGTCCTCCCGTGCAGGGGTCTAGGTTCCCCCTGTGGAGCCACAAAGGCCTGGGCCACTGCTGAGTCACGTGAGAAAACGTCCACAGGGCAAGAGGAAGGGGCAGGGGTGGGGGTGGAGGCCGGCTACTGCCAGCCACTGCACTGCCACGCTTCCAAAGATATTCATTTTGAACAAAAACCCAAGATGCTAACACATTTTTATAGCTACCAACCTGGAGAAAGACAAAAACATCTCAGGAAGGATGGCCAAGAGGGAAGACACAGTGGAGTCCAAGGAGTCAGAAAGGCCCCCCAGGGAGGCCCCATCCCCCAGCTCACGGCTTACCAGACCTCAGCACACATGTAAGAACCCAGAGTCACAGGCCACCCCAGCCTGGGACTGCCATGCCGCCCCCCCAGCCCCAAGGCCAGTGACCAGCAGGCCTCAGAAGGCTTGGGATGCCCTGGAATTTGGAAGAGGTTAGGGAGGCTCCCTCATGCCCCCCAGAAACCTCAGCAGAGCCCCACTGGAGGCAGCTGCAGTGCATCTGGGTCTTTCTGGGGTCTGAAGCCTCTCCCCCAAATGCACGATATGCTGCACATTTCTACGGGGCCACCAGACCCCCAAGAAACCCCAGTGGAGGGGCTAGTGTGCCCACAGGAGCTGCCCTTAGCAGGAAGCACAAGCTCCTTCCCACCTCAGGGCCTTTGCACATGTTGTTCCCGCCACCTGGAGCACTCTTCTGCCACCCCATGGCAACCCCTCTGTCTGGCTGCTGCTTCCCCGGCCTTCATCTCAGCCTGCAGGCCCTGCCCTGTGAAGCTTTCCCAGCCCCCAACTAGGGCAGGTCTCCCTGTTACAGGCGAGGCTCCCATTCCCTCTCCTGCAAGTCTGTTATCAGCCAAAACAGGACAAGTATGCGTTTGGTTATCTGCACCATGCCTGTCTATCCCATTTGACTCCAAGCTCCAGAAAGGCAGAGACTGGGTTTGCCATATCACCATTTTATCCCCAGGACCGGGCAAGAAGTTTGGTTTCAAAAATAGGCTAAATGTTTATGTAAAGGAGCTGAATAGACATTTCTGCAAAGAAGATATACAAATGACCAATAAGCTCGTGAAAAGACACTGAACATCACTGGCCATGAAGGAAATGCAAATCAAGCCACAGTGAGATACCACTTCGCACCCACGAGGATGGATAAGGACAGACAATGACACATGCTGGTGAGGAGGTGGGGAAGCGGGAGCCCTCATACCCTGCGGGAAGGAATGGAGCACGTGCAGCTGCTTTGGAAACTGTCTGGAAGTTCTGTTAAACACAGAGGTACCGTGTGACCCCGCAACTCCAGTCCTAGGTGTATGCTCAAGAGAAATGTAACATGCATCCAACGCAGACACTTACTCAAATGTTCACGGCAGCAGTACTCATAACAGCCAAAAAGTGGAAACAACCCAAATGTCTATCAACTGATGAACGGATAAACAAAACGTGCTCTACTCATACAATGCAGTACTATTCCACTATAATTAGGAATGGAGTTCTGACACGTGCCACAACATAGATGAACCTTGAAAATGTGACGCTGAGTGAAAGAAGCCAGCCACAGAAGGCCACCAATTGCATGATTCCACTTATATGAAATGTCCAGAAGAGGTAAATCCATAGAGACAGAAAGTAGATTAGTGGTTGCCAGAGGCTGGGTGGAGGGGGACGGGGAGACTGAAGTGTGGAGGCTAAAGGGTGCAGGGTTTCTTTGAGGGTTTTTTCATTTGTGAAAATGTTCCACAATTGATTGTGATGATGGTTGCACAAATGAATGTACTAAAAACCACTGGACTGTACTTCTTTTTTTTTTTTTTTTTTGAGGCTGGCTGGTACAGGGATCCAAACCCTCAATAACACCACACTCCGACCAACTGAGCAAACCAGCCAGCCCTGGACTATACACTTGCGATGGGTGGATTGTATAGTATGTGAATTGTATCTGAATAAAGTTATTTCTAAAACACACAGGAAGGGGGGAGCAGAGAGAAACAATGGGTTTGGCAGAAAATGGCAAGCAAAGGAGATCCCCTGAATCACTGGCGCCTGAGGTGCCACCTGGAGGGCGATGACAAGGAGGGGGGACGAAGTCAGCTGGGGTGCAGATGATGGCTCAGCACCACCAGGAAAGCCCGAGTCACTCTGGGCCAGGGTCTCTGGGGAAACCTCAGGAAGAGGGTAGACAGAGGAGTGGCTCGTGGCACAGAACGCCCCCCTGTGGTGCTGCCGCAGTGAACCCACCTGAGGCAGCCAGAGGTGGGAGAAGAGGCAAGGCCAAAACTTTTTCTGAGCCCAGGAGCCTTGAGAAATGGGGTCAGCAGGTCTAACGGCGGAGCGGGGACGAGGCAGTAGGCGGAAAACATTTGCGCCCTATTCTCAGGCACATATAAGGGCCAGGAGGTCAAAGGCCAGATACAGCTGATGCCTTGGAGGCTCTGGGCTCCCCAGCGTAGCATTAGGGGGGATCTCCCTCTTGCCCCCAGGCCTTGGGTTCCAGGGCCTGACCACCTCCTTCGGAGCACCAGGAGCCAGGGATTCTTCTGGTCCAGGCTCCTCTGGTCACATTTGTGTTCAGCCCAGGCTCCTCCGCCCCTGAGACCTCAAAATGAAGCTCCAGAGAGTCGGGGCACCTGGCTGGAGCAGGGTGCAGTGCCAACAGAAGTCGGGGAGTCACCCAGGAGGAAGAGGAGCAGCTCTCTACTGAGAGAGAAATTTGGTCTGAGAAGGGGGTTTGCGTCTGTCCCGCCTGGTTTTAATCTAACGTTGATGGCCAAATGCCAAATTTATTGTAAAACCTACATTTTAATAAGTGGCTGGTATCTGGAGGAAAGCTGCCCTGGTTAACCATTTCCAGACCAGGATGAAGTTTTCTGTGAAGAGTTTTCCTCTCCCATTTAAGAGCTCCTGGGCCTCTCAAAGCCTGCAGCTAGCTGGGAAGTTGGGGTGAAAGCTGGGGCTGGGCACAAAGACGTTCTAATTTCATATGCCTGGTTTTGAAACAAACCTGCAAGCAGTTCTGGGATCTCAAGCTTCTTATTTTTGTCCTTTCAGGGACTCAGAGCCTGAAGGGAACTTAGAGGTCATCCCTCAACGCCCTTCATTTTGCAGATGGGGAAATTGAGGCATGGATAGGGGCAGTGACTCGGACAAGGGCTCACAGCAAGGTAATGGAACCCCAGGTTCTGTCCACTGGAGTCTGATGCCTGAGGACACATGTTCTTCCTTCCTGCTCCCATCTCTGTTCCTGGGTTTCCTAGAAGGATGCAGGAGAGCATATCCCTGACCCAGCAACTGGGTTAGGGGGCAACAGCAGCCCACCCAGACAGCAAATTCTTGCTTCCCCCAAGCATCTGAGAGGGAGAAAAATTGCCCCCTGTGTGTCCTTGGTCAAGAGATTTCCCCACCTACGTCCTCAGTTTCACCCTCTGTACATTGGGACACCAACAGTCCCTATGCCTCCCCTTCAGCAAGGGTGGAACAGCCCAGCGCCTTCCTAAGAACCCGTTAAGCCAATGCGGTGCAGCTCCATGGATGACCGCTGCTCCCACTGTTATGTTGCCCTGGATTGTGGGTCCTTGAGGACTCTGAGGAACCCTACAGACCCTTCCCCAGGAAAACACAAGGTGCAGAAAAGTTTGGATGTGACTCGGGGTGGGGAGGTTCCCAGACTTTGAATCTTTTTCCCAGACCCCACCCTAAAAAGTCAGCTGGATGGAAAGTCCCTAATTTTTATCCTGGAAGAAACTGCCCCTCTGCCCCTCCCCATTTTGGGGTCTCCTGGCCAGCCCTCCACGGAGAGCAGACAAAGCCTGCACCCATCAGTCCCTCTTCCAAGGCTGGCGGGACCTGCTGTGACCCTGACCCTGGGCAACACCACACTCTCAGAGAGGCTGCACTTTAAAGCATCGCTGGAGGTTTTTATGACCTATTTGTGAGTTCCAGGCACTCTGGAAAATGTGAGTTTGAGGCGAGGCTCGGCGACGCTCCAGGGCTGTCCCGAGTGTTTCTGCTGCTCTCCTCACCACAGCGTGGGCCTGCGGTGCGCAGAGCGGGCCTTGTCCCCACCCTCTTTCTTTTCTTTTCTTTTCTTTTCTTTTTTTTTTGGCTCTCATTTACTCAACTTTTATGATGTGCCTGGCACTGAGTTATAAAGCCCTGCCTTCTAAAATGCGGGAGGCACAGTTATTAAGCCTTGTTCACAGACAGGGGCAATGAGGTTCAGAGAGGTAAAGTAACTAAGCCAGGTCACACAGCCAGGCTGTGATCGGGCAAGGATTTATGTCCAGTCTGTCTGTCTCCAATGTGGCTGGTATCAGGAGAAAAGTTGCCCTTGAAAAGTTAACCATTTCCAGACCAGGGTGAAGTTGCTGCAAAAGGCCCAGTGTGGGGTTTTTTCCTCCCATTTAAGGGCTCCTGGGCCTCTCAAAGTCTTCAGCCAGTACTTCCTGGGAAGTCAGGGCAAGGGCTGGTGGCTGGGTACAGAGACTTCTATTTCTGTGGCTTAGCTGACCACCCCTCTCTACCTGAACAAATTTGAGGGCTCTACCCACACCCACCAGGCTCCTGGGTCCTGGTGCCCTCAGGGCAGACGATCCCTTGCTATGTGTCAGCTGGTGTGGACCTGTCTGCACCCCAGCCTCTATCGGGCACCCCACTGGCTGGCACTGCCTGCGCAGGACAGCCTCGCCAGCACAGTACACACAGAGTCTGGGCTCACAGCCATCTTCGACATCTCTAACATGTGCCCAATCACATCCCCACACAACGGCTAACCCTGACTCTAGAAAATTCTCCATTACAGTGAGTCCTAATCCATCCCCCTGTGGGTTCTCCCAATTATGCTGGGTTTATACTTTGAGGGGGCAGCGCATGGGGATTCTCTTCCCCAAAACCACATTGTAACATTTGAAGGCAGCTTTTCCAGCAACTTCAGCCATGACTCTGGGAAACTGCCTGCCCCCCGCCACACCAGAAGCCCCCAGTGAGGGGCTGATACCAGATCTTCCAGATTCTCAAAGGGGCATCCACTCACAGTTTGCTTTGGAATTCCCTGGGCAGTTTGTTAAAAAGGGACATTCCTGTCCCAAGGGGCCAGCTAGGACATTCCTGTCCCAAAGGGCCAGATTTTAACAATCTGCAGCAGAGTCCCGCTACCTGCAAGTTTAGGAACCATGGGCTTCAGTGTAGCAATGAAGGAATGACATGGCTCGGGCCGGCCTGTGGCTCACTTGGGAGAGCGTGGTGCTGACAACACCAAGTCAAGGGTTAAGATCCCCTTACTGGTCATTTTTTAAAAAAAAAAAAAGAAAGGAATGACACGGCTCATAATGAGAGACACTGACCCACTCTCTAGCGCTGCACTGTCTAATATGGTAGCTACTAGCCACGGTTAGCCAACTAAATCTAAGTTTTCATTGATTAAAGTGAAATAAAAATACAAGTTTGATTCCTCAGTCACACTAGCCACATTTCAAGGACTCAACAGCCACATGTGGCTAGTGGCTGCCATATTGAACAGCCCAGATAAGGCATATCCCCATCACTACAGAAAATTCTATTGAATAGAGCTGCTCTAGATATTCCAATTTTTCTTTCTTTAAAAAATGTGTAAAGAAATAGATCCTTCCTTCCTTCCTTCTTTTCTTTCTTCTTCAAGAGGGAGCCATGACAACAACACAGACCAGCACTGAAGGACATTTGAAAGGAGAAAAAACTCCTATCAATCCCATCATGCCAGCATATCTGTTTAATTTTTTGCAGCCTTTTTGTCCTGTGTCCACATGTATTCAGCTATCACCTGACTCCACTCACAGCGTGCATGAGTATCATTTTCTTTATTGGATGGGGCATGGATTAGGAGTCAAGGAGTAAGATCAGACACACCCAGGGATGCTGTATGTGGTTGCACAGGTTGTGGACTGCACAACTCCAGGGTGCCATTCCCATAGACTACAGTGTGACTGGTGCCTCCTAGAGTTATGCAGTGGACAACCTGCCCAACCATACCTTGCTTTCCTGGAGACAGGTGCATTCAAGTCCTGGCTTCACATGCCAGCTATGTGAGCTCCATGAACAAGCAGCTTCACCTTTCTGAGCCTCGGTTTCCTCACTGTAAATGGGGACAGTGGTACCTAAAGTGCTTCAACAACACCTGGCACCTGGTAAGTGTTCAGGTAACATTAGCTATTGTGCTGGTGATTGGTATCACGGTCTCATGCTGCAGATCATTGTGATGTTGCAGGTAAGGCGCTATGAATGGCATGGAGCAGGGATGAGCACATGGTGTTTGATGTTCGCTCGGTCTCCACCCTAAACCCTTTGTCCTATTTCCCCTCTTCTTTGTCACACGTTGTGAGTGGCTGCATCATTTCACTGGGGGGTGGGGGGGTGTCAAAAGTGCTTAAGCAGTCATCGCCTCTCGTTGTACATTTAAATTCCTTCCCATTTTTCTGTATCGGAAACACTGTGAAAAATGTCTCATTTCTTTGTCCTTCAGCTTGATTTTGAAAATCCACCTGCTCCAACAGAAGCTCTTCCAACAGCACTCTCCTCTCTAACAGGAATTTGGGGTTCTTTCTTGCCACCAAGTTAGTCAGGACAGGCTAGCTCACAGAAGTGTAAAAGGGGATTCAGCCAGCGCCATGGTTAAGAGCTGGACTCTGGAGTTGGGCTGCCTGGGTTCAAATCCCAGCCTCACTGCTGAGTGACCTTAAGTAGGATTCAACTTCTCTGTGCTTCAGTTTTCTTATCTAGAAAATGGGGATAACAGCAATATCTTCCTCAGGGCTGTTGTGAGAATTTAATGGGTTAATATATATAAAGTTCTTAAATCAGTGCATGGGACTGAGGAAGTACTAAATCACTTTAGCCATTAGTATATTTATTTGGAGTCAGAAGGGTATGTATTCGAACCCCAGACTTGCCATGTATCAGCTGTGCAACCTTTTGACAAGTACTTAGCCTCTCTAACCTTCAGTGTGTGTAACTGGCGAGTGGCACATTCTCTGCTCCCTAGGACACCTACCTGTGAGACACACACACACACACACACACACACACACACACACACACACACACACACACACACACACACACACACACACGAGAGACTATTCTGAAGGTGCCCAAGGAAGGATTCCACCCTTCATGGACGCTTCCCAAAAACCTGGGCTGGACCAGGCAGGAAGCTGTGTCATAGTCACAAACTGACTCTTTATTCTGTGCCTGGCATGTAGTAGGTCCTCAATAAATAGTGAATGAATGAACGAACGAATTGAATTTGAGTCCCAATGGGGAGGTAATCTCAATTCTCTGCCCACCCAAACATGCGAAGCTGTTTTATGCACTATAAACTGTTACAAGCCTTCTCCCCTTCTGGACCCTCCTATCTGCAGAAAGCAATTTATTGATTGACTTTTTAAATCTAGGGGCAGGAGCATGAGCAAGAGAAATCCCCTCCCAAAGGGAAACACTTCAGCCTGTCTTTGCTGGCCCTCCAAGTCAGAAGAATGCGAGCATTGCTTTCCTGTAGAAGAGGAGGCCTCTGGGCTGAGGTCAAGTCCCCCAAGCCTGCCCTGGAAGGGAAGGGACAGCCGACTGGACTGGAGGGGCAGGTAGACCCTGATGCCCCACTCCAACTGGGTCCAGCATCCTCCCTCTATTTCCTAAAGTTTAGGAACAAACACCTTGCTTCTCTAGCCTCCAAACGCAAAGAAGATTTGATCCAAATCCAAAGCTTGATCTCTGGAGTCCAACAGCCTGGGTTGGAATCCAACCTCCTCCACTTCCCAGCTCCGTGACTTTGAGCCTGTGACTGCTCCTCTCTGGCCTCGGTTTCCTCAGGAAGTGGGCCCATGAGGGTTCCCATGGGATGGCAGTGATGCACTGACAAATGGCCCAAGCTCTGGCTGCCCATCTTGGCCCTCTCAACCCCCAGCCCAGCCCCTGCAGGTGGTGCAGGCCTCCCCACCCCACACCCACTGCAAGGGGAGACTTTCCCTGTTGGTGTACATGGGGCTGACACCACCTTCCCCACCCAGCATCCCAGCCCCCCTTTTCCAGAACAGAAGGACCCGCTCTTTCCGCATATTTTCTGTGAAACGCTCTTCTCCCAAGCACAGGGGAAGGCTGCAGACCAAGGGGACCTCCCGGCCCCAAGGCCTTGGGCAAAGCTGGCTCCTCCGCAGCCACATTGGACTGGCCTGGCCCAGCAGCGCTGCCCTGTCCCACGCGTCCTCTCTGCTCTCAATGAAGCCTCTGCAGAGGGGATACCTGAGTGCCCCCACCCCATCCAACCCCTGGCCTTTTCCCTAACCTCCGCTGGAGGGAACGGTCACCCCCAGGCCAGGGGAGCCCACAAGGTCAGACCTGGGAGCCATGAGGGCCCAGCTCCGCCGCTCACTTTACAGGCCCCCCCAGAGGCGGCCCCGAGGGTTCAAGGGGCTGGCCTAGAAGAGCAGAGCACCCCAAAGCTGCCCGGGGGCTTAGGGGGCACGGTGCCGACCCTCAGCCAGGGCTGGGACCATCCTGTGGTTGAGACAGACTCGGGGCGAAGCTGGGACGGGCCTCAACGAAACCCCTGTACTCACCCCGTGGGTGACAAGTCCCCTTCCGCATCCATGCGTTTAAAAGTCGCCACCCCCCACCTCCGCCCCCTCCCCCCTTTCGGCATGTCTCAGTATCGCCCAAACGCCTCATCTTAGGGGAAGCTCTGACTCAGAACTTTGAAAAATCTTACTCACAAACTTAAGAAAACAAGCTTTGGGAGGGGGGCGGGGAGGAGTCCCCAGCCCTCGCGGGTGTGTGTGTGTGTGTCGGGAGGTAGCGCCAGCAGGGGGGACCGGGCTTTCTGAGAAGCCATCCGCGCCTCCCCAGGGCCGGGGCCAGCGGGGTGACCCCTGCGTCACGGGGGGGGGGGGTGGCTTTCCCATCCGGGCGGGGCGCGGTCGGCGCTCGGCGGGGGTCATTTGTCCGCAGCCGCGGGTCTGGGGTCGGCTCGAAGTCCAGGGGGTGCCGGGCCCGGCGCGCCAGCCGCCGCCGCCGCCTCCGCCCCGCCCGGCCATGTGCGCGCCAGCCCGTGCGTGCGAGCGCGCCGCGCCGGTGGCGGCCAGAGCGGCGCCGCGGCACATCTGGTTCCAGGCGAGCCCCTGGCGCCTGCCTCGCCGCAGACCCGCGGCCCAGACACACAGACGTTAATAGATCGGCGCGCCCAGCCCCGCGCGGCCCGCGCCCGCCGCCGCCCCGCCGCCCCGAGCGAGCGCGCCCGGCCCGGCCCAGCCCGGCCCGGCCCGGAGGGGGCCGGCGCGAGGGGCGAGGGGCGAGGGGCGCGGTGCCCAGCGCCCGCCCGGCCCGCTCCGTCCTCGTGCCCCTGCCGCTCCGCCCCCGCTGCCCAGTCTCGGCCGGTCTCGGGTTGCGGGGAGGACGAACTGCGCTTTCCCATCCTGGGCACCGCGCGCGGGGGACCCCGGCCAAGGGCTGGGCTGGGCTCGGCGCTGTCGGGGCGCGTCCCCAAACACGTTAACCCCGTGAGACAGGAACCGCCGCTACCATCCGCATTTCACAGTCGGGAACACCAAGGCTGGGGAAGGAGGCCCATCGCCCAAGGTCTCAAAGCTGGGCAACTAGACCCCAGCCTCCGGGCGGATCCGTGCACAGCTGTACCCCCTCTTCAACTGCTAACGCATACACCTGGAACCAGGGTCACCCAGAGTTAGCGGCAATGCGTGTCTTCCCCTGCGGCGCCCCTCCCCGGCCCTACGTTTCTCCGGGACCCTCTCCTCACCTGCAGCCCTGATCCCAGGTCCTCCCACCCAAGCACCTGGGGAAAGTGAGGCTTCGTGGGACCCTCCAGGAAGTTGGGAGACTTCTTTCCCTTGGCAAGGCTGCAAGACAGCTGCTTATTTAGGATTCTGCCCCATATCAAATCCGGATCCAGAGGGTACACTCCGGGACGATTCTTTTATTTTTATTTATTTTTATTTTTTATTGAAACATAATTGATTGTACCTATCTGTAAGGTGCAGCGTTGATTATCAACACCCGTGTCCAGTATATGATACTCAAATCAAGATACTTAGTGTATTCAGCACTACGCAATGTCATCATCTTTTGTGGCCCTTTACCAATTTCTCACTGTTCTCAGTTTCCAGGGTCAAAGTTCTTGTTTCTTGGAGAGATGCTCTGCTTTAGAAGCACCCATTGTTTGAGGGTAGATGACTCATTCTGTTTTTGAAAGAGGGGGCTATGACCTTAAGGAACAGCCCCCCATACTAGATTAAATGATAATAAATCTGAGCTAAAGTGGGTTGATGAGAGGAGGTGGGGTTTTTGTGTGTGTGTGTGTGTGTGTGTGTGTCTCTCTCTCGCTTTTACTGTGGCCTTTAGCCCCTCTGGGCTAAGCATGTGTGCTTGCAAATTGCAAGTAATTTGTTGGCTCCAGATTAAACTTCAGCTTTCCCCCTCCTCAGAGGGGGCTTTATAAGGAAATGGGCCCACATCAAAGTGCCCCACACGCACTTAAACTGGGAGAAGAGCATTTTTTTCTGAGCTGCTTACACGACAGAGCAGAAGTTCTGTTTAGAACTTTCCCATTAATACCCTCTGAATTCACTTGGGGGGCTTGTTAACTAGGGCTGTCAGAAATTCTGGATTTTAGAACAAAACCACACTTTAAAAAGGTTCCCAGCCTGAAGGTAATAAGCTCCATAACGCCCGTGGAGAATGTGCCCAGGCATCTGAAACTGGCGGGGAAGAGTCCTTTCTACTTTCCAGCCAAGTCTCACTTGGACAGTTCCGGGCTGGTGGGGCCCTTGCCCCTGTCCCCACCACCCAATGATGCGGGTCCTGGAGGAGGAGCACCGTGGTCCGGGAAGGGGAGGCTCAAGGAGACTGGGGCTCCCGACCCAGCTCTCAGCTCTCCACTGTCCACCCTAGGACTGGGCTCTTCCCTGGCAGGCCAAGGAGGGGGTAAACAAAACAGGGCTGCGGGTGTGCAAAACCCAAACCAAACAAGCAAACTGGTCAAGTGGAGCTTGCAGCAAGTGACAGTGAATTTGGAGAGAAGCCGATTCTACAAGGCATCTGGCGCTTCTGCAGCCTGTGTCTTTGGAAAGGCAGTCTCTCTTGCTACTAGAGAGAGCTCGTGGCGATTTCCCATCACAGAACTCTGTCCCCTTGCCTTTCCTTCTACCCCATGGCCTCCTCCCTGTCCCCCTTAGCCACCTCTGGAGGAGGTGTGGATTGCAGGCACCTTGTCCACACCTGAGGGCTGGGGATGGAGGACAGAGGAGTCCTAGAACTTCCAGAATGACCCTGGATCATCAAGAGGCCTTGGCCTTGGCCAGGCCCGGCCACCTGTCTCTGGGGTGTTGAGTTTCTCCCTGGGCTGCCAGGTAGCCCCAAAACATTAACCAGTGCCCCAAGGCCTCTCTGAGCCAGCCTGCGGCACACCCCATTCCTCCTCTGTGATGAGCCCCTTTCATTTGGAAGCTGCGGATGAAGGATGTGGTGGGGGCTGGTGAGGGGAGGAGCGCTGAACCTCCCAGCCAGAGGCCTGGCCCAGCCATGTGGCCTTTGTTAGATCATTGGGGCCATGTGCAGACACCACAGCAGTTATCATGATTCCAAAAGGGGTGCCCCCAGCTATCCCCCGCCACATGGAGCCCTCCCTCTATGTGTCAGGCACTTTACACACACTTGAAGCCCTATCATCAAGCCCATCATACAGAGGAGGAAACAGGATCCGAGAGGTTGATTCACTTCTTTAAGGTCACAGAGCCAGTTCATGGGAGATCTGGGATTCACCCACCCCTCGATGCACCAGGCTCCAGCACCCAGGCTCCTAACCACTGAACCACACTACCTCTCTGCTGAGCATGGGTGAGTCTGTGCTCACCTCTGTCCCAGGCAGCAACTGGCACAGAGTCAGAGTCAGAAGCAGCTTTAGGGAGTGCTCAGACCAGGGCTGGCTCATGGCGTCATCCCCCTGCCACTTCTGATTACCTGGTGGTTGCTGCTTGAAACACCACGTGAAGGAGGATTCTGAGGTGCTCTGGTTGATTGGCTTTGTCTGCCCTAAGTCCCAGAAAGAGCCAGACCGGGGACAAGGCCTTCACTCTCCACTCAGGGCTCTTTCCACCTCAAGGGACACAGCAAACAAACGTTACATGTGCCACCATCTCACCACCTCTTGTCCCCTGACACCTTTGTTTTGGGAAGTTCCATATAGGTCATAGAAGTACATTTGAAGAGAACTATGTTCAGTTCTGCCTCTTAAAGGAAATAAATGAACAGTGATCTGGCATTGCCAGGAGGCAAACCCTTGCCCAGGGCTCAGTGGTGGCCAGAAAAATGCAACCTCCCTTGACATATTTAAAATAGGGACAATATTCCACTTCCTGCACATAAACACGATATTGCTGGGTCATGTCAGCGTGGCAAGTTTTGCCCCAAGTGATCAATTTACCTTAAGATTATCTGCCACGAGGAAACTGTTTTAAAGTTAAATTATAAATAATCTGATTAAAAAATGGACAAAAGACCTGAACAGACACACCTCAACAAAGAAGATATGCAGATGCCAAATAAGCATATGAAAAGAGGCTCCATATCATATGCTATTAGGGAAATGCAAATTAAAACAATAATGAAATACCATTGTGCACCTCTTAAGAATGGCCAAAATCCAGAACACTGACCAAATGCTGGTGAGAATATGGAGCGACAGGAACTCTCACAGCCACTTTGGAAGACAATTTGGCAGTTTCTTACAAAACGAAACATACTCTTACTATACGATTCACTGATCACACTCTTCAATATTTACCCAAATGAGCTGAAAACTTGTCCACACAAAAACGGCACACAAGTGCTTACAGCAGCTTGGTTCATAATTGTCAAAACTTGGAAGCAGCCAAGAGGTCCTTCAGTAGGAGAATGGACAAGTATACTGGGGTGCACCCAGACGGTGGAATACCAACCAGCACTAAAAAGAAAGGAGCTACAAGCCATGAAAAGACATGGAGGAATCTTAAACGCACACTGCTAAGTGAAAGAAGCCAATCTGAAAAGGCTACATACTGTACGATTCCAACTATGTGACATTCTGGAAAAGGCAAAACTATGCAGACAGTAAAAATGATGAGTGGTTGTCAGGGGTTGGGGGGAGGGAAGGATGAATAGGCAGAGCACAGGAGATTTTTAGGGCAGTGAAACTACTCTGTGTGATGCTGTGATGGTGGATTCATGTCATTACACATTTACCTAAACCCAGAGAATATACAACACCGAGACTGAACCCTCGTGGCACACTATGGACTTTGGGTGATAATGATGTGTCAGTGTAGGGTCACAGGTTGTAGCACATGGACCACTCTGGTGGGAGATGCTGACAGTGGGGGAGGCTGTGGGTGTGTGGGGAAGGAAATCTTTGTACTTTCTGCTCCGTTTTGCTGTGAATCTAAAAGTGCTCTAAAAAATAAAGTCTATTTAAAAAGGAAAAAGAAAAAGAAAAGAATAAATTTAACCACTGGTTCCCTGGAGGGAGGGGACCCTTAATTTACAGTGTTTGACAGTTTCTGGGGAATAAGCACTTCCACCGTGGCCAATTTCAAGCTACAACACATCAACAAAGGCAAAATTGAGAAGAGGTGCCCAGAAGCACCCAGTATATAGTATTTCCACCATCTAGATACCACACATGCAAACAACCTCAAGAGCAGAAATAATAGTAAAATGTAGAATTACTAGAAAGAGATGAGTTTTGAGCATATATTGCCTGTGTTTTAAATATAACTTATGTAATTGTAAGTTTACGTAATTTAATTTTTAACAGCACCTCTGTTTGACAGCCCAGCTTCCAAAATTCTGAAAATTTAACCATTGGCAGTCAGGAGCCAGCAGGAGCTGGTGCTAGCACACTGCTACAGTGCAGAGCTCCCCTGAAGGAGTGGTCTTATATTTGCCTATTTCCTCTCGTGCTTATCCAGGTGCAGATGTATTTTGTTGGAGCTGGCATCATGGAGTAGAGCCCATTTGGGATTTGAGAGCGGGCATAGTAGTTACGGTGATGGTCGTGTCTGTCCAAGGACTAGCAGCTTCCCAGCCCCTCAGAGCTGCTACTCTCATGAGGGCCCTATCAAGCCCCCAGATCCTACATACCTTGATCAGGGTTCAGATCCTTCTCATCAACAAGATACAATGTGCACAGATAACTACATCCCCTGCTCTGAGCAGCAGGGGCCTTTCTGTAGGGAGTTGGTGAACTGGCTGGTTAGCTCACTTGGTTAGAGCATGGTGCTGATAACACCAAGGTCAAAGGTTCGAATCTCCTTACCAGTCAGCCGCCAAATAAATAAAGTGAGTTGTTACCCTCAAAAGTGTGCCCAGATGGCTGAAAAAGTCACTGCGGAGAAAACTCGGGCTTGTAGCTTTTGCGACAATTGTCAGGGAACGAGTGATGCTCCCCCAAAACCGAGTACAGTGGGAGAGATGGAGGCAGCAAGGTGGAACTAGGGCCCTCAGGGGGAGGGGGAGCTTTTAAAAAATAAGATGCCAAGCCCCCCACCCCTGAGAGTTTGACTCAACAGGTTTGGAGTAGTGCCTAGCCATCAGCATTCATTGACAGCTCTCCAGGTCACACTGTTGTGCAGCCAGGGTTGAGGACCACATGCTGACAATGCCAAGTGCATGGTCTTTGGGCATCAGACTGGCCTAGAGTCGAGTCCCAGCCCTGTGAGCATGGGCTAATTACCCAGAATGAACTCAGTTTCTTCACCTGCAGAATGGAGATCTACCTACAGGGTTGTTATAGGCAAGTTACCAAGCACAGAACCCGTGCAAGGTGGGAGAATGGGAAATAATGATGGATTCTGCTAACTTGTGTGGATCAATTCCTCCACGCAGGGCACTGAGCTAAAGGCACCGTCTCACCAACATCTGGCACCACCTTGGGAGATATGCACTATCATTAATTCCCCTTTGATGGATGAAGAAGCCAGGGTATAGGGAACATAATGACTTGCCCAATGTCATCCAGTTAACTAGTGGCAGGGTCAGTATTCAAACTGAAATAGGCAGGCTTATTACTGAAGACACGAGTGTTTGGGGAGCTCAGAGAAAAGGGGGGGTGAAGGCGGCAGGAAAACTTGAAAGAGGAGAGATTTGAAGGAGAGAAAGGAGTTAAGGGGTGCCGGAAACCAGCACCCCTAAGCCATGAGACTATCTGAAACCAACATGGAACATTCCTGGCCATGTACATACTCCATGTCTTTCTGGGACCCAATCTGCATGATTCCAACAGCAGAGCAGGCACCTCCCATTCCAATCTATGAAGGAGAAGACTGAGGTCACAAAGGGGAGGATGCTGGACCCAAAGCCACGCAGCCAGAGGGAGGTGTAGCATGAGCTGGCGAAGGGGGTGGACAATGGGCTCTTCATCCTACAAGACCCTCCTCAAAAAGCCCTCCCCTGATGCCCAGAGCCCCACGTGCACGTCTGCTTCAGCCTCCTCACTATGGCTTCTAGGCTTGGTCTCCTGTCTCAAGCCCTGCTAGGCTGTGAGCTCCCAGGTGCCCTTGGGCCCTATGCCATTGAATGGCAGTAGAAAGAGTGGCAGAAATGTGCACCTAGTGAGACCTCATGGCCTGTCTCCTTCAGAGTCAAACAGACCTTGTTCTGATGTTGACGGTGCTTCTTGGGAGAAACCTGAGATGGATGTGCTGTTGCACGTGTTTGGGGGTGGGGGGAGGAAGGCACACAGAGAGGGGCAGAGACCGAAGGGGACAGTTCACGGCCAATGCCCACATCATAGAGCCTGGGACCAGGGTAGCTCTCGGACCCAGCATATCATGGGGCTCAGGCCAGTCCTCAAGGCCTTTCCTCATCCACCTTCAGTAACAAGGGTGCTACGGTCATGAACTTGCTTTATCGAAGGAGAAACAGGCTCAGGGAGTTGAGGTTGCTTAGCTAAGCCTGCCGGCTGGGGTCTGAGCCACTCTCTCCACCTGCCCTTGTCCCCTGGGCTATGCTACCTTTCTGCTCCGCACATCTCAGGTGGGCATAACACAAGTTCCCTCCCCAGCTGTGTTATCAGGATTCCATGGGCTCAGGTACAGTGACCAACAGGGGCTCCAGTGGCAGCCGGCTCTCCCTGTCACGAATTGCTTCTCCTATCTGTGCCTCAGTTTCCTTGTCTGCATAGCATGTCACTCATGGATTGTTGTGAGAATTCCGTGAAATGATGCCTGGGAAGTGGTCAAGAGATGGGACGCACAAGGGTTACTGTGGCTCACAAGCACGTGAACGGCCCTCCGCACACCTTGCCTACCCCGAGCGGGTGGGCTGTACAGGCCAACCTCCTTGCCAGGCCACAGGCTGCCTTCACCCTTTTCCTCCATGAAGCAGCCTCAGATGCCAAATGCAGTCCACATCTCGCAGGCTCCCAGCACGAGGATGTCATCTGAAGAAGCAGATTTGTCCCCCCTCCTAACTCCCCCAGTCCCCTCAGCAGGGGGCTGCACCATAGGTGGCTGTCCCTCAGCCAACACCAATCAAATATGGAAAACTGTGGGTTTCCAGTATTTGCTTAATTCTCCCCTACCCCAAGCCTAGCCCCCACCTGGGCACCTCTGATTTCATTAGCATTCTGCTGAGGCTACCCCCACCCCCACCAAGGCCCCCCACTCAAAAAATCAGTATGCTGGAGTTTTTTCAGGGGGGGAGGGGAGGGACGGGTCACCGGGTGGAGGAGGAACTGCTGATTGTGAGGGCAAATGTCGAGGCTCCTGAGCAGCAGAGACCTCTGTCTGAGCAGGTTCTGGCCTGGAATGCAGTGGGTAAGGAAGTGCTTTTCCAGGCGCCCAGCCTGTGCGGCACCCCCAACAGCTGGCACCCCCTTCACGTGCACCCTCTTGCTCCCCTCACCCCGGTCCTGAGCAAGACCCAGGAGAGAGCCAGCACGCCAGACCAGGACCTGTCCTCACACCAGGACCTGTCCCCTCCAGCCTCGCCGGGTGCCCCTGTGGCCCACGAGCCTCCCCCAGTCACCCTGGCCTTCCGTGTGCTCCCTGGACACTCGTACTGTCACTTTCTCTTCGCACATGCTGTTCTCTCTGGCTGGAAAAGTTTCCCACCTCTTCAGGAAGTCCAACCCAGTCTCCACTCCTCATCTCAGACACCACTTCCTGTAGGATCCCTCCCTCGCTGCCCCAGAAAGGCGAGGGGGCCGTCTGCCTCTCCCACCTCTTCACTACTGCTGATTAAACTCACTGGGACTGTGCCAGCCTGCTCCCCAAAGGGTTGCTTTCCTGGCACAAGCTATGTGCTCAGTAAACACTGGATGGATGAACGAATGAATGACTCACAACCTGGGGCCATTTAGCTTTTAAGCACCCGATACCTAAGGCCCAGGAGTTTTTCAAAGGCCCAGGAAAATGGGAGAGCTGAAATATAGTTTTTTCACTAGTTGCAAAGCGCAGTGCAGAAGGATAATGGTCAGTGGTAATGAAATATTGACCACACGTGATGGCATGTTAACTGGACAACCAAAGGCTACCACTGCTCTTGGCTATGGGTCAACTATTTTTTCCAGAGTGTTTACTGTAATGTGAGGGAGATGCTGCTGCTGGAAGGAGGCCTTGGGCTCAGCAAGACCCCAACTAGCCCAGCTTCCCAGGTCTGGGCAGACTTTCCTGGGCCTGTGTCAGGGGCCAGGTAGGACGTGATGTCCCCTTCTAAAGCTGCTTCCACAGCTTCCTGTCGCCACCCCTCTGGGCCCCCCTTAGCCCACAGGGCTGGCAACTGGCCAGAAAGATGCCCTCAGCCCAGGAAAGTGGAGGGGGGGAGGTCCTCAGTCAGACAACTACCTTCCCTGGTAGAGGGGGACAAGATGGGGGAAGGGCAGCCCCAGTGCCAACTGTCCTGGCCTCCCAGGTGGTCACTGGTTGCTTTGAGAGTTATGGCTGAAACAGAGGCCTTGGAGTGAGTTCCCACTACTCCACCCACAAGCTGGGTAACCTTGGGAAAGTTACTCGACCTCTCTGAGCCCTGGTTGCCTCATCTATAAAGTGGGCATGATAAAGGTCCCTTCACGAAGACTGGGTGAGATCACACACGTGAAGCACTTACAGCAGGGCCCCATGATGTGTGGGGAACTCTTCCTTTATAAATGTGTGCTCTGTTGTGTCCGCCCTCTGGAGAGCTTTACTCAGCCACTGTGATTGGTTTGGAGGTGGGCAGGGACCCGTTCACGACACAGTGAGATTTTTGCTGAGACTTCTGGCGTGCATGCATGAGTGCGTGCGTGTGTGTGTGTGCGTGTGTTCTATAGGAAAGGGTGGAGCCAGAGACAGGGAACACAGATCCCAGTGCCATCATTTAAGCCTGGGTCCAGTGCTACCTGACGTTCCACCCTGGATTTCTCAGTTTTGCTCATCCGTATATCTTGGTGATGCTTAAGCTGGATGGGACCACTTTTCTATCCACTGAAGGTGATAGTCCTGGTGAGCACACTGCTGAAGCCCCAGCTACACCTGGACCCTTGTCCTCGCCCCAGGAGAACTACAGTAGTGCGTCCCCCACTCCAGGAACCCCCGCCCTCAAGCCTGTGGTGAGCACTGCGCCGGATGGATTTGTGGACCCGCCTTAGGAATCCTCTTTTCTCTGTTCCCAGCCCCACCCCTGCCACATGGTCTGGTTATGGGTCTCTCTCCCAAGGAACTTGGGATGTGAATCTTTGCAGCCTTTTGGGAGGGACTGCTGTCAGCCACAGCCTTGTGCAGTGGGGAGGGCCAGATGGAAGGGCTCTGGAGTCTGATCCTGGGTTTGAGTCCCACCTGTGCCAGGTGCGGGCTGTGCAGCCTTGGGGTGGTGACTCCCTCTCTCTGAACCCCAGAGACCCCTGTGTTTCTCCTTGGTGGCACTTACCAGCACTGTAATAAATTACCTGTGTCATTATCAGTTAATTGTCTGTTTCCCGTTACCTGTAAGCTCCCTTAAGGCTGATTGGTGGATGTCTGCCCAGTGCCTGCACACAGCAGAGGCCCCAAAAATCTACGCTGAATGAAGGAGACTCTGTTTCTCATCTATGAAATGGAAACTTCAATAGCCTTCCATAAAGACAAGGGCAGATGATGTGTGTCATGTGCATAGTTCATAGCAGGGCCTCCTAAGGCGAGAGGCGATTAATTACCGTCGTGAACGGGGTGCCAGGAGGGGCTCCTTATGGACAGTAACTTCACTGAAATAAGTCACTTTAATGGTGACACGGCAGGCACCAGCATGGGTGTTGGAGGAGAGGGAGAGGCAGGGGTCTGAGCTTCCCAAGGTGGAGCTGAAAGCCCTGAAGCCGGAGCCCCAGCCTTGCGCTGTCCTGACCCTGCTCTAGGGCCCAGGCCTCTGCTCTTCTGTGCAAAAGGCTGGGCAGAGCTGAAGATACCCAAGCAGTCCCCGGGGATCGGGCAAAGCCGCTGCTGAGACAGGGGTGGCGACGCTGCCTCCATCTTGGTCGCGAATGTGCCAACAGACAACGGGAATAACAAGCCCCTACTCTCGCCCAGCCCCAGGGTGCTGCCGGGGGTGGCGGAGGGATTTTTTGCCTTAATAGGGAACTAGTCTGGGTTGGGACAGTTCCCGAACCCCTTGCTGGGGAGATGAAGGTCCCTGGGGACCAGCAGCTGCCAGGGGCATGGCTGGATCCTCAGCCCATCCTCTCCTGGGGGCCACACAAGAGTTGTTAATAACAGCGACGGTGCAGTAAAAATAACGCAGCAGTAGCTGGCCACATACGGAGTGCCGTGTGAAGCGCTCTCACCTCTGGTAGGTGTCATTATCCCCACTTACAGAAGAAGAAACTGAGGCTCAGAAGGGGGAAGCCCCTGCCCCCGGGAGCCAAGTGGGGTTGGTCTGACACCTGGTGCCACTCGGCACCCCCCACCCTGGGGCCCCTTGGGCACATGAGGCAACCACCGGGCATTTGGCCAACAGCTCCCTGGAGCCGCTGCCCTCCCGACCAGGACCCAGGCCTCCTCCTCAGGGACCTGCCCGTAGCCATGTGAAGGTAGAGAGAGGAAAATGTGAGGAGCTGGGGGGGCCCCACTCTCCCAACCACTGCTGTTCCCCATTTTGAAGAAAGCAGCAAACATTCACCCACGATCCCCACGAAGCCCACATGCTCCCAGTAAGCTCTAGGGAGCCCTGAGGTTCTTCTGCAGGGGGCTCCGAGCTGGCCCCTGGGTGCCGAGGGGAACATATTCTCGTTTTCAGCCTCTTTGGAATGGCTCAGCCCCCCCCCAACCCCTAACCGGGGCTCCCATCCCACATTGTCTGCCCCATCCCCAGACCCACTATTCACTTAGCTTTCCATCTGGTTCTGGTTTTGGGGGTGGATGGAGGGCTGGTTTAGGGAGAAGCCGAGAACTGGCACCCGATGGAGGTAAACCTGATACACTCGCTTCTTTTCTTGGTGTCCCACGGTCTGTGCATTTCTCTCCCTCTGCCATCTGCCTCCATGAACCCCTGTGCTGCTTAATCATCAGGGAACTTGCTTCTAATGACCACTTGGACATCAGGGTCCTGGGCAGAGAAGGAAGCCAGTGTCAAGATCAGCTTTCCCACGAGTGCAAATGCCATGTCTAAATCAGCTTTGCCAGAGCCCAGGGACTGGTTGAGAGCACATACGTATGCACGTGTGAATGTGTGTGCAAACGTGTGTTCATGTGTGCATGTGCACGTGTGAGTGTGTACATGTACGTGTGTGCATATTTTAGATATGCTGTGAGAACCTGTCTGCAGTCCCTGAAAATGCACATCTGCACATCCGAACCTCTCAGCTTTCCTCCCCAAGCTTTCTTATCCACAAACCTAATAGAAGTTGCAGTTAATCTCTGATTTGAATTTTTAACCTCGAATGCCACATTATAAAAATAGTTGTGTGTTTTATAGGTGGCATTTATCATGAAATTATACATGGTTACAATTTGTGCTGTGGAAAATAAAGCAAGATGTCCCGTGCTGCACGGGAGCAGTGGTCGGGTCGAGCCAGCAGCCAGGCTGGCGCTGCAGCAAGTCAACGCTGTCCTTGCAGAGAGGAGCTGGGCAGCGGCAGAGGGGCCTGGGGCCTGTGTGTGTGTTGTGAGGCACTGAGCTGGGTAACCTGTCTGCATGTTGGAAAGCCAAGTTAGGTACCAGCAAAGCCACTGGGCATGCTCCTGGACCTGGAACTCTGTCCCTAACCTCAGCTCCTCTGCCTGTGGGGCCCTGGGAACCTCCCCCTCCTCAGTCTTTCCATCTGTGAAGGGGGCTTGATAGTCCTAAATTGTGCATCTGCTCCTCCTCCTGAGCGTCAGGGTGAGTGAAAGAGAAAGCAAATTGGTGTTTATGGAACACCTGTCAGGGCAGGTGGGCATGGAGCTGAGCCCCTACCTGCTGGTCTCATCAGCTCCTTGAACAGCCCAAGCCCCAGGAGCTAGGATGATGCCCATTTTGCAGATGAGGAATTTGAGGCTTGGAGAGATGAGCACATTTCCAAGATCACCCAGCAAGTGGGGGTGAAGTCGGGGCCAGAATCTCCACAGCAAAACCAGGCCAGTACCCAGCATGTCCTGCCCCTGAGAGGGCGCTGGCCCTCCCACCCAAAGGGGACCCACTTGAACTCTCTGGGGCTGGCTCTCTGTTTCTACCTGCATCACCATCGAGCTGCATGGGGGACAGTGGGGGCTGTCCCTGCCCCAGGATCCCGACTGCCGGCCTGGGTCAGGGAGCCACTCTGATTTCTGTTCAGCAACCCCCTGCTCCAGCATTGTCAAATCTCCTGACCCTTCCCTTCCTAAAAGAACCTGGATAAGGACAGATGAGACCAGCCTGGGCCAGCCGGCAAGTGGAACACACCACAGACAGGGCCCAAAGCCTGGCCCCCCCATGTCCTCACTGTGAAACCCATCACTCTGGGCCTCAGCTTCCTCATCTGAAAAATGGGGTCATAAGCCTGCCTACCTCCTAGAACATTTGGGAGGATTTAATGAAACGGTCCATGTGAAGGGTGTTGCACATAGTAGGTGCACAATAAGTGCAATAAATGGTCCTGTGATGATCGCTGTGATGATGATGATGAACACACTCACAGCCACCACCCCCCCAAGTCATCCAGCCCAACTGTCCTGACTCTGCCACAAGCACTCCAAACGCCCTCCACTCCTTGCAGGATACAGGATTTGCATTCAGATGGTCTGGGACGACCTTCCTCATCTATTAATGAAACTTCACCTCACAATCATTGTGCACCTGTGACACACACACCCAGGTGGCGGGTCCATGACATCATGAATTTGTCAGCAGCAACGGCTGCTTGTCATCTCTCCTGCACCCCTCCCCCACCCCGCGGATGCAGCCGTCCTGTAGGTGATGCTTTGGTGAGCCCTGGCTCCAAATGTCTCCTGGAGCCTCCCCTTCCTGAATGGGATCCCCGACTCTGGATCTGGGCTTCTCAGGTGGTGCAGATCTCAAAGTGGGGGACCAGAGTCAGACAGGACTGGGCCAGCCAGTTGGGGCTTGTGATCAGCTCTTTCAGAGATTGGGGCAGCCCAAGAGGCTCTGGGCAACCAGGACACAACTTCTGTCCCCAAATTGGCCACTCGCTTCCCATACACTCACTCACTGAGGGAGCCCCTAGAGAGGGCCTGGGGGATCTGGACACTCCAGACACCCACAGATGCATAGGAAGCATTCCCACAGCGCTTAAGACAAAACCTGCAAATCTTTTTTTTTTTTTTTTTCCCCTGTTTTTTGACCAGTAACGGGATCGCAACCCTCAGCACAGTGCAGTTCACACCACGCTCAGCCAGTGAGCACACTGGCCATCCCTATATAGGATCCGAACAAGCGGCCTCAGCGCTACCAGTGCCGCACTCTCCCGAGTGAGCCACGGGGCTGGCCCAAAACCTGCAAATCTTGAACAAGGTCTGCTAGGTCAGCCCTCTCCCACTGTGTCCTCTCCCACTCTTTCCCACCTCTGAGCCTTTGCATCTGCTGGTCCCTCCCCCCAGAGCTCCCTCCCTGACCTCCTCTTGCAGCTAACTCTACCCATCTTTTTTTTAGGTCCCTTCTGGAATTCCACTTCCTCCAGGAAGCCTTCCCTGATCCTCTGGACAAGACAGGGGGCCGCATTATCTGTTCTCACAGCAGCCAGGATGTCTCCTGCATACCAGGGACACCCCTCCCTTATTCCCTGCAGGGACCCTAATGCCCAGCCCGGGGCCTAGCACGGAGTAGGTGCTCAACAAATATTTGTGGAAGGAGAGGAAGAGGAAAGAGCTCACGAGGTACCTCCACCACCTTCCCTCCCTGACGGAGAAACCAGCCCCTCGAAAAGACAGTCCCCGCTTTGAGCTCTGTTCCTCCACCCCAGACTCGAATTTGCTGCAACAGCAAGAGTTTTCTTTAAATGACGACCCTGCATTCAGCTGGTATTAGATCTTTGCCTTTCCTTTTTTCCTTCCCAGTGAAACGAGAGTAGTCCATTTTTACTTCTTGTCTCCAGCAATTTCCCAGTTGGAGCCCTGACACTCTCCGTGCCTGGGGACATGGTGGCAGGGCAGCCGGCTCTGCGGGAGAGCTGGCCTTCCAATTAAAACACAATGTCTCTCAGAAACACGAGCCTCCCTGGTTCATGACACTACCCCGGCCCCTCCTTACAGCACGGCCCAGAGCCCCGTCCCTGCCTGACGGTGCCTTGGGTCAGGGCGTGCACAGGTGCGTGCCTGAAAATGGGGCCGGAGAGGGTCCTTCCTCAGGACACTGCAGAGGTTTCAGGCAGGGACAGGGGAGATAGGGAGGAACAGTTCCCCTCTGGACTGCACTCAGCAAGAAAACCTTGAGGCTTCTTGGCCATCTGGGGCACCAGCACGGGGCACCAGTGTGATATCCTGGCTCTGGGATCACTGCATATTTCCTGGATGACCTTGGGCAGGTCACTGTACATTTCTGAGCCTCAGTTTTCTCAGCTGTAACATGGGGATAATTCTTCATCTCCATCATATGGCTGCTGAGAGAATTTGGTAGGATTCTGCGTGTAAAGCGCTGAGTTCAGGCCGGGCAGCTCTAAGAGCCCTCAGCAGGCCACTACCTTGCCTTTGTGCTTGGCTCCATGCCCTGAAGGACCAGGTCTGGCCTGTGCACTGTGTTTTCCCAGCACAATGCCTCAAAACAACATCCATGGGCATTGCATGAATGAACGAGTGAATGAATGAACCCCATCCAGTGTTCTTGGAACCAGAAGGCACAGCATGTCATGGCAGGGACGGGGAGGCATAGAGTTTAGCATTCAGTCCCTTTGGGGAAGACAACAGGATCTCTACTGTAGCTTCATTTTGCCAATTTGTCTTTCCGCTCAACTTTGGGTTGTTTTTTCTGGACTTTTCTCCCTAGTCTGGGATGAAACCCTTCCTTCTCCAGGTGTGAGGCCAGATTCCTCCTGAGCTGTGAGGGTCATGCTTCACGTTCTGGGGAGGCCTCCAGCCCAGAATGTTGTCTGCATCTAGAGGCCCCTCTGGCTCCCAAGCCCCAGGGCCAGTGGTGGGGGCTTTGAGGGCCACCGGCCTCCATGAGGGCAGGAGGGAGCTACTCTCCCAAACGAGCTCCTCCTCTGTCACGAGCTGTAGGCTGGAAGCCCGCTGAGGGCAGGGGTCGTGTCAGATCCCCTGCTGAAGGCCGCCCACTCGGCACAGCATGTGCTCCTCACTGTGTGCATCACGGCATCCTGAAGAGCACATCAGCTCTGGCTCCTAACCCGGCTTCTCCACCTGCTGTGTGACCTTGGGCAAGTCACTTAACCTCTCTGAGCCTCAGTGTCCTTAGGTAAGATCATGATAGCTGATATGCTTTCTAGCTGAACACTGTTTCCATCATTTCCCAAATCTCTAAAACCACCCTCCTAGGAGGCATGATTCTTCTCTTATGACAAACGAAGAGCGCAGAGAGAAGAAACTTGCCGAGGTCACACAACTGGTGAAGGGTTTGGCTGGGGCTCAAAACCTGGCCTCTGGTTCCCATTTTTGACGATGCCACCCCTAAAGTGGAGGGCTGTGATGTCCAACATCCAGGGACACCATCCCCTCGCAAGCAGACCCTCAGCTGGCCGTTCTCCTTAGTAACAAGAGAGGGGTGAATGAGTGGGAGGAGAGAAAGCAGGAGGCCCCCAGGTCCCACAGGGTGCAGGAGGAGGCCCGGGAGAGCAGGGGGCCACCAGGCGCTCTAACCCACATGGATGGGGGCAGCCACGACCTAAGCCCTGCGCGGCCAGGCTGCCCACTGGCTGGACCGGCCGCCCGCAGCACCATCTTGAGAGTATTAGGGGCTGCTGTTCACAGATGTTTTCTGTTACGTGTTATTTGTTAGTCTAATGAAAGGAGGTGCACTGGCTTTCAAGACCTCGGCGTTCTGCGGGGTTTTATATGGGAGGCCTGTGCAGAACTCTGGCGGCCAGAGCAGGCCGCGAGGCCCCTGCCAGGCGCGCCCGCCCGGCGGCTCCCGCTTTGATTCCGAGGTTTGCAGCCATCCGCATGGTAATTCCAGCTCTGGTTAAATGTCATTTTTAATAACGCCATTTCTGGCGTGTAAATGTCTGCGCCCACGGCAAGAGGGGAGGCCAGCGAGGGAGAGACCAGTGCCAGGGAGGAGAGACAGGGAGGAGGGTCAGGGGCCAGTGGGCAGCGTCTGGGGAGAGGAGGCTGCCCTGCTGGGGACAGTGGATCCCCACCCCCAGGGCGATGTTATGAGCAGGGTGAGTGAGGGTGGCAGAGAGGAGGGGCAAGCAGGATGCCAGGAGGGGGATTTTCCAGTGACCAGAGTAGCAGAAACCCCCAGTTCAGCAGAGAGGCTTGATTGTCCCACTCCAACCCCGCCCCTGGCCACACAGCTGGAGGGAGTCAGGACACTGGAGAGGGAGGGACAGGAATCTTCCCCTATCACAGTGCCCTTTTCCTCCCAGCCCCTGGGCTGCCTGGGCCGGTGCTCGGTAGATGCTCGGTGATTGCTAGAGTTCAGCAGGCTGAGAACAACTGCTGACTCCTAGACCTGGCAGTGCACCTTCTACACAAAGTCAGGTCTCTGCAATGCTGAGGCTTGGCCATGGAGCAGCCCCCTCCGTCTCCTGTACATTGGGCCCTTCCGGTGCTTCCAGATCCATGCCAGCTTGCATTCTCTGTGGCAGCCCTTCTCTGCCCTCCATCCCCCCAAGAAGACCATTTTGGCAAGCTGAGGAGGAAGATGGAGGTACAGAGTCAGCTCTGGGAGAAGCCTACAGCAGGGTATAAAAATTGCTGGGGGCTGGAAGGATGTTGTTAAATGCAGATGCCCAGGCCCGGCCCCAGAGAGTCTGATTCTGAGGACTGGTGTAAGGCCTACGAACATGCATTTTAATCAGCTCCCTGGGTGATTCTAATGCAGTGATTCATGGGACCACATAAAATATGTCCATTGACAGATAGCCCAACCCTCTTGTTGTACAGATGGGGGGGACACTGAGGCTCAAACCAGCGACAGGGCATGTCCTGAGTTGCAGAGTTGGGCAAGGCAAGGTGGGAACCCCAATTTCCTGGCTCCTAGTCTGGGGTCCTTCTTACTGCCTCTTGGGCATCAGTGTCACAGGAGGTGACGTGCCCTCACCTTGTCAGACCTGTAGCAACAGGTGCTCGTTCAGCTCTGGGGTGGAGAGACCCTTGGTGGAAGCTTCCAGGCCTCGCAGCCCGGCCTCCTCCTCTCTCACTGTCCCCAGCCCAGGACCTTCTCCAAATTCTGCAATCCTTGCAGTCCTCTGTCCAGCACCTCCTGCCCACTGCCCGGCCTCTCAGGCCCCAGCTTCCTGGCTTCTCCATGACTCTGTCGCCCCTGCTCCCTCCCAACCCCTCCCACTGGCCCCCAAACCGGAAGGTCCCAGCTGCCCATCCCACGCACATAAAAGCAGAATCGATCACAAAGACAGAACAAAAATAATATCTCCCAGAGCCGGCTTCATTTTTAGGACACAATAAAAGATATCATTACTCGTAAGGAGCCCCACATGGACTATGTCCTATCATCATGGTGGCCTCCCAGAGCTCACCTGGGAACAAACAGCTGCCCAGAAGTGGAAGGGACACGAAGCAGGCAACCGGACGTGGGCTCAGGCCAGCGAGAGCAAGTGGGGAATCAGCACTTTTTTGGGTCTTTTAACGACCTTGATTCCTGGGACATCTTGAGATTCCATGGCTCCTGGGTTCTGGCCAGAGCGGGCTCCCCCTGCTGCGCCCAGCAAGGCCACGCTCCCTCGGGGGCCACAGCCTCTTCCTGAACAGCTGCGGCCAGCCCTGCCCTCACCCCACCCCCCTGGACCAGAAGCACCCTGCAACATGCCCCCTGCCTCATGCCACCTCCTCTACCTGCTGGACGCTGAGTGGCACCCCGCCTCTCTGCTGCTCAGCGTGGGAGCAGGCGAGATAACTTCCCCAGCCGCCCTCTGTCTAAACAGGAAGCTCCCACGGCCCTCTCCGGCTCACCACCTCGCAAAAGGCACTTAACCCTTGGCCCGCGCCAGCACAGATACGTCTGTCTGCTCATCCATCCACTAGCTGCCTGCGGCCGCCCTGGCCACCAAGAACATAGGCTTGGTCATTTGGCTGGCCAGAGCCCTCAAGATGGGGCGTGAGTCTGTGTGTGCGTGTGTGTGTGTGTGTGGCATCGTGGGGGGGGGGTCTGTGTGTGTCTCTGTGTCTGTGAGTCTGGGAAAGCCAAAACCACCATGTGGTTCCCAAATGCCAGCCCATGACAAAGTTTTCACCGACCTACAGCAAAATGAGAAGAACAGGAACAATTAGTGAGTTTTCTGTTAAGCTAAATTAAGTCAGTTGTGAGAACCTTCCTTTACTCTTAAGACGAAGATGCTAAAAGCTTCATTCTTAGATGAAAGCACGGGGCAATAAGATGATTGTTTTTGTGAGTAAACGGCTTTTCTTGGCAAACTTTAAAAACTGTCCGCTCTATGCCAGTTCCTCTAAGTTTCTGGGAATTCCACTGCAGCCTGAAACTTTGGGAACCACAGGGCAGGTAGTGGAGCTCCAGGCCTGGCCCATAGAGAGTGCTCAGAAAATAGCTGTGGAATAAATGAACGAGCGAGTGAGCACAGGAGTCGAGAGTGGCAGGTGGGGTGCCTGGACTGTCACTGCTCCACAGAGAGAGGGGCCCCCCACAGCTCTCCTATGTCCAGGCAACTGCAGACAGGCCTGCGGAGGCTAAGGGAGACCATTCTAGTAGTTTCTGGGCTGGAGGTGGAGAGGATCCCCCCCCCCCATTCTTACACCTTCGAACACTCCTGAAGTTGGGCAGTCCCCGCGCTGCCAGGCCTGGCCCATTTCCCACATACCTGTGAGCCACCAAGCTGCTGAGGATATCAAGGAGACCCCCTCCCCTGGCTGCCTTGTGGCCCCCTGAATACAGCCCACACCTGTCTGGGGGTGGACATCCATGGTCAGGCCACCCTGGCATTCCCGGGGCTCCAGGAGTGGCTATGCACAGTGGTGGAGAGCAGGGGCTTTAGAACAGGACAGGCCTGGGCTGGAATCCCATAGGAATGGGAAAGTCTTGACAAGAGGCTTGACTACTCTGAGCCTCAGTTTGCCTCTCCATGAAATGGGGATAGTCAAAGGACCCACTCCACATGGTTGGTGGGAGGACGATGGGGTAAGGCATGTGAAGCCCTGGCCAACACACAGTGTAAGCACACGGCCAGTGTGCTCCTGGTCACACTCACCAGGTCCCCTCACACCCTCCTTCAGCCCCGCCATGGCCATGCCCCTTCTACTCCACACCCACACCTGTGACCCAGGCAGCACACAGCAGAATATGTTCAGAGAAGCAGGGGCTTAAATCACCCCCAAGGTCCACTTCCACCTGGGTCAGCCACTGTCCTTTTGGCCCTAGGACACCATAAAAGCATCCCAAGTTCTGCCTCTTCCAGCCTCACCTCATGTCCTTGCCCAGGACAAGCCACTGAAAACCCTTCCTTCCTGTCTCTACCCACTCAGAAACTCCTAACACGTGCGCAGGGTCCATCCCAACAGTCCCATTCTGTGCCTCCCCCAAAGTCCATCCCCTCTTTAGTCTCAAGCAAACCACAGCCTGAGTCTCCCCAACAACCATATGGGGCTTCTCCTTCCTGACTTCTCCAGCCCAAACGCTGCACTGTGTAGAAGAGAGAGGCCTGGACTTGGGTTCCAAAAACAAATCCCACCCCTCCCTTCCCAGCTGTGACACCTTGGGCAGGTTGCTTTGCCTCCCTGGGGCTCCAAAAAATAGGATGGCAATCACTAGCCCTGCCTGATTCACAGGGCTGCTGTGGGCATCTCAAGGAGCTGGAATGGAGACACTTTACCGAGCACTTACTATATGCCAGGCACAGTGCTCGGCACCTGGCATGCACTCAGGACTCAGCACACCCCTATAAGGGACACCTCAGCCCCTCCTTCCCATTTCATAGATGGCAGCACTGAGCCTCAGGGCTCTTTTTAGGCCTCAAGCGTGGTGTGGAAGCAGGCACTGTCACTCGTGCTCCAGTTACTTTTCTGGAGTCTTCTGGGAAGGAACAGTGAGGCTCCAGCCTGCTGAGCTTCTGCCCACAGGGAAGGGCCCTTGCGGGGTTCTAGCCGGTCTGAGGCCCCCAAGCTCCACCCAGATGATCCACTGGATAGCAGACCATCCTGGAACCATGAACAATGAACTAAACGGCAAGTGCCCTCCCTGTGACAAAAAGGCAGAGAGGCAGACCACCAGCCCCCCAACTCCAGCCACCCTGGGAGGCCCCCTGGGCTCTCAACCCCTTACTCACTCCTCCTGTCTCCCTGCAACCTGGACCTGCTGAGCAATACCCTCACCTGCCTGAGGGTCCAGGCACCAGGCCCAGCCAAGAGCCAGGCTCAGAGACTCCAGGTCCTGGGAGACAGGCTCATCATGGGGTTTTTCTAAGCCTGGGTCAAACCGTGATCGCAAACAGGAGGGGCCTCACAAGCATCTGTGTGTTGTCGCCTACTGCCCAGGTGTGGAACTGAGGCCGACAGAAGAGACGTGACACACCCAAGGTCACACAGGACAGGGCAGCCAAAGCCAGGACCCAAACCGGATGTCCCGACCCCCAGTCCAGTGCTCACTGGTGCACTCCTCTTAAATCACCCCCCAGGGCCACTTCCACCTGGGTCAGCCACTGTCCTTTTGGGGCCTGGGACACCATGAAATTACCCGAAGTTCTGCCTCTTCCAGCCTGACCTCATGTCCTTGCCCAGGACAAGCCACCAAAAACTCCCATAACTCTGTCCCCCCCCAGGAACTAGACAAAGGGAAAGCAAGGAAGGGAGCAGGCTTGTCTTTCAAAGGCTGGGTCTGAGGAAACCCTTCAGTCCTTCCCCCCACGCCAGCTCTGCCCAGGCCCCGTTTCGGAATCAGTTACAGGGAGGCCGATGAAAAACTGAAGTCGGCTGCAGAAACAGTATTACGGTTCCTCAAAAAAACTAAACACAGCATTACCATCTGACCCAGAAATTCCACTTCTGGGTATATCTCCCAAAGAATGCAAAGCGGGGACTTGAACAGACACTTGCACACCCACGTTCGCAGCAGCACTACTCACAGCAGCTGGATACAACTCAGTGTCCAGCGATGGATGAATGGCCAAAAAATCAAAGGAAGATTTTGACACATGCCACTACATGGATGAACCTTGAGGACATTATACTAAGTGATGCCAGACACAGAAGGACAAGCAGTGTGGATTACACTTTTAGGAGGTCCCTAGAGTAGTCAGATCCATAGAGACAGACAGTAGGTAGTGGCTGCCAGGGGCTCGGGGAGGAGGGGACGGAGAGTCGGTGTTTAATGGGGACAGAGTTTCAGTTCAGGAAGATGGAAAAGTTCTGGAGATGGATGGTTGTGATGGTTACACAACAGTGTGAAAGTCCTTAACGCCATGGAACTGTACACTTATAAACGGCTAAAATGGTAAATCTTACGTTAGGTATATTTTACCGTGATAAAAAAAAAAAAAAAAATTGAAGGCAAGTCTTCCAGTCTCTCAAACTTGACGGTCCCTTCAGTCCCTGTACTTGGCAAGAGGGAGGGGCAGGTCCCCCACCACTAACCAGACTCACCCCCATTAACAGATCGGCTCAGCCTGGTTCATCCTGCCTTAGACTCCAAGCACCTCATGTCCCGAATCTCTGAAAAGTGGATCACTTGGGATCCACTTGGTCCTTCCTGCAGTGCATCCTGGGGTCTTCCAAAACAGGTACCAGCCCTGCGCAGTGACCAGGCAGCCTCCCTGGGCAGGGGGCCTCACTCCTGCCTGGCTCCAGGAGCTTTGTTTATTTTCACAGTGTGTCCACGTCCCTGTTTCTGCCCTGCCCACAGGAGGGAATGCTTTAAAGAAAATCTCAGTTATTAATGTGGTTTCTTTTGTTGTAAGTCATTGCAAAGGCAGCAAAGGAGGGTTTATTTTCCTAACGTGCCTGGCATAGCTCGGCGCCCCAGCGCAGCCCTCAGCGTTTGATTTGGAAGGAACGCGAGACCCTGGTTTGTTCTGAGTCACGGGCAAAGCCACAGCCTTCCTGGCCAGTTCTGGGGAGAGCCTGGTCTTAGTAAGTCATTGGCAGGAATAGGCTATATCTACTGTGGCTTTGTGAAAACAAATGCTTTTTGTAATTTTTTAAAAATTTGTTGAGCCTGCTAACACAGCAGGTTGAAAACATATCAATTTTCTAATTGATTAGTGTTTCCATTAACCAATATTTTGCTAATGGGGGCACCCCATCTTTCTTTGGTGCTAGTCTCTTTCTTTGGACCTGGGAACAGCTCCAGAAGCCACAGGAAAAGCCACTTCCAAGCATGTCTGAGGTGCCAGGAGTGGAGGACGACATCACAGCCCAAGGCCCACGCCCGCTGGCCTGGGCCTGGGATCCTGGCACTCTGAGGTTCAGTTGCCTACTTCCAAGCGCTCAGTGATGTGGGCTGGGCTCCCCAGGATGTGGGGAAGAGAGGTACTTTCTCCCCCGCCTTTGGAGCCTTCAGGACTTAGGGGCCCACATAAGTGGCAGCGGGAGGGGGCATCAGACCAAGAGGCACAAGCAAGAAGCTGGCGTCTGCCTTCCGCCTGCAGACCCAGACAGCAAGCCCAGGGCTGCTCACTCCAGGGCTGGGAGAGGCTTCCAAGATGGGGAGGAGGGCAGCCTGTGAGCACCTCCTTGAGTCTGGCCCAGACTCTGTCCCACCTGACCCCACACCCAATGTGTCCTCTGTCCCCAAATGTGCCTGTGCCTGGGTATTCACCATGCCAGAAGCCCCTCTTCAGGAAATGGTCTGTAGGCCTCATGGGATCCCAAGAAGGGTGGCCCGGCCCCAAGGGACTGCTGGGGAGACCCAGAACCCACTCAGCTGCCTGGAGGCTGCCAGTGGCACTGTCCAGGCTCTCACATCCCAGCTGACACTAGCTCTTCTGGGGTTCCGCAGGGAAAGGATCCACTGGCGACCTTCTGTACTGTATCTGGGAGAAGTGCGGCCTTCCACTATCTGTCCCCATGTCAGGGGCCAGGGTGGAAACAGGCACGCCGTCCCCTGGCCAGGACTCAGGTCCCAATGCCTCAGTTTCCTTCCTTCTCGCCTCATGGCTCCCGCCCCCCTCTTCTCTCCTCTCCTTTAGTCTCCTCTGTCCCCCTCTCTCCTTCCCTCCCTTCCTTTTTTCTCCTGCTGTTCAGTGTGTTCCTCCTTGTCTCCCATTCATCAGGGTGAAATCAGGGCCTCTCCTCTGCCCTGACGGGAGCCAAACTCAGGCTGGCAGGGGGAGCCCCCACCATGAACCAGAGGGCACCCCCTTTTACCCATGGCCAAAACTGAACCTCTTCCTCCACCTTTCTCAGGATCTAAAGCCCACCTCCTCAGAGGGTGAAAGAGCTGTCGGGACACTGTGGCTGGCGAGTGGCGGAAGCCGCTGGAGAAAGCTGGTGACCTCACTTCAGCCACAGGCTGGCAACAGCTGGGCATGGTCGGAAGGTGCTCTGTGAAAGGCAGGTGTGTTACAGGTGTCCCCACAGGCGCACATGCTCCTGGACTGGGCTGCAGTCACCTCTGTTTTCCTGCACGTCCTCTAGTCTGAGTAGCCAAGGCATCCAGCCAGCCTGGGTACCCCTGAGACCTGGGAGCTGGTGCAGGAACCGGGGATCCCCAGGGCCAGGTGGGAAGGCTGCTGGGGTCAAGAGGGGAACACTTAAGGGGCCCAGAGCCTGTAGCCGGCCAGCCTACACCCCTGAGCCAGGGGACAGGGGCAGTGGTCTCAGACCACCCCATTCCTCTTCAGGGCATGGGTGAGCATGTGAGGACTCTGGCCCTCCCCCTCCCCTCCCCCCTCCCTACTGAAACTGTCCGGGGCAGGGACCTCTGCTTTATTTCCATCTTCTCCTTCTCCCCCCACCCCTTCTTACCAAGGGCTCAGACCGCTGTGATCCTGTGTGACTTTTTGAAAAAAGCCACTTGGGTGAGTTGTTTGTTTGTAAAGCCCTTTCCTGATGACCTTTAATCTCTGCAGAGGAAAAGAGGCCTGGCCGGCTCTCCAGGCTGGGCCATTCCACCTAGGAAGCTGCTCCCTGGACAAACTGGGCGGTGGGGATGGGGGGCAGGCATCCTCAGCCCAGCCAAAGAACCCATCTTAAGACCTAGTAACAGCTGGGGTGGTGGCCGTGGGGAGTGTGAAACCCAGCAGTGCGACCCCGTCGCTTTGCCCCTCCAAAGCCTCGGTTTCCCCAGCTGTAACATGGCAATGACCACTTCCCAGGCTCTTCGGCGGTGGAGCCGCGAGGGCCGTCTCCAGGGCTGTGCACAAAAGCAGCGCACTTCCCCGCCGTCGTGACCCCTCGCACTTGAGGCGGCTCTGGCTCGACGAAGGTCCCCTCCCCCGGTCGGGCGTTCTGGTCAACCGCAGCCCCCCCCCCCCCACCCCCGTCACCCCCACGCAGCCTCGACTACGGCTCTGGGCAAGCCGGGCACACCGGACCGGCCGCAGCGTGTCCCCGCGCCCCGTCGGCGGTGCAGCCTGCGCGGCCCCCGCCCGGGGATGCGCCTTCGGCCGGGCCCCGCGCCCGCGCCCGCACTCACCGTCCTGCGGCGCCGCCTCGCTGCCGCTGCTGCCTCCGGACGGCTCCCGCGCCGCGCCCTCCCGCGCCTCGGCCCTGGCCGCGGGGCGCGCCGCCAGCCGCCCGGCCGCCGCCACCTCCTCCAGGTCCAGGAGGTGGCTCACCGAGAAGTTCTTGCGCGCCTGGGCGCAGTCGCCCGGCCCCAGCGCGGAGGGCGGCGGCGGCGGCGGCGGCGGGGGCGGCCCCGGGCCCAGCGCCGGCTTGTCTAGGGCGAAGGCGGCGGCGGCGGCGGCCGCGCTGTCCATGCCCGCGAGTCCACCGGGGTCGCCGGCGGGGGGTGGCAGGCGCGGGTCGCAGCGAGCGCGCCCCGGCCGCCCCGCGCTCTGCCCCGCTCCCGGCCGCCTCCCGGCTCCGCGGCCGCCGCGGCCCGCCCGGCGCTGACGTCGGGGAAACAAACTTTCTTCCCTCCCCTTCGCTGCCTCCGCCGCGCGCCCCGGAGCGGCTCAGACACCAGCTCCTCCGGCCACGCGCCCCTTCTTGAAGCCAACCTCGCCCCCCCCCTTCCCGCCCTGCCCTCCCCTCCCCCACCCCTCCGGCTGCGGGGCGGGGGTCCTGCGCCCGAGTGCGGCCGAGGCTGCGGCTGGGGAGGGGCAGGCGACGGGGTGTCCTGCTTCCACCCTCCCCACCCACGTGGCAGGGCGTGGGGACGTTCCGCGTTTTGTTGCCGTTTCAATCCCCCAACAAGTGTCTGCGGAGGTGATAAAGGAGGAATTGGCAGCCCCCTCCCCCATTTACAAAAGCCGGCTAGGTGGGGGGAGGGGGCGACTCTGAGACGGTTCACAGAGATCTCCAAAGTCAGCTCCACCCTCACTTCCCCCAACGCCGCCCCTCCCGCCCTGACAGAAAGACTCTGAGGTCCACCTGGACCTTCTTCACTTCACCTGCCCCGAGGTTCCCCAACCCGGAAAGCAAAGCGTTCCCAAGCTTCTGGGATGTATGCGATGTCCCCTGCACCCTGCCCCGTCCCTTGCCTTGCTCCCAGCTCTGTCTTTCCAGGACAGCTCTGTGCCACCCCCAGGATGCTCCAAGGATTCCTCCCAAGGAAAACCAAGCTGGCAGGAAGGAGTTTCCCTCCAGAACTCCTAGTGTACACACAGAGGATGGACAGCCAGACGGCAGCCAGACTGACAGATGGGTGACAGGGAAAGAGGGAGGCAGGCTTGGGTCTCCACTCTTGTTTTCGTTTCTCAAGGAAAGCACAGAAAAGATGTACCTAGCGAGCAGAACTGAGACTCTAAGTCCTCCAGATGCCACAGGTCTTTCCCCGGGATGGCTGCTTACTGGCCTGTCCCTCTGTCCCCTTGCTGTCACCACAGAGGCATAAAGTCATACCAGCAAAAATAACCCCACCAGGAGGCCTTCAGCATGTCTTTCTGGGCTCCCACACAGAAAACCCACCCTGCTCACACCTTGAAAACCTACAGACCAGCAGCCTAGGTTCTGTGTAAGTCATTTATTTATTTATCTTTCCCCAGGAAGGAATCACCCCCAAAGCGAGGCTGCGTGTCTCCTGAGTGACTTCAGCCACAGCAGTCCATCGAGGTGCCTGCATGGGTAGGTTGAGGGTTTGGAGAAGATGGGGCTCTCCTTCCTTGGAAATCTGCCCCAAGGAGTGCCCAGTGAGAAAGGCTGGACAAGAGGTGGCAGCCTCCTTTCTCCCAGGGGGCTGGCAGGAGCCCAGCCTGGGCACCAGGGGATCCCCACACTGCCCGCAGTGTGTGTGGCTGAACAACTTTTGAGAGCCTGAGCAGGGTGGGGCCCCTACTTGACTCAAGAATGTCTGGGAAAGCCTCATTTCTGCTGGGCACCCAGCAAGCCCACAGAGTGGAGGGTCTTATCCCAGGACAAGCGCACCCCACTGAGCAGAGACTTTATCCCATGATTCAGAACAGTTTAGTGTCAGAGACCAGGTTCCAGGCCCAGCTATGCCATGTACTGCTGTGTGGCCTCAAACAGCACCTCCCATCTCTGAGCCCAGCTCCTCCCCTGTAGAAGAGGCCGAATGAAGTACTTACCTTCTGGGCACTGTGAGAGGCCTGTCACAGGTGAAGTCCTGGGCCCGTGGCCTAGAACACAGGGAGGGTACTGTCACCATCAGCCTGTGGAGCTGGAAAGGGCCTAAGAGATCATCTAGGTCCCATTCCCTTGGATGACAGATGGGAAAACTGAGGCAGCAAAGGCAAAAGCTTCTTCTTGAGCTGAGAGAACCACTGAGTTTATTTGGTCTGGGCAAAAAAAAAAAAAAAAAAGCATTTGTTTTGCAGATGGGTAAAGTGAGGCCCAGAGCCGAGAAGTGCCATCTGAAGGTCTCTTGGTGGGACTGGTGGTCACAGTGGTTTCTTTCTTCCACTCATGCACTTATTCATCCTACTTGTGTTGAGATGTGATATCCTACATCTCTGTAGGATGCTGCTGCTCGGGCACAGCATCCTACAGATTCCAATTCATCCTAGGTTCCAATCAAGACCTCACCATGGGCCTATTCTGAGAAGTAGTGCAGGGCAGTGATGGCAAACTTGGACTCTGGAGCTGTGGGGACATGGTTTGAGCCTGTTCATGCCATTTACTAGCTATGTGGCCTTGGATAAGTCACTTGCTCATCCTTTCTGAGTCTGTCCCATCATCTGTAAAACAGGGATAATAAAGGAACCAACCCAAAAAGGTTCTTGTGAGTTTAGCATTATTATTGTTGTTGTTGTTACTGAGTTGTTACTGCCCTTGCCAATCCTGGGGGTGAGGGTGGAGGTGGTACAGGGATGCAGAGTGGGCCAAGGGGCATGGGCTGCTATGCCAAAGCTCAGCCCTTGTACGAGAACTTCAGCCCTGATCCAGCCTGGAAATACGCCAAGGAAATTCCTAGTAAACCATGGAGGCAGAACTCAGGGACTCAGTACCCCAAAGGGATGTGGCTAAAAAATAATTTTATGGTGATTTAGATAAATCTGAGGTGCTGACCCAGAGTTGGGGGGGATCCCAGTTTGAGACTTCTCACTTCAACTAGTAGTTATTGAATGGGGCACCTCTCTAGACAGCAGGAGTAGGGAGGAACATAAGGGAAGCCAAGAGGGTCCCTGCTCTCCAGAGAGGGACTCCATGGAGAAGGAGCTGGTTGTTCATTGGTCCATTGCAGGTGGATCCTGGGTCTCACCTTGAGTAAAAATGCATATTTGCCCCAGTCTCAAAAGTTCATGTGTTAAAAAAAAAAAAAAAGTTAACTTTTCTCATTACAGAGAAGTAATATGCATATCACTGAAATTTTAGAAAGCATTGGTAAAATTAAGAAAATAAAAATCACCTATATCCCACTCCTAAAGAGCCCTGACACACAGTAGATATTTGATACATTAAATAAATAATAAAACTTGATTTAATAAAAGAGTTTGGAGATAATCATACTGCCTATGCAATTTTGAATTGAAGGCCTAGAAAAAGCAATAAGACAAGAAAAAGGAATGAACTAAAAATAATTTTAGAGTGTATCTTTCTAGCTTATGTCCATATATTGGGATAGGTGGGGAGAGATAGCCAGATATATTATAAAAGTAGAACTGTGTCTAATCAACTATTTTAGGACCTGCTTTCTGTGTCATTAGTCTTGCCCACCACTATTTTTAACGAAAGCCTAGCAATACATTATTCCCTGTTGCTACACATTCAGTTATTTTCTTAAGAATAAATGCCTAGAAATAGGCAATCTGGGTGTGGTAGGCAAATAATGGCCTTCCAAAGATGTTCACATCATAATCCCTGGAATTTATGAATATGTCAAAGTAGAATTAAGGTAGCAGATGGAATTAAGGTTGCCTATCAGCTGACTTTAAAACTGGGAGATTATTCTGGGGAGACTATTCTGGATTATCCAGCAGGGACCATTGTAACCACAAGGGTCCTAAAGAATGAAAGAGAGAGGCAGGAACGTCAGTGTCAGAGTGATGGGATGTGAAAAAGACTCGACTGGCCATTGCTGGCTTTGCAGATGGAGGAAGAAGCCACAAACCAAGGAATGTGGGCAGCCTCAAGAATGTGGAAAAGGCGAGAAAAAGGATTCTCCTCTAGAGTCTCCAGAAAGAAATGCAGCCCTGTGGCACCTTAATTTTAGCCCAGGACTTCTGACTTCTGGAACTGTAAGATAACAAATTGGTGCGGTTTTAAAGCCTAGTTTTGTGATAGGCTGTTACGGCAACAAATAGAAAACTAACACACTGAGTCAAAGATTCTGCAAAAATTGAAGATTTTTGGTAATACTGCCATATTGCCTCCAGAAAGGTGGTATCAGTTTCTACTCCTGGCAGTTTCTCTGTATCCCTGCTAGCACGAGCTATTATAATAATTTACTTTAAATTTCAAAAGGCATTTCCTTGCCTTAATTATTGTTGAAGAGAAATATCTTTGGTACTTACTGGCCAGTTGTATTTCCTATTTGTAAAATGTCTGCTTGTATTCACTACTCGTTTTTCTACTGGAAAAGTTCTCTCTTACTGATTTATATTAGTGTCATTCTTCAGCCAGCACAACCTCTGCAAGACTCTTAACCGCCAGTCACTCAAGGACCAGGCCCATTTCATAGACGGAGAAGCAGAGACTAAGGACAAGATGGAATCCTGCAGCTCTTCTGGTTCACCTGATCAGCCCCCGTGGCCACACACCCAAGGGCCTAGTCTGAACGAGACAGTTGAGCAGGGATAGCATACAAAGCCACACAGGCCAAATCGTGTTCACTGCTGCATGTCTGGGGAATCATAAACACCGATGTGACTCAGACGTGACCAGGCGTGACCGTGACAGATCACAGCACTCTGTAAATATTGTGTCAGGCTGCAATCACAGCGGGGCTTCCTGCTCATCCCAGACCCCAGTCCACCCTGTGGGAAGTGGAGCAGAGCCCCAGGGGGCAGGATCTCTGGCTCTCTCTCTCAGCTCACTGCCCAAACTTTTCCGAGCCTCGGTTTCCTTCCTGAGGCTTTCCTAGCTGGGATACCCTGCTGAAGTGACTGGCTCTCAGCTCTTGGCAAGGGTTGAAATGTTAAACTCCTTTGAAAAATTTATCTGGCCTACTTGCAAATTCAAAGATATTATGTGCTCCATAATAGCAGGGGCTCACATTTAGTGAGCCTTATGGTAAGCCAGGCAATGTTCTGAACCACATTGTCTCACAGACTCCTCACAATCATCATGTGAAGAGGAGAAACTGAGGCTCAGAGAGCTTAAGCTCTGTGTCCCAGCAAGTTTGAAAGGCTCCTAACCACTATGCAAAATTGTTCCATGAGAAGTTTGGGCTAGGAAGTTATCTCTTTCTTTTAAAGAATTATAGTCTCTTTTTAAAAAACAAACAAACAAGCAAAAAATGCAAATAATGAGACCTGGGCAACCTGTTGCATTTCCCTTTTTGCTTGGCTATCAGGAAACCCAGAGCTAATGTTCACACATAATCATAGTAGCTCTATCAGTCCAGGTGGCAAGTCAGTGTATTAACTTCCCTTTTTTTCCTCCTTCCACATGGTTCTTTGTTTTTCTGTTTTTGTTTTAAGTCTTTTGTGGGTGCTGGCCCTGCATTCGACACTTCCCAGCTGCCTGGCATTGATTGGGTCACAACATTTCTGGGTTTCAGTCTCCTTCTCTGTAAGTCGGAAGTAAAAATGAATAGCACATACCTCACAGGGGTTTTGTGAGAATCAAATGAAATGATCCATGTAAATAAAGAGCCTAGCACAAACTGAGTATGTGGAAAATATTCAGTAAATATCACCTATGCATGTGAAAAAGGTTTCGATAAAGCCAATGTAGCAGAGAAAACCTGTCCTATGTGGGAAGGCTTGGCTGGGTTTGAGGCCGGCTCTGCTGTGGACTTGCTATATGACTCCAGGCAATCTGCTCCCCTCTCTGAGCCTCGGCTTCCCATCTGTAAGCTGCCCGCTGTGCCCTCTCAACACTGCAGGTCTGAATCCGGGGGCTTTGTCTATGCTTTCCACTGTTGTGTCCCCAGATCTTCACACAGAAGTAAACAGGAGAAGTGGATCCAGGAGAAAGAAGCTGGCACATAGTAGGCTCCATACATGAACATCTCAAGAGGCACTGGCTGGTCGAATCCCCATCGCCCAACGGGCAGGAAACACCTAGCTAGAGTGGTGGATTAGGCCCAGGCCAAAGCCAGGGTGGCATTAAGGCGGGTCCAGGGTCCTGAGGACCCAGCAGGGCAGGGACAAGCCTGGATCTGGGTCTGAGGCCAAATGATAAGCTGCTGTGGGGTGGAGCTGGGTGCCCATGCTGTGTTCTAGACCCTCAGGGAGCTGCAGCCTTTATGGGGAGACAGACTATTGGGATACAATCCTGCATGATTCATTCCACAGTGATTTATTGAGCACCTCCTGCAGAACGTCCCATTAAAACCATTCTGTTTTTCACTTTCAGTACAATATTCAATAAGTTACATAAGATAGTCAACCGTTTATCATAAAGTAAGCTTGTGTTAGATGACTTTTGCCCAGCCATAGGCTAATGTACGGTGTTCAGGTTAGATGTGTTAAGTGCATTTTCAACTTATGATATTTCCAACTCATGATGGTCTTATCAGGATGTAACCCCATCATAAGTCAAGGAGCATCTGTATATCCTGAGGCATCCTGGGTAAGCACCTGGCCATAAACCCCCGTGGGACGCTCAAGGACATGCCAGTCCGGCCTTGGCAGCCTGAGCACATAGACTGAACTTGGAGGGGCTCAGCCACTCTGTCCCAACACAGACATCTTCCAAACTGTGGGCTTTGGGTTGCTGAGACAGACACAACTCCCACGACGACCCTTTTTGGAGAACTCTCTCCTGTTACAGGTGGGGAAACTGAGGCTCAGAGGAGAAAGGACCAACCCCAAACCTGGGACTCCTCCCACACCGCAGCTCTCCGGAATTCCCTGCGGGCAAAGTACCTCCACCCGCTCCCGCCCTTCCTCCCTGGGAGTCAGCGGAAGGATGCCCGAGGCAGGGGCACAGGCGAGGCCGACGGAGCTCAGAGCCCTCACGGGGCCTTCTGGAGCCGCAGGCCCTGCCCTGCTCCTGCCCTGGGCCCTGCAACATCTTGCTGTGATTACTGTGGGCTGAGGTGGAGCCATGTGAGCCTGGGGGCGGGGCGTGTGCCAGGCGGGGACGGGAGGGGCGGGGCTGAGGGACAGGGACAGGGCTCTCAGCTCACCGGCTTAATTGGGGATATAATAGTTATTATTATTTATAACTCACTCCTGAACCCTCGCCAGGGGGGTGTGTTCACAGCCTGCACGATCCAGGCAGGCATTAAATAATTAAACCAAGGGCCTAATCGGTGGCAAAACTCCCCACGGACTTCCACTTCCTCAGTTCGCTGATGGCTGATATTTTGGGGGTGAAATATGACCATTTTTACGATCAAAGAGATCAGAGTTCCAAAGGAAAGAAACGGAAAAAAGGAGGGAGGGCCGGGCTCTTCCAGTTTTCTTTTCCTCTGACTTAGCGGGCTGGTAAAGTTTCTTTAGACGTGCAAAGATTTACACACCTTTCTGCAGGGAGCCTTAAATGACTTGCCGTCCCTCACACGTTCCCGAGCAGCAGCGCGGGGACAGTAGGTCATTGAGAAATGAACAGGCCTCCCCATAATCGCTCCGGAGGCCTTTGAGGAGAATGTCTAATGACTTTTTTTTGAAGTCGAGGTCAAGGTTTTTTAAATAAAACAATCTGTATTAATGCAATTTCCTTTTTAGCTGTAGCATTGGATTTTTTTCCTCTCTCTCTCTCTCTCTCTCTTTTTTTTTTTGGAAACAGGAGGCAGGGTGGGGAAGGGCATCGTTTTTCTTCCACCAGACAATGTGTCCCTAATGCGTTACATTTATTTAAAAATCTGTATATCATCACCCTGTCAGGGCCTCCAAGCGGACCCCGAGTCTCGCTCTTCATTTGCTTTGGATTAGTGGGGCGTGTGGATGGCCCTGCAGTCTGGCCAGCTCTCCCTCCCGCAGACCTGGATGCAGCCTTTCGTGATGGCATTTTGTGCCTTTGCCACCCCCTGCCCCGTCTGATCACCCAGATCATAGTACAGTCCTTCGGCCTCAGGTCCTTCACCCTCCACCCCACCCACCTGCCTCCCGCTGCTCAGCCCTGGCTCCTCAGATTCCTGGAGGGCTCCCTCCTCACCCCAGGAGGAAATACAGATCAGTGATTATACCCATGACTCTGCCCCACACAGATCTGAGTTCAAGTCCCAGCTTGGCCACTCACCAGCCCAGGGACTGAAAGCCAGCTACCCAGTTTCCCCAAATCTTTGTTTCTTTTTTCTTTCTTTTTTTTTTAAAAAAAAGATGACCGGTAAGGAGATCTTAACCCTTGACTTGGTGTTGTCAGCACCATGCTCAGCCAGTGAGCGAACCGGCCATCCCTAAATAGGGATCCGAACCTGTGGCCTTGGTGTTATCAGCACCGCACTCTCCCAAGTGAGCCACGGGTCGGCCCATAAATCTTCGTTTCTTTATCTGTCAGGTGTGGCTAGCAAGAGTGGGATTACTGTGGGCCTCAACAAGGCCTGCTGTGCATTCCTAGCGTCCACCTGGTCCCTGGCCATAGCACACGTCCACAAAACAGCAGCAGCCACAAGCACCACCATGGCTGCTCCCGGAGACCTGGAGCAGAGCTGGAAGGCAGGACCTGTCCTGTTTCTCCCTCTTCTGCCCACAAACTCACAAGCAGGCTGCACCTAAGTGCAGGGCTCAGTAACTCTATCCATGTGTTTTTACTGAGTGCCTTGACAATGCCGGGCTGGGGCACAGGGAATAGAGCAGTGACCAGTTGGCCCAGGCCTGCAGAGAAGTCACTAAACCAATATTGATAGAGAATTAAGTAGCAGAAAGATCAGAGGAAAACAGCGGAGGGAGGGTATCTGGGAGGGCTTCCCTGGGGAAGGGGCATTAAGCCAACCCTTGAAAGATGAGCAGCATTTGCAGGTTTGAGGGGCCAGGTCTAGGGGCAGCCAGGCAGGACACCGGCATGTGAGAAGGTTCCAGAGCACCCACCCTACCTGTCCCCAGGGGCTGCTACCTGCAGGGTCCCTGCTCCATAAGGGCAGAAGGAGAGACCCCATCGCCTCTGCCTCCACCTCCTTTCTCAGGTCCAGGTGTAGGACCTGCCCAGGTTAGGACCTGCTTCAGCCACCTCTGACTGTCCAGGCCAGGCCAGCTTGTCCTGGCTCCTGCCAGCACACAGCACATCCTGGACTGGCAGGGAGCTTCCAGCCGGCCATCCACACTGCTGCCTCCTGGGAGCCTCGCCCAGCACCTGGCACCAGCAAGTACAAGAGAAACAGCAGCCACGTGAAGTCATCACGATCAAAGTGACCCACACAGCATGTCTAGACAGTACCCAGACAGGCGTAGGATCAAGTCCCAGCACTGCCACTCGTGTCCTCTGTGCTCTGGGGCACATCACTCCCCGATCATCATCAATGGAAATAACAGTACCTGCACCCTCGGGCATGTTCGTTTCTAGGTTCCTCTGAGACTTACTCTCTGCGTCTGTAAAATGGGCCTTTACCTCTTGTCATTGCTGACAGCTCCACAAGCAAGCTGAAGTCCCAGCCTGGCCACACCCCCGTCCTCCTGCCTCTGCCTCGCAGCCCTGCCCCGTCTCAGTCTCCGTCCCTCACTGCTGTCCTGCCTCCCTCGGTGTCACCATCATGGCGTCACTGTCTTTGGTTTTCAGCCTGTGGTCTCTGCCTGCCTTGTCTCTCCCTCTCAAGCCACCAGGAACTCTGTCCCAGGGGCACCAGTACTCTAAGGCCCTACTCTATTCCCTTCTGCAGCAGTGAGACGGGGAGAGGCAGAGAGAAAGAGAGAAGGAAAAAAATCCAAGCCCACATATTGGTTCCAGATGTGGCCCCCCTCTCAGCCCTCTCCAGCAACTTAATTAAATTCCCCCAGACAGCCAGGAGGGTTTCTTAATGATCAAATTTCCCCGGCTCCCTCCTCGAGCAGCCCTCGTTCGGGCCCATTCTGTCTCCCTGACGGATGGCCGACGGGATCCTTCCTGCCGTCAGCTTTGCCAAGCAGGGCCCGTGGGGGTGGGGTGGGGGCTTCCCGGGGAGCACAAAGGACTCTGTCCCCCCCCTCCTCCCTTCCCCCTTCCCAAGGGGTCTGAGCCCTCCTAACCCGCCCTTGGCAGAGCCTGACTGCAGTGGCGGGAGGGGGCCTAGGGGTCCCCTCCCCTGAGCTCTAATTCCTGGGGCTGGCCTGCCAGGGACTAATGCCAACTGGGCACCAGCAGGGTCAGATTGGGGATCTCTGGGCCCAGGATTCTGGGCACACTTACCAGCCAGAAATGGGGCAGGTTCAGACCTCCTGGGTGCCCTCCCCCAACCCATGTGGCAGGATGACCAGGGCTCAGAGAGGGGCAAGGCCTGGGCCAAGATCACACGGATCTGCTTGCCAGAGACGGGAGAGGCGGAGGCAGGCTGGCCAACACTCAGGAGGCGAGCATCTCCCTGGGGCGAGCCAGGGCCATATTTCCTGGGACGTTTCCCCTGAGCGAGGCTGAGGGTCATGGGCGGAATCCTCACCCTGCTAGGCCGTCAGTAGGACCCTGACTTCTGGAGCAGGAAGGAATCTAGGGGGGCCCCTCCTCCTCCGCCTTCCTGTGCAGTGAGGCTGAGAGAGGGCCAGGCCAGGGCCCAAGGCCCAGATGGCCTCTGTCTCAGAGTGAGGGGCCCAAGGGGCTCTAAGCACCTTTGCACCCTGTTCTTCTGGCCTTCTGGGGGCGCTGAGGATTCAGCTCACCTGGGAGAGGTGGAGGCCGGGTGGGGTCTTGGATATGGGCACACGGGGAAGGCAGAGAAAAGGGGCCCACGGTGTCCCCTCTGAGGCTCCAGGCTGCCCACCCAGGGGCTCCACCAGGGCGTGGCCCAGCTCAGAACTGGCTCCTGCAGGCCCCGCACCCTGGCAAGCCCCAGGAACCACCTGCAGTGTCTGGGCGAAGAGTGGCAGGGGGGACTGCAGGGGGAGGCCCCCCTCGGAGCAGGTGGCTCTGGCCAGCAGGGTAGGGGGCTCTGGCTGGCCAGCAGGTTTACTAGTGGGGGCAGGCGGGGAGGGAGACACAGGGCGGGCCACAGGGAACCTGGAGGTCCCTGGGGCTTGTCTTCCTTAAGGGATGAGGTCTCCAAAATGCTCCTTGGTGCCTCCTAGGAGAGCAAACAGAACAAAGGAGGGGACAGGAGAGTCCTTCCCTGGCCCACCCAATGTCTGGCCACCCAGCTCCTGCTCCAGCTCCTGGTACCTCAGTTTCCCCCTGAGCCAACAGAGGGCTGGGCCTCGGGGAGCCCATTCATTGGAACCCTGCGCCCGCCTTAAGCATGAGGATCGTGACCAACAGGGCCAAGCAGGCTGGGCCTCCTGGTCAGTGATACTGGGTCAGGAGGGTCGGGGGTCGGAGGGGGTCAGGGTGCAGGGGAGGAGGGGAGGGAAGGGAGGGCGGCTGGGGCTGGATGAGGCGCGCAGGCAGCAGGGAAGCCGAGGGCGGCGGCCCATGACCGCACTTCAGAAATATGCCCGGCCCCTCGGCGCCCTGGGACCTGCCCGGCCAAAGCTGGAGGCTCTCCACGAGGAAGGGAGAGGAACGGTCCCGGGCTGGATGGCTGAGTTTTCCAAAGATCTCACTTATGGAAACACCGCCAAGTTGAAAAGACAAAAGGAAAAGAAGAAATAAAGGGGGGCCTTCCCCAATTCTACCCCCCAAGGACCTCGTTAAGGACAGAGCTGGCTGCGGACAGCCCCTCCTGGGGAGGGTGGGCCCCGGGGGTGGGGGCACAGGGCCAGGGCCAGGGACACCGCCCTCCTTCTAGCCACCCACCCCAGGCTCGTGTGCGTGAGTGTGTGTGCGGGAGAGAATGAATTGCATGATCGTGTGTCTGAGAAAGTGGGCGAGTGTGAGTTTATGGGAGAGAGACAGCGTGTGTGTGCTTGTGTGTGACAGTGTGGGTGTGAGAGTGTCTGTGTGCACAAGTGTGTGTTCGTGTGAGTGTGTGAGAGGCAGTGAGTGTTTACGAGCAAGTGTGAGTGTGTGGGGAGGGCAGGTGGTCGTCCCCTGCGGTGGGCTCCAGTCCCCCTCCCCTGGTCTGGACTTGGCCAGCTCTCTCTCTGAGCCTGTCCTGGGCTGTGCCCTGGGGCCCTGCTCTCACTTACAGTGAGTTGATGCCTGTTGAGCTTCTAATCTACTGCATGGGACACAGACCACACTCAGGCAGAGGTGACGACCGATGTGCTCATTCAGGCTGGGAGGGCCCCGGGAGGGGGTTCAGGAGGGCCTCGGAAGAAGTGACTAGAAAGAGTTGGGAGAGGGAGAGAGGCTGTGGACAGACCCGAGCCCTGCCCTGGTGTTCGAGTCCTGCCTTCAGCCCCAGCTGATGTAGCGTTTCTCTTGGGAGAAAAGGTAGAAAGTAAACAGAAGCACAAAGAAGATAGAAGTTCCTGGATCCTAGCACCCAGAAACAACCACCATTAACATCTCAGCGTGGGAACTTCAAGAATGAGCCCCGTCTGTGCACACACGCATGCACACGTGCACACACACACACACACACTTTCCTGCATGGGATCATGCAATACCCACTATTCTGTAATTTGCTTTGTTGAACTGTTATAGAAAGTGTCTCGCATGTGGTTAGTCCTGTATGTTAGCTGTTATCGTTGTTGGACAGCTAAAGAGACTGAGCATCTCTTCTCATGTTTGTTGACAGTTTTTGGTCCTTTGTGACTTGCCTGTGCATGTCTTCTGCCCATGTTTCTATTGGTATTTTTGCCACCTTCTTGTTGGTTTTTAACTGTTATTTATATATTAAGGATATCCCTTCTGAGCATTGGAGAGTCAGAGTGACTCCAAACTCCCTGGGGAGTAGGAGGCAGGCACCAACCCTGCCAGGGTCTGAGTTCCGGGTGCTTATCCCCATGACCCCTATCCTGCTGAGGGACCCTGCAGTTGGGTGGCAGGAAGGGGCGGACTGGCCAGGCAGTGAGGGACAGTGGCAAGCAAACAAGAAAGAAGGGTCAGAGCTGAAATCAGAGGCTCTGAGTGACAGCCTTAATGGGAGGCAGATGGAGGGGACAAGGCTGCCCTTGCTGACAGGAGAGAGGTCAGGGGGCACGGAGCTCTCTAAAGATAGGAGCCTGGGCGACGGCAGGCAGCAGGGCCCGGCTCCACAGAGTGGATCCCAAGGGCTGCAAAAGGGTAGGGGTCAGCTCCTCCCTCCTGCATGTCAAGACCCTCTTGGGCCCAGGGCCAAACGAGCTGCAAGGACAATCGAGCCTCGGAGGCCAGATGTATGGAAGGTTGCACAGACCTGGGCTGGAGTCCCAGCCTAGCTGTGCTATGTTGGGTAAGCACCCAAACCTCTCTGAGCCTCAGTTTCCTTACATGTAAAATGGTGTAATAACATCACCTACTTAATAGGATTTTATGAGATCCATATGTCTAGCAGTTAGCATAGTGGTTGGCACATAGAAAGAACTCCGTAAATACAAGTAAGCTTTTATTATTTTCACTATAACTGTCACCCCCACCCACTCTCTGTTGGCAGAGCCTACCAGCTACAACAAGGAGATCTTCATTGGATTCAGGACTGTAAGAGCTGGAAGACTCTCAGCTTATAGGTGAGGAAACTGAGGCCCAGAGACCAGAAGAGCCATGCCTGGGGTTACCCATTAGAGTGGGTTTAATTGTGTACTCAGAAAAGACGTGTTCAAGTGCTAGGCCAGGTACCTGGAATGTGACCTTTTTTTTTTTTTAAAGATGACTGGTAAGGGGATCTAAACCCTTGACTTGGTGTTGTCAGCACCACGCTCTCCCAAGTGAGCCAACCGGCCATCCCTATATAGGGATCCGAACCCATGGCCTTGGTGTTATCAGCACCACATTCTCCCGAGTAAGCCACGGGCCAGCCCAGAATGTGACCTTATTTGGAGAAAGGTTTTTTGCAGTTGTAATCAAGTTAAGATGAGGTCATACTGAATTAGGGTGGACCCTAAATCCAATGGCTGGTGTCATTTAGAAAGGAGAGAGCAATTTGGACAGAGACACAGACACAGGGAGGAAGGCTACATGAAAACAAAGGCAGGTGGAGATTAGAGTGCTGGTGCCACAAGCCAGGGATGCCTGGGGCATCAGAAGCAGGAAGAGGCAGGAAAAGGACATTCTCTAGGGTCTCTGGAGGGAGTCTGGCCCTGCCCATATCTTGAATTTGAGCTTCTAGCCCTCAGAAATATGAGAGAATAAATTTCTGTTGTTTTAAGCTGTCAGGTGTACGAAGCTTTGTTACGGTGGCCCTAGGACACTAATGTGGCCAGGGCAGAAGCACAGCTCAGGCCAGGTTGTCCCACCCAGCTCTGCCTTGGACCCCACACTAGAGGCGCTTCCCACAGTTACTCGCTGAGCGCCCCAGGCCTCAGTCTCCTCGCCTGTACGATGGAGCCAGAAGCCCTGGACCCAATAAGACGAGGCATGTGAAGTCCCTGGGTTGCCTGCGAGCAGCTGTTTGTTCAGGGCCTTGCGATCCATTGAGGGGGTGGAGGGTATAGACTCCTAAAGCAGGGGCAGACATTTCCAAACCCTCAAGGTAATGCCTGGGGTGACTGAGGCACACCTGGAGCAAATGTCCTCTCCAGGTGCTCATTGCTGCCAAGTGGGAACTGGGGCCCTTCTAGTTTTACAAGACAAGCTAGAAATCTCCATTTATGTGTGAGCAAACTTTCTCGATTTCACTCAAGAAAATAGTTCTTTCCTGGAAGGAGAACCAAGGCAGAAGTGTGCTGGGAGCCATGGCCCCTGTGGGCTGGAATTGCTTCTGGAAGCCCAAGCTGGGGCTGTCCTAAAGTGGCTTAAACCCAGCTGCCACCCACACCCCTCCTTCCTGCTCCTTTAGGCAATGGAGGGCCAGGCAAAATGAGGCATTTTGAGCACCTGATGGGGGTTTTGATAGCTTGTTGTTTTATCTGCACAACTTTGTTAACTTGACAATAATAGCATCGAGCAGTTATCAGCCCCTGCCGCATACTGTACCCTGCTGGGTCCCCATAGCTGGACCTAGGCATGCTTTGGATCGGTTTTTCTTGTGAAGTCTGTTTGGTTCATGGTGGGGGACCTTACTCTGCCCATTTTTTGTTTAATCCTAAGATACATTAGGTTGTCCTGAACGGCGCCTTTCAATGCTCTCCCCTGGGCTGGGCAACTTTTGCAGGTGCAGGCGGAAGAGACTCCCAACCCCGCAGGGTTGGGGGCGGGAGGCCGCCGCTGGGACAAGGAACCCCTCCCCATAACTGGCTTTCCAGACCCAAGGGCTCGCTGCGGGACTCGAGGCTATAGAGGCTCAAATGCGTGGCCTCAGGGACGATGCCTAGAGCCCAGAAAAGTGGTCCCAGGCTTCGGTTTCTTCCCCTAGACTCCACTTCCACCGATGCTTAGAGATCTTAGGTGGGTGCGCTTATGCCCACTTTACAGATGAAAACACTAAAGTTCACTGAGTCCATCAAGGCACGAAGTGGAAAGAGCCGGTAGCTAGCCTGGGCCAGGAGCTCCCGGGGATAGAATAAGGAATTGTCCCCATGGCCCGTGGGGGGTGGGGGTGGGCGTGCGGGGAGAGTGGTCCTCATCAGCGTGCCGTGTGGGGACAGAGGTGGCCGCAGGCCCTCCTCAGGAGGAGGCGAGAGCCAGGCCAAGTCGGAAGGGGCAGAGGTCTGATCCGAGCTCAGGGGCGCCCGAGGCTCGCGCAACCCCCACCCCGGGGCGAGTGGGGCAGTGGCCGGGCCTGGGGGCGCGCTGGGCGGAGCTCGGACGGCGCCCAGCGGCCGCGGGCGGAATCGCAGGGCCGAGCGGACTCCGGCCGGGCCGGGGCAGGAAGAGGCGGGCCCGTCGCGGGCTCGATCGGGCTAGGCTCGGGTCTGCGCTCCCACCTCGGCGGGGGCCGCGCCCCCGGACAGCCCTCGGATCCGCCTCGGGTCGCTCCGGCATGCGCCGGGGTCCTCCGAGCCCGCAGGGGGCGCCGTCGCCACAAGCGCATATCCCTCAGCCGGCGCGGGCCGGAAGTGCGGAAGTGCGGCGGTCACTTCCGGCGCGGAGCTGCGGCTGGGGCGGTGGACCGGCTCCGACGCGGGGGCTGGAGCGGGAGGCCTCGGCGGGCCCTCGGCGGAAAGCGCGGCCCCCGCGATGCCGTTCCTGCACGGCTTCCGGAGGATCATCTTCGAGTACCAGCCGCTGGTGGATGCCATTCTGGGCTCCTTGGGGATCCAGGACCCCGAGCGGCAGGAGCCCCTGGACGGGTAACTCGCTCCCTCCCGCCGGTGGCCGAGGCCGCTCCGATCAGACGCTGCTTCCCACTTTGTCACGCCCAGCCTGGTGGGAGTGGGGAGGCTGTGTCCTTCGCTTTTCTTGCGAGGCTGAAAGCGCTTGCTCTGCCGCGCTGACCTCTGTCCCGCCTCTTGCAGGGGGGAAGGTGCTTCCGGCCGGCGCTGGCGAAGGGCAGGGCAGGGCAGGGCAGGGCCTCCGACCCAGGGCCCCAGCCTGTGCCCTGCCTGTCCTGTGCCCGCCTCCCCGGAGTTGCAGGGGAGCAGGGTGGAGTCTGTGAGGGCCTCCATTCCTACCCAGGAGCAGTGCGGAAAATAAAATTCTTGTAGCTGAGTTAGCATTTTGTAGACAAGAGCAGGTCTGTCCTTGAACCTGTGGGAAAGGGGTTAGTGATCAGTCAGTATTTGCTACCCATCGTGCCGAGCACTTGGATTACACCTGTGAGCTAAACAAAAGCCCCAGCCCTCGCGGTGCTTATGCGCTGGGGAAGAGACTGACAGTCCTAAGTAATTGTATAGTGTATTAGGTGTAATGGGGAGGAGAGCTGAGGAAAGGGGCTCAGGTGGTGGTGGGGGAGTTAACAGATGGAATTTCAGACACGGATTATTATGAGTCTCTCCAGGAACTTTCGTGGAAGCTAGGCTTTCTTCATCACTTACATCAGCTCTGTTCACTTTGAAGCTTGTTCTCATAATGCAGTGCAAGGTGTTTCCTTGACTCTGCGGCTGTGCTGGGGTGAGGGTAGAGCAGCAGGGAGGCTGCATGGCCTTTTTGGTAGCCGCAGACATTGTGCAGGAACTGTCCCAGATGTTTGCTTTGCATCCATGGTGCTCTGGGCACTCTCCAGGGCTAGGGTCGGTGCGGGGGATGAGATGGAATCCCGCCAGGCAGTAAGGGTCGAACCGTGAACCAGCCAATCGAAGGAGCATAGATGAGTGAGACTAACGGGGAGAAGGGAAGCTCCCCAAGAGGAGGAGCTGGTGGCCTGTGACGGAGTCTGGGACTCTGTCAGCTGTGTGCAGAGTCAGCTTTTAGGGAAAGCCACAGCAGTTCTTAGTAGTTAGGGCTGGCCAGGGAGGGGGAGGCTGGTAGATGGGGGGCGGGGGACTGGGATGTGAAGAGCCTGTGCACATTCATCCTTCAGAAGACTACGAGGTAGGCTAAATGTCCCAAGGTGCACAGAGGGACCGCCCTGGCTGGTGTGGCATCCTGCAGCTCAGGAGGGTCAGTGTTTTGGAGTGTGAAAGAGTGGCAGAGGCTGGTTCTGGCCCCTATCCTCAAGGGTTCCCTTCAGTCCCAACAGCCCGGGTGTGAGGCTTTGTACCCAATCCAGGGACCAGATTCTATGGGCAACTTGGGAGGAGACTGAAGACAGAACCAGTCTTTTCTCAGCTCCAGTTTAAAAGATACACCCAGCCATCTCTCCACTTCATACCTTCTCCCAGGAGAGACTTCCTGCCCCACAGAGCCAGGGCCCTGCCTTGGTGAGTGATTACAGCAGGACCCTAAATGCCACCCACCCACAGGGTGCCCAAGTCAGTTGGTACCGTGTCTGTTCTTACCCTCAGCTGGTCTGCTCTCTCCTGCTCCAGGCCCAGTTATGTCGCCAGTGAGGAGAGCCGGATCCTTGTTCTCACTGAGCTGCTGGAGAGGAAGGCCCACTCTCCATTTTACCAGGAAGGCGTGAGCAATGCCCTGTTGAAGATGGCCGAGCTGGGGCTGACACGGGCCGCTGACGTTCTCCTGAGGAACGGGGCCAATCTCAACTTTGAAGGTCAGCTGAGCCCTGGTGGGCTGGGGGGGTGGGCGACTTAAGCTTGGGCCTCCTCTGGGAGGGTAGCCAGGTCCTTAGCTTCTGCTTTCACTGTTCTCTTAGGAGTGACTTCCCTCACTTATTTCCTGGGTGATGACAACTGAGGAAGCCTGCACTGGGTGCCTTCCGTCCCTCTGTGGCTTTCAAATGGCTCTTATCACCTTTGTTACAAAAGCAAGTGTCTTGCTGCTTCTACCATGTGATTGATTTAGCAAACTTTCCCAGCTCCCAGATTAATCCCCACTTCCCTTAATGTGAAAATGCAGCTGCTGGCACTGTGCCCAGAGCTAAGGGGAAGTCATTGTCTGTCACTTACTCTGAGCCATCTTGCGTCTTTGCTCGTGCCAAGAGAGGGGAAAACAGATAAGCCGCACTGGGCATAAATCACGGCAGGACTGCGTTGGCTGTGGCTAGTGGGTGCTGGGATGGTGATGGAGCCGTTCTCTTTTCCTCTCTGGCTTTCACCCGGGAAGCGCAGGTTAGTCTGAGACAGGCATGGCTGCCTTGTAACCACATGTGGAGTCTGTGCTGACCCAAGATACAGCCAGCCTCACCCTGGGTGAGGATAGGCTGAGGAGGGAGGGCCCTTTCTGCAGTCAGTCACATGGAGACCTAGCTTTGAGAACTTGACTTATTACCTGGCTGAAGGAGCAGAGCAGCCAAGGAGCTGTTTCTCCCAACAGTCCCGAGAGGAGATGCCCCATTTTATGGCCCCATGAGAAAACTAAAGCCCAACCAGGTGAAGTAGTGTGCCCAGTAAAAGGACCCCAGGACCCTCTAGCATTTGGTGAGGACAGCTCTGTCCTGACCCCGATGGTGACAGGAGCCTGGGCCTCTCTCTGCCTTCTGGACACTTCAAGTGGGAGTGCTGGGGCTGGGCTTCAAGGTCAGGTCCTAGGACCCCATGAGAACGTGCTGCTGAGCAGAAATGACAGTAGCTGTGCCTGTGCCTTCAGACCCGGTCACCTACTACACGGCCCTCCACATTGCCATCCTGCGGAACCAGCCCGACATGGTGGAACTGCTGGTGCGCCATGGGGCTGACATTAACCGGAGGGACCGGGTGAGAGCCGGGTCCAGCCTGCTTTGAAGGGGGATGTAGTGGGGCGCCTGAGCAGCTGAGCAGCCCCCAGCCAACCTGGCTTGTGCTCCCTCGGCTCAGATCCACGAGAGCAGCCCTTTGGACCTGGCTAGTGAGGAGCCGGAGCGCCTGCCCTGCCTGCAGCGCCTCCTGGACCTGGGAGCAGATGTCAATGCAGCTGACAAGCATGGTGGGTATCTCCCATTGGCCCCAGGAGCCCTGTAAAGGAACCCCGGGGTACCCCAGGATGCTGCCAGATGCAGGCTGAATTCCAGCCCGTGTGGTGGCACAGCGTGGCTGGGCACACAGGCGGATTGTGCTGACTGCCTGAGTTCAGAGGCTTTAGAGAGGTAGTGCGTCACTGTCCCCATGCCGGCCCCTCGAGGGCTGTCTGGAGGAGGAAACCGGGTTATGTGTGTATTCAGCTGCTGGGGCATTGATGGCCTTGCCTGGGTCTCAGTGTCTCAGGGCCCAGAAAAATCCTACCTCACTTACACTTCTGCTCCCAGTTTTGTGCGGGTGGAAAGAAAATGGCCAGAGCCTGTCACCCTGAGCCCTAGATGAGAGGTTAGTTCTTTTAAAGTACATTTGGTGTCCTTGTGAGAGTGTCTGTCCCACCTCCCCTCTGGGTTGCCCCCGGCTCCCACCACTCTCTCCTGCCTCCCTAGGAAAGACGGCCCTGCTGCATGCTTTGGCCAGCAGCGACGGGGTGCAGATCCACAACACCGAGAACATCCGGCTCTTGCTGGAGGGAGGTGAGCCGTCGCGCGTCCCCAGCCTCATCCCCCCACAGTGCACTTTAGTTTCTGCGGCCTCTCCCCACCTCGTTCACAATGCAGGGCTGAAGGCCTTCTCCCACCTTCCGTCATTCTCATGGTTCTTGTAGGGGCAGACGTCAAGGCTACCACCAAAGACGGGGACACCGTGTTCACTTGCATCATCTTCCTGCTTGGTGAGACCGTGGGAGGGGACAAAGAAGAGGCCCAGATGATCAACCGCTTCTGCTTCCAAGTAACTCAGCTCTTGCTGGCTCATGGGGCGGACCCCAGCGAGTGCCCAGCCCACGAGTCCCTCACACACATCTGCCTCAAAAGCTTCAAACTGCACTTCCCTCTCCTGCGCTTCCTGCTGGAGTCCGGAGCTGCCTATAACTGTTCCCTGCATGGTGCGTCCTGCTGGTCTGGCTTCCACATCATCTTTGAGAGGCTCTGTTCCCACCCGGGCTGCGCCGAAGACGAGAGCCACGTGGACCTCCTGCGCAAAGCCGAGACCGTCCTGGATCTCATGGTGACTAACTCCCAGAAACTCCAACTGCCAGAAAACTTTGATATCCACCCTGTAGGCAGCCTGGCAGCAAAGATCCAGGCCCTCCACTTCTCCCTGAGGCAGCTGGAGAGCTATCCCCCGCCCCTCAAGCACCTGTGTCGCGTGTCCATCCGGCTCTACCTCCAGCCATGGCCTGTGGATGTGAAGGTCAAAGCCCTGCCTCTGCCAGACAGGCTGAAGTGGTACCTCCTCAGCGAGCACAGCAGCACTGTCGAAGACGACATCTGATATGTCTCAAAGTGAAAAGGGTCTGGGCAGCTGAAGTCAACTTGTTTGTGGACTTAAGTACCTGTGACAGCCTCAGGGGAGAGTCCCTTGATCTGGGAGGTGAGACATGATGCTTAATGAGTGTAGAGCCAACCCGGTAGCCCCACGCAGCAAACATTCCAGTGGTGAAAGATGTGGCTGTGTCTTCCAGGGAGACTGCCCTCCCTCCCCTCCTGCAGCATCCCTCAGGCTCCACACACACTAAGAAGGACTGGGCTTAGAGGGGAGCACAGGGCAGCTACAGAAGCAGGAAGTGCCAAGTCTGGGTGTCCCCAAGAGCTGCAGGAGTCTGGTGTGTCCTGCGTGGAGGCACAGTTGGAGGCAGAAGGAAGCCAAGCCAGGGTGCATCATGTGGGGAGCCACCCAGCTGAGGCTCTGCCTCTTTTCATTCCACATTCTGCCACTCTTAGAAGTGCTTTGGCAAAGCTGGGGGAGAAGGCAGTAAAGGCCACCACAGGCTCATCTTTCTGGTGTTGAAAGCTGAGCTGACCCCTGCTGTCTTCTGCAGCTCTGGGGCTGGGTCGCCTGTGGCCCTGTTCATCCAAGCACCAGGGCTGTACTATGGTGGCAGCTCTGCTTGTGCCAAACCCAGGGTCTCAGGGACCATGCCTCCTGCCAAAAAGCAATCATGAGTGCATAACCGGGGACAGCCCTTTCTGAAGCGTCTTGTTCTGTGAGGGCTCACCTGATGGAGCAAGTCACCAAGACTGAAAGCTGACTGGACTGCTCAGTGCTGGGCCCCCACAAACACTTCCAAGTGGTAGTGGACATTGTGAACTGTGTAAATGCCTTTGGGAATAAGCTGAGATGACTAAGTGATATATTTATATTATAAAATTAAACTAATTCTCTTGGCCTTAAAGGTCCTTGTATAGTATTTCTGCCCCTCTCCTCCCCAGTTGAGGATAAAGGATCCCACAGCAGCCAGTAAGAAAAGAGGTGGTGGCATGAGGAGAAGCCGCACTGGGGAGACTGTCTTCAAGTAGTGTGACACTTGCCCCGTAAAGACGCACTCCTCCAGACTGGCCTGGGCCTTCATGGTATAGGGGTCACCACTTTTATTTTTGACTGAAAATGCTTGCCAAGGACGAACCCAAGCACAGCAAAGAGTGAGGCTCCACGCTGTGGTGATCATCATGTTAATGCCATGATCCCATTTCCAAACAGGACTTGGCATATGAACATTTCCATAAGTGGTACCACTGGACAGGGACCATGCCAGCCTTGCCCCAGCCAGGAGCCCGCAAACACCCACGAGCTTCACCAGCTCAGCTCCTTTCCCACCCTAGGTAAAGACCATATTTCTTCAAGCCCTTGACAGCCAAGTTAGACTTGCTCCCTTCCTCTTAAAGGCAGCAAGGCCTAAGGCTGGAAGCCCAGGATGGAGATCCAGGGAATCTCAGCTTCTGGTATGATCACTGTATTTCCACATGGGGGGGGGGGGGCATCAGGAGCCATGTGACAGGCTGCCCAATGGCTGCCTTAGCTCAGCGCAGCAGGGCCAAGCTCCTGTGTAACTGCCAGTTCAGCAGTACCCCTCCCTGCTGCGTCCCAATTTGCCTTTTTAAGAAGAGTCTGTTTAGTGAGTGAACAGGTATATTTAGTGACCTCTCAACACTCCCGAACCATCAACGTGGAGCCTGGATCTCGTGAACTGCTGGCTCCCCCCACCCCAGCTCTGGTCCCTCAGTTTCTTCTGACAGCCCTGGCTCATCTCAGGGCAAAGCTGTAGACGTGGTAGATCTCATCGGGGAGGTTCTCCTGCCTCTCCTCGGCCAGGAGGCTGAGGCCTGCGCTGCGGATGATCCTGCGGACCACCTCGAGGTCCCGGCACACGCTGCTGTCCACATCGTCCAGGATCACGCCTTCCTGGGCCATGTTGTCTTTGATGACGATGATGCCATTGGGACGGAGACCCCCTTTGCAGCGCCGCAGGAACTCAGCCAGGTGCTGATCAGTTAGGTGGCCTGAGGAGGGCAGAGGCATGGTTACCAGGGGAATGATGCAGGTGTGTGCAGGTCACTGGATGGGGTGTTCTGCAGCCACCACTTACTGAGTAATCACTTGTGACCAGCATTTTGTGCTTCCCACACAGGGCCTCGCTGGCTCTCAACAGTCCCGAGGTGCTTGCTAAGCCCCACTGCATGCAAGATGAAAGTGTGGCTCAGAAGTTACCCACCCAAAGGCTGACACACTAAGGATGAGGCAGGGATTTACCTTGATTGGTTGACTTCCCAGCCCTGCCCAGCACCTACCCACCATGCCACCATTCCTCCTGGGACCAGGTCAGGGGAATGCGCCCGGTGTAAGGTTTCAGTGTTGTGGGAGCTCCCAAACAGACTTCCTTCCTTACATTAAAAGTCCACATGGAGGCTTCTTGGGACCACAAAATACAGAGCATGACCCAAAATGTCCACAAGTGTCCTCCAAAGGCTGTGCTGCCCACTTTGGAGAAGGTGGCTGACCACTGGCATGGCAGCCTGTCACCAAGGTCAGCAGCCCAGGGCACAGCATCCTAGGTGTGCTGTTAGGCTAGGTGGTGCAGAGTGGGATATCAGAGCAGGGACCACTCACTGCAAACAGCAGGGGCAGCGACAGCCTAAACTTCTCATCTTATTAACAAAAACCTTTTAAAACTCATTTTCATCTCTGAATGCAGTAAGTTATTGGTTACCTAAAATTTTTCAACAGAAAACTGCCCCCAAATGGATGGCAGCAGTATTCAGTGGGAACAAAACCTGGGAGGAGGTCTACCTTTTAGGCAGAGTCTCTCCCACAGTCCAGGGAAGCAGGAGGTGGGGGTAGTGAATCGGGGAGTCCTTGCTCGCCTGTGTGCTGCCCCAGCACAGCCCAAGCTCCCAAGGCCTCATGGGGAACCCGAGTGGCGGAAGCTGTGGCGGGGGGTCGGGGAAGCAGCGGGACCCTCTCACCTATCACCCACTGGATCCAGATCACGTCGTAAGAGTCCGGCTCCGGGCTGAAGTCCTGGAGACCACAACAGTAGTAGTTCCTCACCCTCTTGCCCTCCTCCCCCAGGTAGGTCTTGGCTTTAACCAGAAAGTCCTCTGTCATGTCAACCATGTCCACCACTCTGAAGAGCGGCAGCAGCAGCCGCTTGGTGATCCTGCCAATGCCAGCTCCACAGTCCAGGGCAAAGGAAGTTCCTGTCTTGTTCGGGCCTTCCTAAAAAGCAGAGAAGGCATAGGACCTATCAGAGGGACCCTGTCACTGCAAAGGGGCCCTTCCTCACCTGTCCTGGGAATAAGACTCACATCAGGGCTCCGCACAAGCTGGTAGCCAGCACTGGTAGGGAGGTCGGCAGTGTGAGCAGGGACACTTTTTTGGGGTCACATATTTCTAAAACCAAAGCCAACTTTCACTTACAGGTGATAACCTGAATAAGTGCATTAATCTCTCGCTCCTGAGACCCCAGGAAAACAGCAGCACAGAGAAGGATTCAGGCGGGAGAAGGAAGAGGGCCATCGGTGGACAAGGCTGGGAAGATGGCAGCGGGTGGTGGAGAGGAGGCGCTGGCCAAGGCAGCCGAGGAGGGAGCAGGCCCAGGGACCGGAGCCTGGTATGGAGGAGAGCAGGTGCTACGGTTTGGATGTTTGTCCCCCCAAAATTCATGTTGAAATCTGATCCCCAATGTGGCAGTGTTGAGAAGTGTTTGGGTCATGGGGGCGGATCCCTCATGGAAAGACTAATGCCCTTGAGGGAGATGGGAGGAGTGTGAGTGAGTTCTTGCTCTGCCCTGTGAATTCCCCTGGAGAACTAGTTGTGACAGAGAGCCTGGCACCGCACCCCCAGCCATGGGATCTCGCATATGCCGGCTCCCCTTCCATTTTCCACCATGAATGGAAGCAGCCTGAGGCCCTCACGAGATGCAGCTGCCCCCAAATCATGAGCCAAATAAACTTTTTTATAAATTACCCAGTCTCGGGTGTTCTGCTATCACAACACAAAACAGACTGACGGGGGTGCTACAAGTAGGGCCAAAACCATGGTGGGTAACTAGGAGTCTGCCTGCAGCAGAACAGCTGATACCCACAGCCCTGACACGGGCAGACAGGGCAGGAGAGCAAAGGCTTCGACCTGGCACAACGGAACGTCTGAGAGAAGACTGCTCAATTCTGGCACCACAGCTGGCACCTGTCTGGTAACCTTGAAGCAAAATCCACGGTCCAGAAGTCGCACCCCCTCCCCCGGCCCAGCTCTAGGCCTTGGTGGCACCAACAGACAAGCGAAGACCCTGCAGTGTTGCGCGGAAGAGACGGCGCCCACGCAGACCAGGCGCTGCTACAGCATAGCCTCTCCTGCAGCGCACGCCAGCCCTGCCTACCCTCAGAAACCTCTGCAGGAACTTCCGGGAGCTGCTGATGTCGATGCTGGAGATGTGGCCGTACCCCCCAAGCATGCCGTCCACTGTGGCCGGGATGTGCTTCCAGTACGTCTTGGCCTTCGAATAGAACTGCTTCTCATCTTCGATCACCTCGCTTGTCATGCTGCCTGCCACCAGCCACGTCTGCGCTCAAGCACCACACTCAGCAACGGCGCCTCTCCTGAGTAAGGAAAGAGGAGTGAGCGAGCCCACCCAGGGACCCAGCAGAAAGGCCTCCCCAGTGAGAGGGCCGGCCTCACGCCAGCCTTCCTGAGCCACGCAGTCCTGCCTGGTGGAGAGGAGTGTCTGGTACCTCCAAATCTGCTTCTCCCGCTGGGATGACAGCGCCTCTGTCTCCTGCATTCAAAGCATGAGACCCAGCATCCTGGCTTTCTTGACATACTCTACAGGACACCTGACTGGTGGCTTCTGGCCCCTGGCGACAGGTAAGTCCAATCTACATTGAAGAGCAGACCCTGGGAGGGCCTGAGCAGTTCCCATGACAGTGACTGTGGGGGGTCCAGTCCTTCATTAACGAGGAGTGGGGACTCTGGGCCAGACACCATGCTGTGAACCAGGGAGACAGCCAGGCAGAAAACGATGACACAGACACACATGACCACAAACACGGTAAGAGCTGCGAAGGAGGAGTACAAGACTCTGGAGGAAGCTGACTTGGCTGCGGGGATCAGAGAAGGTGCCTGAGGAAGGGCACAAGCTGAAGCTAACAGACGGGCAAGAGTCAGTGAAGCAGGTGGAGGGCAGGGTGCTGCCCTCGGAGGAGAAGATCCCACAGAGAGCCTGTGCAACTGGAAACTCAAGGTCTTCTGGGTCATATTCAGCAGTTTAGACTTTACTCTAAAGAGCAATGAACTTGAACCACCTTTGGGCTAAGCAGGGAGTGGCACGGGAAAATCTGTGCTTCCAAAGACTGTGTGGCAGCTGTGTGGACTGCAGGGGCAAGGGTGAAAGCAGACACCGACTAGGAGACCACCTGCCGTGCTGGGTGAGAGGGATGACGGCTTAGCAGCTTCACAGCAAGCCAGCCTTGCCACATTCATTGTGTTGGGGGGACAGAAGGTCACACCTCTATCCTGAGGCTCTGGCACACGCCAACAAAGTACCAGCATGCGCAGGGACTGCTCTAGTTGCTGTGAGGCTTTCTGATCAGTTCTGACCCCCAGAGAGCTTGTAGTCCAGGAGGAGAGACAGGAAAAAAAAAAAAAAAATGGAACCAACTAAAACACAGCAGAGAGATGGGGATTCCCACTGAGTCATAAAGAGCTGTGGAAACTCAAAGCACAGAGGAATCCTCTTCCAATGACGGATGGGGGCAGTAGCCTGGAGGAGGCGACCCGAGCTGGGCCCTGGAGGACAAGGGTTGCTCTGGATGGGGACAAAGAATGGACAGAGGCAGAGGCGGTGTGACAGCGTGTGCTGTCAGAAGATGAAAGTGGAAAGAGGGAAAGGATGTTGCAGGTGAGCTTGTAAAGGCAGACTGGGCCTGGATCGTGGTGGGCCTTGAGCACACTAGGCACCATGGGGCCATTCTGTCATTAATGGGAAGCTAATCCACTGAGAGATTCCCCAGGGCAGTGGGGTGTGCAAGGGCCCATCCTGAAGGGAGGCAAACTGGCAGTGGCCCTGCTAGTTGACACAGGACAAGTGGCAGCAGCAGAATAACAAAAATAGCAGCAGCAGCTCATGTGCTGCACGATGCATACTGATCACTTTCCACTACCACTGGATCATCACAACCAACTCTGTGAGCCAGTTACGACAATCACCCTGCTGTGTAGACGGGATCTGATGCATATGGAAGTGCTCTACCCAAGGTCAAGAAGCCCGTGTACTTACTGAGCCCTAGGTCTTGACTGCTCTTCCTACATGGGCAACTCACTCTCATCACATGGGTCTCCGCCTGGTGTCACCTCAGAGGCATTCTCTGACCAGCCTATCTAAAGTGGCTTCCTTCAACACCCTTAGCTAATCTGTGTGCTCTGCTGACTTCATAAGGTGTCTTTCTACCTGAAATTATACTGTCTACTTACTGTTCGTGGGCCTCCGCTAGAGCATAAGCTCCCAAGGGCAGGACCTTGCCTGTTCACCACTGTTTCCCCAGCACTGAGCCCAGGAGTTCTCAGAACAGTGTCTGATGGAGAAATGATGGAGCCCAGCGCTGCTGTAAGTCCCTGAAGGTGAGGTGTGTCTCCTCCTCAGTGCAGAGCCTGTGGGGCACAGGGAGGGCATCCTGGAGGGCAGGGGTGGATGTGCTCGAATCTTCCAGGAACACTGCACGCTTCTGTGCTCCTGGGGTTTTACTTGCCAACCATCTGTATAACACTCTGTTGGGCTGTGGTAAGTCACTGAGCCCTGGAACTACACTGCCGACACAGAGTCGACATGTGGAGTGCTGGTATAGTCCTCAGAGACAACTACAATAAAAAACTACGACCAAGGAATGCTTTCAGAGCTTCGAGAAAAGTTCTCAGACAAAAAACAGAAAAGTGTTCAAAGGATGAGCGTAAGGACTTCAATATGTAATTTAGAGACTATAAGGAAAGATGGAAGGAGAATAAAACACAAGAAAAGCTAAAGAACTTTCATTTGTCACATGTGTTACTAGTCTACATGCTGAACTTGTCCTGAAAGACAAGGAACCTTTCAGAAGCTGCAGGCCCATCCCAACCAAATGGTCCTAACTGATACAATTCTGCTTTGTCAGTCTCTTCTAGAAAACCTAGCCAGACAGAGTGGGGAGGGGACAGGGTGAGGACACCAGGGAAAGGCCCCCTGTGACTGCTGAGAGCAGATGGGAAGGGGCTCTTCCCACAGATCTGGCATTCTTCATAGACAAGGTCACATACTGGTCTTCTGAGGGACCACAGAGAGCTGACAACATTCATGTGCCCTACCAGGGTCTAGTTCTCCTGACATCTATGATTTTGTCACTGTTTCCACCCTTAATAGAACCTTTTGCTGTGCCCAGAGAGAAGCCTGCTTAAATCCCTCCTCAGATTCCTGAATCAAACCACAGACTGATCCCCTCACTTCACCATTTGGACACAAGGGTTTGGGGCCACGATGAGGACAAGCTGCAAGCACTACACCAATCGAGGAGCCCTCTGGGCAACAGACTGGGGGGACCTCGGCTCACCACCATGCCCTCACACCAGTGCCCCAGCACACCAGGAGCTACAGCCCTGGTGAGAGGAAATGGCACACTGCTTAGGAGCTCTCACTCCAACCTTGTGGTACACAGCAAGCGAAAGAATGTCGAACCCTGCCAATCCCCAACACTGCTAGCTGAAGCAGGGGGATGGCACTTGCAGCTCCTTTAGAGCTGACAGGAAAAGGGGCCACCAGCCAGAACCCAAAGACAGTTGGGTCTGGGGGCTGCTTACTTGATGGGGGTAAGGACCCAGGCCAAGTGGGCTGCCCATGCCCTGCCAATGGGCACCACAGCAACCACGTCACAGGCCCTCCATCAATTACCCAGAGAAGACATCATTCAAAACCAGCTCTTCCACACCATGCCAGCCCAACTCCGATGCAGACTGCAGCTCAGTGAAATCATACCTGTCTCCCTCTCACCACCCACCAGTCTTGGCAAACTTCGAGTTTTGTATTCAAATCTCTCTACCTACTTTACTGGGAGCTCCTTGAAGAGCCATGGCAACATCCTGAGATTCACCACTGTATTTCTCTTGTGTCCCACATAGCACACAGGTATTCAGTGAAAAGTTCACTTCTGATCAAATGAACAGAATAAATCTGGGACCAAACACCAGGCTGTACTCCCTGCCTATCTGTCTGCTCCCCTCCCAGGATGCAAACTTCCTGGGGGGGACATTACCTTGTACACCATTAGCCCAGTGCTTGACGCAAGGTGGATGTGCACTAATTGGTTGTCCAACAAATGAAAGAATAAGCTTTGTGCGGCTATAGCCATTTTCCACTTTTAAGAAAATCCTAGACAAAAATCCAACCATTCAAAACTGATAACACTGAAGGCCGTTACCGACAATATAAATTTCTGCTTTACCAAAAGCCTTACAACATGATTCCTTTAGATGTCAAGGTCCCCTGAATAATCTAATTTACAAGAATTCCACTTACACACAGATTCTAGGAACAAGCCAGGGAAGGCACATGTAGGCCAGGAAACCGCAAGCATAACTTTGATATTTGCTACAAGTGATTCATTAATAAACATGATTCCTGGGATCCTATCTACACTGTGCCTCCCAGTGTCCAGATCTGAGTGGGGTAGGTCTTTATATATCAGAGGGAACAGCAAGGTCGGTCACCCAAACAGCAAGAAGTCTGCCTATACTCCGCTGCAGAGCACAGTGAGTTGCTACGTGGCTGCAGGTAGTGGGAAGGGGCCAGGGGCACACCTGGCTTTGTGTGTGCTCTAGGCTAGCTCAGAGAGAAAGAGAAACGCTTTGCTCATAGTAAATGTCTGCTCCTTGGTGGGTAGAATGTGGTCTGCACATCCTTCACGGTCATCTGGCCACCTCCACCAACTCCTCCAAAGTGTTTAGGGCCCCACGTGGACAGCAGCCCATCTACTACTTCTCTTCTCCCAGGATTCACGGAAGAAAATGGTGCTTGAACTGTCACCAGCAGGCACACTCAACTCATGTAAATCTCTAAGAAAAATCCTGCCTAAAGTGACCTCCTCCCTCTGGCAGCCTACTGCTGGACAGAGCCTTTCTCCCTGAATCTGTATGAAGAGCAGTTGGACTTATGAGAGTGGCAGAATGTTCTATGAAAAAGAAAGGGAGGGAGAAAGGGAGTAAGACGATAACAACAACAACAACAACAACAGGGGAGAAATTTAAAAGGCTCTCATGGAGTCGGATGAACCAGGTCTGAATCACACTCTGCTCACCAGCTGTGTGAGCTCAGATAAGATGCTTAACCTTGCTGTTCCTCAGTTTATCTATAAAATGTGAACAGTAATACTGACTTTATAGAAAGGCTATGATGATTAAATGTACATATAAAAAGCTTAAACTGCTCCACACAGTGCCAGGCACATATTCTCTCTTTAGCTTAGAAATCTCTGTGAAATGAGAGTCTCGTCAACTCTGCCAATTGTGAAGATCAAATGAGAAAATGCATTAAGATGCCATATAGACCATAGAGTGTTGGACACACCATACCTAAGGGATTATTACTGGTATGCTGGATGGTCAATCCAGCAGACTCAAACAGCTCTGCAAATCAGCAAGGGTGGCGAGTGAGCTCCCCCTCCATGTAAGTACGGAACCACTGCACAGATTTCTGAGACGCTGTCCTTGTGATCCTATGGATTCTGGCCTCCACCAAAGCATTCTACACGTACTCCAACCTTCCCACGTCCCCAGTGTACAGATAGGAAAACCAATACGCTAAAGGAAGTGATGTGCCTTAAAACCTTAAAACACACACACACAGGAAACCTGGAACAGAATTAAGGAGGGAATCCAGGTTTCTTATCACAGCCCGGGTCTCTCCCAGGGCCTCATCCCACCTCCCTGGGCGATCATTCTATACATCACAACCATCTGCTACACTGCCCCACCCCACCGTCAGGGCCTCTGACACTAGTTCTTTCAATCCCTTATTGTACAGATCAAGGTCCTGAGGGAGAAAGGCTCACACAGTCGGTGGGCAGCAAAGTCTGGGTTTCCCAATACGGCAGCCTCCTGAACACAGGCTGACCTTGGCTCCAAGGGCTCCTGGCGGTAGTTGTCTTTAGAGCTGCGCCTGCACGGTTAAGTGCCCGTTGCATAGGAGTTGCACCTGAAGATTCCTCACACCCACCCTCTAGGTTGGTGCTCTCTTACCCCCGTTTCTCAGAGGGGAAACTGTGGTTCAGAGAGAGAGGGACTTGCCGCGGCCTCGGGACCGGCGTGGGGGACTGCTCCGCCCCGACCCGTGGCTCTCGGTGATCCCTGCCCAGGTCTGGCCCGCCGACCTCCCGGAGACGCGCACGTGGGGTCCGGGCCGGCCCGCGCGCACGCGCCCGGGTCACGTGACGAGCCGGGGCCTCCGGGCGCCGAGGCAGTTCGGGGTCGAGGCCTCCCCTCTCCCGGCCGTCGCCTCCCTTCGTACCGCCTCGCGCTACTCACCCCGGACGGGGGCTCCCGGGACCCGGGTGAGAGGACGGTGAAGAGGAAGGGAGGGCAGAGGCGGCGCAGACCCCACCAGCCCACGGAACCTCCGCCAGAGACCAGACGCGACACCTCGCGGCACACGCCGCCTTTGTCCGTGACGTCACTTCCGGGGGCGGGACACGTCTGGCTCCGCCCCGCGCGGTCGGCTCGACCCGCCCCGCGGGCTTCGGACCCGCCCCGCGGGCTTCGGACCCGCCCCGCGGGCTTCGGACCCGCCCCGCGGGCTTCGGACCCGCCCCGCGGGCTTCGGACCCGCCTTGACTTTTTGCGCCTCTGGCCGGATCTCCTGGACTTAGAAGAGCCGCAGTGTTGATCTTTCCCCTCTTCCCGCACTTGCACCAGTTCATTTGGAGTCTGCAAGCCGGACTTTTATTTTTTTATTTTAAAAATGTATTTATTAATATGTTCTTTTTTATATGCTAAGACGCTGCGGAGGAGTTGAGGGGAGGGAGAGAAGGGAAAGGGGAGGGAAATACGGTGGGAGGGGGAGGAAGGGGGGGGCGGTCGAACGAGCCGGACTTTTAAAAACGAGTGTTATGTGGGGTTTCCGCTGGGTAAAAAGTGAAAAAAACTCATTGTTCCTCAAATCCACCCATCTCCATTAGTATCTTAGAATAATATACCGACCCCCCCACTCCCCCCCCAAAAAAAAGAAAGGAAAGAAAATAAAAAGAAATGCCTTTGGCTGTACCCAGGGGTTGCAACCCAAAATAAGCAGAACAAGTCCATGAATGAAGTTTCCATTCCAAAAAGGTTACCCTTCCCTAAGCTCATATGGGGAAATTATGGAGCAGTCTCTGAAGCACACGTGACGGAAACCTGAGCTTGCAGGTAGGTAGACCCTGTTAGCCTCTCTGAGCTTCAGTCTGCTCTTCTAATCAGATGGATGTAGTCATTACGCAACTTCCCATGCTCTGAGGGTTAAATTTGTGGGATACTGCTCGTCAAACCTTCAGCCTGGAGCTTGCAGTGGATTCTCAGGGAATGGGAGCTGTTATAATGGCAATATTCATCGTAAATTCATTTTTCCTAAACTAACATCTTGGTATTAGATTTACAATGCCTTCCTCCTGGCAATGCACACAAGGTGCTTAAAGTGTGTGTGCTGTAATGTAGTGAAAGCTGTGGGGCGTGGGGAGCACTGAAAAGCCTCACCTGCAGTTGAGTCCCCAAATCTGTTTATGTACATATTATTTGGCATCCCCTCTAGACTATTCTATTCTAGGAAAGGGGATAGATCCTGTGCAATTTCAAATGCTGGGAACATCTAGAATTCTCTCTCTCTCTCTTTTTTAATAAAGATGACCGGCAAGGGGATCTTAACCCTTGACTTGGTGTTGTCAGCACCACGCTCTCCCAAGTGAGTGAACCAGCCATCCCTATATAGGGATCCGAACTTGTGGCCTTGGTGTTATCAGCACCACACTTAGAATTCTCTTTTGGGAGACAGCTCTGACCCAAGCTCTCAAATGCCTAAAAATCCACCCCTACCTTATTTCCAGTAAATCCCCTTCTCCACATCCAGGCTCTGAGGCCTTTCCAGGTCCTGCCAGTCCCCTGACCTCAACGCCTCTCGAATCTCTGAATTCCTAAGGCCAGCACATAGTAGTTGCTCAATAAATGTTAGTAGAATGCAAGGGCTGGGAAGCTCCTTAGAAACCACCTAGTTAATCTGATGTTCCCCATCTATTTTTGAAAACTTACATACCCTTTAAATAAATACAAAAATTTCTACTGCCTCAGTCAATATTCTAACTTCCGAAGGAAGTATGCCACTCCACCATGGTTGAGGAGCATTTGCAGAAAACAGAATACATCTTTTGGGATGCCTCCTCCAGCCAGAAACCCTGTAATTTGAATTACATAGTCATTTTTTAAATTTTCAAATTGTAAAATCATAACATGCCAGTGAAATATTTGTCTAATCTACCCTCATCCCCCACCCAAGTTTCATAATACTATGAGCTTGTGGGGGCTGGCCAGACAGCTCAGTTGGTTAGAGCACGGACATGTAACACTAAGGTCAAGGGTTCAGATCCCCTTACTGGCCAGCTGTGAAAAGAAAAAAAAGCTTCCTCCCTGCCCCCTCTCAGCCAAGAGTCACAGATTGGGCCCATCAGACCCTGTTACTATGTAGCCCTGAGAAGGCAGAAACTTGCCCAGCATCACACAGCAAAAAGAAGCACAGCATGGGCTTGAACTTGGTTCTCTTAGTTTCCAGTCCTGCTGTATTCTTACTGCCCAGTCTTTGGCTGGAAGTTCTACTTCCAGAGCCTCCCAGCCATACATGACCCACCTGAACCTCCTGGATTCAGAATGGGTGGCTGAACCCCGGGCCCTGCCTCCCTGGCTTAGGCCTGGCTGCCTTGGTCAGGGGTCTCAAGACCCCCTGTGGCTGCAGCCCTGGCATCCAGAATACAACAGTCCAGCCCTCTGTGCCCAGGCCTCAGTGCCCACTGCTCCTCAGGTGGCCGTGGGTGAGGAGTGGATCACAATGACCCTGAAGAGGCCCTGGTGGCAGCAGGGAGGGGCTGGCAGAGGGTTCGGGCAGGGTAGATGGGCTCTCCCAAGGACTAGCCCACCCATTGGGGGCTCTAAATTCACGGGACCTTCTCTGGCCCTGCACAGAAGCCCTGCCAGGGTGAGTGTGACACCACCCAGGAGCTGGATCGGAGCTGACAGTAACCTGGGAGTGGGGTTTGCTGGGGAGGAAGGAGGCTCCGAGACTCCCAGTGTCAGAGCTGGGGGTGGGACTGGGGCTCTGCCTCCCGAAGGGGGAATTTGTTTAAAGTGTGTCTTGGCCACCACCCCTGACCTACTGAGTCAGAGTCTGGGTTGGGAGTTGTGTGTGGGGGTGGAAGTCATCTGCATTTTCCACAAGCTCTCCCTCTCAGAGGGCTCCGAGGCACCACCAGGAGTGGAGACTGCTGGGGAGGGTCTCCTCCTTCGAGCCGGTACCCGGTTTCCTTCTTCCCGGCAGAACTCGAGCCGCGTTGTCGCCTCCAGCGCGCGAACGTTCCCACGCATGCGCAGCTCCCCCTCCCGGCGCGGTCCGGGCGCGCCCTCTAGAGGCACCGAGAGAAGGGAACTGGCTTGGCCGAGGTCACAAAGCTGGAAAGTGGCGGCACTGGGACTAAATCCGAAGGAATAGGAGTATTAGAAGCATGGCAGCCAGTCTCTGATGAGCATGTACCGTGTACCTGGCCCTATTCTGAGCGGTGGACGTGTCCTCGCTCATGTAAACGTCACAGCCACCCCCAAAGGTGGGCGCTCTCGCAGTCGCCCTTTTCCAGGTGAGGAACCCGAGGCTCGCGAGCCGCAGCCTTCGCCCCGCCCACGTCACACGTGAGGACGCGCCGGCAGGTGGCGCCCGAGGGGCTCCCCGGCCTTGGCGACCTCCGACGGAGAGCGCGGCGCCCTGTGGTGGCAGGAAGGCGGTACCGAGCCCGGGGTGGGCGTCGGGGGGCCCCCGCCGCGCCTGCCCGCCCTGCCCGCCCTGCCCACCGGGACCCAGCGGGCGGCGCGGAACCGCCAGGGGCTCCAGTCCCTGCGGCTGCCGCCCCTGTGCCAGCCCGACCCGCCCCGGGGGTCGGCGTCCCCGCGAGCCGTGCCTGGAAAGCGTGAGGACGGCAGGAGGGGCGCGGCCTGGGAGGCCCCGGACCCCGCGGGCGCCCTCCGGGGAGAGCTCCTGCACCGGCTCCGGGAGAGGAGCGCTGAGCCGCAGCCGCAGAGTGAGGCCCCGCCGGCCCGAGGGAGCGGGCAGGGGCGGCGCGGGGCAGCTTTCGGTAGGGGCTGGTCCCCGGGTCCCTGTCCTTCTCCACCCTGCTGCGCAGGAGGGTGCTGGTGTTCGTTGGGGACTCAGAGTCCGCAGAAGCACTCTTTGAGGGCTGGTCTACCGTCGCCCAAAGGCCATAGAACTAGAAGAGTCTAGGACTGTCCCTCAGGAAAGGCTCACAACTATTTCTGCCTCCTCCTGGCTCCCAGCCTCCGCAGCACAGCAACATCGAAGGGGTGTGTCAGAGCACTGCCAAGGTTCTCGTCAGTGTCCCCACTGCTCATTCCTCCCAGACCTGCCGTAAGTGTCAGTGATCTCAGTGGGGACAAGATTGCCACCGATGCTTCCAGAGTGAAGGACCCTGACCACTCATGCTATTTATCTTCAAGGGGACAGTCGTCATCCTTCCAGAATAGCCTTAAGAAGATTTTGCTCTGTCAGATACCTGCCCTGGGACTCCTGAAGGGTGATCACTCACGATTCACCACCACCAGGAAGGCCAACCAGTGAGTTATGGGAGGGACAGGGGTATGAAAATGGGGAGAACGGGCATTTCTTTCCTTTGTCTTTCACTCATGAATTTATCCATTTTCCACCTATCCATCCGTCCATCTACCCATCCATGTGTCCACCTGTTGCTTTGCCCCCCACAGATTTGTCACCCCATTTCCCCTGGGTGACGGAGATGCAAAGGATTACTCAAAGCCCATCTCTTCTGAGCAATGAGAGACCCCGAAGTGGTTAATCTCCCACTGGAACCCTCAAGCAAGAGGCATCCCTTCCTTGGGAAATTAACCCCAAATTGGGGTTCTCTTCCTGCATTTATTTTCCAGACCAGGAAGTTACAGGAAAACATAGGTGGGGTTATAGTTTAACAATATAGGCTGGTAACTTTCAGTGAAACAAGCCAGAGGACGTTCCAGTAAGGCAATTAAATGATCCACCAGCAAAAGCTTGATCTTAGCAAACATTCCTTCTTACAGTAGTTTCTCAGTATCTTTACATAACAATCAGTAACTAGTCTGTCCTTGAGCCAGCAATCTTGCTATGCCACAAATCTTTATCTTACACCAGAGACTTTATAGCCTGAGGAAAATTTCCAGTCCTCTACAAGGTCAATATTTGAAACTGCAAGGCTTTGGAAAACCAGGCCCTGTGAAGTACATTTGCTTTAAGAATCCTCTACATCCACCCATTAATCAGATCTGCTGCTGAAACATTCATAACCCATCTGTGAATCCACCCATTCATTGTTACATCGATCTATCCATGAATCAGATCTACCAACTCATTCACGATCATTCATTAGTTCATTTATGAACCCATCTATCTGTTAATTAGGTCTTCTACCAACACATTCATAATTCATCCATAAATCCATTCATATATTTATTCTCCCATTTACCCATCCATCCTTGCATACATCTTATCCATGAACCAGGTCTTCTACAACCTATTCATGAATCTCTCCATCTCTCCATCCATCCATCCATCCAGTCATCTATCTATCATGAACCCATGACTCCATCTATCCATCCAGCCATCTACCCACCCATCTGGCCAGTCATTCATCTGTTCACAAATTCTCACAATTCTGTCCATTCATCCAGGAATCCAATGATCAATCATCTACAAATCCTTCCATCTACTTGTAAATCCAGGACCCTATCCATCCCTAATCTAGGCGTGAAGCCATCCGCAAATCTATATAGTTATATGCATAATCATCCAGCCACCCATCCATCCATCTACCCATCCACCCACGATTCAGTCTTTCTGTTCAGACTCTGTCATTGATTCACCCTTCAGTTCATCCATCCATCAACCTACCCACCTAACTTTCCATCTTTTTACCCATCCCTCCATCATTCATCCATTTCTTCCTCTAACTTTTATGAGGTTTTACTATATGTCAAATATTGGGGCAAATAAAATAAGGGATGGAGGTAAGAGAAGAGCCTGGGCATTAGAGCTTACCCGAGCCCAGATGCCATAGCTCTAAAGGACGGAGAAAAGAAAGCAGAAAAAAATTCCTCCAGTTTAAACAGGCTTGAGCAGGATAAAGAATGAAGAGCACTTGTATTAGTCTGTTTTGAGTTGCTGTAACAGAATACCTGAGACTGGGTAATTTATGAAGAGTAGAGGTTTATTTGGCTTACGATTCTGGGACAACTGCATCTAGCATGGGCCTTAGGCTGCTTCTACTCATGGTGAAAAGGGGCAGGCAGCTGGCAGTGGATACAAGCAGATCACGTGGCAAAAGGAAGCAAGAGAGAGAGAGAAGGGAGGTGCCAGGGTCTTTTAAACAACCAGCTCTCTCAGGAACTAATAAAGTGAGAACTCACTCACTACCCCCACCCCCCAAGGAGAGCATTAATCCACTCATGAGGGATCTGTCCCCATGACTCAAACAGCTCCCAGCACTGCCATGTTGGGATCAGATTTCCACATAAGTTTTGGGGAGACAGCACGTCCAAACTCTATCAGCACTATCCATGAGTTTAAAGACCAGGGAGAGAAATACATGACATACATACCATTCCTCCTCATCCTGTACCCATGGCAGACGGTACTAATGGATCACAGCACATTTCTCCACTGAGCCTCAGTCCTTCCTGACACAGTACTCCAGGCAGACACTACTGATGGACCAGAGTAGGAACCAGAAATGAAACACATTTTTACTAGCCCAGGAACTTTAAACCAATCCAGCCAAATAAGCACACTACTTCTCACAAGATATAATTATTTAAAGTATGGAACTCATTATCTCAGGCAGCAGAGAGCTGGTGTTCATAAACAGACAACTGTTAAATGACTAGGTTCCAATGCCTGTGGCCAAGTACTGTCCAAGACACCTCCTGGCCACTTGGCTCTTCAGTGGGCTGATGAAAAGTGTTCCTTCTGCATCCACGCAGACATAAAGATGTGGTCAGATCAATGAAAGTGGATATATAAATATGTATGTACTTAAGGTCCAACACAGCATTTCTCAATTAGAGTCATGGGTGGATCAATCAGGCCCTCTTGCAGCCTTGCTCTTGAGGCTGAAATTAAAAACAATAAATGTAATAATTTTATCTGTTGCATATAAATGTAACAGATCCTCTCTATTGAGCACTAGCCTGTGCCAAGCCCCGTATCAGATGACTCACATATGTTATTTGATATTTACCAAACGTATATAAGGATGTTGTTATTGTGCCTATAACATACAATATATAATTTAAAGGAGAAAGTGCAAAATGGAGAGTCGAGAGCAGTCTGCCGAAGGTCACAGAGCTGGGACAGGGCATACTTGACATTGACGACTATAGTGAGAACAGCTCCCAGTGAGAGCTGTTTACTCTGGGCCCTGCAGACCCCGGGCTGGATGCTTTTGCATTCCATCTCATCTCTTCACTTCATGACCCTGTACAGTGAGCACAATGATGATCCCCATTTTACAGATAAAGAAACTGAGGCTCAAAAGAGTCAGGACTGAAACCCAGGACTGTTTGACTCCTGAGTCTGCGTTTTTGTTCTCTCTGCTAAATTGCTTGGTATATAAGAGTGGTGGCTCTGGAACCAGCACATGTTGTCTGTACCATTCACCAGCTGTGTGAGCTCGGGCAAGTCACAAAAGTCTCCACACCTCAGTTTCCTCAACTATAAAATGGGAATAATATTAACAGTGTTTCCTGGGGGGTTGTGTGGGTTTTGTGTGTGATGCATGTTACATGCTTGATCCACTGCCTTGCAGGTAGGAAGTGCTCAGTAGAGGCCGGATGCTGGGATTGGCGTGATGCCACGGCCTCGTCTTGCAGTTGAGACAAGGCCACTTGTTCAGGATCCCACAGCAAATCCCGGTCTGGTGGGCGTGTATTGTTGGGGTGGAGAGGGGGCCTCTGGCTCAGGCCCTGACCCCCCCCGCCTCTCACCTCTCTCAGCAGGCCCCCCAGTACGCAGGTCACCAAGGCCAAGGATGTGCTCACGCACAGCTCCTTGGGGGAAGGCTCAGGGCCCCGCAGGCGGTGTTGCCCTTTCCGAGTGCGGTTCGCTGATGAGTCCATGTGGGACACTTTGCTCCGCTACTGGGAGCGCAACTGTGCAGGTAAGCAGACAGGAGGGGCACGCAGGGGCTCCAGAAAGTGCCATCCTGGAGTGGGGAGGGCAGAGGCCGTGGCCCTGGGCCTCTGGAGTGAAGGGATGGCCTGTGAAGGCCGAGAGACCACTGACCCTGCAGAGGAAGCACCTGAACTGGTCTCTCTGGAGGATGTCAGGGAACTTCTAAGGCTAAGGAGGAAGTCCGAGGTCTGCAGAGGTGTCCAAAGGTGGACCATGCCAGGGGTCAGCTGAAGTGGTGGCCCAGGAAACAATGGCTACCCAGGCCTGGCCACCACTAAAGAACTTCTTGCTGCTAAGGGGTCCCCACACACTGTATCTGCCTGCTTTAGAACCAGCACCCACAGCCTCCCGAGCCCCCCACCCCACCCCACCCCCACCACACCCCCACCACACAGCCTACACAGGCTGGAGAAGGTCCAAAGCTACGGGAAGCATCTTCCTCCATATCCATGAAGGCAGCCCTGAGGGGCCTGGCTGAGAGGTATCCAGCAAGGTCGAGAAGAGGAAACCTCTCTCCTTGGGATGGCTGGCACCACCTGGTCCAGTAAGCAAGCTAAAAACCACCAGCCCCTGGATATAGGGTGGCCATTTTGCAGTTTCCAGCAAGTTTTCTGAAGTGGGTGTCAAGAGGCAGGCGGGAAGAGCATGTCCTTGCTCTGGTACAAATTTGACCCTGGTCCACCTTTCTCCAAGGGCCCAGGCTCTTCTCATCCCAGGATCCGGCAGCCCCCAGGGCCTCCAACAGTCAACCTCCTGCATCTATTTATTGAGCACCCACTAGGCACAGCTGCACCAAAGCCGAGCCGTGGGTGAAGCCCTACAAATCTAGGACCTTCCCCAGTTCAGGAAGGATCCCACCCATCCCCCTTAGAGTTACAGGAAGTTGGAGATAGAAGCTGTGATTTTGCTCGAACTTCTGGTTGTTTGATGTGGAAACCAAAGGCCAAAGAGCAGAATGGGCTTGTGCAGGTGACGCAAAAGCCAGGAATAGAAGCTGGAGTGCCCCTGAGCCACTCTTGGGAACGCAAGGAAGGACAAGCCCAGCAGAAACAATTTCATGCAAATGGCAGTTGGCTCACATGCAACACTGTTCCTTGTCAGCCACTGGTCACAAGGAGCTGTGGTCATGGCCCAGGGCACCAGGTTCCACAGGATACGTGGGGCTCAGCCTTCTGCTTCCCAGCCCTTCCATTCTGAGGCCACCCTGGGGAATTTGGGGTCCTTGATCAGCCCAAACAGCAGCCATTGGGCAAGAAAGGCTCCCAGCCCCGAGACACCCCTCCTTCACTCCCCGCAGTATTCTCAGCATCGTCTCTGGCCTGCCCAGTGCCGGAACGGGGGCCCATTTGGGGCTGGAGCAAGAGTGAGGATGCGTGTGTGTGTGAGGGGGCCACGGCTTGGGTAATAACGGCAGAAACAGTCACGCAAGATAGTTTTAAAACCCAAGGCTTCTCTGGAGACAGCCAGAAGGCGCTGGGGAGCCTGGAGTTGCCATGGAGACAGGGCTCTGCCCCTCCTTGCCTGCCAGAGGGAGGGGGGTGAGTGGGGACGCCAGTGCCCCCTTCCTGGGTAGGAGCTCATCACGCCCTCTCTCCTCCAGTCCAGCAGAACACCATTAAGAACAGGACGGTCACCCCGCCAACAGTGACAGAGCAGGTGTTCAGGAACATCGGGAGATGGCTGGACAGTTTGCCCAAAGACCTGTACCCCAGCAACAAGCAGGAGACCATGGCCGGCCCCTCAGACTGGGACTGTCCCAGCCTGTGAGGCTTCAGGGAATGGGACAGGACTCAGAGCATTGCCAGGGCTCCCCCTCCTTATCCTGCGGACCTTCCTGTCCAGCAGCGGGCGGGCTGCCAGCCATGGGTGGGTCAGGGATTCGGGGTCCACGAAGCTCACAGGCTCCTGTCTCCCCCAGGCCCACCCAGGAGTCACAGGGCCACCTTTCTGAGGATGCCTCCATGAATAGCAGCCTGCCCTTCATCCCTAGGGCCACCACTCAGAGGCGGTGGGGGCCCCTCAAAACCTTCCTGGACACCCACAATGTCCTGGAGCGGGTGGGCAAACTGCACAGCTCCTGGAGCCAGAAGCTGGTGAGCACCTGCTGGTAGCTGGTCACCTGGAGCAGCCCTGCCAGTGGGGGGGCTGGGGCTGGGGCTGACCCCTCCCCACATGCTCCGTTACTATGGCGCTTGCAGTGGCCAGGCCTGGTGTACCTGCGTCTCCCTCAAAGTGCAGCAGGCCAGGGTGTGGGCTCTCCAGCTGGGCTGCCTGGTTTAGACCCCAGCTCCACACTTGCAGGCTGTGGGGCCTTTCTGCACTTCAGCTTCCTCCTCTGTAAAATGGGGCTGACAGCAGCGCCTGCCCCTGGGGCCGCGGTGTAGAACCCGGGGAGCCCCAGCTCCTGCTCTGGCATCCCAGCAGCATCCAGCGGATCCTCCTCTCACTCTAGGAGTCCTTCCTGCCCAGCTTGATGCTGCAGCCGGTGCTGAAGCGAGGCCACCCGAAGGCGTACCAGCTCCTCCTGCCGTCCCTGACAACACAGCGTGCTCAGAAGTGACTGTCACTGCAGCCCTCACCCGACGGCGCACGCAGGCCCGGCAGTGACGACCACTCTCTCTTGCCCCACAGATAGATGCACATCCCAGGTGGCTGGGACCTGCCACTAGGTCTCACAGTACAAGCCTCTCCATGAACTGATGGCTGGTCTCATGTGTTCCTGGGCCTGGGGAGAAAGAGGATGGGATTACAGCTGGTATAAGGCTGAGGACAGGCAAGGCACCCTGAGGGTCCAGGGCTTGCTCCAAATGAGCTCTTCTTCAGGAAGGTGGGAGACCCTGCCACACTCTTCAAACCTTGGAGCAAGTCTCTGTTGACCTAGATCAGCCCACATGAGAAGCAGGGACTTGCCATGACCTGAGCCTGGGGGTGGAGAGCCGCTTCCCCGCCAGCCTCCGTCTTTGACTGGCTCACCTCCCACCATGGAGTGAGGGCATCCAGACTCCAGCCCAGGGAAAAGAGCCCTGTGTGTGGACGGATGTTAGTCTTCTGTGTTTCCAGGTTCAGACCATCTGGTCCCTGGAGGGCAAACATCTGGGTGGGCTGGAGCCAGACGGTTCTTTCTCTCCTAGTCTGGGGTTGGGGGCAATGTTTAAATCTGCATCAGGGGGTGGCAAAGATGACATGATGGGCACTGCCTGGAGCTTATCTGACTGCTGCACTGAGCAAGCACCCCCACTGTCACCCCCATAAGCCTGTCTGCCCCACTTGTGTTCCAGCCAGGGACAAACTTTGAGCCCCCTCCTCCTCCCTCCTTCTTGAAGCTGCTCTGTGCCCCCCTCCCTCTGCCACTGCCCAGGATCCAGGTCTTTACTGTCACCTCCTGGCCAGTGAGGAAACAGCCTGGGCATCCACAGTCAGGCACCCTGTTTAGTAGGAAAGGAATATGTCGCCAGAGGTGGGATTTGGGCTGGACAGTGCTGGGTGGGTGATCTTGGGGCCTGATGGGTGGTGGATAGGGAGGCGCCCGGGCTGCAGAAGAAAGGAGATAGATCTGGGCGCAATTTGAGTAAACCCTATGGGGGACGGGATGGGGGCAGTGCTGCAACCGCCCCTCCACAGGGTCCTGGAGTGGGATTTCCAATTCCTGCGATGTCCTCCTCTCCCCTGCATCTCCCTTTCACGCCCCGCCCCCCAACGCAGGCCTCCTATTTCCTGGAGAGCCCGTGGGTCTCAGAGGAGGCCTGATTCTACCGCACCTCCTCCCGGTGGCCTTGCGCAGCCCGCCTCGCCCTCCCTGAGCCTCAGTTTCCCCCGCAGGGCCGCGGCGGGCCCCCGCCCCGCCCCAGCTGCAGCGCCGCGCCGCGCCCACGCGGGGGCAGTGTTGGCCTGGCTTTGGCGCCGCCCGGCGCGGCCGAAACTTCTCCGCCTGTCGCCCGGGGCTGCAAACTTTTCCCCGCCCGCCCGCGCGCGCCGCCGGCCGCCGCGCCAGCCCCGCGGTCCCCCAGCTTCTCGCGCGTTGCCGTCGTCCCACCCCAAACTGCCGAGCTTGTCACAGCGCCGGCGGCACCGCGCGCCGCAGGTGGAGCGCGCGCCCCGCTCGCTCGGGGCGGGGGACAGTCCCCACGCCCCCAGGCCCTGTCCCCCCGCCCCCGCCTCCCTCCCATCCCCCGAGGCCGCATTCCCTCCTGCACAGACCGCAGACACGCAGTCTGTCCAGACGACGCGGAGCCTCACGTCCCGCCGCTGCCACACACACGCGGGCACACGGGGACGCGCAACCCCACACGGAGAGGCACCCACAGACACACACCCCACGGGCGCCCCCGAGGGACACACGCGATACGCAGGGACAACACGCTCCACAGACACACAGATGACATACCCAGGGACACAACACACCCCACAAAGACACCCCCACAGATGCCACGCACAGACACGCACTTCAAAACACACATCACACGCGCACAGGTTACACGCGCCACAGGCACACCGAGGGACACGTGCACACATGCAGACCCGCACCACACGCACCAGAAACACCGCACGCTCGCAGGCACCACAATACCTACCCTCCCACAGTTGAGGTGTCCCAGAGACCCAAGCCCACACCTTCCGGGGTCACCTGCTGACCCGGAGGCCACAGATGCCTCCCTGCTGGCCCCTTGTCTGTCCAGCAGCATGCCCCTCCTCGCCCCACTGCAAGCACAGCCTGAACTTGGGGTGACCAAGAAGGGGGCTGAGGAGGGACAGTGTGTAGCCATGAGGGGATGGACCCGTTTCCAACTGTTCCCAGGTCCTCACCCTCTCACCGTGCCCCAGCAGTGACCTCTGGGTCCTCTTCCCAGGGGTCCTAAAGGGCCCCTTTTCACTGGTAAATTTCCATTCAAGGCTGGCAGTGTTCAGCCCTCCCGGCTTCCAGGGAGCTTCATGGCCTTCATGGCCGGAAGGCAGGAAAAGCTCCTGCTTTCCTCAACCTTGGACCTATCTGAGGCACTGGGGGGGAAGCCAGGTGTACCCCATCTCAGCTCTGTGATGGCCTGTCTGTGCCTCTCACTCCGTGCAATCACAGCCCACCCCATCCCACCCCATCCCACCCCATCCCACCCCATCCCTGCCACTGGCCATGGCCAGGGTGGGGGCCAGTGGGAGCTGGGTCTAGTTGGGGGGGGAGGGGGAGGAAGGCAAATTTAGGAGAGGCAGGAAAATCACTGCTCCTTTCTCCAGAGTGTTCCCCACCCAACAGGCCTCTGTACTCCCTGCAGGGGTGGCTCCTTAACCCCCTTTGCAAATAAGGAAACTGAAGCCAGCAGAGGTTAGGGGTCTCGCCAGGCCGTGCTGGCCCTGACGAGCTAGAGCTGGGACTAGCCGCACACACAGGAGTTCTCCCGTAAGCCACTCTCACTGAGCCACTCGTTGTTGGGGAAACCAAGGCCCAGAGAAGTTCATCTCTTCTTAGGTTCGCACAGTGATTGTGTGTTGAAGTCAGGATTTACATTCAGCATGCACGAGGACATACCAACCTTCCTCTTCATGGGAGGAGCCCACATCTCCCGCTGAAGGCAGTGCTGTGGCAGCTCCCTCTTCCCAGTGCGAGTGCGGAGGGACTCTGGGGGACCCTTCCTGCAGCATCTGGGGCACCTTGGAGGCAGGGAGAACCAGGGAGAAAGGGATTTATTTGCAGGAGATGGAATGTGGGGAGGACACGGAGACGGGCAAGCAGAAGGGCAGGAGCAAAGGGCCTGTGGCAGCGGGAAGCTTCGAGGTTTCCTGGAGGGTGGCTGGAGCCACGACTCCAGGCAGGGGCCTGGTTGGACAGGAGGGGGCAGGGGGTGCCGCTGAAAGTGTGGAACCCGAGTGAAGCCAGCCCCACGCAGGACTCCAGGGACATGGCTGCCCCGTGGGCTTACTGCAGGTGGCTCACTCTTATGGACTGAAGGCTTGTGTCGCCCGACATCCACGTGTTGGGGCCTAATCCCAGTGTGAAGGTATAGGAAGGTAGGGCATTAGGAGGTGATTAGGTTATGGGGGTGGAGCCCTCCGGAATGGGATTTCCTTAAAAAAGAGACCCCAGAAAGCTAACCCACTTTCTTTCTGCCAAGTGGGGACACAGTGAGAAGTGGGAAGTCTGTGACCCAGAAGAGGGCCCTCATCAGAGCCTGACCCTCTGGCACCCTGATCTTGCACTTCCATTCTCCAGACTGCGAAGAATGAATTTCTGCTGTTTAGAAGCTGCCCAGTCTCTGGTAATTTGTTATAGAAACCCAAAGGGACTAAGACAAGCACCTGCGGTGGACCCCATGTGTGCTGGTCCCTGAGCACACCAGAATGACCAGCCCTGCGCTCAGGAGCCTACGATCCCGTGCGGATAGGGATTCAAATGGGCAATTCTAAGACACAGTGACAAGTGCCATGATGGAAAGCCTGGGGCTTTAGGAGCGTAGAGGAGGGACCCAACCCTCTGCAGGGCATGGGGTGGACACAGACACACACCCTTCTGACAGCAGGGAGGTGGGGCATGGTCAAGACTGGACAAACAAATGGGAAGGGAGGCGACTGCCACAGTCCCTGCAGCCAGGCTGGGGTTGCAATTCTGAGCATGGACAGGGGAGGCAAGGGGGAAAGCCAGTATTCCCCTAGCTGAGACAGACACAGACAGACACACCACGGGGCTGCCCACTGCCCGTTGCAGCTGCTCTGCCTTTACCTGTGCCTTTTATTCCAACCCCCCCACCCCCCACCATGTCCTCACTCTCCCCTCATTTCTTCCTTTATGGGCCCTCCTGTCATTCCCTCCCAAATATGCCTGAAGTGACAGATGGTCTGCACCTTCCAGGGGCTCCTGTTGGGGGCAGTCAAACCCGTCCATGGAGACATATGTGCCACCTCCTCCAGGCAGCTGCACAAGCCTCAACATTCCCCGATAAACAGCTCCTGGAAAGTGGGAGACAAGTAATGTTTGCTGTGCCATTTGGGCCCATTGGAGACAGCTTTGGGTACTAGGCAGAGTCCATCCCAGAAGCAGGGATTAAACTCACCAGGCTGAGCCAGGCTGAGCAAAGTCTCTGGAACTTTCCTGACCAGTGAGACTTGGAGCCCAAGAGCAGCAGCCAGGAGAAGCTTGTCTGCCCCCCTTCCATTATGGAGCCATGGGACCCTTAATGATTCACCCACCATGGTTTCCCTGGTTTATTGTCTGCACCTGGCAGCTGTGGGGGCTTCAATGATGCACCCAAACTCCCAGGGAGCCCCCTGCCTGGCTCTGGGCAGACTTCCAGGTCTCATGGCTGCAGAGCCTGGCAAACCCCAGAAGAATCTTCCTACAGGAAACTGCTGGCCCAGACAGTCTCCAGTCATCTCATGACCCCGACCCAAAGCATATTCTCCAGGGGAAGCCACCGCCCCAGGCTGGTCATGAGTAACTTTTAACAGTAATGCTGATTACGATGACCAAGGAATCCAGGAGAGCGAGATGGACCTGGAGCTGCCCTCACAGAGCTCAGAGTCTGGCTGTAATCACAGAGGAATGGGAACGAATGCCATCGAACAAGTCCTATGTGCCGGAACTGGTCTAAATGCTTCCACGCTTAGAGCTTGCTTACCCTCGAAGGAGGGCACAACTCCGGAACATAGACCCTGCAGATGAAGAAACTAGGCACAGAGTGGTCAAGTAACTTGACTACGGTCATGCAGCTGAGCTCCAGATAAGAAATTGTGGCAAGAGCTGTGACAAGGGAGGCAGAGGCAGCCATGGAGGGGAGCACAGAGCAGCTGCCCTTGCAAGGCTGCAGTCTCCTGCTCCAGGAAGCCGGTTGGGATTTCCTCCAGCCAAGAGCACAAGGCCCTTGAGGGCAGGGCTTGGCCAGTGTGTCCAGGCTGCCGGTCCTGGCAAACTCTGCCCACTCCTCGGTTCCATTCCTTCATGCCTTCACAGAAGGCATGTGTCAAGCATCTGCTGTGTAGAGGGCTCGGTGCTGGGCCCTGTGAAGGAGACGGACAGTTTCTGGCCTCAGGAAGCCTGTGTCTTGGTGGGGGGATACAGATGGGGCCGGCGGCACAGGCGTGTGACCCCCTACAACCACGCTGCTGTTGCCCTCTTGAAATTCATTGTACATTATGTCAAGGGGCCCTGCATTTCCACTTTACCCGGGCCTTGCAAATCGTCTAGCCACCCCAGACAAAGATACTAAACTGGGCAAATGCTGGCTGGAGCCACCTAGAGAGCTAGCAGGAGGGTCCCAGAGGGTTATTTTGGAAGAACTGGCCAGGCAGAGTGGCTCAGGGCTGGAGGGAGGCCAGTCGGGTGAGCAGGTCCCTGGAGATGAGAGCAAAGCGTGGGCTTTCTTCTGCTTGACCCCCGGGGCAGCTCTCTGGGAACTGGGCCAACATCAGGCAGAAGGTCAGCACCAGCTGAGCACCAAAAGGACTTTAAAACACCCCCCGTCCCCGTATTGACTAGAGAAGGCACGCAGCGGCACGGCAGTCAGAAGGCACAGGCCGGAATCCGAGAGGAGAGAGCCCCTCACGGCCGGCCCCCACCCGTCCCTGGTCCCTCCCACTGGATAACCCAGTTTCCTGGAGATATTCTAGAGATCTTGCCTTCCAGAGATATTCTGTGCACATGCAAGGAAGTACGCACACGCGTGGATTTTTATATTTGAGCATCGCATCTACATAAATTCTGTATTGTACACACTCTCTGCTCTTAGTTTCACTTCACAATCTAACTAGGAGATCATAAAAGGCTCTTTCAAGGTCGTTGAATTGTATAGATGGAGAAACTGGGGCCCAGAGTGTCACATGGCAAGTGTGGCCATTCCAGTTGCCCAGGCATAGAGCCTGGCCTTGGCACAGTGCAGTCCATGGTCCCCACCCCAGCGTGCGTGCCATATGCCCGGCCTCCCCCACAGCCTCTCTCCTGTCCTCACCACAAGGGCTGCCACGGAGGGAGGAAAGGAAGGACTGTGATGATCCCCTTTCCACATGGGGCCCAGAGAGATGCAGTCACTGTCCCGGGGCCACACAGCTGAAGCAGGACTGGAGCCCAAAGTGGCACTGCCTCCCAGAAGCAGCTTCAGCTTCCCTGGGGACACTGCCCCTCGCCACTTACTATCTCCCCAACGCCAGATGGGGAAGCCCCCGACTTCAGCAGCTGAGATTTGGGCAAAGGACTCTCCCAGCCTGACACAGCTACAGGATGGAGCTGGCAGGAGTCCCAGCTAGGCCCAGAGAGCGGGGCTGGGCCAGGTGGCCTGCTGGGGGTGGGGCAGGTGTGGGTGCCTGCTCCCCTAGTCCCCAGCTGCGCTGCCTGCCGAGGCTCCTGGAATGCCCCCCAACCCCCTGCCGGCCTGTCTGGCGCCAAGGAGGGCTGGCATCAGCTGGCTGAATGTGCCTAGGGCTGCGATGATTTGATTCAGCGTTTGGGTTCAAAGCTTTATTTTTATTGTGTTTTGTTTATCCAAAGCTTGCCTTTGTAATCTGTTCTTGAGCCTCCCATCTCGGAAGAAGGGAGCTGGTTTGGATACAACACATACAGTGTTATCTTAGCCTTAAAAATAATCCCCCTAGAGTTGGGGGCTGGTTTTCCCTGGACACGTGTGGCTCCCCATATGTGGGTGCCTATGGTGGGTCTGCAGGACAGCCCAACACCCACCTGCCCTGGCCAGCCCCCCTCAAAAGTGGTATGAAGATGGGATCTCCAAAGGGCTGGGGACTCTGTCAATGGTGGTGTGGGAGGCTCAACCTTTGCGGGTGTGAGGAGACTGTGCAGAAAGCAAAGGACCTTCTCTGTTCAGAAAAATTGTCCCTACACACAACACTTTGCAATCGATTTCAGGAGTGCTAGGATCTTCGAGGCCCATCCGTGGACCCCTCCTTCCAGTTTAGAGGCCATTCCTAAAGGAGTCCCACAGTCATCCTTTTGGGAGTAATTATCAGAGTAGCTAAAATTGAGCACTTACTCTATTTCAGGCACTGTCTGGGATTTCTCATTTACTTCTCACAATTGAGGCTCAGAGAGGTTGGGTCACTCGCCCAAGGTCACAAAGCTGGGAACAGGCTAAGCCATGATCCAAGCCCAGCCAGTCTGGCCCAGGTCTGCACTCGTAACCCAGCACACACACACACACACACACACACACACACACACATACACACACACACACATACACGCACGCGCACATACACACGCACGTGCACACACACACACACGCACACGCACGCACGCACACTGCACGGGCCTGGCCCCTGAGTAAACCTGTGGGTCAGGCCTCCAGTAAGCTCCCAGGGTTGGGTCCGGCGGCTGAGCTGGGTGACTGAGATCCAGTCCTTTGTGAGGATCAGGTGAGATCCACCTGGAGATCCCCTGGCACTGGGCCAGCAACGGGGGAGGGGCTGATATTACTGTGAGGGCAGTAACAGTGGGGACACCATCACCAGTGACTGCCACCAGCACAGACAGACGCCCTCCTCCCCCTCCCCACCCTCCACTTTCTTCTCCCCTCCCCTCCCGCCCCGCCCGCCTCCCACCCTTTCCTCCCTCCTCCCTCCCTCCTCCCTGCCCTCCCCCCATCCGCAGACAAGGCTGAGACTTGCTCACCTCGTAAGCAGTTGTCCACTCTATGGGAGAACCAGCCCAAGCCTGTAAACAGCACACTTCTGAGAAGTGCCAAACCACATGGTGGGGAGCCCTGGTTCTACCTGGGAGCCTCACGTTAGCCCCCAGGAGGTCGAGGGGCCATGTTGGCTGAGCCCACAGACCAGGCCGGCACCACCCAGCGTGGGGCCTCTTCCCGCTGCCCCCACGCCCCACTCCCCAATGCTGTGACGAAGAACGGCTTCCATGGGCCTTCCAGGATGGATTTCCAGCCTTTGTGGAGTAAGACCCTAATTCTATTTTCCAACAGCTTTCGGTGGTTTAATAAGAGTGAGGGTAAATCTAATTTGCAAATTCGCCCTTTTGATCTCCCTCCTTTTTCCTTAGTGTTCAACAGAGCAGGGTCTAGAACAAAACTAGAGACTGCTCCCTCCTGTCTCCTGCTCCCAGCCAGGATTCTCCTGACGTGTGAAGACCCGGGGTGCCCCTGAGCATGGCTACTGCAGGCTGGATTCCTGAGTGCCAGCCTTGACACCCCCACTTGTCCCCCCCTCCCTCCCCCAGCACTGATCTGGGCAGGCTAAGCCCCAGGGTCCTGCCCCGCCCCACCTATCCCCCCGGCTTCTCCCCCTCAAGCTCCCCTTTACTCTGCAGCAGGCCTCTGACTTCTCCTTTCCTCTCCTGAGCCAAACTCCTTCATGCCCCAGGGCCTTTGCACAAGCTTCTCTCTGCCTGGAATGATCTTCCCACCAGCTTCATTGACTCCTACATAACATCAGGTCTCAGATGTCACCTCCTCAAGGAAGCCCTCCCAAATAAAGCCAGGTCTCCATGGTTCTCCTGCGTTGTACTTACTATGATCAGAACTGAACAGTGGTAGCATTAGTCAGGCACAGACGACCACTCTGAGCAGACCCTGAGCTCCAAGAGTGCAGAGACTGAACAGGCCCC